>NW_026555234.1:5920000-7120000 GCF_021234165.1 Pteronotus mesoamericanus | reverse complement strand
ATAGTTGTCGAGGAAATGTGGAGGTTTTACCTAAGTCACTGAGAGGGTCCTCCCTCCTTTCCACTACTTAGTCTGTCTTTACTCACCCTGGCCATTTATTTGCCTCTTGATCTTTCAGTTCCTGATTTCTTCCTGGCAGGGGTCTTTTGTTTAGCAGTTTTTATTCTTCCAGTCTTTGCTTCCTAGTTTCCTTTAAATCCTTTCCTTATCCTTTCCTGTTTCCTTCCTGATATCTCTGTTATCTTACAGTCCTTCTTTGTCATTCTTCTTTGTTGGCTTTCACTATCTGAGGTGGAAGAGTTTAGTGGCCTCTGTCAGGCCGGCGACCTTTGTCACCCTTTAATTGTTACATGATCTTTAACACTTCCCAGTCCATCTCTGAGACTCAGTTTTTCTTCTGGAGAGTCGGATGGGCTTGCCTTCCTTTCTTACCTCATTAGGTTGTCTTAAGGGTTAAATGATATTATAGATGTGAAAGTGCTTTGCATGGACTAAAGTGGCATATTTTATTAATATTACCATTATTATGATTGATTGCTCATATCATTTTGAATTACAGATGGAATGGTTTGGCTTTTATCACATGGTCCCAGCCTATGTCTTCAGCCTGCTTACGTTATTTTCCTTACGTTATTTTGCTTACATTACAGGGCGAAACATCGCCCTACCTCAACCACAGGCTCTGATGTCAGTGGGTCTGATCCCTTCTTGGTAAGGGGAAGACATGCGGGCTTGGAGTCTGGAAGTCTGGCTCTGTGACCTGGACCCGCCTTGTGTTTAATCGCTGCCCTCCTTCGAACTCTAGGTTTCTTGTCTAGCTCAACCACTTGGTGGCTTCTTTAGCATATGTCTAGGCCTCTGATGCTTCTTGGCCTCTTCACAAGGCTTGAGCTTCTCAGAGAATGGTGACTGACAGGTTGTCATACTTCTTCCATGGTGACGTGCGCCCCAAAACCAAGGAATGGAAACTCCTAGGCCGATTAAGTGGCATCCAGACCTGACGTAACATCACGTCAGCACATTCTATTGGACAGGAAGTTGCAGGTGCTATTTGGGTTGAAGTGCACACAGATGTTGGAAAGAGGCTCGCCTCTTCAAGGCGAGTGTCGAGGGTGCCTTACAGAAAGCACGAGTGACCTACCATAATGATAATTTTTAGTTACTAGAAAATACAGTCATCTGATGCAAAAACAAAGTGCTATGAAATGTTACTCAGTGAAAATAAAGGAAGATTCCTTTCTGAACTCTGAGGTTTATTCCAGGGTTGCTCTGTTCAGTCTCATGAAAAAGTAGCTGGGAGGTCATTTCACCTTAGGACTCAGGAACTGAAACGTATCTTGGTTCAAGGTGTTGTCTTTTGCCTGCCAGGGGCCCGGACAGTGTGATCGTGAGTCCAGTTCAAACTATTGACTTCTACTGTCTCAGGGCTTGCTGATTACCTGGGGCAAAGACTAGGTCTCTGAGGGGTATATATATGTAGAGAGAGAGGATTTCTTGAGCTAAGATTTAAAACTAAATTTAATCAAAGTCATAGGGACTCTGAGTTCCAAGGCCACTCTTACACCAGCCTCCTCCCCATTTGGTACCCGTGGCTACCCTGGAATAGGGGTTGCCAGGAACTGGGTCAACTGAGCAGTAAACTGTGAGCCAAAATCATTCCGTTTCTGTTTTCCCTATGTGAAGAGAAGTCAGTTTTCTCTGGTAGCCAGCAGGGAAGGAGAGGAGGCTTGTGAAGAGGCAGGAGTCACAGCCAACATGAGCCCCTCCCAGAAGGTCATCTGCATGTGTTTACTTTCTGTCCTGCAGGACCCACTGGGTAGAAAAGGGAGGTAGAAATTGCTTGAGCTCCTCATACTGAAAGGCCCCCTTTCCGCCCATATTGCACCCTTCAAAGTCTCACCAGAGAGTTGCTACTCTAAGAAGCCTCCCTGAATTTCTTAATACCTCTATTGGACCTGCACCCTCTTTTTTTCCCCCTGAATCAGCAAAGCACTTAGTGTTTAAGGTTCTTAGAGACAGCATGGTGGGGCAGAGAGGACACTGGATTTGAACTAGGATGACCCTGGTTTAGACATCTTTCTGTGTCATTTATTTTAGCCCATATTCTTTTTATCACTAAAGAAGAAGGCACTATCCCCTGTGAGACTGTTGAGAGGACCAGCAGAGGCTATATGGAAATGCCTACTTAATTATTACACAAATATGGGCTTGTAATACTAGTCCTAAATTCAAACCCCACTTCTGCATAAGACCTCAGGTTAATTTCTTAGCCTTTGGATACTTGGGCATCCTTTCTCTGAAAAAGTAAAGCTTGTAGGTTGGTTGTAAGAAGCAGTGGAAATGTAAATAACATGCCTAGCACAGTTTCTGGTATCTGGCAGATGCCCACATACGTCTCTCTGTTTCTCCGTGGTGTGGTTGCCTTGTTCCCCTCTCACTCTTCAGTTCCTTAGACAGCAAACTGCTTGAAGGCCAGAGGCATGCCTCCTTCTTGGCATCTTTAATATGCTTGTGTATTGAATATATGAAACATAAAAATATGCAAGTAATTAGCTCAGTGATACTGAGAATAAGAGGAATAAACATGTGAGAGGCTTCCCTATCATACTCAGAATATAATTAAAATGTCCTCAGGGGCCCAAAGCCCTGTTTGCTTGAGCCCTTGCCCACCTCTCTTACCTGTGACTTTCCTCTTTCTTGCCTGCCTCACCTCACTGGTCTCAGGGTGTCCTGAAGAGACTAACATTGTCTGAAAATCAGGGCCCTTGTCCTCTTTCCTTTCCCTGAAATGTTGTTCCCATGGAATCCATATGGTCATTTCTTTCTCACCCTTTGAAAGACCCCTTTTGCTGAAAGATCACTTCTTCAGGAAGCTTTTCTCAGGCTATGCGAAGTTGGGCATTTTCTCCAGTTTTATTTCCTTGCTAATTTTTCTCTTTCATGTCACTTAACAATATTTAAATCATAGTAGCGCACAATTTTGGGTTTTGCTGCCCAATACATTTGTGGTCTTCAGAAAAGTTGCAGGTTAGTTTTCAAAAGCCCCTGAGCTTCAGGTGAAGCTCCAGGGCACCAGAGCAGGATGACATGCCCTGGACTAACGTGGTCATTGACCCTGTCCCTGGGCTCCTGGTGGTTGATTTGAGAGTCTCTGTCTGACTCAAACCAGCACAGTGGAGGCCTGTGAAACTCAGCTCTGGGCCATGAAAAGTGTTGGGGGAAGTAGCTTCATCTTTTCTGTGGCTACAAATCAGGAAATATGTCCAGTTGAAGCTAAAGGGGCTTATATGTAGTAAAGAAAGAGAAAGGAGATTGTGTGTGTACATATAATTATGTGTGTGTGTCCTATGACCATCATTTGAGTATTTGGACCAATGTATACGATAACTGGACCCACTGACAGAGTCTTCAGTTACATAGCCATTATATATTTATTTGACTTATCCAGGTTAAGTTGGGTTTTCTGTTATATTATGAAAATCAGCAAGACAGATGTCCTTGTTGAGTGTCTGTATCTCCTATTAAACTAAAACTTTAGGAGGGAATAAATTAGGTCTCATTCTTAATTATATTACTAGTGCCCAGAATAGTACTAGTTATAGAATGAGTTAATAAGTATTTGTTGAATGAACAAATAGAGTATAATGTCAAGCTCCAAGGGGACTTCAGTCTTTTCCAGTTGTGGTCTCACTTACTTAGACTGTTTGGAGTATTAAAATGTCCTGAAAATGGTTGAACTGCTTCACAGCGGTGACAAATGGGCAACATTCAGAGGCCACTCTGAGGACCTGGGCTGATCTAAGTGAGGGCTGTGTGGTGAGGCAGGTCCTGTGCTCCCAGGGCAGGACAGGAACGCCGCACTTTCCCAGAAGTCCTTCTTGTTCCTGCTGCTGGAATCACTCTGGGGTCATTGACACCAAGTCAGAGGTCAGTCATTTTCAAATAAGACTGAGAGATTCTGCAGTTCTCATTTTACAAATGTAGAAACTTAGGCTTGTAAAATTAAAATATTGTTCGGGACATTCTGTTTATTCAACTTGATCACGAGAGGAGAATCATTACTAAAGTGGTCAGCCAGTCCACTGTGCTTCTCTCTACCCCACAATTCTTTATTGCCCCTTCCTCCTTCTCTTCTTTGTTTTCTTTCTTCTTTCTTTCCTTTGACACAATTTCATAGATGACTTGCCTTCCCCTGCCAAACACATCTGTATTCTCAGGACTACCCTTATGAAGGCAATCTTTGCTCCTAAGTATCTCACACTATATTACTATTAGAAGGTGGGAAAAAGGCAAAAGACCGTCATAACAACACGTGAAAACTAGTGAAGGCTACAGAAACCCATCCACAGAGCACTGTGTTCAGTGTGCTGGCTGAGGTGTTTGAATAATGGAGGCTGGTGGTCAGAGAGAAGGTTATGGGGACTCAGAAGAGGTAAAATATCTGTTGAGTCCTGAACTTTGCCTCAGGTAGAGGTTACTCAAACAGTAAGACAAGGGTTAAGTTGACTTTAGAAATCAAACCCGATGGGAGTGTGATCTCCCAGACGGAGGGTGTTGAGAGATGAGGCTATAAAGGCCTGTGAGAAGAAGCATGGTCAGGTGGGTGTTACAGGCTGACGACTCTAACTGCCCAGATTAATGAGTGGATAGGACGGACGACAGGGAGAGGAGTTAGGAGGCTGTGTCAGTGATCTCGGGGTGGGATGGGGGCTGGCAAAGGCTGGTGCAGGTGCGACAACACAGACTGCTGTGACAAGACACCCTGACACTGAGATGCTTCCCGGCCCTCCCTCCTTCCTCCTTCCCTCATCTTTAATGATTTCTGGATGTTCTGAAGTGGAACCTGGCAGATGGCATTTTAAGAAAAAATGACTCCACAGCCCCAGGTTCCAATCTGATTTATATTTTTTTCTTACCAGAAAGAGATGAGAATGCAGCACCTTCATAGGTAATTAATGATTCAACATGGTGCCTTTGCAAAATGAAATGGGAGCAGCTGGAAGCCTCATTTGCAGCCATAAGAATTCAAAGGACACAAGAAAGCTGATTTGTGATTGTTGCTTTTCCTCAATAAAAATTAAACTGATTACAAAGAGCTGACAATGAGACAATGTCTTGCGGAAGTAATGATTCTGACATTTCCCTGAGTGTTTACCACAAATATTCAAATTTATCATTCTTGATGTTCTTTAGAAAAATGGGAATAAAATATTATTTTGGTTTTACAATATTTGCTTGTATGCACATTTATATGCATGCATAATTGTCAGGAAATTACAAGATTTCTGAGCTTTCCATCATATTTATTTTTTAAATTAAGTGTTCTGATGGGAGATCGTGGAATTAAGCCCAAAGAGCTTTTATTTTAGATGTAAAAAGCATTTAAAGAGTGATAATATCTATTTTCTGTAGAGAAGATGTGCCCATCGATAAAATCCTGGGATTCTTTGGTGAAGCCAACCTTTAGAGAAGAATTATTGACAAAACAGTATTAGATAAGTTTTAACCTTTAACAGCTATGGATATGACTTAAATATTTTAATAACCATATTGATAGTATTACTGTTCTATTTCACAGATGAAACTAGAATTCCCCTCACTTTCTGATCTTAGTCATGTTCTAACACTCTGAGCTCTGGTTTCCTTGTCTGTGGATGCAGTTGGTGTCCTTGTGTCATGGGGCTAGTGTGAGGACCACGGGGTCCAAATTACTAATTGCACAGCCATGTGTTGGTAATGCTTGTTGATAGCATTATCACAAGCACTCTATTTACAGTAGGCTTGCTTTTAAGCCTGACTTTCTTATTTCTGCTAAAATAATCTTAGAATATCCTAAATCTCATTGTTTCACTGTTAACATGAGCCCTTCTTTCACAATACACTCCACCTAATATTTTCTTTCATTCAACCTACCATTCGCTTTGCACACATTCATCTGAAATTTTTCTAATCATTCTTATCTAGTTTTCACTCCACCATTCTTTCTATTTATTTTGTCCCCCACAATGACACAGTGTGGATCGTCTAAAACATTAGCTTTGGTTACACTGCTTTCCTGAAGGATTCTTATTGTCTACAAAATTCTCAATTATATATCTCACCCTGCCACTCAAGGACTCCTTTAGCCACTTACCTTCTAACTTCTCCCTAAATGTTTCTTATGGATGCTAAAATAAGAACAGTTTTCATGGATGTAATGTCTGATAATTTACAAAGTGCCCGTGATATCCACATGAATTGGCATGGCAATGTGAACTTCTTGGCCATAACCACTGGCGGCATGTTTAATTGTGTTTCACCGGAAGTGCTATGACTCTGCTCAGTGGGGAAATGCATTTCATCTTATATTAATAAAAGTGACTATTTTTAAATGGGGTTCATGCCTGTTAAAATGGCTAAAATTAAAAAATAAAAAGCCTGACAATATCAAGGGCTATTAAAAATGAGGAAGTACTTGACTTCTCATGCATTGCTGATGAGAATACAAGGTGGTGCAACTATCTTAGAAAACAATCTGACAATGTTTTATAAAGTTAAGAATGCATTTTTTAATATGGCCCAGCAATTCCACTTCTGAGTATAGCCATAGAGTAATGAAAAGTTTCATGCACAAACCTGGTCACAAATGTTCAGCTTCACTTATTAAAAATTAAAAATGGCAGCTTTGTTTGTAATTGCTCAAATCTGGAAACCACCTAAATGTCCTTCAGACGGTGAATGGCTAAGCAAATGCTCACGAATCCATGCAATGGAGTATTACTGAGCAAAAAAAAAAAAAACCAAAAAAAAAAAAAAACGGAGGGGGAGGGCATGATTGATTTATACAACAGCTTAGATGGCTCTTAAGCACAGTAAACTTTAAAAAGCCAATCTTAAGATATTGCATACTATATGATCCTATTTAATAAACATTATTAACGTGACACAATCACAGCAACGTAGAAATTATGCGTGGTTGTGGATGGTGGGGGGAGGGAGAGCATAACTTTAAAGAGGGAGCATTAGGGGTTTCTGGGTGTTGATGGGACAGTCTTGTCTCTCAGTTATACTGGGGGTTATACAAATCTAAACAAGGTATGAAATATTAGAACCACACATACACTCACATACACACAAATGAGTGTCCATAAAAACTGGCAAATTTCGAATGTGGTCTGAAGCTTAGTTATTAGTGTGGTGTCAGTTGTTACCATGATTATGGAAGACGTTATCATTGGAGGAAGGCTTGTAAAGTGGACACAGGGACTTTCTGTACTATTTTGCAATTTCTATGTTAGTCTAAAATTATTTCAGATTTTTTAAAAGGATTTTTAAATGTGAGAGGTACTTAGATGTTTTCAATGCCATAACAAAGACTAAAATAACAAATTATGCAGACACAGAACTCTGACCAGCGCAGCACTGGGCTGTAACATTATCTTCATTTTCATTAACAGATAGAGCAACAGCCAAAGTATTGAAAAGAAGCAGAGTGGTTTTTTTTTTTTTTTAAATCAAGTGATAGATACTAAGTCTTTAAAGTCTATTTTTTGAGCAAATGCTTATGTGTAGCCTAAGGGCTTTCTAAAGCAAGAAGTAGTTGTTTTCACATAAATTGTATGGGACTTCAACATGTGATTTGAAACAGAACCAGGCTGGACAAAACCAGAAATGTGGCAAACCTCCATTCTACTGCAAAGGTAATTTGTGAGCTGATTTAGAGATCCTAGTCTAGAAACTGTTTTCAAACTCTCAAAATGTTAGAGAGGAAAATAAAAATCACACTCATACTCTGATACAAAGCAAGCTGGTCCAATAGGCTAAATAAATCCTAGCCTCTATTTGGGTGATAGATGTTGTAGACAGATCATTTTTAAAACCCTTTTACAAAGGAGAAATCAGAGGCTACCAGGACACACTCTATCCTCTATAGTAGCAAGAATTTGTAGTATGTGTCTTGCTACTATAACCCATGAAAAAGCAGGATGAGTTAACCTCACTTAGTAGATCCTTTTGCACTGATTCATTAATTTATTCATTCATTCATTGAAACTATATTAGTTGCCTCTTTATTATGTGCCATAAGCTATGCCAGTGCCTAGGGATATGATAACGAACAAGATAGCAAAAGCTCATGAAGCCATTATAGTGGTGGAATATTGTGTGTGTTACCTGCCATTGAGTTGGCTCAGACTCTTGGTGACCCTATGAATGAGCGATGTCCATGATGTCTAATCCTTAATAACTCTGGTCAGCTCCTGCACATTCATGACTATATCTTCCTTTATGGAGTCAACCCATCTCACATTTGGATTTACTCCATTGTTTCCACTGCCTTCAATTTTTCCTAGCTTTATTCTCTTCTCTAAAGATCCCTGCTTTCTCATGGTGTGCCCAAAGTAGGACAGCTTTAGTTTTGCCATTTTTGCCTCTAGTGATGTTTCAGGCTAAATTTGTTCTTGGATCCACTTGTTCACCTTTCTGGTAATCCAGGGTGTCCATAGAGCACTCCTCCAATACCATATTTCAAAGAAATCATTTTTTTCACTCCCAGCTTTCTTCACTGTCCGACATTCACATCCAGACATAGTAACTGGGAATGCGAGGATGTGGATGATACGTGCTGGGGTCTCTAATACATATTTTTGTTCTTGGTAATCTTTTCCAATTCTTCCATTGCTGCCCTTTCGAGTCTCAACCTTCTCTTGATTTGTTGGCTGAAGTCTCCATTGAGGATGCAGCCAAGGTAAACAAAGTCTTTAATAATTTATTCGTCTTTATTGTCTATGTTAACATTATGTATCTTTTTCTGTAGTCATGATTTTTGTCTTTTTGATGTTCAAATGCAGTCCTACGTTAGCAATTTTTTCTTTTACTTAGTCCAAGTCATTTCAAATCATTGCTTTCTGCCAGTAAGATGTGTTATCTGAATAACATATTTCTTGAACTGATTTTCACTCCTCCTTTTTCTAAGTCTAGCCCAGTTTTTTTAATGTTATGTTTGAGTACAGATTAAACAAATAGGTAGTTATAATGCACCCTTGTCTGGCACCTTTGTATATTCTGTCTTGACAGTGGCTCCTGTCTACAGTACAGGACAATCAAGTGCTGAGAAAACACTCACTTCTTTCAAAGCAGCCCATAGCTTTTCCCGATCCACAGACTCCAAGGCTCTACTAGTCTGTAAAACAGACTAAACTGAAATTCTTTGGAGTACTTCAGCATCCAACATATGCTCACCATTAGCTCTCCAGTGCCTCCTCCTTTTCTGAATCCAGTTTGAGCATCTACCATTTCTTGCTCCATATGAGGTAGAAGTTTTGGGTGCATTATCTTGCTTGCATGGGAAAGTTAGAGCAATGGTCCTATATTTATTGCATTCTTTGGCATCTTCTTTCTTGAAAATTGGGAGAGGTGTTGAATGTTCCCCATCTTCAGGCCATTGTTTTGTTTTCCGTATTTGTTGACATATTCTTTCTTTGTACATTCTTTTTAAAAATTTTATTTTTCAATCATAGTTTACATTCAACCTTATTTTGTATTAGTTTTAATACACAGCATTAGTGTACAGCATAGTGCACACTAACCAGACAATCATATAATTTACACAGTGGTAACCCTAATATATCAAGTACCTACCTGGTTCCATACAAAGTTATTACAATATTACTCACCATACTCTCCATGCTGCACTCCATATCCCTATGACTGTTTTGTAGCTACCAATTAGTACTTCTTAATCCCTTCATCTTTCTCACCTTACCCTCCCCACTCCCTTGCTATTAGTCTGTTCTCTGTATCTATGAGCCTGTTTCTATTTTGTTTGTTCATTTATTATTTTCTTTAGATTCCACGTATAAGTAAAATACTATGGTATTTATCTTTCTCTGTCTCACTTATTTCATTTAGCATAATACCCTCTAGTTTGATCCATGTTGTTACAAATGATAAGATTTTATTTTTTATGGACAAGTGATATTCCATATGTGCAACAACTTTTTTATTCAGTCATCTATTGATAGACACTTAATTTTGACAGATTCAGGCTCTGTAGCTTGAAAAAATTCTTATCACTATCCCACTTACCCTTGAAAATTTATTTCTTTCACAGACTTTTGGGGCAGCTTTTACTTTGCTTTCTAGAATTATGGGTTCTTTCGCATAGCAATGTTTTTTTACAGAGATCTGTCACTCTTTTATTGTCTGTACAGATATCCAGTGTACTGTTTACAGCTCCCCTTAACTTTCTGCTATCTTCTTCCAGTCCACCTTGGTTCATGCTCCTCACAGTCCGTGTTCCGGTTGCATGTGTTATTCAGCATTGCACTTTCCTTTTGTCTTTGTGCACATCAGCCTCTAGATGTCCTTAGGGTTTGATCTAGTTGTGTCATTAGCAACAGTACTATTTGCACTTGTTCTCTGCTCTCCTCCACTGACAGTTTGAGCGCTTTCTGACACAGGATCATCTTTCAACAGTCTTGTGTTTAATTTTGCGCTGGGTCCTTATTAGGTTTTCCAGGTAAAGCAAAACGAAACAAAAAACAACGGCAAAAGAATAAGAAAATAAAATGCAGCTGTGGTTTACCATTGCTTTCTGTTGTGAAGTGTGTGGGGACGAGCCACATGTGCTCAGGTCTGTGGTGCCACAGTCACCCAAACACCTACAAAATGCAAGTCCCCCTCTGGTTGGGGGAAATATTACCTGGCAATTAAAACAATAATTAAATCTGTGTATTATGCTGCATGAAATAAGCTAGGCAGTGAAAGACAAATACCATATAATCTCACCTATAAGTGGAACCTAATCAACAAAACAAACAAGCAAGCAAAATAGAACCAGAGACATAGAAATAAAGAACACTGTGAAGGCTCCCATGTATATGTAAAAATTAAATAAAGTTTGTATGCTTTTCTCCTGTTAAAGAAAAAGAAATAAAGAACAAAGTGACAGGGACCAGAGGGCGGGGGGGAGAGGGCCAATGGGGGAAAGAAGGGGAAGGGTCAAGTCAAGAAACATGCACAAAGGACCCGTGGACAAGGGCAACGGTGGGGAGGGTTGACTGTGGGAGAGGAGGGGTGGGCAGGGGAGAGTAATGGTGGAAAAACGGGACAACTGTAATTGAACAGCAATAAAAAATTTTAAAAAACTGTGACAAGTACAACATAAGAAACAGCACTGGTGATTTAAGAACACATTGTATAACAGGGGAGCTGATCAACTCTAGGGGATTACTCTAAAATTCAAAGTGATATAACATAAAAGAAAAGCCAATTTCCAAGGGTTTTAGAGGAGGCACATGTTACCACCAGGTGGGGTGAAGAGGGAGAGCTTCAGAGTGGAGGTGGCATATGAATGAAGCACCCAGGAATTGGTAGCGTAGAGACCATGGAGTTGCACTCAGACTTCTTCTCAAGAAAACAGGAAATAGTCAATAATCCTGTGATAACTGTGTATGGTGCCAGCTGGGGTACTGGAAATATCAAGGGGAACACTATATAAAGTATATATGTGTCAAACCACTAAGTTGTACACCCAAAACCAATACAAAATAAAACTAAAAGAAAAAAATGTAAAAATTAAAAAAAGAGAATGTTCTGCAAAAAACATAGTGGATTGACAAGCTCCAGCTGCCACATCTTATCACTGAACTCACTATATCACTCCCTAGGCCATGATTCCCAGCCAATGGCTGAACACAATGGATTTACTAGAGAAGGGCCATTTCCCCACATTGAGAGACTCACCTAATGAGCAGTCTTTGCTCATGGACTCCCATTGACCTGGTTGAGACATTCTCAGAATTGCAGTGTAGATGAGACTTTTTATGCCCCAGCTTCCTTCTTTCCTTTCAATGTGCAAGATCTACGTCATCATCTGAAGACTCTTCCCCTTACTCCTGCACATGCTTCTCTTTGTCCTTCACTGGTGTTCCTGTGAAGAGATTTATTTCCCCCACAAATGTATTATACATCTAACCCTGTTTTGGTGTTTGCTTTGTAAAGAACCTGATATAATCAGGGTTTTTGAGTGAATGATTTGATTAATGAATGGATTAATCAATATAATCACAGCTCTGCTTAATTTGATGCAAATATTCACACTCAGGTATGAGTCTGTGTGGGATCTCCCTTCATTCCTTAAAAAATAAGGCTGAAAAACATCTAGAACATGTCAAGTGGTGAAAGAACAGCTATCCTGAAATCATCTTGTGTTCTGTCTGAGCTGTGGGCCTTGAGACCTGTTTTACTTACCCCTAGATTTCTCTCAGATTGTCTCAGACCAAACTCCATCTACCTAAGAAGCAGATTCTGAATCTTTGTGGACTGTTGATACCCTTATAATTGTCCAGACATTTTCCTTCCAGTCTTGGTTCTATCTCAGCCACCTTCTTTCGTTGTCAGCCTATTTATTCATCTACCCACCTGTCCATCCATCCACCCATCCACCCATTCCTGCATTTAATAGATTTTGCCTGAGTGCATTTAGAAGAGATATTTATTTAACTGCAATAAGGAGAGTAGATTTTGGAGTGCTGTGTTCAGATCCCAGCCCCACCACCTGTGTTAATAGGACTTAAATTCTCTGTGACTCATCTGAAAAAAGTACTAAAATACATGTCCCATAGAATTATTGTGAAGATTCATACACAACACATATAAACATATAGAACAAAATCTGGCACATAGCATGTTAACTCTACAGGCCATAACCTCTAGTAAGATTTGGTGTGCAATAGTTAATAGAAGAGACATAGCATGTGACCTTGAGAAACTTAAATTTTAGTAGAAGAGACAAAAAAAGCAAGTAAATAGAAATTAAATACTTTTGTGTAGTATTAAGTGCTCTGAAGGAGAAGGGGGTGACCAGCTAATATGGTGCTAATTAATTTGAAAGATAAGGACAACCTCTCTGGGGAAGAACAATTCAAGAGGAAACCAGAGTATGTGCAAAGCCCCTGTGCCAGGAAGGGACTTAGGGTGTTGGGAAAATGAAAAAAAAAGAGGGGGAAGTTGAGCTTGACAAATAGATGCCTTTCAGATCTCTACGCTCATGCACATTCTAGACACGTTTTAAGCTGGCTCCTGAGTGCCACCTGTGCCTTTTGCCCAGCTCCCAGCTGGTGTTTGATATTGTTAGAATCCACCTGACTTTTACATGCTGCAGCCCCACCTTTACCCCTTATTATACCCAGGTATTTCCGCAGTAATTGCCATGGCCATTCCCTGTTTATGATCTAATTCTTACTCCATGCTTGTCCTTGTGTTTATCTAATATGTGACTCTCAGAAGCATCCAAGTTAGATGATAAGAGCATGAACTCTGGATCTAGCTCCCAAAGTCCCCACCATCATTTGACCCAGGACCAGCTACTTTACCTCCCTGTGCTTCAGACTATTCATGTGTGAAACGGGCATTAAAAACAGTTTCTAACTCATAAGACTGTTGTAGCAGTCAATGGGTTAGCATAAATATAATAGTACTATACTTGACAGTATGTTAATGTTAGTTATAGTATTATTATCATCAACATCACCATTGTTATGACCACATAAGCTCTTGCTATTACTTTGGAACTCTATCTCTAAGGATCCTGTTGGTGTTTTATAGAGTCTTACTGAGCCTCTCCTTCCTTTCCACTCATGGAAAGCCTCCTATTGACTTCCCCAGCTTGGGTTTGGGGCCAATTGGCTACCTCCTCCTGTCAGGAGAAGAAAGTTCGTAGTGGCGTCAGGGAATGCATAAGTGTCCACGTGAACTCACATGCACACACCCTCTACCTTTGTGACTCCTCCATGCTCTCTGAAGTGGTGCATCTTCATTCAGCGTAGACTCAGTCTCTTGCTGTGTGGATATTCTTCCTTATACCCTGTAATAGGTGATAGATTTAGGGAAAGCAACTGACATTTTAATAATCACAATCTTCAGTAAAGTGGCACTAATTTTAATGTTTTCAACTGCTGCTCCTTTTCAAGGCACAAAGCTGCCAGACTTCCTTTCCATTGAAGAGATTGCTAATGTAATGACATCCAAACCATCAGCTGCCTCCCACTCGGATATTGACAGCTGGGGTGCTTTCAGCATTCTCTGTGGTTACCGTCCCCTCTGCGTGCACTTCTTTTGCAGATTAGACTGAAATGGTAGCATTTCACTGCAGTTCAGATGGGGGTTCTGCAGATTGACAGATATAATTATCACATTTGCTTCCCAGCGTGTGGTATCTAAGTAATAGTCCCCATGTTTATCCAGCGTTAATCAGGAAAGGGTTCAATCACTTAGAGAGAGATTTTTCAACAAAACCTGCTTAGAGAGCTCATCCAGTAATGGTGCTCTCGCTTCTGATATGAGGTTAAAGTCTTGTCCCAGCTCTGTCTGTGAGCAACATCGTGTCCAAGGACCCCAGGCCTTCATGGGCATGTGGGTCAGAACAGGGACTGCGAAGAGGCCCAGCTCCATTCATTCTGAGGAGATGGCGCAATGCAGGGATTTCTCTCAGGAAGGGGGTAATCAGAGAATGAAGAATGCAAGGGAATAAGATACAGTTTATCATATTTTGGGAATTTAGTCTATGAAAGCAGTAAAAAAGGCATACCAACACAGTGACTTATAGTTATTTTGTTTGTTTCCTTGTTTGTGACAAAGGAATGAAAATTAGGTTTCATTGTTTGGTGCTCTGATAAACTTTAAAGTTAACCTAACCTCCTGTCTCTCTTCTTTTATGATGGGAAAACATCAGGCTTTTCCCACCAGCCTAGAGTCAATCAGTTGGCTAGTTAGGAGGAGTTCGGAATCTTCATAGAGGAAGAAGCCAGGATGTAAAGCATATGTATAAGCAACTGGTACATTCATCAGAGTTGTTCAGATTTACATTATCCTTGGGCTGAAGAGGTGGAGGGGGCCTTAAAGCCCATGTGGTCCAGCCCCTATTCTCCAAGCAGCCCTGAGAAGAGCAGTCCAATCTGTCCTCAAATGTCTTCCATGAAGTTTGGTCACCCAAGTATCAGGAAGAGTCAAAGGCTGAAAAGCTAAAGGGCAAAGCCGGGCCAAGGGGAGAGCTCACCTGGGTGCTGCTTTTAATAAAGGTACTGGCCATGGTGACAGTGAGAGCACTAACAATGGCTCTCGGGGTGGGAAGCGATCTAATGCTCAACTATTGCGTATTCCAGACCAGACAACTTGCAAGGGTTTTATAAGCATCATCTTATTGAAAACTTTGCACATTCTATGAGTCAGGTAACCTTTCTTTAGTTTAATACTTGTGGCTTAAAATACTAATAAAATCCCTGTGGGTAAGACAGCAGTCAAGTAATAGAGCTACAATTACACGATTACAGCTTTTTTCTTAGCCACAATGCCATACTAGTTTGCATGTATTCCTTCATATGTTCAGATCATAAATTCAAGGAGAACATGAAAGAGAGAGAGAGAGTAAGAAATAGGGGAGGTTAGGCCTGGCGTTTCTTTAGGGAAAAGTCAATAACAAACAGTGAAAGGTAACGTGTGCCCAGGCAGGAATGACGCTCAATCAGAAGTGAGGAGAGAATAAACACAAGCAGTTCATTTTGATTCTCCAGTTGTCGTGTCCTCCCAAGAGTGCCATCACATGGCCCACTGCCTCCCTTGTCTGTTTATTTTATTTTGTTTGTAAACTCCCAGCGCAGAAACGGATGTCTTCTCTGTGGCGCTCCAATGCAAGTTAAATAACACTTCTGTTAAAAGACACGGGGAAGGCTCGCTCCTGGTTTTGTTGGCGACCTATTCACTGCTATCCTGCCTCTAGTATGACAAGCTTAAAAAAGAGTAATTTCACTTTCCCAACAGGTATGGTAAATCTGTCCCAACTACGTGAGTTTTTTTTTTTTTTTTTCCCTAAATGAGGAAAGTGGGCAACCTGTATTATTCCAAGTTTTTAGTCATACCTGGGAAAGAAAAGTAAATATGTACACACCTTAAAACAACAATTCATTCCATGACACCCACTATACTAAGTAGTCCGCTGGCATTATCTTACTGGGTGCTTACAGCAGTTGCTGGAGTAGGCATCATGATCAGCCACGGTTTATAGAGGAAGAAACTGCGGTGCAGGAGGGTATTCGCTTGAACAAAGTCACGGCGCCAGCCTGGGAGGGGCCAGGATAACTGTGAGCTTCACTGTTAGATGCTGGAGCTACAGGGGGAATCACATTGACGTAGAAAGGTGGACACAGAGCTCCTTTTCAGGAGCAGAAAAACAAGTGTAAAGGCTCCAGATGAAAACAATTAACACTCTCAAGGAAGAGCGAAGATGTTATGATGGCCCGAGGGGGAAGCCTGAATAAAGCGGCAGAGCTTTCGGCCCTGCAGCGTGGTTTCAAGCCCCCTCATAAACCACTCAGCTATATTGGCGCTATCCAGCCTCTCAAGCACTGCACACGCTCCTACGTAAGATGAAGACACAGAACGGCCCATTGATTTTGCGTTCTCGGGACCTTAACAAGAGTAACATCCGTGGCATGGTGGTGGGCAGAAACCAGACAGGGAAGGTGGGAAGAGTAAAGGGGAGACTGAGAGGAAGAGACAGCGAGTGTCAACAATTTTCTCAAAAAGTGTTTCTTTCTTTGCTGAGAAGGCTAGGAGAGAATATGGAGTTAAAGAAGGGTATGCAAAAGGAGAAAAAACAAACAAATGTGTGAATGCTGATAAGATTGATCCAGGAGAGAGAGAACAAGCCATGATACAAGAGAGAGAAATTGATTATGTCCAGAGACATTAGTGCATGATTTGATTCTTAGCCTTTGGCTAAAAGGGATTTATGGGCATCTAGGATTGGGGGTGTCTGTTCCGACCTGTTTGTCTTGTTTCAGTATTGTGCCCATCCCTCACCTGGATGAAGCCAAACACAGTCAATATATAATATACATGTTCCATCTATTTGCAGTGGTTTTATTCATTTTTTCAAAGCTCATGGATTCTTTCTTTCCCTTATAATAATTAAATGAGATTATCAGCCAATTAACTTTTCTCATTCTTTCAATGTGCATGTTTGGCTATCATCTATATGCCAGATACTATGACAAACTGAGTGAAAGAAAGATGGATAACATAAACATATGATGTCTGTCCCCAAAACACTCTCACTCTTATAAGATAAGCTCCAGTACCTTACAGCACATATCATGGTCCTTTGCTCAATCAATGAAGTATTTTTTTAAACTGTGGTAATGGAAAGAGACATGGATGTAAATCAAGGAGTCAGAATTTGAAACATTTTTCAGAGGCTTTTTCCCCCCTTTATCTGTTTCCCTTTCTTTTTCCTTTTTCTTTTTTTGAATGTTCAGTTATATATATATATATATATGTATATATATATATTCAGTTTTATCTACATTATGTGTTATAATAAATATTAATATAGATGTCATCTAATGAAGATTTTTTACTTCACACATGGAATAAACTTTTATAAAGCAGTAACAAGTCTAATTTCTCAATTAAAAATTAGGCAAATGACATGTACAGACAGTTCACAAAAGAAGATGCGGAAATAACCAGTGGAAGTATAAACAGGTGCTCAGGATCATTAACAATGTAGAAAATACAAATTTTAAACACAAAGAGATACCAGCACACATCCTCTAGAACAGTTCAGATTTGAGAGGCTGACATAAAACGTTGGTGAGGACGAGCATCAGGTGGCATTCTTTCGCACCACAAGGAGTTGGAGTGGGTGTGTAAAATGTCACATCTCATTGGGAACACTATTTGTCAGTTAAACACTTATCTACCTAAGTACCCAGAAATTAGTACACCTAGCTACAGAAAAGAAATAAAGTTACCAGTACACAAAGATTTTTCAAGATGTTTACAGCAGCTTTATTCATAATAGCCATGATTAAAATGTTTGTCAATGCTTTGATAAACAAACTCCAGTGTTGTCATGAAAAGGAATACTGCTCCTTAATAAAATGGAAAGAAATGGTGCATATAAAACCATGGGTGAATCTCAAAAATATTATTGCATGAAAAAAGCCAGACACAAAAGAGGATAAGCTATACAATTCAATTTATATGAAAGCAAAACTAATGTGTGATGATAGAAATTAGAACAGTGACTGTCTATGGGATCGAGGATTGACTAGAATGGGCACCGGAAAAATTATTGACGGAAGCGGTCTAACTACGATTTGGGTAGTGTGACATGGGTATAAAAATGGACAAAATTCAACAAATTGTACACAGCATGATAAACAAAATTTTAAGGTAATTTTGTAATCTGTGCCCTGGTGTTATCCTCATATTTTTTTTTTTATATACAGCAAAGGGAAGATTATTTAGATGGGCCTAACATAATCACACTGACCCTTTACGAGGAGAGCTTTCTCCATTTGTATATTGAATGAGAATTCAGAGACCTTCAAAACAAGAGAAGGATTCAAGCCACCCTTGCTGGATTGAAGGTGAAGATAGTCACATGACTGGGGGATCTAGTGTTTGAGAGCAGCACTCGCTGGCAGCCAGTGAGGACATCAGGAGCTCAGACCTACAATGGCAAGGACTGCATTCTGCTATCGACCTACCTAAGCTGGAAGTGAATTCTTCCCCAGAGCCTCCAAACAGGAGTCCAGCCTGGCTGGCATTTTGATTCTGACATTTTGAGACCCTAAATGGCAGGGCAAGTTGACTCTACCCAGACTTCTGACCAACTGTAAGATAATAAATTAGTAGTGTTTTAAAACATCAAGTTGTTGGTTGTTTAGCAATAGAAAACTAACACACTCATGATGAAGATTTAGGAATTTAATTGTATGTACATATCCTTTCTCTCTCTCTCTCTGTCTATCCTAAGGGAATTGGGTAATATTGGTTTATAACATAAGTTTCAGGTGTTTAACATTATAACTTGATATCTGCATAAACTACATATAGCATTCTCATTAACAAAAGTCTAATTTCTGTCCTTTACCATACATTTGACCTCTTTATCAATTTTGCCCTCCTTCTATCCTCTTGCCCTTCCGGTAAGCATCAATCTGTTTCTGCATCTATGAATTTATTTTTGTTTTGTTTTGCTTGTTTGTTTGTTTTATCATTTTATATTCCATATATGAGTGAAATCATCCTATTTCTGTCCTTTTCCATCTGACTTATTTTACTTGGCATAAGAAACTCAAGATCCATACATGTCATAAATGGTGCTATTTCATCTTGTTATGGCCAAGCAGTATTCTGTTGTATATATACTATGTACCCTATCTTCTTTATCCATTAATCCATTGATGGACACTTAATGTTGTTTCCATATCTTGGTTATGGTTTGTAATGCTGCAATGAACATAGAGATGCATATATATTTTTTGAATTTGTGTTTTTTAATATTTTTTGTGTAAACACTTAGATATGGAATAGCTGGTTCACAAACTCAGCTTCTTACTTGTGCTTTATATTAAAAATCAATGGTGGAAACAGGGAGTTTCACCATTGATTTTTAATGGAAAGCACAGATAAGAAGCCGAGTTTATTTCTCGACTCCAGAGTAAGTGGCTTCTGCTTCTACAGCTGGTGAGATATTAAAAAATGATATGACAGACACAAGATTCTTAAATAAAACTCTTTGCATTACTGGAAAAAATAAGAATAGTTTTTAAGGACCTCAGTATTTTTGTATCTCTAAACATGCTCTTCTCCAGTTTTCCCATAGCCAACATTTATCAAGATCTCACTGTGAAACAGCCATTGTTTTAAGCACTTTCCATGTATTAATTCATATAATCCTCACAGTAACCCTATGAGGTAGGTAGATACTTTCACCACCTCCATTTTACAGATAACTCAGTCCACATTACACAGTGAGGCAGTCTGCTTTTAACCACAAAACAGTGTCTTGTCCCATAAAAAGTAGATTTATCCATATGTTTTTCCCTCACACCCAATTTCAGTCCATCAGAATATCCTAATAGATCTACCTCTAAACATAACCCACCCAATTCTAAGCTATCATCATATCTCCTCTGGACCATTGTGACAGCCCTCACTGCTCTCCTGGCTTCTGACCTTTGTCCCCATCCCTATGGTCCACAAGACTGCCTCATCAGCATTTTTTTCCCTGCTTAAAATCCTCTGATTGCTTCCTCACACTTAGAATAAAGATCTTATAGTGCTTTTCAGGGGACATTTGCAGATGTCTGGAGATATTTTCAATTGTCATAACTTGGGCTGGGATACTACTAGCATCTGATGGGAAGGGGTCAGAGGGTCTTCTAATATTCTAATATCACCCCAAAACAAAGAATTAGAGAATCAAGATGGTGGAAGAGTGAATGGAAGTCACACTGACCTCTTCTCAGGACCAACCTGGAATTACAACTAAATTGTGGAGAAATCACCTGGAACAAACAACTGAACAATAGTGAGAGAGGAGCCTTATAACTTCAGACAGACGGAAGAATCAGCTTTAATACAATGTAACTGGTAAGGGGTGTGGTAAGTGGTAACTGGTAAGAAGGTGGGCAGTGCACCCATGGGAAGCAGCACCAGAAGGATATTGAAACGGCCAGTTGGATTCCCCTGAGAAGAGCGGGGTCTAAACCATAACCGGGGATCTCCAGCCTACAGCACCAGAGCTCAAAAAGCACACAGATAACAGCCAGCTGTGAAAAGTGGCAGGGTTGCCCTTTGCCAGAGATAGGTGGCTGGAATGCAAAGAGCCTTTTAAAGGGCCAATGCATAAATTTTTATTTGCAGCCACTTACCCTGGGCTTTGGCAAAGGGAGGGGCAGAGTGGGCTAGAGATGCCTGAGTAGAGACTGGGGAAAATGGCTTTGGGGAGAAAACTGAGAGAGTAGCTGCTCTATCAGCTACTCTCAGTGCTGACTCATCCCCCATCCAGTAGCAGCCATCTTGCTCAGGCAGACCACTCCCCTGAGAGGCAGAAGCTTGAGAGGACCCAATAGCCCGCCCCCAGGAGGAACTCGCCCCTGCCCTGTGGTGTCTCTAAGCCAGTTTGCTGAGTGCAGACCGACTAGATTAACAACTGAAGGAGACAGTCACAGAATAGATTCCTGGAAGTCTTGAAGAGACTGCTGAAGGTCAGATAGGGTCAACATCTCATATCATCAGAGGCAAATCCAGAAAAAAACAAACAAACAGCAGTCTCCTACCATAGAAGTTCACACCACAAAGTCAGAAAATCAAGACAGATCAATTTAAGAAGCAAAGCAAAAAAGAAGAGTCTCACAAATAATGGGAAGACAAAGAAACACCCCCCAGTTGAAAGGAAAGGAGGAATCCCCAGAAAGAAAACTAAATGAAATAGAGGCAAGTAAACTATCAGATATGGAGTTCAAAACAATGGTTCTAAGGAAGCTCAATGAGCTCAGTGACCTCAGAGAGAATTACCAAAAACTACAGTGATACTATGAGGAATTTACTGCAAACTATATCAGCATGAGAAAGGACATAAAAACTATCAATAAGAGACAAGAGGAAATGAAGAATACAATTTCTGAATTGAAGAACATAGTAGAAGGAATAAAAAACAGGCTAGATGAAGCAGAGGTTTGGATCAGTGAGCTGGAAGATAAGGTAGAAAAAAGCTCCCAGAAAGAGCAAGAAAATGAAAAAAGATTCAGACAGGATGAAGAGGCATTGAGGGAAATGCAGGACAACCTGATACGTAATAACATCCATATAATACGGATACCAAAAGGGGAAGAAGAGGTGGAAGGGATAGAGAACCTGTTTAAAAAAGTAATGATGAAAAACTTCCCTAATTGGAGGAAAGAAAAAGTCACACAAGCCCAGGAAGCACAGAGGGTCCCATTCAAAAGGAACCCAGTGAGGCCCACTCCAAGAAACATCATTAAAATGGCAAACATCAAAGACAAACATTGAATCCTAAAGGAAGCAAGGGAGAAAGAGGTAGTAACCTACAAGGGAGCCCCGATAAGGCTAGTAGCTGACTTCTCAACAGAAACACTACAAGCCAGAAGGGAATGGCAAGAAATATTCCAAGTCATGAAAAGCAAAGGCCTGCAACCAAGACTGCTCTACCCAGCAAGGCTCTCAGTTAAAATGGAATGTGAAATATGGGGTTTCCCTGACAAAAGAAGGCTAAAGAATACCTCTCCACAAAACCAGCATTGCAAAATATGCTTAAGAAGACAAAGAAGAGTCTATGAATACCCAGTTCCTTTCACAGTCACCAATACTTGATATTACCAATATTTTAATATTTATTAATCTGATTGTGACAATGATGTGATATTTTATCTTATTTTTTATTTTTTAATTTTTTTAATTTTTTAAAATTTATTTTCTTTATTTTTTCAAATACATTTGTCTCTGCCTTACCCCCACCACCTTCCCCTGCCCCCTCCCCCCCAACTCCCTCAATCCTTCTCCTTTGGTTTTGTCCATGAGACCTTGCTGCACGTTCCCCGTTCCCCGACCCTCCCATTCCCTTCCTTTTCCCCCGTCCCCCCCTCCCTCCATCCCTCTTGTCTCTGTTCATTTCTTTTCCTTTCAGTGTTGTTGGTCTTAATTTCCTTGCATCTTTGTATTGTTGGTTACTGTCCGCTTACAGGCGAGATCTTGTGGTATTTGTCTTTTGCCCTCTGGCTTATTTCGCTTAGCATAACGCTCTCTAGTTCCATCCATGCTGTGATATTTTAATTGTTTTTATCATTTTTGAAACAATCTGTTCTTTGTATATTTCTTGCTTATTTCTATTATTTTTAAAAAAGCTTTAAATGACTTTTTGGTATTCTTTATCCATTTTTTGATTAAATGTTTGTAGTAGAATTTTTGCCCTTAAAAAAACAAACAAACTATTAATCCTTTTTTAGATGTGTTGCAAATACTTTCCTATTCTGTTACTTGTCCTTTACCTCTTTTAATATGTATGTTACTGAACAGTCTTAAATGTTTAATATAGTCATATCATCAATATTTTACTTTATAGCTTCTGGGTTTGAATATGTAACTTCAGGGTAAGAAAATATTATTTTGAATTTTCTCCAAAAACTCCTTATATTTTTAGCTCACATGAATTTTTTTGTATAATATGTGAAATAGGGTTCTATATTTGTTTATTTCAAGCAATAGTGGTCCATGTACCTTATTTGTTGAATAAGTCTTATTTTCCTCATTGATTTGAAATATCAATTTAATCATATATTATATTGTTAGACAGATATATATGTTTGTTTCTAGAATCCTCATGTTATTTCATCGGTCTACTTGATTATTTCTCTGCTGGTGTCATGTTGTTTTAATTGCTGAGACTTCATAATGGATTTAAATTTTTTAATATTTTACAATGGATCTTTACATTTAAAAAATAAATAAAATCAATCTGCATATAAAAAAAAGGAAAAAGAAGGAACTCCTTCCTGCCTTTTGTGGCAACATGGATGGAAGTGGAGAATATTATGTTAAGTGAAGTAAGCCGGTCGGTGAAAGACAAATACCATATGATCTCACCTATAAGTGGAATCTATTCAACAAAATAAACTAATTAACAAAATAAACCACAGACATGGAAACACAGAGCAGACTGAAAGTGTCCAGAGGGGATGGGGAAGGAAGACAATGGTGAAAAGAAGGAGAAGGGACTAAACAAAGAACATGTATGAATGACCCATGGACATGGACAACAAAGTGGGAATTGACTATAGGAGCGGGGTGGCGGTGGAATGGGTGGAGGAGGGCAAAGGGGGTAAAACTGAGACAACTGTAATAGAATAAACATGATTTAAAAATAAATTAAAAAAAAGAATTATCCAACTCGTGATATCAGCAGTGCTGAGGTGAGAACCCAGGCTGTAGGCTGAGCATAACAAAAAGTTAAAACTTTCCAATAGCAGTATTTAAGAGTTCCTGGGCTCCCATTCGACTACCATGGGGACACAGCAGTCTGCTAGCCCAGGAGTTTATTAATTGGACTTCACTCCAGCACAGAGCACCGAGCTTGCTCTGGGTGTGAAGGCCTTAGCTCCAAGCTGAGACAGAGGTCCAGGAGTTCTGCAAGTGGGAAATTAAACGTTGAAGAGTGTTGAGGAAGGGAAGAAGCATTCTTCAAAGAGAGCATAAAGGAATGGCTGCAGCTGCTTTGACATCAGGTATGCTTGATTTTTCTCCTGCTTCCTGTGGTTTCTGATGATCGCTTAGATTAATTTCATGTCCTCATTCATGCTGAAATGTTAATGACTAACATGGTAGCTCATTTGCATAAGGATCAATTTTTAGTTAAGACTCTTTTCCAATAAAATAGTAAAAGCTTAATGTAAAAAATGAAAATAATTTTTAAAAAATTAAAAATCTAAAAGAACAAAAAAAAAGAAAGAAAAATACCTACAATCCCACCACTCAGAAATTACCACTGGTAGTACTTGGACATGCACGCGTGTTTGTGCACACACATGTTTGTGTTTGGGCAGGCAATATTTTAACGTAAGCATTCTCTCATGTCATTGACATTTTGAAAATCATTGCATATTATTTATCTTATGGCTGTTTTGTTGGCTTTCATATTCTTTCTAATTTTTAGCTGTGAGGTTGATGACACCCACTTTCTTATCAGTTGTGAGAAGAAAAAGAGGGATCACTTATTTAAGAAAAAGTTATGAGATATTTCTTATGTGTCATGCATTGTACCAATTGTTGAATCAGAGGTGAATAAAATAGGATTTCTGCCTTCAAGATAAATCAAATAGCAGTGGTGGGTGTTGTGTGGGCAGAGAGCAAAGGAGAAGTTGGGAACAGCTGCCAAGGAGGCTCCTGAGCATCTCCAGCTCTGGTGGTGCACACAGCAATTGAGACCATTTGTGGAGCCCCCTCTAACTCAGGAGCTACTCACTTTCACAGAGCTCCACTTCTCTGTCCGTGCAAAGGGTGCATGTGGGCCTCGAAGTCCCGGTGCTGAAAGCTGAACTACTTGGGTTTTGTATTGGTTTTCTAGTGCTGTGGTAACAAATTACCACAGATTGGGTGGCTCAAACAACAGGGACTTAATTTTCACAGTCCTGGAAGCTGTGAAGTCCAAGATCAAAGTTCCGGGCAGTTTGGTCCCTGGTGAGAATTGTCTTCCTGGCTTGCAGACAGCTACCTTCTCATTGTGCTGAGTCATATAGAAGGAGAGAGAGAGAGAGAGCATGCTCCTCTCTGGTATCTTGTCTTAGAAGAGCTCCAAGTCCATTGTGACAGCCTCATCCTCATTACCTCCTCTAACTCACGTTACCTCCCGAAGGCCTCACCTCCAAATACCATGATATTGAGGCTTAGGGCTTCCACATACATATATTGAAGGATCACAGTTCAGTCCATAACAGGTTCTCTAGAGTGTATTTCTTTTGTGGTCAGAAAAATTTTTATTTTATTATATATAAAAATGTGTTCATGCACAGTGGTGATAATCTCGTATCAATTTAGCTTATATTTTCTCTGTTTTATACCTCATTGTACAGGTCATTTTACACATAGTATACATGCTATATTATCCTTTAACATTGATTCATGTTACAAATTGCTCCTCTCAGCTGGTCACTGTGACTAGCGGCACAGAGTACATGGTTAAAAGTAAACAAAAGGGATCTGGAATCTGGCCTTAGAGAGCTCAGAGTCTAATATAAATTAGAGTTGTTTTTCCAGTTGCATTATCATGCATAGGCTGTGGTAAATAGTATTTATATGTAACCCTGCACCTAACTGGCATCTATATTTTAAGAAAAGTTGTGTGCATGTATAAACAAGGTAGATTCACATTCTGGTTCCTTTCACATGTTCATAGTCTTCAGTGCCTTCATTGAGAGCCTCACTTCCTTGGGCATGGGAAATAGGTCACATGAGACTTTACATCCCTCGTGCCTTTCACAGGGTCCCATTCATAGTGGACATTCCCTGATGGTGGTTGAATGAATGAAACCCCTTTTAATTATTACAAGAAGCAACTGAGGAAGGTGTTGACATGCGTGTGTTAGTCAGGTCGACCTGCAGTAAGAAAATGCCATAGACTGGGTGGCTTCAGTTACAGAGATTTATTTTCTCTCGGAGTTCTAGAGGCTGGAAGTCCAAGGCCAAGGTGCCAGCCTGGCTGTATTCTGATGGGGCCCTAGTTCTGCATCATTGATGGCCAACTTCTCCCTGTGTTCTCACATGGCATGGAGAAAGAGAGAGAGAGAGAGGGAGAGAGGGGGAGAGAGAGCAAGTTCTCTTGTGTCTCTTCTTATAAGGGCACCATTCCTATTGGGTCAGGGCCTTATCTTGATGACCGCATTCAACTTTCTTTACTTTGGTAAAAGCTCTACATCCAGATACATTCACGTGGAGACAGCTTCAACACATGGATTTTGGTGGATGCAAACATTCAGTCCACAGCAATTCCCATTTTATAGGTATAAGGTTGGACTGGGCAAGGGTGTCAGCTGCGCTTTGTCCCAGATACCGACACCCTCTGGTTGGCTGCCTCTGCCTGGAGCTTGGAGGAGGAAGGAGTCTGGAGCCACAGATCCGTCGAGTCTGTGTGTGTGAGTTTGGAGCAGGAGCCAGAGGACTGTGCATGGCTGTTTGCTTACACTACGGAGCTTTATCTTAATTTCCCGTACTCACAACCTGCAAGGCAAGCATTTCACCTGCCATTTCACAATGACTGGTGCAAATCTAGAGAATTCAAATATTTAGAGGGTAGTGAAAGCAGAGCTTCTCTTTGAACTGGCATCAGTGCCTTTTTATGGGACAACGAACTTAAATTCCTCTAATATTGAGCAGTTCGTCACTTCCTCATTTCCAAACGCACTTTGAAAACTGCATATTCATTGGCCAGAACACAGTGTTTAAGAAAGCAGAAGTGCAAATGAGCCCTTAGAGATCATCAGACTTTACTAGCTTTTGAGAAAATTATTAGTGAAAACTTTTTGTCAAGGAGATATTACTAGAATTCCAAATACATAAAATAAATGAAAAACAGAGTTGAAGAGGACAAAGACTTCCCTTTGCCACTGCCACAGCCTTGGAAATATCTCTGAGAAACCCCAGAATCCCATGGAACATGACCACTGATCCAGCCCACCCTCCTTGTGCAGTTAAGAAAGGCACAAATTACTTGCTTAAGGTCCCACAGCTCATTAACAGCAGGACCAGGTGTGTACCTCTGGCCTCTTGATCCCTAATTCAATGCTGTTTCTAATACACAGGTGTTGAAATATTTTCAAAAAATCATCTGTGACTTTGAGACACCAGGCTCTTCTGGAATCATAACTGAATTATGTAGGGCACACGAGGTTCCCCGAAAATCCCAAAGAAAACAACGGGAAATTGAAAGAGCACTGTGGGATTGACTGCAAACAATTGAAATTCTTCTCAGTTAAATGTCAAGATGAAAAGGCCAAGACAAGCCCAGTTCTGCAAAGAGGAGAAATGAAAAGTCAAGTCAGAAAGCTTTACAGATGTCAATATTCTCCTGAGAAGACTTAGTTCCAGAAGGAAAGAAAAGCTGTGGTTACCGACCACATACCAGAGTTTGGTGTCCATATAAATGCCTGGTCTGGTTCTGGCTCAGCCTTGTGTGTGTTTCGTGAGTATTTCAGAGATTTCCACAGAACTGAAAGACTTTAGAGGTCAGCGAGGCCCCTCTGGCTTCCTGCAGAGACCCTCAGTTCTCACAACTAACCTTCAGTTAGGCCGCCAAGTTTCATAGTCTGTTGCACAGTTCTGAATACTAGCAAGACCATACCCATATGGGTGAAAAGAGAACCAATGAAAAGAGAAAAGAACACACTTTCCATAAAATTAGATTCACCTCATGTAATTTCTCAAACAAGCCAGTGAGAAAAATAGAATCGTTATTTAAGATTAGAAAAATGAAGCTCAGAAAGTTAGACAATGGGCCCCATTATACACATCTAATTATATCACAACTGGAATTTGATTCAGGTCTCTCTAAGGTCTTTCTACTATGTGACAGAGACCACTAGTTAGTACAAATATCTGTGTTATTTTTTTTTCTTCCAGGCAAACAGCTGGACTACATTTTATAGACTTTCTTACTCAGTTCCGGTAAGCCTAGGAAACTGACTTATGGCCAATGTGAGCAGAAGTGATTGGAGCTCACATCCATCCCTGGTCTGTAAGGGCACCTGTTTCCTTCCACTGGTGGAAAAAAGAAAGCACAGAGGATCTTTAAGAGGATGGAGCCAGAAGCTCTAAAGAGTTTGTGTCTTTGAGTACCTTTGTAGGTCTGAGCCTCTCTCCCAAGTCATTCTGCTCCTCACAGAGCTCTGGTTCAGATAGTTAACCCAGGCATTGTTTCCAGCTGGGGCCCAGGAGGTGTTTGGGGACAGTCTCCTTTAGTTCCTCCAATTAAATACTAGGAGAAGGTAGCCATAACCAAAGCTCCAGGATTCTCCCTAGCAAGCACTGTGGCGTTGACCTTCAAGAGAACTTGTACTAGGTCACCTGATGCAGAATTATGAGAGGAAGTGTGCAACTTAATTACTCTCAAACTCTGATATAATTGGCCAAGAACTGTGATGGGGGAATATGCTGAGCTACCAGCCACCCTCTCACTCAAAACTGAAACACTCATTCTTCCAAGCCGAAGAAGTATTGACTGCTCATAGCCTGCATTGGAGTCTCCCTCAAGAGATGGCTCTTGGAGGAAGAAATTCACCCCCATAAGGTCTTAACCACTTCCCAGGCACATTGTTTATCCAATGGCTGGACCAATGCTGTGTTATAAAAGCTGTGCCCCCTTATCAAAATTCAGAACACTTGGGTGGGGCTATTCCATCTCCAGAGCCACTTTCTCCTCCACCCCATGGGATTGGCAAAAACATTTGTTGTCCTTGTTTCACATCTGAGTATGCTCCTTTCCTCACTCCTTGTTCAAATACCAGAGAAATCCAAGTCTTATAATTTAAAAGCATAACCCTAAATGATTATGTATTTTCAGAAGCATGCCATCTTGGTAATAGAGAGGCAATTTACTCCATGAAAGGAGGAAGATGATGGTATGCTCAAAGCCAAGTGTCTCCAGAGTATATCAGAATTCTTTAATTTCCTTTGTGACATGCAGCCTACTCATGTCTGCCTGGTAATGATGTATTTAGATTTTGCAGGAAAGCTTTTCTTCTATCTCAAATAATAGTAATTTGCAACCCTATTCCTTTTATTCTTTATCATCAGAATTATCCATTTTCTCTCTGAGACCTTTTTTGCCCCAAGTACATAGCTTTGATCATTGTTTACATCATATTATTGTTTATATTATATTGTCATGGTCTACTGATTTAAATTGTAATTAGCTATTTACATGTCCTTTTCTACTGATCCAGAAAATCTTTGGTAACAAATGAAGACAGTGTCTTATTTATTTATGAACTCCCCAGTCCCTAACATCAGGTGCTCTTCATATATTATTTTTTTCAATGTTAACATAATAAATTTACACTATACCTCTTGACACATAAAGACCAATTGCAATGGCTTTTATCTACCACTGTTCACTTGTTATCTTATTAAAAATAAACACATAAAATGGAAAACTTTATAAAACCCAAACTAATCATAAAGTTTAGCAAATAATATAAATGTAAAAATACACTCATTCCATCTCAACAAAAAGTGGGGCCTCCTAGAAGAATAGAAGTTGGCCTGGAGGAGAAGTTCAAAAGAGGAATGTTTTCTCTAATTTTGTGTTGTATAAGTCTATTTCTCTCCATCTCCATCACTTCCATTCAAGTAGAAACTATCATCATCTTACCCTTGGTCTGGTGCCTTAGCCTCCTAACTGGTCCACTCACATCCACTTGTACTTTTCTCCAACCTGCTTTTTGCTCAGTAGTCAAAATACTATTTGCAAAATACCCATCTGGGCACTTCAGAAATCCATCTTCCCCTATTTAGCATCGTGTACTTCCTTGCCTGGCTCTGGCCCTCCTTCCAGGACCCATTTCTCCCTATACCCCCTCAGTCTTAGCACCACGGCCACACTAGCTACTCTGGCCTTTTTATGGGACTTCTGCTTTTGTGATTTCTTTACCAGGAACCCCCTTCTCTTAGCTCTACTGCCTTCATTTGTAGTTATTTAGCAGACCTCAGCTTTCACAGGGGAATCTACCTGCTATTTCTGAAAAGGTTTAAACCCAAGTGTAGGATATTATCATCTCACACGGTAAGTTTATAGAATCCATGATGGAGAATATGTGGTTTTCCTGCTCATGCAAACATAGGGCCTAACACATAGCAGGTGCACAGTAAACATTTGTTTAAGGAAAGAAAAAAAATGAAAGTAAAGATAAAACAAAGGAAAGGAGAGAGGAAGGGGAAGAATGAAAGGAGGAAGAAACTTCAAAAGATATCAAAATGAGTAAATTGAGGGCTCTCTCAGCTTTCTACTTTTGTCATAACAAATGACAGACTTTCTATTACATCACTGATTTTCAACCAGTGTGCTGCAAGAATTTTTAAAGCATGTAATACCTGACTATATAGTCATTGGCACTGATCTCTCCTCTCTTAAATTGTCAAATTTAAAAAAAAAATGACTACAGTCAACACAATAGCCATCTGGTGTGAATGAATAAAAAGTATACCTATTTTTTGTCAGATAGGCCAAAAGATAATTTTTGGTGTGCCAAAGAATTTTAGTAATTAGTTTATATGTGCCATGAGATGGAAAAGGTTGAAAATTGCTGTATTACACCATTCTATCTCTCTGATAGATTAAATATTATTTGGAGGTATAATACATACAAAGCAGATAAATTCAACAGAGCTGCGTTTGAGTGTCTCACAGAGTCATGCCTGGTGCTTCTGTCTTCCAAGAAGCTGTGGCCTCTCCTTGACCCATGGTCTGATTCCCACTCTTGAGCAGTTGGCTCCATGATGAAGCTGGAAATGATATGGAAAGGCCTTTAAAAAAATAGAAAAAGAACCCAACTGCCCAGATGATGGGTGTGTGAAATTAAAACAAACCCTTAATGAAAAGGTACTCTGAATCCAAGTAAAATAGAACAGAATCTGCTATGGCAGAGAGAAAGGCATATTAGTTCATCATTAGGGCAGGGACATATTGAAATATGGAATCTGGTATTTCACAAGGCTCTTCAAAGCTCAAAATTATACAAACAGGAAACCCTATAGAGAGTGGGAAATCTCAGGACTTGGTGCTTGTGTTATTCATTATTGAACCCCCAGTTACCCTAGTGAAATATTATTAATTTTTACTCTGGGCATGAATGCGTCAATGCCTTAAAATAAACAGGACAGTTAATTAGAGTTAATCTGTTAAAAAATCACTCTGCCAAGACAAGCTGTAGAAAGTGGAAACAAAAATAACATGGTGTAGAGGAACATGGGATACATTTCTGGCTCCAACGGTCATCACTAATACAATAATTAATAAAGGCCAATTGCAAATATGTCCATCGATCCAACTTTCTCCCCATCCAGTCTGAATTCTCCTATACCTGGAGTTTATATATGCAGACTAGGGCACTGGCTACTGGATGAGGGCTTGGCCACAAAATTTGGAATGAAGAATATGCATGATCCAAAATGATCTCAGCAAGGAAAGCCAAGTTATAAGCCAGCTGTTGAATTAAACAGTAATTCCAAAGGTGAGAAAATAACATAATAAGAAGGTCCCCAGGAAATGTATCCGGACGCTGGTGGGTGCCTCCATACACCTGTGAGTATCTTGGTTTCTCTTTGAGGTCTGTCACATGTGTACCATGTGAGCTTGACTGGGTTCAACTACCTTAAGAGTCAAGTGTGGTGGATCTATCTATTGGTCCATTATCCTGCCACACATCCATGCTTTCCTGTATCGAACCACCTATTTAGTTCAGCAAGTTAGGTGAGGAGTAATGGATGGAGGTACTGCAAAATTCCTGTTGGTCTAGCCCTGCTCACCTGTGTTCATGCTGCACAGGACACCAAAATTTAGGAAAAGACCAGCCATTAGCTCTGCTCTTATCATCCAGTGTCTAACTCTGTATTCAAAGAGGTAGAAAGAATTTTCTTGGCAATTAGACAAGCTAGTTGGTATGATCCAGAAACAACAATATTTTTATTTACTCACCCATACAATGGAGCTAATGCTAAAATCTACCTCGGGGGTTATCGTGAGGGTTAAATAAATTAACAAATGTAAATAATAGGTAAATACTAACTTATATTTTAAAGAGTACTATCATAGATAGTATTTCCTTTGATTCTCCAAAAACACTTGCAGCTGAAGTGCTTTTCTTCTCATTTCAAAGATTAGAAAATTTCTGACAACATTTTTCATGCTCTTTAAAACAATTGAGCTTTCCAGGAACAAGGCTGGGGATTTTCCCCTACCTTTTCTGCCTAGGGCACCTAGTACAAAATAAATAACTGATACAAATTAGTGGAACAATTGAACTTGCAAAGTCCTTCTGGTCACTTCTCTAAGCTGCCCCCCATCAGCATATATTCCATCGCAGCCCTAGTTTAGGGCCAGTCATCTCTCCTCTGAAGTGTTGCCATAGCCACCTAACTGGACTCCCTGACACCAGATCTATTTTTCTATAATGTGTTCAGAGTCATCTTGTCAAAATTAAATTTGACCATGCTGGCTCTTAAGCCCTCAGTGGCTCAGCATTGATATCGACAAGATATGTAATCTTAACAAGATATATAGCCTTTAGTCCTCAGTCTTGTTCACAAGGCTTCTTTCAAGGGGCACAGACCCACTCACAGTTGCGTGGGCCCTGTGCATCTGCCCACTCCAGGGTCTGGGGCAATATCAGGTTGCAGGGGAGAGGGACTCAGCCAAAAGGTGGAAGTGCATACCCCCTTTCACATCCCATTCCAGCCCACCCACAGGGCTGGATTATCTCCATTCCCCCCAACCCTTGCCCTGGGATTCTGCTCTCTGGGGGACCTGAAGGGTAAGGGTTCCTTTGCTAACCCTGAGGATAGAGGAGAAGGTATTATTTTGGGAAAGAAGGATGCCTTCATCTCATTGTACTACCTATAAAATTCCTACAAATGAGATCTTTGGCTAAAATATATATTAAAAAATAAATAAAAGTTTGCTTTCCCACCTCTAAATCTTTAGACTCCCTGGACTACACAGTGTTACATTCCTTCAACGCTGGACCCATCTTTTTTTCATCTTTTAAACAAGATATATGCAGTCTGTATAGGAAAAAGTCCAGCCATTGTTAATACCATGAGAATAACTTGGACAACATTGCTATAACCTGGCAGCAAAGGAGAGTGGACTGGAATGAGCATGCATGAACAATGACGACTTCACTGTACTAGTCATTGGGGGTGGAAGATGCTGTTGAGTGAGCATGTTTACTGTGTGGCTATCGTATTCAGAATGACTGTGTGAGTACAGCAACTAATCTGCATCAAATTTTGTGTTAAGCTTGAACATTCCTCCATGGAAACTATTCAGATAATTCAAAGGGCCACAACTATGAGCAGCTGATTGGCAGCTTCATCATGACAATGTGCGTGCTCATGCATCATGTCTTATGCAGAGCTTTTTGACAAAACATCAGATCACTCAGGTGACTCAGCCCCTCTACAGCCCAGATTTGGCACCCTGCAACTTCTGACTTTTGCCAAAATTAAAATCACCTTTGAAAGGGAAGCAATTTCAGACCATTGATGAGATTCAGGAAAATACAATGGGACAGCTGATGGCAATTGGCAGAACTATGTGAGTTCCCAAGGTGACTACTTTGAAGGGGACTGTGTCATTCTCCCATGTACCATGTTTCTTGTACCTTGTATCTTCTTCAATAAATGTCTTTACTTTTCATATTGCATGTGTGGATACATTCTGGGCTGATCTCGTACATGTGGACACAAGATTATTCATTCCCTGTCCACAATGAGTTTTAAACCGAGGATGGGAAGAAGACTTGGCAAATAACTGTAATGCAATATAAGAAAAGTTATCAGAGAAGTGCATGTAATATACTCTGTCATAGGATAAGCTTAGTTATTTTTTCTGTATCCCACACCAGCCATGTGGTTCACCAATCATCCTGGAAAAGATTAATGGTAACAGCTGGGACTGGATTGAGCATTTTTGCTACATTGTCTAATTTCAGCCCCTGCAACAATATGTGAGAGTGGTATGATAATTTAATTTTACAGATTAAAAACTGATGTTCAAAATATGTTAAGTAACTTTGCTAAGGTGAACCAGTATATATATGCACACTTGGGATTTAAATTCAAATAGGTACACATTTATAGTGAAATATAAGGACTGATTCTCCCTCATGAGAAGCATTACAATACTCGCTGGTCCCTCTTTAAATAAATCCCGCCCTCTGACTCTAGGTCAGCCCCACCAAATCCTAGTTGTCCTGTGAAAGGTAGTATATTTGAATTCCCAGGGCTTTTACAGAGTCCTCCAGGGGATATGAAAGAGTCACATCTAAACACTATTTCATAATCTATACCTTGTCAGGAATTAGTTTAAACAGTTTGTTGGCTTAGTTTAATGGATATTGGGATAGAGAAAATAAGAGTGATTTTTTTTTTGCAGCATGAATGCCAGTGAGACCCAAGAGTGGCTTCCACAGTTGGACGGTGGAAACCAGAGAGATTTGGAACCTAGAGGAAGCACCAGGTGCCATGGGAGGTGGAAAGAATTCCAGAGAGCCCCTGAGACACATTATTCACATTGAAATGATAGTTAAAAACTTTTTAAATTATATTTTAATTATTATTTTATTTTTGTTATTACAATTTATTATTATTTCACATTACTTGCATTTATGGGGATGGCATTGTTTGCAAACCATATGGGTTTGAAATGTACAGCCCAATAAACATCATGTGCACACTGCACTGTGTGCTCATCAGTCCAAGCAGAGTCTCTTTCTGTTCCCGCCTTCCCCCCTTTTGCCCAACTAGCCCCATCCCCATTTCCCTCTGGCTACCACCAAGTGTTGTCTGTGTTTATGTGTTACGTTTTTTGGCTAATTCTTTCACCTTTTTTTCATCTAGTCCCTACACCTTCTTTCCCTTTGACAGCTGTCAGTCTGCGTGTGCCATGTATCCATACTTCTGTTTCTATTTTGTTCATCCATTTATTTATTTTTTTTATTGAAGGATTAATTTCTTTACTCATCTGCTTTTCCCTTGGAACTGTAAGCTCCTTGGAAGCAGGGGCCACTTGCTTAACTGAGCTCGATGCATAGCTCTTAGCACAGTGCCCGACACGGAATATATCTTTATTATACAGCTTGGAATACCTAGTGCCTTCAAGGGAGGATGGCCATTCCAAAAGAGAGGGACCGCTCACAGTCTCCAAGGGCAGTGCTGGTGCATCAGAACATGGCCTGGGAGGTCCCGTGGGACCCAGCTCTTGTTTGTCTACACAGCCTCATTTCAGAATACTCACACTTCACTCTCTCTGCATGCTCCCACTGCACTGGCTTTCCATCAGTTTCTGGAATATTCCAAGCTCCTCTCTGTTTTGGAGTTGTAGGGTGCTCTTATCTCTGAGATTATCCTCACCACATTCCATTGCATTCCTCTCACTTTTTAGGCCTCAGATCCTACCCAGGCACTGGAAGCAGAAAGGCCCAACCTTCTCTTTCCTCTAGCCCTGAACTCTCTGGGAGCCAGAATGTTGATGAATCATTTTACACCTCTGAGTCTCAGTTTCTTCATCTACAAAATGATGATACAAATTTAAGTTCATGATCCCTTTGCACAATCCTAAAATCTAAAAAGCCCTGGAATCTGAAAGACTTTATTTTTTAAGTAAGTTTGGAGCAAAAGCTCTTTTGGAAGCAAAACCCTTGCTGAATTGCCATGCAGCTACGTAAGTCATCATTTATCACACTTAGTCTCAATATTCACAATGTGACATGCATGAACATCATTGAGATTCTGCTGGGATGTTATGTAGTACGCAGCATATGCCCTGGAGTACCTTTGTTGAGCCATAAACTTCTGAGTCTCAAACACCAGCAGGCCCAGGAGTTTCACGTGAGGAACTATGGGCCTGTTCCCACATGATGCCCTGCTGGGCTTTAGAGAAGGTGGAACCTCTGGCTCCTAGTGAGAACTTCACACACCGTAGCCCTTATTTACAAGATTACCTTTTGGTTCTCACTCAATAAATGCTACCAACCCTGTGCCTTCCCTGGCTGTCTAGTTAGTATTGACACCTGGCTTCAGGCGACGACTCTATTCTCTGTTAGCCTAATGCTGTTTTAGCTAGAGATTGTCTGAAACCCAGCAAGTTTCTTCTTCGACTAACCGCTTCCTCCAGGCTGAGGGTATTCCTGAGCTCTAATGTCACCAGGGCTCTCGACACGGTCCTTTCCGTAAGACTCCTTTCCTCTTTTTTGCCATGCACAGTAGAAGGAAGAGAGCTGAGTGGGAAAATACAAAGAAAGTATGGCTTTTCAAAACTGAGTTAATTCTTTGGCCAACACTAGCTTCTTCCTACTACATTCACCCCTCTTTTGTTATTCATTCATTCACATATTCATTTCTTTGTTATTTTGTTCACTGAATAATTCAACAAGTAAAACCAAAATCTTTACTGATCTTCATTAATTCTGTTTGTAAGATGACCCCAAGAACCAAACAGAGATATTGAAAAACTCAATTTATCTGGTTTACCAGGTTCTTTTTCTTTTGTTCGTTTGGTCATTTTTTGTTTACGTATGTAACACGAGTGAAAGAACGAAATATTTAACTTTTAGAGATCATTCTCTAAGCACGTTCTGCAGGGCAGAAGTCATTTTATCCATTAGAACATGTTATTTGAAACTAGCAGGACTAACAGCCAGTGCATTATACATATTGCCTGTGTGAATTCTCTGCACTTTCTGGAAAGTTAAGATTTTCATCAGCAGGTTTTACGTATGTGCCCTGGTTACCAGCCAGTTTCAAACCTAGGTCAACTTGACCTCACTGTTCCTGGGGACTTTCAGTTACACTCAATTTCCTCCTAGGGGAGACCTAAACTAGAAGGGCCAGTGACAAGAGAGATGAACTATGCCCACTTCACAACTGTGCTGAGGGTCACTCTCAGTGATTTTCAAAGCAGAAAATATTTTTTAAGTCTCAGGTATAAAGTAAGCTCTGGGAGGCAGGAAATATTTCTAATTCAGAATTATATCCTCAGCACCTGGCTTAGTACCTGCTGCAAATAAACCTTTAAATCAATGAGATTTGTAGTTGAATATAATATCAGCAATGAATTTAGGGAGAAGAAAGGGAAGAAGAAGAGGGGAAGGAAAAGGAAGAAGAAAAGGAGAGAGAGGAGGATCAGCAGTAAAAATGGGAAGAAGAAAATAAAACAAAGAAAGAAACAAAATAAGCAATGATTTAAGAATGATTGAAACATGCCTTTTTCAATAAGCAACTAGGTTTCCACTTATTTGTCCAGTGACACTGCTTTTCTCTCATTTCTCTGTTCACATAAATGTTGTCAAACCCAATGGCAAAGGAATTGAGAGGAGTTTCTGGAGTCAAAATTTCTGTGTGTCACAAAATAGCTGGGTGACTATGATGGACAGACCATTGAAAAGAATGCTCCCCTAATAATCCTTGTTTTCTGGTATTCACATCTTTGGGTTCCCTCCTAACCCAAAAAACTGTGGCATAAAAAATATGTGTTTTGTTTGACTGCTAAGTCTGTAATGATATTGTTATGCAGCATAGAAAACTAACACACTGACTTTGGGAGCCAACATTTCTAAGTCTGAGCCTCCTGTTCTGTAAAACGGAAATAACAATACCGTCAGCCTGGAACGTCGTTGTGAACAATGGGATGATGACATATGCACACAGAATGGTACTGGCACATAGAGAGTTATATATGCTTAGCGATTATAATCACCCGTGATGTATTGCTTTGACATGAGTTAACATCTTCTCCTTGAGAGTCTTTTCCTCCTTCGTTTTTGTAATGTTTTATCCTCTTGGTTTTCCACCTAGTTTTGGCCACATTTTCCAGCCTCGTACACAAACTTTGCTCTCCTTAGTCCCTCCTTTGGAATCCTGCCTTGTCATCTGCTAGTCTTCAACCTCCCCCTGCATGCCTTAGGGAGGAAGAATACTTTTCTCCTTCCCCACAGTATGCTAATCGCATCTAGAAGACCAGCCCCCAGCAGGAGTGGTTTCTGCTGAAAAGGAATGAGAAACTCTCAAACCAAAGTGTTGAATTCAAGTAAAAACAGTATTATAGGCCCCAAGTATACCCAAGGCATTGGGCCAGGCACAGTCACGCTTTGTGATTAATCTACACAACTGCCCCCCTGAGATGAGCATTATTGGAACCAAGGAAAAGAAACAGGGGAGGCACACAGCGGAGAATGGCAGTGTGAGGAATGGGAAGAGTCATAACTAGGGAGGGAAACCTGGGCTCAAAATCAACCCCCACCTCTTGATAGCTCTGTGCCCTTAGACATGTTGTTTATCCCTTCAAAGCTTTTGTTTTCTTGTGACAAAATGAGGATAGTAATGTTCACCTCAGTTATAAGAATCAAAAACACATGTGCATGGCAGGAGCTCAATACCTTATGGCTCTATTTGTCTCAAGATGTATTACTGGTTCTGGGATTCATTTTAGGGTTACCAACCCAAAGAGATGATGGATAGAAGACAGGTAGGTAGGTAGACAGATATCTAGGAAAAAGAGACACATGATAACAAAAATTCAATAAAAGAAAGACAAGGACTAGATCCTTATGGAATATATAAGGTGATATTTGACGTTTCTTGATGGTTTTCAGAGAAAATGTCATAACAGGGTTGAGGGAGTTTTAAAGCCGCCTGTGGCTTATGCAGGACGAACAGGGCTTAGGAAAAAACACCTGTGTTCCAGACAGCCCAAAAGAGTCTGCCGCTGCTTACTTCATTGCATAAAGAGGCTGCAATTTAAAGACAAGGTGGACTCTGAAAACAAAAGACGTGGTGCTTCCGTCTTTGAAGGCTTAATGTGTGTTCAGATTCGGGTGTCTACCCCAATATCTGAAGGCACCAATGCTTCTGCCTGCCAGAATGTTCAATGATGCCTTTCCATGCGAGTCCATTTATTCTAGGATCCAGGCATGAGATAGGGTCGGTGATAGGGATCCCTAAGCAGGAGGGGTCTTAGAGCTCCACCAAAAGAACTGAATCTGAGGGAATAAGGAGTCGGAATGCAAATGTGGGGCCTAAGGCAAGGAGGTGAGTGGTTGGGGAAGTACAGGGGAATTGTGGGATTCTTCCCCACCGCCATCGACCTGCGCTCCTCCTCATGCCCACACTCCAGGGACTTTAGATCTGGGAAGAAGAGGTTTTAAAAGCAAAAGACCAATCTCACTACTAAAATGCCTGCAATTCCTAGAGAGGAAAGACATCCTGTTATTTCAGTCTGAAAGATGAGGGTTCCAGGAGTCTCGTCTAAGGGGGAATGTTTTTGAATGTCTTCTGCAATGACAACGTACAGGCCTGAGATAGAAGAGGACCTCAAGCACCCCTTAAGGCACGTTGAAGCAGTTGTGAGAAATGCGAAGGGGTCTGTATTGCCAGCAGTTCTCCAGGTAAGGATGAAGATGGCCCAATTTTGCTTGCTTTATAAAGAACTTGTGTGTTTCTATAACCATTTCTATGTATAATTTGTTTTTGTTTCTATCGCCATTAAAAATACCTCTGGGTTAGTGACATCCACAAAGCATGCTGATATGCGAGCTGTTGGACCAGAAAAGTTGCAACCTCATCAGTCGATAAGGCAGTCACTAGGTGATAGTGCCTGCTCACTTTGTATAATGGCTAGTTAAGACAAGTTCTTGGCAACTGAGTTATGAGTCAGAAATACACCCTTTTGAGGGGAAAGTGGTAACTCCAAAAGCAAGTGCCATAAAAGACCTGGTATTGGCCACCATACAGCACCCCTGGGAGACAGCTTGCTGCTTATGCAAGAATTCAGATGCCTGGTCCTTTCAGGAAATCCCACGCCAAAAGGAGGTGGGTATGTTTTGCAGTAAGTCAAACCATGCTGCATCATCTCTCATTGGTGCCTAGGCAGGCTAACTGGCTATTGTAGGCCTGATTCTTTTTATTTCTTACTATGACAGGGTTTGACCCTCGGCTCTCATCCATGGCTTCAACTTGATATTCTCTGCAGTGGATTTTTTGTGCTTTATTCCCTGACACCAAGAGATTGACTTGCCTTCGTTTCTGGCCTTTGACCTTGATTCCTAGACTGTGCTTGATAGTTGCCTGCAGCTCTGTTGGAATGGTGATTTTGGACTACTCTTTAGTCTTGCAACTCTCCATTTGGATGTTTGTGGCTTATGTATACACATTTAGTCCCAAAGCCATCATTAAAACACAGGGAAGAGGGTAGTTCTTTCACTCTTCTTTTTAAGATGCCTTCCATGGCTTCTTTGTCCTTTGGGGTTAATAACAGATACACTGCTACTCTGATTTTATAATGCACATGCAAATAAAAGTGGAGGAGCAGCGTGATATTTCATGAATTACAGAATAAAATCCTGAAGGGTAATTTCATTAATGAAATATATTATTCCCATACCTTCCAAAAGGGGAGAGATCTGATTAGGTTTAAAGGCAGAAGGAAGCCCGTGTAGGAAAAACTGCAAAGAATGTGGGAGAACTCGAGGCTGTGGTCCGAGGTAAACAACGCTAAGCCCACCCGGTTGTCTGCTGCAGCCAGGACACTTTGCTCCCCAGCCTGTCTCACGGGTACATACAAACCCATACAGCTACCGATGTCCTTTTTGATAAACAAGTGTCATTATTAGTCCGTGGTGAACCAATGTCAATCGTATCTGAGTTCTCCAGTACTTTCACGTAACAGACATTTATCTCCATATCAGAAAAGTCTAAAACCATCCAAAGTATTATGAAAAGTTAAGGTAAAAAAAAGGAGTAAGACTTCCAGTGGAACATATAGCACTTTACAAAAAGACGACTAAAGAAAGGTCTCAAGGAGCTCGTATTTCACTCCCAAGTCCCCAAGGACCACCAATAATCCTCAGTCCATTGCACGTTATTTCCTCAACTATTACTTCTCTTGAGTCCATAAAAATACTCTTTCCTCCTTCATCTAATATTCTTATTGGAGTTGATTTACGCCTCAACAAATTAGATGGGCTCGGTGTCTGGCTCTCATTGCGTCACTCTTTCTCAGGAAAGCCAGAGTCCTGGAACGTATCTGGCAGGTGTCCTTTTAAAGAGGATCTTAAATAGGTGACCATGGTGACCATTAAGAGCTCTGTAAAAGAGGTTATAAAATAGTCTCTCTCCTAATCATCACCTCATGGACTGTACACATTTTTTGCATACTGAGCAAACATTTTTTTTTTTTCATTAGAAAGGCGTCTATGTAGTCTTTTTCTGTCGCAGGCACTGTATAGATTGGGTTGATTTTCCAAAGAAGGCTACCCATTCTTTCAGAGGGAAGTGGAGACACATAGTGACTGTTAAAGCTGCGATAAACCAAAGAGCCCCTTTAATCCAATGGATTTTTTTTGACAGATGACGAATCTGAGGCTCACTGACACTGCAGTGTGTATACATTTTTCACATTGAAAAAGAGATGGAAAAAGTGATGTTTCAGACGGCATAGTGGAGATAACAAAATCACTCTTTTTTTTTTTTTTTAGATTGAATCTCAGAGTATTTCATGCTGCCTTCCCCCCACCCCTCCAGAGGCCGGGCACACCCCGTACACACACTCACATGCACATTACTTAGCAAATAAAAGTCTTATTCTCTCTGATGCATCTGCGCAAAACAGATCCTCAAGTCCTGAATACTTTTTCGGTTTTCTGTCTTGTTTCAACACATGCTGCGGTACGTTGTTTGTTCGCGTAGCTGCCAAGTCGAGGGACGGCGCGCTGCCACAGCCCCCTCTCTGGTCCAGCGGCCGCGTTCTCTTCCGCGAGTGGCTTCCCTCCGTGCCCGCCGCAGTCTCCATTCACTCCGATAGAGAGGTGGCCACTTTAAACCCACTTGGATAGGAAGTCTTGTTTATTGCTTGCATTCTGAGCTGAAAGTGAAATATTTTTTCTTCCTAAATTTAAGAAGAAAAGGCTTTACAATGACATTGACAGTGTTCATACCATCAACGACCATCTATCTCCTTTTTCTCACTGACCCAGAGCAAGAATAATTCAGGATGTTTCTGCTAAGCCACATTCTGCCTGTTCCATGTAAGTCAGATGGATTAGATGAACTGACGTCATCACACCAATTGTACATAGCGCAGAAAATAAGGAAGATAGCTAATATTTCTTGAAGTTCCTTTATATGTCAGACGGGTTTTCCTCTGCTACATAGTTGTTCCAGCACCATGCACTGAAAAGGCTCCTTTGCTTCCTGGTATTTCTATTTGGTCGTTTTGTTAAAAAAATTATATATATATTTATATACATATATAAAACATAGTTGCATATTATTTCCTCAACTTTTACTTCTCTAGGAGATAGATATATATATATATATATATATATATATATATAAAATATATAATTTCTGGAAACTCCATTTCTATTTTTCATACATCAGTTATTCTTAGTATTAAAGAAATATTTCAGGATGTAGACACACATATTTTATTAGTTTCCTATTTTTGTATGCTATCTCAAATAAAACTATTTTTAAATTCCAAATCTTCATTGCCATTCTATAAAAACAAAATGAATCATTACTATTAATCAAAACATTATTAATTATATTAGGCAACATTGCTTAAATCACATCACTTCTAGTAGCTCTTGTAGATTCTTTCAGATTTTCTACCTCTGTTACCTCGTCTGCAAATAAAGACTAAGTCTTTTCCAATTTGTGTGCTTTTTCATTACTTCAAAGCAATGTTGACCCCCTCCCCCCAAATGAGAGAAGACACATAGCCTTGTTATTGGCCTTGTTGACCTTAAACAAATAGACAGCTAGACATTTCTAAAAAAAAAATGGGTTTATTTGGGAACAACAAACAATTGCAATTCAAGACATGTGGTCTAATGGTAGACCCCATGCAAGCCCAGAGAAACAAAGGAGAGGAATACTCCTTTTGTGGGTTTGGGAGGAGCAACTTGAAACAAAGAATCCATTGGAGAAAACTGCAACTTTGAAGTATAGTGACTTTGCACTGGCAGAGTTATAGCAGTTTTCTGCTGGCTAACCTCTTACTGAGCAAAGAATCCTCTGCTCTTCCTCCTGCTGAGGGAGTAATGCAGTATCACCTCCTGTTAGAGCTGTAAGGTATATTGCTACCTGTTGGGGTCAGTAGTGGATATTGAGTGCTACTTCTGTGAGAGTTTATACTTCTAACTCCCTGACTCCATTTTAAATGAAGTTTCTGTTTACTAATCTTTACTCTCTTAATGGGAAAGTATGCAATCTTTCAATGTTACATAACGTGATATCTAGAGATTTTCTAGTAGGTGCCTTTTCTAGTAAGAATGCTGATTTTTTTTCCTCCTAATCTTTTTCTTTGTAGTCATTTCAGTTGTGGAATTTTAGCCATGATATTTTTCTGCATCAATTTTGATAATCATATCATTTTACCTCCATTCCTCTGTTAATAGTGTATATTTAATAGACTTTTTGAAATATTAAACTAACTTTACATTCACATGATAAACTAAACCTGTATTATCATGTATTATATATTAATGGATTTATTTCCTATATTTTTTGTTATGTATATTTTAATTATTTCAAAGTATTATTTAATTTCTCTTTGAATTCTTTTTTTGATCCATGCACTTTTTGAAAGTGTATTGTTTAATTACCAAATATTAGGTATTTTCCATACTGTTTTAAAGTTTATTTTTATTCCAATTCTATTGTGGTCAGAAGACATACTCAGTCTTTTGAAATGTTTTTAGACTAGTTTCATGGCCAGACATATAATCTCTTTTTAGGAAATTCTCCTTGTGTGGTTGCAACAAATGTTTATTTTACTGTAGTTAGCCAGATGGTTTGTTTATTTTTTAATAAATGACAATTAGTTCAAGTTAGTTGGTTGTTGTGTACAAGCCTGTTATATCTCTACAAATTTGTTCTGTGGATTAGCAAGTGAGAGGAGTGTTAAAATCTTCATCATGGTTGTTATTTGATCTATTTCTCCTTTTACTGCTATCAGTTTTTGCTTCATACAATTTGAAGCATTGTTATCAGTTGTATACATATTTATAATTATTAGTTATACTTGATAAATTTATATTTTATCATTTCAAAATATCACGTTTGTTTCTGACAATAATTTTTGTTCCGAAATCTATTTTATCTGTCATTGATACAGCCAATGAGACTTTCTAAAGTATTATGTTGGATGGTTTATACTTTTTAATTTTTACTTTTAAAAACTACTTATGACTTTATAGTAAAAAAAGGATCCTAAAAAGCAACACATATTTTTGTGTTGCTTTTTTGTCCAGTCTGAAAATCTCTGTCTTGTTTTAATTTTTATTTTTGAATAACAGTTTACTTTCAATATTATTTTGTATTGGTTTCAGGTGTACAGCATAGTGGTTAGACAACCATATACTTTACAAAATATTCCTCTGGTGTTTCCAGCACCAACCTGGCACCGTACAGAGCTATTAAAATATCATTGATTATATTTCCTATACTGTAGTTTATATCTGCATGGTTATTTTCGCTCTGTCATTTAATTGAAGAGTTTAGAAAATTTTATTTTTATATATAATAACTATTGATATGATTTAAATGTATTGTCTTGCTATTTTTAAAATTCTCTCATGTATTATATTATCCTTACTTTCTCTTTTCTGGTCTTTTCTTGAATGAGTTTAATATTTTGGTGTTTAATTTTATCCCTATTACTGATTTTATTTATTTGTATTACCTGGTGATTTTTCTACCATTTAACCTTCCAAAGTTTAACTTCAAATATGTTATGGACTTTATTAAGATATGTCTATTTTATCCTTCTGTCATTTATAAATTATTTAAAAAATTTTACTTCATATATTTTATAAACTCCACATAATACATTGTAATTATTCTTTTTTATAAAAATTTTAAATTTTTTATTTTAAAATCATGTTTATTCTACTACAGTTGTCTCATTTTTTCCCCCTTTGCCCTCCTCCACCCATCTCTCCCTGCCCCCCTCTCCCACAGTCCATTCCCACTCTGTTGTCCATGTCCATGGGTCATTCATACATGTTCTTTGTCTAGTGCCTTCCCCTTCTTTCCAGCATTGTCTTCCTTCCCCATCCCCTCTGGGCACTTTCAGTCTGCTCCATGTTTCCGTGCCTGTGGTTTATTCTGTTCATTAGTTTATTTTGTTGAATAGATTCCACTTATAGGTGAGATCATATGGTATTTGTCTTTTACCGACTGGTTTACTTCACTTAGCAAAATATTCTTCACTTCCATCCATGTTGTCACAAAAGGTAGGAAGGAGTTCCTTCTTTCTTCTATTTTTAAATGCAGATTAATTTTATTTATTTTTTTTAAACGTCAAGATCCATTATAAAATATTAAAAAATTAAATCCATTATGAAGTCTCAGCAATTAAAACAACATGACACCAGCACAGAAATAATCAAGTTAATCAATGAAATAAAATGAGCATTCTAGAAACAAACATATATAACAATGTAATATATGATTAAATTGATATTTCAAATCATCAGGGAAAATAAGGCTTATTCAACAATAAGGTGCATGGAAAACTATTACTTGAAATAAAATAAATACAGAACCCTGTTTCACACATTATACAAAAAATATTCAGATAAGTTAAAAATCAATATGTAAAATCTAAGGAGTTTTGGGAGAAAATACAAAATAATAATATTTTTCTTACACTGAAGTTACATATTCAAACCCAGAAGCTATAAAATGAAATATTGACAATATGAATATATAAACATTTAAGACTATATATATTAATATACATATAAAAGTTAAAGGACAAGTAATAGAAAAAGTATTTGCAACACATCTAAAAAAGGGTTGTTTTGTTTTTGGGGGGGCAAAAATTCTACAAACATTTAATCAAAAAATGGATAAAGAATACCAAAAAGCCAGTTCAAGCTTTTTAAAAATAAATCAAATATCAAATATCTTTGATATTTGCCATTTTAATTATAATGTGTCCTGGGTAGGCCTCAATTGGTTCCTCTTGTATGGGACCCTCTGTGCCTCCTGGACTAGTGTGATTTTTCTCTCCTCCAATTAAGGAAGTTTTTCATCATTACTTTTTCAAACAGGTTCTCTATCCCTTCCTCTTCTTCTACCTCTGATATCCTTATTGTACAGATATCATCACATTTCAGATCATCCTGCATCTCCCTCAATGCCTCTTCATTCTTTTTGAGTCTTTTTTCATTTTCTTGCTCTTTCTGGGAGCTTTTTTCTACCTCATCCTCCAGCTCACTGATTCAGTCCTCTGCTTCATCTAGACTGCTTTGGATTCCTTCTATCGTGTTCTTCAATTCAGAAACTGTATTCTTCATTTCCTCTTGCCTGTTGTTGATAGTTTCTGTGTTCTTTTTCATGCTGATATAGTTTGCAGTAAGTTCCTCATAGTTTCCCTGTAGATTTTTGTAGTTCTCTCTGAGCTCACTGAGCTCATTGACCTTCCTTAGAACCGTTGTTTTGAACTCCATATCTGATAGTTTACTTGCCTCTATTTCATCTAGTTCTCTTTCTGGGGATTCCTCCTTTCCTTTCAATGGGGGGCGGGGGGGGTTCTTTGTCTTCCCATTATTTGTGAGACTCTTCTTTTTTGCTTCTGCTTCTTAAATTGATCAGTCTTGATTTTCTGACTCTGTGGTGTGAACTTCTATGGTAGGAGATCGCTGTTTTTTTCTTTCTGGATCTGCCTCTGATGATGTCAGATGTTGACACTGTGTGACTTAGGCAATCTTTTCAAGACTTCCAGGAATCTATTCTGTGACTGTCTCCTTCAGCTGTTAATCTAGTCATTCTGTACTCATCAGGCTGGCTTAGAGACACCACAGGGCAGGGCAGAGTCTCTCCTGGGGGGCGCGTTATTGGGTCCTCTCATGCTGCTGCCACTCAGGGGAGTGGTCTGCCTGAGCCAGATGGCTGCAGCCATATGGGGGATGAGTCAGCACCAGGATCCTGCTGGCTACTTTCTGTTTTCTCCCCAAAGCCTCCATCTCCAGTCTCACCTCAAGGGTCTCTAGACCACTCTGTGCCTCCTTTAACCAGGGATCTACTATTTGTAGCTGCCACTCTGTACTCAGCAGTCAGGCTTTAGTACTACAGGGCCAGGGCTGAGTCCCTCCTTGGGGAGGGGCTATTGGGTCCTCTCACATTGTTGCTGCTCAGAGGAGTGATCTCTGCCTGAGCCAGATGGCCGCTGCTGCACGGAGGATGAGTCAGCACTGGGATACCGCCGGCTACTCTCTCAGTTCTCTCCACAAAGCCTCCTCCCTCAGTCTCTCCTCAGGCATCTCTATCCCACTCTCCCCCTGCCTCTACCAAAGCCCAGGTAAGTGGCCGCAAATAAAAGTTTATGTTTGGACCTTTAAAAGACTTTTTGCGTCTCCGGCCACCTGTTCTGGCAGAGGACAACACAGCCGCTTTTCACAGCTGGTGTTATCTGTGTACTTTTTGGGCTCTGCTGCTGTAGGCTGGGGATCCCCACTTATGGTTTAGACCTTGCTCATCTTATGGGGATCCAACTTGCCATTTCAATACCCTTCTGGTGCTGCCACCTGTGGGTGCTCCACCCACCTTCTCAAGTTTCTACTGCATTACTTGCCTGTAAGGTTGTGCTAAAGCTGACTCTTCTGTCTGTCTGAAGTTATAAGGCTCCTCTCTCATTGTTGTTCGGTTGTTTGTTCCAGGTGATTTCTCCACAATTGAGTTGTAATTCCAGATTGGTCCTGGGAGAAGGTCAGTGTGACTTCCATTCACTCCTCCATCATCTTGATTCTCCAAAAATATTTTTTTATTTATTTTTAGAAAGAGGGGAAAGGAAGGAGAAAGAGAGAGAGAGAGAGAAACATCAATGTGTGGTTGCCTCTCACATGCCCCCAAATGAGGACCTGGCCCATAACCCCAGCTTGTGCCCTGACTAGGATTCGAACCAGTAACCCTTTGGTTCGCAGGCTGGTGCTCAATCCACTGAGCCACACCATCCAGGGCCCCACATTGTAATTATTCTTACACCAAATATATAGTAACCTTTAAGTAATTAAAACACGAAAATAAAAGATTTTTTGTATTTACACAATTATTTGCTATTTCAGTGCTCATTTCTTTGTGTAGATTCAAAGGGTTTTGGTATTATTTTCCTCATGCCAGACCAAAACTTTATAATGCTTTTTGTAGTGTGGAGCGGCCAGAGACAATTTATGTCAGTATTTGAAACTTTTTATTTCATCTTTATTACTGAAGGACATTATAGCCAGAAGAATTCTGTGTTGAGAGTTGCTTGCAGGCCTCTGACTTGGATAGTTTCTTATGACTATTTGTGGTATTTTATTTAAATATGTATCAGGCATATTATAAGATTTTATTTTATTAATTACCCTCTGCGATTTGATTATGATTTATCTTGGTATGATTTTCTTTGTATTTATCTTACTTGAGTTTCATTTAGTTTCCTGAATCTTCAGGTTTATAAATCCATCACATTAGAGAATTGTTTGATAATTTCTTCAAAAATATATATTTTTTAAAATTCTACAACTCTTTTAGGTGTTACACTTCCAATGCATGTTAGACTACTTGACATTGTTCTACAGTTCACAAATGCTCCCTTTGTCTCTTTCCATTTTTTATTCTCTCTGTGGTCCTTTTTTGCGTAATTTCTATTACTATTTTTCTCAAATTCATTGATATTTTCTTTGTCATGTCTAATCTCATATTAATCCCATTTTCACTTTTTAAAATCCTACCATTTATTTTATATATTATATATTGTAATTTCTTGCAATTCTATCTGGTTATTTTTTATATCTTATGTGTCTTCCCTCCTCCTCATTTAAATAATTTATATAGTTGTCTGACTTACTTTAAAATCTTTATCTACTAATTCCATCTTCTCTTTCATTCATTTGCTTCTATTGATTGATTTTTCTCATGTGTGTGATTTATTTATTCCTGCTATTTTGTGTGTCTGGTATTTTGATTGGGTTCTGGGTGTCATGATGTTTAATTGTGAATTGTCTGCAATTGGTTGTTTTTATACAGTGAGTATTGGGCTTCGTTCTGGCACACTGTTAACTTCCTCTTAGGGCTTGCCTCTAACCATTCTTAGGATAGATTTAGACTCATCTTTATTTTAGGGCTTTGTTACTCTAACTAATAAGGTGTGGTCTTCTTGGGTCTCCCTTGAATGCCCTCAGAGACTTGTGAGTTCTGTTACCGGTCAGGTCACATCCCCAAGTGTTCCAGCCCTCATTTAGCTGTGGGAACCACTTTCTCCACAGCTCCTCTATGTTCTTTGCCTTTCTTCATAGACTTCACCCTGTACTTGCATGTTTTGATATTTGGCAAGCAAATATTGCAATATATTTCTGGAGCTCACTTTTCACTTTATATTTTGTCCAGTTTTTTTAGCAGTATGTATTAAAAGAATGAATTTAGACTCTGTTATTTTCTTATGGCCAGAAAGGAAAGCAAGATCTATAGTTTTTAATTTACGCTACTTGTAGTTAAACAGTTTGATGATGATATTTTTGGCAGTAAATGAATGAGTGAAACCTACCAGTAAGATTATAAGGATTTGTTAAGTTATACAATGGGATGGCTAGTTAATACTATAATTCCAGATTTACTAAATAATTCAATAATTCAATTCAGCAGTTTTCTGAAAATAATTCAGTACATGAATAGACATTTTGAGTCTCACAATTTTCTGATGAACTCAAATTAGCAAGAATCATCATCCTGAGATGAGAACTGAAGAAAGTTTAATACATCTGTGAGTCTAAAAAGATAATTTGATTCATAAAAAGATGATGTTCAATAAGAGCAGCATCAAGAACAATCACTCAGGGTATTTTTTTTCAAAAAAGAAAGAAAAACACTTGTTCCTTGAAGATAAACTATAATCCCTTGCTAATGATGTGCTCCTAGATGAAAATATTTTTCACTATTTTTCATATGGTCTCTGTGACTATATTATATAAAAAATAGAAGTAATATGGCATAGGTTAGCTAGGAACAAATTCAGGTACTTATAAAATTACCTTAGCTATCATTTTGTCTTATTTAACCAGAAAAACATAATAGCAGTTTCTATATTTCAGGAATTGAAATTTTGCTTTCCAGACAAGACAATCTTGTTAATAAAATCTAAACTATGTCTCTTGGACACTTAGGGCTCACCAGAAACACTGTATCTAATGTGGGGTCAGAACAAGTTTCCATGCTTCCAAATGAGTAACATTTTCTGCAGTGACGTTTTATAAAGCTTAGTGGTAGGTTTGAGTCTCTTGAATTTACCATTGCAGTATCTTAATATTGTTTTCTGTGAAATTATGGTAACAACAATACCTACCTGGCAGACATGTTGTGAAGATTAAATGAGCAATTCAGCATAATGCACTTGCCTCGGATTCTCACCATAGTAAGTACTATACCCATGTTGACTTTAACTGTTGTTGTGATTAAGGCTAACACCTTCACCAGTGTTCTGATTTTCACGTTACTTTCTTGGTTATGTCCTCCTAAATCATCATGTCTTGATAAAATAAAGCAAAATCTGTCCCTTGACCATGTCTCTCGCTACTACCCAAGCTCTCTCTTTCCTGAGCAATGTGATCATCATTTTAGGGTTTTTGTGCTTCTGTTTTCTCCCCACTTCTAACCTCACCTCTAGTTATTTATCCTTTAATCCAAAGTATTTAGTCCTATCTTCTCAGAATCCAGTGTCCTTTTTTGTTTGTTGGTTTCATTGTTCAAAAGTTTTCTAATTCGTGAAATGGATATATTAATGTTGAGCTGGCCATAAAGTTTGGGTTTTTTTCATAAGATGGCTCTAGTAGCACTTAGTTGTCTTTAACTTCATTTGAAACAATTTTGTGAGATTGTATTGTGACAGCTGTCATATCAGCATGCATTTAAAAATAATGCTTATCAAAATTGGTAAATTTTTGTGTAGCCACTTGAATATTGGAGATGGGAGAAATAAACGACACTTTCTGCATCTAATGCTTTATTAAGTGAAGAAAGGTAAAAACACAACCGAAATGCAAAAAAAGATTTTTAGCGTATATATGAGAATGTTCTGTGACTGATCAAATGTGTCAAAACTGGTTTGCAAAGTTTCGTGCTAGAGGTTTCTCCCTGGACGATGCTCCACAGTTCAGGTGAAGTTGACAGTGATCAAATAGAGGCATTAATTGAAAGCAATCAAACTTATACCACATGGGAAATAGCCAACATAGTCAACATATCCAAATCAATAAAGTTGTTGGTGAAAATGAAAAACGTATCTTTTATTTTATGGAACAAAACTAAACAGACTTTTGGTCAACCCAATTTATCAGACTTATGATGTTCTCTGGGTGTAGACAATGTGGTGTGATGCTAGTGGAATGCACAGGCTGTTCATTTGTCCATTCTTTTTCATTCTTCCAGGCCCCAGCTACGGCCCACACTTCACCTTCCAGAAATGCATCATGTTTCCTACCCCTATCTTTTCATCTGTGCTGTTTCCTCTACCAGAAATGCTTTTGCCACCTTGAAAGAATGTCATAACATCTGGACCCCTTGCTGGGTTAGATATCCTCTTCTGTGCTTATCTGTATTTTACTTGTCATAATCTAATATAATTTTCTAATTAGGGCTTTTTAAAATCTTCTAATGAGTGAGTTTCTAAGAGCACAAATTGTGATTTACTAATCTTTGTATTTTGAGCACTTTGTCTCGTTTCTGGATCTAGTAAGTGTTCAACAAATGTTTTTTAAATGCATTTGTATGTAAACATTTTGATAAAGTATATTGAAAGCATAACATGTGACCAAGTGGGCAGCATTTTCACAACCAAAACTATCTAAAATCTCAAAATACCTATAAAAAAATGACTATTGTCTTTCAGGTGAGGAAAATGGTTTAGAAAACAACCCTAGATAATATTTTCAAAGTCATTTAGTAATCAGAGAGAGAATGCAACTTTTCAACGTAACATTATTTTGGTTCAGTTTTGCATAAGTCTATGAAAATGGATTCTTTATCTAAGCAAGTCTCCACTGTGGTTTTCTGCCTTTGCATTCCAGTCATTTCCTTCATAGTGATTAGCCCACGGGCAATGATGTGTTATTTATGTGTTTGCTTCAGCATCTCCTACCACTGGCTGTAGATTTTGAGCTCATTCCCTCCATGACTTGATTTAAATAGCACAGCCTTTGTTTTCTCCATTGATGTCCCACCAGCACCTTGCACGGTCCCCAGAACACAGCAAACCCTCAAGAGCAAGGCAAATCTTATTTACTCCTCTTTTTTTTTCTTTTAAAATGCAAGGCCATTTCTAGGCTGAGTGCAAAGGACCTTTAAGCCAAATTGAGCCCAAATAGCTTTTCCACCAATTTCACCAACTACTCTGAGCAAGACATTTATTCTTACATTTTTCTTCTATAAAATGGCACTAACAAAACCTAAATGTCATGGCTAACATGAGAAACCCATTAAAATAATAAATGTGAAGTGATAAACCTGAGTTCCAGAAAATCCTTTATTCCCTCCTTTTCTAGGACATTTCAGCCACACGTTATAGTCATTGTGGAAAGAAATGTCACTTAAATTATGAAAACAAAGTTGTTATTTTAAAGAATAAACATAGTCTTCATTAAGATCATCCAAAAACATGTTGCAGCCTTTAAGCTGTATTTGTAAAATGAACTACCACAGTTCTATGCCTGTGCACTTGCAAGGATTAGTAAAAAGGAGAAATTTTTTTAAAGGAATAAATTCCAGCTGGCTGAGATTTGTTAGGTTGAAGAAACTGCATGCCAAGAACATATGGCGACTCATTCAGCAAACACTTATGGGGCATCTATTATGTGCATATGCAGCAATACGTACTGGAAGATGAAAAAAGGTGTAAGCTGTCCCTCACCCAAAGGTGATTGTCATGCCCTGGAAAAAGTCTGCATTTTACGTTAACTTTCTACATGATTTTGGGAAAATGTGTGCTCTCTTTAGTTTTCACATTTGTAAGAAAAGAAAGAAAAATACAGTTTTCAGGCCACCTTCACAAAATTATGGAGAATTCCAAGAGAGATGTATATGCAAGAGCTATTCATCCATTCCCACAACAAATATTAACCGTCTGCCTTCTGCTCCCTAACTGCAGGCAAGGCAAGAGTTGACCACGCATACAAGTTCTCATCCTCACTGATTAACATGGCCTATGAGTAAGAAAGTCCTTGACAAGTCCTGAGTGTTGCACAAAGCCTCAAGATGCTAGAAGATTAAAGCAGAGTTGCCATAGTTTAGCAGCAGTGGCAGCAGTTTTCATTCATTTGCCCGATATTGGGGGCCCACCATGGAACAGCATTTCATAAACAAAACACTGTCTCCACGAAATCCCATTCCTTTCTCAGCTTAGCCATTTAGCTTGTACAATTCAGCTTCCTATGAGTGTGTACAATGTCTAGGATGGTTTGAATTAGCCTTTCTAGACTCAAAGTGTCCTTCGGAATTGTTCAAAACTTGTCAAACCCTTAGCACTGATGCAGTTTTAACAATAACAATTACAAAAATCTATTATTAGCCAGAGTCATCAAAGCACAGTTTTCTTGGCATAAGGACTCTGAACAATTATTGCTTAATATGTCCTGGTTTGGCTCTTGGGACTAAACCCAGATTGGTAGTATTTCTAAATTATACTACAGGTAGATCTCCTGTACTAAAACTTTAGATAATTTTGTATTGTTACAGACAGTTAGATGGATCAACAGTTTTGTCCTTTAATGATGGCCATGCCCATTTGCATGTTGATATATGTCCATGTTTGACTTCCTACCTAGGCAAAATTTTATCTCTACCCTAGGTAGTAAGGCTGTTGGAAATAGGCCTTTTGCTGAATTAATCCTATTTGCTTCACTTTTTGCTCCCACAACACTCCCTGCATAACTCTATCTCAAACTTTATCCCACAATCTATTGTCAATGTTTGTCATTTAAATCCTATTTCCACCACTTAGTGTCTGTGCAACCTCCCTCTCACGTAACCTCAGTGGTGACATCATGTCTCTGTTGGGTAGGTGATCAGGAAATGATACATAAAGTGCCCCACGGAATTATCACCATCGACATCTCTTTCTTTTATTGTTGTAGCTGTTTTTCATTAATATGGCTCTAGTTAAATCTTGTGAGTGTCTACAAGTGGTAGGTTCTCCCTGTGGTCAGTGCGCAAACTCCGATTCTAAACATAAACACCAGGGGGACCCAGCAATTGGAGCCACACTCTTCTCTGCTGTGACAGATCTGGGTCCAGACTAGGTTTGCTCACCTTCAAAGCTCAGTTCTGGAGCAAGCCTGGCACATAGTTGACACTCAATAAATATTTGGTAAAGGGGTAAAATAATAAGTTGCATGTTATTATAAGATGAAACAGATAAACTGCAACTTCAATGGGCATTTTGATGAATTTGAGAATGATATGTTTGAGAAACCAGGGTATTCTGATAAACTGAACATGTGACAATATAATTGAGTTTACTAAACCAGTTTATTTTTATGTAAATTCCACTGTTTAAGACCAAATTCATACCTATTTTATTTATTTTTTTGTAATTGGAAACTGATACATGCTCATTATCATTAAAACAGCAGTAATAATTTAATAGCTAAGTTAATTTTATTAGCTTAGCAAAAATAATAACAACAACAACAAAAACCCCAAAAGCCGTGGGCTTAGTGATAGATCTATGTTTCAAATTTACTGATTTACCAAGTGCTACCTGAAAAATTATTTGGAAGGAGAGAAATGTACAAGGGAGATATGAGGTTTGAATTTTGAAAGGCCAAGAATTGAATTTCCCTAAGTTTAATTTTTCTCATTTATAAACGCCATTAGTGAGTCCTGCCTCCTCGAGTTATTAGAAGGATTAAGTAAAACATTGCCTTGTAAAACAGATTGACATTAAATAATTTATCCCTTTTCCAAGAATAATTATCTGCATATATAAAATAAAGTTAACATTTCTATCACAGCATTATAGAAACTGAAGTAATGTATATAAAGGGCCTTTCAACGCCATTATTAAAACTAAAATTATTAATAAGGCTGAAAACATCTCACTTCAAGCATTTTAAAGATTTTATTTAAGTCATTTAAAAAATTGTTTTGACCAAACATAAACTTATTTTGGAAATTTAAAACTACAGCAGGTGTAAAATTAAACTCCTTGTACAATTTTTAGATCAAAAGTATCTGTTCTTACTGACAAGGCCTATGTTCAGATGTTTCACACTTTCTAGCTGTTCTCAGAAGGTTACTTGCTTCAGAGCAAACTAGGCAGCCATTGCCAGAAACCTACCTTTCATTTTTCCTTGTTAAAAATCTCTCTCTACAATGCAGGAACGCTCTCGGACTTGGGTGCACACCTTCGTTTTTCTGCTTCTTCCCTCCACTTCTCTCCTAGGTGATCAGTTCTAGGTCACAGCCTTCATTTTGTTTTTTTCTTTGTCCTTTTGTTTTTCAAAAGTATTAATTGACAATGACAACAAGGAAATAATCTGAACACAAAGGAAAAGAGTTCATGAACTTCCTCCAAATCTTCACCACCCAATTCCTCTGAAATAAAAAATGTTAATAGCTTTGTCTATAACATTCCAACATTCCCTCTTATTCATACACATATACAAACACATATGTCCCTGTGTACAGAACCCACAAATACAAAGAATCTTGGAGTTTTTCATTTTTGTAAGAGTTGGCTTATGTGAGTATGATAGTATATATTTAAATTTATTTTCTTGATTAAAAATGCATCACGTATTCACGATAACCTTCTGGGCCATTGCATGAAGGTCTAGCTCATTGTTTTCAAGAACTGAATAGACATACCACACTCTTTTCAACTGTTTTTCTATTGAAGACAATCAGTTTATGTCATCAATGTTATAATACCCATTTATATGCATGTATCTATTGAAAAAAAAAAGTAGAATTACTGGGTCAAAGGATCTGTATATTTTAATTATAATATTTATTACTCCATCACTTTCCCAAAAGTTTATATCCATTAACATTACCATCAGCGTTGCTTGTGAAACCATAACTCCCCAAATTATCAGTTGTCTGGAACATTTTTTGTGTCTTTTTTATATCGGGCAATCTGAGGATAAAAAGTATTTCTCTTTATCCCTAATTTGTACTCTTCTGATCAATAGAACACTGCTAGAAACTGATTTTATTTATTTATGTATGTATATATATATATATGCATACATACATATATGCATCTATATCTATATATACAGCCAATTTGGGGGGTCACTATAATTTCTAATAACAATTTACAATACAACATGGAAAATACCTACTCTACAGTGCCAAGTACTTGGCAAGATGATTTCAGTGTAAATCTATAGAGAGATCATTAGAATGTCAAAATGAAAATTTAAAAAGTCAATACATGCTGAATACACTGACATCTGAGACTGACTCATTGTCAAGTTGAGGAAGAATGAAAGGCTGTCAGGGGAGGTTGGCAAAGATCAGTTAGGGAGTCAGGCTAAGTTGGAGGCACAAAGATGTCCCTGTACAAGCTGCATTATAAAATCATGACATTCAGATTGAAATCGAATGTACAAGCTTTCTCTCCATTAGGGGTTTAGTCAGTATAATATTTTAACTGTAGATTTTTCATCTGTCACTCATCTGAAATGAGTAGCGTTCTCAGATTGAAATGTATTTTGTTATTTCAGGACACTCCAAGGGAATTCTCCCTGGTCTTACTCATGCCAGACATTTGAACTTTTACTCTAATTACCTGATACAATCCACCCAAAGAAGCTATTTCTAATAAGCCTAAAATATTATTCAGCTCAGGACTGTTATTTGTAGAAATAACTAAGTCCACATTTTGTAATGAGAAAACTTTATTTCTTACTCTGAACACAAACATAAAGCATATGCTTGTGTAAATTCTTTAGAGAGTTCACATTCATTCCTTCATTTTCAGTAAGTAATTATTGATATCATATGCAATTGTGGTTAAGGAAATAGCCTCTGTGCTGGAGAGGTCTGTATATTCTTTTTTATGGCTTATAATGTGCCTGACAATGTGTTGTATTAAAATGGCTGAACTTTGTTTCATTGTCCTTATTTTTTATCTTTGTTTAAGCATTTCCTTAAATATTAACATGCTTATTACCTCTCTTTTCTAAAGATTTGAACACTATCTTTCTCACCCCGATCCCTGTTACTGCATTTAAATTTTCTCAAGTCTCTCCAAATATGAACAAAATTTTAAAGACCTACAAAAGCACATCTGCCTCTCATTCCCACGCTTGCACACTCATTCAACAATGAACTTCTAAAGGGCGGTCCCTGCATCACTTCCTCTCCTCCCATTCATTCCTCAGGCTACTCCAGTCTAGCTTCGCTCCTCAAAACAATTCACACCTAAGCAATGACTCTCAGCATTACCTGGTCATGCAGAGGACACGCTTCATCAACCCTTTTCCTTTAAAAAAAATAGCCATTTCCCCCACAGTTATGACACCATGTTTCCAATTTTTCATTCTAACACTCTAGCCTTTCCATTGTTCAACTTGCCGGATCATTCTCTTGAAGCTGCCTTCACCTCTCAGCAGGTGTACAGAAAAGGACTCCTTCCTGCGTCCCCCATTTCACTCCCAGACCACTGTCCTCTTCTCACACAGTGTAGCCACAACATGTCCAAAATGAACACCTGACTACATGAGCTTCCTAAAAAGGTTTTAGTGCCTTCCCCTGGTTCTCAGGATAAAGACCCCGAGTCTCCACCTGTTCTACAAGGCCCAGCGTGGCCTGGCTCTGGTCTCTCTCTTCAGCCTCATTTGTCCCACACTCTTCACCTTGGTCACCCACAGGCCATGTCCCCTCCTCCAGGGTCTTCATGTGTAATGATTTCCCTCTGCCTGTAATGATTTTCCCTCCTAAGTCTTATTTATACCTACTGATTCTTCAGATCTGTTTAATCACCCTTTCCTCAGGAACCTCATCTGACATCCAAATCTTGTCACCTCTCCTTTATGCACCTCCTTGGCCGCATGAACCTTTCCTTGATGCCATTCATCACATTTAATGATTATACATCAATTGGTGTGATTTTTCTATGTTTTCTAGAGATGTACTCAAACACCTGAGAACACATTCCATGCTAACTTTTACTCACTGTTGTGTCCCTAGTGTCTAACATGATTCCAAGCATTTGATAAATACCAAAATACTGAGCTACTAAATCTTCTTCAATTCATTTTAATGGAAAGCTTTTCTCCCAATGTGCTCTGGAAAAAAACCCCCCCAAAACTATATTTAGTTGTCCAGTGCTATAGCTCTCTGTCTAGGCTTTCTTCCCTTTCTCTTCCTCTCAGAAATTTACTGAGATTTAAGTCAACGATACCCACCATATGAGGTTGTGGGAGATTGCTTTAATGACCCTGATTTGTCTACTTATTATTCCATGGGATTGTATCATTCCTTCTGTTTGAGAGTCAGAGTAAATGTTCCTACCCTTAATTTTGGGTTCAGAATTAAGACTTGCTTTGGCCATTGGAACATCAGCTGATGTCATAAGCAAAGGTCAGGAAAGCACTCCTATAGTTGGACTTTCTCCTTTTCAGTATTGCCATCACCCTGACAAGAGCATGCCCAGAAGGTCCTCTGATTCCATGAGGAACATGAGAGGTGATTGGTCAGAGGCATCTCCAAATGAACCCAGCTAAATCGACCAGCCCCCAGAAGACCTACAGACTTGGGAGCTGAGTAAATACTAGTTATATGTTTCTGAGATTATTGTGGCCATTTGTATGCAGCGCTGTTGTGGCCTCAACAAGAGGTACAAAGTACGGGGGAGTTTAAATGAGAGTAGAATGTCAAACATCTGGACAGAGCCTACTCTTTCTCAACGTGACCTCCCAGATAATTTTGTTAAAAAAATGACCATTCCTTGTAGCTTTGCACTTTCTTAAACAACATCCAGCTAAAACTTCAATATGTCTTGATAGGATAAGACAAAAAGCTACTTCCAATCCGTATGGCAGAGCCAAAGGCAGAGGGTTGTAACGGTGTTGGCAGAAGCTACTATTTATTGAGCACTGGCTCTTCTTGGAGTTTCATTGATCTTTTTTATGGTGTCTTTGTTTACGCTTTCATTTCATTTCTCCTGCTATCTTTATTGTTTCTTTTTTTACCTTTGAGTTCACACTTTTTTTCCTTCTAATTGCTAGAGTCAAAGAATTCCTTTTATAACTTTAGTCTTTTTTATCTTCCTGTATGAATATTGTGGCTGCAAATCCCACCCTACGCCCATTCACCCCCTCAACAAGGATCGGTAATTGTAATTGTGAGTGTAATGCCCAGGTTTTTATATGTGGTATTTTGTTTCCATTTATTTCTAAATATTTTGCAATTTTAATTATTCTTTCTTCTCAAGTCAGTTTTTAAATATTTTGTTTTTACTATTCCTGGTTTTAGTTTAAAATATATTTTTGAAGGGTAGTTTTGGGGGGTATATATTTCTAACTTTATTGAATTATATTCATAAGGTATGGAATATATGTTATAAACTCACATTTTTTAAGACTATCTTGTGAATGAAAAGAAGATTGATATAATATTTTATATAAGTTCATTAGTTCTTAATTCTTAACTACTACTTTCAAATGTTCTATATTGTCATTTTTTAAATGTTTACTTAGGTCCTGGGGCAAATATATTTTTAGATATCACTATATCTTTTAAAATTTTTTAATAATTCTATTTCTAGTGATAGATACAGAATTTTAATTATAAAATAATGATACTATAACTTAATAATAGAGTAATAGAGATTTTTATCTTAAAGTATATCTTGTCAGAATTAATATTATTGTACTAACTTTCTTTAGCTTAATATTTAACATTATTTTTCATACCATATATAATGTGCTAGAAGCATTTTTTCAATATCTATAATTAGGGAGGGGGTGATATTTTAACACTTGTGATTTAGGTTCTGGTTCTCATATTTCATGGACCAGAGTTTTGTCTTTTACTCCTGTAAAGGCTTGAGGACCCCAGTCCCCATCGCTTTTTTACTGGAACTACTGCCTCCATGGTCTTCTAATGGGGTTACATGGTCCTCATTATTTTGACCTTGAGTTCTTGCTATGTTTCTTCCACATGTATATTGTTACTCCTTTTTTTCAACCTGTATATAAACATAGGATTACATATATATTATTTTATATTTAAAATAAATTTTATCTAAAGTTTTCAATGTCTGTAAACATTTAAAATATTTTAACAGAATTTCTAGGAACGTATTGCACAACTGATGAAGGAGTTTCTATTAAAGTTTATTCTGCTATACCCCCAGGAATTGCTTCACCTGCCTTTATAAGTTAAGAAAATTGGAGCCAGGCTAGTAAAACTTGTTAAGAACCTGTGGCTGCCAAGCAGCTGCCTCAGGACTCGACCCCACATTATCCCTGTGCCTAGCATTGTGTCTGACAGATAAAAGACACTCAATAAATGATGAATAATTAAGTGCTTAAATTAAACAATGGCAGTAAGAAGCATATTTTTTCCCTTTGACATTGCCAACAGATAGAGACGGCAGGAGCAGCCAGGATTTTCCTTTTTTCCTTCACTTCACAATTGAAGGGTACTCTCAAGAGTTAGAGATGTCTGGATATTTCTGAATTTGAGACTCAACTACCAAGACACCCAAGGAGACATGATGACCCCCAGCTGCTGCCTCAGTCAAAGCAAGATCTGAGAAGTGATTCTAGCACTGCTCAACGTTTTATCACTCAAGTCCTTACAAGAATTAGTCTTTTCTTTTCCCAGTCATCCCAAAGCTTCATCTACACAGTAGTCACATTGAGAACAAAGCAAAAATTAACAGAGGATGAAGGAAGTGGCATTTTAATCAGCTTTAAGTGTTGGTTGCATTTTTGCTGACTTACCAAGAGCGTTGAAGAAGAGCTATGCAGCAGTTATTTCAAGAGAGAGAGAAAGAAGAAAACAAGTTTATTTCAGTGGAGAAAAGAGCTTTTGATTCTCAAAACAAATATTTTGTTTATACCTCCAGTAGAAATTTTAATTGCATACTATGTCTATAGTTTGTTTGAAATTATTGTCCTGGATTTTAATTGTCTCCATGGTTCTGATCTCATGCTCCTCCTATCAGTTCATAGCATGACACCTAGAGTGATGCTGGTAAAATAAAAGTCAGACTGTGTCCCTCCTCTGCCCAATAACAATAAATAGCTCCTTATTTCAGTGGAGTAAGAGCCCACATTCTAACGATGGCCACAAGGTGCTATACAATTTGGCCGTTTCTCCTTGTTCTCTGACTTCATCTCCTTTAACCTTCCCCCATCCTTTGGCTAAATCTACTCCAGCCATTCTGACCTCCTTGCTTCTCCTTCGACAGGGTGGGCCCTCCTTTGAGGCCTGGGGTTCAGCTCTTCTCTGTTCTTGCAATGCTTTTCCCCTTGAAAATCTCATAGTTGGCACATGTTTCCTTCCCTCCTGCCTCTGTCCAATGTCCATTCTCCCAGTGATCTTCTCTGAGCAACTCATTTGTAAGTGAAACCTGTCTTTCCTCCTCTCACACTGGCACTTCTGATATGCTACAGAGGTATACACACACATAAAAAATATATTTATTTTATTTATTATTTAAATGCCCTGCTGCTATGTCAGCTTTATGGATTTTGTTTTGTGTTATTCCTAATGTATCCTCAACTCCAACACCAAGTGCCTGGTGCAGTAGGTATTAGATGAATATTGGACAATAAATAAATAAATGAATAAGTAAAAAATATCATTTATTGTATCTTTACCAGGTAAGGCACTTTTATAAGCACTTACATGTATTACTTCAGTTAATCTTATGAGGTAAGTCCTAACGTATCCCTCATGTTACAGTTGAGGAAATGGAAGCACACTTAAGATTACATAGCTGTTGCAGGATATATAATAAATTTTTAAATTTGTATGTTCAAAATCATTGACTAATTTTCCTACTGTGATAAATAAAGTACAATTTTTTGAGCTTTGCATTTAAGAGTCTTTATAATCTGACCCTTGATCATCCTCCCAGATAATTGGCACATTCTCCCTTTTCCAATTTTATTGGGAAGTTCCCACAGAAAGAAAAAACAATGATAATAAGAAGGGGAAAAAGACCTTGTGTGATGACTTTTGAGCTCTTAATCTGTACCAGGTTTCATGCAAGTCTGTTATATGTACCATTGTATTTAACCTTCACTGCAGCCACGTAAGAAGATTGAGGTTTGGAGAAATAATGTTTCCAGTTGCATGCAGGTAGTCAAGAACCAAGCCTATAATTTGATCTGAGGCTCTCTGACCTCAAAATCCGTGACCTTCTTTAATAATGTGTTAGATTGAATTGGAATTAACCCCTGCATGGTGCAAGCTGCACTGTATTCTGGAAACATATGGCACTACTAAGGGTGAAGATGATATTGCAACTGCAGGTTGTCCTCTGTATTGTTTTTTTTTTTTTTTTTTGATGTATAACAGTTTTACCACACTTAACAGCTTGAAACAGCAACCTTTTATTAAATCACAGATTTGTATGTAGAAGTTAGAAATAACATAACTTTGTCCTCTGCCCAGGTTATCAAAGGGCTAAGATCAAGGTGTTGGATGGCTGCATATGTTCTCGCAGCTTCTAGGGAAGAATCATTTATGATCTCATTCAGGTTGTTGAAAGTATTATTGTGGCTGTTGGACTGAGGTCTCCATCTTCTTGTTGGTTGTTGGCCAGGGCCACTTTTAGTGTCTACAGGCTGCTAATAGTCCTTGTCACATGGCTTCCTTCATCTTTAAAACCAGCAATAACACTAAAAATCTTTCTCATGATCTGAATCTCTGACTTTTTTCTCTTCTGACCTCTAGATCAATATTCAGACATCGTGAGATAAAATCAGGTCAACTCATATAATCTTATATTAAGATCAACTGATTTTGGAACTTCATTCTATCTGCAATATCCATTTTGCCATATAACAAACCATAGCCATGGGGATGATATTGCATCATATTCATAGACCTGCGGATTGTACAGAACATGTATACCAGGAAGTGGGAATATTGAAGTATGTTTTAGAATTGTGCCCATCACAACCTCCCCCTGCCTTTTTTATCCTTTCCTTCTGCATCAAACATCAACCCATTTCTGTAAAAATTATTTTGTCTCTTTGTTGAAAAAATACCAGTCAATAGACCCTTGCCTATCCCCAAAGAAAATCTGCCATTGGACTTAGACCCTCTGCTCCACATTGTTTTTCAGGGCCCTGGAGGTAGGCAGAGGGGAAGGTTAGAGCCAAACCAGGTTTTGCATGCCATATATATTAGCTTCCTGTGACTCACACAGCAAATTAACACAAACTTAGTGGCTTAAAACAACACAAATATTTTATCTTGCATTTCTTTAGGTCAGACGTTTGGTGTGTGTTTTACTGGACTAACTGCAAGGTGTCTGCAGGGCTGCATTTCGCTATGGAAAATTTATGGGAGAATCTGTTCCTTGCTCTTTCCAGCATCAAGATGCTGCCCATAGTCCTAGGTTCATGGCCCCATTTCCTCCACCTTCAAAGCTAAAATGTTCCATCTCTGTGACCCTTCTTCTATCATGAGTCTCTCTATAACCATCGCCAGGGAAGTTCTCCATTTTTAAAGACACACTTGCTTAGGTCAGATGATCCACTATAATCTCCAGGTCTATATTTGTGATCACACGTTAAAATCCCTTTTTTGCCATGAAAGATAATGTATTCATATGTTTCGATATTACAGTGTGAACATTATCGGGGGAGAGTGTGCATTATTCTTTGAATCACATCATGTTAAACAGTTTAGGCTTTCTTCTGAAAGTGAGTAAAATCATTGAAGGAGTTGCAGCAGAAAATGGCTAAAACAGATTTGCTCTTTAGAAATATTCCTTGGTTCTAGGTTTCAAACTAATGATAGGGAAATGGCTATGTTAACTAAAAATAACTAACTTAGTGTGAAATATTAACCATATTCTTGGCACTGTTTGAAGTATTTTGCAACCCTTAAGACATTTGACCTTTATAAGTTAGATAATATTATACTAGCAATAACCCCATTATGTAGGTGATAAAAAAATATGCGTGATGGATTTAAATAACCTTGCTTAATATTTTACAACTAGCAATACCAGAGCCAGGATCCAGTCCAGGCATACTGGCTTGCAAAGCCAACGTTCTAACTACTACACTGAACAGCCTGTAATAGTTCAGAGTGGACCTCTACCCAGACTTAGAAAAAGAGAGAAAGCATAGGCAGTTATAGTTGTCAGGGTCTAAGTGCTCTAGGACCTGCAAAGAGGCCATATAGAAGAGGAAGGACATGCAAAAGTAGAGAGGAATGGAGAAAGATTCCCACAAATATCTTAACTATAGTCAACTCTGTGTCCTCCCTTTTCTGTAAAAACTGGCCCCTATAATTGCTTGAACCTTCCAAGCACTGAAAGAGTGAGTCAGTGGCACAACAGAATAATGTGGGCTGATGGAGGCAGTCTCCCCCTTTGATTGCTACTTTGCAAGTTTCACAAATATCAAGCCACCTGAGAGCTTGTCTCCCTCATGCTGAATTCCCTTTTGATTTCTTCATCCTTCTTAATTCTCATCTCTTTGTGCCAAAATTGTATTTTTCCAAAGATGTCTTTAAAACTGTTTTTGTTCTGATTTAATAGGCTCAGTTTTCAGTGTTTGGGCTGAAACCTGGGAGGCACTTTGTGAAAACGGAATGCATTTGAATGGTGCAGTTTCCTGTGAATAGAAATGCAGTGTTGTTCCACTCTGAAGTTTCTAAGAGCCAGCCTCTATTATTTTATTTCTAGGTTTTCTTCCATTTTCTTCTTTAAAACTTTTCAAAATGACATCAAACAGCCTCCCTCTTGCTATGAAATACAGGAAGCCCTTTCATCTGCCTTAGCCTGACAGTGCGAGGATTATCAAGCAGGAACAACCAAAGCTATTGTTCTTGTAAAATATATTGACTTAAATAATAAGAGAACCTTCCCTTCAAGCTACTCACTATGAAGTACTTCCTTTATATCTATCATCCTTAAAATAAGAGATGGCCAAAGACAGAGACAGTCCATCGCATTCTCCAAGGAAACGACAATCGTAACAAGCTGCCTTAAAGGGAAGCAACTTTTATTGATCACCTATGATATGCTGGGAACAGCACTATGTTTCTTACTTCATGTACCTTAACTCATTTGTACTTTTGAAAGCCCTGTGAGGAAACTATTCTTATCACCATTCTACAAATGAAGACACTGACGTATGGAAAAGTTAGGCAACTTAGTCAAAAGTTTTGCGAGTGACAAGGCCAGGTTTGAATTCAGATTATTTCTTGCCGTAATAAATTACATCATTTACCTTTTCAACTCAGTATCATTCAGAGAAATGATTATTTGTGAAGGTTTCTTCTTCCTTTAAGATATATAAGAGAACCAGAATCTTAGTAAATGTGCAGAGAGAAAAAATAGTCACTTATTCAACATCAAACGTGCATTAAGTATGTAATATATCCTTGGAGCTATATAATATGACATATGAATTCATCTCATCAAAAAGTTTTTATTATAAGCTGAAAAACAAGATTTTGTATCTATGATTGAATTAATAAATAAGAAAACGTTTAATTGGTACACAATTTTATAGCCCGGGCAATTATATTCTCTAGTATTTCTTCAGTACTATAAAGTTTGCAAACATTTTCTAATGCATTATCTCACTGAGTTTTCCATTCTTTTGTAAGATAGGCATTCTTTGATCTGTATTCTTATTAAACAGAGGCTCAAAAAGAATCCATGAGAATGAGTAAGATAACACAGTTAATAAATCATGAAGCCAGACCTGGAACATTGTTCTGCAGCTTCCAAGACATAATTTGCCAGGCCCTGTAGTCTGACATCCTAATTAATCTATGAATAGAAACAATGAAGTTTTTTAAATACAAAGCAAAACAAAAAAGACAGTCCTTTTTGGACAGTCTAGGGCAATTGGCCCACTCAGAAATTTGTCACCCTCAAGCCTTAGAAAAAGATTTTATGCATCTTTCCCCATTTATTAGTCTGATCTCTTATGACTCACACCTTGACCCCTTTGAGGTTGCTGTGTGAAGACTCTTGCCAGGGCATTGCTGCTCATCTTTCTTCTGTTGCGTTCAGTTTGGTTTATATCTCTCCAGACCAATGTCTCCTATGGGGTCAGAATTTTCTGCTATGAAAACAGATGCCCAGAATTTAAACCCCATACGTGTAGGCCAAGTGGGAATCCCACTGCAGGGACAAGTAGGACCAAAGGCAGGTCCAGTCAAGGTCCTAAGGAGAAGCTTGTAGAAGAGGAAGACCTTGAGCTGGGTTTTGAAAAATGGATAAGATTAAATGAAATTAAAAAAAGAGGAGTAAAGAGACAACAATGCAAAGAAATAAAAGTTGCATAAGCATAGGGTTTATGGGGAAAGAGAGTGAGAAGCAGATCTTTGTTCATTAAATTCAAAAATTACCCATATTGCAAATTTATCTTGAGTTTTTTTTCTTCAGCTCTTGAATTGTATGGTAACGCACACCCACGCGTGCACACACACACAGATAGCTGTCACAAAAGGTTTACAGAACGTCACTTTCTAGTTAGAAACACAGGCACACAAAGGACTTTGTAGTATTTTGTAAAGATGTAATCACTCCAAATGCACAATTTTGTCAGTTTGCTTTTATAATCAAAGCACTGCCTGAATTTCAAAGTAAACCCAATCTTGTGTTAGAAAGCTCTAAAGTTATGTCATAAAAAATAAAGGAGGGACACATTCACCAAACAGTTGCAAATCTCAAAGGCCTATGTTTTGATGTATGATTCCATTAGTAATGTCCTAAAGAAGTCATACCTAATTGATGTCACCCATTATCTGTGTGACATTTCATGATACATAAAGATAAGGGGCCGAGAGGAAAAAACCTAGCAGCTATTGACCACCCACTAAGTGAAAAGAACTAAGTGTGCTTCTCAATATTTTTTTTGTCATTACCCTCTCACAACAGTTCTCTATTATAAATATTATGTACATTTACAAGATGACAAAAATGAGAAACAGGTGAAATAACATTGCCAAGGTCAGATGACCTTGTGTTCAATAACCACAATAAGTAAATAGTATTTTTTGGAACCACGCTTTAAGTTTAACTCTGTTACTTGCCAAAGTCCAGGGTCTTTACACATTTCAATTGCATGATATGATTAGCTAATGTGTTTATTACTTTTACCTTGGATAGTGTATATACAGGTCCAGGAAATGGGTACAGTATGATGTTGCTTGATTTATTCATTCATCCCATTGATGTATTTATAAACTTAGAAGTGCTATCTTTTTGTTTGTTTGTTTTATTTATGTCCAGAGATGAAATGCACTGGAATATATAACATAATAAGCTTTGTTATTTGAACATTATAAAATTAATTCCAGAAATTCTTTACCAAAAAAATCACAACAGTAAAAGTACTTGGCTGTGACTGTGTTAGTCAAAACAAGCTAACTTATTTAATGAAAAATTCCAGTGCCAGTAGGATAAAGAAATATGTTTATTGTTCCCTTACTTTATGGTCCAAATGGACTGATTAATAACAAAGTGGTTGGGGAAAGACTTCTCACACAGTGTTTAGGGACACAGGCTCCTTCCTTCTTGTAATCTCAAGAGTTTTAGTACATATGATTCATCGGGAAGAGACCACATGTGAAGTGTGTAGGGCAAACAAATTGTCACCCAGAAGTGGCACACATCATTTCTGGTAATATTGCATTAGTTAGAAGTGGTCACATGGTCTCACCTGATAAGAAGAGATGGAGAATATGTTCCTGGATGAAACATTTTTCCAATAATAATTCCAAATCATGAAAAAACAAAATTTTAATGGCTTGTAAGTCATCTCTGTCACTGTCTATTCTTCTGATCACCAAATATGCAAGCATATCTGTGTTGTGTAGGTTTCTGTGATTGCCTAACAAATTACAATCAACTTAGAGTGTTAAAACCACTACCTCAAGTTTTCTTTAGGTCAGGAGTTCATGGATAGCCCAGATGGGCTCTTTGTCCAGATTCTCACAAGGCTGCAATCAAGGTGGGGATTCTGAATTCTCATCTGAAGGCTCATCTGAGGAATGGCCCACTTCCTAGTTTTCTCCAGACATCAATAGAATTTGTTTCCTGTGGCTTTAGGGTTCATAGAAGCCTTGCTCTTCAAAGCTACCAATAGAGAGAGAGAGAGAGAGAGAGAGAGAGAGAGAGACTAGAATGTCTCTGCTAACAAGACAGCATCATACAGCATAACATAATCATGTGAGCAACATCTCCCACTGTTGCCATATAACATAATGTAATAATGGGAGTAGCATTTTATAACCTTCACTTTGATGACTGATAATTACTATAGGTCTATTGGTTAGAAGCAAGTTACAGATCCTCACACTGTGGAAGGAGATTACCCAAGGGTATGAAAACCAGAAGGGCCACAAAAATTTATTTCTTTCAATTACAGAACATATTTAGCTCTTCCCCAAGGAAGAAAACCAAAAATTCCATTCAGTCCCTATGTCTGGGTTAAAGTACAGGAATTCTAAATATAGTACTTGCCGTTAGATCTGAATGTGACTATGTATTCAGCTACCTATGAACTAAAAATGTGTTATTTGCTCCACATACCAACACGTACATCACAAAAATATAAGATTGAAGTCTAAAATTAACCACAATAACACATTTACTTCAAAAGATAGAAGACTAAAAGATCCACAACAGACACCAATCAACAATAGTTACAGAATCATGCATGGTAGAGGTTGTGAAGATTGTCTGTCCCGGAATAGAGAAAGTCACTTGACCAGACACTGCTTCTAACCTCTAAGTGAGGGTGAGACCCCCATAGGTCATCATGCTCTGTTGCATCTGCCTGCTTCCTATTCCAGAACCTCTTTAAATGCATTCAAAGTGGGCGTTGGTTATCTTGGGGGAGCTCCTGAGTGATAAAGGGAGACCTAAAAGTTTCTTTTGATCTCAACTAATTAAGAAATTTATTTTCAGAAGCACATTTCCTTCAATTACTCAGTAGGTTGCTAGTCTGTTGGCTTGCAGTTGGTTCCATTTACCAGGAACTGCATCTAAACTATTTCCCTAAGCTTCATTTTTAAACTTGCTTTTACTCATCCTCTTCTTCACCTCCATTGCCCTGCCCCCATACCTCTTCTTCTCTCCCTCTTAGCTCAATGTTAACTTTAAACTATCAGGATTGAGTGAGAAGGCTACACCATTAATTTAATCTTTCTTTCAATACTGGATTCTAATTGGTCTTCGTTGCTCAAAGGCTTACTCAACTTTATTTCCTGCTGTTTTAAGTCTAGAAATAGATGATTTCTCTTCTAACTCAAGGTTTCGAATGTCTAACTATTCTTTTTTATTTATGCTTGCAAACCAGTTGATACTTTCCTGAATTAATTTCTCTCTTATGTACCTTGGCACAGTCAATACTACAAGCACTCATTAATAATATTCTGTTTTTACCACTTTTTCCCTTAGAACTCTTTCTAGTTGGTTTCTAGAACTCTTACAAGTTGGTTTGTCACAATGCAATATGTTCAACATCTTTCCAGCTTATGACACACATTTCTTTCCACCCAGTAAGCCATAGCCTCATAGAGATATGTTTTCTTAGGTGGGTCCTTCTTTTTGGTATTACATATTCAATCAGTCAGAGTTTGATCAGGAAAATACAAAACACACTAGCAATTTTGAACAAAATGTTAATATAGAGACTTAGAGACTTATAAAACCACTGAAGTAGTTGGAATGTTAGTGGTCAGGGTTTCTACATTTTCATTTGTGAGGTCTGTCCAGGAGGTATACAGTCACATAATAAGAAAAATGAAGATATTTGTTGAAGAAGATATAAGACACAAGAAATATTATACATAAGACAAGGAATCCTCATTCCCCTTCAAAGTAGGCACCGTGGGACCTCACACAGTTCTTCTAGCTGCCCTATCAGATTTCCCTGAATCTCACCAGCAGTCTGAAATATTTTCCCTTTCAAAGATGATTTTAGTTTTGGGAAAAGCCAGAAATTGCAGGATGCCAAATCTAGGGTACCACAGTAGGGGAGGAGGGTTGAGTCACATGGGTGATTTGATGTTTTTCCAAAAACCTCTACATGAGACATGATACATGAGCAAACATGTTGGCTTGATGAAACTGCCAGTCACCAGCTGCCCATAGCTGCAGCCTTCTGAATGATCTGAATAGTTTCCATGGAGGAATGTTCAAGCTTAATGCAAAATTTGATGCAGATTCATTGCTCTACTTGCTCAGTCATTTTGAATGTGATGGCCACACAGTACACATGCTCACTCAACAGCATCTACTGCCCCCAGTGACTAGTAGAGTGAAATTGTCATTGTTCATGCATGTGCATTCCAGTGTCCTCTCCTTGGCTGACAGGTTACATCGATGTCATGCAAACTGTTCTTGTTATATTATAATGGCTGGAATTTTCCCAGACAGACCTCATATATTAGCAAGATTTAATCTTCTTCCAGAATGCATTAGTGGCACTGAATGGAGAAAACAGAATTGCCTGGCACGCAATAAATATTGAATGAATTAATTAGTTATAGAGCCACCTTTCCATCCAGAGTCTTCGGGATGAACTTAAAGATCAAGATGTCTGCCTGATGGCCTATAGAATTCCATCCAAGGAAGATATAATATAAAAAAAAAAGATGATGCAGAAGTAAAGACAATGAAGTATTTCTTGTGATTATCTTACTGAAGAACCTTGGTATTTCTATGGGAACATGTTTGTATTCATAGTTTTTTTTGCCAAGGATGATAAAACATCCATAGTCTCTTCTTAAACTTCTTTTGCCTAATGGGCCAGAGGGAATTTTCTAGTCTTTGTGGCCTAGCAAGGTTATTCTACTAAACAGAAAAATAAAGAAATGAATGCCAGAAGCTCTGAGAGCCCTCACTGAAAAAGATCGCCAGTCAGCCACCTTATCCTCATAGGGAAGAAAACCACTTTTATGTTCTTTCATATTAATAATACATGCTTCTGATTCAGGATTTGGATGACTCTGCCACTTATAAGCTGTGTGATCTTGAGTAAGTTACTTCAAATTTTGAGCAAGTTTTCCTCATCATCAAAGACAGGAAATTTCCATATTTCAAAGGTGAAATGGAAATTAGATAAAATTATTAACAGGAATGTCCAATAAAAGAAAATTTTTACATTATTGAAGGATGAAAGAAAAAGAGGTAAGAGAAAGGAAGAAGAAAAAAATGAAAGGAAAGGAGAAAATAGGAAGAAAATGGAGAAAACAAAGGAGACAGGTGATAAGAGATTAGGAAACCAAAAACCTAAACGTAAAGCAATGTTCCTGACAAGTGGACCAGAGATGAACTTAAATGCCACTTACTGGTTGATGGATTCTTGTATTGGTTATGTATGTTGCTGGCTTCTTAGCATGACATTTCTTCAGTTCACTTCAATATCCAGTGCCTGCTCTCCATGTGGCAGGCACTCCATCAGGCATTGTCAGGCCAGAGGTGTTGAGAGGCTAGAGCTGGGGCCTGAGGCAGATGCTGTTATAGGCAACTCCAGGAACTGCAGCTCCAGGATACTCTCCAGGTAACCAAAGGATGATGCCTGCTCAACTACTGTCAGCAGAGGAAAGGAGTTATAACAGGAATAAAGTGCTGGGGGACTATTTTTTCCTCATTAACCATGTACACAATCTCCACAAGATTGCCAACATGTGGAAGCCACCGACAGAGGTCCACTTTTCCATAGATTGGCAAAAACACATTGGCTTTAACTATAAGTTGCTCTGCATTTTCTATTTCTCAATACAAAATACTGTAGATTTTGGCAATCACAAAATTAAACATGTAAAAAGAAAGAATGCTCTTACATGCATTTCAAAAATCACACTCAACATTTTTTCAAAATATTTTTCAATTACATTTTATGTTTAATATTATTTTCTATAAGTTTCAGGGGTGCAGCATAAAGGTTAGACAATCATATGCTTTACAAAGTGGCCCCCCAACATTTCAAGTACTCACCTGGTACCACACAGAGTTATTACAATATTATTGCTGTATTTCCTATGCTGTGCTTAACATACTCACCACTGCTTTGTAGCTACCAATTTGTACTTATTAATCCCTTCACCTTTCTCACCCGGTCCCCCAACCCCCAACCCCTCCAGCAACCATCAGCCTGTTCTCTATATTTATGAGTCTCTGTCTGTTTTGTTTGTGCATTTATTTTGCTCTTTCAGGTCTTAAAGGACTGACAAAGTATTTCCCAATGGTTTTAAGGCATGTTATAATACAATTTTCTATCTTAATAAAACTCCCCATGTTTCCTCATAAAATATATTCTGGAAGGTTTATTAACACTACAAAGTTATTTTGTTTCCAAAACCATTGTTTTGGAAAATGCTTAAGTGATTCATGAGCCATTTAAAAAGCATTTCCTCTTTGGAGGTAAAATAAGATGTAATGAGCAGGTTCTGGTTTTGAACAGATCTAGTTTCAAATAAAATTTTTATTCACTACCTGAGTCCTCAGATATTTTACTTAACTATTGATTGTAAGGTGGGGAAAAGAAGGTGTTGGGAGTATTGCATGTGACAATAAATGTATGGAAAACACCTGTCACAGTGAACATATGCTTGATAAATAGTAGCTGTTGTTACTACTGATCTGAGTCTCAAATTCTAGTGGCCACTCTGCACTTCCATCACTATGCTACATTCATTAAGACTCATTTAAAAAGAGATCAATAAAATGGTTAATATCCTTCCTAAGTTAATAAAATGGTTAATAATGGCTCTCTGTTTGTGTCTTATCTTCTTACTCTCTGTCAAATATAGCTCAGTTCTTTGCTCATCTCTAACAGATAATGGAGATAAACAATCCCAATCCCCATAGTCTGGAATAATTTGTTTAAAAAGAGTGATCAAAACAAGTCATGCTGTGTCATACATGAGACCAATTCTTCTTGTTGGACCATAACAAAAAACTTTGGAAGTAAAATCGAAAATGATTTATAAAAAATAAGAAAGAGCTTATCTTTGTAAGATGAAAGTCTTTTGTAGATTTGTCAGACTACTGGCATCTAATTGTGTTGATGAGCTCCAAATCCACTGAATCATAGAGTCCTCAAATAGAGCATGAATTTTTCATTTTCTCAGCTGGGTACATGGCTTGCCCTTCATTACACACTGAAGAACAATTTTCTAAGATAAGATACCAACAAGTCTTCTTAGAAAATACAAGTGGCTATTTGATGAGAAATCCAAGATTCAACATATCCAGGTGGGCTTCTCCTCATCGGTTGATAAATAGGATGATTCTCCCTCTTCCTCCTTTCCTTCCTCAACAAACTTTTTAGAAAAGCAATTTAAATTGATGTCCTTAGCTTCCTCACACATTACATTTCTGAACCTTTGTGTAAGGCATCTTTGCCATGCATTGTAGAGAAAGTCTTAGTTTCTCATGCTTTTCCAGTTCTTCCCCAGTAGGACAAGCTCCTGAAACTATCCCTTGTTTTGGCATTTATGCTATTTTTCTTTTCTGATTCTCTTCATATATTTTAAATTATTTCTTCCTAATCTTTGTCACATTTGCTTCTTTGTTTCTTTGTTCTTCTTCATGGCATGCTCCCATAGTCATTTGTCTATACTCTACAATCTCAATATCTCTGTCTCCCTCTCCTTCTTCCCTCTGATTTGCCATGTCACCTACTCACCATGTGTTCATTATCCCTTTTGCATGGATAACACGAGATCTACAACTTTTAAACTTCCTCCTGGGCTATAGATCTTTATTTCCAACCAAGCTCTCATTATCTTTATCTGGATCATTCATCAGTAACTGACATGGGCTTCTTTTCTTCCCTGGCCCTTTTACTGCCGAAAGAACATTATATAATAGCCTTTTAAGAAATTCTCAGCATTTTTTAAAATCCATTTTGATGAGATGTTGAGGACGGGGTCTTTTCTTTTTCTGTCTCTGCACAGGATAGCTTACCTGAGGGGACTGCAAGTACTACACTCTATTAAAAGGCATGATGTTCATAGATGTCAAACTCCGGCATCCATATCTATAAAAATTACAATCTGCTAAGTTAGAACATCCACCTAACTCAAATATTGAATGCTTAGTTTTTATGCAATTGTATTAGTTGCTCAGAAAATTACAATTTCTTAGACCACAAAATGTTTTAGGCACTCCCTTATTGTATTATATATGATGACTGCTGTGTGTTAAAATTATTGACATAAATGTGTTATTTCTTTTAACATTTTGTGTTTAGGGTAGAAGTATGCCTTATCTATGTTATATTCCTTAGAATAACTGGTTGCCAATATTTAATAAAAATTACCTGTCAAACTTCATTGAAAGTTACTAAAATATTTCATAATCATAGTCATCTCTAATGTATGGGATAAACTACTTGATACTTTGTAGATGAGAGCTGGCAAAGGACACAGGATGCCTTTTATTATGCATCTGACTCTTTTAAGATATTGTTCTTTGGTCACAGTATTTGTGAACTAGAGAAAAATATTAATTCTGATTATGTTTGAGAAATTTATGTTCACTTTCACATGACTAGGCAGAATGCCTGCCTGATAAAACTTGTTCTGCACAATGATTTCAAAGTAAATTACTATTGCAGTGGTACAGACTGAATTACATTCCCCAATATTCATATGGTGAAAGCCTGACCTCTTTGGAGAGATGGCCTATAGGGAGGTAATCTAGGTAAATTAAGATCATAAAAGTGAGGCCCTATTACACCTGAGGATTAATGTCGTTATAACAAAGAGAAAGATCCGAGGAATGTCTCTCCTTCCACATGCATACAGAAGAAAGGCCTTGTGAGGGATACAGCAGGGCAGCCATCTACAGTCAAGAAACCGCACTATCACCAGAAACCTAATTTGCTGGCACCTTAATCATGGAGTCTGAGCCGCCAGAACTTCATGTCTGTTGTTAAGTCACTCAGGCTGTGGCATTCTGGTATGACAGACTAAGCAGATGAATACATACATACAAAACAGCATACTGTGTACTGTGCTATTTACTTGCTGTATATTTTAAGTTATAAGATCAATAAGATCTGAGGATCTAATACATACCAAGGTGACTATAGTGGATAACACTGTTCTGTGTAATTGAAAATTTGCTAAGAGAGTAGAACTTAAACATTCTCACACAAACACACAAAACAGGCAACTACGTAAGGTGATGGATATGGTCATTAACTCAATGCGGGGAATCTATTCACAATGTATACGCAAATCATTATACTTTCAATATATTATAATTTTATGTATTAATTATACCTCAATAAAGGTGAAAAAATTTAAAAACAGCATAAAGGAAAACTTGTAATAAAAAATTGTGGATCTTCTCTTGCTTTATACATGCCCTAAGTTCTATAATTCTCTTTCCTGGGAGAAATAGTTGGCATTTTTTTGCTTTTGTCTGTTGATAGTATCAACAACTATGTTCCTTAATAAGCAAGTTTTACTCTTGGTATGTTTTATATTATTTAAAACAACTATTGATACTGTTGTTTTCTATTGTTTAACGATGGTCAAATGTTTGGGACACAGTGCCAGAAAAATTGTCAAACAAGTCACATTTTATTTTTGCTTTTCTCTCTCACTAAAGCAGGTAGCATTGAGCTACATATGGCCATTGTCATAACCAAGGAAATGAAAAAAATACTTTTCCAAAACCATGAAACACATTTGAATTAATGAAGTGATTTTTAATTGAAAGATACATAAACTATCCTGGGCAAATTCTCCCATGTCATTCATTCTTTCGCTATATGTTTTGAATGTCTACTGAAGAAATGGCAAGTATTATTTTATACTTTGGGACTACATCTGTGAGCAAAGTAGTGAAAATACTATCACAGCTATATGTCAAGAGTAATGATAGATAAATGTTTATGTGAAGGACTACACATTGGGCAGCGTGGATAAATACACATTGGCCAGTGTAATAAGAGTACAATATTAAGCACAAATGTCTTTAGAGCACCAGTTTCCTCTGACTAATCCGTGCTGACTTAATTTTCTTTTGTTGAATTATCAGTATAGAGACCTAGAGCTCTACCAAGGCAAATAATGCAATGAAGAGTGATAAGAAACATTCTAAAAGGTTAATAGAGGTCATCTCTGGGGAGTAAAATCATACAAAAATTTTACTTATTTTCCTTCTTCTTTTAAATATGTTTTCCAAAGTGTTCAAACTGAAATAAAAAAATTAGAAAAGTGTACATATAAATATGTGTTCATATTCTGTTATGAAAATTAAAGAAAGGTTAGACTTTCATTTTCCATTCACTCTCACTTTGATGTCCTTTCCAAGCTCCTGAGATTTGTATTATTACTTTAAAATAAGGAGAAAATATTTTATTTATTATAACTTAAAGAAAAAAATATGAGATAAAATATTATTTTATTTGTATATTTATCTTTTCTGTTATTTTTTAAAGGTTATATTTATCTTTTAGAGAGAGAAGAAGGAAGGGAGTAATAGAGGGAGAGAAACATTGATGTGTGAGAGAAACATTGATTGGTTGCCTTTCACATGCCCCCAATAGGGGACCTGGCCTGCAACCCAGGCATGTGCCCTGAATGGGAATCAAACGGGTGACCTTTCGGTTGGCAGGCTGGCGCTCAACCCAGTGAGCAACACCATTCAAGGCTTTATCTTTTTTAACTGTAGATACAAAGAGATCTGTCTGGAAAAAGTCCAACTATTGTTAAAATAATAAGAACAGTTTACATGACATCAGTGTAACCTGGCTGCCAAGGAGAGTGGACTGGAATGTGCACATGTAAACAATGACAACTTCATGGTACTAGTCAGTGGGGGCAGCAGATGCCATTGAGCATGTGTACTGTGAGGCTGTTGTATTCAAAATGTCTGAGAGGGTAGGGCAATGAATCTGCCTCATATTTTGTGTTAAGTTTGAACATTCCTTCACAAAAACTATTCAGATGATTCAGAAGGCCACAGCTGTGGGTACCTGGTGATTGGCAGCTTCATCATAACAATGTGCCTGCGCATGCATCATGTCTTGTGCAGAGTTTTTTGGCAAAACATCAAATCACCCAGATGACTCAGCCCCCCTGCAGCCCAAATTTAGTGCCCTCTGACTTCCCAAAACTAAAATCACCTTTGAAAAGGAAGAGATTTCAGACCGCTGGTGAGATTCAGGAAAATCCAACAGGGCAGCTAATGGCAATTGGGAGAATTATGTGAGGTCCCAAGGTGCCTAGGGAACTGAGGCATTATTGTCCTATGTACGATGTTTCTTGTATCTTGTATCTTTATCATCAGTAGATGTCTCTATTTTTCATATTACATGGCCAGATACCTTCTGGACAGACCCCCTTCATATGTATGTTTAATTTTTATACTTTTAATACTTTTACATAAGGATTTTCTAATTTCAAATGAAAACATTAAAATGGCATTTAAAATGTTTTCATAAAGTGTCTCTATTGCTATTCCCTTACCTACTTTACCATTTCTCTAGACATATGGTTGTGATAGCATTTTCACTATTACAAATAGCAATTTAACCCTAAGAGCAATTTGTGCCCAAATTCTTGTCTGGATCTCAGAATATGCCCTTAAGATGGATTCCCAGACCTAGGAATACCAGATTAAATGACATAAACGATTAACCCCCTTGAGATATAGTCAGTTAACTGTCTATGAATGTTTTACATCTTTATTATCTTTCAGTGTCTGTGAGTCTCTTCTCCAGATAAAAAAACAACACCCTCCCTGAATCTCAATTTCTTTACCTATGAAGCAGGGCTGATGCTACCTCATTGTCTACTGCAAAGATTAAATGAGAGGATACAGTCACAGGATTTCACACAGCGCTCAGCACAGAGAAAGGTGATCAGCAGTTATCGTTTTCTCCCCCAGCCCTTCTCGAGGATAACTACCCCTTTTACAGTTCCACTTTTCCACCCAAAATCCCTTCTGTAATTCATTTTTCATCCCCAAATCATCAGAACCCTTGAGCTCTGCCTATCTTTTTACATGTTTTATTCCCAGCTGCCTGGCCTGCATTCCATCTACTACAAGGAGCTTATCTTATTTCACCACTCTATAAATAACAGACTGCTGATAAGAATAATAATGGAAAGTCAGATTGCAGCAGAGCAGAGTCAGGGAGAAATAAAGGTAACATTGGGTGAACTTCAACAGGGAAGAAAGGAGGCAAAGCGGATAAATGATTCTATACCCCAAGGTGATGAAGACCATCAAGCAATAAATATGCAAGGAGGAAAAAAAGGTCAACATGAATAGAGAGTAGTGAAAATAAAATCAAGGAATAGTGAGAAAGCCAAACAGGGTACAAAGACAGGTCTTAAACTAAGAGAGTGGATAAGATGGATAAGATCATGGGTTGGAGGGTGAAAGGCAGAGTGTGACCGCGTGAGGGAAGAGGGAGTCCATTTCAAATGTTTTTCAGGCACCAAAGAGAGACAAGGTCTGTGAAAAAGCCTGTGACGCCAGCAGAGAGTGGCGTTGATAAAGTATTGATATTTGAGTCCGGGCGGAGCTAGACAGGACTTTAATCACCTGCAGGCAGACACAAAAGACAAGAGAAAATATTGAAAATCAATAGTTAAAAACAATCGTAAACTTGTGTGAAGTTGGTGACTTGTGTATAGCACCTGGTCTGATGGACAGTAGCACCAACAAACAAATTCTTAAAAATAAATAAAATTGTAAAAGTGTGTCTAGCTCTGAGGTGTGTCCAACTATACAGTGATTCCTGGACCCTCGGTGCCCCTGTGAGTGGTAATTCTGTTTTTATGGTTGACTTCTCCCTGTCTCCATTAGGTGGAGTCCTTCCAGCAAATTTGCATTGGGTCCCTCTACCTCCAAAGGTGGTTGCCTAATGGATCTTCTTGAAACACAACTTGGAGAAAGCCTCCTTACCCCAAAACTTTCAATGGCTGACTACCTCCTGTCGAGCAGAGCCCAAGTTCTTCTTCTAGCACTGAGATCTCCACCATGTAGCATCAACTGGCCTTTCCAGTTGGACTCCCCATATTCCAGGTAAGGCACCCTCAATTCTGGAGTCTATAGTCCTTTCACTTGTGTGTAGGGAGATGGCACTGCTCTCTGTCACTTGAATATATTGAGAAGCAAAGCCAGAAATTCAAGTCGAGGGCTTCATAAGCCATATGCTGTACAGACAAAACAGTTCATGGGGCTCAATTCATGCGACTGATCCTTGAAAGGTAGTGACAACGGTCCCCATCACAAGTGTATGCACATACTATCTGATAGGATTCTCACAGCAACTCAATGAGAGAGAAACATGGTTTCTTATTTTAAGATGAGGTAGGAATTATTATCCTCATTTTAATATCCACATTTAAGTAATGTGCCTAAATCACATGGAGTAAACTCTTAAGCCAGTATTTGTCACCATGTTGCAAAGTCTATGCTTTAACACCAATGTATTCTTATCTGGTCCTTAACCAACCTGTTCCTGAAATGTTTTATGCTGGACCAAATTGTTGATTCTTTGCTGATTTTTTTATCCTGCTATTGTGGCTATTTGGGTGTGGTATCCTTCCTGTTGAGTCTTCCAGTTTGATATTATCATACTCTATTTAGTAATATTGAATTGCGTTTTGAAATATCTCATACATTTCACCCCTGAGAGGTTCTTTGCACATGTTCTTTATGCAAAATTGAAAACTTAATATTAGTTCAGCCAGAGCTTAATTTCAATCTCAACAGTTGAGATTGATCAAGTCATGAAAATTATCTAAGTTTCCTTACCTGTAAATATAGAATGGTGATATTTCCCTTTGAACCGCCCCCCTCCCCCCGTGCTGTTGGAAAAATCGGATTTGATATCGATTAGGAAGCTGAAGGTGACTTGTAAGATATAAGTACTATACAACTGTTCAGAATAATTATGACATCATCTTGCCATTGTCATTCTTGTGCCTCTTAATCCAAAACTGTTTGTAATCTTTTATTTGCCCTTTGAGGCATTTATTTATTACCAAAATACCATCAGGTCTTGTAATAACTTTCTTAGAATATTGAAAATCATTTCTGAAATGTTTCAATCCTGGGTTGAATGAAAGCTCAGGGAGTTTCTCATCTGGCCTATAGGTCAAATCATTATTCCAGGAATCATGTGACTTCATACTTTTCTTCACCTTTAGTGTTTCTATCTCTATAAATTTGTAGGAAAGAAGAATGCCAATAAAGAAAAGACAAAACAATGCCAAGCAAAGTGATTCATTTCCAGATCCAATACAGTGATTCTCTAATACAGAAGAATACATTTTCACTGATTTATTGTTTTGCCAATTAAAAAGTAATTTAGTCAGGTTTCATTATAACCACTCTATTGTGAAGAAGCCAGAGGAAAAGTTTTAATTTTTTAAAGGCTGACTCTCCTGTATTTCATCTAACTAAGTTGGAAAATAGCAGACTTTAGTTTTAAAAGTTTTAAAGAAATCTCCAGGCCTCAATCTTTATCTGTCCCTTTTTAAGATAATTTTTAATTTTTTCCAAAATTCAAGATTAGAAATGAGACAACTTTACTTTTCTTGACTGTTTTACATGTGTTTAGAATATGACTAGGTTATCAGGAGGGAAATACAGAATAAATTGATAATCAAATGCTGATAACAATGGTGTTCATTTTTCAATCTTTTACATTTTCATTTATTTAGATGAATAAACTGAGGCTCAGAGAGTGAAATGGCATGTAGAATAAAATGCCTCAAAATATGAGCAAATATTCTAAATATTAAGTAGTACAGTTGTATGATGCAACGCTTTTATAAACAGCATCTCTCTTGCTTTTGACAATAGTTTGAGGTAAGACCAATAAGTCCCTTTTGAAAATTGAAGATATTGAAGCTGTAAGAATTGGACACTTCCCTTTTGTCTCAAGCAAGTGAAAGACAAAGCCAGGAGGTGAATCCAGGGCTTTCTTCCTGCAGAGCTGTGCAAAGCCCATGGGGCCACGAGCATGTCCTTCTTGGAGGTCAGTATGAAGTCCAAAGGGTTCACGAGTGGAGTTTGTCTTTCTGGATGAGTGTGTGTGACTGGAGCCACAGCAGGATATTGAATCCAGGTCGTCAGAACCCAGGGCATCAATGAGGGTACCTGGTGAGGGCGGCCTGGGTACTGGCAGCTGGACTCCCTGGGGAAGACTGTGACAAAAGCCTTTGACCCAAATGCTTTTGAACCCACAGAGCTCATCTGTCAACTCTGCAGACCTCCAAAGAGCTCATGAATGTCACCCCTGGGGTGTCCTGTGTACATGTTCTCTCTGCAAAATGAAGAGCCTTTCCACGTAGCAAAATGTATGAACTTAGTCTCGGGGGAACACAGAAGCCACAAAGGTGCAGAGGACCATATTGCTTGTTGCAGAGGAGACACTAATCACAGGATCTGTCCCTTAGTTAGATGTTCTCTCCACAGCCTCAATTTACCTTCTTCGCTTCTGTCTGGTCAGGTCTCCATGGTTTATTCAAAAATGAACTGACTTTCCCCCAGGAAAAGCACCTGCACTGAGGGTGAGCTGTGGTTGGAAAGTCAAGGCCTTCTCTCTGACAACTGGCCTGGGGGATGCTGGGGCCTCGAGTCTGTCCCACTTGCCAATTATGTTACAGGAGCCCCTGGTCATGAAGGAATCATAGGCTCAGTGCTCACTCCTGGCACAAAGCTACTCAGCCTCGTTTTTATGAACTGCTTACTGCTTTCCTGGGTTCTGAAAATTTCAGGGCCCTTGAAGTCTAAGTAGCAGCAACATACAAATATTGCCTCGCTGTGTCCTGAACTCTGTTCAAACCCCTCTTCCTGCCTGAGAGCCTTTCGGTAACTGACCCAATAGACTGTGCGATCTTACAGAGACCATATTTCTGCTTTCCTCTCAGCCTCTCTTCCTCTCTCTGCCTCTGTGTCTCTTTTTGTCTCCTGTTATCTCTCTTAAGCTTCGATGTGTATTCAGCTTAGATTGCTCAAGAACAAACTGTTTATTTCACATCAATGTTTTCACATCTTTTCCTACAAAAAAAATGCACACAGTGCATCAGCTTAATTTCTAGACACTTTATAATTTGTGTTTCTATTGAAAATGGTTGTTTCTCTAATTGTCTACTTTGACATATGGGAGCATTGCAGCAATGTTGCCAAACTCTCCAACTGAATTTAGTGGATGGTCTGTAAGTTCTTTCAATTTTCTATGTCCATAATCAAGGACTATCATTTGTTAATTTTAGGATCAAGTCTTCACTCACCTGGGCAAAAGATTTGTTATCTTCATAAATTATTTAATTCTGGGGAGATTCAGAGTCATCATTTTCAAGATGTGGTTGACATGGATTTCATAGGTAAATTATGGAATTAATTGAGCTAACGCATCTCAGGTGCTTGATTCAGTGTGGCTCCTGGCCTGGGCTAGAACTCAGCCATCAGGCCACAGCCAGGTCTAGGGAAGTCCAGGGAATGTAACTTAGGTGTGTGAAATATGCTGGGTGTGTTTTTCTATACTTCTCTCTAAGAAATTAACATTTTTAAAAAATGCTCATCAGCTCTCAGACACATTGCTAGACACTTTTATATATGTCCTAACCTTAAATACCTTTATAATCTTTCCAAATAAGTATTGTAAACCCCATTTCATAAAAGGGAATTAAGACTCAGAAACTTTAAGAGAATGGCCCTTTGGTCATACAACTGTCTCCAGGAACTATAAAATTATTTCCCACTAACTGGAGCTTTTGATGTTTAAGCTTTCAGGTACATAGGCTACAACAGGCTCATGCCTATTCTGGGAAATACCATTTGCCGACTTACCTGCATATATATTGTGCCTCCACTGACTTCAACACTCACGGATAAGTCATGTCTTTCCCTAAAACCAAGGTGACAGACGGTCTTGCTCGAGATGAGTTGGGACATTTCTAATTCAACAGAAAGTCCCTCCTCTTTCACTCTGCTTTCTTCCCAGGCTCTTCAGCATAAAATAAAAGAAAAATAAATTAATTCCTGGGTATTGATTATGCTAATTTAATGTATTTCTGAGTCTACCTATTCCATGGGGATACACAAAAATCTCAATTGGCATCAAGTATTTTGAAGTTCTGAAAACTGTAACATCATAGGAAAGGAACATGAACATACTGAAGCTTTACTGAAATGCACATATGTATATATATCGGCATATTAATAGAACCCAGTGATCCAAGACTGGTTCTGATGGAGATGTAGCTATTGCACTACCTCATGACAGGGACATGGTTATCCTTAAATCAGTCACCCAATATTTAAATAACTGGAGCCCTGAACACATATGTAGGAAGATGAAAATATGTCTGATATGCCTACTGGTCATATAGAATCAGAAACTTAAAGCATATTACCAAATCCCTTTAGCAACTGATTATTCTTTTATTTGTGAGGAGGAATAATGGAAGGTATTTACTTTAATATCAGATTGAGCTTGTTTTGCCTCTATATGCTATCACAGATAAAGCATATGATGTTGCACAATCATTGGAAATCAATAGACACTGTTTCCCAGCTTCTTAGGGACTAGAGGTTTGGCCATTCTGAATGTAAAGGGTCTATCTCACAACCTTCTCTTTGATGTACAATTAGCAGTCTACAGAGTCTCAGGTAATGTTCATAGTATTAATGATATATTGGTATTAATATATGAGGTCTGTCCAGAAAGAGTCCAGCCATTGTTAATATAACAAGAATAATTTGCATGACATTGATGTAATCTGACAGCCAAGGAGAGTGGACTGGAATGCTCATGTGCAAACAATGATAACTTCACTGTACTGGTCAGTGGGGGAAGTAGACGTGGTTGAGTGAGCATGTGTATTGTATGGCTGTCACACTCAAAATGACTGAGCAAGTAGAGCAATGAATCTGCATCGAATTTTGCATTAAGCTTGAACATACCTCAATGGAAACTGTTCAGAAGATTCAGAAGGCCACAGCTATGGGCAATCGCTGATTGTCAGCTTCATCACAACAATGCACCTGTTCATGCATCACGTCTCGTGCAGAGTTTTTTGGTGAATCATCAAATCACCCAGGTGACTCAGCACCCCCTATTTGGCACCCAGGTGACTCAGCACCTAGATTTGGCACACTGTGGCTTCTGGCCTTTTCCAAAACTAAAACCACCTTTGAAATGGAAGAGATTTCAGACAGTCGATGAGACTCAGGATAATATAATGGGGCAGCTGATAGTGATTAGGAGAACTGGGTGAGGTCCCAAGGTGCCTACTTTGAAGGTGACTATGGTGTCACTGTCCTATGTACTATGTTTCTTGTATCTTGTATCTTCTTCAGTTAATGTCTCTATTTTTCATATTGTATGGATGGATACCTTCTGGATACACCTTGTATAACTAATAACATTGAGTCCTATGTGCTGGACTTTAACTCATTTAATCCTAAACATGGCTATGAGCCTAATCCTCTTATTTTCAGTTTGCAGATGGGGACACTAAAGCTAGAAAAAGAGAGTGACTTGACCATGGCCTTGTAGCCACTATGTGTCAGAGCTGGGGCTCATTCCCTAACTGACTACAGAATTTAGTCCTTCAGTTTTCTCATTTTCAAAATGAGAATAGGTTAGATAATTTTTGTTTGGGCATTTAAACGTTTTTTTAATGTAGAATGAAATAGACTATTGTTCTACCTCATCCCTATACAGATCACTCTGTGGGATGTTTATTTGTAATGGAAACCCCCTTACAGGTCTGAGGAAGTAGATTAAGCAAACCCTTAGAGTTTGGGGTCAGTGAGGGACTGAAAGGGGCAGAAAAGAACTTTCCTTAGTGCTTATCCAGAAATGGAAAAGCTTCTACCCAGGAATATCTGTGTCTTTGTTATCCTGATTTTGTTTTGAGGTACCTTGTCTCTCATGGCTTCCCCCCCTTTCCTTCTTACCATATTATTCAGACATCTATTTCACTGAGCTCTGTTACCACGGAGGAGCTGGGAAGAGGAAAAGAAATCCCCTGCAGACATTTGACAAGTATTTATAGGACAGTTTCCGTGTGCCATTGCTGTTAGGTTGTATCACCTGCAATCCAGGAGCTGAGAGTTTTATCAGGATCACAAGGACAGCACATTACAATCTTTCATTTCTCATTTCTTGTATTTGCCTGTCATTCCATGATATTTCTATCGGAACACTCCAGAATTTGAGTATCTTGACCTTCTCAACTCAAGGGAACTTTAGCTCCAATTTCCTTTCAAAGAGCCACTCCTATGATTACACTTAAAGCTATGTTAATACCCAGCACTGCTCCTCCTCTGAAATTTGAATCTGGTATTAAAATTTTGCTCAGTATCCTCCTTGCCTTCTGACTTTCTCCCTTTCTTATTCTATCACTCCTTTTCCTTTTTATCCCCTCATTTACTCAGTCCGTAGGACCTTCTAATCTTAGGGAATTCCCTGACTGAGCTGGACCTTGAGTTTGGTCATCTAAAATTCTCTTTCTCTCTCTCTTTTTTTTTTTAGCAAGCTCAACTCCATGACATACTTTCCTTCTGCCATACCTGCCAAGCAGCTTCCCAAGTCTGCATTTTCCCCATGAGATGTCTCCTTCTCCTTAAATTTGGAAAATTAAAAGAAATACTAAGAGCATCAGAGGGCATCATGGAGAAAACAATACAATGGTCACGGTACTCCAATGCAGCCAGGCCCTCAGTCTCACCTACAATCATTTCTCTTACTTATGGTTAAATACTACTCTCAGCAACTCTTCCAACTCAGCTGCAAACCACCAACTCCAAGCAGAATGGTCCTCCCCATAGTTCGTTGAGACCGTAAAGCTTTCAAACATAAATTACCTCATTCTCATCCTTCCTTACCTCCACACACTTAGGTTGACAATCACCTGTCTATCTATGTATCTTTACTCCCACTCTTCTAGTTCATGAATGGATGTCCCTTCTGCTGTACACCGACTGACCACTTGATATGGACTTTCCATCCCAGTCACTCTTTTATCTCCTAAGGCCTCTCTTCATTAATACTGGTGCCAACAACTAGTGTTTTTTGTGTCATCTATCGAATATCTCTAAGGTGATATATATTTACCTGGCAGGGGACATACTATGATCATGAATACCTCTAAGGTGATCTGAAGAATCCTCATACTTAGAGTCTTAATCTCCAACTCTTTTTAAACAAATTTCTACTACTCCCAGGGTGATGCCTTTATTGCCCACAAAACGGTTTCCTCATCCAGTTTCCAAATCTCACTCCCAAACTTCTGGGTCATGTATCATTGTCCCCAAGAACTCCCTCATTGTAACTTTTCCATCAGCAAAACCTTACTTGGCTCACCAGTTTCTACAGCTCCACTTCTGTTCACCCAACTAAGAAGTAAGATGCCAGTCAGTAACTCCTTCTTCCTGGTACACATCATCCATGGCCTCTGCTATGAAACAAACAACCCCAGCATGTAGTGACTTATTTAAAGATTTATTTAACTCATAATTCTTCAGGTGGCAAGTTTGAATGGACTCACTTCGGCAGTCCCTCTCGTGCTCTCTGAATCCCCTCTTGCGTCTGAGGCCTATGGGTAGGAAAACAGATTTTGTTGATTTGTCTGGGATTTCCCACACATTTCACAGACACACGTGGCTGACTCAGCTCTGCTCCATGTGCCCCATTCTCCATGGAATAGCTTGAGGTAATTCTGGGGAGGCACCTAATGAGAGTGAGGCAGACCAAAAAGCCTTTTGAGACCTGGCATAATACTATTACATCGGACTCTATTGGCCAAAACTAATCACAAGGCCAGTCAGAGTCAAGGACTGGGGAAGAGGTTTTACATCTTGATGGGAGTGCTAAGCCACCTTGCAAAGGAGAAAGGCATGAAAAATGGAGGAGGAATGATAAATTTGGCCATTTCTGCAATAATTGGACCACATCTGCCAGTTCCTACTAGTACTTTCTTTGAACAGTACTTACTTAGTTTTTTATGGGGTAAACAGTGATAGGAGAAAAAAAAATGTCATTACTTTCTCCTAAGAGCCACTTCTTGATCTAATGCACTCTCCTCGCATTGTTAGTGTTCTGGTCAGACAAGAGGAAAGGGTGGTTAAGTATTCTCCACAAGGTGGTCCTACACCTTTTTGTCACTTCTCCAGCTTTAGATATGGACACCACAGATGTGCACTGAGGATCTACCATGTGCCAGATGTTTTTCTAGGTACTTGGATTATGTAAGTGTATAAAACATATCAATGCCCTGCCCATATGGGGATGGTGTGGGGGAGAAAGACAGTGAAGGATTCCTATGATAAGTAAGAAAACTGTCATTTGTTTAAGGGTAATACACACTATAAGGAAAAAAAGAAAAACAAGAGCAAAAAGTCAGGGGCATTTGGGTGGTAACATATACACAAACATGGCTAGATGTGGGTTTACTATAAAGGTTAAAATTTGTTCAAGATTGGAGGAAGTAAGAAAGTTAGTCATGGAGATATCTGGGTATCTGGAGTATTCTATGGAGAGAGGAGGCTGGGGTCAGGGGATTCAATGGTGTGTTTGGTTGGTGAGCAGTGAACAAGAAAGAATCACAGGGTATAAGGTCAAGAATAGGAATGAGGAACCGGGAGCTAGAGCCCATCAGATAGGGATCAGCTAACTATGGTCCCTTGGGCCAAATCTGTACTACCATCTGCCTTTATAAATAAAGTTTAATGGGAACACCATTAAACCCATTTGTTTACATTTTGTTTATGGCTGATTTCACACTGCAGTGTTAGAGTTGAGTAGTTGTAATGGAGACCATATGGCCCTCAAGGTTTAAATTATCTACTTCCTTGTTCTTTACAGAAAAGGTTTGCCAATCCCTGACACAGAGCCTTCTAAGCCATGCAAGAGCTTTCTACTCGGATGGAAGTGGGGAGTTGTTGTAGAGGGATTACATGATATAACTTAGACTTTTCTAAAAGATTATCTGTTTTTTGGTAAGAATGGGCTCTAGGGATGTAAGGGTAGAAGGAGAAAGTGCAGTTAAGGACCATTATGGCCATCCAGGCAAAGATGGTGGTTTGGATCCAAGTAGAAGCAGTGAGACAGTGAAAAGGAGTTCAGATTTGAATCTACATGGAAAGTTAAACAAGGACCTGTAGGTTCTTTAGCTTCCAAAGATCTCCACTCAATAGCATGTTACAAAAGGAAGAAGAAATTAAGAGCACATCTGTAACCAGTTGAGCTGGACACAGGAAAAATACTGGGACCCAGGGGAACCACTTCACCCAAGCTTACCTGGGGCCCTTGGGAGCAAAGAGCAGTCCTGTGATGTCCAGCTTGGTGAGCCCCCAGGATCAGCATGCTTTCCTGACTTCTCTGCCTCCACGTCTTTTTTAGCCTCTGAAACAGGGGACTTGTTGCTGCCCTTGGAGAGTGTCTTGCTCCTTTTCACCAAGTTCAACTCTATCTTCTATTAAGTCAGGCCCTTGCTTTCTGGCTGTTTAGCTTTACGACCTGGAGCAAAACATGCATGTGCCATCAGGGAGCCAGAAGCCCAACTGTATCTAGTCCATTCTGTTGCTGTGATAATTAAATAATATCATTTCCATGTAACAATGTCATAACACTTAGTAATGGCTACACAGTAGGCTTTTAATCCATATGAATTCATGGATGGTTTTTCTTTTCCAGGAAATATTCTCTGATCAGTACAGGGAGGTTGTTTTTCTGCTCTTGACAGCCATCCTGGCGTCAGGGTGTCCTCGGTTCAACTTGGCTGGCGGGTTAATGCTTGCCAATTGGAAACTCTTGCAGACTTTCTGTGAGGAAGGATCACGTAATATCACAGGCTGGCTGGGAGACTGCAGGGAGGACATCCTGATGTGGATTATTCATGAGGCGCTGCTTAATCAGGGCCTGCAGACAGAGATATCTCACGAGGCAGGCAGGTTCAATTAAAGAGCCACGCCGAGAGACAGGTGATCAGTTTCAGGAAGGTGATTTTGGGGTGGCTGGAATCACTGTTGAGGGTTTGTACAGAAAGTTATTGAGGTTTGGGAGGCACTGGGGAAAGCAGTAGCAGGGAATGGGAAGTTTTTAATGGAAGGAAAAATCACTTGCTGTGCTCTCTGTTTGAAAATGAAATCTCTTCCAGGCTTTCTAATGGTGCAGCCCAGATAGTAAAACCCAGCCACACCGTGAGCCAAATTGCGTGAGCCTGCTTTTTTCCCTTGTCTCCTTTGAGAAGCTCCGAGGTATGAACAAGTCAGTGGGGTGTGACTTTAATTCGTATAACTTTGGCACTATATTCTTTTCCTGTTTTCAAGGCGGTGCATGCTCAAGGAGAATTTGGGATTGTAAAAGTAAAAAAAAAAAAGGTCCTCTCTGCCAACCCATATATCACTACTGTTAATATGTTGGTGTTTTTATTTCAGTTTATTTAATATGCATAATCAGAAGATACCAGATTTGTGAAATAAAGGTTCCTGGGGGTTTTCCACAATCACATTTCTGCCAAAAGTGATATATTCACAGAATTCTCCTCATGAAAAATTCAGGCACCTGTTTAAGTTTTACTGAACTTATGTATCTCACTGGAGGGTGACTCTTTATTTCAAAACTGAAGTCATTACTTTATGTTCAACTTATTGTTCAAGGCAATAGGGAACTTTCATGATCTGGAATCAGAAAGGTCAGCTAGGTTTAATTAGCTTTGTGAAACTCATGATCCTAAGTGCTCAGAAACATTATAGATTAATATGCAATGTGACGTTGGGGTTCACATATCAACAAATATCTACCATCCTTTAAACTCATTTGTAAACATATACAAGCAGACATGCATGCATATTTAACATTGGTGGTATACATGCAATTTTGTATCATTTTCCCTTTTTGCTGCTTCAACAGGACAATTTTCTTGACAAATTACTCAAAAACTAAAGTTTTTAAAACTGCATAATGGTGATTCTTATAACCTTTATTTGTTGGATATTTTAAATGTTTCAGAGCAGAGATGCTGTAGATGGTATTGGAATGTATTGTTGTAAGTGATATTTATGGCATCTGGAGAATTTCCTTAGGATTGATTCCTTATAATGAAATGAATGGCTAAAAAGGTATAACTATTTAAAAGTATCTCTCTATAATTGATTGATAGGTGGATATTACTTGCCAGAACTACTGCACTAATATCCACCATGTCTCCTCCAGCCCACAGTGGACATATGCTTGAGAGAAACATTGATTGGTTATCTCTCACATGCCCCCAACAAAGGGGTACCTGACCTGCAACCTAGGCATGTGCCCTAACCGGGAATCAAACCAGTGACCTTTCAGTTTGTGGGATGACACCCAACCCACTGAGCCACATCAGTCAGGGCGGGACAATAGACTGTTAACTCTAACAATTTGACATGGACATATTTTTCCACAGTTTCTCGCTTTTCACTTGTGTTACACTGGCAAGATTGAATATTTCCCTTATATTTATTGGCTATTTCTTTCTTTTTCTGTAATATTCTGTTCAATTTCTTCAGCCATTGATCTTCTTGAAATCAAGTGTTTTTCTAATTGATTTGTTTTAGCTATTTGGACACTAATGATATTTTCATTTTTCACTTTTATGATCAACACTTTATGAGGTTGTTTCATTTTAATTTTGCACATGGTATCTTTGACCATTAGAATAAGCATTTATTCAAATATGTAAACCTTCTTTGCAATTTTCCCTAGGGCTCTTAAGACTCCCGCCTCCCCAGATCTCTTACTTTCCTACCTGTGCATACAGATACTCCCCGGCACAGTTGGGCCTACAGTGATGAGATGAGGAGCTAAGAAGGGAGGGGCTGAGAGGGGGGCAGGAGCCCATGTGCCAGGAGATATTAAACAACTGTGATGGAAGGACAAACGACTAGGCTGTTTCACTGCTGTGAGTCACCACATGGGGTTTGTGTGTTTGTTTAGTCTGATGTAAGTAAAAATCATTGCTTTAAACCAGCTCCTTATCATTTCACTCCTGGGTTATTGCAATCACTTCCCAATTTTGTTTGCTCACCTCCAGCATTTTTTTTCCAGCTCCAATCCTGTCTGCACATTGAAGACACGGTTACTCTTCCAACATAAAAATCTGACCTTTTCCCTTTCCAATTAGAATCCTTACCCTCAGCTGCAGGGTGTAATGCTGGACCCCAACGTCTGGTCGCTGCCTCCCACCTTGGGCTCCACTTCTGTCCCTCTTCTCGTTTCTCACACTCTTTCACGTTATCGTGCTATTTTTGACTCAGTGTCTTCGCTCATGGTGTTCCCTCCACCTGAAATCATTTTCTTTATTTTCTTGCACTCGAGCCAGGCAGTGTCTCCTCCAGATAGCAACTTCTGAAACCCACTCTCTGCTACACGCCCCCCTTCTTTCTCTTTGTGGCACCTTGGGCAGAGCTGTGTCATAAAACAACTGTTAGGTTGAGATTTGACTATGTGTATATATCTCCCATTAGATCATAAATATTTTAACATCAAGGACTCTTCTTTTATCATATTCCCAGTGTCTAACATAGTCCCCCTATACCTTAGCTGCTTAATATTATGTGACTCTTGAAAGCTGCCATCCACTTAATGCCTATCAGAAGCCCCAGAAGAGCTGTCTTCTTGCTGAACTCCAATCTGTCACTGCATCTTATTTTGTGAAATGAATACAAGTCCCTGCCATGCCGTCTGCCCTGGAAAAAATTAAAACTAAAAGCGGTAATGAATATAAATAAAAAGTGAATATAAATAAACTGAGAAATTTGTATATATACAGGCATGCGTGTATAGTTATTATTACTGTTACAATTATTATTATGGAAATATGGCATTGAATCACAGAATCACAAAATTTTAGAATGTTAGTGTACACATGGATTTCACTTAATGCAGAAAACTGGTTTGCAAACTGTCTTCCCAGGTGTCCTTAGGCTCCTTAGAAGTGTTTCATGGGGGAAGCAGGTCTGGCGGGGTTTCCAGACCCCATTTCAGCATCTATCACAACAATATTGTGTCAGTCTTTTTCTATATTGAACTTCATTGGCCTTTGTCTAAATAAATATTTAAAAATCACCAATAGTCTTAATGCCCTATGTCACAAATAAAGAGGCTGGAGCCCAGGGAGGTCAGGAAACTTGCCAAAGATCACACAGCTTCTCAGTGCCACACCCCGGGGTGACAGTGCTACACAACACTGCCTTCGAAAACTCCCCCTTCCCCAGTCCCAGGACATTTTCCCTTCCTGGTTTTCCCCATGGAGTAGCTTGCAGCCCACACCACACTGCTAGCATCCTAAAGTGGCCTGGGTTCTGCTTGGTGTCAATTCTCTTCTGTACTTTTATCTTTCAAAACAAAGCCAAACGCATTTCTAACACTTGCCATTTCACCACCCTCACTTTCAAAGACTCTTCGACTTGCTCGGATATTCCACACACACTCCTTCCAGGCCACCAGGCTGTAAAACCCACTCCCTAACAAGGGTTTCACCAACTGCAATCTCTTCCAGTTTGGTGGCTTATTAATCAACACATTTTCATGAATTGCTCAACAACAGCTTGCATCTAAAAGATAATCAAATTACCCTCCGTAGTGCCCTGAAATTGCTGAAGATTTGTGTGCTGGATGAATAGGAAACCTGCCACTACTTGGAAATCAAAGCAATGAATCAACATACTGGCTAAGCATCTCTTAGGCGCCATGCCTCTTGAGGTGTTAGGAGCACACTGGATATTTGATATTGTCACTGCCCACCAGGAGCTCACTTCCTAGTAGGAGCAAGACACACATGTAAACACATATAATTCAGGGCAAAACATGTAATTAAATTGTACAGAATGAAAGCATGAGTCATTTCCTCTAGGTGTTGTCAAGAAATCTTGGCAATGAAGATAAAGACTGATCAGACTTATAAACATTGATATTTATATTAGGAGCACAGGGTAGAAAGGCATTTTGTGTACAGGAAATGGCATTCCAAAAATATGCCAATTGTTTATTCAGTCATCTTTTGAAAAACCCCCTGTCTGTGTACCAGGCACTGGGTTTGTAACAAGAAACAAAAATCAGTTCTTACTGTCACAGCAGTGTGAGGGAAATAAGTCGACAATTAAAATTCTTTGTAAGTACTACAGAAAAAAGGAGAAAAGTATTTGAATTTTTCAAAATAAGAAAGTGTTGGAAGACCATGACAGGCAACACAGCAAGAGAGGAGGACAGTAATGGCCAGAGGATGGAGAAAACCTTTCCTTCCACTGTGACAACTGTAGACTTCCTCCTGACGGCAGCAATAACTTGACGAAGCCTTCTGAGTTGGGGAATGCTGTATCTTTTCTTTGTAAAGAAACAGGTCTGAAATAGCATGCACAGCAGACAAAGGACTGTGAAGTCCAGAGATAAAAACAGTCGTGGAGATGGAAGTGTTGGGGCAGTTGAGGAAGGGGTGGTGGTCTGGAAGGATGGGTAGAACACCAGATGAAGAAGAGGCTGTGTATGCAGAATAAGTGCAGACGTTGTGTTCCTGAGCCAGGCCATCAGGAAAGCACTTGAGAGTGGGATTTGGGGTCAGTCATTGATTCACTTAACAACTATTTTGTTTGCAAGAATTATATGCAGGGTGCTCTTCTGGGCTGAATAGTATAAGAGATTGAAGATGCTCCTTTTAGTCTGGAGGAATTTTTGTTTACTGAGAAGATAAACAAGAGCTCAGTCAACAGTGAGCATCCAACTAATGTGGATTATATGTGGTGCTTTACAATGACTCTTTGTTAATTCTCAACAACCCATGGAGCTGGTGGTATTATTACTCTTGACTGTTATGCCTCCACACTATTAAAGGCAGGTAGTAAGCACCAAATGAATGAGGGTGTTGTGATCCTCAGGAAACAACAGTGGGTCTGCTTTGATTCCACATTCCAAATCTCACCCACCACCTAAGACTGCCTACATTATGACACCAGGTGATGGAAGTATTGAAGAGCTACACACACAAAATACATTGGGGACTTAACCAAAAAGCAACGGAAAAATATGGTCAGGATCTTAGAATTGAATTTTGAAGGGACTCCAATGTTTGAGAGAAGGTAGAATGGGTTTCTGAGGCTGAAAACAGAATGACATGGCACAAAATATCAGTCCAAAGCCAATATCACCTCCTCAAACCAGATTGCTGGCCCTTCCAAATCTTCAAAGACCAGGATGAAAGAGAGTAGTTGGAAGTTGTCAAGGATATTTCCCTGGACCATGAGAAGGTATTCACACCTTGATCTTCAATCATGAGACAAGGCAGAAAGTATTGAATAAATTAAAGTCTTTGATTTGAAATAGTAAACATAAAAATAAAATCAGCAATACCATAAAAAAAAATTAAAAGGAAACTCAGGTGCTTAAAGACACCAGGCATCAAATCACAAGTCTATAAACTTCACACAGTGGAGCTTTCCAGTAATGAATTCCATAAACTCTTAACTTGGTGAGACGTCTCTCCTCTCCATACCTCCCACCTTATTAAACTCAAGGTTGGAGTTTTACAGGCTTTGTGGTAAATGTGAGTCCTCTTGGCACTCCTGGTATTCTCAGCAAAGTTTCAGTTGTTATTATTTCACAGCTAATAGATGGAGGTGGTCAGGAGAGAGAGAGAGAGGGAAGGATTTGATTTACTGCTGTCCTTGTTCCCAAAGTGTCCTTGATGATCTTTTTTAGGATGTTCCTCATACAGCCACAGGAACATCTGCCAAACACTCTACTTCAGGGCAAAAACACAGTTGGTTTTATGTGCTGCTGGATCAATAGCCTATTCCTCTAGACTGTAAAGTGGGTTCAGAGTGTGCTGGAAACTTAAGAAAGAAAAAATAAGAAGCTAATTTGATGGTGGTTGCATAAAAGTCAACACCTGCTACTTGGATATTTTTTGTTTTTAATGCCTGGTTAAGGGAAAATGTCAAGGGTTTTAGAATTTACATTAATTTAAATAAAACCTTTGTTATACAATTTGCAAAAAATCAAAATACTTTGAAGAAGTTAGGACAGATTTTTTTTTTCTTCCTGCAGAGTTTGGCATAAAAGCAAGACTTCAGAGATCTTAATCTGAAGTAGTCTTGCAAGAATTGCCCAGGCTCTCGTATTTGCCAATTAAATTCGTGTTCCAGAAGATAAAGCATGTGCTGAATTAAAGTATATAATTTAATAGATAAGGGACTCTCTTCCCTTCATAAATATTTTATCAGGAACTGAAAACATGCAAGCTTATCCTCCCGATAAAGTCATGAGTATAAGGAAAAGTGATCTTCTAACTTGTTTTTCAAGGGAAATAATTTTTTTGAAAATTCATGTTCCATGTTATGTTTTCCAGTAAAGGGTGCTATGTATCTGTAAACAAAATAATTTCCTAAAAAATAAACAAAATAATTGCAAATGGATTTTATATAGAAAGATAAATTAGAAAACAAGTGTAACATGTAATTTTTTTTCTCTGAAACATGAATTGGAGGTAAAAATTCTCAAGTATCTCCAGTTGCCAGTAGCTTGATAATTAGGGCTTACACAGATTTTTGTGGTTTTGGGTTCTCAGAGATAAGCATCATGGTGTGTGGAAAGACTTCCATGAGCAGACTTTGCACTCCTCTTTCCTTACGAAGTTAGATAATGTAGACAGTATTAAAATGGGTACTTATAATGATAAAGTTAATTAGTAAGGAGTAATGAGATTTTTCCAAGATGTACCTGGTCATTTAGGTTATATCTAGCTCAAAAAACTGAATTTTAACCATCTCATTTTAGGTCATTAAATGTGCTTACTAATCACTCCTACTAACTAATACCTGAGAGCAATTAATGTGAATGAGCTGACTCTTGTATTAAGTTACATATCACAATGAATAACAGGTAAGTCAAGATTTTCCAGACTTTTTGGTGGGCTACTTGGTTATTCATTCTTAAGGAGATAGGGCTTTAATGCACTCCTTTGAAACCACATCTGAGCGATGGAGTTTGTCTGTAGAGCTCCCACTTGCAGGACTAGAGAGGCTAAATGCTCCATCTAGGGCCAGAGAGCCTTTTTGGAAGAAAGGCGGTAGGACTAGAAGGAATTGCTTTACCTTTCTCATCTTGCTTTTTTCCTTTTGTATTGCCAGTACAATACCTAGACCTGTGACTCTTCCTCACCCTAGAAATGACAGAACTGAGGAAGGTCGCGAAGAAGATTCGTCGGCAACCTAGGACCACACTGTTCTGGGCCTGAGGGAGAGCCCCTTTTCCCTCCTGAGTTGCCACATCTTCTAGCACTGAAAAATTATTGTGTTCCTGCTGTGTGCCAGGCCCTCTGGTGAAGGCTATAGGTTGACAACATTCTTCATGCTCATAAGAATCCTGTGAAGCAGGCATTACCGCTACTTGCGTTAGAATGGAGGAAACAGAAACACTTCGCAGTTAAGCGATTTTTCCTGGTATGCTCCAGAGCTAGGGTTTTAATAGGCAGGACGGCGTCCTAGCTTTCACTTGTAATCACCACACCCTGCTGACTTTCTAATTTATATCATGATATGAATTGATGTTTGGAAAAGCATCTCTGAACACCAGAACCAAGAGTTCTTTATTACATTTTTTATATTTTATTTTTTCCAAAAGTTTAATGGAATGTCAGTATAGGCAGAATTCACAATTATGTGAAATATTAGATTAACCAGAATATACAGCATCTAATCTGTCTTTCCTGACACCACATTTAGTAAATATCAGAAAGAGCCATCACTTTTTCTCTTTAGCTTCAGTTCTGGTCCTAAAGCAAAGTTATTTAACTCAGACCTGGTTTTTCTGCTCACCTGCAGTGTGCCTCAGGCTCCTCTATCCTGTCTGGTGACAGAATGCATGGGACGTTATTTGGAATTAAAATGTGGCATGAGACTAGGGAGTTTCTCCTCTGTGGATGAACTTAAATTGACTGAGGGAGTCACGCCCATGGGAAACTGTTATTGGGAAAATTTTTCCAAGTCACTTCAAAAGCTGGATCACTCCATCCTTCACTCCAGTAACGCCTTGTCCCGGTTATGAAAGAAGAGAAGAAATACAAGTTGGTTTCAGAGATCCCAGATGAGGCAGTTCATAATACCAGAAGAAAGGCAGCTTTCAAAGCTATCATTTTGCTGGAAGACGCCCCAGCTGTAACCCTGAGCAGGAAACGCAGAGCACCTACTGTGCACCAGTCTTCCTATTAGGTGCTCCCATGTAAAATTTCACTGCAGTCCCACAATTAGGTGAGGCAAATATCCCAATTTTGCACATAGAGGAAATAGAAGCTCCAAGAGGTTAGCAACTCACCCAAGACCACACACTTACAAGGTAGTTTATGCAATGTATAGATGATGTAGTAGATAATTGTAAACTTGAAATCTATATAATTTTATTGACCAATGTAACCCCAATAAACTTAATAAAATTAAAAAATAAAAATATTAACTTAAAAAGTGTAAAAGCATATTTTTAAAAAGTTTAGCACTTCATACATCCCCATATGCCTCACCAACAACCACCACCTCCCACGCAGGCTGCTCTCTTCTCCTACAAAGCCCGAAGGTGTTGTGAGCAGATTCAGAAAGTGCACATTGCTGTGTGGGCGCATAAATTAAGGTTATTATACCTGCAAGTGGTAAAAACCCGACTCAAATTAGATTATGGGAAAAAAACAACAAAAATTATTTATGCATTTTTGAGTACCCTACAGAATAGTTAAGTTGTGGAAGGCTCATGGAGCAAGTAGACCAGAGAAACATCTAGAATACAGGAACTTAGATGCCATTAGAGCTGCTTCTTTGTCTCTGAAACCTGCTTCTTATTCTCTCCTTGCCAGCTTCATTTTCCTTCACTACAGACAGGACCACAGACAGCTCCCGAGTTTTAAGAGCTTCAGTATCCAATGGAATAACATGTGATTCCAAGTCTTGGATTCAAAATTGCCAGGACAGACCCTAACTGGGCTGCTAAGGTCCATGTTTTCCCTGCACCAGCAAACCAAAGCCAAGGCAGTAAAGCACAAGGGAACATTTCACAGTGTAGCAGGAGGAGGATTCAGGCAGTTCACTGGACACATGCCCCCCTGCCCCGCCACCCCCGCCCTAGTACCCCAGCACACTGGGGTTACATTTGGCCAGGAGAGGAGAACAAGAGGAATATTTGCAAGGAAATGATTTCTAGATGCTAAGGCAGGCCAAAGTAGCATATGTGTCATGGTTCACATTTTTTCCCTTTAAATATTTTCCTACCAAAGCTTTTTGGCTTTTGACAACCTGGCTTCACGAGCTGTTTTGCTTGGATAATAATGTAAAAATGAGATAAGTTAAATATTTCTACTTTATTATCATGAAATTAAGCTCATCCAGAAAAGTTAAGTGTGATACACGAGATAGAATTGTCAGAATTATATAGTTGTCATATTTTATTGAAGACTAGAAATTTCTGGATCTATGACATCTCATTTAGCCACATAAATTCTATAAAAAAAGGCACACCCAGAGATATCTCAAAATGGTATTTTCAAGGTGTATTTTTAGGAATACATGTAGATGTCAGACCTACTGAATTAGGATATTTATAAGTGATCCCTGGAGCCTGGGTAAAATAAGCTACTTATGTGATTTTTATGAACAAAGTCTAACCGCCTCTGGTCTTACACAGTGACTGCTTCAGATGTGTTGAGACCTGCATTTTGACCTGGTGAAAGCATTTGGTTGTACAGCCTCTCTCCAAAGCAACTTTACTAGATGTGTCAGGATGCCTAAACTGTTCACTACCCTTGTTCTTAGTAATTTCACGCCTGGGAATCTCTCCTAGGAAAATATTATGAGATATAAAACAAATATAGCTTTAAGTAGAGATAATAGTCATTACTTAATATAATGAACAGAAAAAAATAGAAATCATAAGATGGGAATAGTTATATAAAATTGGGTTAATGCACTTCACTGTAATATTATTCAGCCATTAAAATGGGTGTTTGTGCAGAGTAGAGAGTAATTTCACAAAATGCTTACTTATAATGGTAAATGAGAAAAACTGGCATGCAAGTGTAACTGAGGCTGCTTCAAGTGGCACCTTGATGCATGACCCAACAATTAGTGTTGAGGGAAACAGGTTTTTATTTACAGGTTTCCAACTTTGGGGGCCCTGGAAGCACTCCTACTCAGAGCCCTGTTCTCCCACACAACCCAGCACTTTCCTTGCTCCCCACCAGGCTAAGCCAAAAGCATGCTCATAAGTCCCCCGTATCCTTATCTGTTCTTAAGTGGCTGTGCAAACAGTTCTCCAACCCCTCTGGCTGCCATCCTCTTGCAGCAACCCTCTCCTTCAGAATCTGGGTTACGCTGTCTTCAGCTTATATGTAATAGTCCAGGAAAACATGTGCCATGTTTTGCTAGATCCTGATGGAGTCTGGGGAGGCACATATCCCAAGAGAGTGGCTCCTTTGTATGTCCTTCAGAGAAGCAGAAGTGCACGGTCACAGTTCAGCATTCCAGGCATCTCCCACGAATCCATGCTTGATTTAGCAGGTTCCTGCACATATCTATCAGCTTTGCCAGCTCTTCTTCAGGCAGGCTTCCCAGCAGGCTTCCTCTTTCTTGCTCTAGCTCCTTCCTCACTACCCCAGACCAGATGCCTCCTTCCTTCCTGCCCCAGCCCTACTTCATGACTACAAACTGCATAGATGTTTGCTGCTTTTCCTCTCATGGCCAGATCCTTCAAGGCCCCTTCCTCAAGGCTGCCTTCTCAGAGGAGCAGACACAGCTCCTCCTTCACTACTGGCAGCATGGCTGAGTCTCTACTCTCTCAGCACTCATGGTGGACCAGCCTGCATGGCTGACCCCCTTCTCTCTCTGCCTGCTCTTATTTTGAATGCTGACCTGGAACTTCCTATGTGACCTCACATCTGGCCTTTTCTTCAGCATGCTACATTTGCCAGTTCCTCCAAATCTTTTACCTTCTTTTTGGCTGCCATGTGTAGTCAGGGCAAGACTTCTCTTGACACATGTACTTCTGGGGAGAGCATTCACCTCCCCTGGCTATGTCACAAGTTACCAAATTCTCTCAGAGTCACATACTCCTTTTATCCAGGGTGGTATCACAGCTACTAACTAGCTATCAACTTGCCATAGACGTGCAAAGTATCTTAAGCCATGTCATCCACTCTCTTCTTCCCTCAACTAAGGTTTGGGGGAATTTACTATTTTCAGAGACCTCTGCTTTGCACACTGTTTCACAAGTATAATCATAGTTATGTACACCAAGTTTGCAAAATAATGTTATCTTGAAAAAGACTAGAGAGAAATACATTTAAATGACAATTGTGGGTCTTTGGATTATGAACAAACTTTTTCTTCTCTAATTTTCTTTACTTTCTGAATGTTCTATAATAAATATATTACAGTTTTAAGAAAAAATTAAATAAAAAAATTAAAAAATCAATATTTCTATTAAGGTAGATAAAATTCTTAATGCTCAAAAAGAAATTTGATTAGGAAAACTGTGACATGAATAGATCTTGACACTATCATGCTAAGTGAAATAAGACAGAAAAAGTCACGAGCCATATGATTTCACTCATGTGTGGGATATAAAACTGAAAGCAACAAATAACCAAACAAAAACTCACAGACACAGACAACAGTATGGTGGTTGCCAGAGATAAAGGGGCTCTGGAGGTAGTAAAGGTTAGAGGGGTTCAAGCGCATGGTGATGGAAGAAGACTTGACTTTGGGTGGTAGCACACAATGCAGTATACAAATTATGAATCATAGAATCAGATGCTTGAAACCTATATAATTTTATTAACTGATGTCAGCCCAATAAATTTAACTTAAAAATATTTCCTCATTGCCTTTGCATGTATGGATATTATGAAATGACATCTCCCTTAAGTAGCTACTATAGTAAGTCCTTCCTCCTCTTCTGCTTTCTTTTCTGTGCCTGGGTGCCTGAGTGCCCCTGTTTGGATACAGTTCCTTATTCTTACTTCTCTCTTTTAAGCCTGCAATCCTGCCTCAGAATTTTGAGACATAAAACTGAGCCTCCTCAATACCTATTCCCATAAGTTACCAGCAGTGACCTCCTTCCTGCTTATATCTCTCACCACATAGGTCATGAGTTTATTCTACACACTCTAGTATTGTAGACCTCTTTAGAACCCTAGAGATATTTACGTGGCTCATTTCAAGATATAATACTGGAGAAATAAGGGAAGGACTTGGTATGAGCGTTATTAGTTGTTTTTATACATCTCTCTAAGTATAAAGTTTGAGGTTATTTTTATTCGGATTTCACCATCATTCAGAATATCATAGTACCCCTTAAATATAGCAGATTCTTTCCTTTCTTTTTTTTTTGTTTTGAGATATTTAACATAAGACATTGCGTAGGTTTAAGGTGTACAAAATACTGTATTGGTTTGATATGTTTATATATTAAAATGAATAGCAATTAGGATAATTAAAAAGTTGTATCCACCCCTCTCTCTAGAAACCCATCAAAAATAATTTAAGAAATAATAAAAACAAGAATAAAATCCCATCTTCAATAACACAAGGGGGGATAGTTAGCCACAACAAATCACAAAATATTAAAAAAGTCAGAAATAAAATATTTTAAAATGGAGCCAATGAAAGGATAGACCTATAGTTCGTTAAAATAATCATTGTAGTGATGAAAGACCCAGCCAGTGACACTTTAATTAACATACCTGATGGCAGTGGGACAGAAGCAAAAATATCCTTACAGTGACCACAGAGCAGCTTGGGAAATGGAACAGAAGTTAAAACCAGGAAAACCCACCAACTTTATTAGCAGTAATATTACTGAAGCAGCAACCTAAGGGCAACCTGGAAGAGGGGCGAGAAGCCGGTAACAATACAGAGGACCTGAAATCACCAGAACTTGAATGTAAGCCCTAAAACTCCTTGAATTCTCAAACTATGGTAATACTTGCCTTCAGGCCAGTGGACATTGATTTAAGAACAATTGAGACCATTAATCAAAATGTAAGGTGTCGACTTGCTCAGCCCTCTGCCTTCTACCAGCTTCCTCTGCTTGCAGGGAACAAAGAGCTGACTCGGGGGAGCCGTCCTCACCAAGCTTTAAACACGTGTAATACAAAAAGACCTGGTTCAGGACTTACGCATACATTCTAAGATTAAAGTAGTAATAATGCTGATGAAAGGGATATAAGAAAAAAAAAACGCTAAATTTTACCAGACACCAGAATCACATAAAAGCAAAGTTTCTCTGAATAAAAATCTCAAATGACAAATCTTAGCGATCAAAAGGAAAAAAACTGATAATGCAACAGAAGGAGGTTAAAGAGTGAGAATAGATCATAAAAAAGAAAAAAATAATAATGGACCAGAAAGATGAAGCCCCTGCAGAGCTGAGAGTCATACTTGAAATAACAATGGCAACACTATCAAAATTAAATAAACTAGACTGAAAGCATAGCCAGGGACAGGAAAACAGGCTTGAAGAAATCATACACAGAAAATAGAAAAGATAATCTAAAACAAGTTGACCAAACATAACAGAATATAAAGTGAATGTTGGAAACATGTTTCACATTGACAATGTCTTTTAATCAGAGTATTCAAATAGCCTGTTAAGTTTTACTACAATTGCATGTCTAGAGCGAAATAACACAACCCATGAGGACAGGAATTTTTTCAGGAATAAAATGAACGCTCAATCTCTCCATCATACTGGGAAATTGTATATTCTGATCAACAAATCAGAACCAGAGAATATGGTCTTAGAATAGCATGAAAAAGTATCACTTCTTTTTTTCCTTTGTGTTTTTATGGATTTGGGTCAGGGTAGGACTGTCAATGGAACCAACCTGTCAGAGGATGCTCTTACCTGGAGAAAAGAAGGTGGCAGCAGGTGCCCAGATCCTAGACAGTCAGCCTTTGCAGACCTCTGGCAGGTGACCTGACAATGCAAAACCAAACACCATCCAGCTGCAGTTGTAAGTTATTTTCTAGAGTCCTTTTCTTTGTCTTCCTATTAGTTTTATCCTCGGCTTTCACTGAGGTTTTATTGTAAAGTCATCTCCAGAGTTTCACAATAGAATTTTAAAGACAAGGCATGTACTGTAACTGCTACAGGGGCTGAACGGAGTCCCCCCTACCTTCCGATATGCTAAAGCCCTGACCCCAGGACCTCAGAATGTGACTGTATTTGGAAATAAGGCCTTTAAAGTTAAAGTGAGATCATTAGGGCAGGCCTGACTTCCAAAATGACTGCTGTCCTTACAAGAAGAGATTCGGACACAGACATACACAGAGGAATGACCACGTGAGGGCACAGGGAGGAGACAGCCCTCCACCAGCCAAGGAGAAAGGTGCCAGAAGAAACCAACCCTGCTGCTGCATCCATGTCGAAGTCCCAGCCTCCAGAACTGTAAGAAAATAAATTTCTGTTGTTTAAGCCACCCAGTCTATGGAACAGTGGCCCCTCCTTATTCATGAAGGATGTATGTGAAGGCCCACATTGGATACACGAAACCACAGAAAGAACCCATGCCTATATATATTGTTGTGTCCTATGCCTACATACCTATGATAAAGTTTAATCTATAAATTAGGCACAGGAGAAGCTAACAAAAATAACTAACAATAAAACAGAACAATTATAATAGTATATTCTAGTAAGTGTTCAGTGAATGTGGTGTCCCAAGACATCTTATTGCACTGTCCTCACCTTTTTCCTTGTGATGATGCTGTGAGGAGGTACATTGCCTGCGTGATGAGATGAAGAGAGGTGAGTGATGCAGGTGTCGCGACAGAGTTAGGTCACTGAGGACCTTCTAGCAGTAAGGCTAGCAAGTGGCTGGTGTCTGCAGAGTGGATACCCTGGACAGAGATGGAACAGTGTGAGGCAGAGCTGAACACGACAAGTTCTCATCCCACTAGTCAGAATGTTGCACAGTGTAAATCCCATGAATTATTTTTATTTCTGGAATTTTTCATTTAATATTTTCCAACTGCCATGGACCACAGATAAGTGAAAATCTGAAAAGCTAAACTACAGGTCACAAGGGAGTCCTATGCTTTGCTATGGCAGCTCTAGAAAACTAATAAGACAACCAAACGGGGAACTGCCACGGTCCCGGTAGGAGCATTTCCAGAGCATTGATGACGTGCGGTACCACGTCCCAAGCGCTTGCACCTGTTAGTGCACTTTGTCTTTCCTGCAGTTCCAGGAGAAGGGTTGCAGGACTGAACACTTGCAAAATGCTTGGAAAAGCAGCTGTAGAATGCGTGTTCAGTAATTTGGGAGCCATTAATATTTTCTGTATTTTAGAGAGGAGGAGACAAAGGTCTCATGAGAAAACGATATAACTTCTGTGCACTTTCATGAGTGCAGATGTTAGCCCTCTCGCTCACTGTCCCGGGTCAAGGGGGTGATGAGGCAGAACCACCAGGACAGACAGCATGTCCAGGAGGACAGCGGTCCTGTGAGGGGCACCTGCAGGGGGCGCTGCAGGGTTCATGGTGAGGCTGAGATGTACAGAAACTGGTGAATGTTGTCTCTGTGTTAGCGAAGGGTTTGGGAGGATACTGATAGTTTGCACGTTAAATCACCTCTCAGTTGAGCTCAAGGTTTTGAGAAACCTTGATACCTTCCTTAAAGTCTCGATAAACAGATGGGTCACTTCTTTCCACATTTTACTCAGTAACAGGGTTAACCCACAATCCATATTGAGTAATAGTCCTCAGGGATTTTTTTCTCTCCCTTTAGGAAGCTCACCTTCCAGGGAGAAGGCAACAGAAGGATTCTGAACTGCCATTGTGATTTTTCAGTAACTGTCAGTCAATAGCCCAGCCATCTGCTGAAGTCCGTGGGGGTCCATGCTTGCTTTCAGTGGCACCATTTCCTTCACCTGGCCTGAGCTTCCAGGGCTATCAGCTTCAGAAAATATCACATTACCTGACATTTCTTTTAGGATCTGAGAAATATGTGCTACACAGAACAGGCTGGCCCTTCTCACCAGTCTCATACAAAGATGCTCATGCAACAGGAAAACAGAGGAATCAAGAAAGATTGAATTAACAGAGGCAATGCATGTCAAGGTCAATACGACATGCAACCCATTCCTTTTTGGATTACACATAGCATCCTAATCTCACAGACTCTAAAGAGGAGACAAGAATTAGCAGCCCAAGTGTGTGTGGGGGTTGGGGGTGTGGGAGGGTGGGTTTCCTAATTCCAGGAGCATCTTCATGGCCATGGCCGCTGTGAGGCACCACCTGTTCCCAGCAGATGCCGCCATCATTAATCCGTCAACACTTACCAATTTATTCTCCATGCCCCCAGCATGTCTAGCAGGAAAACAATATGGTTTCTCCTGTGACTGCTTTTCTTGCATCAGTTCCTGATGCAATTGCATTCTGAATTTTTCCTCCAACCACCATCTTGCCTTCCTCCCTCACTGCCTGAGTAGTTAGTTATTGATATCACAGCAATGAACAGGAAGAAGAGCGAGGGCTGGGGAAGTGTGGATATTGGCGTGAGGGGCCAGGCTACTCGCTCAGGCCCTCGATTATGAACTGTACTTTGAGGAATAAATGTGGGACCTGTGGGTTTGCGTGGTGTGTGTGTAGCCTGGAGAGTGACGCAGAAATGCTGAATGCTGTCTGCTCCCTTAGAGAGAATCTAAAGGGGCCGTTTGGACCCGATGATGCTCAAAGACAAGCTGTGTCACCCGGAGCCCAGGTAATGGAAGGTGACACAAGATGTGGAGGAAGGGCCTTCCCTGACCCGGAAGAGGGGCAGGGTCCCAAGGGAATGCAGTGCTATTTGTACCCTCCACAACTTTGCATCTTTGAGACCAAGTATCCTTGGAAGGTTTTCTAGGGGAGGCAGCAGCAGTGGGGACACGAAGGAGGAAACACAGGTGACCGGGGAGAACCTGGTCTGGGAGCTGGGGAGGAGAGATGTGGGCGGTTTCCCCTCGAGGGTGTGAGGGAGCTGGCTAGAGGGGGAATCCCCTGGTGTAGTCTGTGGCGCAGAGGGCTGGACAGCGAGAAGGATGATGTTCCACAATCGGCTTGTAATATCAGCATGCGGCCTCCTTTCTACCCCATCAGCTGTGAGGCCCTGAGACACGGGTGGGCTGTAATTATCTGTGCTGCCCCCGCTCCTGGCAGTGGGCGTTGGTTCTAGGTTTGTTTTATTTTTGGTGTGTAGGTTTGCATGTGTGTGCGCAGCGTGGAGATCATGGTGTCAAGTTCAGCCTTAAACTCATGGTAATGTATACGCCTGACACCACAACTCCCCATCCCCACTGCTGAGAAGCCTGGGTTAAGCTCTTCAATAGGTTTTGTATGTGCTGTGAAACTATGTGTTGGGCACATAAAATGTGCACTTGGATTAGATGCATTTCTGAAAGAACAGGTCCAAATTTGCTTTAGTCTTCTAGTTAAAAGAAAGAGGATGTTGGGAGATTTAAAAAAAAAAAACAATAAGATTTACTTAATGCATTATACATGTCAGGCACTTTAAGAACATAGTTGCCATGTAATGATTAATTCAAACCCTCCATAACCTTGTGAGAAGATCGCTGTTATCGTAATTCCCATCTTACAAATGAGGAACCTGGAGTACTGGGATGCCACATCGCTGGTGGAGCTCATATTTGAACCAAACCATCTTGCTCGAAAGCCTTTGTTCCCAATTAATAAGGCAGTGCAATTGCTTCTTGTCCTTTTGGTGAGATAGAGCGTAATCAGCCAGTGCTTCCTTGCCTTTTGCTTGCCATGCACGAAAAATACGATGACCTTTGGTGAGACGCATGGGGGGAAAACGGAGGAGCCTGCTCTGGGTTGGATGTGGTTGTCCTGGGAATTGAGCTTTTGAAGACCCTGTTCAGCGGGCTTGATGTTCAGGTGTTCATTGCCTCTGCTTACCTCTAACACACCAATTGGAAAACTACACGAACTTTGGCGACTTCTCTGAGAAGAGTAGCACATACTGCTTCCCCTGAGTCCACATCCAGCACCCTGCTCATTCACCTGTTGCCCTTAGAATTCTGCATGCCCAGATCCTTAGCAGAATACTGTAGCAGAGGTTGAGACAACTGAACCCACACCTCCAACATATAGGCTACGATCACCATGATTGTGAAGCCCACGGACACCGTGGTGGACCACCCAAGATTCATTCCTCTCTCCCCCCATTGTGTGGCCATTATGTGCAATTTTAGGATTGACTCTAGACCTAGGGGGAGCTGGGGCAGGGGTGTACTTCTGATTAGCACAAGCCATCTCTGCAAATTACATCATTCTTGTTCATTACAGATTGATAGATAGACATGTAACCAAATTCTGGCCAATGAGTCATCAGAACTTGCTGGAGATTTGAATATTTTTTTTTCCTCACTTGAAAGAGAAAACAGAGTAGGGGTTTCTCTGTCCTGCATTAGATATAAATAAAGATGAGGCAAGTAGCCATTTGCTCTTGCAGCCAATTCCTAACTATGAGGAACATCTTGTCCGCAAGCTGACACTGTGGTGGCAGAGTGGGGACAGCAGTAGAACCTGGGCTGCTCAGGTCATTTGTGATCTACTGAACTCACTGACCCCAAGGCCAGCCCTGCCCCCCTCTGGACTTATACCCATTTGAGATAAGATGCACCCCTGTTGCTAAATCAGAGTGCGGTCTATTTCCTGTAGCTGGAAACATCTCTCTTCTTCTGCCTCTGGAAGTCCCATTGAGCATCTCTCCAGTTCTCCTGTACTCCCTGAGGTAAGGGTTCTTCACCTTTTATACCATGGATCCCTTTTGAACTATAATTTATTTTTGGACTCTTTCCAAGAATAATAACTTCACTGCATTAAGTATAATAAAAGAATTAGAAGTAAAACCAATTATATTGAATTCCAGTTATCAAAGCACTAAAAATAACAAAATCATGACACAGTAATGTATGTGTGTCTTTATTAATATATTAAATATTATGATCTAGTGGTGGATTTAATAAGTGCTGTACTATAACGGTAGTGATATTTCACAATTTTAACTTTTCAACAACTATAATGTGATGAAAAGACCTGTGGTTTCTGTCGGTGACCAAACCACAGCTTCTCCTATTTTATCGTGGTTTTGAGCCCATGGAATTTCCTGGAACTCAGGATAAGACCCCTGAACTAAGGAGAAGGCAGGGACATTCAAGTTCATGGACTCCCAAGGTCCCAAGAGCCAAACTCTCCTCCGGAAGTTCTTTGCTTTGAATTCTCTTCTAAGCATCCCCAGGGGCCTTTCTCACCTCAGCTTTTTTCCCCCCAGATCTTCCTGCAGATGAATACTCTCCTCCTTTCTGATCCCTGAGGGCCACTGTGATTTTTTTCACTGTGCTGTCCTGAGGTCCCAGAAAAATTCACACATACATGAACGTGCGCTTGCACGCACACAACGTTCTCCAGCATGGCCAGCCTCTCTTTCTGTCGCTCTTCAGTTCTGGGCGCTGAGTTTGTACCTTGTGAAGTGGTTATTTAGACACTTGAACTGGAAGCCTGGGAGCCCTGATCCTGCTTGTTTGCAAACACGTTGAGGAAGGAAAACATACATGTCTCCCCTTTGGAGTTTCTTCTTTAATATTTAGGTCAAGGACTCAAATAAAAGTATCAGTCGTGCTTCACTAAAAATAGGAACTATGTGTTCACCCACTTCCCTTCTCTGACTTCACTCTCCCCTGTCCTCACTTCTAACTCTCCTGGGTGGACAAGCAGAGGCTTATTCACCTTGAAAACCAAGCCAGGTCAAATCACAACATGCAGAGACTATGGAAGGAAATACACAAAGCGGTTGACAAGATGAGATGTGTAAAATGGAATCAAGAGTGCCTTTTGTTTTCTTCCTAGCTTTTTTCTTGTGTTTTTAAATGAAATACTACAAGGATGCATTGCTTTTAAAGTATGGAAAATAGTATTTTAAAACAAAATATGTAAGATACACCAAAAATATGTGTAACTCAGATAGGAGGGCATGGCTGTACCTACAACTGGGAAAATGTCCTCAGCACTTCCTTTTCCCTTGAGTGTCTCTTCACACGGAGCTTGAGCAGCCACTTAGAGGGACTCAGTTTCCAAAGTCACGTCATAGCCAGGGCCTCATTTGACACTCGACAATTCAATGAGATTAGTAGATCTGGTAGTGTTACTTTATTCTCATTTTATAAAGGAAACAGAGACTCAGGGTGGTTTGAATGACTTGATTAATTTCTGTTGAAGGTCCCGATCTGGCGTAGCGATGGCAGAACGGAGTGTCAGAGGCATAGCGATGGCGCACGGGGAAGGACACAGAGAGCGGCTCCGGGCACTGTGGGTGAGGAGGGCAGGAAATGGCAACGGCACATCCCCTCCTGTGGGACACTCACCCCGTGCAGGCCTCTCGCACAGACGGTTCCCGCTACTGCACGGTATAAGATGTGCTGTGGTCCCATTCTTACTTTTTTGATTAAAACGTATTGAAATATATTTGACCCACATCATTATGTAAGTGTAAGGTGTCTGACACAATGACTTGATACCTTTACATACTGCAAAATGACTGCTGTTGTACGGATAGTCAGCACCTCTATCATGTCACATAATTGTAATTTCTTGGGGGCGGGGCACATGGGCATACGAGGCATTGTTTAAACTCTTGCCCCATCTTCGGAAAAGGAATTAGAAACTCAGAGAGTTTAAGTCACTTGTCCATACTCAGAAGCTGGTAAGGGGGGGGGGGGGGCAAGGTTCAAACCTGGGTGTACCTGACCCTCACACTGAACCCTTGTACCCACTACCTTCCCAAGAAAGTGTTGGCAGGGGAAGGCCACGATGCATTGCAACCCTGTGTTTATTAGGCCTTCCTGCTGGACTGAGGGAGCCTCAGGGCAGCAGATGAGCCTCATTACCATCAGAGACCCTCAGCGCCATTGCAGTGTCTGGCTCAGAGCAGGTACTTACTTAACTTATGAAAGAGCCAAAAGAAAATGGATTTGGTGCCCAAGGGAGGCAGGGACCCCAGCAGGTGAATCCTTTCTTCTGGGCGCACGACGTTCAGGAGGACATTGACGGGCATGCCTGTGCTCCACTGTTTTGTGTTTGCTGCAATGACAACTCCAGGGCCGCCACTCTTAATCAGGCTTTGGCTGTCCGATTAACCCAGGCACAGGGCACCTAATGCAGCATATGCAGAGGTTGGCAGGGTGGGTGGGGAATCTGGTATGGGGGCCTCCTGGAAGGAATTCCACCTCCACTCCCCATCCCCTGCCCAGCCCAGGGCAGGGTGCAGAAGCTGAAGACTTTCTCAGTGAAACTGAAAGGTTAAAACCTGTGTTTCAGCAGTGAGTCTGTGGATTACGTTGTTCCCTGACCTTTCCGGGATGGAGAATTCTTCAGAGCTGTCATGGCGTCAGCGCACAAGCCCAGAAATATCATTATGGGCGAGGTCTTGTCTGGGAGTCTGTGCCAAGCCCAGGGAACAGTGCTATACTGAAGAAGCATGACCAGAAATTTAATCAATGGAGCTGCAACCAAAGAGAGATGCTGGTCCAGAGACTGAGAGATGAGGCTTACCTTCCATCTGGTCCTTACTCATCTATTTCTATGCCTGTACTTATTATTAGTCCATATGTTCCTCAAGGGCAGGACCACGTCACATTCCCCTTCCCCTAGCACAGTGCCTGGCACATGGTAGAAGTTCAATAAACACTTACAGAGGTGAAAGAAATCAAAATTGATCTGATGGAAATGGCTTAACAATCAACTCAGCTATTTTGGTTCTAGGTCTCCCAAAAACAGAGACAATGATTTGAGTATGAGTTTTTAACTCAGGAGGCATATTACTCTGGGTTTTCCAGAGAAACAGGACCAATAGATTAGATAGATGTTAGATATATAGATAGATGATAGATAGATAGATAAGTAGGTAGATAGATAGATGCTAAATAGAGGTTAATTATAAGAAATTTGCCTGGCTTAAGTGATCATGGAGACTGAGAAGCCCAAGATCTGCAGTCGGTAAACTGGAGACATGAGAAAGTGGATGATGTAATTCCAATCTGAGTACACAGTTCTGAGAACCAGCAGAGCTGATGGTATAAGTTTCCAGTCTGAGTCCAAGTCCAAAGGCAAGAAACTGCTGTCCCAGGTTGAAGACAGACAGAGAATTTGCTTTTGTTCAGCCTTTTGTTTTATTTACTCAGGCCTTCAACAGATTTGATGAGGCCCGTCTACATCAGGGAGGACAATCTGCTTTACTCAGTGTATCAGTTCAAACATTAACCTCATGCAGAATCTCTCAAAGACACACCCAGAAATGTTTAACCAAATATCTGAGCATTCAGTGGCCCAGGCCATTCGACACATAAAATTAACCACAACAAGGGGGCATCCCATGAAACAGACAGGGAGAGAGCAAGTGAGACAAGAGATGAGCGATCAGCAAAAGCTGGGGTTTTTGGCTGAGCCCAACCACATAGAAGCTCTCTGGGAATCTTGTGGAAGGATCCAGAATTGTCCCACTGAAGCCTAGGAAGCTGTAGTGTTTCTTCTTCTGCTTCTGTCTACAGGTGTAGGCAATGATGACCCCCGTATTCCCAAGATGAAGTTGCTCCTGAAATAAGAAGCCCTCCAGAATTTAGACAAAATTAGAAGGGAAGAAAAATCAGTGGTAGAGAGGTTGGGTCAGCACTGAGATGCCTATGAGTTTTGCTTAAATTTTGTGGTCCAAGGGAATGGTTTGGGAGGGCATAGGTTGTGTGTGCTGTACTTGGCATCTCATTTCACAGTGCCCTACACCTGTGGACCACTGTAGCTTCAGGACTGGACATTTTTTTTTTTAATATTCATTACCTCACTTGATCTCCTCAACAGCCCTGGGCGTTAGGTAAAGATGGTGTGTCCTGCTGACTCCTAGAGAAGGTGTGGACCTCAGAGGGCCTGTGTGCTTGCCAAGGATCATTCAGAGGGCTGAAGAAGTGAGCCAGAACTGTTATCTCTAGGCTCTCTGTCCAGCTTTCCTTCTTTATTAGCATTGGGGGCTTTCTGTCTCCTTTCTTCAGTCTTAGGATTTTGGGAATAAAAAAAAATGAACCACTGAACAAAACATATAGTTAATGTTACCTCAAGATGGATTTGCAGGAAATCAACTAGGATTTGCACATGTCATAGGTGAGAGGCAGGTGGGCAAGGGAGAGCTCAGGACTGGGAGTCTAGACAGATGCACTGTCATTTTAGCTCTAAAACTAACCAGCCATGCAAACTTCTTTCCCCTTCTACATACTTCATCTTATCCCTCCATTAAATGAGAAAGTCTCATTAGATAAGCAGTACTTTGTTGTTTTCTTGTTTCTGGTTTTTTTTTTCTTTTTTATAATGGTGTCAACTAGGCAGCAAACCTATCTGTTATACTAGAGACACCAGTCTGTTGAAAGAATGTTGGCTTTGAATTCGGGGAGACGGGGTGCCATCTTGGTTTCACTAGAGTACTATGTACTCAAGTGAGCTGGCCTTTCTGAGGTTTGATTTTCTTATATCTTAACTGAGTCTTATATTTATCTTGCAGAATGAGTTAGAGATTAGAGAAAATATCTGTGCAATTATTATATCATTGTCTTACTCATAGAACACACAAATAATTGCTGTTGTTATAGTTGTTCATATTATGTCCAATAAGCTAACTTTCTTATTTTATCTAACTCTTCTTGACAAGTTTGCCCACTAATCAATGAATTAATCTACTTGACATCTACTTAAAGCATAAGAGTAAATTTGATCACTGTATCATCCTTGTTAAAAGAATTAAGGTGTAAATAATCCTTTTATTTTTCCTGTTTTCACAGACCTATCCAGGTGTCTGTACTTAGCATTTTTACTAATCTGGCATGAATGCCAATATCTTTTGTACATATTCAAAAGAGGGAAAAATGTTAGATTGGATGATTGATAATGACCCTTTCATTCTATTTAATTTAGTGTTAACATTTTTTCTAAACATATGGCTATAAGAATATGATTAATAAGCCCAAGAGTTATAGCTGTTTTAAGTTAATTATCACCTTGAAATACCTGATAAAAGAAGCCTACCATTGGGACTAGAGGCCCTGGGGAGTCGCACCAAGTTCACTCAGGGTTATAGTGATGGGTGCTATCACCTGCACCTCTATCTTGTGATACACGGATTAGTGGTTGGGAGCTATAGCCATGCACAGTTAGAAAATTAAAAAATGCAGAATTAGAGAGTATTGGATCTAGCCCTGTAAAAACGAATAAACAGAAACCTTCAAGTCAATTGAGCCCAGCAATGCACACACCATGAGCCCAAACAAACAGAGGCAAGAACTGGGCCTCAGAAATGATCAAAGCAATCATGCCAACTCACCACTCGTAGTCTCTGCCTAAACTTATTAGGATTCATTTCACCCCTGGCTCCTATCTCTCATCTCCTTCTTATATTTACATTCTTCCTTTTAAGGCTTTAGTCGTGGGATTTGCTTCTGGTCTCTTCAGCTACTGACTTTTGGCTCCCACTCAGAACCAGCTTGGATTAACTTCAGTTTAAGGGCTATGCTATGTTGGCAGGTACTGCAGTCTCCAAAGAAGAGCCCATTCTTGTCTGGACCCCCACATTGCTCAATATTGAAAGAGGAGTAGAGAGGATTTAGTCAGGTAGAAGGAAAGATAGGGTAAAGTATATCAAAACTATTCAGGACCTTATGAATTATCAGCTAAGGAACATAGTAATATAAAGTTTACAAAATTGTTCAGTCTTTCTGCTTTGACTCTGAGTATCTATAAAAGACTTTATCAAGAATATGAGGAATATTACAGCCTTTGTGGGAGAGGGGCAATTTGTGTCCTGTCTTCAAAATATTTGCTGGTCACCCTTCCTACCCCCACCAGCCCAAGGCAGATCACTGGCTCTCAGAGAAGATTAATAATGCCCTTATTTGAGATTGACAATCTCCTGCACTACAGTTATCTTCAATGGAAAGAAAAGGCCTGGAGGCTTCTGCGGAAATGCTTAATTTCTTAGCTTTCCTATTATAAGTGGCCACAATTCCATTTCACAATGCATGTGAGCAGAGATAATGTAAGAGACCACCCCACAAAATAGTCAAAGTTTAATTACTTGACAAAAAGGACATTCCTTTTTTCAATTCAGCTCTGGAACAATTTCAGAAATGCTAACTCACACTAAATCATCTCTTATATAACTTAGATTTAAATTAACAGTGCAGGATCTTAACCTGAACTCAACAAAAATGGTGCTCAATTAAAAAAAAAAAGATAAAGAGGGGAGTGTTATAAGAGAGAAGAAAGTTTATAAGGTGAAAAAAAATTTAGGTGAAATAAAATTATATATATGTGATTTGAGCTATCACCACAAACATGTATTAATGGGTGGGTCCATGTATGAGATAGTTCAATTCAAACTAACTGAGAAATTAAAACCTATTATTGAGAGCATGCATGTTTTGAGTGCCTAATGCATAGCATGAACTCTGCTAATGAAAGACTATTACTCATAGAGTGACAAAAGTGAAAGTTTTAAAAAATATATAAATGAGATCATGCAATCCCTCTTCCCACAGATTGCAATTGGAATGAAATCTAAATCTTTTGACCATGTCATCAAGACTCTATAGCATCCAACCTATCTATATTTTTAACTTCGTCACCTGCCTCTTGTACCCTCTTTCACTATGCTCCTGCCACACTGGTTTTCTGTCTTAGTTCCAGCTCCTTAGAAAACAGGCAAAATCCTATTCAGAAAAACTTCACCTGAGGGAAGCAACAGTGAGAAAAACATGGGAGATGAAATGGGGAAGGAGGGAGAGCAACTCAGGATGGTGAATGATGGAGCTGGCCACAGGTCGACATCAAGCTTGATGTACTCATTGAGGTTCTCCAGAGAGGCAGAACCAATAGGTTCAGGAGGAGGTTTATTATAAGGTGTTGGCTCACACTATTATGGGTAATAAGAAATCCCAGAATCTGCCATCTGTCCTCAGGAAGGGAAGCGGTGCATTTTGGAGGCCTGAAAGCCAGAGAGCTGATAGTATAGATCCCAGTCCAGGTCAAAAGGTCTGAAAAACAGGAGCCCTGAGAACAAGAGAAGATCAGTATCCCAGCTCCAGCAGACCAGCAGGCAGCAAATTCAAACTTCCTCAATGTTTCTGAACTATTCAGACCCTCCATGGATTGGGTGATGCCCACCCACATCTATTCTCTAATTCAACTGCTAATCTCTTCTGGAGATACCCTTACAAATACAAGCAGAACTAATGTTAATCAGGTATCTGAGTAGCCTATGGCATAGTCAAGCTGACACATAAATTAATCATCAAACCCAGGAACAAGTGAGGCTGAACAGATCTGGGGTAAATCATAAGCTGGGTTCAGCATATTTGCTTTTTGCTTTTGGAACAGGCCTAGCTCATTCTCATCTTTGGACTTACACCCCGTGTCTTCTTATGGGAACACTTTTTGCTCAGTTCTACCCCTCTGTGAGTCTTAGCTCAAATGTCACTTCTTCAGAGAGGTCCTCTGTGACAAACTTGTCTACAGTAGCAATTCTCTCTTGGCCTCTCTTTATGCCATTTCACTGTTTTTTTAAAATTATTATTTTTATAAAATCTATCACTATCTAAAATAATTTTATTTGTTAAATGTTTTACATGACCAATGTCTGCCTCTTTTCCTCACAAAGTGTAAGTTCTATAAGGTAGGGAATTTATCTGCTGTGTTCAAGTCATATTCCCAGCCTCTAAAATAGAACTTAGACAGAATATATGCTTAGTATTTATTTATTGTATGGAGGATGAATAGAGGGAAAAAAAGAGAATAAAAGGGACGGTCCCCACCATAAAGGGATTCTAGAGGTTCTGGAGAGACAAGCAACTATTCAATATCAAGATAATGTGACAAATGCTCAACTTGAAATAAATTCAAGGTGACAAGATCAAGCAGAAGCACCATTTCAGACTGGGTTGAGGGGTCTTATTGAATGACTGGCTCTTGAGCAAAATCTCAAAGACCCAGAGAGACGGAGTCAGGTGGTCAGATGTGGTCAAGAACCTTGCATTCACTTGTTCCTTGCCAAACTAATAACAAAGATCCTAAATCCTGCTTGTTTGAATTCTTTTCTGCTATCACTGGTTCTATGATCTCAGATTAAATACATATATACTCTTTCGCTTCATCTCCTTATTAGTAAGTAGGTATGACATTAATGTCTTCATAGGTTTGATGTGAAGAATAAATGAGAACATTTATTAATGGCACTTAGCTCAGTATCTGTCCCACTATAAGTGTTCAATACATTTCAACTATAGTGTTCAGACTAATGATTGCTAATTTTTAGGCCATCTAGTATGGTGACAAGCAGAACAGATGAAGTCCTTTTCTTGTAGCGCTGTCATAAGCAGGTAATAAACAAACAAACAGATGATTTAAAAAGTCTTTTTAAAATATGAGTTGACATGAAGCAAATAAATAAGAAGAAAAAACATACCAGGGGCACAGTGAACTAAGGCTTACTGAGAGGATGACATTTCAGCTGGGATCTGAAGGATGAGCAGGAGCCGGTCACACAAAGAGGAAGAACATCTAGGACAAAGGCCGCTGAGTTTTGAAGGTGGAAAAGAGAGAGTTGTGTCTGAGGCTCTGAAAGAATGATCTGCTTCTGGAGGGCAGAGATAAGGGTGGGGGTGTCTGAGATGAGTCCGGAGAGGTGAGCCGAGACAGATCCGGCTGAGCTTTGAAGGCCAGCGTAAGGGATTCTGATCTGCTTTAAAGCATGATGGAAGTTCATCTGATGGCTTCAAGTAAGTTAATAACAAAAACCAGCCACATTTTTCAAAGACTGCCCTGGCCTCTTGTGGCGAAGGGATTGGAGATGGCCAGAAGTGGGAACAAGGAGGCCAGGTACAGGGCATTAATGTGAATACCAGCCCCAAGATCTGGAAGCCGCCATCACAAGACGTTCATCATTCACATGGGTTCTTTGGCTCCTTTGGAGATTGGCATCTACTTTCTGGTGGCTGCTTCCTGCAGATTGTGAAGAGCTGGTACTGGTGGCAGCTGACTATGTTGCAGAACTTTTGGGAAGGGTCATAATGCTGGGCTGAGTCTCCTTGGAGACATTCACAGAGGCTGATTTCTATGACTTTGTTGACTTTTAATCACGAGTTGCTAGGTCTTAACACTCTGCAGTCATTGTGGTCAACTGATTTGGTAGTCAAAGTGGTTAATCTGTTTAATTGCCAGGTGGCCCTTGTCAGATTTTATTGCAACTCTCTGTGTCAACCCCTCCCATAAAACTTCACCTGGGTCCAATAACAGAGAAGACTTGGTTAAAAATCATAAGCTGTTCATCAAACTGTAGTACTTCTTCAGAGGAAAGCTAATGGCTTCATGTCAAGACTGTCACACATCAGTTGAAACAAATCAAAAGCACATCTCCTGTGATCTTATATGCATTGCAGATAGACATTTTTTTTAAACCCCTTCCAATTGCCAAGACATTTCGACTATTAAAACATCATTATCCAAAAATTAAGATAAAGTAAAATCACCGTCGTTGTCATCATCTCCACCACCATATCTTACACCAACAAAAATAATAATTAACATACACTAAGCTTTCATCACATGCTCTAGACTACACAAGCACTCTGCTTATTGAACATACTTCTCATGCAATATGGTTAAATCAACCCTGTTATTCCCCCATTTTATGCCGTAGATCAGAGCACTAAGGTTCAGCAAGGTAATAAAACATCTGCAGTGTCACCAGCTAGGATTGGAATGGATGCTAAGATTCAGATGGTTGGGATTCTTAGCATCATTAAACACTATTCAGTTTATTTCACTGTACCTCATTCCAGGTATGAAGGACAGAATCAGAATCAGGGGTTGGGGGTGTTGGGGAGACCCCAATTTAGGAAATAACGCCAATGAAATTACCTTCTGATCTTTATTTTCCTCCATTGTATACAATTGGGGGAGGGTGATGAAATAAGATCTCTAGTGTTCTAATGTTGCAGCACACTGAAACATTTCTTCTTTTCATCCTCAACCCTAGAGGTTTCATCATGCACACTTTGGGGAAGTGTGCTTTGTGTACCATTTGGTTTAACAGTTTAGCAGAAGCCAACATGGCATCCACAGTTCTTTACTGAAATGGCAGAATAACAAGAGCATGTCACATGTCTACCCAGTCACATGCCTCGGAGTGGCTGCAGCTCAGCTGTTAGCCTCTGAGAATCGTCCTCAGAGTAGATCCACCAGAAAACCTAGAAAATAAGAAAAATTCCTCACTGGATCTTTATAGCTCACAGGACTCAGAACTGCACAAGTTACTCTGTGTCTCCTAAATCTGGAACAGAAGACTTCTAAAATTGGTCTTGATGTCTGTTTTCTAAAAAAAAAAAAAAAAAATTTATTCAAAAGAATTGAAATCAGGATCTAGCAGAGATACCTGTACTCTGTATTCACTGAGGCAGATTCACATGGATGAACCTAGAGGATATTAGGCTAAATGAAACAAGCCAACCACAGAAGAACAAGTACTGCATGATTCCAATTACATGAGGTATCTCAAACAATCAAGCTCATAGAAGCAGAGAGCAAAGTGATGGTTGCCAGAAGCTGAGACAAAGAGGAAGTGGGAAATTTTTGCTGAATGTGTGTAGGTGAACAAGTTCTAGAGATATGCTGCACAGCATAGTACTTAGTAATATAATATTGCACACTTTAAAATACATTAAAAAGATAAATTTCATTGTAAGATTTCTCACCACACACACACACACACACACACACACACACACACACACACACAAAAGAACATAAGTGAATTTTTGCAAGCGATGGACCGGTTTAGAACCTTGATTGTGGTGATGGTTTCATGGGTATATGTATATACCCATGTGTCCAAACTCAGCAAGATGGATACAAATTTTCCCACCTCTGTATGAAAAGTGATTGTCCAGAAACAGGCTGGTGTCTGAGAACATTACTGTGAAGCAGGGACTTCTTACATAACTTCCTGTCTGTTCTCTTTGCTGGTCTCAGACACTGAATAGTGCTGGGGACTTTCCCACCATTCAACCTTTTGTTTTCATTTACTGACTCTACCTATACACATTCCATTTTCAAGTGATTTTTTACTCTTTTATGATCCTTCTAATTCCTTATGGTTTTCATTGTCCTGAGCCAAGCCTTCTTTCTCACCTATCAGTCCCAAATATGCCTTCTCCTACGTGTGCCTCAAATCTCATGTTTTTCTCCCTAAAACATTTTCTTTAGTGTCTTTCTTTGTTCTTCTGAATCTCCTGTGCTCCTCTTTCCTCTCCATTTATTCAATAGACATGCATTAGACTAGGCTTTGTTCTATATGTAAGGGATTCAGAGAGGTTGCTATGTTGAGAAACATCAATATGCTGGTAAATGATTAGCAACTGGCACTGAAAAAAAGGCCCTGATTCATGCAATTTGCAGATTTCAATGGGGAAATGTTTCTACGAGGGCCGATTTCAAGCTACTTATTTGACTTCACTGGGCATAAAGTTGGAAATAAATATGCGTGATAGGCCCTTGCCAGAGCCAGCGGGCTGGCCCACTACTGCTAACACGCTTGTTCTGACATGGCACGTAAACCCACATACACTTAAGCAACATTAATAATGTAAAGATATGAAAACCACATTCTTTACATTCACATGTCTCAGATCATATATTAATATCGCACATGTGTGTCAACGTAAGAAATATTCAAACCTGAAGAGGATTTTTGGTGAGTTTATTTGAGCCAAACTGATGACAATTGCTGGGATGCAGTTGTCCCAACAGATTGAGGAATGCTCCGGAAAATGGCAGGTTAGCAGCTTATTTTATGCATTAGAACCAAAGGAGGGGCCATGAGGGGTTACGTGAAGTCCTTTGGCGACAGATTAGAGGAGGCAGAAGGCAAAGCAAGGGAACCTCTGGGATGGCATAAAAGGTAAAATGATAGGCACACACTTCTTTTACACAGTCGGGTGAAGGACAGTTACCAGTCAACAACTGACATGAGAACAATAACAATGAGGGGATGTGTGGCCTCAGCTTGTGCCCTAAGGGTTTGGGATAAAGAGGCATTACCTTGACATTTCAAAGGGCTGTTATCATAGATGCAAAAAGACAGTACACAGGCTCCATTAAGGTAAAGATTGACCTTTAATAAAGAAAAATACTGGCCTAAGACATGGCTACCCACTATGAACTGCTTTTAATTGATAGTTTTAATTATAGGCCATCCTGTGTGGTTACTTTAGGTCTCTGAGTTTGTATGGTTGCCTCGCAGGCCTCCTCTGAGTTTGTCAGAATAATATGTGGCCCTTTTCTTCTATCTGTGTAATTACAGTTGGGGAGCTCTGGTTAACTTCGGACCCCTCCTCACCTTGGCATTGGGGGCATCAGCCAGGGGTCTTAGGAGTAACCACCTTTTCTGAGAACTTCTTTTCTTTCTTCAGACAAATTTTAGGTCATGCTGTAATTAGAGTTCTTAGTGTCCTGTCTGCCACTTCGCAGATTTCTCTCTTGGAAGTACAGAATTTTACTAATTTTATTGCACAAACCTAACCTCAGTATCTATTGTTCTATTTTTATCCCTCACTGTTGTTGTGTAAACCTGTGCAAAACAGAGAGGTTTGAGAGATAGAGAATTCCTAATCTAAATCTTCTCTACATGTTTCCTATTCTATATGATGAGTGGAGTTTTTTCTTGTCATATGCAGACCAAAGTAATCATTCAGGCAGAATGTTGCTGGTAAGTGTTTACCTTATTATATAGGAGGTAAAATACCTGTTTTCTGTTTTCCTACTAAATCTTCTCAGCAGCCCAGTATCTGAAGTTAAAAGGTGTCCGTCCACCTGTTAGCTTGATGAGAATTTATGTCAACCATTGTTTTTATGATCCTTAAATAATAAGACCTTCCCTTTTCCGGTATTCATGTCTTCTATCTCATAAAGTTACTGTGCACATTTTGTTGTTCTTGAGAAATTTTGTCTAAGAATGTTCCATAATTCTCAGGGAGATAATTCTTAACACACTGATGGGATGCTTTCATGTTTAGAGTAATAAATAGCCTGGGTCAGATGTAAGAAAAAAAAAAATAAAACTCTTCACAGCCAGATTGAAAATCTGAGCTCACAGTCCATTATGGTCCTCTCCCCTGTACAGGTGTATCAAGTACACACACCTAATTTTCAGTCTTCCAGCCATCATCCTAGAAGGCCAGCCTCCTTAAGTCCTAGGAACACTTAACACTTAGAGCAAGTTTCTCATATTTAGAATGACATACTGTCTGGTCCTGCACACTGATGTTGTCTGACTTTGTCATTGTGGTGGAGCAGAGAAGAGCATCTCCATTATAGGTCCTGACTCCATCCCTAAACTAGCATCACCTCCCTGCAGCCACTGTCACTATTAGAGGCAGGTCATTGTCATTCTTGTCTCACGCTTGGTTTCCCCGACTCTCATAACATCCTCACTCTATTTCAAGACTATTCCAGGAGACAGAATAATTTTACAAAACTCAAATCTGATCAATATCCTCCTCTGTTTATAGGACATTTATAGAACCCCCTCCATCCCCAGGATAAAATTTTGGCTGCACATTTCAAAATGTCAGCCTCCAATCACATACATAGGAAACACAGTGTGACCAGGTGTGCTGCACCGTGAACGGTGCGTGCCAGTCCCGGAGCAGGGTCAGAGAAGGAAGTGCAGAAAGAGGAAATGGAAAAGGGGAGAGGAGATACAGGTGAGGTTTTAGCCAAAGGGCAAGAAGATGGATGTGCAAATTCCCTTATTTCACCAAGAGAAAAAAAAAAAGAGTGGTAGGTCATAGAGAGTGAGAGTTAACTTACGCATGTGAGAATGTGTGTCTGTGTGAAGTGCTGGATGCACGGACATGCCTGGTGAAACGCTGTGTGAGATTAGCTAGACCACAGAAGGAGGAAAAGGACAATGCCACGGTGCAATTCTCTTTGGCAAAAGAAACTGAAGGGCCCAGTTAATCCCTTTGTCCTATTAGCTCCGAAGTGCTATTAACTGGGGATAGCTTGGTGACTGTTTTTCAATTTAGGTTTTGTTTTGTTTTTACTTTTTACCTAGAGTGATTGTAACGAGAGAGCAGGAGCTTCGCTGAGCATGCCGAGTCCAGGTTTCTCAGCCAGGACGGAAGGCAGAGTGAGCCCTCCCGTTGCTTATGGGATGCTGCCGCAGGCTCGGGTCTCAGACGAGCCCCAACATAAATGTGATAGCACGGACTCCTGCAGCCTCGTGTATGAACAGAGTTTACCTTCAACAAAACCCCATTGTGGGTGGGAAACCTGAGTTACAAGGAAGCCCTTACATTACATAGGCTTACAATACATTAGCTCTTAGCAGGACATTGTAGGACCTGTGACAAGGCCAGAGATTGGGAGATGCTCAGGTGGGCTGCCTGGCTCAGGTCACCTAATGGAAAGAAGTGGAAAGGTCTTTCCTGGCAATAGGAGAGAACCGAGTCTTGAGGGACAAGCCGCTCTGGGAAAAGGTCGGGGGACTAAGAAGTAGAAACCCTTAAAGATGTGTAAGACTCTATTTCAGGGAAATAGAGGTGTCGCAGGTGTGGGTGAGGACCTATCACTTTTAGAGTACAGTGAACTCCTCTGCAAAGAAACTTCAGGAAGATCAGTTTTGTTTATTTGTTTTTTTGTCCCCCAAGTGAGCTGAAGTGTGGTTGCCTCATCGCCCTTTTACCTTGATTTCCTTTACTCTGTGCTTGTGTTGTTTCTCCTCCTTGTTCACTCTCTTCTCTCTTCCTTGTTCTCTCTTACACCACTGTCATATTTTAAAATACAATTAAGAGTGATTTTTAGCCTTAATAAATCTCACTGTTGCTCAGCCCTCATGCTTTGAAACCGAGGTGACTGCTGCTTCAGGGGAAGCAGAAAACCAAGATGAGAAAATGGGAATGTTATTTCATGTTTTGTTTTTTAAAATACGTTCTTAAAATGCATTCAAGACCCAACACTGTGCAGGCAAAGGCTTTTGCTTGGAAGAGCCAGACTCTTTTGTTGTCTTGAGAAACAATGGTTTTCTGAAATTCAAAAGCTTTCTTCTAAACATCAAAAACCACAGTCTGGCAGAGTCTCACCGTGAGCCACAGGTCAGGAGAGGGAAGGTGAGTGCTAAGGACCGCTCCCGTCACACAGGAGAGTGACACCACACCTGGGTGTTTGCCGAGGTGGGGCGCACACTTTGGGCGAGGTGCTGCTGACCGGGGATGGACCTGCCACCGCTAAACCCTGAGCCTCTTCCACGGTGTTGGAAAGCCTTACTTTGACAAAGGTCTGAAAGGAGAGGGGGGTCCTGCCCTGCTTCCTGTGGGAATGGTGACGGGAGTAACCTGGTTCTTCTCGCTGATACAAGTAAAGAATTCCATACCGGCACATCATCCTTCAGAAGGAAACCGAAGTCTGGAGCTCAGCTGGGCAGGCCTCTCGCGGTTCCCAGCACTATTGGCTGTGTCGCTGCGATTTCCAGTTCTTAATCCAGACCCGCGCGGCACCTTCTCATGGTCCACTAGCAAGAGTCCTTTCTCCCTTTTCCTTCCCGCAGGGTCTTCGCATTGCTCCCTCCTGGCAGGGACTGAACTTCTCCGAGCTCTCAAGCAGGCGTGCTGAAACTGGGGGAGCTGCCTGCATGGCAGCTACATCTTACTTTCCTGCTTCCTAAAACCACGTGCACAAAAGCCTCTAGCACGGCTGCCGAGCCTGGGTCCCAACCCCGGCAGGAACTTTCCCCAGAAACCCCATCTCTGACTCCTTCTGCAGGCACTGCAACCAGGGTTGCTACCTGCCTAGCTATATCCCTGGTTAAACTTATGCAAACCTTCCAGGTTAGCCTTGTTGATATGCAAAATAACCCTCTTTGCATCTGAGGAATGAGGCTATCCATCTGTTATTGACATGCAAAATGACTTTCCAGGCCCAGCTCCGTCAGGTGTGCTGCTGGCCTGTTATCGATTTGCAAAGTAACTCAGTGGCTTTGCTCCTGGTCTCCTGTCCCCCATGGCGGCCCACCTGGGGGTGCAGGTGAGAATATCTTATATTTTTCTTGGACACCCCAATTTCTAGACCCCACTACAGGAATGCTCAGGGGTACACTTTGTAGGACGTTCTGTGCGTCCCTAGAACAGCCTCGGGAAATTTGACAAGGTGCAATGACTTGACTGGACAGGAATAAGTCTGAGGTTCCTTTTCCGGTTTCCCTGGCTTACTCCCCTTGTGCTTTTCATTTTCTAGGGGTCTCTCCTGGCTCTTGCTATGTGGCAACCTTCTCCCACCTTCCAAGCCAGCACCATGGGATTGCGTTTACAATTCTTTCATAATCACATCTCCCTCGGACTCCTCTCTTCTCCTTACTCTTTCATTTTAAGGCCCCTTGTAATCATAATAAACTCACCCAAATAACTCAGGATAATCTCCCATCTCAAGGTCAACTGATCAGCTTCTTTAATTCCATCTGCAACCTAAAGACCCTTCTGCAAAAAGTAACAAAGTCTCAAATGCTAAGGATTAGAATGTGGACATCTTTCAGAGGCCATTGTTCTTTCTGCGACAGAGCACGGTAATGCTGGAGGCCATTTCTAGGACACAAAAGACCACTTACCTCCCCTGCAGAAGCAGCAGGGGCCCAGAGACAGGGATTCAGACTAGCCACCTTTATCTGTGACATCACATAAGCTTCCCGCAGGGAGAAGGCAAGGGAGAAGAAAGGAAGTAGAAGAAGTCAAGAATAGACTACACTAACCCGAAGACAATCTACAATTTAAACTGGAAGAGACAGATAACCTTAAAATGCCAAGATTAAAACTTTTTGCTGACATAAATTGAACTGGAGAACTTATTACCAAGTTATTGAGGTACAGAAAATTAAAGTGGCTATATATAAATTTCAATGCTACCACATTTTTTAATTTTTGTATTTTTTTACTACCACTTCTTTTACTCATTTTTTCCTTCTCTGCCTCTGAAATCCCCTTTAATTCTCTTCTTATTCTTTTATCATTTCTTCTTTATTTTCCTCTCCTTACAATTGCCTAACTTTTCTTTCTCCTCTTTTCAACCTTTCCTCTGTTTCCTTGCATCTAATCTGGTTTCAAGAAGAGGGGAGAAAGGTAAGACCATGTTTTACTGATATTTTTGTCCCCAAGACTTAGCATGGGAGCTGGAAGATAGCAGATGCCAGTGACTATTTATTGAATAAATGAGCAAATAAATTGAATCCTTAGCCATGTAGTAAAGGATGCTACAAAATGTCAAACAGCACTGCTAGAGTCCTGAATACACAGAGAATAGCTAAGTTCCACTAAAAAGTAACGTTAATTATTTCTCCTTTTAATGATCCCAGTTTCTCCAGCTGTCGAGTGAATTATCACCTTTTAAAGATGCCATTTTGAAAAAAGCTTTAAATTATAACCATAAGATAGCAAAGGAGTCAGAGTAATTGGAATTAAATTTATATGGAATAGACTTCCTTTTTACTGTGGTTTAAATAGGTTCAAATAAATTGAAATAGCAAGGAACTTCCAAATGGTGAAAGGCAACAAAGCATGATGGCCTCGCCCAAAGCTGAGAGCTGGAGGTGAACTGATGGGGGAAGAACGACTCAGAAAGAGCAAGCCAGTGGGCTCGCAAATCGTGGGGATGAGCAGGTTTTTCCTTCTCAAAATAACCCGCTCTGAGAATAGTACACCATTCCCCGAAGGGCAGGCGATAGCTTCCCCATATGGGAGTGTCCAGATTTATGAACCAAACACCCCTCAGTGACCGTGTTCCTGAAGAGGTTACAGAAAAGAAAGGCATTTCTGATTTTATGAGTGATTGTAGGAAAAAAAGAAAAAACTGTCCAAATGAGACTCTACACTTGGGAAAGTATTAAGATAGGACTAAAGAGGACAAGGAACAACCACGGAGTGGGCAAGGGACCCTGAACAGCAAGGAAAAGCCCTGCCCTCCAGTTGAGACCTGTACCCTGTGTTCGCTGGCCTTGGATGAGCAGGTAGGAAGCAGAGCTGGGCAGCAGGACACAAGTCAGTTTTGGGGTTTTTTTCCAGTTGATGGAGAAAGCAATATATTCCATGAATTGTTGTATTTAATCTTTTCCACACTTTCCCAACATTTATAGTGCTCTACACGTTATTAAAAAAAAAAAAAAAGGATGCTAAAATTGATAATACTTCAATCACCTGATCACATATATACAACTTAATGTGGAACTGGGATATGAACTTGAATATGTATTAATAAGTTGATGTGTTTTTATAATTTTATTTTTATTGTTTATACTTTTACTCCCAGTCCCTCCCTCTTCTTTGTACCCAGTCCCTCCCTCTTCTGGTCTCATGACCAGATTCAAAAATCAGGTTGTGAAGTCTGGCTGCTCCCTGCCTCCTGTTGCAAATTTGTCTTGATAGCTCCAAAGCAGAGAAACAAAGACGTCATGGCAATAGGGAAGAATATCTTCAGAAAACAGCCAAGAGCAGCATAAAAATGGCCTCAAACTAATGTCTGCCAAACAAAGCTTAGGTATGTACACGAAATTGGTAAAAATAGGATTGCCTTTACAATCCCAGCTCTGAGGGTGTTTTGGAAATGTAGTTTTTACTTTTTCAGTCTATAGAATTAAAAAAAGACACAGAAGAAGATGAGAATAGGTGCCGAGGACCAGTTTTATGCAGCCAGCGCACGCAGAGAACAAGTCTGTCCTCCAGCCTCTATGGTGGAGAAAGACAGGGATCAAACGATGAGCTTGTAGGCTCGTATGCCCGGTAGAGTGCCTTTCTTAGCACACAATGTGTGTCATCCAAAGAGAATTAATTTTAGGATCTTCACAGGAGCAACCTGAGGAGCTTCACTCTTTCCCGCTGGGATTGAATTTAGAATCACATAGCCCTGAGTGCTTCTGGCTGTCATCATGCAACCTCAAAAGGAAATAAAGCGAAGCAATAGAGAGAAAGTAACAACTCCAGAATGACGTTATTCATGTGCCTTTAACCAACCACACTTGAGGCCACCTATCCTTCAACTATTGTTAGCTAATACATACCATTTTTTTTTAAAACAGCCTTATAACCCTGTCACCTTCAAGCAAAGAGTCTTAATTGATATAGCCTCTCATGATGTTAAAAGAGGAAGATGCCTCCGTTCCTCTGATCACCAATTATATAATACAGAGTAAAGATACATGGTTTGCAGAAGTGACTCCAGTTTGTAAAAAAGGTAAGTAGCTCTATGGGTAGACAGAGCAGGCTTCTCTTTGCAGGACACCTTCCCTGGGAAGAGAGAGAAATCAGATTAGACAGAAAGCTGGTGGGCAGCTTAATGTCCCTACCTAGAGCACTCCAGCACTTCAGCAGGGTGGAGGAATACCACCTGAACCCAGAGAAGACAAGACACCACTCCACCATGTCACTAGAAATAGGAAAGCAGCAAGAAAATGCTATTTTTGCCCTGTTATGTTTTGGACTTTTGGAGAGTAAGCATAACTAATATTTACCAGCATTTATTACTTTTTCCCTTCTAGGCATATACTTATTTTCAGGTTATCCTGCAGCTGGTTAGAACATGAGGACTGTTTTAGCCAGTAAAATATGACATAAATGGCATGTGTCTCTTCTGGGAAGAGGCCTAGGAAAGTACTTGTGTTGTTTTCTAGTCTCTTTATATGACTGAGAAAGCCATGGATTCTCCATGAGGCAATGATGAGGTGGTGGAGCTTTTGCAATTTTTGAATCAGAAGCTATCATCAACCTATATGAATTACATAATGTCAGCAAAAAGTCAACCTGAGGAGTGTTAAGACATTGAGATCGTGGGGAAGGGAGTAATGTCCCTGTAGCTTTAGCTAGCCTAAACTGGCTAACATTGGGGTATTAAAATGAAATGAGAAATCTCTCATCTTATTACCTTTTATGCAGAAACAATGATTTCAAGACAGAGCTAGAGCACACATAGCCATTTGTGCTGACCACAGAATAAGTTTCAGGGCTGATGAAGCTAAGTCAGACATAGTAATATCTTAGAAAGATCTTCACCCAACAGGAAAGTGATGTGGTGGTATAATGAACCATAGACAGGTAGCAGAGCCAGATCAAATCTAGTTTTAAACACCAGCTTTGCTACTTATTAGCTGAAGGCTATCCTATTAAATTTTAAATATTTCTAAGCATTAATTTATTTATAAGTCAGAAATAAAACTGCCATTCTTATAGGAATATTGTGAAAATTGACATAGAACACATGAAAAATATGATAGGATTTCAATAAATGTCCTTTTACAGGTAAAGAAAACAAGTAAAGAAAAATAAATTTCTCAAAAAGTGAAATTAATTAATCAAGGCTAAACAGTGATTTACTGAAGAAGCTGGTAATAGAATCCAGATCCCCAACCTCAGAACAGTTACCTTCCTCCCTACAGATGCCTCTTCATGTAACTATATATTCCATACAACTGAGGACATAAACCATGAATTCATCTTTATGTATCATTAGTGTTCAGTGCAGTCAATAAACTTGTGTTGAATAATTTACAAGACTTAACTATGTGACATCAGTATCCTTGCCTTTCATAACTCCCTTGCTCTGGCATATTCTTCAATATTCTGGAAAAAGGTGGCACTTATAGTACCCCTTTTGCTTTTCTATAAAGAAAAAAGTACATATATCTAATGTGGCTGATATGAAGTGACAAATGCTCTTTAGACCTTAAGTTTTCTCCAAGAGGAGTGAAATGCCCTCACACTAATGGGATAGAGAAGCCTTCATCTGTAGTTCATTGGTTCAAGTCCTTTGCGATGAAGTTGGAAATGAGTCATTTCTATCTGACACCTGTTCAGTGACCTGTGTAAAATGAGTTGGAGGTCTTATTTCTTTGCACAGAGGAGAGTGTCTCTGATTAAATTAAAAACAATATTGATACCAGCATCCAACAAAGCTTGATGTCCTATGACAACCTGAATAAGAAGATGAGTGTCAACATTCTGTTTGGAGGAGAGAAGCATATAGAACAAATACTGTTTTCTGGCCAGCAGAGTTGGATCATCTCAGGAAGAAAGGGAGCAAACATCAAAGTTTTGCTTCTATTTGGCCTACGGAGAGATTGTGATCCTAATTCCTTAAAAAACTCTATTTATTGTACACATAGCAATATATGTTTTTTCATACCATCCTATTACTATAGCGGAGTGATATGTTAATTATCCCCAGTTAATCACATTTCCTGGTATTTACACATTGTGCAATCCCCTCCCATAGCGACTCAGTACCTATGCATTTGGGATGTGCCTTTTTGGAATCCAGTAACCATACAAAGTTCTGTTATGTTGGGGAGGCCACATGGATGAAGCTGATAACCCCAGACATGTGAGTGAGGGCAACCTGTCTCCTGAGGACAAATTCATTAATGATCCTATCAAATACCATATGGAGCTAAAATAAACAGTCCCAGCTGACCAGTACCTAAGTTGCGATCCCACAGAATTGTGAAAAAAAATAATTGTTGTTGTTATAAATCCTCATGTTTTGTTATGCAGCTAATACCAAAAGATACAGAAATTAATATTCTTTTTTTCCCTTTTATTTATTTATTTATTTTTTCAAATACATTTGTCTCTGCCTTCTCCCCACCACTTTCCCTTGTCCCCTCCCTCCCTCCCTCCCTCAGCTCTTCCCCTTTGGTTTTGTCCATGAGTCCTTGCTATATGTTCCTTGACTTTCCCCTTCCCTTCCTTTTCCCTGCCCCCGCCCCCCTCCTTCCCTCTTGTCTCTGTTGGTTTCTTTTCCTTTCAGTGTTGCTGGTCTTATTTTCCTTGCATCTTTGTATTGTTGGTTAGGTTCCACTTATAGGTGAAATCATATGGTATTTGTCTTTTGCTCCCTGGCTTATTTCACTTTGCATAATGCTCTCCAGTTCCATCCATGCTGTCGTGAAGTTTAGTAGTTCTTTTTTTCTTTCTGCTGTGTAGTATTCCATTGTGTATATGTATCATAATCTTTTGATCCAATCATCTACTGATGGGCATTTAGGTTGCTTCCAACACTTGGCTATTGTAAATTGTGCTGCTATGAACATTAGGGTGCATAGGTTCTTTGGTATTGGCATTTTGGTATTCTTAGGGTATAGTCCCAGCAGAGGAATCACTGGATCAAAAGGCAGTTCCATTTTCAGCTTTTTGAGGAAATTCCACACTGCTTTCCACAGTGGCTGCACCAGTCTGCATTCCCACCAACAGTGGACTAGGGTTCCCTTTTCTCCACAGCCTCGCCAGCACCTATTGTTTGTTGATCTGTTTATGATGGCCATTTTGACCGGTGTGAGGTGGTACCTCATGGCGGTTTTGATCTGCATTTCTCTGATGGCTAGTGATGCTGAGCATCCTTTCAAATATCTCTGGGCCCTCTGTATCTCCTCCTTGGGAAAGCATCTGCCCAGGTCCTTTGCCCATTTTTTGATTGGATCGTTTGTCATTTTGGAGTGGAGTCGAGCGAGTTCTTTATATATCTTGGAGATCAAACCTCTATCTGATGTATCATTAGCGAATATATTTTCCCATAGGATTGGCTCCCTTTTCATTTTGCTGATGTTTTCTTTTGCCGTGCAGAAGCTTCTTATTTTGATGAGGTCCCACTTGTTTATTCTTTCCTTTATGTCTCTTGCTTTAGGAGACATATCAGTGAAAAAATTGCTGCGTGGGATATCTGAGAGTTTCCTGCCAATGTTCTCCTCTATGACTTTTATGGTGTTGCGACTTATATTAATATTCTGAGTCCTCTTAAGATCAAGCTTTAGACAAGTGTCCCTTCACAATCACAATTCACTTGTTCGTTTATTAATTCAACAAGTATTCATTAAGCATCTTCCTCATTCCGCTCACTATAATAATTGCAGTGATGCAGTAGTAAAACAACAAAAGGAACAAAACACCAGATGAGATCCTTTTCCTCATGGAGTGGCAACAGAGATCCAAAATTGATGGCCTACATGCATGTAATATTTGACCCATGCGTTGCTTTTTAAATTATCAGTTTAAAAAGTTGAAGCTCTTATGTTAACACTGGAAACAGCAGCTTCTTTTCATACTCAGAAGCAATGGAATCACTGGGTTGGAGCTTCCATAAGGTACAGCTGGCTGGACAAAGCAGTGGCTGCCTTTCCCCTCCCAGGATGAGGCCTGGGCTCTCTGGGTCTGCAGTTTCTGCCATTCATTGCCTGTGTTCTCTGTGAATGTGAAGACTAATGTTATTTATCTTTACATGTTTTCTGTTTTTGTAGAATCATGTCATTCTTTTATACTTTGTTTTGCTATTTTCCTGTGTGCTATCTGTAGGCTTCCAATTCTAAGACTTCTTACATACCAGGATCTAGGAGAGTAGAGAGACATGGTCATTCAGAAAGATGAAAAATGTAAAGAGAGAAATAGCTTTAGACATAATATTTAACAACAAATAAATGAAGAAAGCTAATTCAGTTTTTCCAAAATCCAATAATCTATTCTTTTAATTCTGTATTTAAAAGATTTAGAACAATCAACATACCGCCCTAAATATTAGATATATCAGATTACAGCACCATTTTTTAGAAAAAAGCATGAATTTCTTTATGTATCCATAGATACTCTATGTCACAAAATACTCATGATCCTGCAAATGTTCTCAGAAAATCATAGGCTTACATTGCAGGTTATTCACATCTGAGTCTGCAGGGCCCACTCAGGTGACATAAAATGGAGAAAAATACCAAAATCCTTTAGGGCATCAATTTCCAAGAGGAACTCACCTGGGAAAGATTTCATGCTGAATTTGTGGTGTTGGTGGATACAATCTACCTTCCTCCTGGCCCAGAATCTGAGCCTATTTCAAGATTAAAACTGGAAGAAAACAAACATATATTTTTATTAAAATTGATTTATAGTATGTAGAGCTCCTAGTCCATAAAAAATAACCCTTCTATATCTCCTCAAAATATGGGGCCACTAGTTGCTCAGAGGACACTGTCAGCTCTCCATGGTAGTGGGCAACATGCCTACAAGCATGTCACTTGTAGATAATACTTTGGTTCTACCTTCAAATCTTGTGGAAGATAAGTTAGAAATAGAAATGCTGGAGAAATAGTGGATGTGAAATAATGCCATCATTCTCCTATTATTTATAGTGCTGTTCAGTTCAAAATACCCATTTTCTGTAGTGCTTATAACTGTTTAGATTCTTTAAATGAAAGTCATATTTACAGAGAGTGAATTGCCATCATTTGGCACTGGGAAAGTTTTCCTACTCGTAAGATTTTGTCATTGCTGTTGTGACAGGTACAAAAACATGTCTCTTGGCATTTGAGTAGAAGCTACTATATATTATACTAATTCAGAGGCTGGAAACTATAGCTTGTGGGCCAAATCCAGCCCTCCATATGTTTTTATACATAAAGTTTTATTAGAATATAGCATGTTTGTTCATTTATATGTTGTTTATGGCTGCTTTCGTGCTACAGGTGCAGAGTTGAAAAATTGCAGCATAGAAGCTATGGCCTACAAAGTCAAATATATTTATTACCATCTATCTGACCCTTTTCAAACTAAATTTGCTGACTCCAGAACTAAATATTACTTTAACTACGATGGGGAAAGCGCAGGTCATCTATACAAAATCAAAGTAAAGATATGGATAAAGTAAAAAGTATCATAATCTTATGAATAATTTAACCAAAATAAATGTTGGAGTAAGAAAACAATAAAATCAAAGAGTCTGGTATAATTATCTCAATTACAGATGACAAAACTATGTTAACTTGTCTCCAAAGAGGGCCCGCCAGTGATTCATGCTTCCCAGCAGTCACATTCTTCTGTGGTCCTTTCCTGTAGAATCCAGGTACTCCTGCGACTGACAGGTTTACGTAAAAAAGAAGGCAGGGCATAGGTCAGCATGGCCATATGTGACTAAGAAGACTTGCAGCCAGTAACCCATCCCCGTCCTCACGCTACACACACCCTCCTTTCCACTTTCCATCAGTGTATCTTTCAAGCAGTCATTCATTCAGTTATTCATTGAGGCAGTAGATGTGTCACTGAGCACCATTTTTAAACAGCACCTTAACATGCTCAGGTACGGTTTAAAAATATAGCCCGGTTCAAGCTCTGGTTGGTAAGAGAAACACACATGCAAACAATTATGACACCAAATGGTGTATTCTAAAGAAAGCATGTAAAATACTGTGGAATCTTCCTTGATACTTTTCCTAGAAAGTCTGAGAAGGCTTTGTAGAAGAGGGGACCGTTAAATTGAGTCTTGAAGGAGAAGTATCAGTTTGCCAGATAGACTGATGAGAGGTGATTAGTTTGAGGAAAGAAGATGGTCATGATGACCTTTCTAGGTAAATTGAAGGTCATGAAAAATGACAACTTTTATTTTTTCATATAGTCAACACCGCATTTTCTGTAACATTTATTCATTAGTTGGTTCTACTAGTTGGAACCCAGCAAAGTCAAACACATTCTTCACTATCTCTGGAGGGCAAAGAACACTTTTTATTAAAAAAAATTTTTGTTTCAATATATATGAATAAGATTTGAATATTCAAATGTCATTTTAATTTCATATTAAAAACAGTGTGGTTGGTGAAATATATATAATGTTATAAATGTATATATTTATTTATATATAGTTGAATAAAATATAAATGAACATTACATATTTTATATACATATATATAAAATTACCTACCACAGTGTTTATCACATTAAAGATCTTTTAAAACATTTCTTGAGTAAATTTTGACTGAAACAAATAATCCCTTTCCCAAAGGATAGCACTTTGGACACCCAAAGTTCATTACAACATTTTCTCTGAATCTTACCAAAGACAGTTTTCTTGACACCTTTGATTCCTCCCACATGAAATAACTTCAAATGCCTTTTGTTCAGTGGATTTTATCTATTGCTCACCCACTGTGTGTTGGGCAATGCGCTAGACACTAGTGATGTAACACTGAACCAGACAGCCAGTGAATTCAAATGTCTTTTAAAATCCCACTCGATTTCCTCTGAGTGGGCTCTAGTTTGCCTCCTGTGTCCTACATAAAGTTCTACAACTGAAGGCTGGATGCCAAACCTGAACTAAATTAATTTGTTTTATTAATTAGATATTACATCATCTACAAGATAAATTATCATTTAGTTTGGGGGTCTGGGGACTGATGGTGCCCCTTACCTTCATTTGTCCTAAACTCACATGCTTTGTGTCTCAGATCCACCTAAATTTAGTACAAGAAATATCTTTATACTTGCAATGACATTAATGAGTACATTTAATTTAATTTCTACAGTTAATAAAAGACATCATCCAAAAGAGATATTTTTATACCATTAATGAGAACTCATTAGTAAGGAGACTGAATTGTGAAAGGACAAAAAAAGTGACCTTTTTGCTCTTCCTGGAATCCTGTCAGTTGATTTCCTTCTGCCTGTCTCTCTTCCCCAAAAAATATTCTTCCTTCCTCTTCCCAAAACCTACATGGATGTCCCTCTACCACCCTTCAGGGCCTTGCTAAGCATTGCCTTCTCAGTGTGGTGCCCTCTGGCCACCTTGGCGTTCTAAGAGAGATAATTGCCTCAGCCATGCTTTCTTTGGGGGCTTTATTTCTCCCTCATCAGTACGTTGAGGGGAATAAATAGTACCAGTGTTATGGAAATAAAGATCATATCAAGATGGTGACGCACCCCTGCCTCACCATATAAGTGACACACATTTTACACTCATAACACATTTATTTGTTTTCCATCTCTGCATTAACATATAAGCTTTATAAAAGCGGAGATTTTTATCTCTCTGATTTCCTACTGTATCTCTAGTGCCTATGACAACACCTGGAGTAAAATAGGGTTCTGATAAATCCTTATTGAATGGATAAAAAAGGAAAGAAAGAAGGAAAGAAGGAAAGGAAGGAGTGAGGAAGGGAAGAAGGAAGGGAGGAAAGAAGGAAGGAAAGACAAGCCTAGAATTTTAGGCCAAGTATGTCTGGTTTTAAAGCTAACACATTTCTACTGCACCATACTATGTTAACCTACCTCTTTTCTATTTCCATAGAGCTATTTTCTTCTCCTCTTGCTTAAATGTCTAGTGTGAACCCAATTAACAAAATATTTTAGTGTGAAAATGTTCATTACTCATTATGTGGGGAGCTCAGCAATTCTCAAAAAGGATCTAAAAAAAAATAGATTCAAGATTACATGTGTTACCTGCACACAGAAATGTGCATTCTATCCACAAATAAATCCCAGGAGATGAGCCCAGAAAAACCCTGGGGCCATAGACGAAGCAGAGATGCAGACCCAGCGATGGGTTTGAGGCCAGGGTGTAGTTAGTGCAGGTAGAGATTATTTTGAGCCAGAAAGCACATTTCTCACTTGATCCCAGAACTGTTGGTGTCAGCATGGAAGAACATTCTCTCATTTCCCCACTGCACTCCCAGGTAGGAGGGAGAGGTTCAGAAAGCCAACCTCAGCGGATATCAGGGAATCAGCTGGGGTGGCAGGGCTTTCTCTGTGGATTTTTACAGAAGTTCAGTTATAAATAATAAGGTCTAGAGGTAGATTTCCTCAGTCTTAGTAGCCAACAGTGATCCCAGCTTCCTTACACAGAACATTTCCTAATGGCCCACTGTTCACAGGGAGAAACATGGACAAGCAACTGGCTCTTGAATGAAGCGAACCAAAGACTGAAAGAGATCTCTACCACTTACTAACCAAACATCAGAGAACTATTTAATCTCCCTGAATTTAATTCCCTTCTTTCTGGAATGGTATAACATTGCTCAAGTAGCTTGCCTTAAGGGTACCTGGTCTCAGTCACCATGGTAGGTCCATGCCAGTCCTCTGGACTGGAAAGGACCCCACTTTCTCCCATCTTTTCATCACATATGTCACTGAAATGGCACTTCTGGGAAATGTTTCCTTATGCCTTGGCCTCAGTCCATAGTGCAGAACATCTCCTGACAGTGCATGCCCTTCCTTAGAGCACCTATGTTTTGTAATTTGTCTTTTACTGTTTGTAATTATGTTATTATCACCTGCCTTTCTTAATAGATCATACAGGCTTTGTGAAGGCAAGGCTCCTGTGGACCTTTGCTGAGCATTCATGTACTTAGCATGCAGCACAGCACCTTGATGGGAGCGCGCTCTCAGCCAATGTGTATTGAATAAATAAACACATCCACACGTGCAAAACTATAAAAGAGTGTTCCAAAAAGTAACTGAGAAGTCAGTCCTCTGTGGCCTCGTTCAAGTTCCCTTGATTCTCCGCATTGCTGCCTGGGCCAGGGAGGGTAACTGATTCTAATCTGTGCTTCTGAGTCAGGCTCACAAGCTTGCAGGGTGCACAATATTCATTCTCAGAGTCACTGGCTGAGCAGAGGTAATTAGCATGGCCAGTGAGTAGGAACTTCAGCCTTAGGCAGTGGTTAAGTGTGGAGCTAACAATCATTGTAAGTAATTTCAATTACAAGGGGACCTGGAATTACTTTCTGATTCTTATACTTTTTTCCCTACTTTTCAGCTCCCCCACATTAGAGCTGAAAAGCAGAACCCTGTCCTCCATCCCCAGACTCCTCCTACAGCAAAACTCAGAGATTATAGACTTTAAATGAATCACCTTGTGGCTCCAGCAGTTAATATATAACTCTGTTTTAGCTTATGAGGCTGCATTCAGTTCACAGCAGTGAATGTGGGAAGAGATTAATCATGACTGTTATGTTTTTACTACACTTCTCCAAGTGCAAGATGCTGAGAAGAGCTGCATTTTCTTCTTTTCTTTTGATAAAGAATGGCACCCTGCTATCTAGCTCTCTGAAAGCTCAAGAAATGATATAATCCACTGTCCCAAAATCTTACTTGTAGTATTCTAAAAAAACAAAAACAAAAACAAAAACAAAACCAGTGCATGGGAAGTTTCATTCTTTTCTTTCCTTCCACTTTGCTCTCCATGGCTTGAGGACTGAAATGTCTTTTTTTTTTAATTTTTTTTAATGAATCTTGGTTTAAACCCAAAGTGATTACTTAGGGGCAAGAGTTCATATAATTACAGTGGAAAAGAGATTTAGTGAAAAGACTGAACACGGGTGAAATAAGGCATACATCTTGGGTACAAAATATAAGGAGAAGTCAAAAATTAGTAATCAAGAAAAATCATGTTTTAATGTGATATTTGAAAAATCAGAAATTAGGCCCAAGCATCTATAATGAACAAAATGTCAACATTTTAAATCAAGAAAAGATTAGCATTTCTGATTTTTCTTTTTGCTTCAGGCTGCAGTACTGGTTAATATATCAAGTCTTTAATTAAATTGTTGAGATTCTGCTTATTACAGAACTTTTGCATTACCTTTAACTTTTAAAAATATTGCACATGATATTTATTTTGATTACTAAGTTATTTTGGCATTCCTTAAATTCTATGTCTTAGAAGAGTGCCTTCTTAGCCACATCCTAGCCCAGTCCCAGCTCTGCATAGCGGAAAGAGAATGTAGAAGACAACAATGATCCCAGATACAGCTCATGTAAACGAGGGACATTAGGAAAACTATCAAACTCCTGATTCACCTGAAGTTTCCTCTCAGCACCATTCCTAAAGACTTGTCACCTACAGAGGCAGCCTCAGCTAGTGCCTCTCAGCCAATCTTCATTAAACCTGGGTGGAAACTTCGGTTGACTCACCTGCATATGGGATTTAAAATAATATTAACAATAGCTGGTCTTTATTTATCACATTTTTGTTCCAGACACCTTTACATGGACAATAACAATAATATTTGGAAAAAATCAAACTAATAAAGAACTTGAATCTTCTTGTTTTTCTCCCCATCCTAAAGTTTTATTTTCCCCAGAAAAGAGATGGCTGAGACATCCAACAATGTTGTCCACTATAGCTAGTCTTGTATCTCAATGTCTCCGTGGTGCCTTGGTTGAGTATACACGTCCTGAGACCACAACCATTTTTCCAGGAAACCTAGAGCTCTGCTATTTCTCCCCTAGGTTTTTGTTTTGGCTTCCCATCTGTACCCAAGCATCCTTGTGGGTCTACGTTCCATCCTGGCTGCATTTGCTTTTGCCATTCTTCTGATTTGATGGTTAATTTTGGCCAAGACTCTCTCAATACCCTTAGTAATGGATTGCATCCTGAACAAGACTCAACAAGCTACCTGAAATTCTTATCTCAGCAATTCACTCTTCTAAGCCTTATCAGTTGCAAAGAAATGTTTGATGCCATATTTTACCAACTATAACAAAAAAGTTCCTGGGCTTTTTTTGCACTAGAATAAACAATGAACTACACCAGAAAAGGAAATAGTCAATAGAATCCAGCTGAAAAAAACACCCATCATGAAAATCCAGTGATTTGCAATCACCCTGTAGGATTTGAGAATGAAATGCATTATACCCTATCGTGTCACAAAGATGAGCTCTGAACACTGATATTTACAGAAATTACCCAGAGATCTCCTTACTTGATTGAGCTCAGCCTTTACTCCACCGAATTTCTTCTTTCTACTCAAAACTCATGAGTTTGAGTTTGTACACAGGTCGTTGCTAATACATTGTTCCCAAAAGGTGTTTCAAAGACTATTTGATCAGTGAATTGTCCTGAAGTGAGTTGATTAAATAACTCTGGGCAATGCTGCCTACAGTAACCCCTTCTTGGAGATTTAAAATGTTCATTAGGATATTAAAGGATCTGAAAAGTACTGCAGTAAAGGAAATGTTTAACTTTCTTGAGGTCAGCAATGACCAAATTCATTTTCTCATGGAATCTAACCTCCCCCGCCCCAACATATACACACAAACCCATTTGTATCCTTTCTGCCAATATTTCATCCTTTAAGGGCCACTGGCTTAGCCAGTTGTGATCATGCATGTTTGTGCTCAGGCTGCTTCCTTGTGAAACCCAACAATCAACCCAACAAGTGGTCCACCTCTCCCACCTCTGCCATCCCAACAACATCCTCATAAACCCTTTGGGAAGGACTTTGCCCTGTCCCTACCATGATTGGCCATGTCTCTATGATGAGGAGTGGAAGTGCTGTTAAATCTTGTGTTGGACACATTCTGTCCCTCATTGGGGGTGGCATCTTAATACCCCTTTTTTGATGAGCTCCATGGCACTTCCTGTCTAACACAACCTTAAGTGTCCTATTTTTCTACCTCCTATCTCCAACTCTAGCTCAGAAAGCTGCCGCTCCTTAAGCTCTTGAGGCTAAGAGTGATTGGCACAGTTGTGATTTTGATCCATAAACTGGCCTTCCAGTCCCCTGGGGGGCTTGTTAAAACACCAATTTCTGGAGCCCACCCTCAAGTCTCTGATTCAGTAAGTCTGGGGTGAAGGCTGAGGATTCGGATTTCTAACAAATTCCCAGGTGATTCTAATTCCAGGAGCCATGTTTTAAGAATGACTGGCATTGTATACAAACAGCTGGGTATACCGAACAGCCTTGCCTTAAAGAGGATTGCATCTATCCTAGGTAAAGACCAATACATATGATAAGGAAAAAGTAAAAGAAAAAAACATAGTTGTGTGATTATCACGCGCTGCATGAGCTTTGCAGGTTGAAACAGCAACCTGTGACGTGGAGCACCCTGAGCTTACAGTAGTGTTGCCCTGCCATTCTGAGCATGAAGGTCAGCTAAGGTGAGCCAGGATGGCTGCTTCAGCCTTTGCAGAAAGTGGAGAAAAAGAGATAGGAGGGCACATTCCTTTTCTATTTAAGTTACACTAGTCAATTTGCTTGTATTCCATTAGCCAGAACCTAGTAAAATGATCAAATTATCTGCATGGAAGACCGGGATATACAATCTTCTCACCCAGCCAAAACTTGTATTTTTTTTATGGGTAAGCACAGATATGGAGGGTCAGCCAGCAGTCTCCATAGTGTGTGTTATAATGCACTGTGGTTTATGTGTTCCTACGCTCAGAGAATAAACAGGAGTTTAGTAGCGTTTCTATGAAGAAATGATGGATTGAAGTGGATGCCAGTAACACCAGCATCTGTGAACAAGGAAATGACATACCTAGTGGTCCTTCTGCTCCGAGGTCTTAGGCAGTCACATTAATGAACTAAAATAATGTAACCTAAATAAACAGTACGCATAGCAAGTCAAAGACAAACAAACCTTGAAATTATTTGGGAGAGCAGATTCCCACCCACAGTCAGTAGCATCAGCTAATATCTTGCAGGATAAAACACCTTTAAGGTAAAATGCAAAGTTAATAGTGGGGTGTACACATTATCACATATATATCATTCTGTATGTTGTATTATACTTTTAAAATTCTATGTTTGTAAATTATAGAAATCCCATAAATTATATGCATATCCTATAAAATAAATATATACAATTACTATATATTATAATCTCACTTAGTGATGAGAAACAGAAAAGATATATAAGAAGTCCAAGTTTTATATGACTGCTATAATGTCATCACAATTAGAAAAACATTTAACATATAATTTATGTCATCTTTATCACTTCTGCTTAATATCCACTTTCATAACACACAAATATATTGGTATTTTAAACCGTAAACACAATTTATAAATGAATAAGCATCTATACATTGGTGATGTATGCTCAAAATACTTAACTAGTTAGGATATGCGATTCTCTAAATGCTGCAGGATTTTATCAATGCAGTTCATATAACTGTAAAAAGGTGAAAACCTTACAAGAGGGTAAAGTGGGCGTGTTTCTTAGAGAAGTCAGCAAATTCCTTCAATGGCCATGCGTCTGACATCCTCACCCCATGTTTAAATGCCTCTGTTGCCATGACACTACAAAAGATGATGATGACACTGTCTGACATCGGGGGCTTGAGCTTATAGGTCTTCAACTGCCTCTTTTAAAAATATAAAACACTGAGGACCGGCAGTTAATACCACTGAACCCAGCCATAGAAGATTTGGAACAGGTTTGAGAGAGCCTGTCTACAGTGAAGAGTCAGATCCAGTTTTTAAAAAAGGGGTCGTTGCACAGGGATGTGGAAAGACAGCAAAGAGGTCAATCCATTGTGTCCAAATGTGGGCCTTGCACTGAAAATCCAAGCTGTGAGAAGTGGAGAATTTTGATTCATAAACACATACGGGACTTTATGTTTAGTGCTGAAGCTGAGGGTGTTATCTTACTGCTAAGGCCCTTATCTTTTTGGGGCTCAACGTCTGCCTGTGTCTCTTCTGTGGCAGTGCCTCTATTGTCTACCGCACAGTGCAGGTACAGCTCAAATAGCATCATGTACACAAAAATCACTTTGCAAATGACAAACACCTGTGTGTCCAAACGTCTGCTGAAGGATGGTAGGACTTGGACAGTAAGAGATCATGAGGAAATTATTTCAGGTGGAATTGAAGAACAAATATGTGAGGACAGTTATGAGATAACTAGAGTTTTTTTCCACTATGATTCCTAACACACTGTGTGTTTAGTATCTCATTTAACCCTTGCCACAACTCTGCAGGTAGCATTTATGCCTATTTTACAGAGGAGGAGACTGGGGCTCACTGAGATTCCCTCATCTCTCCAAGGTTACATGGTAGAATGTGGCAGAGCTCATGGTCAAACCAATGCCTGTGTAACTCCCTAAAACTGGTAGCTAGCACAGCCTCAGTGAAGCTACAAGCTTGTTTCGTTGTGTGAGAAAATATGTCAGAGCTGGATGTAGGGATGAAATAACAGGTCTCAAACATGGGGATAAAGAAATTTCCCCTGATGTTTGGAAAATCACCCTTTTGTACAGGGTTCTCAGCAGGATACATCTGTCTGTGTAAAGAAAATCATCTGCTGGGAATATGTTGGACAGCCTGCAAGGGAAAGATTTCAGTCCAGAAGAGAACAGTCTTCAGCAAGAGGCCCAAGCATGTTGGTAAGACCTCACCTTCAATGTGGTGTCTGCTCCAGTCAGAGTTGGACTGCTTGGTGTCGGGAACTGGGAGAACAATGCTTAGTGCACCCATTCCAAAATACCTGTTTAGCAGGTAAGTTTCTCCAGGACAGAAAGTGGTGTAGGCATAGCAGCACACTCAATTTAATTGTCCTAAGTACTGAGGTCATGGGCAGAGATATTTACAGAACATCGCTACTTTAGATTCTGAAGATTACAAGTAATAGACACAGCCGAGGCCATCAAATGGCTAGTGGGGGAGGTCAATAAATAAAATGACCATACCAATGCATTATGAAAAGCTGTAGCAGGGCCAGACCATTATTGGAACAAAGCAGAGCATATCTTCTCCTTCCCCAGTATCAACATCCAAGAGCCCTGGGACCATTGCTTAGACTTCAAATCTGCAGCTCACCGTGGGAAGGAAGATAAGTTATAACTATGTCTGAGACTGGGATAACTCCCACATATGAGCTATAATGTGCATGTACTGACATGCACAGAGTAAATGTCCTTTTAATTTAAAATGTGGCCATTGACAGTTTTATGTCCCTGACAGTCAACCAATGTCAACAGGATTTTATGGTGAATTTACAGTAGCAGGCTCTGGGTCCTGGGTTAATAGGCCTTCTGCCTCTGTAATAAGGGCCCATTAAAAGAAGGAGGAGGGACTACCTTCTAAACACAGCCTGGCGCTCAAGCTCAGCTACTGCGAGCTCTAGGGTATTAAATGGTTTCCTGGCTCAGGAGTCACATTACAGATAATATTTCCTTACAGAGCAGCCATAATCTCATCTCACTAAGTCATCAGGCCCAAACCTGCAGCTATGAATCATTATGCCAGAATCAGATCACTCATAGATCTTTGGGGAAGATTCTTCAGTGATGCTTGATATTTGACAAAATATTGCAAAATAAAGCAACAGCTCTGTACCTACCATCTGAGAGGTTTAAAAATCACAGCTGTCACATTGTCAGCCACTGAGAGCAAGAGATGGGAACTGACTTCATTGGCGAGGGTCGTGATTGCCACCAACAGCTTGTGGCAAGACAGCTCAGTAAACACAATACCAACATGTGCACTTCATTAAAACGATGTCTGTTTTTGCAGGTGGTTAAAATGCCAGGCATGATTTTAAGACTCATTTATTCTATGTAATCCTTGTGAGAGATATATTGCTGCCCTCATTTAACAGCTAAGCAAACAAATTCAGAGAAGCTGTATACTTTTGCCCCAAAATAAAGGGCAGAGCTAGGTTTTGAACCCAGGTCTGGGCCCTTCATTCATTCTTACATGTCCTTTATCAAACGCCAGTTTTGTTTTTGTTTGTGGTTTTTTTTTTTAGCTCTAGAATTTTTAACTTTGTATCTTCTCATGCCCAATGTCCCTGAAGATAGCTGTAATCACATAAAGTTACTGAAAACCATCCTTCAAATCACTGATTTGAATGGAGAGTCAAGCATCCTTCTCTCCCAGCTCTGTCCTTGGGGGAGAAGAATATTCTTTGAATATGACAAACAGCATTTACTGAATAAACCTCTGTTAAATGTCATAGTCAAAAACAAATATAATAAATAAAGAGAAAAACCTGACCACATGTGCCCGTGGCCACAGAAAGAGAGAGAAAAACGGCATATAAGTGAGTGTCCACACCCCTGTATCTGAAACTTGAGGACATAAATATTCATTCAGGTTTCCTAGATTTTATGATCTCCAGCATTATGCAGCTCTCTCGGCAGGACCTTGGGAAGCAACACAGAAACACATGAATATCCGCGGTGAAGCCCATCGAAATCCACACAGTATTTCAAGCCCAAGGTTCGGGTCAAGTCAGAGGAACCATTAAATCACTTAAGAAAATTACAAAATTCTTTGCACCCCAAGACATCTATTTAACCCTCAAAAACATCCTCTGGTGGACAAGTTATTCTTTCTAGTGACTATCTGATGTCCTTTTGTCATCAGAAGGTAAAGTTCCTTGTCCAACACTTTTACCTCTGTTTGTTCTAGGATTAGGCCTAAAATTCAGATATTGTGACTCCTATTTTGAAGAACATTCCCATACAGCAAAGGACAGAGCAGAAAGCTGGAGTCACATGGACCTGGGTTCTCTGCTCCTCCTAAACCACCTGGAACCACCAACTCCAAGTCTCCACCCCCCCCCCCGCCCCGCTCTCTTGTCTTAAAAAGCGCATATGCTCAAACTGGGAGACAGTGGTGTAGCAGGGTTCCGTGGGGGTCCCTTCTGCATGTCCTTGGCCGCTCCCACCTTTCCTCTCAACACTGTCCTACCCCTCTGACCTGTGAGGTTTCCAACTTTACAAAACCCGAGTGCCAAACTCTGCCGTTATAATCTGGATAAGCTTCTCAAAGCTCACATAATTCCCTCCTCTTTCACTTTTCTCTCTTTTCCTGGTTCTTAGGAGTAGAAAGAATCTGAGAAAAGCATTGACCCATTGGTTCCTCAGCAACCTAGGGCCTATGTTTTGACTTCATAATTGTCCAGAATGTGATCTTGTCTCTATCAAAACAAACAAACAAAAAAACACAATAAAACAAAACAAAAACTTCTGGCTGCTCAGTCATCTGGTTTACCAGGTGTGGCTGGGGTGTAGCCTCCTTACCTTTCAGAGACAACATTTCAGGAGGCACATAATAAATAGTAACAAAAGATTCCATGGAAATATGGCACATCCTCATTCATTTACTCACTTAATAAACACTTGTCTTCTGAGTAAAAGTTTGTGTGCTAGGATCTATAAAGTTATTACAGTGAAATTTATTTTTTTTATTATGGAGGTAATGTAATATTATAGAAAATCTTAATTGCAGACTGAAAAGGAAAAGAAGAAAGAAACTTGAATGCACTAGTAACCTCTCTTCTGTTTCTTTCTAATGTCTCTTTTTTATTTTTTCTATGCATGCTTTTAACCGATTTTTTAACTGCAGTGGATACATGATGCTGACTTTTAAACATTTCTTTTAAAAGCATTTTCCATGTGTGCTGTGATGTATTTTCAATGAATGTAACACAGTTGTTAAGAACATACATCCTGAAGCAGACTTTTATGGACTGAATGATTGTGTCTACCCTAAATTCTTATGTTGAAGCCCTAACCTCCAGTGCGATGATATTTGAAATTGGGGCCTTTGAGAAGTGATTAGATTTGGAGGAGGCCCTGAAGGTAGGGCTTCCATGATGAGAATAGCATTTCTATATGGAGAAAAAGACCAGATCTGTTTCTCTTTTTGCCCTATGAAAATATAGTGAGAAAATAACAGTCTGCAAGACAAGAACCGGACTCTCACCAGGAACTGAACTGGGTGGCACTTTGATCTTAAACTCTCCTGCCTCCAGAAGTGTGAGAAATAAATATCTGTTGTTTAAGCCACCTAGTCTGTTGTATTTTGTTATGTTAGCCTGAGTTGACTAAGACACAGACTGAGAACCTATTGATGGGGTAAACTTGGTTAAGGTGCATAACTTTTCTGATTTCCTCAACTACAAAATGAAGATCATAATAGTAATTATAGAGTTGTTATGAAAATGAATAAAATGTACATATAGCTCTCAGCACTGTGCTATCCATCCAACAAGCATCCAGTAGATGGGAGGATTTTCTATTCCTTACAATCATCTTATTTTATATAGTTCACATTTACTGGGTGCTTAATGGGTGCTAGGCTTTGTTACAAGGGTATGGAATTTACTAACTCATTTCATCTCTATCACAACTTATGTGGTGAGAACTGTTATCTCCATTTTACAAATATGAGGAGTGAGCCTCAGAGAGACTAGTTGCTCAAGATCACAACTCATGGCATACATAAATGGCTAAATGTCAAAGTTTAAACCAGGTCTCTTTGATTCCAGAATGCATTTTGCAGTATTCAACACTTTGGAGACAGCACAATGGCCCAGATGCACTGCAATTCTGGCATGTTGATTCTATGACTCTACATAATATCTGCCTTTGATGGGCCCAATCAACTGTATTAGAATTAACTGTATCAGTCAGTGTTCTCCAAAGAATCAGAATATGTATGTGTATATAGATACATACACACATGCACACAGAAAGACAGAGATTTATTTTAAGAATTGGCTCACATGATTATGGAGGCCGACAAGTCCAAAATCTGTAGGCAGGCAGAAATCCAGGAAAAGCCATTATTGCAGCTTAAGTCTGAAAGGCATTTACTGGCAGAGTTTCCTCTTGCTCTGGGAACAGGGGGAAGGTGTCAGCCTTTCTTTTTTTTTCTATTCAGGCCTTCTACTGATTGGATGAGGCCCACCCACATTATAGAGGATAATCTTCTTATCTCAAAGTCAACTGATTTAAAGGTTAATTGTATTCAAAGACACCCTCACAAAAACATCCATAGTAATGTTCAACCATACATCTAGGCCCCATGGCCCAGCCAAGTTCACATATAAAATTAAACATCATACTCACTATCAAGCTGATAACAAATTTAAATTGCAAATTATGAATAGAAAAAAAAATGCTATTTTAGAGAAAAAAGCATAAATGATTAAACAGATGGTGAATATATGTCCTAATTGCTTTTTTTGACACTGCATTAAACACTGGAAAAAAGTAAAATAATGAATTCAACAGAAAAGAATAACAACAAAGAAAATCATTCTTCAGTGCAAATATAAAACCTTATCAGACATGGTGCCTTTTGTTAACAGAACGTTAGTGGCAGGTGTATATGAGTAGCCTCAGGGAGTCCACTCTATCCTATAGTTGTGAAGTCAGAGTGGCCTGGATACCACAGAGCAGTGTCTCAGCCCAGTGGGCTCAGCACAGGGGTAGGGGGAGGCCAAGGCCTCCATTTAGTCAGCACCGCAGGTAGACACAGGCATGCACAATGCAGGCTCCAGGGTCTGCAGCCAGGGCTAGGAATCATTGCATCATTGGGAAGTTCAAGAATTGAACTTTCCAGCATAACCAGAATCACAGGTTTCCTGGTGATTTCCATGGAAATCCAATACTGGCCACCAACCCCTAAAATGAATTCTCTGGTTCAAATATTCATGAGCAGACTTGGTGGTCATTCAGTTTGGTGTTGATTGAATGACTGGAAATCATTCAGTCAACAGCATGAACAGCCGAATCCAGGTGGTGGGAAAGAGGGTCAGGAGAAACCTGAATAGCCGTAAGGGTTCAAGTTACTTTGGGTAATAGGAGACATAACTTCTCCTAAGAGCACTTTAAGGATGAAAGCAATTTTTAAAAATCTCCTACAATCTGATGCATGTTGGGATATGCGTAGTATCAAGTAATCCTAGGTGTAACTGCACTTTGTAGGGTTGCTATTTGCAGCTAGATTCCCAGTAAAACATAAGTGTAGTATTGGATACATTTATTGCTGGAAAAAAATCTGACTCATCTCTCTGTGAGATGGGAAACACAGAAGAGAGTTGAAGTGATTTAGCATAGCTTCTGAAGTGCAGGGCTGTACCATATAAAGAATATTCTCAATACAACGGAGTAAGTTACAAGGATATGACATACTGGACTGTCCTGAAGCTTTGGGGACTCAAGACTTAGCTAGACAATCATAGTTCTCTTCGGGTGTCCTACACATGATGGAAACACCCCAGCGAAACATTCTAGAAATTTTATTTTTTTGGCTTCTAAATTATAGCTTCTATAGTTTCTCCTTCAACTAACTAGGAAAAAGGAATAATCGAGAGCATTCAATATATTCCAACACTATGTGATGTAGGAGTTATCACTCCCACCATTTCAAATGGTTTACCTAAAGTGACTTGGGTCATATTACAAGTAAATTGAAGACGTGGAATTCATTATCAGAAGTGTTCCTCAATGAATGGGTGGATGGATAGATAGATGGATGGATGGATATATGGATAGATGAATAGATACATGAATGCGTAGGTGAATAGATGGATGGATAGATAAATGAACGGATGGGTGAATGGGTTGATGAGCTCAAAGATATTTGTTTTAATTTTTTAAAATGTGAGGGATACCTTCTTTAACTCTACCTGAAAAGGAGGGGGGAAAATGCTAAATATGTGTTCAAAACAAATCTTGGAAGCCATATAATCTTTAGAAATGTATTGACTGTCAAATTTTATAGCTAAACTGGCCAGCTATATAAAGAAGAGAGTGCAATAATATAGACATTGGAATGAAACTATTTATTTCTGTGAGTTGCAAGTGACCATATAACTCACAAGTAATGCTGAAGTCTGTGTATTCCAGGAGATTCATGTTGTATTGTATCATGGAGAATGGCTCATAATTCATTTGCTGGGCTTCCTTTGGTATGCCCAACCTGAACATTTCATCACATAATTTCTTTTCTCCTTGCAGAAATGGAAATGCAGCTGTGGTTTTCTGGCAGCAGATCTGTCTGTCTTGGAATAACAATGTTTTCAGAAGTGTTTGGATACTTGTCTCTGTTTGACAAATGCCAAAAAATGATAGGCAGACAATAGGGACACGTCCACTACTGTCACTGTACCACCCTGTCATGTGCCTAGTTCCCCAAGAGTCCAACAGTCACCTTGTTACATATCAGAGCCCCCAAACTGTACCCAAAATAACACATGTTCATACTTTTTAAAACATAGAAGTAAATAATCACATAGAAAGACTAGTAACATAGAGTAACCAAAAACAATTAAAAAATCATTTCAAAGCCCATTACTAATAGGAACTATTTTTAATAAATTGATAAATGCATTGTTACACAATATGCACATTTATGTAGTAAGGGCTGCATAAACTATGCTAGCATGGTATCCATGAGTTTGCTCTGTTCTAGGCCCTCCCCACCTGGCCCAAGTGCTCAAGGAGGACCTGGGAGCTCACTCACCACCTCCAGGCCTAAGGCTCCAGCTGAGCTGACCGCAGCTCTGATGCAGGGAGGCAAGGGCTCCACATGGGGGAGGCAAGGGCTCCACATGGGGCAGTCAAACCTGGGCTGATCCCCCAGCATGGCCGGTCTTTGCTCCTGCTGGGTCATGAGCTAGGCAACTTAGGGAAGGTCACAGTAATGTCCTTCCTATATTTTAATGACACTCCACCCAATAAGTATGTCATAATTTATTTTAATAATACTATTTTTTGTTCATTTAACTGTCTTTTAAAAAAAGTCACATACATTTTACACTGGAAAATTATCTGTGAAATGAATTAGGTGTTTCAAATTTATATAATCCTGGTGTCAGCTAGAGTGACCTAGTCTTTTACGATCCTCATAAAACACTTGGCTTCAAATACTCTCCGTTTCATGACAAGGGGGAAGTCCAAGACTCTTCTCCCTAGCAAAGGTCTGCAAATTCTTAGGGCGCTGAATTTCTCAAGTTCATATACTCTTCCTAAAGCCTTTCCCTTGTGTGCCTTTTCACCATCTTGAATGTGTTTACCTTGTTTTATATTTAAATTTCCTAGGTAGAAAAATCCAGGTCTCATTCTGGATTTTAGTAGTTAGAAAGCAACTCAAATGACTTTTGTAACACCTGCCCTACCAAAAATTTGGCAAGAGAGAGGGATTCGTGAGCCAGCACCACGGAGGGCACTAAGTGCTCGGGGCCTCTGTCCTGATAGCCCGGTGGAAACATCTGGGTCTTTATAACCTATTTTACTTAGTATGATATTGTCAAGATCGACCTATATTTTTCACAAATGGCAGTATTTCCTCTTTTCTTGGGGCTGAGTAGTATTTCATTATCCATATCTCACAGACATAGACAATAGTGTGGTGGTTGCCAAAGGGAAGGGCGATGAGGGGTCAGTAAAGGGCAGAAGGGATAAAATGTATGGTGAGGGAAGGAGAGTAGATTGACTTTGGGTGGTGGGCACACAATGCAGTAGACAGATGATTTATCATAGAATTGGACACTTGAGACCTATATAATCTTATTAACCATCGTTACCCCCAAAAATTTAATTTAAAAGTTAAAATAAATTTTTAAAAAAGCTTAATTCTCTCATTAATGTGCTCTGGGGTGTGATGGACTGTCTTGCTCTGGGCTTACCCTTCAGAGGCATGTAGATCTGGCAGAGATTCCACATGTCCTTCCCTTTTTTCTTCTGCCCCTCCTGCCTCTCTGCCCCGTCTCTGTCAAGGGAGTGGGTAGTAACATTTGCGTTATCACTATTGTGCCTCCTCCCTGAAGGGCAGAAACAGCTACTGCCAGTTTTGGTTTGAAATACCACTTCCTTCCTAGCCCCTCTTTCCTGCAGGTAAATCATCTTATGCTTGATAAGCTCTTCCTGAGTATTGGAGGTGAGGGGGAAGACAGGAGGGATTATGGGGATGGAGGGCAAGTCAGGTCAGAAGGAACATGGAGAAGATTGAAGAACAGGTGCAGTGCTGATGTAACAAAAGGTGGATTTTCAGGCCAGGCAATTGTATTCCTAAACACTCCTGATACCTAAGAACTAAACACTCTTGTACTGTGAGTATGGAAAGCATAGAAACCTGTCCTCACTAAGCCCGGATGACCACCCTCTTGCCCTTCACTGCTGATACATGCCCTTCCCCGACTCAGTCTCCTTCCTTCCACACTCCAGGCACCTGCGAGTTGGGAGAGCATCTCTCTGAGGTAGAAGCACAGATTTAGGAAGGCAGTGATTTCAGAGGGTTTATTTTAGAAGTAGAAAATGGCTTCCTGATGACAGGCTGGTTGGAGGGGGGTTGCATCTCATTGGTTATGCTGGCAGATCACCCTCTGCTGATCTGTTTTGTCATTTTGTTGTCTGTTGAGGAGAAAACAAAATGTTGGTGAGCAGCTGGTGGCAGAATTATGTTTTATGTACAAAATGTGGGAGGAAATCCTGGCCCAGTGCTGTAATTGCCTGATTGGATCGGGGCGGGGGAATGAGTTATACATTTATCTGAATTAAATGTGTTTTCACTCCTCCTGGTTTGGCGTGCACATCTACAACATGAATTTCTTGGATCAGATAGACAGCTGTCTAATATATCATGTTACTTTGGTTTAGTCACTTGAATTCTATAATTCTTTTTTATTTTATTATTGATTTACAGTTTACACTTAATATAAATTGTATTAACTTCAGGTATACAGCACAGCGGTTAGACAATCATCTACTTTGCAAAGTATTCCCCCTGATATTTTAGGTGCCTACCTGGCACCTTACGTAGATGTTACAGTATCGTTGACAATATTTCCTGTGTGTTTTTACATCCCCATGACTATTTTGTAACTACCAGTTTGTACTTCTAACCCTTTAAGTGTCGTATGTATTTGTTCCCTAAACTGTTTATGACAATTGTACTTCACGTTAATTACGTATGTTCAGTTGCATGCTATTTAGTAAAATGTCATCTATACTAGTGTATATAACTGTAAAAAAAGTTGTTTCTTTGAAAATTCAGCTGAAAAACGTGTTAAAGATGACAACTAAAAATATTTCTATTAAACATGGTGCAAGTGTTGCTGGTGGAAGTGGGGCTTCCACAGGATCATAAGAAGAGCATTTCACAGACCCATGCGTGGGAGACCGTGGTGCGGTAAGATTTATCTGGGTGGAAATGGAAGCCTGGCCCTGGGTCATCAGTTCCCCATCTCTGTCCGTCTCACCACGGAAAAAGTCCAGTTTTGTCTTCCTCAAGGCCAAAACAAAGGCCAGAGTCCAGAGTTTCTGCGTCGCATTACATCGTAGTCCTTTGAAGCCCATGAAGTCTGCCGCAGGCCCACACACCTACTAGACCTGCGTGCTTGTGCGTGTTCCTGGGCCAGAGAGACCAGGGCTTTGTTCCCTGGGATTATATTATCTTGGGCTTGGCATGACCAGGAGCTTTTCCAAAATAACCAATCAACTTCCCAAGGTTTCTCAGGCTTCTGATTGGCCCACCTCAGAACCAATCGATCCCTTTTTGTTGCCATTTTGGCCCATCCTCCTGCACCATTTTCACTTTTACTGTACCTGTGCTTACTTCCCTCCTCATTGTTCTCTCTCTGCCCTCAGTGATCTGCGGGGAATGGACGTGAGGTTCCCTGGGGAGTGTGTGAGGCTATAACTTCTTGGTGAAGCAAGCAGGCTCATGCTCCCCGGATGGTTTTGCTTAATAATGTCTGATTTCCTTGTTCTCTTTTCTTATTAATATCTAACTACTTACGCTAACAGTTTCTTTTTAGTTTCGGAGGGCAAGGCCACTTTGGCTTTGAGGGTCAGGATGTCACTGCCCAGTGCCTAAAGGATAAAGCCACTCATTGTCATAAGGGCTGGGCCACCCCTCCACGACAGAGGTGAGGGCATCTCCACAAGCTGTAGAGGTGATGCTGCCACCCCAATCGTCCTGCGGGGACATGCATCAAACCCAAGAGGATTATTTTGAAGCCTTAAGACCTACTGGAATTTGCCATTAGGTTTTGATCTTTCTTGGGACCCTTTATTTGGGAGCTACTGTAATAGTGCAGGAGAAAACCATTGACTATCAGAACCAAGGCAAGGGCAGTTGGAGAAAAAAAATAAAGCAAGAGACAATCCTTAATAATATTCACCAAGGGCAATTATAAACAGAAACCAGTGCATTAATGAGAAAGAAAACAAGAAGTTTTCACACCTTGACTTTAGTAAACCCCATTTTCCACACATTCTTTCTTTTGAGTAGAATATGAGCAAGAAAGAGTGAAGCTGTTTTTGTTAGTCCTTCTTTATTATACCATCCTCGGTTTATACTTTTTTTTTTTTTTTTTTTTCAGATGGGGATACCCTAATTGCATTTTCCGGCACACCGGCTTATGGGAAACACCATCATCAGGCACGTGACAGTGTTTGGGAATATTCCGTGCTTTCATTTCAGTGGTTTTGAGATCTTATCAACTGTCTTCCACTTTACAGGCAATGTAAATTAGGGAAATGAAGGAGAGGATGTGGGGGAAGAAAATGGTTAGCCCAGATTTTCTAGGAAAAGCCTGAAGTGAAGCAAGCACGCTGACATTTCCTTTAGGAGGTGTAAGCACAGGGCATTCAGAGTGAGGGAACAGAAAGGGAAGCAGAGAAAGATGGGAAACAAACAGCAGCTGGCCCCACTCCAAGAAGAAACACAGCCGGTGCTCAGCACCAGGAACACTACGTTTCCAGACAGCATGCAGAAGGTCTGTGCCTCAGACATACGCGGAAGCCACGAATCAAACAAGAATTAATCCTCCAGTCCCCTTCTGTTTCCTGTCCTACTCTGGTAAAGTCTGCCTCTCAGAGAATTTAGCCCTGACTCCCATTAGCACTCTGGCTCGCATCACCTGACACCTTTGGACAGCTTTTGGAAAGCCAGATTCCCTGCTCTGCCCCCAGATGTACGCTCCACTGGAGGCCAGATGCCGAAGGAAGAGACGAGGACCTCTGGCCGTGGCCCCTACTGGGGAACTGCAGAGCTTTCTGAGAGTTGGTCAAGGTGTGCCTTGTAATAGAAAAAATAGTGAGGCCTCCCTGTAGGGTATGGTCCTGGTATTGTGTGGTAGCACCCAAGAAATGACCAGTAGCATTTGTGGAATGTTTTACAGCTGATAAAATCTCTCACATGCATCCATTCCTTTGATTCTCACAACTTGTAGTGGAGTAATCCAGAAGGCCAGTACCTGAACTCCTAGAGCTTTGAGTTTTGTTTTGTTTTGTTTTGCCACATTCCTGGTTGTTTGCATGTCTTAGAAAGGCAATGTAAAAGAAAGGAAGCCTGCCAAGTTCAATGAGAGAGGCCTGGGCTTGATCCCACACTATGACTCAAAATCAGGGCTGCACACCTACCTCAAGAGGCTCTCAGGGGTGGAAGGAGAGAACGTGGTACAGACAAGTGAATCCAGCTATGCCTTTAAGAGATCATTTCTTTAAAAATACCTGAAGCAAATATAGCACATTAGTATGTGTCAGTCAGATACAAACCCCAAAAGAGCAGAGTTATTTGTCTGTTTGGTTACCGGCCATATCCCCTGTCCCCAGTTTGCTCACAATCAATAATGCTGACTTAATTAAAATGTGAAATCTAGATATTGCTATTATAGATATCTATTGTATTTTCCTTTATGTATGTTAATATTTTATTTTGTTGTTGTTATTTTAGTATGAAAACTATTATCAGATACAATGGTCAACATGGAGGCTTAGCAAAATGGAGGGATATTGGAAGATAAAATTTGACAGATTTATTGAGCACTTCTCAACAAAGACAGACACTTTACTTTTATTATTCCTATTTATAAATAAATTATTCCACAAAATTGAAATACTTGTAAATGTCAGAAAGTAAAAATTATGTGTCTGGGACTCAGCATCTATAGTGAGGAGAACTTGAACTTTGAAGTTAAGTTCATACATAAGTTCAGACATAGGGTTAAACCTTAACATCACATACTTTTATTTATGTGGGAATGGAAGGCACTTATGGATATCAAAAGGTTTAATAATATTCATTCCATTAAAAAATCTGTCTATGCCATATCTCATTATTTATTAATATATGCCAAATACTCTATTAAGCATCATCTTTTTAAATCTTCACATACATTCTCTGAGATTGACAGATTAAAAGTGGTACATCAAAGATGTTCTGTGACTTGACCAAAATCATAGTACATTATAAGAAATTCCAGGTGCGGTAGCCTGTGGGACTTCGGAGATGTCTAATATGAACACCGAATGTGCAGAAGGGGCAGTGTCTTAGGTACCAACCCAGCTCTGTCTTATTTCAAAGTCTTTTTTCATTCTCTCTGTCTCTCTCTCTTTCCCTCCCTATCTTTCTCCTCTTTTTCCTTTTCTTTGCCCTCCTCCCTTCCCCTTCCTCCTCCACTACCTCCTCCTCCTTCTCCTCCTTCTCTCCCTCTTCTTCCTTCTACTCCCTCTTCTCCCCTTCTCCTCCTCTTCCTCCTCCCCCTCCCTCTGCTGCTGTTCCTCACCCCCCTCCTCCCTTCTACTTCTCGCTCTCTTCCTCTTTCCCCTCCCCTCCCCCCACCCTCCACCCCCACCGGCTGTCTCTAGGATCTGGACTATTGATCTGAAGTCTTTATCTTGTTCTTGGCTATACGAACAAAGACATTAACTCAGCACCTTTCCATCTCAGGATTCACATGGGAATATACCCTTAAATGTGCACCAGTCTTCACTGTCTTTTATTATGTCCTAAAGGCTGCACATACTAGTTTGTCAGTTGATAGGTCATGTTAAGAAAGTCTTCAGAATTTCAAATATGATTTTCCTAATAGTTTAAAAAAATCATATTTTGGACACCAAACAATCCTTCTCCGACTTGAATTTTTTGCATTTGTTTTATTAAAGTAGAAAACAGTTTAAAGATTTCTAGAAAAATGGCTATGAGAATAAAGACATTTAATTTATAGAGAAGTATTTTGTTTGTTTGTTTGTTGTTTTGTTTTCTGTGGAGTCTGTGTCCTAAAGCCAATGGGAGAGTAGCCTCAGGAAAAAGCTTAAGCCAGCCTTAAATATCTCATTTCCATCTTCAAGTCTCACATGTCAGGAGATGTTTGGAATGGCCCCACACATGACTTCAGCAACCAAAGAAGTCCAAAAGCTTGTCTTTCTTTTCTCTCTTACATGTCATGGGACTTTCACTTGCTATTTATCTCCCAAATCCGACTCTCTACAGGAACTAAAACCCCATTATTCTTAAATGGTCTGGTTTGATGTCACCCTGCAGTGAAGTCATTACGATTCTCCAGGGCAATTTGCTTCCTGGACTAATAACGCTCCATTAGCATCTTTCAAAGCCAGAGGAAAATCTGTTCTAGGAAAAGGGGGAGAGGTAGCTAAAAGTGCAAAGCAGAATGAACTATGTCCCACTGGCTTTATGTAATCCTTTGCTGACACAGGATTTCTCAGTTAGGCAGGCCTGGCCTCCCTCCTTACTGCTGGTGAAGGATGGAGGTTTCCGTCCAGCTAAGGAGCAGGCCTGTTGCTTTTGTTGGCTCCGCCTGTCAGCAAATACACAGAAATGATCCTTAGACATTTCCAACCCAGGAACAACCCGGACATGATGGAGAAAATTGGTAAACTGAATGTAGTTTCAGCAAATGGGGAGTTTGCTCTGATTACATAATATATTAACTATTGATATCATAAAACCTCGGATTTTAATCTATTAAATATTTGTAATAAATATATATTTTCTTCCTTCTTACAAGTGACACTAATTCTTAATTGTACATGTATATGAATTTGCTTATGTATGCATGTAAATTGCATACATGTATAAAGTGTATGTATACATACCCAGCTGTGTGTGTACGCACACATGCCTGCACATACACACATCAGAGGTAAACATTTCCTTGTGTTTCCAACAACTTCTTATCAACTTTTGCTCCTGCTTCATTTATGTTGTGCTGATTCTTCAGCAGCTGTTGTGTTGATGAGATGCTGAGTAGCGACTACAGGGATAAGATTAATTTGTACCGTTAAGGGCTAAGGGATACTTGCTGAAGAAGCATAATATGTATCAGAAAGTACACATTTAGAAAGAGGGGAAAGCTCTGGCTGTCTGGGCTCTTAGAGCTTGAGAGACTCTCAGAGATTGTGAAGACAAGCCCACAGCAGTAATGATTTAACATCACTTTGTAATTATTTCTAGATTTTGTAAAAGGCGAAAGATTTATACGATCTGAAGAGAAACCAGAGTATATTATTTCTAGATTTTGGACTAGAAGGTCTTTTGGTGGCTGCGTCCTGAAGAGGGAAATCATTAAGCAGCAGATCAGCTTTATGGGAGTACATAGATATTAATAACTAGATACATAAGCATGCACACCCAGATTACAGATGCAATGTAAGAGTGATATCTTATTCTTTTTGAAGCAATTGTGAATGAGATTGTTTCCTTAGTTTCTCTTTCTGATAGACTATTACTCATGTATAAAAATGCAACCGATTACTGGATATTTATTTTGTATCCTGCTATTTACTGAATTTATTTATCAGCTCTAGTAGTTTTGGGTGGAATCTTTAGGGTTCTCTATATACTGTATCATCTCATCTGCAAATAGTGACAGTTTTACATCTCCCTTTCCAATTTGAACGCCTTTCATTTCTTCTCCTTGTCTGATTGATGTAGCTGGGACTTCCAGTACTATGTTAAATAAGAGTGATGAAAGCAGACATTCTTGTCTTGATCCTGATCTTAAAGGAAACGTTTTTAGATTTTGCCCATTGAGTATGATGTTGAATGTGTGTTTGTCATATATGGACTTTATTATGTTGAGGTATGTTCCCTTTATTCCCACTTTGCTGAGAGTATTTATCATAAATGGGCGCTGGGTTTTGTCAAATGCTTTTCCTGCATCTATTGATATGATCATGTGGTTTTTATTGCTCATTTTGTTTATGTGGTATATCAAATGTTGGCAAGAATGCAGAGAAAAGGGACCTCTTGAGCACTGTTGGTGGGAATAGAGTGCGGCAGCCACTGTGGAAAGCAGCATGGAGATACCTGAAGAAATTAAAAATAGAACTGCCTTGTGACCCTGCAATCCCACTACTAGGAATATATCCAAAGAAAGCCAAAACACTTATTTGTAAGACCATATCTGCTGTTATGTTCATTGTAGCATTATTTATAATAACCAAGATCTAGAAGCAGCCCAAATGCCTATCATTAGATGAGTGAATAAGAAAGCTGTGGCATATTTATGCAATGAATACTACTCAGCTGTAATAAAGGAACTCTTACCTTTTACGACAGCTTGGACGCACCTGGAGAACATTATGTTAAGTGAAATAAGCCAGTCAGAGAAAGACGAGTATCCTATGATCTCACTCATATGTAAAATCTAATGAACAAAATAAACTAACCAACAAAATAGAAACAGACACATAGCTACAGAGAGCAAACCAACAGCTGTGAGAGGGGAAGGGGTTTGGGGGCTGGGTGGAAAAGGTGAAGGGATTAAGCAAAGGAAAAAACATCCTAGGCACAGACAATAGTATGGTGATTGCAAGAGGGAAAGGAGGCCGGGCGGGGGGGGGGGGGGGGGGTGGGAGAGGACAAAAAGGGGATAAACAGTGGTAGAAAGAGACTGGATTTGGGGTGGTGAGCACAGTATCATACACAGATGATGAATTATAGAATTGTACACCTGAAACCTATATAATTCTATTAACCAATATCACCCCAATAATTTTTTTTAAAAAAAGCAATGCTTACTAATGGTAGTAAATTGGTGATCTCCATGGCAACAGGACTATTTTTCTCAACAGGATTTATTTGAATAAATAATATATTCATTGTCTTTGGAAACAATGCAGTGAACAGAAATGATATTATATTTTATGAAATATTCTCCTGAGTTAATCTCAAGTGAGGAGAGTGGTTATGAGCTCAAGGAATAAACTCTTGTAACCAATTTGGTACTTTGTCATATAATGTTATGGAAAAAAACTTCATGCTTTAGAGTCAGAATCCCTGCATTCCCATCTTTGTCACTCACTGGTTGGATAAGCACTGCTCGACTCCCTCTAGGCCTCCATCTCCTCATCTGTAGGGATAACTCTAGTTATCCTTCAAGGTTCATGAGAACAACAGATAAACTAATACATCTAGAGCCTTGACAACAGGGACCAGCCTGTTGTAAGTGCAGAATAAATGTTAGCTGCCATCTAACCCAGAACTAATGACCCAGTCTCACGATCCATTCAATAAAAATGATCCTGTATCCTGCACAGGGTGATTGTAATAATTAAAGAGCCTATATATTTTGTTAAATTTCCTAGTACAGTGTTTGATGTATAATGTATAGTATGTCCACAAGGCTGCTTTTCTGCTGCTCATTGATATAAATTGTGTAGACTGACAAAGTCTGTAACAGCTCTATGCCTCATGTGCATGCAGCACCTTACAAATTACAAGCAATCCAATATGTTGCTTTGTTTCATCCTTTTAAATGTCTTGTCATGTGCACATTCTTAGCCCTTTTCAAAGTGAGTGTTTAAATGACTTTCCTGAGGTTATGCAACAATAAATGAAAACTATAAGTGAAGTTGTTTGTTCAGCGCCCATTGGTACAATAACTGTACTTGGAACCCAATCCTCATGATGCTATTTAATCTTTAAAAAAATCTCTTAGTTAGGGATTATTATCCACCGGAATGCAGAAAGCAAAGTCCAATGTCCACAGCGACTGAAGGGTCAGAGTCAGTCTGTGTACCTAGGTCTGTCTGCACATTCAGGCCATTGATTCCACCGAACCACATGTCATCCTGCGACCATACAAGCATTTTTGTTTTAATGATTTTCCATGTCAAAATCAAGGAGAAGGATAGGATCTGTTAGCTTCATGCACCAAGTGTTTGAAATGAGAGCCATGCCTGTGCAGTTTGAATCAGCACATCTTCCTACCCTCCGTAGTCTTCTTCTGCCATAAATTCACATGTTTTACTAAGAAAAAAAAACACACACACACAGGAAGAGAGGGAGGAGAGAAGAAAAAGGAAGGAAGGAAGGGAGGTAGGGAAGGGGGAAGGAAGGAAGGAAAGAAGGAAGGAAGGAAGGAAGGAAGGAAGGGAGGGAGGGACGGAGGGAGGGAGGGAGGAAGGGAGGAAGGAAGGGAGGGAGGGAGGGAGGACGGTTAATGAAAGCTGTCAGCTGGGGTGGGGGGTGTGCAGCCGTCTCTGGGGTTCAGATCAGCAAAGCCATCCCTTTTATCTCCCAGCACCTTAAGCTACTGTGATCTGTTCAGCCTTCTGTGGCTACATATGTCTTCAAGCAGAGTGATCGTTCCTAACAGCATGAACTTCGCATTACCATCCCCCCTGCCTTTTGAATCACTCTAAATTAAGCAGCGGCCGTGTGCACAGCCAGAGAAAAAACTGTGCGGCCCAGTTGAACTAACCAAAGTTTACTGTGTTTTAAGAGCTTCCCAACAACAACAACAAAAAGGAAATCTAGCTCCTGTCTCTAAAAATAGCCCAAATAATTCTGTTTTCATCATGTAGGGTTTAGTACTGGGAGATGAGAGCTCATAAGAGACAAGTACAATTATTTGTTCAAACACAGCCCTGTTCTACTCATTGTCAGTAGAAAGAGGGATGTGAAATTCTCACCAAGACAAAAAGGAGTTCTTCGGCTTGGCTCTTGTTCCTAAGAAACAAACATAAATGACAATATCAGAAAAAAGAGCTAACAGAGAAAGAAGAAGAAAAAAAAGAATAAAAGGCACTTGCTGAGAATTATCGCTAAGTTGTTCCCAGTGAGAGGTGAGCATCAGTGAGCACCAGGTGGCTTGACACTGTGCTCACCGTGGCCCAGTCCAGTTTAAATGCACAGCCACGAAAGAGTTCTTCACAAGAGGTGAGTGGTGAAAGGGGTGGGACCAGGGTAGGTGGCAGAGGCTGGATCAGAGTCCTGGCCTGCTGACCTGTGCGTCCGGCCGCACCTGGAAGACGTCTCTGATGCCTGAGTCAGGTCACGATGTTGTTGCTCCAAACTCTGTGGCTGGCGGCCAGGTGCTTGTGTGCCTCTCACTTCCCTCACTTGAAAAAAAAAGGTTTGTTGTTTAATAGATGTCTCTTCAACACCTCCTGTGTGCAAAAGTGTCCTGCCTGGCATGCAAAGACAGAAGGGAAGAGGCAAGGTTTCCAGAAGCTGGTCTGCCCCTTGAGCAGTTCAGCATGGAGTGTGGGAGTGAGATTTGCTCAGATAGGATCAGGGAGCAAAGGGAATTGGTGAGCCATGTAACATCACTGTTATAAAAAGTACAGTTAGAGTCAGTGTACTGTCTTCTAAATCCTGACTTGCGTGAATGATAAAAGGTTATAATGGAGCCTTTCATTGGCCTTGACTCCTTCACCCCCTCCAATTCCTTATCACATCCCACTACAGCTGCCCAGCTGCCCCGCCCTCCCCCCTCCCCTGAAATCTGGATCCCATACATACAGCTGCTAACATTATTATAACCCAAGTTCAACCATGTTACTCTCCCTGCTTCAAACCCTTTAGTTACACACCATCCACACTTTTGTCTTTAAGATAAACTCCAACAGTTTTTAACAAGAGATAGAAGAACTTTCATGATCTGGTCCCTGTTTTAATCTTCCACCTCACCACCTCCCAGGCCAGCTCTCCCCTCTGGAGCTAACTGACGTTCTCCAGATGGGCTGTAGATTCCCTCTGCTCCAGATCTTTGCATGTCTTCTTCTCTCTCTCTCTTCAGAAAACATTCACCCCCTTTCTCTGTGACGGGTATGTCTCTTCTTACATCAGGTCTTGTCCAAGATATCCCTTTCTCTAGTAGAGTCTTTCTCTGCCCTGGTGGTATATTGGCATCCTAAAGGTAAATCACCTTAGGACCGTTAAAAGAAATACCATGCCTCATCCTCCCATTGAATTTGGATCTTTCTGGAGAGATTAAAGCATCAACGTGTTTTAAAAGCTCTTTAGATGATCCTACTGGGTAATCTGGGTGAAGAGCTCCTAGTATAGATAGACCTCTAGAGCAGGGGTCTGTAAACTTTCTGTAAAGGGCTACACAGGTGATATCCTGACACAACTACTCAACTTTGACATTGTAGCTTGAAAGTAGACATAGACTTTACATAAACAAATGGTCATGATTGTGTTTCAATGAAATTTTATTTACAAAACTAGGGAGCATTTGACATTTACCTTTCATCCAGAAGGTTTCCACACTAGATTACAATTGTCCATATACACGTTCATTTCCATGATAGGTTGTAACCCTCTGGAAGGCAGAGCCTGTGTCTTCCTCACCCTTGGAAGTTTCCACTCCCAGCCCAGTGCCCTACAGCAACTGGAACTCAATGAACTTAGCAGGGGGACACCTGAATGAATGAATCTAAGGAGGGGAGTGAGCAACCTTAAATCCTGTTACAAATCTGGGTTCTTATCAGAAAGTGCTTCCGGCTGAGAGTTTGAGTCAGGTGTTTAAAACCCCCATCTCACAATTACAGGTGATGGTAGGGCTTTAATTTTAAAGTCTTTCCTATTTCTGACACTTTATAACATGAGTCATTTCCTAGAAAAATGCTATTGACAAATAGTTATTTAGACAAAGAAAAACCCATCCCATTTTCCTTTCCTCTATACTCTAAAGCCTCACAAGAAAATGTGTCAAAGGCAGCCAAAGAATCATGCAAGGGTTATAATATTGTTCAAGGCTTTCAAAAACAATTTCTTATTTATATATATTACTCCCACATGTCCATCCATCTTAGGTTCAGACAGCTGATTGATCTTTCATAAGCGGTACCTTGGATAAGATCTCTCTTTCCAAAATCCTTCCATAGTTAGCTGTTTCCTCAGGCTGAAGTCCAAAAGGATCAACTTAGCCTCACAGATCATCTACACTCTATCCTGACTCATTTATCTTGAAAAGGCAAATCCTCCAAGTGCCACCTCCACGTGTGGTCAGCCAGAATCTAGACCTCAAGGTGAACATAGGGTTCACAGTGGTGAACACAACTTGTCTTTGCAGGGAGGGAGGGAGATCTCCCTCTCACATGCAGACACACAGCAGAAATTGTGATCTACTTCAGAGCTAATAAAGTACTTCCCATGTGATTATCCATGTGATCTTGAACATATTATAACCTGCCCGGACTTCACTTTCTAAATCCTCAACATTACCTGAGTCATAAAGCTGTCTCGAGGATTAAGAGATGATGTATGTTGAGTATTTAGCATTCTATCTGGCATACGGACAGCTCCCTAGCTATTAGCACTAATTTATTATTATGTTTATATTCTCTGACCCTCTCCAAAGCCTGGGGAGGTAGTCAAGGCAGAGATAATGCTCTGTGTCTTGTCAGTGAGAAAACAAAAGCCCAAAGAAGTGAAGGGCATTTGCCCAATATCACAGAGATACTACAGCAGTAAGCCATGATTAGACCTAGGTCTTCTGATGCCTGTGAATTTTCCCATCAAACCCTGCTCATTTTGAGACTTTATCTATAATTTAATAAAGTAACCCAAGGGTTATTTTAAATGAAATGGTACTGTTACTCACATGAGATTTGCTGTTTTTTGTTTGTTTGTTTTTATTTTTGGTGGAACTACAAGGTAGAAGAAGGTTATTTACCCTCTTCTACCTGGGGTCACCTGGGGTCACCAGGTCTGCCCTCAGCCAGCTGTCTGTCATTGGGCAGACAAATGATCCTCCGGTCCTACACCTATAGTCCTTCATCTATAAACAAAAAAAGGCTGGGCAAGAATATTCTTGAGGTACTATCGAGTTTCAGCATTTATAAGTGTTTCCCAGATCTCAATTATTCATGCTAATAGAGAGAGGAAGTACAAGGGTAATTGAAATTCACAGATAATCCTTCAAGTTGTCTCTGAATCCTTGCCCACCAGGACTCCATCCTTCCCTATCAGTTGCTGACAAGTAGATGTAATTGACTGATTTCAACTTGATCTTCCTTCTGATCTTATTTATCCTCAGGAGAAAGCGACTAATGAGTAGAAAATTTGCCAAACAGGAGGAAAGGCAGCCATGATCTGTAAGCTGGTTATTTGTTTCTTGAGTTGCTGCAAGTGTCTCCCCAGTTCTGCCCCATGCTCTGAAAGGGGGTGGCCCTGAAGGACCCTGAAGACCGAATTCCTATAAATTAAATCCACCACTGTTCCATGCAGTGGTAAGCAGATGCATTGCATTAAAACGAACCAACAGACATACAAAACCCCCAGGCCAATATGGGGCCTGCTCTCCTGCCACCTTTGTGTTTTACAAAGCGACAGGACAATCATTCTCCTTTGCCTTCAAATGCAAGCAGCGCCCCAGGTGGCCTTCTGTGCCAGGAAAGCAGGAGTGAGCATTGGCTCTCCGAAGCCCTCGGAAGCCCTTGGAATGGCTCCATGTTGGTGCCCTCAACTCGGGGGGCACAGTTTGGAATGTATATTTGGGGAAAAGATAGATTTAAAAATTAGCAGAATTTCCCTAAAAAGGGAAAATCTACTCTGAGTGTGAAAGTTGGGATAGATTACAAAAAGAATAAAATCTCAATTAGTAGACAGAGAGGAGATGATAAAATATTTCCCCAAGTAGAAACTGTACATATTTTCAGATTATGGTTTCTACAGAATACAATGAATGTAGATTTGTGTCTGTTAGGAAGCTGCTCTTTGCTAGTTACAATTAACTGGAAGCTTTTTGCTAAGCAGGTGATAAGAAAGCTATTGTAACCCAGCAAGGGAGGCAACATAGAGTACTGTTCAAGGGTATAATCTGGCACCAAATTCCAGCTTTGATGTTCAGTGGCCATTGGCCTTGGGGAAATTCTTTCATATTGCTGTGCCTCAGTCTCCTCATTTGTAGAATAGAGATAACAAAAGTAACTACCTCATAGGGTATTTCCAGAAGGAATTTAAAAATCAATATTCATCTAGCCATTAGAACCAGGTCTCCATGTATTATGTGTTGAGCATTATCATTCGTAAAATTATTATCTAAATGTATATGATTTATGCATATTTTGTATCTGTACATCGTCTTCTCCTAAACTTTAACTGGTGATTGAAACAGAAACCACTATTATTTCCCCATTGAGAGAGCAGATAGGAGTCTCCCATTCAGCTTCCTGATGACCGGAAGGCCACTGAGTCCGCATGTGTGTACATCCTCACGCAGGCCAAGGCTGAAGTCTCAGGTGATGAGCCTGGTGTGGCTCTCCAGCCCCCTGAGGATGTCTTGGCTCTGCTTTTGTCTTCATCACAACAACTGGTGACAACATATATTTATGTGATTCTTGCAAGGCTTTTGGTGCATTTGAAAGTCCGTTTTACTTGAAGCATATTTATTTGCTTGCCTGCTTAAGAAATAAGAAGTTGTCCAATGCTTGCATAACTGAATCAAACTTACAGATTATTTAGTAGAACGGGAAACTCATCCAGTGTGGCAGAGTTGACTTGAAATGGAGCTTCTCTTCAGTTTACAAAAAGCTTTTATTCTTCCAATGTTACCAGTTCACACTCTAACTAACAAGAGACTGGCTGGCTGTTTCTTCACATCTTTGCCTATTCTGGGCTATGTGATCTTAAACTAGTTTCTCATGTGACTATAAGAGAGGTTGACTAGCTTTTTATGTTTATTGATGATTGGCTTCTCATCTCTGAGAACTACCTTTTTAAATATCTAACTCAGAATTTTATTAAATTATTAATATGCTTCTTATTTGTTTCAAGGTACTATTTGCAGATTAAAAACAGCAACTCCTTATCATATATATTTCAAATATTGTTTTCCGGCTTCAGCCTTTTAAAATACGTAAATTCATTATAGTAAATTTTGCTTTTGATGTATTTTGAATTTCTTTAATTGCTTAGAAATTTTCTTTCACTGGAAGGTTTATAAATATTTTCCAAACTTTTAATATCTTATATTTTTAAAATTAAAACATTAACCTATTTGGTATGTTTTATATACTCTTAATTGAGTTTCCTTCCATATAACTAATCACTTATTCTTGCACTATTTGTTAATAAAATATTATCTTTCCATAGAATTGAAATGATATTTTAACATATATTAAATATAAGTTCCTACCAATTTCTGAACTTTATATATTCTTTTTCTTTGACTGATTTGGTTATTCTTATACCCATACAGTTTTAATTACACATTTTTATACAAAGTTCTAATATCTGGGAAGGAGAAAGCATACTGTCTTAGTAACCTACTTTGTCTTTTCTCATTTTAAGATATTTATTGCTATATTAATTTTAAAATTGTAGTCAAGATAATAGAACATTTTCATTAAAATATTGCATATGCTTATGATTATTTTGGAATGATTGACATTTATACAAAATTAGTTATTCCTATAGAGGAACAAATTGTTTCTTTTCATTAGTTCATGTCTTATTTTATGTCCATCAAAAATATTTTGTTGTTTTCATATAGATTGTATAATTTTATTGTTAAATTTATTATTTGGTGCTTGTAGGTTATGTTTATTATGAATGGTATTTTTTCATTTTCCTTTTCTAACTGGATATTACTAGTACAAGGGAAAAATTGTATATTTATGTTGGATTCAGTTACCTTATCAACTTACTTTATTAATTCTAGTGATTAATTTTGTTTTCCAAAGGCTTTCCTTACTTCATTCCTTCCTTCCTTCTTTCCTTCCTTCCTTTCTCCTTTATTCCTTTCTAAAGTTTTCAAACAGACAATATTCAAATAAAAGTTATTTTACTTTCTAACATTTACACAGGTAGTCTTTATCTACTTTTATTGCATTAGCTAAAACCTCCAAATCAATGCACTATCTGACATCTCTGTCTTATGATTAACTAGTGAGAATAACTTTGGGCATATCCTCATTTAATTTGATATTCACTATTGAGAAATAGCTTTTCTGGTGGTGAATGGTTTTCCTCTATTTCTATTTTATGTGGAGTTTTTTGTGCCAGTGATGTTTGCTTTATTACTAGAGTCATATCTTTTTTTTCTTCTTTGATTTTGTTTTTGTCATGATGAATTATTAGCATAGATTTTCTGATACTGTTTCTGTAATCTTGGTAATAATATATTATTCTTTATATACTCTTTTGGATTCCATTTGCCATTTTTCTCAAGTTTTAGCATTTATATTTACAGTTAAGATTAATATGTGTTTCAATTTCTATTATGTTTCTGAAGATTTGAGATCAAGCATCTGCTTTATTCCTAAGCAAAATGGGGAATTTCTACATGCCATTTAGAACTGTGAGCACAACTTGGAAGTTCCTTGTATTTAAAACTCAAATAAAAATTTAGCAAAGAATTAGAGCATGATTCTTTTTTAATTGGAATATTTCCCTCTACCATTTTAGATTGTTCATATTTCTTACCTTTTTTGAATATCTGTAGTTTATATTCTGCTAGAAAACATCAATTTATTCCACAAGTTCAAATCCATGTCCATAATACTACATATCTGTGTCCACATATACTATCTCATTTCTCAGAATCATTTTAATTTTTTCCTAATTTTACTTATTTATATGTGATTTATGATTCATCATTTTTCTCTCTTACTTTCTTCTGAGGTTTTCTGTGATTTTCTCTGATTTCTTAAACAAAATGATTACTTCCCTCTCCACATTTTATACCAATGCATTACATAGAACAAGTTACAGATATAATAAAAATGTAGAATCCTAAACCATTACAAATAAACATACAAATTGTACGTATAGCTATTTCAAAAAGAAAAGGGTCAATGAGAGCAAGAATTCACTAGGAAGTTGGTCGTGAATGACATGACTTAGGAGTTGAAAGGGGAAAGGAAAGGAGTAACATTCCCAAATTATATGAGCTAATAGGTACCTCCACAAAGAGATTTCCCAATGAGTTCATTTTGAGATTTCCATTTGCGTTAAAGGGCATTGAGCTCTTCCTGAAATAAAGACATCTTAGGAGCTAATTAAAATTGAAGGATTTTTTCTGTGTCCAGACCCTGGTTTTTGTTAAATTTTCATTAACTTCACTGGGCCTAATAAAATCTAGGCTCCCAAACAATGAGAAAAGGAAGAAATGCCTGCTGGGCACAAGGTCATAAGTGAGGCTTGCCATTTTGACAATTACTCTAGGACTAAACCTGCAAAGATGTTGACAACGTGACACAGTTCTTCTTAAGGCTGAGAGAAGCTTCATATATCAATGGCCTGCAGGGCAAAAATTCAACGGAAAGAAAATATTCAGGGTAAATGCTCCTAGTTGAGATGAAATGGGGGAGGGACGAGGGAGCAATTTCTTTCAAATATTTCTCTTCAAAAGGATAATACATTAAGAGAATGTAAAAGTAGACTATTTAGTGTTTTCAAGACATGTATTAATATTTTATTTATATGAGGAGTCAATAGACTTCTCACATTCACAAAATAACAAAACAACTACCTCTGACCTCAGCCTTTATTTCTAAGACACTTTGCCTCAAATTATGGGATAAATGGTTCCTGTTCAGAGGAGAGAACCCAAAGGAAGCATTTTGGTCTGTAAAGAGCCTTTTCCCTTTTTTCAGAGGTAAAAAGAAAATGCAAAAGAAAGGACTCTTCTATGCCGTGTCAGCAGATATATGATATTTCCAATTTTCTTTTCACGACCTCTCAGGAAAACACAGTCTCAAAAGTGCTGTTCAACTGGAAAAAAGAAATTGTTCAACAATTATAGATTCATTCAATGTAAGGTGTGTGGTTTCTGGAAAATGCAGCAGCAACAACAAAATATGCACTCTCCATTACCACTTTGGTGAATTATAAAGAATTTCTTGAAGTCCTAGAGCTTTGTAATAAAAAGTAATTTTTGCTAATAGATTCCCTAGACATAAAGCATTGTGTTATATTGAATTGCATACATTAGACCAAAATGCTCTCTTGTTCAAACTTGTGTAATTCCAGAGACTTCCTGCAAGTTTTATGTTCATGAAAGAATTAGCTCACGGATCATCACAAGTTGCTCTTTCTTCATGAGATGGAGCGTAAAGGAACCACAATTGGAACCCAGGGATAAATGCAAGGCAAAAAGAGAAGTACAGATTGTTGACTATTTTATTCATACATACTGAAATGAGAAAATCAGTAAGGCTAAATTTGTGTGCCATAGCAATTTTTTAAAAGCTCACATTAATTTTTTGAGGCCCAGTTTACCTCCACTAAAACATAATTGTGCAGCTTAATGTATTTTTCCAAATGCATGCACCAGAGTAACCCTGCCTGTTTAGGATATAGAACATTGTAGTCCAAAAGTTCCCATCTGCCTTTTCATTCAGTTCTCCCCAAAAGCAATCACTATTCTGATTTTCATCACCATTGATTCTTCTTGTTCTTGAACTTTATTTAAATGGTATTATATAATACGTATCCTTTTGTGTCTGTCTTTTCTTACACAATATGTTTTTGAGAATTATTCATATTGTTATATATATTAGTGACTTGTTTTTTACTGGTATTCCATTGGGTATATATCTACAGTGTGTTTATCCATTTCCCTATTTATGGATATTTAGGTTGTTTCCATTTTTTTAGTTATTATGACTGGCATGCCTAAGATAATTTTGCAAAATTCTTTTTGTGGGTATGTTTATGCATTTTTTTTTGGCTGTATATTTAGGAGTGGGCTCACTGGATTATATAACATGGTAATCTTTCTTAAATCATAAAATTAAGAAAAATTTTAATTACACTACAAATATTGTTTATTTTAATTCAAACACAGCATAGCAAAGGTAAAAAAAAAAAACCACAGCTAATACTATGTAGCATTTCTCTTTCATGATGTTTTTGTGTCTCATTGTAATAATACATAGGCACCTGTGTCTGTATTTGTGCATAGACATGTGTGTGTATATATATACACACACAGAATAGAAAGAGAAAACATTACATTATGAATTGTTATTCAAGAAATAATGTATTTATACAGTCATCCTACCCTTTTATTCATATAACAACCCATCTTAGACATTTTTTTATCTCAGTCTGCTTAGTCTTCATTCTTTTTAATGACTGTATTCACTCGTTTACTCATTCAGCAAATAGATATTTGTTATGTTCCTAGTAAATTCAGCACCATCCAAGGAGCTTCAGATAAAACAATAATCTACAAAGCAAAATTCCTTCCTTTAGGAATTTACATTTTAGCAGAGATAGATAAATAATAAATGTGTAAATATATATTTAATGGTGCAATTAACTTCTTGGTAAATATCATTATGAACATGTGTTAAATATTTCTGCAGGCTAAATCCCCAGAAATGAAATTGCTGAATTAAATTGAAATTGCTGAATTGTGTGAATTAAAACACACACATTTTAAATTTTGAAATATATTGACAAATATTGCCTTAAAACTACTGAAATCAGATAGATGGGGTACTAAATAGGCAGAATGATGGTGCCCCAAAGATACATGTGTCTTAATCCCCGTAATCTTTCAATATAATGTCTCACACAGCAAATGGGACTTTTTAGATGTGATTAAGTTAAAAATCCTGAGATGGAAGAATTATCCTAGATTATCCAGATGGGTCTGATATAATGACCAGGTGAAGAGAAAGGAAGGAAATTTAGTGCCCAAGCGATGCAACACGAGAAAGACTCCACAGGCCGTTGCTGGCTTTGAAAGTAGATGGGAAGTCAGCAGTCAAAAATGAGGATAAGCTCTAGAAGCTGGGAACATTAAGAAATCGGATTCTCCCCAGATCCTCCAGAGAGAAATTCAGCCCTGCAGACACCTTGATTTTAGCCTGAGACCATTTCAGACTTTTGACCTCCAGAACTGTAAGAGGACACTTTTTGTTGTTTTAAGCCAGGAGCTTATGATAATTTCTCACAGCAGCAGTAGGAAACTAATACAATGAACAAGGAATCGTGCTCTCAAAGCTGGACAATGCATGTGTTCTGGAGCTGGGTTTTCTGATGTCAAAGCTTCTACCCAGACACCTATTAATTGTGAGAGCTCAAGCGGGTTAACATCTTTGTGCCTGTAGTTCTTAATTTTTAAATTTGGTATGATTGTAATAGTATCTACCTCATGGTTTCATTTGTGTTCTTGTGACTTAAAAAAAAAATGAGTTTGTCAACAGAAAAAAATGTTTAGAACAAATCCTGTTATATAGAGCCTTCTATGTAATAGTTATTTTTATTGCAATTATGTAATGATTTGATTTTTCTCTACTGTAAGGCAGAACAAGTGTCAAACTCTGGATATAGTATGAGTATTATGTTTATTATATTACTATGTCACATGATAAATGGTGAATATGGAGGGGTGTGTATATTAATAAAACCTTAACTCATCCTCAGTGGTTTCCATGTATGAGTGCATACACACACAAATGCACAGTGTATGTATAAATACAGATATAGACGTTGACACATGAAAGCAATGGGCACCAGATGGGGGATAATGGACGTGCTCAATAAATGTCATTTTGAACCAGCTCGGGTTTGCACAGGATTCATGCTGAGTCCAGTCCACTGAGGGCCAAGAATATCTACTTCTTTATCTTCCAAAGTACATCCAGAAAAAAAATGAAGAAAGCACAGCCAGGAAAAGCAGTAAACCTTACTCATGCCTGAGGGCTAATTCATTTCACAAAAATAACATGTGTTAGAACTTATTTTTCTTCCTTTTCTTTGGAAGCAAGGCATTTTCCTAAAGACCCCAGAGTGGTCCTCTTCCCTTATGCCCTGAGAGGCCTTGAAAGAACCTCTCCAGAATCCTCATCAGGCCTGTGTTTCCACTTCCTTTGTGTTTTCGGTGCTAGCAATGACATGCAATCTCATCTCCTGATCACGTTGCTGGTTTCCTGAAGGATAGAGATCTGTAGCTGCTCTCTGGTCTAGATTATGACAGTTTTAAAGCAGGTAAGCAAGCTATGGGATTATTAGCCATTCTTTTAAGTTCCCACAACAGGAGATGCCAGCTGCTCCTTTCCTCATGAATCCGAGCGTAGGGATTGTGTTCTTGAAACTTCTGCAGAGAGGCCAGACAACATCTGGATGAACAGGGGTTGTTGTGGAAAGGGAACCAGAGGAGGATTTCAAATGACTGTGTTCTAGCCCAGGTGTGGCTACCTACAGACTTGAGGACAGTGGCCAAACGCTGACAGGGGGGCGGCCCTGCAGTTCCCGCTGTGGTGAACACTCCCCGTGCTATCCTGACGGCTGCCGGGGAAATCAAAGGCAATGGCCCAATGACCACGTTTAGTCCATTTTACTCAGGCCTCTTTCTTCTCCCCTGGGATCTGAGCTTTGTGAGATCATCGACCTCATCTGTGTATCTCAGGATGGGACGCAGTGTCAGGTGTCTAACAGGAACTCAATCACTTACCGATAATTGACTAAATAAATCACATGGACTTTTATATTTTAAGTTATAAGATACTGGGCAAACATAACATGGTATTATGTCTTTTTTATGATGCTTCTAAACATCAGCCCAGATTATCAGAAACATCAAAACTTATAGCGAGAAGAGGTTTTGGAGGGTTTTTTTTTTTATACACTTTGACAGTCATCCAGAACCTCCCTGTACCTTGTTTGCATCTTGCCACAGAGAGGGTGCTCATTATGTACCAAATAATCTCTAGTCCCAGAGGTCTCTTCCAGAAGGGCTTGCCTGGAGCCTGCACTTGAGGTGGGCCAGTAAGCTACAGAGCAAGTGTGCACAGCTTCTGTGTTCTCTGTGCACAATACATGAAAATACCTAGCAGGTGCTATTGTGCATTGGTGATTTTTTATTCCACAGTTTTACTAAGATAGTTTAATTAGAAGCCATTAGAGGTGATAATGAACTTGCATATCTGTGCACAACTGCTGAGAATTTTAAAATGAAACAAATGTAGTTCTCCTTAGCAAGCAGGTTATTCCTTAAGGATAATCGTTCGCAGGGTTTTAAGTAGTTTGATGAACACTTCTTGGCTATTTACTTTCGTGTGCTACTCCTTTGGGTACATTGTCTACACACCTCAAAAATAACACATTATATGGATTGAATTCTTTTTGAAAAATTTTTCAAAAATAAGACATCTCTAAATTTTTACTTTTCTGATCATCTATCTAGAAGTCTGAAAATGATCTCTTGGGCATTTTGTAATCTTATTAAAATTTCCTCCTAACTTCATCTTTCTTTTCCCCTCAAATTCCTTTTCTACCCCACTACAAGTATCATTAGTTCATTGAATGATTAATTGATATTGCTATATAACTGGCATGTAACATCATATTAATGTCAGGTGTACAACATAATGTTTGATGTATGTATATATTGCAAAATGATCACCAAAACAAGGCTAGTTAACAGCTATCATCACACATAGTTACAAATTTGTTTTCTTATAATAAGAATTTTAAGATCTACTCTTAGCAACTTTCAAATATATGTATAAAGTATACTCTTTATACAAGCAGGCATGTTTCTGTCACTTGTCTTAAAAATTGTCTTTGGAACAGTAAAGTCTAAGAAAGCTCTTTCTTCATTTTTCTTTATGTTTTTCTCTTTAAAAAAAATGATAGTATCTGTATGACACTGAAAGGTAGGAAGATGCATTTTTCTTTGTGTGGCCAGAGGTGACTGTCAACATTCTGGTACATGAGACAGAAAACCTTGTCTTTATATGGCATGCAAGTACTTTCAAATAATCAAGTCCATTACTTCTGTTCTGCTTTACCTTGTTTGTATCTTGCAAGGATCATCATCTTTTCTGGCTTTATGTCCAGTGTCTTTATAAGAATAAAAATTATGTATTACCCAATAAAATTAAATTTGCAATTTTTGGTGCCCAGTTAAAATTTACCAGGAATGCAAAAAAGCAAGAAAATAAGACCCATAATGAAGAAACAAGACCAATCAATCTAAATGGACCCAAAAACGATGAGATGCTAAAACAAGCAGAAGGACCCTAGAAAAAATGACACTAAATCAGTTAAATGGAGACATGGAAGATATACAAACATCCAAATTTAAGTTCAAGAGATGAAAAAAAATCATGTGTGGAATGAAAAAAATCAATGAATATGACCAATAACAGATTAAATATTACAGAAGGAAAGGTTAGTAAACATAAAACCTTAACATTAAAAACTGTCAAAAATGAAACACAGAGGAAAAAATGGAATCAAAAGTAATAATAAACAGCACCACAAAACAATATGTAAATGAGTGGTTGTGGCTGTGTTCCAATAACATTTTCTTTAAAAAAGCTAGTGGTCAGTCCACTGACCAGAGTTAGTCAATCCCCAATTTAGACAAAAGAAGAGATAAACTCATGTGTTTAAATTTCCATGTTGAACCAGAAGTCTACTGTGTACCCCCGCTAAAATATATCTATGTATTATAATGATTTTTGATATAACATGTACTGAATGAATTAATAGCTGTTTAATGAGTAAATGAGTACATCACAAAATTTTGTTGCATTAATGAATCCACCAAGTTGGACAAATCTTCAGGAAACTCGAACCCTAGATTTTATTTTCCTCTGATAAAACTGAACCCATCATCTTCCTTTTGCTCAAAAGGTAGAGCCTGGTATGAAATGTTTACATCTGGTTTAGTGTTTTTATGGGACAAGAAAAGAGTTTTTGAGTAGATTCTGCAATCAATTTCTGGAAATAGAGAGAGAATATTCTTTTCATTTAACTTTAATGAGGTAGATGCCCTTCATTTGAAATTCATCAATGTTGTGAAAACCATTTCTGGTAAAAACACAGGTGCTGTTTTTCCATAAATTATTTGGGCCTCTGCAGAGCCCAAGCAGAACAGAAACGGCAGGGAGTTTACAAAATTGTTTTCTATATTTGAAAATACCACCTAAATAGAAAATGAAAAGGAGAAGCATCTGGCCAAGCACAAGTTTTTGGGGAGAGAGGAAGAAGGAGGAGGTGGAGCTCAGTAGGAATTTATCTCTATTCAAAACATTTCTCTTCCCACAGAAAAACTTTGGATTATTCAATAACAAAGCAAACATCATATTATGGAATCATAAAACTGCAAATTCTCTCAACTGAATGGCCCTTAAAGAACATCTATTCTGGTCCAAATTTTATTCAATGTTGGAATCCAAATCCACCAAATGCTGATTTCCCTTGAGTTTGACCACCCCAGGGACAACGTGTTTACCATAATCAAGACACTGTTCTCTACTTGTATAGCTTTCTTGTTCTTTCTAATTTCTAGAACAGTATTATCTTCTCTTTATCAAATCAATTTTCTATTTTCCCATCTCACACCCAAGACACAAAGGGTGTCAATAAAGAAAAGTTTCAGTGAGGAGATAGATGTCTGAACAACTAAGTATCTGTACATTCATTTATGCTCAGGTACTTTATTCCCCAAACATTAGGGATATGACATTGTGTTGCATGAAGAACACAGTTCCTGACCATAAGAAAGTATAATCTCAAGGATAAAACAAACAAGTAAACATATATAATCCCAATACTGCTTAAGATTTAGATAAGATTAAATTCCATCACCTTCCCCGGGGTGTATGTCCCCATGATCACCCAGGACTCGGAGCTCCTGGCTTCAATAGAGGGGATGCATTAATGGATCAGCATGCTCCCTGTCCTATACTTTATTAATCCAGATATCACCCTTTTCACAAAAAAGGAAAAAAAAGTTTACCACAAAAGACTTCTGTACCTGACAGACTTTACTGGATATTAAAGACAAAGGAACAGTTTACATAAGATTAAACAAACAATGCAAGATTGCAAGTCTGATATCTTCGTCACTAAAACCCATTCCTTGGGCTAGGCTACCACAAGTTTATCAGTGGTTTGTTCTGTACCATGTAGTCTCAGCCTCATACCACTTCTCGGTTTACCTCTCCTTTGGTCACCTATTTTTCTTTTGCACCTTTCCCTTGAAAATTAGCCCCAGGATGTCCCAAATTTTGTAGCTGTTTTAGACTGGACCAGTTGAGCTATCTCCAGCCCTGACTCCCCCATTCACCTCTAGGATTTAAATATTGAAAACAATCTGAGTATTCAACCAAATAAAAGAACCACTCATGGGACAGAAGTCCCCGACTATCTGTCACCGCTAGGGTTCCTTGAGAAACAGACTCAAAGTTTATCAAGAACATTTATTACAGAGCATCCTTGTGATCACCACCTGAAGAATGAAGCAAGACCAGGGAGAGGAAGAAATAAAGCCAAGACACTAGCTGGGTAAACTCAACTCAGCCCACAGGGAGCTCGGGGGAGAAAATTGCCTGTTAGGGCTGTCTTACACTGGACTGAAATAGCAGCACCTTGGCACTCACACCTCAATCAGCCGTTTACTGGGAAGAGCCTGACTGAGCAACATGGATCTTTTGAGGCTAGACCTGAAGGTTTCAACACTGAAGTCTGTCTACTCACAGCATGTCCAGAAGCTAAGGTCTTACACTTAAGGTATAAGTCCTTCTTGGAAGAGATATATGGAGGGTGCATCACTGTGTTTTCCAAAGACCATCCTTTATGTCTCTCATATCCACCTTTTCATATTTATTTGAGGCATAGCCTGCCCAGAATTCTTGAGAGGTAACTTGAAAGAAGAATGTTAGTGAGATATGCTACAGCTCTTACCACAGCGGTTGGTCCCCAGGCCATGACTGATACTCACCAATTCCATTCTCTATTATTCAGTCTGTATCATCTTTACCTTCAGCTACCACAGCGGCTGGAATTGGAGGTTTATCTTATGGTAAGACACAGGCCATCCTCTTGGAAATATCAGCCCCTGATTACTAGGCTTTTGCCCGGCCAAAGTTTCTGCCCTTATTCATTTACCATCACCATTGGGTAGTGGATCACTCAGACATCAAACATATTCTTACTTAGCTTCACTGTGTAAAAGAAGTCCTACCTCATCCCCATGACCAAGGTCAATGATCTCTATAAAGGCAGTCATTCCTATTCTTGCCTGCTGGTCCTTGGACACAAGAAACCTAAAGTGAACATACATATTAAGCACAGCCATAGCTCAATATATGAGTACAGCTCTGTTTTGTCCCCTTCTGGAAGTGTTCTCCCTTTGGGGATTAGGAGCAGTAACAATGCAGAGCATACAGTTGCAGGAATAAACTCAAGTTCTGCAAGTGGATCATTAGGAGTGATGCTGAAAGTGTCACACTTGTCACCTCTTGGCTCCTAAACCCATGTGCCATTCCTACTGAGGATACAGTATCACGAAAGGTCTTTGATTATAAGTGTGGACTCAGGAACCTTTGAAAATATATTCAAAAACCTCCAGTGACTCCTCATCTCATTTAGGGCACAATTTAGAATCCTTAGCATGTCTTCAGTTTAACTCTTTCTTGTCTCTCTGACTTCAACTCCCACCACTTTCCCCTGTTAGGTATTCATGTTCTAACAACCAATGTTTCCTGATGTTACTGGAATATCCCAGATATGTTTCAGAGACTCCGCACTTGATCTTCATTCCGCCTGGTATGTTATCCCCAGGACACTTACTGGTTCACTTATTTAACTATTTCAAGTGTTGTTTAAATGTCTTTTCGAGGAGGCTTTTCTTCATCACTGTATTTTGAAATTATTCCATTCCCTGGACCCTTAAGACTTTGTATTCTTTCCCTCTTTTTCTTTTCTACTTTTCTCCATAGTACTAATTATCATCCTCTACCCTGTTCAGTTATTTTATTCATTGTCTGTCTCCTCCCACCAGTATGCAAGTTCCATGTAGGCAACTGGGTGTTAGTTTGGGTGTTTGTTTTGTTTTAGTCTGTTTTGGTATTACTATTTACTGAGTGCTTAGAACCGTGCCTGGTAGGTGCTCAGTAAATATGTGTTTAATGAATAAACAAAAATGGAAAGTTTTATTATAAATATCATTACTCATCTACTAATGCTGATATAAGGAGATATAATTAGGTCTGTGAATATGCAGACTAAAAATAAGATCAGCTAGGCAGGAATATAGGGCACAGATTTGGACAAATGTGAAGGAACTATGCTGCCTCAGCCTTAGCTTCTCAAGACTTTGTTCATTAAATTCCTTTTTGAAGAATCAAGATAAAAATATGAAACTAAGAGGAACATTGAATTTTCAGTAGTGTCTGCTTGACTTTGGCTTCAAATTACAGCCTGATACAGCCTTGTAGAAGAACAAAGAGATTTATGAAAGGAAGACATGTATTTTTCATTAGGGGGTACCTTTACACTAAAACCAAGGACAGCTATTTAACTTGGTTGAAACTGAAAAATTTAAGAAGTTCCAAGTGTTGCAGATTCTAGTCAAGCAAAGGAAGTTCCAATTTCCAGTGTGAGTAATATATAAGCTTCTTAACTTCCTGTATTGCTACCAAATCAACAGAATACATACTGACAAGCATTTATCTACTCAATACATTTTTTAAAACCTACTATGTTAACCTCTAAAACATGCCAGATACTCTGAAAAGTACTACAAACACCAAAAACAAGTGTGACAAAGTACAAGTCATTAAAGAATGGAGGTTCTACCTGTAGTAACAGATAAACATATGATTTGTTGCTCAAAAATGGAATTAGTGCTAATTTAAGTGGTAGAACAGTGAAGCATTTAGAACTCTAGGAGAAAAAGTAAAAAAAAAAAAGTAGGTGAGTTTAAAAAAAGGCACTGCAAAAATAATAATTTGCATAGATAATAATTCAGAGTTAGACCCTCAAAGATAAATATTACCTCATATGATCTGGAATGAAAGGGAATTTTTTTTTTGGCAGAGCATAAAAGAGTATGTTATGTTGAATGAGTAGCAAATTAATAATGATTATAATAGCAAACTATTTTATGCACCAAATAGATGCTACAAACTGATGTGTTTCACATCTATATAATGCTTGATCCTCATAGTAATCCTATAAAGTGGGTATTATTATTATATTTATTTTACCAATGAAGTAAAATAGTCTAGATTGTTGGATAAGCAAACATCAAGAAGCTAAACATGCAAGAGATTAATTAGGGAAAACATCCATGAGGGAAAATGGAGGGGGATCAGGAGAGGCCAGAAGAGCTATCAGACCACAATGCAGACCTTACATTTGTGAAGGTAAGAAGGAAGAACGGAGGAAATATTGAATGAAAGAGGAAGGAATAAGGATAAAGGAAGGAAGGAAAGGAAAGTAAAAAGGAGAAAGGAAGGAATACTGAATGGGTCAGAGGAAGCTGACATAGTCACTGGGAAGCCCTCAAGCCAAAGACAGAGAAGCGGTCCAAAGGGTCCTGTGTCCTAGAAAGGGGTCTGCAGTAGTAGCCCTGCTGTTTTCAGTTATTTCCTGGCCGAACCTGTGAGCTGCCCCACCTCTGCATGAATGTTAAGGTATATTTGACATCTGGGCAACATCTGGGTCCATCCATCCATCCATCCATGCTCTCTACAGGTGGAGATCTGAGAGGAGCATCCTTATGGACACCGTGCGAAGGAACTGAGCAGGTAGGAGATGATCCCACTGAGGTCACAGAGATGCAAATTGTGAGTCTGTCTAAGACCATTTGGTCCCAGACTCATGCTGGAAGTGCAGTAATACCCTAAAGTAAGAAAAAGTCATTTTAGAATTCCACTTGAAAAAACTCATTCTGATAACGAGGTGACAGGTGGGATTATACAATGAAGAGAAATTGAAATGGAAAAGACGAGACAGGAGGTTGAGGCAATCGTCCAGAAAAGAAAATTTGAAGATCTAAATAAAAAAGAATAACAGAAGGGAACAGACGCATTTCAAAGTTTAGTCAGCAGAATCAACAGGATCTGGTGATTTACAGGATGTGGGGAAGGAGAGGGAAGAGTGGAAAATGTGGAAAAACACCATAAATGTTTCTAGTTTTAGGACATTGAAATTGAAAATATAATAGTGGCTTGGCAAGAAAAGAGTGAATTCTTGCTTTGGGTGTATTGAGCTGGAGAAGTTATTATGTATCCAAGACTTTGTGAGGCATAGTAGAACCCTCTAAAATGTAAATGCAAAGCATATTTTAGCCTTTTGCTATATTTTTATTATGTATAACTATTTTGTATAATTTTAGAAATAACACTGGAAGTTAGGTATGTTTATAAGAGTAAGCAAGTTATTGCTATTGAGATGGATGCTTGACATGTATAGTTTCTGAATGAGAGGATCCATCGTAACAGGCAACTGTAAAAGACAGTTGCCAGTGCTCTGCCCTCTGCACAAAAATGTTTCCTTTGGATGTAAGGAGACAAAAAGTTGATGATATAAGTAGGAACCTAACTGAGGCTTTGAACAAGAGACTAGAGAGCTTAGTTTCAGCCTGTACAAAAAATTACGACTGACACTGGATATCATGATAAAGTTTATAAGATATTTAACATACTTTGAAAGTAGGTCTTCATAATAAGCCTGCCGATTACTCAGGGAATGTTTTCATTTTATAGAACTCTAAGTCACTTGCCCAGTGTCACATAGATTTTGGGTGAAGGAGACAATGTATGATGTCAAGTCTTTAGGCTCCATGTTCACTGGGTAAGTTATGGAAAGTTCTTGAACTCAAAAGTGGGAAAATCATAGTTGTACCTGAGTAGGACTTACCTTATGTCCAAGAGCAGAGAGGAATCAAAGGCAGGAAAGCCAAAGGCAGGTGAATGAGGTGAAGGATAACCTTCCCTTAAGATATAAGCACAGCTTTACAATTATAATGCTACTGCAGTCCTTACTTGCAAAGGCAAGAGACCAAAGAACAGAACTGCCCCAATCCGGTGTATTAAACATGGCAGGTGAGTAACATTGGCTTGACAATGCTGCAGCTCACAAGGCAGTGTGTGACCCTAATAAGCCTATTTTTACACTGATTTGATGAATGGTGAGGTCTTAGGGTCACCCACAGGCCCCAAAGCTGAACTTTGTGGATGGAACAGTAGAACTAAAATAAATGCAATTTCAAGGTGGTTATCCAAAGACAGTACTCAGTGTTTCCCAAGAAATACATGTATTTACACAATTGTACATATAATAAAAAGAGATGCTAAATGAGAACTAAAGAAGGCCACACCAGTAAGAAGAAATGTAAGAGAGAGCAAACACAACTTTCAAGGCAGATTTCAGGATTTTCTCAGTGCGGAAAAAGTTATTTTATATAAAAAGCTCACCTTAATAGACATATTTGGGGACACAGTGCCACTGTGCCACTGTGACATAAAGACATCACTGAATCACCCGCATCAGAGCTACAGAGGGAATTTGGATTTTAGGAGGTGACTGAGGAGAAGAAAAGTGCTACTGTACAGGCAGCAAAGAAGATAAAAAGTTAAAACAAGGAAACAGGGAAATTAAATTAAAAATGGCATCAAGAACTAGTGGCAGATGTGAATGGCAGAGATTTTAAATAATATCCATATTTAAAAACTTAAATTCCCCATCCCACCCCAAAGGTGTCTCAGTGCTTTTATAGATGCTAGACCCTCTGCCTAGGATTCTTTCCCCTCCTCACTACATTTATTCATGCTTAAATATCCCAGTAATGGGTATTCTCTTCTGTGAGACCTTTTCTGATGCTTCCACGTAGTACAGAGTAGCGGCCTCCTCTGTCCTGCCCCCATTTTATGGTGGACTTCCCATTGCTGCATTTGTAGGATCCCACATGCTCACCTCTGCTCACGGCCCCTTCCCCTGCACATTCTCATGTCATGCTCTCACTGAAGTCAAGGTTCATGTCCTATTGTTTTCTGTCACTCCATTGCATAACACACGATCTGGAGCAGAGGAGGCTTCTGACAAATAACTGGTTTTCTAATGGCTTCCCTTTCTAATCTGAGGGTGAAAATATTAAATATACATGGACCATCTTAGTTTCAGATCAGAAGTTTGCAAAAAGTTTGGACTGCACAGTACTAAGAATGACTCTGACTATTAAACTAGAGGAGATGGTAGGGGGAGAAAGCATTGTAGAGGACAGAAAGAGATATTTAGAAGAAAAACTTGTTATAAAAGAGGAAAGAGAGTCAGAAGGGAGATTATGCAATAATGGACTGAGCCCAGCTCTCCAAATTGCCAGCGTCAAAGGGGTGCCAGGGAGACAGCAATGACCTGGAGAAAATGGTGGCTGCAGAGGTTCCAGTGGGTATACCCTTCAAGGACAAATGTTCTGAGCCTCAGCACAGCTTCCAAAAAAATAACTCCTTAAAATCAGGACAATTGGCTGTAGCTCAAGTTTCTGTAATGCCTCCTAATCTGCCAGCTATGAAGTTGGAAAGGAATGAAGAGAAATGGAGGAAGAAGGAAAGTGGGAGAAGGGAAGGCAGAACAAAAGAAAACAAGAGAGAGAAAGAACAAGGAAAGAAAAAGGGAGGAAAGAACAAAAAGGACTAGAGATGACGAGAAGAAAACCTCCACAATACATAAATCTGACTGATGGAGATTTCTCTCGCTTGACTGACAAGCTTTTATTTCTTCTATAAATAATACAATAATATCCATATTTTTCAATATTCAAAAGAGATGGCCAGATGGAAGTAATCCATGTTGTCAAATTCTGTATGTATCTTTATCATTCCTGAAATATTTTATAAATTTCCAAGATGTCTTTATTTCCTTTTTCCACCATTTTTATGTAAATGTTATGTATTATGCATGCATGCTGTGCATACTCTTCTGCATTGCACTTAAAATACACCTGCAAGTTCATTATCACTGCACAAACCTCCCCCATCTGTTGGCTCTTTGCCAGTCTTGCAGGTTAAGAATGGCCTCTTTGTTTATTTATATTTTTAGATATCAAGTTTATATAATTGAGTTATCATAATTTTTGGTTCATAGTGCACTTATTATCATTAAACCTTGCATGGTTCTCTTTAACTATACTGTATTCGTTTAACCAATTAATTAATTAATTACATTCATGGTCTTCACCATACAACCCCAAAACTCATACATTAGCTGGATGTATGTATCAATAAAGAGATGTCCTTGGGACTTCCCTGGGTTTCCTTACTCATGTTCTCAGCACCTAGCATCCTCTGTCCTTAGGGAGAGTACAGTGTAAACCTTACCTCCTGCCCCGCATGTGTGCTCTGCCAAACTGTCTGACTGAACCCACAGTGCCTCTGCCTCACACCTATGGCCTCAGCCACCCACCTCATCCTTGTTGCGGTCAGCTACATTCGTCCTAATTCACCCTCTTGAAAACATCCCTGGAAGTTCCCACTGCAAAGATGAGAGACTAGAATTCAGGGACGGGGATATCAAACTTGTCTGCTGCAATGGTGATGAGAGAGGTACCACCATATTCACGACAATAACCAAAGCTATTTCCTCCTGCCTGACATATATTTAACAAGACAGGGGCCCCATTGCACTCCCATCCTAGCTATCTCCATGGAGAGAGACAGAGGATTTACTAACACATGATGGAGAGAGGACTACAGGGAAGGACATAACTTCCCATTCATGGAAGACTTTGCAATATTTCACCTAACTCACATGCTGCCATAAAACTAAAGGGCATAGAAGAATATCAACATGAATGTTCCCTCGTACACATCTGTCTCATCTTCCCTTCCATTCCCTCTTAAATACCATCTCCCAGGGCCATCCAACAACATGGTACAGTCAGAAATTTCTTTGCCTCTGAGCTTGCAAATATAGACACTTCCTCTTCAAAATCCACTAACCTTACAGTACACCCTCTAACCTACATGCAACTTTTTACCTCATCAGAATATCAATGCCTCCAAACCTATTGGAAACTACACTTGCTATGTTCTCCATCCAGGTTGTATTTTAAAGCCCCTCTCTTCATACCCATGTCTGCACTAAACTTCACATGCATGTTTCTGGCATTTTGTTTATTTATTATATATCTATTTGAAAAATTCTGAAGATGGATAAATTCCAATACTTTATTTTTATTGTGATAGTACTGGTTTATAAATGTATATAAGTTTCAGGTGCACAACATTATAAAGCAACATCTGTGTTTCCTACATCATGGTCACCGCCGAAAGCCTGGTTCCATTCATCAGCATGGAATGGAGCTCCCCAGCGTCTCACTTTCATGTGGTCCATGGAGCCTCCAACCAGACAAGTTCACCACTGTAAAATAATTAAATCGAATCTCAGTTAGAATGTAGACCATTCCCAGAACTATCTTAACATATATTTGTAGTTATCCTGCTCCTCTAGTTTGTAAAGTCTCCCTTCCAGTCTCCTCTCACTCTTAATAGCTATCACTTTCTTGTACTTTAAATTGAAAATATTGGAACTGTCCATCATTAATTATAAACCCACCTAATAGCTAGAGCTGGTGACATCAACCAAATAATTTCAAAAAAGCTGCGGATGTGGGGGAATGAGACTTGGACTGAGTTTAAGAATGTTTCTGAAACAAAATTTTTACCTGAAATATTTTAGGATAAATCTATAAATGAACAATAAAGAAATAAAATGTAGGAAAAAGAGGAAAACTGTATTTCTTTTTTTCCCATTGTAAGTTGGAAGAAAAATGGATGCAGATTACAGTGGGTTTGTCTAGTTTTTTCAGTCCTCACCCTACTTGACGTTTCAGCAATATTAGACAGTGAAGTCTCTCTCACCTCCAGACACTCTGTTCCCTGGCTCCTGATTTGTTCTTAGCTCTCCAGCATTTTCTACCCAGTGATTAAATATTGGGGATCATTCATAGACTCTACTCTGGTCTCACAATGTTTACTCAGTAAGCAATTATATTCATTTTCTGAAATTCAGTAATAATCTATTCACCAATGATTTTCAAGTTTATATATGCTATGTAGTCTTCTCTTTAGATGTCTAGACTCAGTTGTTAAATGGACATTTTCATAGGGGTGTTTTACAGATGTTTAAAATCCCTCGGTGTCCTCTCCTTGTCATTAGGGTATAATCTAGGTCCTAACTTACAAGATCTGGGCTATCCCTGCTCTTTCACCTCTTCCAGTGCCATCCGCCTTCATCGTCCAGTCTCTGCCATACTTCACTCTCCAAATGGGCCACGAATTTCTTCTGCTTTTCTCATTGCCTGGAACCCTCTTCTCATCTCCTCAGCCAGCTCTTTGTCCTGCTCACTTCTCATCATTAGACCTCTCATTATGTGTTACTTCCTAGGAGAAGCTTTCTTTGTCTCCCTGGAGAAAGGAATCCTTTCTTATATTCCTACGGCAGGCTTTATTTCTGTATTACATGCAAGCCCATTCTAACTGCATGTCAGCCTCTATCTTCAAAAAAACTATGAACTCCACAAGAGTGATGCTCTGGCTGTCTTACTTACTGCCATGTCTTCAATCCCTGGTGTAGTGTACACTGGAACCATCACCCCGCGTCCCCGCCTGGCCTATGTTGTTCTGGGGCAGGACCTGCATCAGTAACACTCTGGCCTCTTTCTTGTCCCCACCCGAACTCCACTCTCATGCTTACTCTTTCCCCAGCAACAGAGGAGGAACTCAGCTGATGGATGAATTTGAAAGGATTTGTGGAAATACTACTTTCCCCTTTGGTCACTTGGCTAACAGGCTAAAAGTAACACCTAACAGCTTTATGAGGATCTTTCGATCCTCATTTCTCAGTTTCTTTAATATGCTTCTCAACTAGTTTCAAGTTCAGGCAGAGAATGAGAATTTTATTTATTGAGCCCTCCAAAACAACAAAATAACCCAGTTGCCTGGCCCATGGTAGCTATATACCTGTTCAATAAATTTATGAAAAATCTTACTAACGAATTAAGTTTGAGGATATGAAATAATAGGACAATCAAAGAGGGCTTTGGGATGCAAAAGAGAATAAAAACAAGGATGGTAAAGAGAAAGAGGAGAAGGTAGAATAAAAGAAGGATTTGAAAAGACAGGAGATTATGCTAGGATATTTAATGCAGATTAGTTATATAATCTTTAAAACAATCCTAGGTATAAAATAAAGCAGACAGGGACATAATTAAAATACTTGCCAAATTAAAAAAAAGTCAGGAAAGGGATTCATTTTTCAGAATAGAGTATCAAAAGGACAAATCTTTAGATAAAGAATCAGGAATAATAGAATTAGAGTTGCAAGGAATTTAGAGACAATGTGGCATGTTTTGTTTTATGAAAGATGAGTGAAACAGGTTCTCAAGGTCACAGAGAAAGTGGATAGCAAATCAGACCAAGACCAGGTTTTCTGGCTCTCAACTCAAAGACATTTTGTGGCTGTCTCCTTTAAAATGTGAGGAACCTAAAGAAAAATCAAAATTAAGATTTAATGAGAGACTGAGAAAACCAGATGAATGATGGAAAATGTAGCATGGGATGAGAGAAGTGAATAAAAAAGAAAAGAATTCATTTTTAATTCATAGATATTCCACTTTGTTCAACATTTAGGATCTATGATTTAATGGTGGTTTGGCACATAGAGAAGGAGAACAAAAAAATAGTGAAAATGTGAGGCTGACAACATGATCTATCAATCGGGAATATAGAGTCCTGTCAGGTCTACATTTACGATCAAAAGTCTTGGTTTAGAACAGCTCAGTATGCTCAACCAAATATCAGTATTTCATAGTTCTTTCATCTAAATTAGAAAAAAAATCATCATCTGTCAATAACACATACCCTATTGTGGTCTGCTTTCGAAAGAAAGAAAGAAAGAAAGAAAGAAAGAAAGAAAGAAAGAAAGAAAGAAAGAAAGAAAGAAAGAAAGAAAGAAAGGAAGGAAGGAAGGAAGGAAGGAAGGAAGGAAGGAAGGAAGGAAGGAAGGAAGAAAGAGGGAGGGAGGGAGGGAGGAAGGAAGGAGGCAAAAGTTAAAGAGACCAGTATGTTATCTGGAGGTCTTTTTCCACTTTCCAAAAGAAGCAGTAGAGTAAGAGATAGGTGATAGTGATTTTTAAAAATTTATTATGGTGACATAGTTTAATAGAATCATATAGGTTTCATGTATACAGTTCTACAATAAGTTATTTGTATACTGTATTGTGTTTACCACCTCAAGTCAAGTTTCCTTCCATCAATATTTATCTCCCTTTTACTCTCTTCCTCCTTCCCCTACACCTGTCTTTCCCTCTTGTAATCACCACGCTGTTGTCTCTGCCTCTGAGCTTTTCTTCTTTGCTTAATCCTTTCCCTTTTTTTACCCAGCCCCCAACCCCTTCCTTGTCAGTCTTTTCTCTGTATCCAGGAGTCTGTCTCCACTTTGTTCATTAGATCCCACATATTAACGAAATCATATGATACTTGTCTTTCTCTGACCAGCTTAGCATAATACTCTCCAGGTCCATCCATGCTGTCATAAAAGGTAAGATTTTCCCTTTTCATGGCCAAGTAGTATTCCACTGTGTAAATTTTCATTTCAGTGTCAAACTTTGTTGTTCACATTCTTTAGTGATTTTATTTGTTGAAGTTTGAAGATAACAGCAAGTAAGGAGCCATTAAAAATAGACCAAAACTTGTATTTTTTCTAGGTTTAACTTGATTGTATTGCATAATTTGATTGTATTGAAAGTTTACAATGTACGATGGCCTTTGGCCTTGTAAGAATATTGTCCTTGTTTTCAAGTAATAGATAATGTTTGGGAAAGGCAAAGAAACTGCTTAGGTGCATGCAATTCTGTACAGAGCTTATTCAAATATACATGGAGAAGGGAAGTGAATATATGTTAATAAAAATAATGAACTTTTGCCAAACAGTGTTGTAAGATTCTACATAGATTTCCTCAATTAATCCCCCTCACAATATTTTCAGGAATGCCTATTACTATACCTGTGACTCAGATAAGACTTATAAGGTAGAGAGAGTAGGGAACTTTCCCTAACTTCCAGAGTTACAAAGACACTGATTACATCTCAAGAGCTTCATAAACATGACTTCATTTACACAGAAGACATGTGTGAAAGAAATCACAAGGTTTATCTTATGAAAATAGAACTGTATTACAGGTGCCTTAGTGCTATGACTTCTGAGGGATCATGTAAAACATCAAATCAGGCATTTTGGGAACTAATGTATGTACTTTTCCCTAAATCTTCCACAGGCAAAATATAAGTTTCATAATGAGGTTGATACTAAATTTAGCCCTGGAACTTTGGAAAAGCAGGTGGTAAAAAAGGGAGGGAAGTCCCAGGCAAAGGGGAAAGTAAGAGGCAAAATAAAGGTAATGGACATGAGCGATCATCTGGGGAGGAGCAGGCAGGCCCAGCGGCTTCTGTGAGCTGAGAGGTAAGCTTGACCAGGGAGGCAGGGGCCCGGCGGCAGCGCCCTTGAGTGTGAGGCTAAGGAGCACGGGAACACCTGCAGATTGTTGAAGGCTCCAGCTTTCCCCGGATTGATGCCTGGGTAGTTCTAAATTGAACCCAAACCTCCTGTTGTTCTGAACAGTCCTATTGTTGGCAAAGCATCAATTCAAGAACCTTTTAAAAGTTCATTAAAAATCTCAAACGCTTTTTCAAATACCAAAAGGCCTCAGCACTCCATTTAAATGTAAATATACTCGGGAGTTTAAATACTGAGATTTCAGAATGAATGGAGGAGAGTGCCTGGAAATAAATGTGGTTTGGAGAAAGAATTCGAAAAGTGATAAACAGTGAAGGAGGGGGGTACCCAGTAAAGACTTGAATGAATCCTATGATACAGGTTTTCGAAAGCCATTGGAGCCTTGGCTGACATGCCCTACAAATCATCATAAGTCAGGGAATTCAGAAGCTGACAACAGGAGAAGAGCCCCTGGATATCAGAATACAAGAGAACGAAAGCACAGAATGAAAGCTCAGCTGGGCCTGGGCAGAGCTATGCTTCCAGGTGGCGGCTTGTATTAGACATCTGTCAGGTCTGGATCTGTGATGAAGGGATGACCTACGGGCTGCGGTCTACAGAGGAGCCCGGTCCCATCCAGATGGCGGTCAAGCGTGGTGGTGATGGTCACCCTCCATCTTCTACCTCTTGGTCACACCCGTGTCACGGCGCCCTCCCAGGACTTCAACAGGAAGTTGGTTTTATAGACCATGGTCTTGAAGACAAAGGAAATAATAAGTGCTGAATTTTTTAATATTGTCATCCTGACAAAAAGAAAAGCAAAGAGAAAGTGAAAAGACAAGATTCAAATGTAAATTTGCCATTGTTTAGCATGACGAAATATACGCAATAGGTATTTTTGATGCTAACCCCTCCTTAATCTTTGTTTCAGTTTATAATGAGGCATTTAGTTTTTATTTTATTAAATTCTATATAATTATAGACCATACAATACAGAGATTTTTGTTTTTTAATAAAATGTTTATATTAAACAATGTTCATAATATAAACATTTTATAAAATTTGTTTATAGAATTTATATTATAAATATCTATATGGTTTACATGTTTCTACAAAGTAATATAATTTTTTATCATAAAGCATAAAATTCTTTAATAATTTTAAAAGTACAAAATGAGCAATGAAAGTATATTGATAAAGTCATCACAAAGGTATAATAGCTGTTAATATGTTCATTCAGATATTTTCTCAGTCTTATACCAAAACATGCAAATTTTTTTACAGATTAGAATCATGCCATATATAAATTACATTTATAAAAAGATCTATATTGTTTATATATGAAACAATGTAGAGGTTCAAAATTCCTAGGAAAAAGTCTACTACTTTCCCTGTTAATCTTCAGTTTAAAAGGTGTTTTGTGAAAGGTGTTTTCAAGCCACTAAAAATGCAATGGTACAGTTATTCTGAGAGAGTGACACAGTTTTCTCTCCTGAATAAGTGCATAACTTTAAGATCCAGAGTTTGATTCTAGAAAGAGGAAGACTCAACAGTAGAGAACATTTCTTAAAAAGAAGCACATTCAGTGTTATTAAAATAATTTCTACTATCATGCTAAAAGGTCATGAATAAAAAGGACAATGCTTTAGTAAAAACTGAACTTAACACATCCTGTAATACCCACCTTTGCAAAGAGAGTGACACAGGCAGCCTTGAGAAACCTCCAGGGATTCTGAGGACTAGGAAAACCATGTTGAATTAGCACTACATCTGCTCCTGTCCCCTGTGGCCACGACATTGCTGATAGGATTTGTATTTTTGGCCAATTTGAATGGGTATTTAATATAATCATGCTCCTGTGTGTTTTCATATGTGAGTGTTTATGTGAACATGTGCTTTCTTCATGCTAATTCACAGCCACCAGAAAGCCTGTGCTCCATATACAAGTGGGATCAAAAACTTGAAATAGCTCTGGATTCTTCATATTTTTATTATGAAGTATTTTGAACATACAGAGAACAATACAGGAAAATATGACAATGTGCCCAACAGGGGGATTTAACATGTGATAATCATGATATGCTTATTTTGGACCTTTTTGTTAACATCATTATGTGTAGTTGCAGCCATTTTTGTGTTTCTCCTTCAACCCATTTTCTACCTTTTTTCAAATATAACCATTATTCTGAAGGTAGTATGTGTTCATAGGAAGAAGTCTTATTCTGTGAATGCCTAGTAGTCGTGTGTAGGGTATTCTGATGGAAATATATGTCCCTGTGCATCTCTACATGTTAGCAGTTATTGTTGCACCATTTTTATTGCCAACGATATTTCTAATGTGGCTCTAGAGTACCTTCCTGGGAATAGCCTCTCCTGTATGAACTAGACCACCAGAAACGTCCTTCCCTGTTTGAAAGAAGTTTTTTAGAAAATCAAGCCTTTGTTTAGATATTAAAAATAACCAACACACTGTCCATCTTCCTCCTTCCCATCTCACTTGTATCCTCACAAATAGTAGAATTCTAGAGTATACTTTCAAACTAGCCTTTCAAAATCCAACATTTTTTGAGTTTCTCAAATCACAGGTCTCTTTCAAAATGATTTCTCTAAGCATGCAGAGTTCAATTTGTTTCTGGTTCAGACTTGTCTACTAACGGTGTCTCAAATATCTTCGCTAAAACCTCACATGAAACAAATACAGAAAAAAAATCACAGCTACATGATCATATATGTAAAATTACAAAGAAACAATTTAAAATAAATGCACAGTATTCTACATTATTATATTTTACATTAATATATGTCCTATGTATTTACTTAAAATACAAACTGCATGTATATTTTTAAAGTACACAATTTTATATATATATATAAAACTGGGTTCCTATAACACTCTTTGTTTCTCTTGTTTGAACTTTACATGGTAAGTTATATGTCTCAGGTGTATGCATATATTATATTATTGATTAGAATGTGGCCTCCTCAGGGGTAAGAACTGTGTCAACTTAATTTATGATTCTTGCACTCTTCTTTGCATTGATTCTTGGAAGATAATAGGTATACAAAATTTATGGAATTATAAATTTGTAACCTAGACTGCAATGTAAGCAATGACAATATCATATAAAGAATAGAATGTCAAAAAGAAAATAGATTTTCAGAAATTTTAGGTGTCTTTACTCTGTTTTAGGGATAAACTGAGGCACACAGGCAAGCAAGGGTCTGAATTAAAGAACCCACTAATCATCATATGGGAAGAACAATAAACCTTGGTAGATTGAATATAGAAAAGTCAAAATGTAAAGTCATATGTGACTGGCCAGCAATTGTTCAGACATAACTAGAATGAGCATCTTTCCTACCCATACAACAAGGAAACTGCTGGGAAAACAAGTTGTTTACTTGTTTTAACATAGAGCTACAATCACCAAGAAAAATAATTAACCTGAAATATGGAGAAATACAGAGATTAGCAATGAAAAACAGGACTTAGGCATTTACTTGCTTGGGACATTGCTATTGAATGCCATATGCACTGATAAGAAGAATCAACTAAAAATTTTTAATGAATCTTAAAGGCTAAGTGTAGATTTGTGAGAGTGTGGAGCTGCTCTGGGCCACAAGCATGAAGCTCTTTATACACTCTCCCAGGCTCTTTACCAGCTGTTCACAGTTAAGACGTGGAGAGAATCCAAGAAAGCTTTCACCACACACTGGGTAGGGGAGAGGCATAGGAGTTACTGCTGACACTCTGCCCATTCCTAAAGCCACTATCTTCCTTATAAAAACAGTTGACCTGCATAAGACAAAGTAACCAAACTTTAGTTTAAAGGCATTGGTGGAAACTCACCATACTAAGTAAGGGAACAAAAAATAAAACCCCATCCCTGGGAAATGAGGAAGAATAAATGCAAGATAGTACAATATTGAGAGATAGGCAGGGACACTTGAAAAATTCACATTTTCAAGGCTAAGATTCACAGTGCCAAAGACTAAGACTAAGGTGTGTTTAAAACACCAGAGGATGATGAAGGAACCTCTCCCATGCACTAACAAGCAATGAGAAAAACAAACATTGGCATATAGGAGGAGGTGCTGCAGGAGACAAATTTTCTCTGGGATCAGAGAAAATGTAAGACCCAGGGGCATGTGGAAAGAGTCAAAACCAAGGTAGACAAAAACCTCAAACCCAGTTCAACTCCTGAGTATATTAGCATAAATCACCCCCTTAAAAAGCTAGAACAAAAGGAATATTTATCTCCAAACATAAAAATTATTTGTGTCAGTACCTACTGCCCTACACAATATGCCATGTTTTTAACAAAAAATTAGGAGGCATACACAGAAGCTGACAAAAAATAGTCTGAAAAGATAAAAAAAAAAAAAACATTGAAACCAGACTTACATATTCACAGATGTTGAAATCAGTAGATAAGAAATTTAAAGTAACTATGATTTGCATTTTAAGATTGTATTAGAAAAAAATAGAGGACAAAATACAAGATCAGATATGTAATGTCATCAGAGATGAAAATTATATGAAAAAAATAAAATTGTAATATTGAAAATAAAAAAACCAAAAGCACAGTAACAGATATAGAGAATGCATCTAATGGACTTGTCAGTAGACTCAACGCAGTCAAGAAAAGAAGTCATGAGCTTAAAAGAGATGAACAGAAATTAACCAAATGAAAACACAAAGAGGAAAAAAGAGTAAGAAAAAAAGAGAACAGAGCATCCAAAAGATGAAGTGCAATATAAGATAGTCAAACATGTGGAATTGAAATAACAGATGGAGAATAAAAGAAAAAATAAATAATGACTGCAAAATTCCAAAAAAAATATTAGCAGACACCAACCACACATACAAGGTCAGTAAACATAAAGCAGAATTAGTATTAATACAACTACATCTAGTTCTATCATAATCATATTGCTGAAATCCACAAACAAAGAGAAAATCTTGAAAGTAGTCAAGAAAAGGACATAGCAGAGAGAAACATTTATAAGAATTACAGCGGACTCTCATCAGAAATCATGTAAGCAGGAAGGCGATGGAATAAACTATTTAACATCCTGAAAGAGAAAAAGTCAGCTCTGAATTCTATATTAAGTGAAAATATCATTAAAAATTATTGAAAAAACTTTTAGTTTCAATTCCAACGTGTGAAAAACTTTGGATATTGTGACTTCCACCTTTACAACAAGACATAGCTGAACAAACTGAATATCAATGACATTTGTTGAACCCATTGTTGAACTGAAGTCAAATAGTATGCTACTATCCAAAATTCAGAGAGATAACTAATCCAGAAATTCACAGCTGAGATCTGCCTACCTAGAGCAGAAATCCCTGGACCCATAACTGGTAAATAAACTTCAATCATGTTTTTAACTAATTGCTGAGTGCAGGTTAATATGAGAGAGAAACTCTTTGGGAACACAGACTTAGGGGGATACCCACAATACCCAGAATTTTACCTCCTGGAATCCCAAGAGTGAAGATCTGAGAAAAAAAGTCCCAAGCTACATTTTCAAGAGGAAGGAGAGAGTAATTTTTGTTGTGAAATGGGTCAAGTTTTCTCATAACAAAGACTTATTTTCCAAGGGTAAAGGCTATGTAGTTATATTTACTAATATGTGTTGATTATCCTCAGAGCATATTTTGAGAAATGTTTGGCAGAAATGATGCATGTATGTATTACAGAGAAAGTAATTAGTCCTGGCAGCTATTCTTATGAATTGGTATGGTATCTGTTCTCAACTCCCTGCTTAATAGCTTGTAAGCACAGACCTAGCTGCATATATTAATTGTGTAATTTAAATACTTGCTTTGTGCAAAAACAAACCACAAATATCCCTTAAGAAGAGCTAGTAGGGTAAACATTATGTTATTAGGAGATCTGGGATAACCTTCTGCCTCCCCTGAAAAAAAATGCCTTTCCCAAAATACCTTTGGTGTCACAGCCAAATAATAGCATCCTTAAAAGAAGGGGATAAAATACCAAGGTAATTGAAGTATTTCTTTTTATAAAAGCACAATTTTTTAGGAAGAAAACGGTTGATGTGGCTTCCAGAGATAAAGAAGGTGGCATGAGAGTGGTAAAAGGAAAGAAAGAAAGAGAGAGAGAGAGAGAGAGAGAGAGAGAGAGAAAGGTGGAAGCTGAAGACTCCAAAGATGAGTTGTATTAATTTCAGAATTTTCTGTAGGCTCCTGGGTTCCTACTGTGGCTTACTTAAAACTATTGATAAATTTGGAATATAAAAATGATAGTGACCTTATAAATCAAGATCTGCACATCCTGGTTCAGAGGGTAAGATGCAGAGTTGGTGGATGAATCTGGGGATGTTCCTCTTCTTGTTCATAGATCCCTCCAACAACACAACAAGAGAGAATGCTGGATTTTTTTTCTGACACATTTATTTTGCCTCCTTTATACCAAGCTGAGCTTTTGAAAAAAAAAATGGAATTAATTAGGCCCTTGTTAATTTGCATGAAAACACTAAAATGCCAATGACACCTCTCCCCCATTTTATATGTGTGCCTGAATTCATTTTATTCTCCACAGAAATCTCTTGTGCTAGAAAAAAAAAAAAACAGGCTTTGAGTCAAACTCATGTTTGTTTACACCCCATAGAGAGCTGGGGGATACATAGATTAAATCAAAGCTGACTTTGCTCAGAAAGAATGAAGGGAAAGAAAAACTTCTCAGGAGCACTGTCCTAGCTGAGCTGGGTTTAGACATTCTCCATGTGAAGATGTATACTACAGTTTCCTTGTTTGGCTTTTTTATTATTGCCTAAAGTGCCATTCATCAGCCTCTAAAACTCAGCCATATCTACCTATGCTTCATGACCAGAGTTAAGAACCCTCTTTCAGGAAGCCTCTACTGATTTTTCTCAGTGTGATACAAGTTCCTCTTCCTGGTATAAACTAAATGGAGAAACTGGCTTCTGACAGAACACCCTGGCCTCACTCTGTCCAGTGGTCTCAGGTTTACTGTTAGTGGAGCTTCAAGCACTGGCCCTCTGCAGCACTCACTGGTACTCAGGATGCACTCCGAGATGGCTATTTAGTGTCTCCACACTTGTAGCTCTGGTCTCTGGTGGCAAAAGCAAATTCTGCAGAAAGGAACAGTCATCCTCATGCCTCATTTGTAGCTTCCTGTACTATCCTTCTTTTCTCCCACATTCTGTTATAATTTTTTTTTATCTTTCACAAGCATCAACTCATTGAAACTGCAGAATAGCTTTGCAAGGCAGTTTCTCATCATTGTCCTTGTCATCAGGAACTAAGGTTCAGTGAGTTAAAGCATTTGATGAAGCACATTCTGCTGGAAAGTGATGAAACCAATTCTACCAAAGACTTGTAAAACTCACTCTACCTTCTTCTCACTGAAACCCATTTGTTCCAATTCTGCCTTTCTTATAAAAACCAATTTAATTTAATGCTTTGCATAGAATGGATAGTGTTAAGTCATATCATCTTAAATTGTGGCAGGACTCAATAAACTAGGGGAAAAGAAATAGTTTTAATCTAGAAAGAGTCTGAATTCCTATTACCTCAAAAATGTCTTGAAATTTTAGTTCACTTTAAGGAAAATGAAGCTGCAAGTCATAATGAATTCATTAGGAATGAGGTTTACACAGGAAAATTAATGTAGCAATCCAATCAGAAGACCTGCATTGAAATTACAGATCTTGCCTTTACATCAAAACATTGCTGAATGAGGAGACATTACTCTGTTATCAGTTCAAATAAAATATTTAAGAGAGTCATGCATCATTTTTTGACTCTCCAATTTAACTAACCTTTATGATTAGCCAACCAATGATTGGCTTCAACAGAATCATATAGAAGGCTGTCTACTGCAATGTAAAATTACAAACAAACCTCCGAAGTTGGTACTAAAGGAGAGGAATGGAGGTCAAGTCCACAATGGGAATGGACGCATCACTGAGTTTGGGTGTGGCTGCACTTCCATTTAGTGTCCTTTTCCCAGCTTCTCTCTCATTCTCACGCTCCATCATGACTCTAAAGTCAGCCAAGAGGCCATGTCAGCTGTATGCAGAGGGATCTTGCCCTCTGTGAGCAGCTTCATTTGTTGTCCTTCGCCTCTGGAATAAATCATAATCCCAATGTAGGCAGCTCATTGGGCAGGTGTTTGGGGGGGCAGCTTTATTGAACTGTAGCAAGAGTAGATGGAAAATACACAGCGAGTTTGGCACCTGCACCTCAGCTTGGGCGCAGATGCCCAGAGCAAATTCTGTCCATCATCCTGGGTCAGTGAAGCTTGAAGGTGAGAGCCAAACCCACAGACACCATCTGGGGATGTGGAAAGAACCTGTAAAACAGAAGTCAGAAAAACTAGCTTTGAGGCTCAGCAGTGGCTCGTAATAAGAAGAATATTCTTATCAAGTAATAAAATTGCTTTGGGTCTAAATTCCTTTACCTATATAAATGTGGGTAATAATTTCTACCGTGCCTGTTTCAGAAGTTTCTTGTGAATATAGGGAAGAGAGACATTCCTTGAATCTCTCCTGTGGGGAACCTTCTGCCCCTTGCTTCATGCTGTGTCTTCCCTCTACTTGTCCATTATCAGCTTCTTCCAAGTGAGGTGAAGGTGCTAATTGGTAAGTGCAGAATATTTAATGAAGCATGTTTTACTAGTGGGCCTTAAACATCAGTGTCTACATGTGGTCATCATCCTTGCTTGTTGTAAGTTGACTTGGCTAGGTTTTTCCTCCCTGTGAGGCAAAGTTCTCTGGCCTCATTTGGGGCTCAGACTTCTCTATCCATTGAGGAGTGGGTCTAAGGGAATAGACTCCAGCTCCAAACCTTATTCTTACACTCCATTATATATGGATCCTTCAATCATGAAATAGAAGCCCAGCTGAGTACTATACACTTTGTTTCTTATCTGACAATTCATGGTTTGCATAACTGCATTAGTCAGAACCCCAGAGAATAGGGATTAAACAGTAAGACAACAAAATACCGCTCCAAATCCTTAACAGGAAAGATCAGAGGAGATATGTCCTGTGAAATAACTTATTCAATACAAAACAGAATAAAAGGTACAAATGGTAAATATAATCACTTCAGTGTCATGAATTGCTGCAAAGTGGAAAAGAGGAGACATCAATTTCTCATGTAAATGCAGAAATGTGATCTTGGCCTTGTTTTCTTATCTCTTGCAGAGTTGTACCTACTAACCAGTGCTGCTTACTTCCATCAAAAATGTAACTTGGCTTAGATCAATGGCCATAAATCTTTCTACTGAGCAATATTTTTTTTTAAGGTCAAGCAAGATATCTCAGAAAGTGCAATTAATTATTTTATACCTCAGTTTCCCTATCTTTAAAATGAACTTCATTGGCCAAGTTCTACTTACATCAGCAGGGAGTTTAGGGGAATAAAGGAGATAATAACTAGAAAAGTTCTTTGTAAAGTACCAAGTAGAAATACACACAGAAATGTATATACTTATATATACATACATATATGTGTGTATAGTGTAGGTCAAAAGTACTCTATACGCACATGTATGTATGTGATTATGTAAAACACAGTTTTTTCTTTTATTATTTATTAATAATTGTATCTATATTATTTTCCATACTAACAACTGTAAACCCACTTTTGCCCCATCCTGTATGTATGTATATATGTATATGTTAACATAACTTATCAAAGATACTATATATAACTTATCTATATATAATATATAACATCAATATATATGTTATATAATATGTATTGATAAGTTACATTAAACATTTAGTGAAAACCTACTAAGGACAAATAAGCACAGTATCTGACCTATGTTATAGTCACTATGTTGGCCACATGAGTTAAATCTTAACAACATTCTTGTAGAATGAGTTACCTTTAAAAATATATATATCTCTAAATTTTGAGACAAGATATATGCCCCTCTGCACCTCTTCTTGCTTTAGACATGCTTTTTGAATGCCTCATATGAGTCAAGCATAGTGCTAAGCTTTTGTAGCATATGTCCTTTTACTGGAACTTCAAGCCAACTTTTATGAGATGGAAATTATCGCCCACATTTTACAGAGAAGCAACATAAGCCTTAGAGTAATGCTCTTCACTGGTCATTAAGCCAGATGCAGTAATCCTTCAGAGCTTTTGACTGAGGAAAGTTAGGTGAATTCTTATCCCTAAATTTCTCATCCTCTGTCTTAACCTTATTACCTTGAGTGAGGCATGATGAGGCCAGACGTAGATCAAGAGAAAGAAATTAAAAGTTTTAAGTTTGATTATGCTCACCTTTCCTGAGAGAGAACACAGCAAGCCATGCCAAAAGAGAACACCAGGCCATGTGGGGAGGCACCAGGGTCACCGTCAAGGCAGAGAGAGAGGAACTGTGAGGAAACATTTATACTGTGGTTTCTGCAGGAAGGAACTGTTAAGACAGGGCAAGCAGGCTTAGACTTGACTAATGGAAACAATTTCTGCAGGCTCTGGGACACAGGGCCTGTCCTTGGTTGCCCAGTATCTGGCCCTGGGAAAAATAAGGCAGATGTGTCATGGCCTGAAGTGTGAGATCCTGCCAAAGGGAGAGGATGAAGGTCTTAATTGGCTGCTCAGTCAGAACTGACCAGCTTCAAACCAGGACTCCTAAACTGGATTAAGACAGCAAACACACACACGCAAATGCATTATACCACCTAATATTCAGAGGATATATTTGACAATTTATTATAATTTTCTGGTTTTTTAAAAAATAATTAAGAAGATAGTATATGGATTTGTAATACAAAAAGATTGAGTATAAGGTCAAATCTCAGTTCTCCTGCTTACTAACTAAATATGTGAAGCTGGACAAAATATTTAATCACTTTATGTTCCTGTTTTCATATATATATATGAACTTAATTAACACTAGAACTTAATTAGCACCTTATAATGAATTGTCCATATGTGTTGTCTTAAAAAATATATAGCATTTAAATAAAATTACATAAAGCTGCATTTGGTCCCTCAGAATAATTTATAAAATTCTTCCATCTATTTTATTCAAATTATAGTATTTAAATGAGAAATTATAACAACTTGTTATAGAATCTAAGATCAAGTTTATTGGACTCAAGTGCAAATAAAATGGAATTATAACATTTGAAAATCTTGGAATCTCTTAAAATAATAATAAAAAAGATTCCTGTGAAAACAAAAGAATGTTTGTCTTACCATTTCCATCTTAATGATACAGTCATTGAAAATTAGTCAAGTAAATGTATCATACATCCAAGATATTTTTAATATATTTAACTCATTCATTGTCCTATTACTAAAGCAGAAATAAATTGCAAAGAAACAATGTTAGACTAGAGCAGAACCTTGAGAATCATCTGGTCTAGGACCACCATTTTCAAGATGGACTCTTCCACGGTGAGAGAGGAATCCCACCTGTTAATATCCTTGAAGAAACTGAGTCCTCAGGATGGGATGGCTGGACCAAAGCAGATTAAAGTCCATTTTTTTTTCTCAGTTAGGCTTTAGATTTCCCAGAAGGCCAAGCATCAGATAGCCAGAGTCAGAAATAAAGTTCATAGTCAGAAATCTCCCCTTTAAAGCAGAAACTTGTGACTTCTTCACTGCACTCAGTCCATCATCCTGCACTTGGCAGTCTTCTTCTTCAGTAGAAAAATCTGGAAAAAAATACTGGGCGAGGGTCACAGCAGCTCTATGGGTTTGCGGAAGTCCCGCCTCACTTTGATCCTCACTGTTAAAATGGGCTGTATATGATACTCCTCCCTCAAGAATGCTGTTAAGATTTAACTCATGTGGCCAGTGTGGGGACTAGTACACTGAAGGACAGGTACAAGTGCTCACTTGTTCTTCGTAGGTTTTCACTAAATGTTCATTGCAACTTATCAAGCACCACAATCCCTTTATAGATCTTAATGGATATTTCTGTTATTGTCCCAAAGCCTTTCACCTATTCTTCAAAATGAATAGAGATAAGAAATATGGAAGCATCCTCCATTTAACATCCATCAACAAAGATATACGAAGAGTGTCTACAGTGTTCTGTGTCTCATGGGATATTTTCTTAGATCTCTTTCTGCAGTCATTCATCACTATATGCTTCTGTGTTTCCATTTATTAATATCCAAGTGCTTGATACTAATTATTTTGGTGGGGAAAACAAAGCTGCTTCAGACATGGAGAGAAATCTATGCATCACTACAAGCCTCTTTAAGGACAAAGTCCCTGACTGATAGAATTGGCGATACTATTCCTTCTTGTTGAACTCCTAGGATCTGGGTAGGCAAACCTGTCACTTGCCCCAAGCCAAGCTGTGCAGAGATTAATGTTTACACGGTGCAGAAGCACACAGAAAATAAACAATGTGGGAACAAGGTTCACCAGCTATTTTTAAATGCTATCTTCTATTTTAGACTGAACATGTACAATTTTTGTTTAGCAATTTCAACTAATTGTTGGATTAACATTTTTGGGAACAGATTGCAAACTTCAAAATGGAAAAGATCATTTTAGGGAGGGAAGCTAGGCAGCTGTCAGGGAGTCAGAATTAACATACATTTGCATAACAGATGTACAGTAAGGTGTCTATGACAGACAATCACTGAATATTAATGCTACAGACCACGAGATCATTTGCGTAAATGCTGTCTGCTGGGTACTGAGGTTGGTGTGCTCTTTGCAGAAGACAAAGGGCCAGAGAATGGAACAGATGCACCAGATACGCCAATGCATCTTAATTTATGACATCCTCATGAAAGACCTTGTGGTGTGATTTCAGATTCTATTACAAATAATTTGGAGATAAAGGCACTAAGTAATTATCTTTTCCCCTACAGTTAGTCTCTCTCAAAGGAAGAGGATTCATTTGTGGGCTGCTATTGTAATACTCTCAGGAGAGTGACATTCCTTTTGTGAAGTGGGGGTTGGGTGAGGAAGAAAAGGAAAACGTTCCTGAAAGTCAACATTGTGCATTCAAAAGATTTGGCTATTAGCATGTTGTCAGACACCTGTCACAGAGCAACTCATCCCCCATTTGAATGAAGCAGCAGGTGATTCTATGGCAGGTTTCAAACAGTATTTTTTAAAACGTGAATTAGTGTTGAAATATAAAACACATTTTGTTAAGTCAATGTTACAAACACATGTTGAGCTTGTACTGTGTGCAAAGCATGGGTTTCCTTTTATTGGTACCTTCATCAATTCTTTGCTGTCTCCCAGCCAGTCTCCTGAGGACACTCTCCCCAGTAATTATACTCCACAGAATTGTTTGCCTTCTTGACCTCCCAATGAATAACCAGTTCTTGATTGGCTAATTAAAAATGTCATGCCTTTGATTAACATATATTTTAACACATACCATGTGCCAGACATTGTGGTAGGTGCTGAGGGTGTAAAGGCACAGCTTTCATTCTAAAAATTCACTGTCTAGCGAGGATGACAGGCAGTCAACATATGTTTATTGAGCAGTTACTATACATTAGTCATGGTCAAGGTGCTGGAGGTGCAGCAGTAAATAAAACTGGCAATCCCTGCCTTCAAGGCCCTTTATTTCTGGTTGCAGGGAGATAATCAATTGGTAGCCAAATAAATTAGACAATGTCAAGTACAGGTAAAATAAGGTAATGTGAGAGAAAATGATCAGGAGCATCTGAGGATCAGGCAGGTCTGCTTTGCTTGAAATTGTAAAATACTATAATATTAACTACTGACCTGAATGGTGAGGAGGCAGCCATAAGTAGTATCTAGAGTAATATCATTCAAGTAGAAGAAGAGCTCTTGTTTTAGCTTCTTTGATCTCTTAACCAATTTAATGGATGAGAAACAAAACCCTGAAGGAGTAATCAATTTGCCCTGGGTCTCACAACCAGCAAACAACTGGACTGTATTGAGTACTCAGGTAGGCTGAAGGCAGAACCCCCATTTATAACCACCAAGATCTACTGCCCTTCCAGAGGTCTCATGGGTGAGTTTCACGAGGCCGAGGTGAAGCAAGGCATCTACAAGGCTTGTCATCCTCCCTGTCTTCCAGTTTCTACTAAGTTACAGGTTTGAAGGAAGTCCCTTCCTTCAAATACAAATACCTCCTGAGAGCCCATCCCCCAATTACCATGACGTACCAAAATATGCTTAAGTCTCAGTTTATTTAGGCTTGTGAGAGGAGGGGTTTTTTTTTACATATTATTCTTTTGCTACACACAGTTTATTAGTTATATATATTTAAATTGGTTACAGTCTTCCAGAAGGCACAGATTGCAGAATATAAGGACCTTCTTCTTTATAATACTAGTAGGCTTAAATTGGCTTTACATTTATTGTACCTAGTCTGTTTTCTAAACTTTTACATTTCCCTGCCAGAATTGATTCTTGTAGATACAAGAGGAAGAAATAATTCATTTAGGCCTTTAGGTAATGGGGAATAGAGTAGTGTGATGAAAAGACCCAAACTATGCTCCACATTCACACTACCTGACTGGGTTGGAAACAATGTATGAGATGAGGAAATTGCTCAGCTAGAGATAATAGTCATGGATGTGTTCTAGTCCTTTCTTTCATTAGGTCATCTCAAATTCTTCTTCCCTATGTCAACTGTTATTACCAATGGTAATATCAGTAGCCAAAGACAGATTTTAACCCCCGTCTAAAACCCAGCCAGTAACATCATCACTTTCTCTTCTCTAGGTAGCATTTGACAGCTCCTTGTCTACCTTGTCCAATAAGTAAGTGACCAGGTGCCATTTTGAGCGAAACCTTCCTATTCTGCCAAAGCTATAAAATGGTTGCTGAGAAACTGATCAGTGTTGGCAGGGTCAAGGGTATCAAGGTTGTCACCTCACAGCCAGAGCACCAGGCTCTGTGTTCCTTTCTTTGTTTGATTTCAGGGATACCCGGCTTCATCGACTGTGCATCAGTGGAAGAAAAAGAATGATGCAAATTGAGATGCTTTCTTCACAAGTAGGAACCTTGCATTACTGAGTCCTATGATATATCTGTTTAAGAAAGTTTCTGTTGCATTAAGAGCGGTCTTCCTTTAGAAGTGAATAGAGTTCAGGGAATTAGAATTAACCCATGATAGAAGGACTTAAAGGTGTTTGGATGCTTAGAAATTCGAGTCCGTGTAGTGAAAGACAGGGGTGAATCTGTTGTGAAGGAGAGAGGATAGATTTCAGAGTGTCATTTAAGACTGGTCAACAAGTTTGAATTGGAGGATAGGCAATGGAAGCCATTTAAACATTTTATGGAAAGAATGACATATTCAATTTTACTTCAAAGAATCACTCTAAAAACAATGTGGAGAATGGATCGGAAGAAAACGAGGTAAAAAAACTGAAAAAAGTGATAGGTAGTTACAGTAATAGAGATGAGAAATGATGAGAGTAGTTAAGACTAAGGTTGAAACTGGACATGGAAAGGAGATTATGGACACCTTAAGAGATGGAATAAAGAAAATGTGGTAGCTGATTAAATGTAGATATAAGAAAGAAAGTAAAGACAAAGATGATTCCCTAATTTAAAGCTTGGGCAACAGGGTGAAAAGTGAGACTATTTTATTATCGCCCAAAAGATGATGAGCTTAGTTTTCAGGCATTTGAAATTTAAGAGAAGATGTCTACTAAAAATTTTATTTATGGGCCTGGAACTCAATAAGGACATGATTGGATTTAGACATATAAGATGTTGATATAGAAATCTTGGAATAGTAAATGAAGCCTTAAGAACAAGAGGGATAAGGTAAAAGGAAAGAAAAAACAAACCATGTAGACTAGAGTCCCATGCAACAATAGCACTTACATAGCATTTTGAACCAAGGCCTCTGCTTGTTGTGATGTTAGGTATAGCTAGATAAGTAGGACTTCACAAAGGAGATAAAAATGGAACATACACAAAGGCCAAAGTAGAAATGTGTGGGGTCACAAAGGCAAACGTTTCCTGGAGAAAATGGTAGGAAATAGGATATATCCCTCTGAGAGTTTGTTCAGAAAAAAAGACTTTAAGAATTTTTTTAACAGGTGTGAAGTGATAGCTCATTGTGGTTTTAAATTGCACCTCTCTGATGGCTAGTGATGTTGAGCATCTTTTCATATATCTGTAGGCCACCTGTATATCCTTGGAGAAGTGTCTATTCAGGTCCTTTGCCCGTTTTTTAATTGGATTGTTTGTCATCCTGGTGTTGAGTCATATGAGTTCTTGTTATATTTTGGAGATCAAACCCTTGCCTGATGTATCATTGACAAATATGTTCTCCCATATAGTCAGTTCCCTTTTCATTTTGATAATGGCTTCTTTAGCCGTGCAGAAGCTTTTTAGTTTTAGCATCTGTCAGAATGGCCATCATTAATATATCAACAAACAACAACTGCTGGTGAGGATGTGAAAAAAGTGAACCCTAATGCACTGTTGGCAGGGTTGCAGACTGGTCCAGCCATTGTGGAAAACAGTATGGAATTTCCTCAAGAAACTAAAAATGGAACTTCATTTTGACCCAGTGATTCCACTGCTGGGAGTAAACCCTAAGAATCACTAACCACCAATTCAAAAGAACTCATGCATCCTTATGTTCATAGCAGTGTTATTTACAATAGCCAAGTGCTAGAAATAGCCTAAGTGCCCATCAGTAAATGAGTGGATCAAAAAACTATTATACTTTTATACAATGGAATACTACACAACAGAAAGAAAGAAGGAGCTCCCACCTTTTGTGACAGCATGGATGGAACTGGAGAATATTATGCTAAGTGAAATAAGCCAGTCAGTGAAAGACAAATACCGTATGATCTCATCTGTAAAAGGAATCTAATGAATAAAATAAACTAACAAACAAAATAGAACCACAATCATGGAAAAATAGAACAGGCTGAAAGTAACCAGAGAGAAGGGGCCAGGGAGATAATGGTGAAAAGAAGGAGAGGAGATTAGACAAAGAACATGTATGAATGACCCAAGGACATGGACAGCAGAGTGGGAACTAACTGTGGGAGCAGAGAGTGGGATTGGCAGAGGAGGACAAAGGGGGGAAAATTGGGACAACTGTAATAGAATAACAATAAAAGAGAATTTCCTTTTTTTAACTAATGCCTGCATTTGGTGACTTTTGTGAGAACAGATCTAATACAAAGGTTGTGTTCAATGTACAGTGCATTGGGTTTAAGAGTATGTGTGAATTTTGGACATAGAGGCAGGCAGTTTGGGCAATGCATGTGAGATTAATGTGAAGGTGAGAAGTAGAGTGAGAGCTGGAGGAAGATGGGTAGCTGAAAGTTTTGGGATATGTGTGTGTGTGTGTGTGTGTGTGTGTGTGTGTGTGTGTGTGTGTGTGTGTGTGTTTCAAATGAGAGACTTGAAGAGATTCAAAATCTGGGGCAACATGTATACAAAAAGGGAGATATCAAAGATCCAGGGGAGAAGATGTCAAATTAACACAGCGAGGACTCTGAGAAGGCAGGAGAGATTATTCATATGAATAAAGAGCTAAGCATGATCGTTTTAACAAACGGTAAGGCCAAGAGAGTGAATTTGTAAGTTTAGTGATAGATACTTGAAGAACTTCGAGTGGCTTCAAGAGATTCTAATCTCTCTTTAGTGTAGAGAAAATAGCATCTGGTAAGTGTGATAAATTAAGATGACAAAGCTCCAAAACTTAAAAAGAAGCAGGAAGGTTTGAAATAGATGCTATGAAGAAAGAACGAAGCACAAAAACCTACAAGTGCCAGGTGGAGCTGAATGTTCTGATTCCAGTGCCTGAACTCTTTCCCTTGAACTACTTGCCTCCTAAGAGGTCTCCTGCAAAGCCATGATAGAAGATGCACTCTCCAAATTAAGAGGAAGCAATACTTTTTTCTGTAAAGCAGAATGTGCTGGTTCTCATCTTTATTAAACTATGCAGTCATCTTCCATCCTTACCCTCCATCTCTCCTCACTACCTCACTCTCTAGATTCATAAAAGTCTGTGACTCTGTTTTCTGCTAAATGTGTTTGTTATAACAGGAACAGTCATATGAGTAAGTGAATTCTGCTTTCATAAAATGGCCTAGAATTAGCACAAACCATCATAACTAATGTCCTGGGCTCGCTGGCCAGTGGATCTGACCTCACTTCACTCATCACCTCTTTATATTGTATGCCCCCAACGTCTGCAATGTAAGATGGGCATTTGCATGCATTTGATAGCTGGACAATGACTCTGATGAGCTAAGAAGATGCTGTTTTAGTGGCTTCATCTCATTTCAACCACTTGTCTCATGATACATGGAATTGAGTTGAAGTTTAATACAGGATAAGGAACCATAATATAATAATGCCACAGGTGACACTGTGAGGTCACAATCCACCAGACACTTGTAGTATTTGGAAAGGAGTTGGGAGATTACCTATGGGGAAATACAGAGAATATCCCTGAGTTAGAGAGGCAGAAGTTGAACTAAGCTACTTCATAAGTTTGTTCCCCCCTGCCCCCAGATTCCATGGTTATAATCTCTGGGAAGGACAACTACTTAAAATGAAAGCAAAAGTGACACATATGAGTAAACTGATGATCCGTAAATGTTAATATTCTCAGAAGCAACAGGATAAAAAAGAAAAAACAAACATGACCAATGAATAGATAGACTAATATCCTAGTTCATTTATTTGTTAGCTGAATGACTCTAAAGAACTTATCTAACATTTCTGACACCATTTTCTACTTTGTAAAAGTAAGACAATGTATATCTAGTTTGATGGTTTTTCTAAGGTTGTGTTGGCCAATATAGTAGTCACTAACAACAGGTAGGTCTTGAACTTTAAATTAGTTCAAAGTAAATATTAAGAATCAATTCCTCAGTTGGGCTTCCCACATCTGAAGTGCTCAATAGCCACAGGTGCTGGTGGCATATGGATATACATTTCCATCATCAAAAAATGTTTTATTTGACAACACTCTTTTAAAGAGTGAGAGAACATTGGGAAAAAAATGCCCATCATACATGAGGTACACCTAGATGATAGTTAGCATTCGTTAACTATAATGCATCTTTAATGCTATATATAAAAATCTATTTAAAATGTGTTACATGTATTATGTAATGTAATTTTCACTCCTCTTCTATAGGTGAGAAAATGAAAGTATGAAGATGTTAAATAATTACCCCCAAGTTTACAAAGATTAGTAGCTCTTATTTTTAGGACTGTCTTCAAACTTACAGAGGAAAAATTTTTCAGAAATAGATTTCAAAAACTCATTTATCTGACCACAACCTGTGCTGTTATGTGCCTGGCAACATGTTTTTACATGCACTAAAAATAGCAGAGACGCTCCAACTGTGGTGAAGGGAGGGTAGAGAATTTTGAAGGTTTTATGCAGAAGAAAGAAGAACAGGGTAAGGGAAGCCCCTGTATTTAAAGAAAATAAGGGCTAAAGTGGATGGCCTCTAAGTTCTATAATCTTGGACTTTAGGGTTCTGAAAGGCCTGATATTACAGGCTCTATTCTGTCAAAAATGATTGGAAGATATAGTTATTTATTGCAAGAAATAGAAGTATTTTTCTTTTTGTCTTTGCCAATCAATATCTGCCTCTTTGAGGGTCCCTATGCTCTGAGGAACATGTAAAGAGCAGAAATTTGATCTTGAAAGCCAAGAAATAGGTTGGGAAATGGGCCCAAGTAGTTGAGTGTAAAATCTTGTCAATAGGACAAATTATGCTTTTAAGATGTGCTATTTTGGCCCAAATTCTATGCTTCAAAAATAAGTCAAGACATTCGAGCAATAAGCACAAGAATGTCTTGTTAAATGCATTCCTGATTTTTTAAAAATATACAGAATCAAAAGCTACAAAGCAGTTGATAATAATAATAGTCATTTGATAAATATATTATGAATAAACTAATACAATTTCTCAATAGTGGTCCTAATTGTCAGGGTAAACTAGATTATGTGACAATACCAGACATACCAAGAAATCTCAGTGGTTTAAAAAAAAAAGAGTTGATTTCTCACTCACACCACAAGTAACCTGAGTAATTGTAGCTTTCCTTGGTGGCTCTCTTTCACATGATGACTCGGGGACCTGATATCTAGACCTCGTGTTTTCCAAGGGCTAAAGAGTCATGTAGGATATGTAGAGGCCAAGCATGGAAGTATCTCACATTGCTTCTATCCACCATTCATTCACATGAACACAGTTACATAGTCCCCAACTCAACAACAAGAGGTATTGGCATATGTTGCCATGCTGTAAGCCCAAATGTGATGAACATATGGCTTTGTCTCTGAATCAGAGATCATAAAATATGTTTAGCCTATATGCATCTACAACCTATCTGCTTATTAAAAATAGCCTCTTTGCTTTTAAATAAGTACTAATTTTTATATTTTTCCTAAACACTTCTTTTACTTAATTGGAACCTTCCCCACCCTTATGAAATAAATTTGATTCCACTTCATGAAGAACATCAACCTCACAGACAATGTTTTTACTCTTCTTTTCAGCATATCATCTTATTTTAGAAGAGCACGTTTCCTCCCTTTATACAACCACATCCTATATAGGAAGCATTGAGTCCATTGCTCCTTCTAGACTTCGATCTATTAATTGTTGCCTCTCTGTCCTATATCTTTACTTCTGTGTATTTTGTTTCTTTAATAAACTTATTGAAATAGTTTTCAACTCCCAAACCTTTTCTTGACACTCAAGATTGTACTCCACCTATAAGTAGAGTTCAAACTCTCCTTACCTTTAATGAGACAGTCTTGGAGTAATAATACATACTAACATCTCATTTTTTGCATGTTTGTCTTCATAATACCTGTTAAAATTTAATTATATGCTTTTGTGTGGGACTGTTTATTGCTTAACTTCAAGCTCTGCAAGGACCTGACTAGAGTTTTTTTTTTATTGACTCTGAGCCTGATACATAGTAGCTGCTTCATAAATATTTGGTGATTCAGCCCACTGCCATTAATGGAAACTAAACTGATCAATTATAGGATGACTATTAAATCTAAAGGCTATGTTTCTGTCTTTATTTTCTTGGATTTTTATGCTGCATTTCATACCATTGAATGACCTGTGTTCTTTAAACAATCTCACTCCTTGATGTCCACAACCCATTAAACTCTCAGTTGTCTTCCTGCATCTGTGAGTGTTTCTTTCAGTCTACTTGCTAATTGTTCACTTCATATTCCACTATCCACCCTTCAAGTGGAAGTACTCACTGGAGTTTTATCCCTGAGCTGCTGATCTCTTCAATGTTCATATTGATAAAAGAGTTATTTATTCACATTTAAGATTTCCCTTGCCATCCATATGTTGATGCCTTCTGAAATATATATATATATATATTAACCCTAGATTTGTTCCTTGAGTTACAAAACTTCGGGCCAAACTACCTGTTCAATATCATCATCAAAATGTCTTCACAAACTCAACTGGTCCAACTCTGAATTCATGACTCCCCAAGATTGTTCACTCTCCATTATTCTGTACCTCAGAGAGATTATCCAAATAGCTAGGAGACTAAAAACAAGGCACCCTGTTCCTTTTCCCTTACCACCCTCTATCCTACCAATCACTCTGTATGGCCTATCTTTGTATTTCCAAATACTTGGATCCTTCCTCTCCTCTCCATCCCTTACTCGTTTCTCCACCCTGGATTAGGAAAAAAGTCTGGTCAACCTTGTTTCCACCAGATCCCTCCCAGCTAAATCCATTCTCCACATTGTAGTCAAACTGACTTCTCAGAAGCAACAATCTGACCATATCATACCTCAGTTGAAAGCTCTTCAAGGACACCCCATTGCATATAAGTCTAACACTTTAAGATGACTTGGACTATCTGTAACTTGACCCCTCCCTTGTCTAATCTCTTGTCTTTTTGTATCTCTATCACCAGGATTAGCAATATTAGTGTTCTGTCCACACTCCATTTTTTTCTTGCTTTTGTACTCTGCTTAAGAAAAGTTAAGCAAACTCCAGCTAACCCCTCCTCATTCTTGCAGTCTTATCTCAGCCCTCATTTTCTTTAGAAAGTCTTTATATCCCTGTCCAATCTGGTTCAGCACAAGCCCCCTGTAGTCATATAAAACCCTATAGAGATATCTGTGACTTTGAATCATGTGGAGCTGAACCCCTGGAAAAGCATGTTGGACATATCATGAGAGTAAGAAGTTAGCTATTATGGGTTAAAGTTTTAATCCAGCATCACCTAGGTAATCCTGAATAAACCATGGTTAATGTATTACAAATGAAAAATGAGGCATACAAAAGTAAGGTCCATTCATACAAAGCTCAGTTCTCTTATCATCTCCAGTTCTAACATTCACTGGACCTATTTTATTAAGAAATGCTCAAAGAGAGCCAAGTAGACTCTAGAAGGGAATGAAGAAAATTATGGATAACTGCTTCTCTAAGTACAGCAAACATTTGTAGAACAAATGTGTTTGCAGTTTATAATCTGTTTTCCACTCTAGCAAAGCGGGTGCTGTTCCATCTGAACTGAGAAGCTACTGGAGCATGAATTATACACGAAGGCTCTGTCTGTTCATCATGCAGCCTGGCACACAGACAACAAGTCTGCACATTGAGATTCAATGAGGTCAAATTGGAAACCCAGAAAACACAACTGCAGTTGGGTGACTGGAACATCATGTGCCTGTCCATGTCCAGGAGCCATTTCCATGTCCCTTGGAGAATAGCATCAAGGAAATGAGCCCTGCCGTGCACATTCAAGGCTTCTTGGATATTCACAGATGCAATATCACACCATGTCTGCCCAGATTGCCAAGGAAAGGAAAGCCGTGGGACAGTGAAGCTCAGTGTGTGGCATCCACTTCCCAGACAGAAAGGCTGTGAAGTGCCTCTTGAGGAGAGGGTTAAATATACCACAGCACGTGCAATGTTTAGTCCTCCAACAGACGAGATAAACCTGCACCTGGCTCCATTCCACTGTGGACATGTTTGATCATTGCCATAGTTTATCCCTTGATTAGTAAGTGCATATTAATTGATTTGGAACTTTTGGCATCTAAACCCCTTTCCTGCACTTAATGCACTCACCACCACGTGGTTCTGGTTAAAAACAGAACCTGCCTCCCACCTTAGAAGTCAAAAGGCCAGATCATACTTTTCTAGCCGCTCTTACATCTTGGCACATGTCTCAGCTAATCAAAGACACAAAATACAACTCTGAGTTGGGAAGATGGAACACAGAGAAGCGGGAGCCTCAGAGAATGGGTTCTTGGCAGTGGTGGAAGCAGTGTTCTCACGCAATGGCAACAGTACCCAAGTTGATCACAGGAGGGACTATGCTGAGATAGCCAGCATTCCTGGGCAACAGTGGCAGCGCCTGGCAAACTCACACTGGGGATGGATTTGGCTGGGTTTCTGGGGCCTACACTTCCTTGTTCTGAGCTACTTAATGTCCCTCATTCTTCAAACTTCTTGTCAATTCTATAATTTTCTAACAGCCTTTTAATAAAGTCTTCTTTTTCTTACATCAAAGAAAGTTTCTATTGTTCTTATTATAACACCTCTGAAAAAGTCCCTTTCCTGCATGGCAAGATAAGGGAGGGACATTCTTAAAACAATTATTATAAATTTTCTTGTTAATGAAATCTGTTCATAAAAATGGGAAAAGAAAGTGGGTCGCAGCATTCAAAATGAATGTTAACATGCTTGCTTTAATTTGCCACCTTAGCTCTGTGGTTCTTAACCAAGGGACAATTTTGTGCCCCAGGGACCTTCGATTAAGTTTGCTATTGTCATTAAATAGGTAGAAGTAAAGGATACTGCTAAATACCCTACAATACACAGGACAGCCTCCATGACAATAAATTACCTGGTTAAAGTACCAATAATAAGCAGGATGAAGAACTCTGTCTAAGCTTATTTGCGGTCCAGTGGACCTTAGGGCCAACTAACCCCATGTCTTCCTCAAATTCTTAGACATGCATAAAACTCATAGACAAGATACCCAGACTACTTTCCATGTCTTACAAAGAATTTAATGCTAAAGTTTTTATCTATTCAAGTAATAGTTGTTGTTAGCTCTATGCCAGGTACCATGATGGTATAGTAAATAGGTTAAAGAAGAACAAACATAGTCTTATCTTTTAGGATTTTTCACACAAATGTCTTGGAAAGACAGAGAACATACAAGTAAATCAACAAAGAAATACATAGACATGAATTGTCATAAAGATAATAAAGGGGAAGAAGAGCTATGTTAAGTAATATAATTTTGCAGGGGAAAATCAACTTGGAGAACGTGATCACAGAGGCTTCTCCGAGGAGGTGGTATTTGAACCAAAGCTGGAGGAAGAGCAGTTAAGCAGAGAACACAGTGTAAATAGGGTCTTGTGACAAGAAAGGGCTTGATGACTAAAGAACCAAAAGGAATCCAGTGTTATTGTGGAACAGTAGGTGAAGGGAGAGTAACAGCAGATAAATTGACAAATGTGGAAACAGGCTTGTGTGTCTCCCAGCCTATTAATAATGCGGGTATGGCTGGGGTACCTGAGGCGCTCACTTGGGCCTGTATTACTCATATTGGCCCAGCAGACTTTCTCCACTAGGGCCAATATTGTGTCTAGACCAGCCCTTACAAGTTCTTATTGTAATGTCAGGGTACACTTCAGCAACAATTATCAGGGGGCTTTGAGGAACAAGATTTATGATTCACAGGTCCTGGAGAGTACACTGCATCCTGAGGAATATGTAGCAAGGTCAGAGAAGAAGGGCTGGGACCCAGGGCCCTGCCTTTATTAGAGCCTGAGGATGGGGCATCTAGGTTTGAACAGGTCCACTCTTTATTGGTTAATTTGAAGCATAAGAATGGGATTTAGGGCATGAAAGGGAAAAAGTGGGGTCACTCAAGTGGTCAGTTATCTAGGTTACCCAGGGCTTTCTAAAAGGGATCTTAATTGGTGGATGTAACCTAATTTCTTAGTCGTTGTTCACAAGTGGGCATAACCTCCTGTTGACGATGCTTATTCAAGACGTATGTCTTTTGAAATGGATGCCTTGCATTCAAAATCTTAATGTCAGGCACTTAGACTGGCCCTATCCAGTGAGGAAGAGTTGATCACTGCAGAAGTATCCTTCTGTTTACATACCGTAAGGACTCTTGGGCCATCTGAACATGGAGTTGCTTTGCACTTGCCCAGAATGATTTAAGAAAATCAATTCAATAACATGGGTTACTTCACTATGACCATAAGTTCAAGTTGACTTTTTAATTTATACCTAATGAATAACAATGTAGACTCAATTAACTGTGTATTAGTCAGTGTCACTTAATAAACAAAAAGTATATGATCTGTGAGGAAGAAGTTTGAAATCCTACAATCAAGTCCAAGGACTTCATTTCACACAAAATGAAACTGAAACACACAGACTAAATATGGTTGGCAGAAAGTCACACCATTCAGAGAACCAAGTTTAAGATCCAGGTGTCTATATACCTACCTGGATGCTCTTTCCACCAAATCACCCTGTTTAGATGTCATGCAGTTGGAGTCCCTGCACAAGTTCAGCAAATTAAGGGAAAGAATCCTCATTTCTCCCTGTGAGGAAAGATCTCCCCTCGATTCTAGCAGGTGACATTTTCCCCACTGCCCATCATAGATGGAAATTTACTTCAAGGATTACTCTTCATATGTATCATGAATACTCATAGCCCTCAGATTAGAGGTCAATTTAACATTTTCTATACACTTGAACCAAATTGACTGCCTGGGTTTTGAGTACATGAACTATGCAGTAGGTAATCATTAATTTCCATTCTATCGCCCATGCATAAAAGTCTATGCTAGTGTTCAAAGTGCTTTCCTTTAGCTGACAAATAAACTATTCCCATCCTGCTGCCTCTGAACTGAATTTGTAACTGCTGTTAATTAATATCATTTATTTGTTTCTATACTTGATGAACACAAGACAAATAAAAGTTCCAAGGAGACCAAGATGGGCAGGGGACAACCATGGAGCTCTCTAAATACCCATTGTCTCCTAGAAGCAAGCAGGTAAGGGCCTCGCCTGAGCCACCTTGCTTGAAATCTGGGAGGAGACTGCCTTGTGTTGGAAAGACCTCTGATTGAGTTGATGTTAAGCCTCAACATTCACTACTTGTAAGAGCTTAAAACATTTCTTAAATACTCTATATTTCCATTCTTTCATTTATAAAGGAAAAATAATAATATTCATAGCTAAAATTTATTGAGCCCTTACTACTGCATGCCTGACAAGTCTCCATGTAGTTACTAGAAACCCACCCAAGGTATGTGTTAATATCTTGATTATGAAGATAAAGAAAAATAAATCATTTGAATAACTTCACCAAGATTACGCAACTAAAAAATAACATAGCAATCACTTTCTAAAACATTTCCTTTTACCTGCATAAATCCTATGAAGCTTTAGCCTGGTTATTGTGTAATTTTTTTTAAACGAGTAAACACTGGATTCCAAAAAGACAAAAATGACAAGGCTATTTCATGAATTTGCTAGATGTATAGCTGCACCCTCTTCTTTGCCCCAAGGCATTTTTTGTAAGAATCAGGCTACATCAAGAGAAAAATTTTTTATTTCATTTATTTATTTTATTTGTGCTTTTAAACTATTGGAAAATGAACTAAGCTTCATGTGAGTTTTCCCAGAAATAGGTATGTTCTAGAAAGCATCAAATGTGCCTTGAATTCTGCAGCACTTTTTTGGGGTTGGGGACTGCAGCCACAGTGCCTGTCACACCTATAACAGCTGTCTCCATGGGACTGCCCTCAGCCCTCCCCCTGGGCTCCTTGTGTGCTTTTGTGAGCAATGCTCTTGCAGCTTCCTGTACAATGAAGTCTGTTGTGACTATTCATTCTAGAAAATAAAGACCATGTGATCAGTGAGCCAGGCTTTAACCTATAGCCTCATTGTACTTATTGCATTGTGTTGGCACAATAGTAAACCCAGACCAGCATGAGGAAGGTAGAAACATCATTCCCAACAAGCAAGGCAGGACAAGGCACTCTTAGAATATTTTGTCCTGTCCACTGAAAGTATAAAAGGTAAGAGATATTGGAAATAATAAGAAGCCATATGGAAAAGGCTACTGTCACCCACGCAGGTCTCTATGCCAGAGGCCCTAATAGGCAATACCAATGCTTGCTTGCCAAGGGGATTCCCTAGAGTTAATGCCTATCAGTTGTTTACTTACGCAGATTGCCTCAGCTCTAATTTTATCCTTCAGTTTGAATTTTCAGAGGTATTTTTATAGTTACAAAGCAACAGAAATAATAGGCAAATCAGCCTCTTAAATGTTGGTCCTGTGTTCATAATTCTTCATAAAGCCCCAATCCCTACTTATCTTTTTTGGCTTTTTTCCCTCGGCTTTCTTATACTTTATGTGCTTTGTTTGTCTTGATTTTCAATTTTTGGGTATTAATAAGTATGTTGGAGATCCAAACTTGCCACGGGTCATCTCTGTTTTTATGGTGCCATCCACTCACCTGCAAGCTGACTCACCAGTACCCACCCAAACCTCCTCCTCTGGATTTCTCATATCAGGGAATGTGTTTTCTGCACTTGTCCATCACTACAGAATGAAACTGGGCATTGTCCTCATTTCCCTCTTTTCTCCTCTTATCTCACTCCAATCAATCACCAAGCCAGGCTGAAACTACCTCCCAATCAATGCTGAAGTCCAGCCACTTGTCTCCCCATGGCTGCCACCCTATTGGTCCAAGCTACCTCTCACCCACAATAGCTCCTGACTGGTTTCCATGTTTCCTTTCTCCCTTTCAGCCTCTGTCCTGTAACCAGGATGTCATCTCTGAAGTTGGCATGTGATCATGCCTGAGTAAAGCCATTCCGTGGTTTCTGATGGCTCTTAGATCAAGGAGAACCAGGTTCCCCAGATGGCTGCATGATATGGCTCCTGGCTGCTAATTCTATACATTAGCCAAGAATCTCTGGTTTTAAGTGTAAGGAACCGAAATGACGGTATGATAATAAAATTAGTAGTACTTTGTGGGAGTTTCTGCCTGCTCCTCTTCTTTAAAAGTTTCCTGCCCAGACTGCTCTTCCACAGGAGTGGGCTCACAGAGCTGGGTTTTCTACACATGATGCCTTCCAACTGTCCCCAGGCCATAGTAGGTTGATTCAAGGTGAGCATGTGACTCCATGAACCAAGTAGTATCTCCTTCCTGAGATAGTAGAATTAGAAACAAAATGTCTTTTTATTTGGCTAGGTCCAACATAAAGTCTCTGTTGTGGTGGGGAGGCTATGTCTTCTGCCATGTGTACCAGGAGCAGAGAAAGACCATCTAAAGAAATATGAAAAGAAGCAATTAGTCACTCTAGGAAAACAAAGAAACAAATTAAAAAAACACTAATAAGAAGCAGAAAGGGTTCCCTTATTCTTCTAGTCCCTTTCCCATATCTCCTGGGAGTTGGAAGCCTTTTTGCACTTGGGTTTCATAAGACATCCATGTGCCTCCCCTCTTTTGTCTGATCAACTTTGTTTGAATTTATTTTTAATATGTTACATAATAATATAGTGCTTGCTTTCAATGTGACAGGTAATATGTGTATATCTATACACACAGAGTCAAGTAACTTTCATAATAATATATTGTTTATAATACATTAACATAATATATTAAGAGTTCATAATAATATATTTTTTGCTCTCTATATGGAAGGTAATATGTATATATCTACACACACACACACACACAGAGTCTCATATAGTTTTTACCATAACTCTGAATTGTTTTTATTATGATTTCCACTTTACAGATGAGAAATATGAGACTCATAGAAGTGATATAACATATCCAAGCTCTCACAGATACAAACTACGGCACCAACCATGAAATTGAGATATTTGTGATTCTCAAGTGCATGCTTTTCTATTTTGCATGCAAGGTGTGCTTCCCGGTCCAAAAGAGCCTTGATATGACCAGCAAATGGTTCCAAGAATTAATAGGGCTGGAATCCAGGCTCCATATGTGTATATCTACACAGGTAATATGTGTATATCTACACATATTGAAAGCAAGCACTATATTATTATGTAACATATTAAAAATAAATTCATATTATTTTTATTAAAAATAAATTCAAACAAAGTTGATCAGACAAAAGAGGGGAGACACATGGATGTCTTATGAAACCCAAGTGCAAAAAGGCTTCCAACTCCCAGGAGATATGGGAAAGGGACTAAAAGAATAAGGGAACCCTTTCTGCTTCTTATTACTGTTTTTTTAATTTGTTTCTTTGTTTTCCTTTGTTTCTCAGTCCCATTCATTCGGCTCCCGATATCTGTTTGAACTGTTTGAATTCATTCATTCATTCATTCATTCATTCATTCACTCATTCCTTGATTCTAGAAACACATTTTGGTTCTCTATGGCAGACTCTACACAGGCAATTTTCTCATAAAACTTTTGATAGTTTGATAATACTGTTGGGGGATAATTCCCCATGAATATCTCATATTTCTACATGTCTTATATCAGCCATTGCTCTGGATTAACTTTTCAAGGATGTTTGTAAAGCAAACATCCTGGGAGGATGGTGTGTCTCCCTCCGCAGCACAGGGAAGTTTTGTTCCTGGCAAGTGTGATGAAGATGATGTCTCCCTCTGGGGCAAATGTTGGGCACATTTGCTACCAGTCCCTTTTAAAGATTGGGGTTGTCTAAGCTACAGTTCCTCATTTGGGACATGTGCTCACTGAGAACATAACATCTATGCGGGCTTCTTCACATCATTTGATGGGACTTTGGGATGAGGAAAGCCAATGTGAAGAGTGAAGCTCACGTTGTCTACTCTACCATAAGTAATAGAGTCTCTTGCTACTGACCCAGGAGTCTCATTTCTTCTGCCAGCATCTGTGTGGCAAAGTCACTTGTCAGCTTGCCAATAAAAATAATTTAAAATCCTTCACAGTTAGTTGAGAAACACAACTAACAAAGTAATGTAGGGCTGATAATCGTGGGTAACATAATTTGACTCACCCATATTCACATAATCTTACCTGTTGCAGAGTCAACATTTGAACTACATCTCTACCTGACTTCCAAACCATCAAAGAAGGTATATAGAAGCTAAAGGAGAGAAATGGATTTAATAAAACAGAGAGTCAGCCTCAGTCCATTAGCTGTGTACTTTTCTATAGTAGATACAGGATAAGAAGTTTTGGAATGGCTGGCATTGTAAAAACATCTCAGATACTGGCACAGGGGTTGCTGAGTGGCAAGTGAGTAGACGAATGATCTTAGAGGTTAAGAGACTGTGGAGTCAAACAGCCCTAGCTTCCAATCTGACACTCTGCATGACACTGAACAATTTATTTAACCTGCCTGAGCAGTAATTTCCTTAACTCTAAGGCGAGCATAATAAATTCTATCTCACAAGAGCGTCATAAGCATTAAACAAGGTGAGGTACAGAACATTTAGCATGAAGCTGCACACATCAAAAGTACTCATTAAATGATAGCTATTAGTGTTCCTAATAAGTCCTCACTAAAGTTTGCATGAGTGATTGATTGATTTCTTTACATCAATTTACCTGCAGCTTAACTATCAGATCATTTACCACTAGCATCTCCCTAGTAGTTAGCAATGTAATCAGGCTTTTAAATAAAGATCACTACCTGAACTATTGCAGCTTTAAGAGCTAAAGGGGCTCCTAATTTTAATTGTGGTGGATACTAATAGTTCCTTTCTTGTAACAAAAATATCTTCAGGCTGCAATTTTGAGATAGCATTAAGGCTGAATGCTCACTTTGTGCCTTTCCACAATAGTGTGAGAAATTACAAGGCTGGGGTTTTCTTGGTTATCCATTTGTCTCTTTCCCATCTTGCAAGTGGAACAAGAACTGCTGTTGCCAAGCAACGATGCAGTGATGGTGCAGGTGGACCGTGGCTCTCTGGGAGTGAGGGCTTAGTTCTAGAGCTGGTACAAGGGCACTGAAAAGGAACACTGGAAAGTGTACTTTTTCTCAACAGCTGGAGAGTCATGCCATTAATGCAAATCCTCCAATAATTAAAAAAAAAAAGCTGCTACCACTGAGAAGCCCATCACCAGAGTTTATGAACTTTAGAAAATCCTAAGAACCACAAGGCATAGCAGCTCCTGAGAACTGCCCTTGCTGTCTTAGTACTCTGCCCTGAACACCCTCCATAAAGGCACCAATCCTTCCTGACAAATAATCAGACTCACAATGGACTCTGAAGGAAGGGTGGGAAGTTTCCACCCCAAACATGCCTCCATTCTGTGGGATCACTAGGAGAGTGGTTCTCGGACTGAAATAATAAAGAGAAGATCTTGGAAAAGGGAGTGGAAGTACAAGAGGGGAATGTGAGGGAATGCACAGTATGGTAATTGACAACCATCTGTTTCATGTCATTAAAGAGAAAAAAATGAAAGTTGAGAATGTCTCTTTTACATTAGTAACTGAGGCTCCCTAGTTGATTGTAGTTAAATATCACTAATATGGGCTAATGTGTTTGAGCTCACACTGGGTGCTAAGCAGCATTGCATAGCAGTCAAGCAAGGGCTCAGGAAAAAGCCTGCCTTGGCTTGGGGTTCAGCTCTGCAACTTACAGACTGAGTGAATTCTGGATAGTCACTTAACCTCTCCACACCTCACTTTTGTATGTGTAAAATGTGGGCAAGGTGTGCTTCCCGGTCCAAAAGAGTCTTGATATGACCAACAAATGGTTCCAAGAATTAATAGGGCTGGAATCCAGGCTCCATAACCATCTTTGTACCATTTATTCAAACCTCCTGACGTCCTCTTACCTTCTCACTCCTCCTCACTTCCCAGCTCCTACAATGGGGCCCCTGGTCATTGTGTTAATATTCTCTTTGGTTGTTTACTATTACTCTAGAACAACAATAACAAGAGGGCAGGGGTGGTCAATGCCAGTAGATGACCATAGATATAAAAAAATGTGTCTTATGGTGATAAGTACTGTCAGGCCACAATCAATTAAGTAAACAAACAACTAGAAAACTCCACCAGAGGTTTGTCTTAAGTCGAAGATTAACTCTATCTCTTTGGTATGCCATTTATCTTCAAAATAGCTTTGAGGTTTGAAATTGAAAATGCTTGATTTTACCTTTCTCTATTTCTTTTCCTCAATTTTTTTATTTTCCATCATCTTGCCCTTTAAAAATGTAATAGAAATGGTAAAGAGACAGAAGCAGTGATTTTCAGGACATAAATCTTTTCTTCAGTGCAAGCACCAGAATGCTGAAAAATAAGATGCTTGCTAATAATGAAGTGGATGAAATTGAGGTTCCAAAATCAGCTACTGAACCAAGAATGTCTTTAGCTCTTTTGACCCCCTTAGCCCAGAAATGCAGGAGGGTACCCCTTTACAGTTGAGAGCAGGCTGCTTCTGTGCTTTGGCAGAGCTGGGGGGCCGTCTTGGCCACTGTACTATGTGCCAGTCCTTTACTGAATAAATAAGCTAACCTCTCTGAGCCTCAGTTACCTCATATCTAAGTTAATAATAGTCCTACTTCACAAGGACTGGGAGGCTTAGAGGTATATAAAGATTTTGGAACAGCTGTGTCTTTCTACTGTAGAAATTTGTGATCACGCATGTTGCAGGGATAAGGCACACATATGCTACTTTAAGAGTTCCTAATGCTTTCCTAGAGAGGTAACTATTGTGGAAAACTGGGTTCATGCCCCCTGGGATCCTCTGAGGCACCACCAGAGGTGGAAAGGCTGGACAATTTATCTACTGGCTCCCACCCCCAGGTTAATTGAGGGCTGCTTCTGGGGCATTCCTGGGGCAATGCACTTCTGGATTGTGCCCACTTACCTACAGAAGAAAACCATCATGGCGGGGGGAGGGAAAAAATGGGTGCTGAGGTGGGAAGTTGAGAGCATGCTGGACATTGTGTTTGATGTGTTAACTCAAGTGGGCCAAGGGTGTATGGGACAGAATATCAATAACACTTATTAATTATATTGATAAGGTAACAATTATGCTAAGTTGAAAATCAGGAAATGTGGGATAAATCCCAACTCTATACTTAACTATAAATGAGTCATTTGTTCATTCATTCAACAAATATTAATTGAGTACCTACTAAGTTCCAGATAATATTCTAGACAGTGAGGACAGAGCTTGAACAAAACACATACAATTTCTGACTTTATGTCCCTTAGAGTGTTATTAATTTACAAAAATGGTGGTTTAGATTAGAATAGTGGTCACATATCTAGTAAGAACAGGAACGTAAAATAAATAAGTGAAACTGACTTGTCAGAGGACACTTTTATTTTGAAACTGACTTGGTCAGAGGACACTTTTATTTGTCTTTTACAACATACTTTTTAAAATCAGGATTCAAATAGATGTCCAATGTTCCTCTGTATTTGAAGATGCAGTCACACTGGATTAGGGTTCACACCAATGACCTCACTTGAGCTTGTTTCCCTCTGTAAAGGCCCCGTCACCAGATAAGCTCCCAGTCTGTAGTCCCGAAGGATGGGTCTGCAACACATGGGTTCAGGGAGAGAGGGACACAATTCAAACCATAACATTGTCTTTTTACTTGTTTACTCTTCATTGCTCCAGAAACCTCTTTTCTCCATTTTTGGACTTTAAATCAGAAGTTCAGTGCAACCTTCTTCGTGAAGTCTCATTCCTCATGATGACCCATGCCTCCCAATTAAATATGCTCCCTTTTTTCAAGTATCCATTTTATTGCATTTTTGTTTTTCTCATGATGCTTATTTTCTACCTCCCATCATATGCTATGTGCATTTCCTTTGTCCCCTCACTGGACAGTGGATGACCTCATAGATGGTCTCACTCTCCGGACAATACCAAATACTTGTCTTCATACTTGAGAATTGAATAGAGGCATAATTATGTGCACAGCTATTCATTTGGCCGGTCTGAATGGCAATGGTGATTTATTTGTATCTGTGTCTTTAGTACTGGGCACAGTGCCTGGCACAGAAGCATGACTTATCACAGTGAATGAATGATTTCTCTAAAATACGATGTACCAGGGACAGAAGGGAAACAGCTGATAAGAAAGGTCAACAAAGCTAACTGTTGGTTCCCTAAGTCCTGCCAGCATCTTATTGTAGCGTCCCTCTGGACTGTACAATTGGACTGTCAGCTTGCCTCTGTGAGCGGCTTTCAGAAGCGGCATCCACCGGGACCACTTGGGCTAGCAGGGCGTCGCCAACGTGAGCAGTGTGCCACTGTGACATGTGCTTTACATTTCACATCAGCACATATAGAGTAATTGAAAAATGATTTTATAGCAAGATGTTTTGCCCTGTCTATGAGGAGCCCATCGGGAATAATAGCATGAATGAAGAGAAAGGTGAAAAGAGATAAATTCTATTAGCCATAGTGATTCAGGCAAGTCAGGAGACAAAAAGCAAAGAAGACAAAAATCTCCCCCATCTGCTGGGCCTACTGTGGGCCCTGGCTTCTGCCCAGCACTTGACGTGTTCTTTGTGTTTCAGCCTGAGCTCTCAATGGCTCTGTAATGGTGGGTGTTGAGATGCAGAGGGACTGAGCATTATTCAGGCATGTTAATGTCAACAGATTATGAGAAAACTGCCATTAAAAAGACATTTGTATATTCTCAGATCCCAAGAGAAGGAGGCACACCATGCCATGGGGCAGGGGGCTACTGGGGGAAGCATTGAGTTTGGTCAGGAGGCAGAGGAGAGGGGAAACTGTGGACAAGGACCTTCGTTGCATTTTCTGCAGAAAGAGCAGGTAAGGCAGAGCAAGCAGATTTAGGCCTGAATAGTTTGAATCATTCCAGCAGCTTTGGTTCATAGGGGTGGCCACTAGTTGTCTGATGCCTGGGCCACTTGTCTGGTCCCTGGAGTGATTCGAGGAGGCAGGCAGTAGCCCAAAGGAGAAGAGCCCATAAAAGGAGGTGTTGGGGTGTGACTCTGAATTGGTTGGTTTGCATCGGAAAAGAATGTCCAGTGGGCAAGTTGTTTGTTATCACTAGGAATTGGCTAGCCCTGGGAAAGCCAGTCCTTCCATAGACAACAAAGTCCCTGATGTCAATGTCCCAGAATACAGAAAATAAAGGAAATGGTTAATACAAGCGGTCAGGCACTGAGCCACCTGCACTCCTTACATAAGAATTTTATTAACCTTCATTGTTTGCTTTAATTCTCATAATGACCTCTCAAGACAGGTTTTCCTATTCCCATTTTACAAATGCAAGGCTTATAGAGGTCAAATGATTTTCCTGTATTCATCCAGACAAGATTGTAGGCAAGCGACTTCCCTTCCTCAACTCTAAGGATAATTTTGTTTCCCATCTTCTACTCTTATAGTCAGTCTGTATACAGTTCACAAGAGCTTTTACTATACAACCTGTGTAAAAACATGTGGTGCAAGTCATGGGAACCATGACTTGACATTTGGTGGCTACCTTATGATTCCAAAGCTGGTTAAGCAGTGCTGAAAATACGGAGGCTTCTGTAACCTGTGTCAGTAGTTCTATGTCTACTTTTTTTTGTTTCTTTGGTTTTGTTTGGTTTTTAATTACATCCTCAAAGATTTTAAATAGGTATCTTTTAATGACCTTGCACATAATTGATACTCCTTTCTTTTGTGGCAATGGCAGGACTCTGAATCAGTAGTGACATTCAGACACCCAGCAATGTGTGAGTGCATATGTAAATATAAAGATACATCCATTTAGTTCATTCTTTTTTTCATCTGGTCTTCCTGGACAGCCAGGTTCTTTGTAGCTTGCCAAAGACATGATTTTAGAACCAGAAATAGTTTCAACAACTTTAATTTATTCATCCCATATTTACAGAGCATCCAGTTCATGCCAGAGCTGTGTTCGGCTGCTGAAAAACAAAGATGACAGGTGACAAGGGTCCTGTTCTTAGGTGGTTCACAGCACAGTGAACAGCAGTAAACAGGGTAGATTGCATAACCCAGGGCTCAGGGACAGGCTGAGTGTCCATTCAGAGTGTAATGGAGAAAAGATGCTGTTATGGGTTTTCTCTGGTGAAGAGTCAAAGAGTGTGGTCCATATGGGATGTCTTACAAAATACTTCACTTCAAAGTGGTGGACAAGGTGGAGTGATTAGCGTGAGCCAAGCCCACAGCACATTAGAATTGGGGAGGGATTTCTTTTTGGCTGAAGATAGAGTACACAGGGACAGTTGAGTCCTGTGCTGGCCAAACTAGAGGTGTAGTCAAGTTGTAGAAACTTCACACCATCTTCTCCAGATCACAATGGCTGCAGAATCTCTGTTCCTAACTGTTCTTTTGCTGTACCCATTTTCATGGAATCCTTTGACTCCAGGCTAGGTCCTTGAAATAATTCAGAGATATTGTTTCAACTTCTCCCCTAAGCTCGGTAGCTGCAAGTCATTCCTTCACAGGCTACGGCCTCATTTTCCTGAGCACCCAGGGAAGGGTCAGGAGGATGTGATCAATCTTTATTAAATAAAACATTACTGAATCATGAAATAAATGTCTATCAATTATGCAAAGTAGCTCTTGATTCTAACATGACTTCTGTCATCCTAAACAGATGCCTTTAGCTAATCCAGGGTTCTCGACCTCAACTCTGTTAACATTTTGGGCCAAATGACTGTTTGGTGTGGAGGCTGCCCTGATACTGTGGGATGGTCATCACTCACTGGCTTCTACCTTCCAGATCACTAGCACCCCACTCCCTAAACTTTGGAAACCCAAAATGCCTCCTGCTGAAGCTAAATGGCCCTTCTGGAGGAAATCTCCTGTGCTTTAGAACCATTGACCTAATTCTGTATTTGTGTTAGTATATTTTATATATACCAATGGTCTTCTCTTACAAATGCCATAGGTTTCCATGGAGCATCCAGTATTTTTCCACAGTCATAGATAGTATTAATTAAATGCTATTTTCCGGGTACTTTATGAAGCTGTTTCTGCTATACAATCACTGTCTTACAAAAAGGAAATTTAGACTTATGTGTTTTAAACAGTTTCTTTATGGGATAGAGGCCATGAAGAGTGAAATACAGAATTTGAATTCTAGCTGTCTCACTCCAAAGCTGGTCTCTCTAGTCTCCTAGCCACTCTGAAGAATCACTTCCCAGGCAAAAAAATAAATAAATAAAAATAAAATAAAAAGCCTAGATGCCTAGAAGATAAACATTTTTGTACAAATGCCAGGGAACTTGTTAAAACCTGGTCTCAGCAACTGATTTTGGGAAACAAAATCCCCACGATGGTCAGTGATTTGCTTAGTTAAATAGAGCACTGAGATAAAAACAGTGGCCATCAAACGGAGACATGTATGTTGAAATATCTTCTCTGACAGACAACCTAAGCCAGGCTGAGTTGTGGCCATTCTTCCCAGAGGGCTCTGCTTGTCACTCATCAAACACATCACACATTATATTGCAATGTATCTTGCCTTACATGCCTGGTCTATTAGACGGGGAGCTTGTTCAGAGTAGAAGCATTTTTCCTTATCTTTTTTCCATGCACATAGTAGGAACTCAATCAAAGCTGGTTGAATGGATGAATGAATGGGTCACTCAACAAATGAATCCTGGCTAGATACTCAGAGATATAAACATAGGGGAGTTACAAGTGGCCCCTGGCAGCCCAGGTACAAATGAAAGCCTGTCAAGTTAACCACTTACTGAAAGTGTTTTCTATTATCCAGACAGGAAGCTGCTGGGAACAAAGTACATAGATTTAAAGCAGCAAATAAAGTAAGAAAAAAATTGGCCCCAAATCAATAAAAATTGTCCGTCCTCTCTTTTCAGTTTTACAGTCCAGGCTCTGGCTGACCCAAACCACCCAACTCAATTGCACCCCCATTTAGGACGGTCACCCGCCTTGTTAAATATTCAGGGGCACTGCCCCTCGGGAAAGGGGCAAGCACTTCAGCACCACAAATCGATCAGCGGGTGCCTCTGCACCAGCGGCCTGTTGAAAGAGATGACAAAACACAGGTCCAGATTTGACACGTTTCCCAGACTTGGAGCTCAGCCACAGCGGGCGGTCCCAGTCCTCTCTGTCCCCACCACCCACAGCTCTGAACACAGAGAATGACGATTTTGTTCCCAGGAAGAATTACTGACTTGGAAGGTTTTTCTGATTCATCCTTCTCTTAGCAGTTGTCATTTTGTTTCAGATGATGATCTTTAGACCCTGCTTTTGTCACAACTCTTGGTCGCACTCAGTGTTGATGAGGCAGCTAAAACAGGGGGGTGGGAAATGGCTTGCCCAGGACCCTGGGGAAGGTAGCTGCAGACTTGGGGTTTGCTCAGGAAATGTTGATGGGCTGAGTGGCAGGACTGAGGAGCTAATGGGTTGGACCTTCCACTGGGCCCAAAGGAAACCTCCCTGGAGACACTGGTTAGGCAGACTGAAGCCAGGTTGGGAAATGGTAGTTATCCAGTGTGGCTGCAATTAGATTCATTTATTTCTTTATGCATCTACCAAATATTACTGTAGGCCTAGCCAATACTCTGCAGTAGGTGACATGCTAGTTTTGGGAGATAAATGATGAAGTAGGCAGATAAAAACAACAAATGGGCTAGGAGAAAATAGAGATAATATAACACATTATATAGTACATCCCATATAATCATGTTATGTGTTCCATATGATACATACTGTCTTAGACACTGCAGCCTGCCACAACAAAACATCACAGACTGGGTGTTTTGAACAACAGAAATTTATTTGATCAGAATTATGGAGGTTGAAAGTTCAAGGTTAGGGTGACAGCTTGGTCATCTTGCAGGTGGCTGCCTTCTCCTGTACTCACCTGGTGGAGGGAGAGAGCTCTCTGATGTCACTTTTTATAAGGCCGCTAACCCCATTATAGGGCCCATCCTCAAGATTTTAACTAAACCTAGTTATCTCTGAAAGGCCCCATAGTTAAATACCATCACATCTGGAGTAAGAGCTTCAACATATGAAGTTGAGGAAACACAACTCTGACCATAGCACACTGTGATATAGTATGTGACATATGATTTCTCATATGATCTAATATGATGTAGAAAACACATGCTAAGAGCTAAAAGAGGAAGAAAAAGACCAGAGAAATATAATTGAAGAAAGCAACACCTAAAGCCAAGTGTGCTTTCAAATTCAAAGGGCAAATATAGAGCCAGAGATTAGAGACTGATACAAAAGGTCCTGTATAAACATAGGGATGGATAAGCAGGCAAGGGGAAAAGCAGGGGCGGTCAGGTGAGGAGCTCATAACCTACGGAGACTTCAGGCACCTGCCAGCTACACCCAGGAATAAATCCTTCAAACTCTCTAAGTCTTGATTTCCACAATTAGAAACTGCAGAGAATAATAGTAGCTAATTTATGAAGTACTTGTGAAAGTTGCATAAGGTAATTTACATAAAGAACTTAGCCCTGGAGCCAGCACAATTTTATGTTTGATAAATGGGAGCTCTAGTTTTTTGGCATATTGAAACTGTTCCATCAGCATATCCTGTTGGCTCTACCATCAGGCTACATCCGCCTCTAAAGCCATGACCCTTGTCCAACTCATCAAAGACCTGCGTGTCCTTGGGACAATTATTTAAACTCTGTGTGCCTCAGTTACTCACCTGCAAAACAAACACAGTATTGCTACCTACCTCATAAAGCTGTTGTGAGTATTTGTAAATGAACACACATGCAAAGTAGTCTGAAGGATGCTTAGACCCTAACCCACAGTAAAAGCTAAATGGTGTCTGTTTTTCTCATCTCTGGACTAGGCTGCAGCAGTAGCAGCATCTCACCGGCTCTCCCTGCTTCCACGCTTGCTCCTCGGGGCCTCTTCCATTAGCAGCCAGAGAAACCCATTCAATAAATAAACCATGCCACACTCTGGCAAATTACCATCCCCCTGCAAGAGAAAGCAAAGTCTGCACGTTGACCTGGACCCTGCCCTCCCCTTGCTCACACTTCTTCTGCCACCCCAGATTCCTGGGCTGTTCCTCTTACCCGTGAGGCAGCCCAGCACCTTCCTGTCTCTTTACTTACAGTTGTCTCTGCCCACATGTCCCTGCTCCAGGGACATTCATAACCTGTGCACTCAACTTCATTCAGGTCTCTGGTTAAGTACCACATTGGCAGGAAGACCTTCCCTGCTCGACTGACCTAAATGGCAAGTGTCACTCAGCACATCTTACCCTCCAGCCCTTCTCTATTTCCCGATTAGCTGGCACATTATGGGCCAATAATGATAACTTCCCACCACTTACTGTCCCAACAGAATGCAAGCTCCTTGAGGACAGGAGTTTGGTTTATTCATTGGCCATAAGAAATGTGCTGGACGCAGAGAAGGAGCTTAGTAAATAAATAATTTTTCAATGGTAAATTATTGGAAGAGTCCTGGTCAGGATGTCTTCTCTGATTGACCAATGACCATAAAGGGGTAGGAGAGGCCCCTCCAGCTGGGAGGCACCCAGGTTGTAGTCCTGAGGAGAAGGCCTCTGGGTCCAGAGTCAATCTAGTTTCTTTCCTGAGAGCAGCCTGAAAAATCTGACTGAAGAGTTCTCCGTAGCAGAAGGCAAGTACTGTGCATTGTTCAGCAATTCCAAGCTTTACCTTAATGACTTGGCAAATCAGCCTCGAAATCTGAAAACAGAAGGTCTCTAAAATATGGTGATTCTGAGAAACTGCAGACTCAAGCAGTCTCCAAGGAGATGTTAGTGATTGGCATTGGATGGGCTTTTTGCAGGTACTTGTACATTTCACTTAAGTCAGACTGCAAGGGAATAGGGTATCATTTTCCTGCCTTTTATACAGCAGAGCATATGTAATCCATTCACATGCAAGGCAAGTCTGTAACTCCTGCTGAGAGAGAGAGAGAGAGAGAGAGAGAGAGAGAAACAGAGAAAGACAGAGAGAAACACAGAGAGAGAGACAGAAAGACAGAGAGAGAAAGAGAGAGAGAGAGAGAGAGAGAGAGAGAGAGAATGCACGGGTGTTTTTGGAGGAGGGTAGCTTCTGTAGCATTATTTTAACCAGAATCCTCAGTTAGGTGCAGTCACAAAGACATAGGTTTTTGATATTCATGTTAGATATCCCTGGGGCCACTTTGGCTACCGACAACATTTCTTCCTTACTTCCTGTCCCTAAGTGCTCATTTTTAACTTTGTCTTGAGCATGACCACAATCCAACCTGTCCCTGAATAGCACTACCCTTAAAGCTGGCCAACAAGGCCCTCCATCGGAGCCCCTTGTTTTGGAAGTTGCTGCATATTACAGGTTTGAAAATGCATTTATTGGAGAGTATAGCACCTCCTTTGCTTCTTGTCCTCCAGCACTCACTTCTGACACAGCATGGGCCTCCACTTCTGTAAGGGTTCAAGCCCTAGTACAATGCTTCTCCACATCTTTTGCCTTGAGTCCCCAAAACAAAAGGTAAATTTATGTCAACGCCATGAAGGTTTATAGGTGTGCTATTGCCAATGTCAGAGGGAGAGGCTGCAGGGCTTGAGCAGGAGGGGCAGCTTAGGCAAGAGAAGAAATTAATTAACTTGTGAATCCTTCTTTGCAGACACTAAAAATGCAATAGATTTGTGCATGACAACATAGCACAAAGCATCTATTCTCTTGCTTTGTGTTCATGTTTTATCTCCTGGTTCCAGAGGTAGACATGAGCTGGTGAGTTTTTCACATCAGTTCCCCAGGACAGCTAAGTAATAGGAATATTGTCCTACATTAAATAATTCATCATGCTCTGACCATTTTATATGTTTGCTTGTTGCTATAACAGCCATGAAGCATGATACTGATTCTTTACATTGGTAACTAAAATGAACATTACATGCTAGAATTAAAAATAATATTGCTAAAAAAAGAGCAAGATTTAAATAAATTTGTAAATAATCAAAATATTTCAGCTTTATGTAAATAATTTAAATGTATTTTTATACTTTAACATATAGTAATTATAATTTGAAATTTTATTTTGTTTTTTAGTATTTTAGAAAAAAGCTTTGAAATATAAAAATAATTTTCATCTTTTGATTTTTTTACATTTAATTTATATTTTTGATGAACATTAAAATTTTGTAGCCTTTGAATCCAAATATTTTACTTTTCAACCTTTTAAATCATTTAGAATGTGTACAAATTGAGATTGTGACACAGTCCAAAATGATGAAAATTTAGCACAGAGAAGTTTAAAATAAAGAAAAAAAAGAGAAAATTTTTTAGCCCTGGCTGGTGTGGCTCAGTGGATTGAGCATCAGCCTGCCAACCAAAGGGTCATCAGTTCAATTCCTGGTCAGGACATATGCCTGGGTTGCTGACCAGGCCCCCAGTAGAGAACATATGAGAGGCAACCACACACTGATGTTTCTCTCCCTCTCCTTCTCCCTCCTTTCCCCTCTCTCTAAAAATAAATTAATAAAATCTTTGGGAAAAAAAAGTTTTCAAAAATAGTGTGTTATTTACAATTACCAAGATATGGAAAGAGCCTAAGTGTCCATCAGTAAACGAGTGGATAAAACAACTATGGGATATTTATGCAATGTATTACTACTTGGCATGAAAAAGAAGAAAGTTTTACACTTGGGGACAGTATGGATGCACCAGAAGAACTTAATATTAAGTAAAATAAGCCAGGCAGAGAAAGACAAATACCGTATGATTTCACTCATGTGGAATCTAATGAACAAACTGCACTAACAAGCAAAACAGAGACAGGCTCATAGTTGGAGAGCTGGATGACAGCTAAGGCAGGGGGCATAGAGGGTGGAGAGACTGAGCAACAGGGAAAAAAGACTCCTGGACATGGACCACAGTGTGGTGACTGCTGGGCGGAGTGGGGTATAAGGGGACCAAATGGTAATGAAAAAAACATAATAAAGTTATAAAAAATAGGACTAGAAATAATAAAAGTGAATAAACTTCATTTGTTATAAATTACATAAAATTAGTGACTATTGCATACAAATTCTTAATGCAGAAAAAGTTTAATTATTAATCAAAACAATGAAAATGAGAAAAAAAATTACTCTCAGCAAATCTCCAACCTGAGAAGTCACTTGAAATCAATACAACATTGTAATCTTTACTAAATTAAGACATAATCACTGGCCAAAAAGAGTGAATGCATAGAACTCTATTTCTTCCATTGCTTTGGGCCTTGGGAGTCAATCTTCCCTAGAACTCACTACTGAACAAGGTGCCTCAGCTTGAGCTTTTCCTTACCTTCCTGTCCCTAAATACAAACCCATCAGACCTGCCTTTCCATAGGAAGGAGGACAGCACAATATAAGAATGATAAACACAGAGGAGCAGAGCATCCAGGCCAAGTGCCTGCATGCAATGGTCAGTTCTCATTGCAAGATAGTGAATAAAACTTACTTTGAGCTTCTCTTCCCCTTTATTCACTTATTTTTTTTTTTAAATCCTGCATGTGTTGAGTGCATGTTATATACAAGATCTTTGCCAAATGCCTCATATGTTCTACCATATTTCATGTCAGGAGTACCTTATGAAAAAAAGTTAAATTTTTTTTTCATTCAAAGATGAGAAAAAACAAAACAGATAAGTTAGTGCCTTACACGTAGTGATCCATTTAGTAAGGGTGGTGCTGGAATTTGAACCCAGGTTGTTTGGATCAAGATCCCACAGATAACCTATGCTGCCCCTCATTGAATTAAACCAGCTCCAGGATGGGGCTAGCATGTGTCCATCCCGTCCCTTCTGGATTACTTTTTTTAACAAAAGGCCATGTTGACTCCTCCTTGAAGATTGTCTTTCACTGCAATAAACATCATCAGTGTCTATTTTCTCCCCACATTATGTGAGCTCCTTACAGCATGGTCTGGATCTTACCTTTTTATCCCTACACCTACAACAGGTTTTATGTATTCTAGGAGGTTTGTAAGTGTTTGTTAAATGAATGAATGAAAACAACTGAAGAAAGTGCAAGGAGTGACCCTTATCTCCAGTTAATCAAGATTTTTAACAATTTCAGAGCAGGAGACTCCTGACCTCCCTTCTGTCTGGTCCTGGCATGCCATGAGTAGAGGCTCTGGCCCTCTCAGTATCAGGGAGAAGAATTTTCTCTTTTTCTGCCTCTTAGTCAGTCCCCTCTATAGGATGAGCAGTGATTTGTCTGACTTACTGGAGGCGCTTCTCTTGGGCTTTTTGTTTGTTTGTTTGTTTGTTTTGCCTAGTGAATGCACAGAATAGAAACATTCTTTCCTCCAGCCCTTCATCCATATGAGAGGTTCACATGATTAAGGGTCCAGGGACAACTTCCAAAGACAGATCAGGGGGCTCAGCTCTTTGCCCACTTTCAACCTCTCTGGGGCCATGGAAATGAGCAGTTCATGATCTCCATGCAGCAGGCTGGGCACACCGCTGGTCTGTGCACCCTACTCTTCCTAAAGTTGGAATGCAGGCAGAAAGAACAGAAAGTCTGACTTAGACTGCAAGTCAAAGACACATTCTCTAACCAACCTTAACCAACAAAAAAGTTATTTTCATCCTTATTTGACTCATATGTATATGTCTCTGTTGATTTTGAACTTCCAAGAAGGAAGAGGTTGAGCAAAGTCTATTTCTTTAGAAGCTTCTTCTAAGCATGACTGATTAATTTTCGTAAAGTCTTGTACTTTTAGCCTTAAAATTTGATTATGGTAGATCCCTACTCTTACCTTATCTGGCCCCCTTCTCAAAGTGTCTTTCCTTTATTCCTACATTAGGACAGGCTCCTACTTTATCTTGTGACATTTGCCCTCAATCCTCACCAGATTAATACTCACCACAGCAACTGTCACACTAAAATGTGACTTGTTTTCTGTAGGCTTCACGACTCTCAGACTCCAAGCTCTTAAGTAGGGAGATGAAGACCCTGTCTTCACTTACTCTTCACTGCAGTCCCTGCAGCTAGCTCAATGCCCAGTATTTAGAGGGCACTTAACAAATAAACATACCTACATATTAATAAATGAGGAAATTATAAGTTAATATGTGATTCTAGTGCCCTGGAACTTGAACTGTCTTGTTAATGGTTAGAAAAAAAATTCAAAACACTTCCAGAATTTCACCTGGATTTTTAAAATGTTACTGAATCAAGCTAGTGAGAGGTCCAGTGCACGAGCTGGAAGGGGCTCAGTCTGGGAGCAGGAGGGCTGACAGGCCATCACCAGTCTACCTTCACCCCAGCCTGCTGTGTGGACTCCAGAATGGCAGCTCTCAGGGTGCGTGACTGAGAGCCCACATTTTGCACTTTGGTGGCATTATTGGATTTTTATAAAATTGCATAATGCTTGATTGGGAAGAGAAAGCACAGGGAACATAGTCTGCTTCCTCTTCCACTGAATGAAGAAAACTGAAAAGATGAACTGGGCTCTTCAACCACCCAAATACAGGATCCAAGACAAAAAATGGGAGCCTGTGACTACCAGGTGTCTGTGTGTTTGTGTGTTCTCCAAGCAGCTGTCCTGTCTCTCATTAAACACTTCTATGCCCAGACTCGTTAGGCACTGAAGATTGAACAGGACTCTGGAAGTCGACTGTCTGGCAGAAAGGGAGATTCTCCAATCAGGAAATACAGACAAAATTGAAAACTGTTAGGATGGGGTATATTTGAGACCCAACATATAGAAAGCCATGCAGAAGTATTTTTCAAACTCACCTAGGGCAGAAGGATCAAATGATTGATTTTAGGGTGATTCATCATCTGTGTGTTTCTATGTTTGAGCCAGGCCAGTGAATGAGTATGGAGATAGAGGTGGTGTTTGGGGTGGGTTACTCCAGGGGAAAGAAAGATAATGTGGGAAGAAGCCCCTTCACCCCATTTCCACCTTCCTTTCTAATCCCCAATTTTTCTTGTCCCTTAACATGCCCACTTTCTTACGGACTGTAGCCTGTCCACGTGCTAGTCCCTCTACCCAGAAGTTTCTACCTCTGTCCTCAGTTGGCTGTTTCCTCATATAATTGCAGCAAGAAGTCTTTCTCTGCCTTTCCCAAGTGTAAGATAGCACCCCCATTGATAATTCACGTACACTTGTATTCCAGGTGGCAATATAACAGAACTGGCATCATTGTCACCAGAACCAGGACTGGGTTGAGATAAGTGCAGTCCCAGGGACACAAAATCAAAAAGCTAGTCAATCTCAGGGTTATACAAGTGCACAGCGTCATCTGTATTGAATTATGATTTCTGCTGTGTCTTTCCTGATTCATGCTCTGTGCTTCCTTTTATAATAGAAGATAGATAATATTATTTGTCTTCTCATATTTATTTCAGCTCTTAAAGATGAGGAGCTCTATCTTTTTCCATTCAGTACTTTTGTGCTTATTAGAGTTCCTGGTACATTGTAGACACAAATTAAAAGTGTGTTTATTAAATTATGTGGTCTTGGAAGGTAAACAGTTTTGTTTGTTTGGTTGGTTGGTTTTTTAACACACATTTTATTACACAAATGTTCACAAACCAAGGTCAACACTATTCTCTAGTTTTGAGCAGGGAACACTGTTGATGACACACTAAAAAGCAAAAAAAAAATTGATGCTAACAAATGGATAAAATATCATAGAATGGAGGTATAATGAAAATAAAACATTTATGGGAAATATTGATAGTAAGACTTGGACTTGAGGACCAAATCTTATTCACAAAATAGGGTATTTTATCTGAGATACTGACCTTACAGAAATGTTACAAGCATTATAAAATTAAGTTTTAAGCATATGTGAAAATAGTCTGCAAGTTTTTAAGTTATATACAATTGTAAAGGATTATTATTTAGTAATTTCATTGTTTTTCTGGTAGCACTAATCACAGACTATCAATATAATAGATAACTATATATATATATAATCAATCTTTTTTTTACAATAAATGTTCCTGCTATAAAGACTGTATCTTTTATTTTTCTCCCTCTCTTTCTTTCCCTGCCTCTCTCCTTGGCTTCTTCCTTTTCTCTACTTCTCCTTTTCCCCTTCCACTTCTCCTCCTCCTTCTTCTCCTTCTCCTCCCTCCTTTCTCTCTGTCTGACCCTCTCCCCCACCTCTCTCTGTCTACTTAAAATTTAACACAAGAGCTCAGTAACATCTATTGTTTGAATTAAATAACTTTTATCAATATCCACTTATTTAGTGTTTGGCCAAAAATTGTACATAATTTTTTTTTAATCTGACAATTCATGAGCCAACAAAATAAGTGTTTAAAGTTATAGGATATAAATAATAAAACTAAACAAGTGCAATTAAATTGATTAAAGAAGACATTAAACTTTATTTTGTGGTCTCAATGAGGCAAACTTGAGAGAATTTGTATGAGCGGAAATATAGGATTGAGCAAAGAGAGAAGACAAATGGGATGAGTGAGATGAATTGATGCAACTCAACTAAGTGCTGCAGTGATGTGGTCCGTGGTGCTCTCCATGGTGCTGACAGTTTATTAACCTTAGAAACAATTTGGGTCCAGATTCTCCCAGAATTTTCTAGAGAGAAAATAAGAGATCGTAAATGATAGACAACAGAGGGTAATTAGGGAGGGCTACTTTGAGAAGAATCTCTCTCTCTCTCTCTGTTTCTCTCTCCCTCTCAGAACCTAAATAATACAAAAGAGCCAATGATGTAGAGATTATAGATGATAAGAACAAAAGAAGGAAAAAATGGATAATGGTCATTATAACCAACATTTATTGAATCCTTAAGGTTTCAAAACCCACATGTTTAAAATTAAATTGTGTAGTATCTTTATTTTTCAAATGAGAGAGAAAATAAGTTTCCAAAGATTGAAAACTCAACGTGAGTCAAAAAGCACAATAGGATGGCACAGAATGCCATTTTGGTCTCAGGTAGCCCATCGCGGCTAGAAAAGGAAATTGATGTTCCTGGTCTAATGTTTCTTATTTTCAACCAAGATCTTATAACTGATTATTTACAGATAATCTTAGCAAAAGGGTAAAGATTAGAAAATAAGTGCAAAGACATTAAAAGCATTCAAGATATAAAGAAAAATTATTATAAATTACTTAAGACTAAATACACAGGTATATGTATTTTTAGAAATGTACTTGTGTGCATTCTGCATGTAAAAGACCTTAAATTCATGTGAAAAAAAATATAATAGGAAAACAAAGATTATTAAATAAAAAGTTAGAGTGAAGAAGCTTATAATAATAAATGTAAGAGATGTCTTTAAGTAATAAATAGAAATTTAAAACAAAGGATAATACACATAAAATAAAAAGTCAAGAGCTAGAAAAGATTAGAAAAAGAGAGACAGAGAGTTTATATAGCTATTTATATACATGGTTGTGCATTCCAAGGAATTATCTATTTGAAACTGTCTGCAAATAAATGGTGCTGAACAGATAACCTTAACAGAATTTTTTAGTTTTCCATCAGTCTTGAATATTGCTGTCCTTGATCTAAGGAAAGTTATTTTCAAATCTTGAAGTTTGCCAAGGTTTCTTTTTAAAGAATTGTTTCTCCTGTCAGTCTTTATCCTATCATTTCAATTCTTAGAAGGGCTCTCAGTCTAGATTTTCAATCCCTAGTAGCTATTACCTTTGTTAAGAGCTAAGTGGTTGATTATATAAACATATACTCTTCAATAGTTTCTGAGTCTATATACATTTATATAAATGTATATATATTTGATTTTTTGCATAAAGTATTTTTTAATTTTTATGTTGAACTCTGAGTTCTTCTTGTTTTATGTAACTTCTCTTTTTGATTTTGAACTATTGGTTTCAATCCATATAAAACAATCATTTTGTAGGCTATTTTTATAAAAATGCTGAATCTAACATCAGTGCTTCCAAGGATAGCAAAATCCAGAATAAAGAGTTACTCAATGATATTTGAAACTAAGGAATATATGGCAATTCCATTGACCTATATGGCTTTTGACCCTGGTAATTCCATCTGAAATAAAAATCTTAAATTGAGCATGCGTTAAGTGGCACCTTTGACTAGCATGCTTTCCACACACAATACAAGAACAGATTTTTATCCCAAGTTTATCCCCATCCAGAATTCAAAGTCCAAAATCAAATATTTTCAAATAATGCCTTCAGATTTAGTATTCTATTTCTAACTCTGCTGGGTTAGCAATGGATGTAAAGGTGATCTAAAAAAACAAAAGAGGGAATTCTCTCCTTCTGCAGGATTTGCCATTTTTTGAGTTCAAGAAGTGCTCTTAAAAATTCCCAAGAAAGGCTGATATTAAAAAGGATTTTGGAAAAGAATAGCAGCACTTTTACTGAGTGTGCCCCATGACTATTCTTGTATCAGTCGGGCTAGTGTAGGATCAGTTGCAAGAAAAAATGACCCTAAAAGCTCAATATTTAAAACAACAAATATGCATATCGTTTTTACATTGCATGTTCACTGAAGGTCAGTGAGGACAGAGGGCAGAGGTGGAGGATTTTTTCATTGGAATTATTCAGAAATCAGGGCTGTTGGAGTAGCAATCACTCAAACGTTACCAGTCAACACACCAAAGAGAATGAGAGAACTGGAAGCTTTTGTGTTAGTGATCAAATGCTTGCTCCTTATCACTCCTGCTCACAATCCATTGGCCAGCAATATTCATATAGCAGCTCCACTTCACTTCAAAGACATTAGAAGTTTTCTTCTTCCATGTACCCAGAAAGAAAGGAGACAAGAGTATCCAGAATAAAACTAGAGACTACCACAACTTTTGTGCTTTGCTTTTGTGAACACTCCATTTTTACCTCTAAATAAACCTCTACTTTGCATTGCACTAAAGTCTTCATGTGGCAAGCACTGATTCCCCAAATGAAAGGAAGTGGTTTTCTTTGTTAACATTTATATTTAGCAACAGAATATTAGTCATCTCTGCTAGAACAGTTGTCTTTATTGTTTATTCTATCCAGAGTCAGATCCAATTATCCATGATATTAGCAGAACCAAAAAAAAAAAAAAAAGACCAAAGCTTTCATAATTACATAAAGCTAATCCCTTGATTTTCACTGCTGCCTGCCATCAATCTGCACAATGACATGCATTTAGGAAGAAAAGAGGAATTGAATCTTTGTCCTCAGAGCTGACACTACAGCACTTCCAGAAATAATCATCTCTTCAGCTGAATGCCCTTCTCTGGGACTGGGCGTGTTGTGTGGTAAAACGAACCCAGGTTTGAGGGTTAAAAGGGCTTGAATTTCATTCTGGCTGTATCATTTCCTAGCTATGAAATCCCCAACAAAATCGTTTACTTCTCTGTGTAATCTCTTTTTCTCTGAAAAAACTGAAATAAACAAAATGATTCGTGCATAAAAGACCTGCTATGAAATTTTATGTTTTTTCTTTATGCCTTCCTTCTTAACTTTCCTCCAACTGCCATAAGCACTTTAGCTACACTTTACATTGTATTCTTAACTTCGTGATAGCAATTTTTGTATATGTGTATATGAGATTACACAGGACCAGAAGTAAGGTCTGCTACTTTTATACTAGCACATGGAAATCTTGTATCAGATACTGTAGCAACTGGAAATCTATTTAACAAATGAGGAAACTGGACTCCAAAAAGTTAGATGATACCTGCTCTTGTCTTCTTCACAATTCGGTTAGGATGATAAAATTCAATAACATAGTCATAAGCCATATATATGAATATGTATATATTTTTTTGTCATAGTACTTATAAAGGGTTAAGTACTATTTCCTTAAAAATTATAAACCCCTCATAGGTAAAATCTATGTCTGTTTTATCTTTCCCCTCCAAGCATCAAGTCCAATGACAGACAATGTTAGGAGCTCAAGAAATTGTTGTTACCACCCAGCCTTGGAGAGCCCTGTCTCACGCTCAAGAATACCCAGGTAACAACGATACATAAACAATGCTTTAACTATCTGCACACTGATAAGAATTATGGTGAACCAGTGGCATTGGGGAATACAACAATTTTAGTCACATACAACCTATGCTCAACTTCTCATTCTGCCTCTAAAATCTACATAATCTACAGTAACTTGAATCTGATTACAGGTTTAAAAGAGTAAATACAACAAAATGCTTTACAGAACCCTTGTACATAGCGGTAAACTCGGGCATTGTGTAACTCATCCTTATACCATTTTTCTAAAAATGCTTAATATAGGTGGAAATCATTTCTATAAAGAAAAATGCTTAGTGTATATGAAAATCATTTCTATACAGCATTAAAACAAGGCATTCATAAACAATGGCAGAGACACATTTATACAACGTATCAGATTTAGTGGTTACTTCCCGTCTTCCTGACCCAGGATATCTATATTCTTGCAGTAGCTGTGTAAGTATTGATAGTTTTTATATATTTAGCTCCCGGAGTTGAAAAGGAAAGATTTATACAGTTGTCATAACTGAAATGTATTCATAGGAATTTGGAAAACTACTTACGGAGCCACTTGATTTCCATCAGCCAAGAGCACCTCAAACAGGAAAGGAGAAGAGGCTTCACTGTGGGGCACCCACTGAGCACAGTAATGGCTGTGGAAATCCTTTCTGCAGACAGCAACTCTGTGTTAACTTATTCCAAGACTGTCTGAACACCTGTATCACCTACATTCATCTTTGAGTTGTTTTCCCCTTCCGTGGGTGCTCTGCCTTCAAAAGGGAGCCAGCACCCAGGGGAGAACAGAAGTGCTGGCGGTAGTTTGGTTCATGCTCCTGCCTGGGGCACGCATTGCGTCGAAGGCACCTACTCAGAATCCAAATGTTTCCAGGCTTACTGCAGATGAGCCTATCTATTTTCTGCCAGATTCTTTTCTCCCTTTGTCGATTTTGGTGGCTGAAAATGGAACACACTAAGTGGATATGCATCAAACATGAAGGTGTGAGACACGCATCTAGTCAGAAGAACAGAAGGGTGGGTGGCCTTGCCTTGGAAGCCCTTCCCTGCGGCGACTGGAGGGACCCAGGCAGCTTTCCCAGGAGCAGCCCTCCTTTTGTGTACAGGTGAGAGGAGGTGGGAATAAGGACCTGAGATTCAGGAGGCCTAGGGGCAAGCACGGGGCTTCTGGAGTCCGAAGGTCAAAGCACCGGCCCCAGTTTTGTCCATTGCCACAGCCATGACTTTGGCAGTCAGCTAAGCTCTGTGAAGAAGTCGGACTAAAGGCTTGGAAGGGAAGTTACTTTGTCTGACTTGCTCAGTGCGACGTTCCCCACACTTCACACTTTTCCTGCTTTACGACAATGCTGATGATCCACTTTTTGACATGGTAAATGAATGAAAAAGTGAATCTCATGTTTCCCTCTGTAATATGGAGCAATACGTGTATCCCTTTCTTATAGGAAATAATAGAGGAGAACGGGGCTTTGTAAGGCACACTTAACTTAAAAAGAAGAAAGTTCCCGCAACGTGCTGGATGAGAAAAGAGAGATTGAAGGACAGCCCATGTGGTGTTCTTTGGTGATTAGCAAAGCTTTCCACAGGAGTTATTTGATAAATGGCGATGCTTTAGGAAGCGCGTTGGACTGTAAACAACAGGCTTAGTGTTATTCCATTCATTAATTAAACTTCAGTTTCATCATCTTTAAAGTAAAGATAAAATAGCACCTTTCATATGTTTTTATGTTTTTTTCTGAGAAGTTATCCAAAGAAACATGAAACACTAATTTGAAAGAACGTAAGCACCCCTATGTTTATCATAGCATTATTTACAAGAGCCAAGATCTATAAGCAGCCAAAAGGTCCATCAGTAGAGCAGTGGAGAAAACAGCTATTGTACATTTACACAAAGGAATACTACTCAGTCATAAAAAAAGAAGGAAATTTTACCCTTTGTGGCAATATGCATGGACCTGGAAAACATTATGCTGAGCGAAATAAGCCAGTCAGAGAGACACATACCATATGATTTCACTCATATGTGGAATCTAATGAAAAAACTCAACTAACAAGAAAAACAGAGACAGCCTCATAGATGGAGAGCAGATGACAGCTCTTGGGATAGAGTGGGGTTAGGTGGGGTCTGGAGGGATCGAGCAAAAAAGAAAAAGAACTCATGGACGTGGAGGACAGGGTGGTGATTATGGACGGAGGGGAGTGGGCGGAGATGGAAGAGGGTATATAAGGGGTATAAATGGTGATGGGGAAACACAATAAAAAATAAATGATTAAACAATAATAAATCAAGTGAAGTACCTTCAATACACACAGTAAACAGTAAGCTCTTTAGAAATATAAGTTACCATTACCATCCCAAGCTTCCAGGACTGTCCTGGCAGACCGCCTCATCCACTGGCACTCTATGGAGATTGTCTCCACCAGAGAGGGCACCTGCTCAAACTCACACCACCTCCCTGGGTCTGGCTGCTCATTGTGAGGGTATAACTGGATCCCTCACCCTCAATGCGGGACATCCCAGCTGAGGCTGAAGGGTCATCCCAGCCTCAGAAGTTTGCCTGAGGCTTCTGATGAGACGATGTTGCAACCTGTCACCTCCCTCCGCCCAATGCTTCCTTCCTTTCCCTGCCACAAGTAGAGACTCTTAGAGCTCCCCCTACTAACGCCTCCTGCATGCTAATCTCTATCATTAGAATCCCAGGGTGTCCATCATTTCTACAGCAGCCCCCAACAGAAGCCAGGCTCAGAAAATGTCTCTCTCCCCCAGGGCCTCTGCAATAAGACATTTACTCTGCCTTTCTGCTTTCTGGTCTATTTCCTGTGTCTTTGGATCTGGACCACGCCTTTTCCTCTTACTGCCAAAGCACCAAGCAGCCCTTAGACATGATTCTCAACCAATGATCTCACAGTTTATTCAGTTCTTCCTGTTTTTGTTCCCACAGTTACATAGTTGCAAGGAAAACAAATGTCAAAACATTAGGAAAAAATGTTCAGTAATGAAATAACCACATATAAAATGAGTCACTCTTCTCACTTATCTTCCTTTTAACACTGGCATTCACCTGATATACTGTATCAATGTCTTGATTGGTTAGACTCTCAATGATTTTTCAGGTGCTATAAATGTATCTGTTGTTTCGATATGGTTTCTAACTTGAGGAATACAATACAAAGTATTAAAAGTGTGTAAACCAGTCAGAGAAAGAGAAGCACCATATGATTTCATTCATATGTGAAATCTAATGAACAAAATGAACTAACAAGCAAAATAGAGACAGACTCATAGAGAGCAAGCTGACAGCTGTCAGGGTTGGGGGAGGCTGAGTGGAGGAGGTGAGGGATTGAGCAAAGAAAAAGGAGGAACTCATGGGCATGGACGAGAGTGTGGTGGTTGCTGGGGGGGAGGGGTTTGGAGGGACGTCTAGGCGGGTCAAGCGGGGATAAATGGTGATGGCCAGAGACTTGACTTGGGGTGGTGAACACCCAATACAGTGTACAGATGATGCGTTGTAGAATTGTGAACCTGAAACCTGTATAATTCTGTTCACTGGTGTCACCCCGAATTATTAATAAAAAGGAGTAAAAAGTTATTTAATGTAACTAAATATCCTTTAGTTATTAAACACTTTGCAAACTAGGATGACACTAAACTCTTCACACTGATAAGGGGTGTGTTTCAGAAACCAAAGCACTATTACAGATGGTGAACCCTTAGAAGCTTTCCCAGTAAAATTAGAAACAAAAGGAGGGTGCTCACTGTCATCTCTCTTTTCAACCTTGTACAGAGTTTGTCACCAAAAACAACATGAAAAAAAGAATAATCTTGGAGAAAGTCCCAATTCTCTTGCAAAACCATTGACAGGTAAGAATAGGGCAGAGCTTAATCAGTTAACACTTGAAAAAAGCACAAACTATAAAGATAACCTTCAAGTATTTCAAGACTGACTAATGTGATTATCAAAAGATTAAGAAGGGCTTTTAGAAGCATGATTAAAGTACTAAATAACTTTTTAAAACAGCACTTTCTTCAAGGTTATGGTATGCAAAACTGTGGAAAGTAAAGAATATTTTATCCTAATCACATACATTTATAATAAAAAGCACCTACCTTCAAAACAATGAAACTAGCTTGATCCATTCTTTGCTCAATCTAAGATTTAGATCCTGATTGCATTTGTGGCTTAGATTTTTAAATGTAACACAAGAAGAACTTACCATAATTGTGGGTTTCATTTATCATACATTATCCCAGTCAGGCTTCCTTTTATTATTTTCCCCAAAATATGTATTTACATTTTTGTAGATTCCCTTTAGCTGAGCTTACCTCAGTGTAAGTTATCCTGAACTCACGAGGTCCTGCCCCTTTGCTCCTCAGGGCTGACCCCTAACATGCTCTGCACATCCCTAGTCCCACTGCACCCTGTTTTACCCCTGTTTATGGACTCCTCACACAGTTCCATGCAGGCACCTGGCATTCGAACTATCCCAGCTCTTTACTGTTGATGTTCCTCTCAGCCTCGGAAACTCAGCACCAGGATCCAAATCTCTTGTTTTTTATTTTTCTTTGTTTTTAATATGTATTTATTTATTTTTAGAAAGAAAGAGAAGGAAAGAATCAATCTGAGAGAAGAAAACCGATTGGTTTTCTATCCTATGTGCCCCGACCAGGAACCAGGCCCACAACCTAGGCATGTGCCCTGGCCGCGAACCAAACTGGAGCCCTTAGGCTTTGCAGGGCAACACCCAACAAACTGAGCCACACCAGCAAGAGCTCTTGTTTGTTTTTTAATAAACAAAATACATCATTGTTTTTATGAATATAAATAAAAAGTAACTTCATGAATATAGCATTGTAGGTATGTGTGTATATATATTTGTATACAGATGTACATAACATATAAATGGGTTCATAGGTATGTGTACATGCATATATTAAAGAATTGAAAAATTATTGCTATTTTTAGCCATTGAAAAAAATCCATGGTAAAGATGCATTTATATGGGTATGTGAAAATGTTATAGATGGTGGGTTTAATGAATATAATCAAAGGGATTTAATTCACCTAAATCCTGGGTCTTATGTAACAAGACTAAATGATTCGAGTGTCTATGGGAATGTGGGAGTTACCAGAGCTGGATAAAAATGTTCTACTAGCAAAATCTTGCTGGCATGACAAACAACCAGAACATCCATCAAATTAAAATCGTGTCGAAAGTGAAATCCTATTTGCATAACAAACAGCAGAGAATCAGTCAGAATAAACACCTGTGTTGAGGGCTTGATAAAAATCCTGCAGAAAGGAAAAGCAACAGAGGGAAATGGTTGGGTAGGGCTTGGTAGGGGAGCCAAATGGAGCGTGCAGAGGGGAGGCCGCCGCCCAGGGCTTCTGCGTGCCATGGGCCCTGTTTTCAGGTGTCAGCAAAAGCATTCAGATGAGGTTTTTGTTTCTTTTTTATCTTTGTGAAATGAGAACAAAGTCCAACCAAAAAAGGAGGAAAGGGAAGGGCCCAGGGAGAGAGAGAAAGAGAAGGAGAGGAGTTATTTATTCCACGCAAAAGGAATGCAGGAGGCAGGGGGTCTGAAGGGAGATAGATAATCACCCAGCCCAGCAGCCAGGAGCTAAAGGGTCTGGCAGCCGCAGGAAGCAGGTGTGCTTGGCTGTAAAACAAACATTGCCCGCCAGGGCCTGGCGTCTGCCCAGCCTCCCTGTGTACCACATAGGCATGTGGAGCTGGTGATAAAGAGGGAAGACAGGGTGGGTGATGCGCAACCAGAAGCAGGGTCCTACGCAGAACCCCACCACCTCACACAGCCGCAGGCCCCGCAGGATCCCTCCTCCTGGGGGGCTTGGAAAGAGGCCTGGGCATGCATTCCATCCGTTCTCGGGCCCCATTTCAGGGAGTGAGCTCGCTGTCATGGTGATAATGGAAGCTCTGGATTCAGGCAGCAGTGACCTCGTGCGTTTACCAGCTCTGTGACCTTGCTTGTGTTATGTCCCCGAACCTCAGCGTCCTCATCCAAAAATGGAAACAAGGACATATTTTGTGAGGATTAAAAAAGGCAACACTCGTGAGTGTGCTTGATGCTCAATGTGTTGAATGAACAGTGGACCTCAGGTCTCATCTAATTTTGTGAAGACCTCGGATCTGCAGTCTCTTCTTCTGTAACTAGGAGATAGTGTTACTGACTGAGGGCCTGTTGGCAGGGGAGCCCCAGATGCTGTTACCAGAACAACGCCCCCCCTTCCCAGGGGTTCCTCAGTTCTAGGTCCTTTGCCCACTGCCGTTAAAAATTATGGCTCTCAATGGCAGAGTTTGGTGAAAAGGAAAGGTGCTACTTACCAAGTTATACAGGTTTTGATTAATGGCTAAACGTCACAGTTAAATCTCAAAATCCCTTTAAAACACCCACCAGCACACAGTCCTGCCTCCCCCCCTTTGCCCAGTCAGGGGTACCGTCCTTCAGAAGAAAGAGAACAGAAGCCCGGGGCTCGGCTCGGCAGGCAGTTCCCAGCACCATCCGCGGTGTTGCCGCGACCTCCAGTTCTGATCCAAAACCACAGGGCACCTTCTCAAGGCCCACTCTCCTCCCCTTTCCTTCCCGCAGGGTCTTCACACTGTTCCCCAGCATCTGTGTCCTGTTCTGTCCCACCCAAGCTGTCTCCCCTTTTCAATTACATCCCGCATTAAAGTTTATGCAAACCTTCCTGGTGAGCCTTGTTGAGATGCAAAATAACTATCTTTGCATACGAGGTCTGAAGCGCTCCTGCTGTTATTGACATGCAGAATGACTCTAAATGGCCCTGCTCCACATCAGGTAAGAAGCTGGCCTGTTACTGATACACGAAGTAACTCTCAACCGCCCGGCTACAGGTCTCCCATCCCCCATGGTGACCCACCTTGGCGGGGTAGGAGAATATATTTTTCTTGGACACCCCAAGTTCTAGACCCCCTTGCAAACCCCCCCTTTGCGGGGGGCGGGGGCCTGGCTGTGCCCTGTTATAATAGAATTGATTATTGGGAAGCAGAGGAAGTGAACAACCACAGAGAAGGAGCCCTGGACTAGTTGGAAATTATGCGAACTTCTCCTCTGGGCACTTAGAAAGGTTCTATTTCTGTATTTCAGGATCCTGAGCTGCACTGCCAGGCTCCTCCAGAGAACAGAACCAACAGGATATGTAACAGTGAGTGACACGCACACCATCGTCCATCTGCTGCCTTTTTTTTTTTTACCAGCACTGTCTCACTGGAACACCTGGGAGACCCTACCTACCTGTCCACCTTTGCTCTGTTTTTGTGTAGGTCAGTCCTAAATAGAGAAAGAAGATGATCTTCAATTTCAGCCCCATCAGCTGAGGAGAGTTCCTCTCCAACACATTGTTTTTCCTTAAGATAGAGAAGGACTCCGGAAACCCGTAAAACTCCCAGATTTTAGGGCTTCAAATTCATTTCCCTGCAGGACCACTCAAACGGCCTGCATGCTTGCTCTCCGGGTTTCCAAAGCAGCTTAGAACACACTGTGAAACACTCTGATCCAAAACAGTTCCACACCAGCTGAGTTTGCATTTGGATCCTCCACTTTGGCCTTCTGAATTGGACAAAGGAATCAGAGGTTTTTAGTAGTTCCCCACCTGTAAATTCTATACGATTGTCCCTGGAACATAGGGTCATTGGGCGGATTTAATGTGCTAATTCATGCAAAGTGCTTAGTGGAACCACAGGATGAAAGATGCCCTATTAGCTATTGATACGGCCCAATCTCAACCTCAAGTTTCATTCTACAGGAGATCTTCTGTTCCTCTAAAATTTTCATTGCCCATGTTGTTCAAAATGTTACCTGAGATGGGAACATTTTGTGGGCTCTGCATTAGAACAGCTGCTCTTGCCAGGGTCTGTTTTGCCAGTTGAGTTGGTTCTTCCTACTTCCTTCTTGGCTTCTTACTTACACATATTGACTCAGCCAAATAAGGCAACCCACCTCCCATGATCCTCCCAGCCTTCAGAACCGCCTTCTCCGTATTTACATAATATGTCACTTTCTCTTTTAAAAAGTTCTCTTCCATTTGAATTAAGAACCTAATTGTCCCGGTTTGCTGCTCCCAAAGTGACCCCAATAAATAGAAACAAGAACCTTTGGAAATCACCCCCAGTCCTCTCCGAGCGTGGCTCACTTGGAAATCTCTGGCAGCTGCACGTTTTCCTAATGACCTTCAGTTGCTCAGAGGATGTATAATTCATTCCCCGCCTATCTTCACTAATCCCACTTTCCTAAAACAAATATTAACTGAACTTATCTGCTAAAACAAGCCCAAATCAAGTCTCTTATCAAATGAACTCGGAGGCAGAACAGAAAGCTGGGGATCTGGGCCAGAGAAAATTGTCTTTATTGGGAAGGCAGACCTAAAACTCCCTTTGGTCTCCACTTCCATTCAGTCCAGTTCAACAAACCTTTATTGAACACTCTATATGCAGGTAGTAACAGCAACAGAGAGGGCTGAAAATTAGATTTAGAGTTAGAAAGCCTGATATCAGAAGAATTGGATTGAAATTCCATCTTAACTCTGAACCACTGTGAACGCTAGGAAAGTCTCTCTGAAGCTCATTTGAGGTGGGATAATAACATCATTACTATTACCTGAATCCCTCAGCGCCCTCCCTGGCCCCCAGCACACACAACTTTCAGCAAAGTCTTCCTAGATTTGTCTAGGATAAGGCAGTGAATGTCTTGTAGAATGTTAGGAAAAAAAAATATTGACATCCTGATGCCCGAATAGATCATGGGAGTAAAAGTGGCAATGTCTCTGAGTCTACCCAAGGAAGAAAGTCATTTATTTTATTTTGTATAAATCCCATTGTCCATTAAAATGTTTTCCAACCTAATTCTATTTCAGCCCACTCCAGTCCTAATACCCTAACAGCACATTTCTTTACTGCTAACATCAGAGATTAGAGGATGTTTTAATCCCCTAGTTGAGTTCTTCCCAACTCAAATTCAAAGGTATTTTTTCCCCAGCGGTCAGATTTGATGATCTCTTGTTTGAACTTTTGGATGGTGCTGTCCTCAGAAGAATCTGTCCTCTGAGATTAGGCCACACATTTCATCATGGCACCAGGGATGTTATTTGAGCCATAAATACCTGACTCATCATCTAGCATCAACAGTAAGAGAAGCACCAAGACACGTAGAAAATAATTTCATAGATGACACATAAAATAATGCAAGCTTTATTGCATTATTTTTTTATTTAGCTTCCTGCTAAACCACAGCTACAACAGCCAAACCTAAAACCTTCCATGAAAAGGGATACTGTCTAAATAGATAGTGCATTCTTTGCCGGTAAACAAAAGGGGAGACAAAAGCAGAGCCCAATATTGAGAAAAGTTCATAACAAGGGCTGACTGGCCTTTACATCCAAAAGGCTACATAATGCTCTTCCAAATGCTTTCTTTTCCTGTTTCACCCTCCCCAATAAAACCCTCCCCTGCTTCCTTCCCAGCGATGTGGGAATGGCCTGAGCAAAGTTTGTGAAAAGGCCAGGCAGTTTGTCAAATCTTGAAAATGCCAGAGATCGTCACCATGGTTGGTCCCTGGGACAGGTGCTAGAAGGGGTAAACAGATGAAGACCCAGTGAGAACGGGACATCAGCTCTCCAGCAAGAAAGACCCCCAAACAGTGAAAGACTAAAAATGCAAACGTTTAAGAAAAGGCCTGTGCTATTAAAAGAAGGTCAGAGACAAATGAGGCAGCTATAGAGAAGAGGTTACAAATGCCTTAGAAATCTTCAAGGAAAACAATTTGTTTGTCCTCTGCAGGGACCTTTCCTCAGTAAAGCATCATTAAACCTGCATGGGCCTAATGAGGTAATTCCACATCATCCAGTTATTAGCAAACAAAAAGGTCTGCTCTATTTCCCAGAGAGCTCTCCAACCTGCCCACCTTCTCTGAGTTCAATGAAAGAATTAAATACTCTGACTTTTTACACCAGCCTTTATTCACATCTGTAATGGGGCCAGGAAAAGTAAAAAGTCGGATATGCTAAAGAGTTTATTTCTCTCACCAGCATCTGCCCAATAATACTTCTTTTCACAAGTAGGATATAAAATGAAGGCATGCCTCATTGTTCCAAATGCCTTGGAGATAGATGATATAGTAGGAAACCAATAGAAGAAAAGGCTAGGAAGAAAGGGACAAAATTAGATAGGCTCCTCTTGATTTTAGATTTTTTTTTTTTCCTACCCCATTCACTGTTTTTTTTTTTTTTTTTTTTTTTACATATTTTGACATTAAAATATATTATTTAAAAAATATTTTACAAAAAGTTTTTGGTGGGTAATTGAATGATACATGTGCAGCCATTTGGACCTTAAATTCATGAAACTGGTAAGCAAAGCAGATTTACTCCTGGAATCCCGGTATTGAACAAGAACCCAAAGACAAGGGCACATGAAGGTTTCCCCAGACCACTCTCTGAAGGTCAGAAGTTTTTTTATAATATCTCAGTCTCATGGTGTGACTTCAGTGGAATTAAATGTGAGAACTTCCAGACACAGTGAGTTCAACCCTGTGCTCTCTCTGTCCCCGCTGTCCTGCTCAGGAAATAGAAACTGTCCTCTCTTTAGCCATTGCCAGGATTGCGGGTCGCTCCCAGAGCCAGAAGTGCCTCTGTCCGTCACACTGCTGCTCCTGGAGACAGCACAGGTGAGCATGGCCACCTCTGTCCGTCCAAACTCATGGAATCGCAGTCTCCTCTGAATAACCACCCTGCAAAAGCTACCGATTTAAGTTCTACCTGCATGAGGCGTTGTTTCCACCACCTTTTTCATATTAGTTTCTTTTTTTTTTGTTGTTCTAAAGATCTTTGGCGGATCACATTTATGCTACAAGTTTCAAGCTGGCATTGTGCTTGCTGAGTGTACCCACTCCTGTGCCTTCTAAGTGGAGCTGCAGATAGAAAGTCACAAAAATGGAAACTATTACCTTGAGACAAGTGGGTGCTTGAAGAGGCCTTCATTTGAAAGCTGTACTTCTGCCCAATATTTTAGTCAAGGCATGCAAGCCAGAAGTGTGACTTAGAGGGGACTGAGGCCACACCTGTGTGCTGAGGCCAGTCCGCATGGGCTCACACCAGCGAGCAAGAGCCATGGAGTGCACCTCATCCTGATTTCTGTTTAATGACTTTTGATGGCATCTTAAAATGAGCAATCATTCACAGTGTCCAAGACATGGAAACAACCCAAGTGTCTTTTGATAGGTTATTGGATAAAGAAGATGTGGTGCATATATACTGTGGAATGCTACTGAGCCATGAGGAAAGATGAAACACTGCCATTTGTGAGAACGGGGATGGGCCTTGAGAATATCATGCTCAATGAAGTCAGTCAGGCAGGAAGAGCGAAGAGCCATATAATCTCACTCAAATGTAGGATATAAAACTGAAAGTAACAAATGAACAAATAAAAAGAGCAAACAAAAACTCATAGATTCAGACAAGAGTATGGTAGTTACTAGTGAAAAAGGAGATGGGGTAGAAAAGGGTAAAGGGGGGTGAGTATATGGTGACAGAAGATTTGATGTCAGGCGGCGGGCACACGATGCAACATACAGATCATGCAGCATAGCATTGTACACTTGAAACATAATTTTATCAACAAATGTCACCCCACTACATTTAAGTTTTTAAAAAATGAGAGAAGGGGAAGTATTCGCACCCCTGAAATCAGCACATACAACACATCTGCGTATTTTGGGTTCCTTGGCTTTGCTTTGTTTTGCTTTGTTCCAGAGAGGCAGTTGATAAGCTTTTTTGAGCACAGCACCAACTGCAGGCCTGAAAAAGGTCAATGTTTTAAATAGTCATCTGGCTCTTACAGGATTTAAGAGAAAGGCCTTTTATTTCTATAATTTCTCAAGAAAGTGCCAGCCAAAAAGAGGAAATCCATCCCTGTGACTGTTTTTTGTTTATGGGTTTGTTTTTTTTTTTTGCCAATGCTTTTAAAACAACCAAAACCACACTCCTGGCCAATCACTTCTTGCCGTCCCTTTGTGTGGTGTGGAATCTTCAAAGGTCCTTCAATTACTGAAGCCACATAGCTGTTCACACCTTTATTCTGTCCTCACCTAGCCTGTCTCATTCTGGAAAACTTCTGTGAATACATCAGCTTAAATTTTCCTTTCTTCTCCTTTAACCTCAGGCACTAACTTTCATTTTTTTTAAACAACGCTTTCCCAAAGTGGCTTTCTCTCCTGTCTTCACTTTCTTGTCTTCTGTCATTTCTCACTTGCTGCCATCTGCCTGCTGCCTGTTAGCTCAGAGTGCTCCAGTTACAGTCAGGGAGGCTTGTCCCCCTGTCCCTCAGGCCCCTGGCTGTCTCGCATTCCCTGCTTCCCCACGCTGTGCAGCATGTGGCCCTGGCGGCAGGCTCATGTTCCTCAAACCCATCACTTGGCCTCCCCAACTTTTCCAAACTGTGGTTCTCAGTCTTCATTTCTGACTGACCTCTCTCTTCTTGGTTGCACTGTTTCTGCCCCAATCCCTAACTGCAGGGTTTCTCCAGGTGTCTGGGGCAGTCACCTGACATTGGGCCCATAGAGTCCTGAGAACCCTTTTTATAGACATCAATACTTTACATTGCTGTTATATGTGCAAATACAGTACTTTCTCAAATAGAACATAGATGTCTTAGGAGCAAAAAGCAAACCTCATTGAATTCTGGGTTCTTTACAGATACTTTCTAAGTAGGAAAAGTTATGGGGGAAATAGACTTCCACAACGGGGCCTCTTTGATGTCTTGAGTCATCCAATATAACCTAGAACTGTGGTTCTCCAGCCAAGGTGATTTGCTTCTCAAGGGACATTTAACATTTTTCATTTTTACAACGAGGGAAGGCAGGTTAGAAATTAAAGGCCTTGGATACCGCTAAACATCCCACAATGTCCAGAACAATCTCCCCACACACATTTACACAAATGACCTATCCCAAATTGTCAACGGAGCTGAGGAAAAGAACTGACTTTTCCTGACTTACAGTGACTCGCTGCAGTCTCCCATAGCAGTCAAGGGCTAAGTGGAAATAAGAGTTGGGTTGTAGTTAAGTAGTCCCTAAAGAAACACTTGCTCTTGATACATATAAGCACAGTTGCATTTTGTCAAGCTCTAGTCACGCTTGCTTAATCACCCAATGACTGAGTGTCATAAGATTTGCTGTACCCAACTACTTATCTCAACCTGGAAACAGCAGGCACCTCTATGGGCTTCCCATGAAGCCTTTGCTCTGACCCTCAGTCCTCACTGAGTCCCCAGCACTTTCAGTTTCTGGATGTGTCTCTAACATGCAGTAACAAGCCATAGCATTGGGACTCTCTGTTGTGGATCTTGGGAAGTTGAATCTTTAACAGGTATGGCAACCTTTCAAAAGTTTACTCATGTTTGGCAATTACACATTTGAGGAAGGTGTAAGTTAGTGACAAGAAGCTAAAAGATTCAAGGTTGAATGGCAGTGATGCTCTTGACAACTTGAGTGACTTTGATTTTTTTGCTAATTCTCATTCCGTTTCCTGGTCTGTAAAACGAGGACACTAATAAAACACACCTCGTGGACTTGTGAGAACTAAATGAGATAATGCAAACAAAGTGTTCGGCAAAGTGCCTGGCAGCTAGTAATTACCTGGCAAATATGAGGTGGCATTACTAAAACAACCTTAGACTCTATATGGTTAGAGAAAGGAGACAGAAGCCAGGAGACCCTTTTAATATTAGGGAAATTATGGATTATCATCAAACTAATAACTTACTCTCTATAAGTACCCCATCAATCTTTCTTGTGTTGCATTGAAATGATTTCAGCAGAATGTACATTTATCCCATCATTTGTAACTAAGCAACAATTCAAATAGAATAATACAGTGTTTGAAAAGAATAATTCATGGGGCTTTAAAGCAGTAACGAAAGGAAAAAAGGGAGAATGCAGTCATGGGATATAAGATGTATTGCTGTGAGGCAAGTCTTAGATACCCGCTATTTCTACATTAGTGTGTCTCCGGAGTCCAAAGCATCTTGCTAATCTGATGACTCTCCACAACACCCCGGTATTATCATTGCAATTTTTTGAAACCTGAGCAAACTGAACTGCAGAAAAATTGAGTGAATTGCTCAAGGTCACACAGAAGTCGAGCCAAAAATAGAACCGATGGCTGCTGGTTTCCCGTTCAACCACGACCCTTCCCAATACACTTTATTCGAAGCGTCTGGTGAGAGTGGCTAATGGATTTGTTAGTGTTGAACATTAATTTTTTTTTTCTGGGTAATACTCTTGGAAAACTTGCTTATTTTTCAGAGTGAGAGATATTTCTGAAAATAGTCTCTGAACGGTGTTGAATATCAGCCTAAAGGAATAGTCAGTCTAAGAGCAATGAATGAATTTTAACCTAAATGTGAGGTTCAAGTCTATAATCAAGGAATGTTTTATACCAATATTAAGAATTGTGAAAAATTCAAAGATTGAATGAAAAAATATTGACTATCAAAGTAAGACTTCAGCAGAAACTGGAAAACCTAGATTCCAAATAAGAGCAGACCTTTAGAGCTGAGCTTGGATTTCTGTCAAAAACTGCAGTGCACTTGGCATCCTTCCCCGACCTGCCAGTCCTGGGCATTGGCTTGTATCTCATGCTGCAGCCAACTCATTTCCTCCAGCCCAATCGATGGCTTTCTGATAGCTGAGCATCCTGTTCTGAATCACTTGCAAACCACTAAGATACACTTTTACTGTTTATTTTCTGACTTGAGACAGAGAGTAGCAAGGTCAGTTGGTTCTTTCAATGATTGCTCTTAAAATAAAAACTTTTACTGCAGTCTTTTGAACTTGGGAGAACGAATGTCCAATAATACAGCTATTTTAGTAAATTTTGTTGCTCAGGATTTCAGAGTTTTTCTATAACTTTGTCATACCTATTCATTTCATATATAAATGCATCCAAAGTATTTAATGAATATGCTCTTTTGAATCTGTCCAATATAGTGTCTCATGCTTTGATGAACTCAATTAACACTGGAAAAGAGAAAGAAAATACATATAAAGATAATACATGGTTCCTTTATAATCAGGAGATTGCTTTTGCATGCCAGGTAGGAACCTCTTATTGTAAGAATAAGCATATATTGATCATGTGATAGTGGGAAGGCTGCCTTTATAGGACCTGTAGGAGATAAGATTGATTGGGCTTGTAAATTAGGCAGAGAACATCATCTCGATGTTATAGGATAATGCAAATGGAGAAGAATGGAGAAAAGTCCGGGCACAAGGGGAAATTTCCAGTGTGATATTACTGTGGGCTATACATTTGCTACTTATGTTCTCCTTGACAGCTAACATTCCCATAAGTCTTTGCATCACCACCACTAACACCATTGTCACTATCATCATCGTCATCATCACCATCATCTTCTTCTGACTGCAAGTCAAAAAGAAGAGGACCTGTCAAAATCAGGAAACTGAAGCGTAAGTATTACCATTAATTAACATTCTTAGAATCCCCATATTCCTTTGGTGTGTATTTGAGACCACATTTATACCAACAGAGACAAGATGGCTTACCTTTCTCAGAATGTGAAAGGTCATAAAGTACGTGGCACTTAGTTTACTTCTGATGGTCCACATCCAGATTGACTTAGTCGTCATGCACCTTATGTAAATGTGATTGATCAACGCACATGAGCCAGTACTGACTGACTCTTGAGGAAGTAGAAATGCACATGCTGAAACCAGTTTATCTCTCTCTTTTAATCCTCACTCATGGACAATTTTTAATTGTTTTTAGAGAGAGAGGATGGGAGGGAAAGAAACATCAATGTGAGAGAGAAGCATTGATTGGTCTTCTTCCCTACGGGGCCAGACCAGGGAATCATACACGCCTGGACTGAGGTCCGAACCCACAACATACCACGTGCCCTGACTGAGAACTGAACCTGCAACCCTTCAGTGATTGGATAACACTCCAACCAACTGAGTCACACTGGTCAGGGCTCTCTCTCTATTTTAAAACTATATTAACTTCACCTTTATTCTGTTTGAAATGAAAGATGCATTTCCCCTTTGGAAAAAAAATGACCAGAATAATCCAAGATTTTTTTTTCTCAAACTGCACATTCTATTACAGATATTAGTTGCTAGTTGCTAAGGGAACCATTATAGATCACTCATATTAAATAGTCTCTGAATCTAGATAGCTAATGGAAGAAGAATTGCTCTCTTTTCTTTAAAGGCAAACTCTTTCTCCAGTTAGAAAAGCCCACTCATGTTCATGCTACTTTTCCTTTTCTCACCATTTCTTGGGAAAACAGTGAAGAAACAGAAATTTCATAAAAAGCCATGGAGAAGAGAAAATAAATCTTGAAGTCAGATTCAACCAATCAACTCACAGTGGCTGTGATACAAAGAGAGTACATTTAAAACTGAAAAATGTCTTTTGTTGTACCTTTTAAAGAATAGGTGTGTAAATACATGTTATGTGCATTTGATGAGTTTTGACAAACATATACATTTATGCAAACAATAACCCAATAATGATGCAGAACATTTTCGCCATCCCAGAAACACCCTGCAAGTGGCACATTCCAGTCAAATCTGACCCCGTGGAGACAACTGCTGTTCTGATACTTGTCACCATATTTTAGTTTCTGCTATTCTAAAACTTCGTATAAATAGAATAATATAATACATACTTTTCTGGCTTCTTTTGCCAAAATGTAATGTTTTTTAGATTCATCCATGTTACTACATCGCTCTTTTATCTTTTATCGCTCAATAGTCTTCCACTGAATGACTATTCACACTTTTGTTAACATTGGTAACAAAATGTTAACATTTACCCCTGTTGGTAAACATTTTTTTCTACTATGAATAAAAATTTTCTGCTACTATGAATAGAGTTGTTTTAACATATCTGATCATGCACATGTATTTTCATTTTAATTTTAGGATTGCTAGTCTCAGATTTCACCTGATGACTCCATTTAAAAGAAGCTTCAGTGGGAGAACAGGTTGTTCTGAGCAGAAGGGCCATTTATCCACCTTGATCACCTCAACCCAAGGTTTTGAACCCCCTTCACCACCCATCCCAACGTTCAATACCCATTGAAGGTAGACCTCACATTCCATGTCTCCTGGTATACGCAGCCAAACTGTAGTAAAGTCAAGGCCCCTGCTTTATTCCCATCCCCATTCATAATTAGGACCCCTCTTTAATGTCTCTGTTTTTTGTAGTTAAGGAGGAAGCACACAGTACCAACGTCCCTTTTTACACCAAAAAGTAGGCTAGCATTTTCAGAGTGATTTCTTTAGAAAATCACCAGACGCGCCCAGAGGTCCTCCTGGGCAGTGGCTTTGAGTCCCATGGGTTACCACTTTGCATATATTTTGCACTCACAAGTGAAAAAGAACGCAGGTTTCAACCTTTCACATTCAAGTCAGATTCTGAGTGCCTCCTCGCATTTTCTGAGCTGTGGAAGGGATAGGTTAATGAGACCATATTTAAAATTCACCCCAGTGGTGCTTCAAAATCCTTGCTGAGAAAGATTTACTGAGATGTTTGCTATAATCCACACTAAGATTTTTCTAAAAATTTAGGAATTTTGTTACAGGTAAATGCCTTATTGGAGGACAGTGGTCTGGCTGTGGGATCACCAGAGCATTTGTTTCGGTCCTTAGGGTAGTAAGCTTGCTGTCAGCGCTTGGACACACCGTGCACGGGTTGTGCCTGAAGCGCTCACACATTTCTTAGCTTTATGGGGGCCTCATCTCTACTGATTTTACCCCATCAGCTGATTCTTTTTGTTTTTCTCTCTGAGATGAACTGATGTGCAGAGGACACCATTTAAACACACTTGATTGTTTCATCTCCTGTTTTGGGGGGGCAGGTCCCTGTGTTAGGATTTCCCAACCAGCCAGGTAGGCATGCAATGCTAAACCCACTTTACAGATGGTAAGAATAAACCAAATTAAGTGGCTTGTCGTGTTGCATTATAAATTATGCCCTTTAAGCATTACCAGCTTCACCTCAGTCTGGATGGAGACACCAACTTGTCTCCTGGTCTCCTCCTTAAATCACTAGAGTAATTCTAAATGTCTTAAATGGAAGACAGACAAATGTTTCAAATTCCCTTTGACATGCATAGCTAGCTAGCCCTGAGGCAGGGTCAGTAAATTTAATATTAGTGAAGAAACCTCCCAGGAGGAAATGGATCTGGAGTCTGACCCCTTCCTCCTTTGGGGGCCAATACTTGAGAATGTCTCTGATGAATTAGGATGGTCTGAACTGAAGATAGCTAGCAATGGAGAACACTGAAAACCACAAAGAGGAATTATCATGGAGAAAGAAATAGTTGGGCAAAGCATCTGAAATCATCAAAGACTAAACTGGCAATATCCAATAAAAATATAATGCAATTGACATATATAACTGTAATTTTTAAAGTGCCATACTTAAAAAAGTAAAAAAATACATAATTTTAATACTACATTTTATTTAACCTACTATATCCAAAATATTATCATCTCAAGAAACAAATAATATACAGATTATTGATGAAATATGTCAGTTAAGTTTTTGAAATCAAGGGTATATTTTCCATGTATGAGGTGCTTCAGTTTGGACTTGCCACGTTGCCAGTGCTCTAGGCCCTGAGCGGCCATATATTGGAGAGGTCTAGATGTTCATGGGCAAAAGACAAGCAACGCCTTCTCAGCAGCTACGCTCACAAGGCTCTTGTGCTTTAGAACCATGGTGGGCATATGAGTGTAACCCAGAGAGCTGTAGCCGTGAAGTAAATGCCACTGGCAATACCTCAGGGACACACAGGTAGTAAGGAAGCCAACAGTGAACAGCAGAAGACTTACAACCCCACACAATGGGCCACAAGTGAACTGATCATTTTGCTTTGCTCTCTCTCTCTCTGTTGTAAGAAAATAAAGGTGATCCCATAATTCTTGGCCAGGTGATGTGGGGGAAGAAGAACTCAGGAGAGAATCTGATTTTACAGCAAATTAAATCAAGTGAAACTTCAGCTAACAATCTGAAAAACAGAAGAAATACAATGTCTATTGTTCCCAAAGCCTCTTAAATGAGTCAAATCAGCAACAATCTTTTTGTTGTGCATGAACCCTTCCTTCTCAATAAACTGTGAATACTTGCAGGATTAGGATTTACTTTTTTGATAGTTCCTGAACCATATACAGCACCACAATTGCGGTACACTGGCTAAGGATCGCCCCTTTTGATGTTTTCCCAGCACCCAGAAGGGGAATCAGCACAGGAATGTATGTTAAAAATTGCTGAAGTGCTGGCCAGGGAGATCTGCGCTCCCTCACTCTCCAGTTGCTGCTTCTTCCTTACGAACTTGGCAGAATGAGAAGGTTCACTAGGTTCATGTCGCAAGTAAGATTCTGTAGGTGTTACTATCTTTACCTACCTTATGAAGTCAGCAGAAAGAAAAAATACAGGAGAAATGATAGGAATAAAAAGTGTTCCGTTTGCATAATGTTTTAGCTCTTACAGAAAGCTTTTGTAGGCGAATCTCATTGCAATGTCAATATTTTACAAATTCAGAGACGGGAAGATACTTGGTTCAGTCAAGTGGCTAAGTTATTCAGTTGGAAATTGAACCTAAGAGATCTGTCTAGAAATCCAACTTTCAGTCTTCCTTTTTCTGCATGACAGCTGCCTCCACGTTGCGTCAACAATAAAATGCTTTAGACAAATGCACGGTATGTTTTTCCCATGTTGTTATGAGAATGGGCTCAGTAAGCCCTGACTAAAAAAATGTTATCATCATTTATTTGAAACTGCCTTTGACCTCTTTCTACATGTATTAAACACAACTCTGGACCCATCAGAAAACCCAGAGTGGTTCTGAATAAAGATTTTCACAATCTAAGTTGTACGTTGTAGTTTCTCTTTCAGATAAAAAATTTTCCTTTAAAGTAGGGGAAAACTGATTTCTTAAATTTGGCCCAGATGTCAGATTACTGTGCTTTATCTTACCAGTCTAACTAGACATTTTCTTAGCAGGATCTCCTGCTACTGGAGCAAGTAGGTTTTGCACAATTTATTCATAGAAGCAATGGGGAAAAATAGGCCAGACCACACAGCTTGCTTAGAAAACAATGTAAATGCAGTTTTGTTCAGTAAACAATCAAAGAGGGAAAATAATTTCCTCCTAATGCAACAGAAAGTGGGAAAGGACAAACATTTGCTCTTGCCAAATTCAGCCTGAATTATTTATTACCTGATACAGATCAGGGTACGTTAATAATAATGTGAGGCATAGCAAATTTATGACCCTTTTTAATAAATAGTTTGTAAATACCAGCAAATTTTCACACATCAGCCAGTGCAAGGTATGGTCATGGATAGTAGTGACCATCTTTATCCTTCCCAGGTTCCGTATTTGGGGAAATCCAAAACCCTAACACTTCCCAACACATTGTTGCTAAAGATGAGTGAATCTGAAGCCCAAAGACCTGGCTTAATTTTGTAGTTGACTCATCTTTTGTAAATCATTGGAACTTTCTGAATTTCCTTCACCCACTGTTAAGCAAGCTAATAATATCTACTCCATGGGGTTCTAATAAAAATTAAGTGAGCTAACAGAAGTGAAATGTCCTGGTGCAATGCATGAGTCACATTAGAAGCATCCGCAGATAACTGATTCATAATGGAAACATGTGCATAAACATTAATTTTTTAATTTAAACACTTTTCATAAATGGGTGTTTCTTGTCTTGTAACATGGTATTATAGCTGCTCCAACACTAGACTTGAAATGATCTGAGAACAGTACACCACTCATTTTGTTATTGTTTCATTTTCATAGTCATTAAACAAAGATTTAATTTACTGCCCACTATGTGTGAGGCGCTATACTGGACCCTGAAGACATACTTGTTAACAGGGTAGACAAGATGTCTTTTGCTCATTGTATACAACCTATAGGCTACTATCTGGTGGAAAAGGAGGGTAAATGTTCTTACACAAAAAGAGCCTTGGCTTCCTAGTATGAGAGTAGAGATTTCAGCGTCCACTATGAACAGCAGAGAGTGTACTGCAAAAGGCTATTTGAAACACCATTCCTATCAGTACATCTTAGTCACAATGTACCAGGCTGTGATAAATAGAAAAAGCTATAGTACTTGATAGCATTCTACTTTGGTAAGCTACATTTTATATGACATTAAGGAGAAACAAGAGTTCATTGGCAATCAAATTACAAAAGCTCTGTACTATAAGAGTATTCTTTGGGCAAACACAAAGGCAAAATCTAAGATCTCATTTCTATTCATATTAAAAAGTCTACAGCAGAAAGTGGATGTCTCAGAACATAGTGATTGAGACAAACTCCAGGCAAAGATGGATTTTTAAATATATGGAACTGGGAGAATTGGGCAGTCATTTGGAAAAAAATAAAATTAGATTCTTATCTCAAACCATACACAAGGATAAATTCTAAATGAACTAAGAGTCTAAATATGAAAAAATGGAACCATACATATACTACATGGGTGAATTTCTCTTTAACTTCATAATTATGACTCAGGCTCCAGAGGCAATAAAGAAAAGATTGATAAAGTTGACTACAGAAAAATTTGTAAAAAAAAATAACATAAAATACCATAAACAAAACCAAAAGACAGTTGAAAAAATGGAGAAAATGTTTTTAATATGTATCCTTTACAAAAGTTTACGATTTCTTATAGATAAGAATTTTTTTTTTTTAATTCAGGGGAAAAGGACAAAAAAATGAGCACATAGAAATAGAAAGATGGTCATTTCAGAAGAGTTATTTTTCCTGCCGTTTCTTATTTTTCTGCCATGAATGTAGATTATTTTAATAGGAAAAAAGAGGGCATTTCTTAAGAATGTTAGAAAAAAATAGAAATTAGTTATTCAACTTACATAATTTACAGAGAAGGAGCCCTGAGACCCAGAGGGCATCGTCCCCAGCGCCTGGGACCCCTCTCCCAAGGAGGGCCCTGATGCCCTTCCCCTCCCAAGTCTATGTCCCCCGAGCAAACATGAATGCCAGAGCTGACAGGGTTCATGTTTCAGAATGAAAAAATCTGTTTTATGAAAACCAAAAGGAGTAGATAATTTTCTGGAAAAAAAAAGTATATTGCTTTTGGTTCCCATTTATCGATATGTGAATTCAACAAAAACCCGCTAAACACCTGCTTTGGATGGGCCCCGCTCCATTCCGGTTTTGAGTGCACATCAGCGAGTGAGACCAACAGAGCTTAACTGGTTAGAAATTCTTACAGATCCAGCCCTAGGAATCTGGAAAGTGGACGTACGTTTCTTTCCCATTGAAAGGAGGCTTGTGTGGAAGGAGAGCCCTCGCCTGACCTTATTCTTTGCATAAAGCGAAAGAACTAGTAATGATGAAAGAGCCAAGCCCTTCACAGGGGGCAGTCTGATACAATCACAACCAGCTCTACCATGGGTACATTCTCTCTTTTACAGGAACGGAAACTACAGTTCAGAAGCTCACGTAACTAAACAAGATTAAGTAAAGATAGAGATATTTAAAGAATGACAGGAGATTTCTGGCTTCAGTAAGCATGTTGTAGGTCCTTAACTCTCACTATCTTGTTGAAGAATGATGAGTGAGTGAGGGAATGAATGAAGGAACAAGTGAATGAATGAGTGGGAGAATGAATGAATGAAAGAGATTCTAGAGCTATTCCTTGTCCATGCATGGCTGGGGGTTTTTTGGGTTTTTTTTTTCTCTGTTTTAGAGAGTAAATGGTTATCCTTTTGGTTCTGGGCACATGCCTTATATGGAAGTATTAAGCAAAAGGAATTAAAAAGAAAGCATACTATCACTGCAGGGTTCTGCTGAAGTAACAAAGAAGCAGAGAATCTGGGACACGCTCCTTATCATTTCCAATTCCTACCTTTTTGACCTTGATGGAATAGTTCACGTCTCGGACTTCAAAGCCTCAGTAGTAAAGTAAAAATAATAAACATGCCTGAGAGAACAGTCATGAGAAAAAAAAACAAAGCATATTAAATGCAAATTGCCTGGGAAATAATTGGTACCCGATGAGCAGTCCCCACCGCAGGTCAGAGCAGAACCAGCAGAAACCCTGGCCAGACCATAGGCTGCCTGACCTGAAACAGGTCTCAGGGGAGCGGGCGAAGGGAGGAAGCAGCTCAGGGAGCATCCTGGAGGTCAGGATTTTTGAACAGTGCCACAGATGTTATGATTGAACCCTGGAGTCATCCTCTGAACAGCTTCAAAAGTCAAGCTGAATCTAATGGAACGAGGTCTCACCTAGAGAGAGATGGTCCTGATGGTTTTTTAAGGCCCCTCCTTGCTCTCGGGTTCTGTGAGAGTCATTTTCAAAATAGCCATTCTTTCATTTTTTCCCCCAGCGCTTTCTTTTGTAAAGCCAGATAGTACCGCTACCACTGATTGCTTACCTTCCACTGCCTCTCGGGGGGTTTATTTATAGAATAACCGCATGACAGCCTGAAATACCTTCGGACCAGGAGGGACACCGCCATCTGGTCCTCTGATAACGTGCTTCGAGCGATTTCTCCGGGATTCTGGTACTTAACAAAATGCTGCTGCAGCATCGCCCAATCTGTGTATTTATAGGAAGGAGAATGTGTGTATGTTACATATTTGGACTTGTTTCTTTCAGCGGGAGAAATATAGCCTCTGCCATATGTTTGCCACACACATAATTACCTCCTTACTCCATACATCCAAATTTAAATATTTCCCTATTCACAGAGCAGCAGGTTGGAATCTTCCCCTTGAGTCCAGATACACTTAAACCCGTCATCCTGGAACAGAAGCCCTTTGTGGGATGGTCATTAATCAGATAATTACTAACTTTCAAGCTGATTCACTACATAAACACTCCCCTCTTGTGCTGTCTCCCGCAGCTAGGAGAGGAGGCCGTGGTTCTTACGTGGGTTCACACTCTTCCTGGCTCCCAACCCCAACTGCTCTTCTTGTGTCAAGAAAGGGCTGTTGATAGTAATGAAAACCATAGGTGTGTTGACTGAGCCCACGCTGTATACCATGTTGTGCTGCTACGCCTTCTGTGCCTCATCGCATTTTGCTTTCCACAGCAGCTCTGAAGGGTAAGACTGTTATTGTTCCCATATTACAAAACAGAAAACTGAGGGCTGAGAGGCTGTATGGAGTGAGCTTGCCCAGGACAGAGCTGGCTCTCAGCCCCAGGTCTGTCTATCTGTCTGTCTGAAGGGAATGCCATTCAACCAATATTTACTGAAAGTCTGCCAAGCACCAAACTTTGTTTAGATGTTGGGCAGAGTCCCCTCTCTCATGGGACTGGTAATCCTGGTAGAAGAAGACAGACAATAAACACATAAGAAAGCAGCAGGTCACTGTAAAGGCTGTGATAAGAGCAATACAGGACAAGACACAGAGAGAGCTCGTGGTCACTTGGCTAAATTTAAGATTGGTGGAAAGAGCTGAGGCTGTAACGAGGAGAGACCAAGCCCAGGCAAGTGAAGCTCCTGAGCAAGAAGCAACAGCCCATGGCTGGGCTGGGAGACGGTGGAACCAGGCTCTGTGCAGGAGGTGATCCAAGTAGTGAAGGGGTCCCAGAGCCCACGGGAGCATGTCCCACGGGCACCTGTAGATCAAGACGGGGAAACTGACATTTATTAAGGCGTTTGAGTGGCCACTTTGTAGACCAGGGAGTGTTGGGGGGAGTTTTATACTCTGATTTACATTTTTCAGACTTCAGAATGGATTGTGGTGGGAGGGTGGGTGGGATCAGTGAGAAGCAGAAAAAAATCATAAAGATGCTACCACAGCAACACCAGGCTACTGGAGGGAGTATTACTTCTGTCCGAGTGGGGAGTGGCCAAGCAGAGGATAGAGCGTTCTTCTTGTTTGAGTTATATCTAGAAAGATGAACAAGATCTCATCAGGCTAGGAACAGACGAACATTCTAGATAGAGGGAACAGTGATTGCAAAGTACAGAGGTTTCTAAGCACAGAGTATGGTAAGGGAAGAGTGAATGTTTATCTCCAGCCTATGGCGCGAACAAAAATGTTGGGAACAGCCTTGGCTGGTGTGGCTTAGGGAATTGAGTGCTGGCCTGAGAACCAAAAGGTCTCCAGTTCAATTCCCAGTCAGGGCATATGCCTGGGTTGCAGGCCGGGTCCCCAGTAGGAGGCTCGCGAGAGACAACCACACACTGATGCTTCTCTCCCTCTCTCTCCCTCTCTTTTTCCTCTCTCTCTAAAAATAAGTGAATAAATAAGTATTAAACCAAAATGTTGGGAACAGACTATGAAGAGCCTTGATCAAGTGCATCCTTGTCTTACATGGTGACCCCATCATAACAAGGAGCAAAAGACACCCCTTCCTCCCAGTGGATGGAGCCCCACATGAGAGCACATTGGAAGGATAAGTGGAAATGACCACCTATGTGTCTCCTTCCCGATGTCAGCACGAGCTTCCCTGAGAGCAGCATGCAGACACGTCTAATCTCCTTGCCCACCCTGCACAGCCACACGCTATTCTCGGCGCGCCCTCTGTCCACGGGCCCTCCTGCTGAGGTGTGCCTGCTGGAAGTCATGCGTGCCCCACTGCGAAATGGTGGGCCAGACCCGGGACTACTGCCAAGATTGCCATCTTAGATGGCTCCATGCCAGGTGTTTACCACAGGTCCTCGCCTCTCGATGTGTGGCTCCTGGAGCATCGCCTGGGAGTATGTTAGAGATGCAGAATCTCAAGCTGCATTGGCGGCATCTGAATCAGAATCTGCCTTTTAACAAGATCCCCAGGTGAATTGCATGCACATTGGAGTCTGATAGCTCTGGTCTAGGTAACCACATTACTGCTAGTGGTAAGTCGTGCTTGAGAAAGCCAGGAAGGGCTGGACCTGAGCAGAAACACACAGCGTGGTGCTAGTTCGGACTTGAGGCGGGTGCTGGATTCTTCTATCCCAGCTCCCAGCTGTTGGCACTGGGTTGCAGGCGGAGAAGTAAGTGTTCTCAGGGCCCCGCCTTCCCTTGTTTGCCTCTATTTACCTGTGAGGATACTTTCTTAAATGGATGCAAAGAAAAGTGTGAAAAGCGTTACTAATAAACAAATGAATTTCCCTGAAGAAAAATATGAGGATTTCTCTTGATTGTCAATCAGAAAAACGTAAAGTCCCTTTAAAAACGGGGGATTTACAAAGAAAGGGAGGAACTGTCTAAATCACTTCATGGCTACAAGAATTATCTATTCATACGACGCTCTAGTTCCTCTTGTGCTTTTGGAAAATCCACTCCTTTATTAGGCTGCATTATTGATATACAAGTGGAAGTCCCCCTTTGCTACACTCCTGTTTTTGTTAACACTTACCATCCTTTAACACATTATATAATTGCTTAGTTTTAATGTTTGGGTCTGAATACATAGAGTCTGAGGTTCACTGCAGTTTAAGGGGTTGAGTAAGAGGGAGGAAAATCCGAAGTGTTTAAAATATTAAGTCACCATTCCGTGTATGTGAAGTGTGTCTTTGAAGCTCATGAAACTTTTTTTTTATCTCAATGCTGGATGGCATGTCATTCTGTCTTAAATCTCTGCAAGAAAAAAAAAAATCAATTAGCATCGTGGAGCTGGTAATTCCACACTATATTCTGCAGCAAGGGGAATGACAGAGAAAGAGCAATTTAGGCTTATAGCTACATCAGCCGCAGTACAGTTGATTAAAAATTTAACAGTTCTTCTGATGAATGTCCTAGCTCAGATTTGGAAAACACTGACAGATTTAATTTTCCACTGACTAAATAATCATTTTATAAGCCATGTATAATTCATGTAATGGCAATGTTATGGGCTTGTTAAAAATGACTACTACTAAACAGTTAACACTCTCTAGCAAGCAGAGACTTGTAAAAGATTATTTTTGGAATTAGTTGGCGCCCATTAACTGAAAATGGGATTTTGCCTTCTGAATCTTTAAAATGAAATGAGTTCAACCCATTAGTGAAAGTAACAGCCCACCCCATTTCCCTGCCAAAAACACACAAAAAAATGTGTGTTGGGGGCAGAAAAGTATTTGTTTAGTTCTAATCCTACTTATCAACAAATAGCACTAAACATGACCTTCAGTTTTTCCAAGTTGTTTACTTATCAGAAAAAATGGAAATAACAGTGCCTACTAAACTGGGTTATTGGAGAAAGTATGTGGAGTGATGCTTTCAAAATATACTTCAAAGTCATTTTCTAAAGAAACAGAAAAACACTCCTAAAATTCTTATGGAACCACAAAAGATCCTGAATAGCCACAGGGATTATGAACAAGAAGAACAGAGTGAGGAGCATCACAATTCATGGTTTTGCAATGTATTAGAAAGCTACAGTTACCCAGAGAATATGGTACTGACATAGAAACAGACATGTAGACAAATGAGACATAACAGAGCCTAGAAATAAACCCACTCATATATGATCAACTGATCTTCAATAAGGCATTAGGAATACACAATCACTACACTTGTGAGACTGTAAGGGAGAAATTTTTTTACTTTAAAGTTTGAAACTTCTATTCTCTATCTGGAAAATAAAGTGTGGGTTCTAGTTTAGCTAGACCCATAAAACTGATACAACCAGACAATTCAAGATGGCGCTGAAATATCAGTGAGCGTAGGGGTCTCCTATTCCTCTTCTGCTCCCTGCAGGATAAAGAAAAAGGTGCTTTTTCTTTAAAAAGCAACCCATGCCATGCCAGATAATAAAATTGAATTGACCGTTTGGAATTTTCATCTATCATGTCTTCTTTTGGGTGACATGCAGCTATATGATTTGTTTCATTTTCTCTTCTTGTTTGCTTCATTTGTATTTGTTTTCTTCTTTCCACTTTGTTGTTGTTTTGTTCTGGTTATGACGTGAGAGTTTAGGATACAAAGTTAAATAAAACATGAGCTTCAAGGAGCACTCAGTCAAGTGGGGGAAACAGTTTCAAACACTCACAATTCAACGGTGGTAAGTGCTAGGAGAACTCAAAGGAGGAAGTGATCCCCCCCTTTTTTTAACATTCAAGGAAGGCTCCCCAGAAGAGGGGACCATCAGTTGGGCATCACAAGATGGGTGCGATTCTGCATGGGCTAGGAAGGGAGGCAGAGTGGTGCAGAGAGCCATGCACAGGGGCAATGAAAGGCATCATGTGTGAACACTTGTGTGAACTTTTCTCATTATCACACACTGAGAGAACACTACCAAGTGTCAGGAACTTTTCCAGAGGAGCAAAAGGATCAACTCAGACCTGAACTCTGCCCTGAAGTAGAAGGTTGAAACAGATAGAAAGTCACATGTGCACAGGCAATGCAGAATCAATAGTGCAATTCCAGTTGCCATGGAAACACAAAGACACTAAGTGACTAAATCTGCCTGGAGAAGGGAGAGAAAGTTGTGCAGAGAGCATGGCCCAGGAGCTCTACAGGGTTCCCCAGGAAGGGAAGGAGGTAGTGACATTACAAACAGAGGGAGCATCATGTGGCCTCAAGCTTGGTGTTGAGGCTGTCCATGACTTTATAAAACATAAGGGATTGTTAAAAAATTATTAAGCATTTCATGGTGACAACAGAGCATTAAATGAAGGAGAGGGCTCTCCTAAGTGTGGAGACCTGTGTGACTATCCCGGCTGCACCCCCATGAAGCCACTCGGCCTGTGGAGAAGCGTGAACGAACTATGCCCCTCAGTTTCATCTCCTCAGGCCCCTTGTCCAGATCCATCCTCAAGTCATTGAAAGTGACTGCGAGGTTGTTCCTTTTCTGCATAAGGAAACTCTGATATTGGAAAAACTTCAACCAAACGAGTCTTTATTGCTACAAAATCACTCCATGGAAACTCCCTGCAATAAACAATAGAAGTGTGAAAGGAAATGAGAGCAACCAGAGAATTCAAAAGCAACAGAGAGGGTAAAATCCCAACCAGAGTAACTGCTGTCATGCTGAGCAATTGTCTAAGTTCAGAGGAGCTGAATGACGCTCGCCTGAGTCTCCCAGAACTCACTCAGGGTAATTGAAAAACACTTTAGGCTTTCCTGAAATCATTGCAGTTTTTTTCCCTTACACATGGCTTGAAAGCAGAAAGTGGGATAAACAGAAATACCATGAAAAATTGTCTAGGGATTAGAAACATAAAACCTTTTATGTTTCAGAAATAAAGGCCATGAAAGCAAAATATCTATATCTAACTGTTCCTGTGAATGGCAATGAGATATTTTTAGAAGACAAAAGCTTATATGGTGTATATGCATTGACTTGTTTAGATCAGGCTGGATTGCAATGTAATGACGAACCAACTTCAGGTTTTATGATTAAACAAAACTTCATCTTATTTATGTGCATTCTTATTGTTCCGCAGAATTTCTGCTTCCTATCATTGAATATGGATTAAGCACTTGTCTACGTAAGATTTGGAAAAGCCAGGTCATTTTTTTAAAAGGACAAAGTTTATCAATTTTAATAAATTGGCACGGCAACATAGTCTTGGAGGTACCAGGAGAGGTTTCAGTCTTCTTGTTCCACTGTGTAGGAGAGAGCTCATTAGCTAAGCGGCAGGACCTCTGTGCAAGCCTCAGTTTCTCCCTGGTCTCATGCAATATTCTACCTCCATGTCCCAGGTTCCTCTCAGCATGTCTACAGGTGGGATCCTCCTGCACCCCCTGAGCCCAGCCCCAACTCCAATGCACTTAATTGAGAGTAAAGCAACAGCCTGGGCCCTCCATTCAATGGGGCTTAGAATATGAAGTAGGAGTTGACAAGGTGAAAGTTATGTTATTATAACAATTATTAATAGTAACTCCGGTTCACTGATCCTGCAAAGGTGTCTGCCTCAGGGTTTAGCATTTCATGGATTACACATTTTCCATTTCGTTTACTCATCACAACAACTTGATGAGGTAGGTACTATGATTAGCCCAGTTTTAAAATATGGAAACTGAGGTCCAGACAGCCCATTTCCCCGAGTCCCAAGTCACTCAGCTTTGTGTCTGAACCAGGATAAAGACCCAGCCAGTTAAACTATAGACTTGTATCATTCACCACTGGAACAGTGTTTTCCAAACTTTGATCAGTTTTGTACCACTGTTAAAGTTGTCGGTCTCTAAAAAAAAAAAATCACTCATCTGTTTATTCAAGTTACATCTGTTTTACACATTAAACATTAATTTATTAAAATATAAATTGTTTATCCACATACCCCTCAGATCATCTTGCACACCACCTGGACTCACTTGGCAAATACTTATTAGGATTTGCTAGTGTACCAGATGTTGCTCATGGCAGAGAAATTATGAAGGCAATAACTACCAGAGAAAGATAGGACTAAGAACAGAAGGCTCCACCGACATCCCGCAAGGAGCTCAAGGAGACAGTCATTTTGAGAGAGCAAAGTGGGGCCAAGGTGCAGACAGGTTTGATGGGGTCTGAGGAAGTGCAGACCCAATCGGTGTTGTGACTGGCTGGGGATTTTCAGGACAAACACTGGAGACCAAGGGGGGACGGGGTGCAAGCATCAGTAACCCCCTGCTGGGAGAAGGTAGGGTCGTGTGCTCAGCTCACGGGTGCACGTGGAGATCTCAACTCCCTCTCAAGTGTCCCTTTCTGGCAGCTGAATGGGCAGCGGGGACCGGGATGGAGCTCAGCTTTCCCCAAAAATATCCAAAGGAAACAAGTGTCTGGAAGGCTTAGAATCACCACTCAGGCAGAGGAAAAATGAAACCCCTTCTCTACCCTCCAATAATTCTACAACAGCCAGGAAACACAAAAATGAACATGAGTAACTACTCGGGTGAATCCCATAAGAGCAGAAGCTCCCAGAGGGCAGGGAATTCTGTCTACTGGATCTCAATGCTTGGAATGATCCATGGTCCAGGAAAGATGCTTAATAACTATTTGTTAAACTAATGGGTAAATCAGAACATGTGCCAGCCTTTTTTTTTTTTTTTTTGAGACAGTAAGCTAGAGAGGCAAACAAGAGATATGGGTAGAAAATTCACTAATATATTGGAAAGCCTTAAAGTCATGCTAAAAAAGCCCAGATTTTTCTTGTGGACCCTGAAGAGAAAGATATCCAGATGCCAAGAGTGTGTCAGGTGCAATCTGGTTTTCCCCCGGTGCAAGTTACCACACCTTCCCAGATTGCTTCCATTCACCCCATTCCCTATCCCATAATAATAACTTAACTTATTGGGGTTGCTCATCTGAATGAATCACATGTAATATATAAATACTTTCAAATTTAAACTAAGACTTTGTAAAGTTTAAAAAGTCCTAGTTTAAGCTCAAATTTTGTAACAACCACCCATGAAATAGGGACTATGTAGTAACTCAGTTGAGATAACATCACAATTTTTTTTCAAAGCACAGAGCTAGTGAGTGTCAGCGAGAAGGCTCAGATGCAGCCTTCTTGGCTTGTGATGGCTGGTTGGCTGTCCTTTCGATGCTGTGGAGGGCAAACCCATGGCCACATTGCATAGTTGGTGTCACTTAGCATCAGGGACTCATCCTTCTTCTCTGTCACCTTCTGTCCATTTCAGCCCTATTATTCCTTATCCCCCTCAGAGCTTCATCCAGAAACAGCCCCACCAATCTATGCTAATTACCAAATAGAGAGATGTGCCACTTTTCAAGGTAAATATTTCTCTGGGCCATGATTCCCCAAGTTTTTTGCCAGATATCAGCTGATGAGCAGGAAGAAAATGGATCTTTATATTAGATGAACATTTCTCTCTCTTCTTCCTCTTCCTGTCCTGAAAGCTGCATCATTAATATTATAACAGCATGGGGGAAATTAACTAGGACATTGCGGTTTGACCCAGTCACTTGGGGCCAAGTCCATGTCCACCAGATCCCGTCTTGACCATTTCCTCTTATGTTCACCCATGATGGTTTCTCATTTAAACTTAATACTCAGTTCTCTCCTGGTACATCGACTAAAAAAATGGCTCTCCTTTCTGGCTGTGATCTCTGCTCCTGGCACCTGTTCAGCTGAACAATTTGGCCTGAGGTTCTTAATCTTCCCAGGAGCTGATACCTGGAGGCCCCCTTACCGAGTTCCCTTTATAAGTCAACCAGCTTTCCAAGGTTACAAGCAATTAACTGAGATCATAACTGATGCCTTCTCTCCCTCTCTAAGGTTCCGTGATTCTATCCACTAAGGGATTTTAGAAAGATGACCCATTATCTTTTCTTATCATTAAGATGACTTCCTTATCTGGATAATCAGAAGCGTCAATGATTCAACGACAAGGTCACTGAGATTGAAATCAAAAGAGCTAAATTTGAATCTCCACTTTATTACATCAAATCCCTTAGATTTCTTCATCTCACCTATGTAAATGATGATAAAACCTGATTTGCCAATGTTTTAAGGCTTCAGTTAGTTAATGTGCAAGAAAGTGTGTGTGTTTATTACAAGCTACAAAACATGTCAAATATTAACATTATTGTCAGCTTCATCCTGAGCTGGTAACATCTTCCAAACACGATTTGAACTAAAAAAGAGGATTCATTCAACTCAACACGCATTTCTTGGCCACCTACTTCTGCGGCCGGTGTCGTGTCTGGTGCAAGGTACCAAGGTCAACGGGCAGCCTGGAGCCCGCTGCAGAGACTCCTAACAACCTGAATTAACATTTGGAACATAATGAACGATGCCTGAAGGTGAAAATTCTTGTGTCATTTACAAAAGCAAGTTAGGCATGGCTCTCTCCAAGTAAATGTCGTTTAATCTGTGTAAACAACTTAAAAAAAAAAAAAAAAAGTGGTTCTCTCTGTGATGTCTGCTATCACTCCTGAGTAGATCTGGTTTATAGGGAGCCCTCTAGAGGTTACTTGACATTATTGCCTGTATTTTCTAAGAGCCTTTTGGTTTTGATTTAAGTAATATCTAATTTCCAGATGTGGACTGCTGAAACTCAGGGAATTTAGCACTCCAGGTCAGCTGTTAGAGATAATCAGTACCTTTATTAAAATTGTAAAAATTTTAATTTATGAGATTTGGATTTATATTTTCAGGAAAAAATCTGAAACAAAATTTACAGTAGAACTCTTGTATTTATCATCTGGTACTTTTATACTTAACTTGCAGCTATTTTCATCTCTTGCTTAACTAACTCCTTATTTTACCCCCTTCCCCAGACTTAGGAAAGATGTGTTTTTAGGGACTTTAAAGTCTATGAGAGAATAGTATTCATTGGGTGATTGTTCATGTTCTTGATTGACTCATATATAAATTTTTTCCCACCTTTCAAAAACATCTTTAATTAACTGTTTAGAGTTAGAAAAAAATGAAGAATTTTATGGGTCATTTCCATGTCTCATAAATTTTAGTTCATGCTCTAGTTCACGGTTGTTTTGCAACAGGTGATATTTTTGTATAAGAAAGTGTTTTAAGTCTTCTCCATCCTCATGTGTTGGTCATCACGCAGCTCACCTTGTGCTCTGAAGTATCTTTTTGAAAATATTTATATGAGTCAATCTTAATTTTACTCCAGTTGAGGTAAAATGTCCTATAGGTGGTAGAAAGTCAGTGAATATCTGTTGATTGAGTTGTTATAAACCTCATTCCATAACCACTCTCCCCATTGCAAACATCAGAAAAGAGAAAAAGGGTTTAGTGATCCTCGCATCACAGGATGGATGCCTAGTGATGGCTGTAGATTTCCTCTCATCCCAATGGTCTTGGAACTATTTAGAATTAGGGCTACATTAGAATAATGGATGTTTGAATTGGAAAATATAGATTTAATATCCTTGCCAATTTCATTATAATTTTTAAATGTCAGTCATCCCAGGAAAAGGGCAAGGGTATTAAGACCCTGAGAATAAACACAAAGCCAAAATAGAGAAGAAAGTAGCAGCTGAAATGGGGTGAAATTGTGGGGAACAGAGCAAGAGGTTTATCATTTATGCAGCTACCAAAAAGAGTAACAAAATCAAAACTTGGCTTTGTCTTATTTTTTCCAGCATATTTTCTATCTCCTCCATTCTCTCTTTAGACCTGTCAAGGGGGACATTTCCACCCCCGTAAGCCTTGGTTTCCATACAACGGAAGTTGTACTAGACAGGAGTGTTGGTCTTTCCTCTGACTCTCACTGCACCTAGGAGAACAGGAGTGAGTTATCGGAAAGGTGAACACGTGAGAAGAAATGGAGAAGACCCTGCTCTGCCATTTCCAGGGGGTGCCTGCGGTTGCCCATCTAGGGCAATGGCTAAGCTGACAAGTCTGTGACATTCAGAGGTGAAACATAAACAAAGTAATTGACCTGTAAACCTAAAGTCATATTCCATGCCAGACTTTCTCCTCCATCTCACTCTCAATGATTCTAAGCTCAGGATGTGAAGAGGCATATTATTTATGGTCACGTGAAATTCCAACGATCCCCTTCCTTGTCCTTTTGAACTGAGGTGGTTTTCAAAATTATACACAAAACAACAAGGGAAAACTCTACAAGGCAGAGAACTAAAAAAAGAAGAAAATAGTAGAAAAACAGAATGCAGCCAGCTATTTATCTCTTTACTCATTCAAAATATGTTTATTGAGGCTCCTCTATAGTGCCAACCTCTATTCTAGGTGGGGATTTTTAGTGATGAACAAGACAGGCAGGGTTCTTGCTTCATGAACTTTACAGAGCACACAAATGTCACACCACGGGGTTCAGCATAGTTTTCTAGAGATCAGAGGCAAGTGTGCACTGATCTTACTAACAACCAAAGAAGACGGGAAATCATCTCCAATTATATGATGAACAGGAGTGTTTGCTCCCCAAAGATTTGCCTCTCGTGGCAGGTTTCTGGAGATAACTATTTTTCACCCCTAGGTTACCACTGAAATGTACCATTGCAATGGGCATCTTTATCAGGATACCTAACCTTTGGCCTCAGTAATTCATCTAGCAGTAGGTATAACACAGGCCAAGTAAATCAGAGCCCTGCACCCAATATTTTTAGCTGTTTGATGTAAGGAATCCAGTAATCTCTTCAAAATGGATAAAGTCAAGAGTTGAATCAGCAGCAAAGTGAGAAAAGTCAGCCAGAGAGAAGAGTTCTGATCTGTTCCACCTGTGCCCATAGTGTGCTCATGGCTTGAATGTTGAACAACTCTGTGAATTACGTCTGCATTCTTCCAATAGGACCCTGAGTTTCAAAACAGGTTAATTGCAGTCATAGAGACGTAGAACATACTTACCGATTTCAAGCTCTGGGCTCTTGAGTGTTTCATGGCATTTTCTAAGTATCTACCTATCTCATACACCTCTCCCATTTAGAAAAATCTTGTATCTTTACTTAAATCTGTGATAGCTTTGACAGAATGGTCAGCAAACCTCAACAGTATATAATAAATCCACCTTCTGGTTTGTTTTCAATATTCTTTAGAATGTACCTCTTGCTTCTTTTTCTTTCTTTTCCAGTCTTGTGCTAATTTTAAAACTGATTTCCATTTCTTTATTCCTCAGTCATCCATCCTGGACCCTCTCAAAAAGGCACCAATGGGTCAAAGGAAGTTATTTAACATTTCAGAATACATCAGGGGTTGAGAGTTTCATCTCTTTGTGTCTAAGTTCTGACTGTCATTAATGCTGATTCTGAATGATCATTCCTTACCTCCAACAATCTTCATCATTTGGAGTAATAAATTTTTCCAACTTGTGTAATTTACATCTCACTGGGGGCCGGAGATGAAGTGAGATCAGTGGTTTCCCCAACCTGGAAAGAGAAGAAGGATAATGTTTGGATCGTGTAAGATGCTGTAGCTCACTCTGTTGGCACCATTGTAGGTAAAACAACAAAGCGGTCTATGACACCCAGGTTGTTCTTCCACACTAGGATGATACATTTCCATGGCAACACAGTGACTATTTCACAGTGACTAAGATTCTGATGGGGCCTCTGAATGGCCTTTGTTTTGAACTAGAAAGTGTTATTAGAAAACCAAATAAATTGTGTCAGCTCTCTGACTAAGGAAATGCAAACTAAACTAGATAGAAAATAGAGATCTTTCTAAGATAAAAGCAAATAAAGACAAAAGAAAGAAAAAAATAAAACAAATTCAGGGTTTCGGAGGAAGTAGTGCAACATCTGGGTAGCCCAAAGGCTGTCAATAGGTGGCAATATGAGGAAATTTAGATAGAAAAGCAGTCACTACTGTAACTTCTTCAGTAGTGATGGTCAGATGCCTTGGCTGTTCAACCAAATCATAGCAATTTATCACAAATGGACTTTCTTTTCTCAGCGGTAGCTCCTTGGATCAAAAATCTTCATGAAATTTTGACCAATAACAATGGAAAGTATTAGGCTCTTAGCTATTTAAATAAATGAATTTTGTAACAGTAATACAAAGTCTAGATAAACCTAATCATTTTTCTTCTTTTAAGAAAGCATGCTGCTGTAGGCTGTAATTGACCAATTTTGATAGTCAATCAGGATACAATTGTTGAAAGTGACATATTTTGTGAGGCATCATCTCCATGTTAATTCTAAGCCTGTATTATTGAAGATGGCTCCAAGTCCCAGTTCCAGTAGCTTCATGAAAGAAAAGACATCCTCACAAAGCCCAATATACCCGACATACCAGAACCTGTTCACATAATAACAAATTGTTGGATATTTCTGGGATTTCTGTACATGTCTCCCAAATTCCTGTGCTATGCCAGCATCTTGGCAGCCATATTTTGTTTTTGGTCCAATGCAATTTTCTGGAACTTCAACCTCGAAGATGAGGCAGACGCTAAATGACTGAGAGACATCCTGAGAGTTGGAGTCTAAAGGTTGAGAGCTGGAGTCTAAAGGCAGACACAGAAACATAAGACATGATTCATGTCCATCAGACCAATGAATTGTTTCTGAAACTGGGTTTTCATTGCCCCTGAATAGCTCTACAATTCTTTGACAGCTGGGATTCCAATGACTTCAGGGCAGTTTAGCAATGGGATTTAGGTGCCTTCTCAAGTCTCCATCTGCTCCATCCACATGTCCAGTTTGTTCCTGAGTGCCTGTAGCACCTCAAACAAATCAGAGTTGAAATATATATTCTCATTTTACAGCATCAAGTGGGCAAATTCATATCTACACCACAGCAATATACAAATGAGGCTGAAGGTTTAAAGATTTGCATTGTTCAAAGTCATCGTGTTCCCTAAACTCCTTAATCCAAAAAGGCAGATTAATAAACCTCCTCCAAATTTTTTTCCTAATTTAGTTATCCATCTAAATTTAATAAAAAAAATTGTTTCGACTTTTTTTCCAAATAAATAGGTCCAAACTTTCAGAAAATTCAGTCTTAATCATTTCCCCCCATTAAAACCTGCAATGAACTAAACTTAAAACATTCAGAGCTCTAACTCTTCTAATGTTTGAGATAAGAGAAATTGTGTCCACTGGTACATTTCTGGGACTCACAATCATTTCATAAATCTTCTCTTTCACTGTAGGTTCTCCCCAAATAATTGAACTCAGCTTGTATTGTTCAGACCAAAAGCTCCAATTCCTTATAGAAAGGTAAATTCATCTGTTCTTGATCAGTGGGCACTCTGTATGTTTTGTGGCACCTTCAAGATGAATGGATTTGGCCTCCTGTTGACCATCCCTCCAGGTTGGTCAGGTGAGTGTGTAGGGAAGAACTGGTTATTGCAACTGGGATTGCTGAGAATGTCTGGTATATGATTGAGATTTTGTGACCTGCTTCTTTATAAGCTGAAGAGGGAACCTCAGGAAAGCCAAGCCAGAGATCATTCACAATGGTTTCCTCCAGAAGCAGCTTCTTGTTCCTCACAGCCTCTTCTCTTCATGAACCCTCAGTAAATCTGGATTGTGTATCTCTATTTGAATTTGATTACCTGCTACCTATCACTTGTGTTCATAATTGGTAAATCACTTATCTGATTCCTCACCCTAATTTCTCCACTTGTTTTTGGTCACTGTATGTGTACTGAACTTTAATTAATTGCTTAAAATCTCCTTGTGACTGAAACTGGATGGTGCCCTGTTAGGAACGCGGCTGTTTCTGGGTGTGTGGTGGCCTTTCATAACACACCCCTTTACTCAGGAGGAGCTAATAGTCATGATCATGTCCCAGTGAAGAACATGACCTGAAGTTGGAGTCAAACATCGGTGAGATTGGGCTCTGTCTACTGCCTGCTAAGGAAAATGAGGTTTGTTTATTTGCTTGCTTGTTTATGACCTTTTATTTTGCTACTGTCTCTAAGCTTACATTAAAACAAACATTCTGAAGCTAGATTCATTCTCCCCTCTCTTCTATAAATGTTTCAATCTGAGGCAGGATAGTAAGAAAGTAGGAAAATTCCCATGCAAATGGAATAGGAAAACTGAGACAAGATCATTAAATAAAGCCAAACAATTTGAACAACTTACAGCCAGCTAGTGGATAGCAAGACCTTATCTTCCCTGACCAAGGACACTTGAGAGAAAATGGTTTATACCTCTCCTCACTAACCCAAGAATACAGATCTTAAATTACCTTGGTTGGGAAGATAGGTAACAGAGACCCAATTAGAACTATTTGTGCCAGCCAAACCCAAGGACAGATAAAGTTGGGGAGGGGGGAATAGCAAAAACCCAATTAAAGCCAGACAGACCCAAGACAAAAGTAAAGCAGTGAAGCTGACTAGAGAATGATCTCAAACTCCCCTATATGCTCATTTTGATAAATCAACATATTGAAGGACACACCAGGAAAACTAATGAATATTCTGTTTGGACACTCCCGTAAGACCTCCTCTAGGATTCCCATCCTGTAGAAAGACATAAAAATTCTCAATACAAAGGTTACTAAGGTGGGCTCCTTCTGGAGCACACTCATGCCTTTTCTCGAGCATGGATTTTTTTACTTTCTTTCTCCTAAACTGTAAGGATCCCTGCATGACTTTCAACCAAGGGAGCAGCAGGTAGTGGCAGCTTGTCCCAGATTTACCCTCCGAACATGTCTCCAAGGCCCCTTTTTTCTCACATTTCTAGGGAGCCAAAGCAGTTCACCTAGGCCTTCTCTTGTTGCTTCTTCTTCCTTTAGCCATTCCTTTGTTTCACTGTGCCCAACTTCAACAAATGTACTCTCAAAATCACTTGGACTCTTGTGAAATATTTTCTGCAACCCTACTGGTTGGTCTGGGGCAGGCCCACTCCAGGCCTAGTCCCTGTCCTTTGACAACTCGACCTGTATTCTCAACCATACTTTATCTGCCTTCTACAATCCCTTGTCACCTTAATCTAAGTGTCAATGGGCTAGCCAAGAAATCATTCTTATTCTTTTCAATTTGTTCCTCCAGATGGCATGTCTAGACTCCTACCAAATCTTCTATTTCACACTTCCTTGAAATGGCTGTTTTAACACTTTTCTTATTTTTTTAAAGATTTTATTTATTTGTTCTTAGAGAGAGAGGAAGGGAGGAAGAGAGGGAAACATCAATGTGTGGTTGCCTTTCACATGCCTCCTACTGGGGACTTGGCCTGCAACCCAGGCATGTGCCCTGACTGGGAATCGAACCAGCGACCCTTTGGTTTGCAGGTCAGCACTCAGTCCACTGAGCCTTGCCAGCCAGGTTAACACTTTTTTAGCTACAAGGAAGCAGCTAGCTTTTTTTGATATCTACTGTGTTTTAACCAAACCCTAAACGTTTCTTTCCTGGCTGAAGAAAGGAACTAAGAGAGAGGGAAAATGGAAGTTTTTATTTTTTCATATTAGGTAAAGAGTGAGTTTTGATGGGTCTGAGATTCCTTAATGAGAATAACAACTGCAGAAGTCAGACAATCTGGTTTTGATTCCTGCTCTGTCACTGACTAGCTCTGTTTCCTTGGATGGGTGATGTAATTTACACATGCCCCAACTGCTGAACTGTAAGGTGGGTACAGTGATGTTTAACTTAACTGTTAAGAAGAAAATAATCATGCATATGTACTTCCTGCCTGATACTTAGTCAGAACCCAGTAATATTAGATCTTCCTGGTTGTCTCCTAGACTTTTTGTAAATATTTCATTTTTACAACAATGAATTCATGGAGTTGTGTCTATTCCTTGCTTAACCAGGACATTTGCATAAAAAACTTATTTTTAATGCAATCTTTTAATAAGAAATTGAAGTGGTGAGAATGAAATATAAATCTAATAAAAATAAAATAAAATAAAATAAAATCATTGCCAACCAATCTTGGCTGACTGCTTTTTTTCCTTTATACTTGGCATGCTGCAATTGATTTTACACCTGCATTTTATGAGGCATATTTTATTTTGTTAAACCTTCAATTATGCTAAATAGGTGTACTAGTGCAGGCTGAGTGCTGTGTCATAACTAGAAATAGCAGTAGATCTGCATTTAAGAAAGACTCCAAAAAGACTGTTGAAGTATTTCCTTTTTGTCTGAGACTCTGAATCTTCAGGAGAAAAGGGAAGGAAACTTTGAGCAGTGTAGTGGTGTACAGTTGTATTTGTCGTCATGAAATATAGAATATAATAATGTAAGGAAAATAGTCCAATATACCAAAGCTATTCTAACTGTGGTCACTGTATAAACTCACAGATATAGCATATGAGTAGGTGGCCCCTGCTGGATGGAGAAAACATGAATGGGGGCAATCTACTTTCAGGAAGATAACTCTTGGCCCTGGCTGGGCAGCTCAGTTGGGTGGAGGGTCATCTCTATATGCCAAGGTTATGGGTTTGATCCCTTGTCAGGACATACAAGAATCAACCAAAGAATACATAAAGAAGTGGAACAATAAATCAATATTTCTCTTGTGCACGCTCTCTCTCTCTTCCCCCCCTTTCTTCTTTCTCTCTAAATCAACAAAAATAATGTTTAAGAGAAGATAAACCTTACTCTTAATTTAAATGTATGTAGCCCAGAGGGCCTTATTTGTCTCATTTTTTTGAGGTTTATTTTTATCATCCTTTTTTTTTTCCTTCTTTGGAGAGAGCCCTACCACATATGATTTAGCACTTATTAAACTAATGAATGATTGGATATATGGGTGGATGAACAGTAGAATGAACAGTAGGATGAAGAGTAGGATGGATGAAATAGAATAGGGAGGTAGATGATGGATGAATATATATATTCATAAAAATCTGTTTGCTCCAAAAATTCTAATACCTGAAACATAGTAAGCACTCAATAAAATATCTTGAATAACTTGATCTCAAGATCCCTTTATACTCCCCGATATATAGCAAATCCCACACTGAATAAGTAGCAAAGTTGGCCGCCTGTTGACTGTCACCTGAAATATACCTGACTGACTTTTCCAAAGACAGAAGGAGATGAGCCAGCATCAAGATGAACAGATTCTGCTCATCAAGGTCTACTCCCAAGGAGAGATGGAAATGCAAGAGGTGGAAGTACCAAAGGAAAGAGGAAACTCTCCTCTCCTTGACAAGAGGCACTTCAATGAAATGATCCAAGTATGAGATCTAGAACGAGAAGCCATGAGTTAACATCCATGTCTATTACCTGCTCACTCTGTGATAGTGAGCACTTTCCTTAGCTATCCTGAGCATACTTTTTCTTACTTGCAAAATGGGCAATATGCCTTCTCAATTTTTTTTATAAGAATTTAATCTAAGAATGCTCATGAGCTTGTGTTAAACTTTAAACTGCTATACAGACAGTAAACATCCATATTAGGTGCAATAAGGAAAGTCAATTTTGTAAATTATAGAAGTATTAAAAGGTAAGAGACCTTCCACAGACAACTGAGGTCTTGGAGATGTGATTTTCCCAGGACAATATAATTTTGTTGAATAATTCGTTTAGTCTTTTGTTCCTGGAGCAGTTTTCATAAAGTAAAATTAAACAGTAAAACTTGGGAGCAAAAAGAATAACAAAGGTATAGTTTAATGTTTCTAACCTCTTGCAAAGTCATTCCTACAATTCCAAACTGCATTTTTACTAAGTAATGAGAGAGGTGGCTTTTTCCCTGGAAAAACCCATCAGCCACAATCTGGGCTGTGCCTGGAATCTCAGAGGCTGTTTGGGACATAAATACATTATAAAACATGAGTTTGCCTCCCCTCAGTGCAGCTTTATTGCATATTTATGCCTGTGGCTCCAACGTGCTTCTGAGACAGGAGATATGCTTGTTTACTGTTTGGACTGACTCCATTGCCATTCACCTGCTCTGAGCTTAATCTGGCAGCCCCCTTCTGAGCCCAGTAAAGCTTGTTTTGAGCCAGAAGGAGGCTGGGGAGTCTGCCTAAATCCAAAGACTCCACATCAGGCATTGGCAGGAAGAACGTGCTGAGCGCTGAGGCCTTCCTGAGCTTGCAGGATCAAATACACGAGGGCAATATCGCAGGTGCACAGAGTCACAAAAGACAGCTGCCAAACCACACATGCTAATCAGAATGCCTGAAGGCTGGCAGAATTTCGGCAGTGATTTCTCTTTCATCGATCTCCACTAGACTTTTCTTAGGAATCAACAGGGAGATGTTGGATCTGACTATTAATGAATCAGGACTCACTTTATTGGTCCTGAAGCACATTTGTCATGGCAATTTACATGAGTTAGCACCATGTTTCCAAAGCTTGCTCAAGAATCTAGCAAACATTCATTTTAATGAGCTAACACACCCAGAATGACTTATACTTTTTGTAGTATTTATTACCTATTGTCACAAACACTATTAAATTAAGTTATGGGACCATTTGCAAACTGAAAAAAAAATAAAGTGTTCATTATTAGAGCGAGAAAAAATCTTAAGAGACATTCACTCTAGCATTTCTCATTCTGTTAGATGTAGAAGAAATTCTGGTGGTATTCTTTGCCTAACCCAGTTAAAGGGAAGTCAAGAGATCTGCACCTTGACTGGGGTGATGGAAATCCAGGATGGGAAAGACAGACTTTTGGAGTATAGAAGGCAGAGCCTAAAAGGAAAACCAACTTAGATATACTTATAACCAAATTATCAATCCTTAGGAGTTAGGAAAGAGAAGCTCAGTCATGGGCAGAATTGGGGAAAATACATCAACACAAAGGATTCAAAATGAAGACTGAGTAGAAGGTGCTCCAGGGAATCCTTGAAGATGCAAAACACAGCACTAGGTGCCTTTTTTTGTTAGGCCAAGCTCTTAGCTATGTGGCAAGAAGCTCTGCCCAGCTGGACTTTAGCTTTACGTGGTAGTTATTAGTAATATCCTGGCCCTCTATGTACATGTCTACTTGCAATTAAAATAAGTTGACAGTATAGACCCTTCTTTGATGTGATATGTTATCTCTCTAGGACTTTCTGGAGTGCTGACATTTCTCCTCCTCCCCATGTTTACTAATCTTCTGTATTCAGAGTTCCTTCCCAATGGCACTGCCTTTCTGAGAATTAGTGTAGCATGATGACTTATGGACATGGACTCTCAAATCACAGATCTATGTTTACCAACCATTTTCCCTTGAGATTTACTTATATTTCTGCATTGTGTACAACTATAAAATGGGGATAATAATCATGACTATTTTTAGAGTTAGTGTGAAGATTGAGTTAAAGTATGTGAACTTATTAAAACAATGCTTGGTAATTAATGAATACTATTTAGATATCTCTAATACTTAATTTTTATTAGGTATCTCCCCTCCTCTCTTGCCCAGGGTTAGTCATATGGGGGAAGAGTAAGGATAGTAGGCTGGGGGGAATGTTAACATAATTTCTAGCTGAATATTGATTTTTTTTGTATTGGCATTGTGAAATGAGGGATAAAGAGACTCACTGATATAAATAAGTAGAATCCCTTTGAATGCAGACTAATGTGAGTGTGTTACATTGGAGACTCAAATTCTATAAATAATATTGCTATCATTGATGTAATTTTTCAAAATGACCATCTGATCAACTACTCATAGTAAAGTCCTAAAACGTGAAAAGTACAATTGTTTACTGATTTTGAGATTTATTGCATTCCTAGAAACCCAAAATATAATACAAATTAACAAAAAAAAATGCTTTGGAATCTAATGTAAAGTGACTTACATTCTGGGTCCACACACTTATAGTCAGACTTTTTTACTTACAAAAATGTCAGAATGGACACTGAGAATCATGCAGCTTATAGAACAACCCTTTACTATGTGGGAGAGACCATTCAATGCATTGCAGGATGTCTAGCTTCCCTGGTCCCTGACTTCAGAATATCAGTACCTCTCTTCCCCCACTCATCAAGACATCAGAAATATTCTCACAACATTACAAACTGTCTCTTAGGGTAAACCATTGACCTAGAGAGTGATCAGGACTGGGAAAAAATTTATTAATGGAGTGAAAGCCACAAGAGTTTGTCCAGGAAGTTCATATAAAGCAATAAGAGATCAGGGACAAAATCCAGTGAAATACAAACATTTGAATGACAGGCATGGGGGAGAAGCAGACCACAAAGTCTGGAGCTAGACAGAAAAAGAAAAAAGGCAAAGAAACCAGAGAATATTGTTTTCTGAAAGAAAGAATAGTCAATATGTCAAATGGGATAGGTCAATTAGGTAAAATGAGGGGCTGTGTAAATCTATTAAGTCTGAAATTTAAGGAATCCTTTCTAGACTGTCCCAAGACTGTCAGTGCTGCTTTTGGCGGGGGAGAGAATATATTACAGCCCATTCAACACTGGACATGAGGAACTGGAAACAGCATGTTGTCACCTCTTTCTGATAGCCTAAGTAAGAAGGGAGGGAGACGGGGAAGAACAATTGATGTGGCTCGCTGGATGGAGCACCGGCATATTAGCTCACATCTCTTCACATTTCCTTCAACAAGTACCTTTGCATGTGTGCCTGTGAAATGCATAAGCAATGCCGGGCTTCAGGCAAACCTCACAAATGAATTTTTGTTTGTTTATTTTTAAAACCAAAGATATTTTAGACTTAGGCAAGAAATATTTTTTCTTGAATAAGTCCTGCAAAGAAAAAGTGAGCATAGATAGACCTTATTCTCTTCTTGAAATCCCTGTCAATATTTTTAAGCATGTTCTGCAGATAAGCATAGACCATGTGAACAGTAGCATGCTGCCTCCTATTTCCCCATCATTTGCTAAATTGGCCCTTTTTCTGTTTCTCCCCAGAAGAAGGAGGTCAGTGCTGCTATGTCTGAAAGCATCGGCACTCCTCTCAATAACTGTGCATGCCCTTGGAAATGTCAACAACTCATGGGCTGTGGAGAATCTGGTTGTCAAAATTTGTTTTCAGTCTTGTGGTTGAAGTGGCAAAGAAGAGCATCTTCAGGATTTTATTTTAAGGATGAGAGAAAACTTGAGCATGTCTACATGCTGAAGAGGGCAAGGTAAGAAAGGAGAGGCTGATAAGATGGGAATTAAAGTGCTCAACTGAAGGTATAAGAACTTTGACAAGGCTGGAAGGAAGTGAACCAAAACACCCATTTTAGAGGGAAACTCTCTAATTTAATAGGAGGCAAGTGAATAGAGAATGGAGAATGGTGAATAGAGAATGGAGAATGAAATGGAACTTTTCAGAAGCTCGTATACAGATAGGATTTTTTCACTTACGGTACTTTAATAGATACCCTAATAGATATCCAAGTAAATTGGAGTTAGCAATAAGATATTTATTTTCTCATTTAAGAAGTCAAAAATACCCAGATTTAGATAATAATAGTATGAAGCAATGAGTATAATTATCTGCAAATGATCCTAAAACTCACTCTCAATTTCTAGGAAAACGACCAGGCTGAATGAGGGAATGAAGAGTGGTTGCTACCTTCTTCAAGAGGGAGGAGCAAGAAGCATCTAAGCTAACTCCTATGGGATGGACCACGGGTTGAGCTCCCTTTGGTTTCCAAGAGCTGATCCATGGTCTGGTTCAATAGCAGCAGCATCACCTAGGAACATATAAGATGCATATTTTCAGACCCCATCTCCGACTACTGAATTTGAAACCCTGGGTTCAGCAGCTGTATTCTAACAAGCACTACAGGTCGCTAATGTTTGAGAACCACCATTATAAACAGCTGGAACCCCAAATCCAGATGTAGAGACCAGGTTGGTGAGTGTTTCGAATGCAATTATAAAGACTTTATAGAGAAAAGCAGGAGAATAGTTCTGTGTGATACTTAAACCATAGTGCTAGTACCTATCCTCCTGGAATCAATTGAAATCAATCCTAGAGGAAAGGATTTCCTAATTAATTAGGAAAAGGAAAACTTTCTGGGTTTTTGCAAACCTAGCACAAATTTGATCAGTCACAGGGATGTGCACAAGAATATTGTGGCGATAACATCCTAAAAGTCATGCTGATTCAGTTTTACCTGATAATTTTCCTCAATAAACTAAAGCTCAGACTTATTCATTATAAGAGAACACGAGACGGACCTAGACTGCACCACAGCTCTGCCTCGGACCGGCTGAGGTCTGGCATAGCTGACTAGTGCTGAATATCACTCTCCTCACAAAGTTCATACACACTCAACTCCTAAAGGTTTTGTAAGAAAAATGTGATAATGTATACCAAGCTCAACAGTGTTGGAGACATCATGACAACTCAATAAATCATATCCAAATATCTCATTGCTGTGAGTTTTCTTTTGAGACTCGTGGTTGATGGTGCACACTCTGGTGTGAGAATGAAGCTACAAGAAGTAGTGATAGGTTGAGGGTGAGTACAGGGAAATGCTAAGAAATTCAGTCTGCAGAGATGGTCATGGAAAATTTTTCCAACAACATGATGCTTGAGATAAATCTTGGTGGATGAGTAAGAGAGAGAAGAGGCACAAGGAAAGGTGACTCAGAGCTGGGAGCACAGCAATGATGTAGACATGAAAAGCTGAAAACTGCTCTGCTTTTTCAGGAATGTCCAAGGTGTGCTGCTCACTTGCAGAGTGGGATTCATTCCAAATGAAGGAATGAGATGAAGCTGCACATTAGGTGAGGGACCCTGCCATGCAGATCCTACCTAGTTGAACTAAGGAACAGGACCCACTTGAAAAAAAAATGGGAATGGGATCTACTTTAAAAACCATACCCAGGCTACAAGGAGGAGAAGGTACCAAAATGGAAAAAACTTGGTGTCATGGGATTTAGCTGGAGCTTGTTACCGTAAATCAGGACAGCAAAGCTGAAGTCCCAGGTGAGATCATGGGAGGAGAGTGCGTGATCACTATAAGAGACTGTAATGAAAAAGAATGTTTTCTCTTGGATAAGAGGAGCCTCATGATTAAGACTTCCCACACAAAGGAAAAAGAATACCTGCAATGAACTCTGCATATCTTATGTGACTAGCAATGTGTCAAAAATAATGAGACTTGGGTCCTGAGTTTAAGACCTCACAGCATCAGGGAGAATAAGCCTTGTTCCAGACACTGACTGAGCATGTGGAGGGCATCAGTGCCGAATGCTGGCCTATACAGTAGAGACCCAAGTAAAGCAAGGTCTTAAAGAAGTTACTGTGAACCCTAAATGCAGGGCAACAGAATCTAGCCCCAAAGTCTGTCATTTCCTTAAGGAATGGTGACCTTGAGCAGGCCACCACCCATTTCTGGCCTAAGTTTCCTCCTCTATATAAATTATGAAATTAGAACAGAAAGAGAGAAGAAAATGACCCAAGACCATGTTCCTCCAATCACAGTTCATGCCTGCAGCCTGCACCCTGATAGCTGTGGGATAAACAAGTTGCCTGTTTCTAGAAAAGCTATCTTTTCTTATAATAAGTGATTCAAAATATTACCCTCTATTAAACTAAACAGAGACATAATTTAGCATAAATTGCAAAAATGAATAAATTTTAAAGATAAAACTTGGACATATCTTTATGTTTCAAGGACATATCTGTCTTGCGAGCTGTGATAGGCAGACTTCTAAGATGGTTCTCAGGGACCCCTACCTCCTGGTATTTACCTTCGTATGTAATCTTCTCCCCTTGAGGATACACTAGACCTAGTAACTTCTCTAAAGAATAGAATATAGCAATAGTGACAGGGTGAAATTTCTGAGATTAGAGTATACAAAAACTGTAACTCTCTTCTTCTGTCTCCCAATCTCTCTATCTCTCCTCACTTAATCATCCTGATGAAGTCATTTGTCATGCTGTCAGTTACCCTACTGAGATATGGCGAGGAAGGTCCAGCAAGGAACTGAAGTCCTCAGGCATACCACCCCCAAGAAACAGAACCCTGTGATAACTACACGAATAAGTTGAAAAGCATGTCTTCCACATTTGAGTCTTGAGATGTTTGAACCCCTGCCTGACCCATTGACTGTGACAGCCCAGATGACCCCAGCTAAGCTTTGCATGAATTTTGCCCCACAGAAACTATGAGATAATACAGGCTTGTTTTTGGTGCAATTTGTTATACAGCAATGGGTAACTACTACACAACGGATCACTTTGGGCTGTGGCCAGAGATACCCACTGAAATGATTTCTTGCCTCTGCCTTTAGCAGGATTTCATGGAAATGTCTGTGAAACACCCTTAAGAAGACTCACTCTAATGGACTGGAGGTGGAAAGAGAGCCATTGCATTGTAAGAATGAACCGTCAGATGCCAGCTTTCTACAATGCAAACTTCACTGAGTCAGGAAAATGAAAAGAAAGCTAAGCTATTTGCCCAAGATTTCCTGGCTGATTTCTGATGAGCTGGAATTAAATCCAGTTCATCAAACACCCAAGTAGTCTTCTACTAAATGACTCTGAGCCCTAACATATGTGAATAGATATGACTATATTAATCATTAATATTACACATGATATATCTTATAATTACAGTCATTATCCTTACTGAGTCCACCAATTATTTTCTCAACATTTGCTTGTTTAGTAGTTAGTCTGAGACATCCAAATGCAAGGTTGTTTCTTACTTCCATTCTTTTCTTTTCTTTTTTTTTTCCTGTTACATTCAGTGATTCCTAAAGAACTGTCAAGAATCTTTGGACAATGATCATAGAATGTTGAGTTGAAAACATTTCCCAAAGCCCCAAGACATATTCCAGATGCCATTTGTTACATGATGGCCCAAGAGAAGGCCAGCCCTATTCTATAATTGAACTTCCCTCAGGGCAGAGCGAGGGAGGGCCAGCATCATGAAACCAGCCGATGGAGTGCTCTTCCATTCTAAGGACACAACACAGAGAAATGATACGGGAAATGGAGATAGACAGTCCTTGCTGTTAGAGAACATGCACTTCTTGGAAAAGCCCCTGCAACCCTCCCCGTGACTATAATTGCCATGGATGCCCAAGGGAGGGACCAACCTATAGTTGTTTTTGCTGTTACTACTTTTCTCATCTTATTTCTGTTTTTGTCACTGTTCTTATAAAGGCCCCTTGCTCTTTGCAGGGTGTCCTTCAACTATCCTGGGGATGTCTCACTAATGGGGAGCCCAATACTATTCATGTGTGTATAATACTCATCAGGATGATCAAGATTATGCTGCAGTAACAAACAATCCCTAAGTTTCAGCAGGTTGAAATGACAAGAACCTATTTTTCCTTCACAATAAATGCCCACCAAGATTAGCTGGAAACTGCTTTGCACTGTTCCTACCCCAAAGCCCAGGCCATCAGAACAGCCTTGTCTAAACCATTGCAAGTGATGGTACCAGGGGCCAGGTGATGTAGCAATTGTAGGAACTGGCTCTAAAGTTTCTCCCAGAAGTGAAACACGGACATTTCATTGGCCCGAGCAAGTCATACACCATGCCTAAATGCAATGGGAGAAAGGAGGGCAAGCCAACACATGCTCAGGAAAAAGAGAACAGGACTGGGAGGCTGAATGTCTACCAGGAAATTACCCCCGAGTTAAGGTTATATTAGAGGCTAATGTGAAGAAAGATGGGAATATACACATCAATGTTCATCCTGCAGATTTTATAATAAGGCTAAGTGGCTTGCAAAGTCTCATTCTTTTGGTTGGATGAGAGTCTTCCCAGTTTCAATCATACTTAGTGGTAAGAAGGCAAGTAAAGCAGTCAGACTTCAGTTCATGGACAGTCTCTTCTTTCCTCTCAGCTCATGTCCTCAGTCTCTCATCTTCATCAGGGATTTTATTTCATCAAGGTTTTTATGCCTTCTGTGTCTCTAGATACATCCCATATCCAGTGTCCACCCTTTCAACCATCACTCTTTTCATTTCCCCTTTTCCACAGCCAAGAACCTTAAGAGGAGTCAATATTAACTCGCCCCTCTTTCTAATCTCATATTCATCCTATTCACAGGTTCTACTCACATTCAAAGAGAGGAGACTAAAAAACGTTAAAGGTCATTGGAGTCATCTTAGAATTCCTGCCATAGGTAACAAAAGTTTTCTTAATGCCAAAGATTAAGAAAAGTCAAACACAGGTGGGAGCTATATGTCTCTTGCTTAAAATCTCTAACCCATAAGATAGTGCCTATTGAATGAAAGACTGAATGATTCTTGGGGGCCCCTCAATCATCTTTGACAGAGCTACCTCTGCCCCTAATAGGTACTAACATTATGGATGACTTGATTGTATGAAAATTCTGAAATGCTTCCCCCTTTCTTGACTTCAGTACAGTGTAATAATACACAGGCATCAAAGCTCTGGCACTGGGTGGCCTCGGTTCAAATTCCACCTTTTCTTCTTATGGCTTTGTCACGCTACCCAAAGTCAACCTCACTCAGTCTAAGCCTCTTTATGTAAAGATTATAATAATAACTGCCTCATAGGGTCTTCACAAGGATTAACTAAGATGATGTAAAGCACACACCATGACACACACTAAGTGTTCAACAGATGTTGTTTATTATTGTTCTTATTATGTTCACCTATTCTTTTATGCCATCAGCTTCCTGACTCTCACCTCTTTTCTCTGTTAATTCTCCCTAGTTTTCCCCATTCACAGAAGCAATAAAAAGCCTATTACATTTACAAAGCGTTGATACTAACAAAATGAAAAACATCCTTATACTCTCCCAAGAGGTGATATGATTAATCAGTGTTCTCTCCCTGCCATCCCCTCCCTGCACCTGGACCTGGACCACAAAACAAAAAGTTGAGAGTTTAAAAACAGGCATCTGAGTATCAGTTTATTTCCTTTGTTTGTATACAGTGATGTAGAGAGAAAAGTCCTAAAGAGAGGCTAAAGGTCTCAAAAAGAAAAACACAGATGGTTTATTAGAAATGGCTTTTCCATTAACCATCTGCGTGACCTTGGGCACGTTGAATTTCACCGCTGCCAACCTGCAGGCCCCTCCGTGCCAAAAGAGGAGCCTGGCCCGTGAGATCTGACTTTTCACATTGACATTCTGACATTTCAGATTTGAGAACAGCCCTGCAATCAGCCAGAGCCTCCTGTGCTGGAAAGGAGGACACATTGTGCTAAGAGGGGATGCAAGTTCAGCTCATTCATTTCTCCAGCTTCATGTTGCCTACAAAGAAAAATTGTGCCTCCACAGGAGAGAGTAAAGGGAGGATAAATGGTGATGGAAAGAGACATGACCTGGGGTGGTAAACACACACTACAATATACCGATGATGTATTATAGAATTGTACACCTTAGACCTATATAATTTTATTAACCAATGTAACCCTGATAAATTCAATAAAAAATGGAGCCTCCATGAAATAAGGTTGAAGGTCATGAGTGGAAATGGAAACATATTAATACCCTCTAGTTCTGTGCATTATATTGGATTTTATAAAGCACTTCCATGTTCACTGTCAATATCTATTTCGCAAACAATGCCATGGGTATGTAGGATGTCATTATTATCTACATTTATGAGAGAGAGTTAAGCTCAGGTTTTGTCCAGGATGAGAGAACAAGAACTAAAACCAGATGTGGCATGGTAAACAGGCTAAACAGATTTCAGGTCTACAGTCTTATGCCTACTGTCTCTCTACTAGTCGATCTTGGAACATGGCCATTAACAAAATCTCTGCTCTAAACTTTACACTTTCCTGACCTCAAAATCATAATAATAATAATTCAAACATCAAGAGTGCTTTGATGCTTGAATCAGATCATGTATATGATTTCATTTTGCCCATACATTAGACTCGAAAATGTATGTCTAGTTGGTTGTGTTGAGTCATTCTGGCTCCTGGTCCTACATCCTACCCGCTCCTCCATGCATGATCACTTAGAGGTGGCAAAATATTTAACATAATCCATCTGGAAGATTCATATTCCTGAAGCTGTTCCTTCATCTATCCTTTCCTGTATGTCATACCCCCTTCTTAGCATGTCCCCAACAGTCTTCTTCCCAAATTTATGCCCATTTCTTAAAAACTGTCATAAACATCAACTTCTGTCAAGGTATTTAGACCTTTCTAATTCAACTACTGACTCCTGCTTTGAGCTCAGAACTGGCTGGTCACCTGTAGGACAATATGACACCACCTACTTTGTCCTTGTCAGGTCACAAGTGGCAGAACACAGAATTGAGAAGATTAAGTTAAAGTCCCAGTTCTGCCACAAACCAGCCAAGTGATTTGGAGGAATTTACTGAGTCCACTCAAAGTATCCATTTTTCTTGTCTTACAAAAACAATGCCTGTCCTCCAACCCCACAGATTTCTGAACAGCAGGAAGGAGAGATTGTATAAGGTGCAAAGGACAAGCCCTTGCCTTAGAGGAACTGAGTCTCTTTTGAAAGATGGGCAAATAGACAATTGTAATATAGTAAGAGCTAAGAAAAAGATGTGCACAGAGTCATGTGGCTTTGCCCCATGGTGTCTGTGTCTCCTGTGTCTAACACAGTGCCTAGAACAGAGATGTGGGAAACATTGTTTGTTGTTGTTTTGTTTTAGCCCACCACAGTGCTCTGTAGGTGAGAAGTTCCACATAGTAATCCACCCTTCCTTCCCTCCTTCGTTCCTTCGTTCGTTCTTTCCTTCCTTCCTTCTGTCTCATCCTCTTTTCTCACTCTCACCCTCTCCTATATTATTACTCTTGGGCCTCTACACAAAGAGGTTCAAGAGATGTTCAAGGGAGTGGGTGACAATCACAAGGATAACAAACATACATTCCACTCCCAGTCCTCCCTCACCCCCTGCAGCAGAATCTCTGGGGCTGATGCTGCCACCTTCACCATATTGTCTGCCTTTATCTATTAAATCCTGGATGCTTGTTCAAAATTTCTTCCTGTGGGTCCTCCTGGCTTCCTGCCATGGCCCTGGGTGCCAAGATCCACCCCTTCTTAATGGCCCCATCAGCAGCTTTCTTCTGCAGTTTCTGCTTCTGCTGGCTACTATTAATGTAGGTAGGTCTTGCTAAAACATGCTCAAGACCGATAGTGTTGGTTTATCCCAACAAGGTCAAGCTGGTGCTGGGACTGGGCCTAATGGATCCTCTTATGCCTAGAAAGGGGTCATTTCTACCAGTATCATTGACTCCAGCCTCACCCTTCTGTGGTCTCTCAAAGGGCACTTGCTGAGGTGAGTAACAGCCTCTCCTTTACCTCATCTGCAACTCTTCTTATTCTCTGAAAAAGGGTGAGTTCAGTCATCATTTTCTTATGGGATTCTCTTCCCCAGCAACTCCCACGGATGACTCCCACAAATGAATCATGCAAGCTGGGAGGTTCCATCGGAGTAAAAATGCAGCCTCTGTCTACAAATGTTAAATGTTCTTGGACTTATTATGTATATTTGATTTTTATCAACTTTTTAATTAAAATGTCATCACAAATTTAAGAGAGAAGGAAAGGGCAGGTAGAGGCCAGGGTGAGAAAGGCATGTTAGAGCAAACCAAGCTGTGTAAGCCGCATCTTCACTTCTTTCTCCTCAGAGCATTCTGAATTTCTGACATTTCTGTATTTTTAGCAGCTTCAGATCCTGAAACTTACAGATTGAAAAGTGTGAGGCACTGACTTGCCAAGTGCAAAAAATATAAAAACAAATGATAAACAGAAAAGTTAGCTGAACAACTACAATTCTGGGAGATAAAGGCTAGCGCTGAGATGAGGGATCTCTGAGTGTATGGAAGATAGATGTCTAAATGGGGAACGAGGGAGGGAACACAGGATATTAGTCTTAGTTTTTTTGTACTTGGAGACAATCTTGTCTCCTAAGACATCTTGTCTTCTAAGATCATAGCTTCTCCCAGAAGAAAGACAATATTTTACTTCTCTGCCTCATTTGTACATATTTCATAGCACAGGGCTTCTTAGCACATCGTGGGAGGAAATGAGATAATCTGGAAAAGTCCTTGCCTAGCAGACTCTTGTTCCCAAATCTGCAGGTAAATTTCTATTTGACCTTGAAGAGTCATTGACCTCTCTGTTTCTTCAGCTGCACGAGAAGTATGACCAGATAGCAACAAACTGCAGACTAGCTTTAAAACTCCATGAGTCTGTAATAGGGACTGTTGGATCAAGTTAGAGGAGAAACTCTTTGGCTTGATGACTTGTACATGGCAGATATTTCAAGAGGTAAACTCAGAGATAGATATATCAAGGACAGACAAGATGAAATGTTTTTATCTGTTTAACTTTAAAATGCAAGAACTATTTGAATTAAAATGCTGAGCCTTCACCCTGAAATATCAAACCCAGAATGACACTGTATCAGGCTTCAACTTGTGAAGGAGGAATAGAACTTATCCACATATAATTCACTGGTCCATTAATAAGAAACCTATATTTTCAATGGCCTCATTTTTATCTCAGCCATAAAATCTCAATCCTGTCTCAAACATGATATTTTCCCTTTCAATATAAAAGGCAATTTATTTTATTGTTACTTGAGACTAAAGGAATCCAATAAACTGGTTTGAAGCCAAAGAAGACCATAATGACAAGATGATTGATCTTTTTATAATGCACTGCATTGCTATTCTCCAACTGGAGAAATGCATTTGTACCACCAACCAGTATTCATCTCTGTAATAGAATGTAACACTCCTTTGTATTTATTAAGTACCTGTCACCACTAGAAACACAAAGTAAAAGAGCTTCACTGTTAATTCTCAGGCATGGTCAAATATCAGTTGTTACACCCCACTAACATAAAGAGTCTATATGAGAGTTTGAGGCAGAAATAACAGCTCTACTGCATGGTAGAGAAAATAAATGCATCCAGGGTCCATTGGTAGAGATGGAAGTTAAGTAAACCGATACTATTCAACAGGACAAAAAGTTTTAAAACAACTGCAGGTGTTTAATAATAGGGTCTAAAAATGGTGCTAACCCCAGTGGTCAGGTGTTTGTCTGGATGCATTACATACCATCTGCTAAATCCTCACAGCACCCTTCTAGAACTTATCTTATTACTCCATCATACAGAGAAATTCAAGAAAGTTCAGCCTTTCTCTTTGGGCCATTGAACTATTACATGTTTGAGTTAATATTTGAAATGTATTTTGATAGATTCCAAAGCCCATGTGCTTTCACTATATCGTGGTGCATTTTTAGGAAGAAGTTATGTTTTAGTGCCTGGTGGCCAGAGAAAGGCCAACTGATGACAATATCCAATGATGAATATATACTAATTTTTTCATGTCTGCCATCTTTAGTCAAGAATAGTATTGGATAATGTTGGACTTGAACTATGTGAAGTCTTTGGGAAGACACCCCTCCCAAGTCTTCTGTACTAACTCATTGGAGAAGGTATGAGAAGTGAGAACTGCCACAAGGTCTTATGAATCCTATGGATAGGTAGGCTTCTCATGGAAAACTGCTTGGAGGAAGAGGAAGACAGAAGAAGACCTAGTCCACATACCATGAGTTGGCTATTCCAAACCTCCACACAAACCCACTAAGGTTCTGTGATTCTCAAGGTTCTCCAGCCACCTATTGATTTTCTCACAAGTGGTCATCACTTCCCCAGAATTACATTCACTAAGATTTGATCAATGCTATGGTGACCCCCTCTATCTTTGTAATAACTCTAATGCTTGTCTTTACAAGCTGAATTTCTTCATTTATAACTTCCATTCTTTGGCCCTTTTTGTCATTTAGAGTTAAATGGAACAAATTTACACTAGACGTTGAAATATAAGTCACCCCTTACCTGTAGTTTTGCTTTCCACAGTTTCAGTTACCTGTGGTCAACCACAGTTCTAAAATATTAAATTTCCCCACTCATTGACATTGTTTGTTCTTGATACCTAATCACCAGTATGATCATGAGGTACTCTCCAAGATCACTGCCCTAAACAGATGATCCTCCTTTGGACATATTGTGAAAGGTCAATAGTAGCCTAAGTCTACGTCACAACACTTATGTCACATCACCTCCCCTCACTTCATCATGTAGGCATTTTATAACCTCACATCATCATCACAAGAAGAAGAGTGAGTGAATACGTATATTTTTACAGAGAGACCAAATTCACATAACTTTTATTACAGTGTTTTTATAATTGTTCTGGTTTGTTAATAGTTAACATTGTTCATTTCTTACTGTGCCTGATTTGTAAATTAAACTTTATCATATGTATGTATGTATAAGTAAAAAACACAGTTTATATAGAGTTTGGTAACATATCTGCAGTTTTAGGCATCCACTGGGGGTCTTGAAATATATCCCCCCACAGATAAGAAGGGTACTCCTGTATTTCAGAAAAGATAAACCTCCCTAAGTGTGTGATGGTAAAGATGGTATAGATGTCACCAAGTTACAAATTTGCACTTGATTTGCTTCTCATCTGTACTATAAGCCCTGATCGCAGGTAAGTGATTGCACTTCCCCAACTCCTCCACCCCAGACTTTAGATTCCTCCTCTGAAAACTGAGTTGGGCATGATGAATTTCTGAAGCTTCACCCACCTTGAATTCTAGTAACTCTCTGATCTTTCAGGAAAAAACAGCCAGTTCTCCTGAACTATGTGCTTCTCCTACTGGTTTCTCAGATTTCACTGGAGGTGTGAAGTTCAGTCCTACTCTTTTCCCCATATAACCCAAGGACCTTTCACTAAACCCCTGTCTAGCTTGTTCTCACTGTCTGATCTCAAGGACCCAAGGCCATGAAAAGGATCTCCTCTATTCCCAGAGACACAGTATATCCAGCTCTGATGAACCCTAAATATACACCACCTACATCACTGTCATCACCACCATCACAGCCTGAGCCTGAAACTTTGTCTAATAATTTCAAATATTTTTCCTTTCAAATAGTTTTCAATATTCTCTTTCAAAAATAAATCTTGCAGTGAGACTCATATTTTTAAAGATCTTTCTTATCACACAAAATGCATACTTTAGGTAATAATTTCTTAATTATTAATTCTATCAATCAATGATCCATGTCCTTACTTTTCATAATTCTGATCTCCTGCAAGGTTACCCATACCTAGAAACTGCTACAATTCCAACCATCAGTTGAGGCAACCATTACAGTCATTGACCACTTTAACTTTGGTGCTGGATAACATCTGACTTCTGGATGACTTTGTCATGCATTTAGTGGTTAACAAACCTTTCAGATCCCTTTACTGATATTTAAGGGAATAGGAATAAGGGTCTCAGATGGGGAGGTTCTCGTCAAAGCCCACCATGTCCCACTTTAAGTTCCAAACTTAAGTTTGAGTTCCAAACTTGTTAAAACCTTGGGATCAAACTACAAAAGCAAATCACAGCTAGATTTAGGAGACAGTGGTAAGGAGTTACTATATGAAACAATTACTTAGTTTTGGTAGAGACAGGAGGAAAAAATACTCAGTGTGGTTTTTGCCCTGTCAATTGGTGACTCTTTGATGCCAAATCAGGCAAAGATGGCATTTATCCTGATGGCCCACAATTGCAGAAGGTTCATGTAACTCCCAGAAAATACCAATGTTGAGGAGCCTACAGTTGGCAACTGTAGAATGAGCTGATCTTCTCTTGTTTGGCACTGACCAACATCTAGAGACAAACTCAGAAACCTAATTTCCTTGTTAAAGAACTTTATGACTCTGAGAGGCTCAGTTTGGTGTCCCCAAATCTAGGCTGTCATGGCTGAATTGCCCATAGAAATGGGCTTTTGTGAGCTGCAGACGTCTTACACTCTCCTTTGCTTTCGATGTTAATTGAAACAGAATTCAGCCTCCATTCAGAGTTGTGCTGATTTTTTTAACTTTACTTTTCCATTGTGTAATAAAATAGCACAATTTTTCTTCATATTTATTTTATGACTGCTGGAATGTCCTGAGGATTTTTCTCTGGTAAATATGCCCCAGATTAACTAATAAATCATCCAAGATCTTGATGACAATGAGCAGCTGAGAATCACACTTTGAATTTTGCCAAATATTCCCTTGATGAACATCTAATATTTTAGTCTGACCACCAGCCCCTTACTTATTCTGTTGTCAGATATCCCTTCCCTTCCTGCCTTATGCCCCGAAATGGTCACATGACCCAAGGTGGGAAAACAATAGTGCTTTGCTTTCCAGGTAATAAGAATTAGTCCATGGAGTATCCCCAAATTAGACCAGTCATAGTCGTCCATGGTAAGAAAAGATTTCTTTGCTCTCAGGTGGTGAAAATGAGAGAAACTTCTTGAAACTCCTAGAAGTTGTAAGTCCAGTTTTATGGAGAAAGACAGTCTGCAAGAGGAAAGTGAGTAGGAGAGAGACCTCGCATACAGCCTTCTACAGCCCCACCCCTGCCTTTCCCAATACAGAGGTCAGTAAATGGCTATTTATTTCAACTAATTCAAGTTTGAGTTTTCTGTCTTGCAAGAAAGAGGGTCTTTTATCGAATAGTTCTTGGGCAAAAAAAAAAGTCCTTGATACAAAGCAAAGGGGACGGCTGTTGCTGGCAGAGGCAGCCCATGGCGGACTGGAATGACTCCACCAGCCTGAATCTGCTGTTTTTCTTCTTTCTAGCTGTCTGAGCCTCATCAAGCCATTTAACTTTCAGGAAGCACGTTTTCCACCACAGAAAAATATGAGTAAGTATCTCCCTGTATTAATCATGCCTTTTTATTTTTGAGGGTTTTTTTTTTATTTTGCTCTTTTATGATTTTATATCTTGGAGCCTGGAGGACCGTGGAAGGACAACCCCACCCAGGGTTAGCCAGTTTGTAGAGAGAGCAAAGGGTTTGAGTGGGAACATGACTTTCATGTGCAAACCAGCAAGTCCAGAGTTCATACGCCCAACCACCTCCTCTGTTTCTCAGAAACTCCCACTCTAGGCCACTATCTCCTTGCCTTCATCAGCCCAGGGCCAAGTATCAGGGAGCCAGGGGCAGCTCTGGCTTCCCAGAGTTCCCTGAACTTATTCAAATTAGCTAATTCAAAACATGCTTGCTCTGCCTTGTTTGTACCACAGAAACCATAATACAGGCTCTGGCCCCTTTTCCCCTCAGTCCCTCTGCTTCCTGACCCACCTGGGTGCTCCCCTGCGTGGCTCCCATGGCGTGATATGTCCCCTCCTCTTGGGAACTGAGGGTTGCACACTCTCTTTTCATTGGCAGTCATCTCCTGATCTCATGGCCCCATCATACCTGAATAATAACCAAACCTACAGTTTAAAACACTACTTCCCAAGGTTGGGCGAAATGTTGTGCTAAGCATTTAGCTGTTTATTTAGATTAAAAAGAAGTCATTTATGGCCTGTGAAGATGTGAGGACAATTTGAGGGAGACTAAACCTCATCACATGGTTGAAACTCAGTCTTTCTTTACAAACCTCTAGAGAAGCAGGTCCTGTGACAACCGTACGCAGCCATGCTTCATCGCATGCGCTTCTTCTAGAGCTACATAGCAAATGCCTGTTTGCTGCTGCAGCAGCGAACACATTAGACATCATCCCTGCCCCGATGGAACTTAACCTCATGAGGTTAGGTGTGAATGAGGGCAAAGTCACAGCAGTGACATGTACTGAGGGCACTAAATAAATATTGTAAGTGACTCCTGGAAACTTCCTTTTGGCTTGCCTCTAAGGGAGACAAGAAAAAGTAATTAAGGGTAATTATACTTACATAGCCTAGTTTTTCTATTTAGTCTCTATGTTCCTATTAATTACATGATTACAATACTTATCTAAATAATATAATGATCATTTAAGCAATAAAAACTTAGATGTAATTTAAATAATAAGACCTCAAATGTGTATAGTGCTTTATAGTTTACAACCCACTCACATATAATAATAACTAAGCATGTGGAATATTAGTTTATCAAGTATAATACTTTTATCTGGGCCTCCCCTAAAATCTTGGGGTTCAGATCTGAGCAAAAGAACCAGAAGCTAATTAGAGCTGAAACTCTCAATGCCTTTGACTTCAAGTAAAAATAATGGGAGTTTGATGGAATTGCACTATTGCTATAAATTTATATGCCTCTGAACAAGTGACAGATAAAGCCTAGAGCCACGTAAAGCCCCCCTTCTCCCTCCCAGGCTATGGTCTTGGGGAAGTTACATTTTACACTTCCCCTGCCAAGAGCTGAGTCCACAGCCCTCGAGTTCAGGGCATCATCCAGCTGGATGATGCATGGAATCAGTTTATGCAGATATTCAGGTCACTGTTGTTTTGAAGTAGAAAATTGGGGTCCTGAAAGAAAAGAAATTCTCACTTTTAACATTAGATTCCTTTATAAGTGAAGGACTTATGGTAAAAGTAAGGATGTTTCCGTTAGAAGCAGCGCCCCTTAGAAAAGCCAGTCAGAGTGGCAACCTGAAGGGAAATATTACCTAACCCCAGGCAGCCAGCACCACACACATTGCTCAGCCTGAGAGCAGTACAGGATTTACCACCAACCTGCCTGGGAGGAGCCTTGAATGCTATCCTCTGAACACCTGAGATCATGCTGACCCCCAGCCTGGTCCTGCGGGTTGATTCCAGCCGCTTCAAACCTGAGTCACAAGAGTGTATTTACAGCTAAAATGCGTAGGCTGACCGCCAGCAGAACAGGCCCCAGGGGATCACCATTGAAGGAAACTCCTGAAGTCACACAGAATAAGAAAATGAGGACTTTGGAAAATCTTGATAACTGACACATTTTCACACGGGGCAACTTCATGCAATCAAGCTCATAAGTTATTTGGGAAAAAGTGCTGATACTGAGCCACTTAAGCAATACTTGACAGTACCATGCTTGATTGAAAAATAAAATATGGTGCCTCCGTTGGCACACTGTGCTGACTTCACAAAATTGCTGCAGCCGGAGGCCCAGGGAGCTTTGCAGCTCAATGATGGGTGAATCTCCTGAGGTTTAGAGTTCAAGTTCACTCAGGTAATGACTTCACTGCTTTTATGCTTCCAGAAGCTTTATAGATTCTGGGGGAGAAAAAATGGAGTTGGGGAGGGGGAAGACTTGCTTTGAGCAGCTGATTGCAAATGCACAGATCAGAAAAACAGGAAGGACAACTGGGCAGGCATGATCTTGGCTCAGGGATGGCACACGAGGGCTGCAGAAGGACTCGTCCTTAGCTGCGGCAAGTAACAGTGGAAAAGAAAAGGAATTGTCCCTCCTGCTTCTTATTCTAGTCCTTTGAGTCAAATTAAAAATATGAAGGTCATGTTCGTAGTTTCCTTTGATCCAGTCCACACATAGCTATAACTGTGCACATTCTTTTCTGCCAGCCACATACTTACTTTATTTCCCTAGAATAACAGTAACTCAGAGTGCTGTATCATTCATTCCCCACTCAGCAAACTTCTGTTGAAGAACCACATGTTATTCAGCATTCTAGGTGCTGGCTTTAGAACCAGGCAGTTTAAGGCTCAAGGCCTGACCCCTTCCTTTATTTCCCAGTGAACTTAGGTTATTTATCTCCCTGTGTTTTAGTTTCTCATCAGTGAAACAGAAATAATAATAGTACCTACCTTGTGCGATTATTGGGAGAATTGGGAGTAATATGTGTAAAGTGCTTAAAATAGTGCTAGGAACATAATCAGGGTTTCATTAGTGGAGAAAACAAACACTGATCATATAATCACCAAGAAGATGAATAATTATGTAAACTATAAACTGAATTATGAAATAAAGTCACATGAGTCTATGAAACATGGATGAATCCAAAGGAGGCTACTCAAAAGTGGTGGTATTGGAAGTGAGAGATCGTGTTGAGTAAGAGTTTACTGAAAGAACAAGAAAGATTTGGGAGTGTGTTCCTAGCTATTCCACAATGATTTACATCCCAATGACCAGTGGTTGGCAAACATTTTTTTGTAAAGGACCAGATCACATGTCCATGACGTCTCTGTCACAACTTTTCAACTCTGTTTTGTGCAAAAGGGTTTGTAGGCAACATGAATTGCCAAACCCTTCACTGAACTTCAGCTTCCCCAAGGCATAGACCTTGTCTCAATCACCTTTGTATTTATAGTCCTTAACACTTAGATGCTCAATAGATGTTTGCTGAAGAAACAAAAGAGGAAATAAACAATTTAATAAATGTCTTCTCACAAGAACACCTTGACCTGAAGATTCTGTTATGTATCTAGAGGAATCAAGTCATAATACACGCCAACCCACACCTATTAGAGGATGCTTTTCCTGATAAATCTACTTTTCTGTCATCATTGAAAGGATTCTATCTCCACTTTTTGAGTTACTGGGGGTGAGGCTTCAACACGTGAATTTTGAGAGGAGACATAATTGAACCCACAACAAAACTGAATATAACAAAGAAAGTAATTGAGGTTACAGATATACTGTGTGTCATAGCCTAACTTTGAGCCCAAGGCTCTAATTAACTTCCCATACTTTCAACATGACAACGCATTGGTCCAACTAGTGGACTTCATACCTCCATCCTTGGCATCTGTACCATGTTTAGGCAGTTTTTTTTGTTTTTCTAAGAAGTAACTACAGGCCCCAGTTGTTACTTCTCTCTTGCTTTCAAGAAGCCTCTCTGCAGAAGCTAATCTGTCTTAATTGCCCAGAAGGTTCTGCATTACAGGGTCTTTTGGGGTGTGCCTCTTCTGTGGTTATGCTCACATTTTGGGGGAAAAATCAGCTCCTCTAGGTAGTTTCTTAGCAACTTTATCTCTAGAAAACAGCTTTTTGGAGCCTTTGATCAACTCGCATGAAAGATCTGAGTTGCCTTAGAGAACCAGGCTTTGTATATTTTTCCTTAGCCACTTCATAGTTGTGTGTCTGCTTCTGTCCTCAGTTTCCTCTTCCTAAAGCTTGGAGGAGGAAATAGCTCCCACAATTCTCCCTGAGCTAAGGATGAGCTGATGTTACTCCAGGAATGTAAGTCAGTTTGTTCCTTGCTTCTCCATCCCTTTGACCTCTGACCCGATTAAGATCTTCAGCTCTTAGTAACGTTCAACTGAGCTCTCTGCCTAAGGTCTCTTCCTTTCCAACCCATCCTCCACTCAGGATATCAGAATAATCATTTCACAACTTGAATCTCTCCATGTAATTCCCAAGCTTTATAATGCTCTCTTCTCTGTGGCATAGAAGGAGGTGAGGATTATTGCCTCCTCACCATGGTCTCAGCTGCTCCGTCCTCTGCCTCACCCCCTCCTTCCCCAGCCTGGAGCCCCTCCCTGGCCATGCTTACTTGTCATCTCTGCCTGTGATGCTTTTGCATATCTCCTCATGATCCTTTAGACTCAGTTTGGCATCATTTCTCCGGGAAGCCTTCCTGGTCACTCTCATGCTGGTTAGATCCTGTCTCTGGCCATAATTCCCTATTTAGGTCTCTACCATTGCAATTACTGGATGGCATCATGTCTCTCTGCTATGTTTATCTTCTTCTCAAGACCATGAACTTCATCTAAACAGAAGCTGTGTGAGTCATTCTTACAATCTTAGGGCTCAGGAGAGTCCCTTCAACAAAGAACAGTGTCAGCCCATGCTGAACTGAGCATATGATTCCCAAGCCTTCATGCCCTCTCAACAAACAGGACCTTAGGTACAAAACCATCGCACCGTATCAGCCACATTCAAACCATGATTCACAGGAACTTGCCTATAGTCCCAAGTCCCCCTCCAGTTGTCATATCTGTTGACTTAAGGGCACAAATGCAAATTAGATCTTAAGAACAACTCATCCCCCAATGTAAGCATAAAAATTAAACTGAAATAATGTCTCTAAATTTTGCCAACCATGGAATTATGCTGAAAAAAGAGAAGAGGATGTGCAATGCACTCTCTGCCTGCAGTCTGCCTCCATTAACAGCTGTCGTGGATTGTAGAGAAACCTCACACCTCAGTCTACCTTTCACCTGGATATCCTCTCTATTTCCTGATCCTTTGGCTTGGCCTCACCTGAGAAACAATAGAACTGGTCATCCAAATGCAACAGGGACAAAGATCTTGTTCTCTTCTTCCTTGTGAAACTTTGAACTATAGGAAGAGAAGCCTGTGTTAGACAGAAACTTACTATGAAAATGTGTCTTTGTTGAGCATGCCCACATTATGATCATAAAATTATGAGCAAGTGTCTTCTGATTAGCCAGTGCAACTTGCACTGGAGACTGGTATTCTAGCTTTCCTGTGCCACTTGGGAAGTCTACTTTTTTATACAAGAAAAAAATAGGATTTGAAAGTTAAGAGAGAAAGCATCTGTTTTTCAAACACCCTGTGCAAATGAGATTTGCTCTTCCGGAAGGAATAAATAATCCCCAAACACCTGGAGCATCCAAAGAAGCATCTTGATATAGACTGTGTCCCCCAAAATTCATATGATAAAGACCTAACCCACAATGTGATGGTATTAGAGAAAGGGGCTTTTGGTACCTTTGGTAACCCCAGTACTTCAGACTGTGTCTTATTTGGAGATAGGGTACTTAAACAGGTAATTGAGTTAAAATGAAGTCAGTGGGATGCACCCTAACCCATTCTGACTGGTGTCCGTATGAGAGGATATTAGAAGGCAGACGTGCTCAGAAGGAAGGCCAGCTGAAGACATGGGGAGAATAAAGCCATCTGCAAGCCACGGAGAGAGGCCTCAGAAGGAACCAACCTGACTGACAATTTGACCTCAGGTTTCCAGCGTCCAGAACTATGGAAGACTGCATTTATTTATGTTGTTTAGCTCTCCACTCTGGGGTACTTTGTTAATGCAACCCTAGCAAACAAAAGCTGGCCTGATGTGGGGATTTATTTGGTATTTTTGGTGAAGAACATGTTGCCAGAGTGGAGTGAGCAAGGGGGAGGGTAGAAGGAGGTGAGGTCTGAGTGGCCATGCGGACACGGTGGATGACTTGCCCCAACTCTGTTCACATCCAGCCACTGGTAGACCAACTATTCATGCTGACAGCATCTCCCCCTAGGGGCCCACTTTTCTCCACTCAGCTGTCTGATGGCTTTGTCTCATACCAAGGGACATGCTTGATACACTCAGGGAAGTGTTTGTGTGCCAGAGGAATGTACTCATCCTTGGTCACTTGTCCAAGGATGACCCTCATTCAGTGAGGAATGGACATGTGTCAGGAAATGCCCAGATTTACCATCCCTAGGTGGGGCAATTCTGAGATATATTTTACAAGGTGCCTCAGAGTGCCTGAGCATCATGAAACCCAGGTGCCCACAGAGATCATCCATGAATTTATGCATCAGGACATGCTCTTGACTTTCTCCTTTTCCTTTCATCCCAATACCCTATTCGAATTTAAGTCCTTGTCTCAGAATCTGCTTTGAGAAGATCCAAACAAAAATGCTACTTTAGACTTTCTTCCAAGTATTTTTGGAGTATTTTGAGCAGGGATATGTGATGATTTGTCATTATTTAAGGATGTTTTCGGCTTCTCTTTGGAGAGACAGGCAGCTTGGTTTGAAGCTAGAAAGATGAGTAAAACGATTAGGGATCTAGGAACTTCCCCAGTGATATGAGTGCAGCATATCAAACAGTTCCTTGTAGGTCAGAGCTGGGTACACTGGGAAGAAGATCAGAGCTAGTTTCTGAGTCTGCTTGAGAAAGTCACGACTTCATGGCCGACAGTGTCACTTCCCCTACTAACCAACGCCTTCTCTTGTCTCTCAAAGGGACATTTAGATCTGATATCAGTACCTGGTTCAGTCCTCACACTTGATGTGTTTAAACTTATTTAGCCCTCACAGAAGCCCTGTGAGACAGACCCCTTTATCCCTGTTCCACAGAAAGAAGCAACAGGCTTAAAATCACAAGACAGTGAAGTCTTCCAAGTTCAAAACCAGGAAATATGGCTCCAGAGCTCAGAGCTCTTTTTGCTCAAATGCTACTTTTGAGATAAATGTTTGTCTAGCTCCATTTAACAGATGAGAAAACTGAGTCTCAGACATTCTGCTAGAGTCTTAAGTAAGTAGCAGACCCTGAACTTTCACCCCAGATCTTCTGCTACCTACACCTGCTCTCTTGAACACAGGAAGAATTTCATGCCAATAAATCTGCTCTGGCTGAGATCCCAGTGTCTTCTCCTTAGAGTCTGGCCTCTCACCTCCTGGCTTGTCTTGTTCTGGCAGCTTCCTCTCCTACTCTCTTCCTGAGCTGCCTGAGGGAGAGAATGTCTTTCTGTGAACCAGCAAATGCTTCCATTTTATGAGACTCTGCATCAAGTCCCCAAAGAAGCAGATTAATCACAAGAAGTTATTTCCCTTTTAATTAAAAAATATTATCTACAGTGGCTCTGGCCCTGCTGATTCTCAAAGCAGACAATACCGGTGAGCATAGCAAGTGAGCAATATTAATTTTCCCCAACTAATTTAAAGATAATATCCCACACATGTGCCAACGGCTAACAAGTTTGTTTGTGCACCAGGTCGTCTGTTACCTTGGGGCTCTGTCTGAATTTTCTCTGTCTTTTTATTGACTTTGGAGGCATCCCCAAGGAAGGAGATGTGCAGAATACATGGTAAGAGATTCGACTATATACAAGTGTCCTTTTTAGAAAAACAGTCATCTGGGAAACAGGAGGGAAACAATTTTCAGCTAAAAGCCAACAGGCACATGTTTTCTAGTGAAACACTTGAGCTTCCAGATTCAGCTCTGATCATACAACCCTGAAGTTGTGGGATAAGTTCTAACCCTCCCCTCCAAAATATTTATATGCTGAGGGCTCCAAATATTTGGAGATAAGGCCTTTAGGGAGGTAATTAATTTAAAATGAGGTCATATATGTGGGCCTTAGTCCAATCTACCAGGTGTCATTGTAAAGAGAAGATTAGGACCGAAAGCAGCAGAGAGAAAATGCTGTGTGAGGACACAGCAGGAAGGTAGCCATCGACAAGCCAAACAGAGAGGCCTCATGAAAACAAGACCTACTGAGACTTTGATCATGGGCTTCTAGCTTCCCCAGCTATGAGGAAATAAGCTTAATGTTTAAGCTACCCAGTCACAGAATCCTGAGCCAAAGAAATACTTGTTGTTTTTAAGCTACCAAGTTTTGAAGTGGTTGGTTACACATGGACTGATTAAGCACTTTATTTTTTCTCTCCTGCTAGAATGTTAGCACCTTGAAAGCAGGAAGTGTGTCTTGGTCACTTGTCTAATGCATGCATGACAGTAGGTATATGAAAAAAATGTATCAAGTGAGTGAAGGAAGGCATTGTTATTTCTCTTCTTACATTCAGCTATTCCTAGTTTCTGGCAGATTACAGTTCCCAAATTACATAAAACATTTTCCCTTCCACCTGTTCTTCTGCAATGTACCTTTGCCATACCCCCATCAAAATGTAGAGTCTATTCTTCCAACCCCTTGAATCTGAATGAGTCCTATGACTGCTTTGACCAATAGAATGCAACAGGAATGACACCATGCAAGGTCTGAGAATAGCTTTTAACTGGCTAGTGCTACCTCTTGAGAGTCATTGTAACAGAAAAAAAGACACTACCCTGTTTTGATAAACTGAAGTCATATGGAGAAGACCTGGAGAATGAGTTTATACATGGAGAGAGAGGTGATCAGGGAACACCAAGGCACCAGGCATGAGAGTAAGACACTAGGCTGGAAGTGTATCCTCAAGTCTTAACTGTCCCAGCTGGTACCATATGGGGCAGAGATGAGCTGCCTAACTCAGTCTTTCCCAACCACTTGATCTACAAAATTGTAAGACAAATAAATGACTGTTTTTAGCCATTAAATTTTGTGATTGTTTATTATGCAACAATAATATCTTGGTCTATTCAGGCTGCTGTAACAGAATACCAAAGACTAGGTGGCTTACAAACAACAAAACTGTGTATCTCACATTTCTGGAGGCTGAAAGCCCAAGATCAAGGCACCAACTGGCAGATTCAGTTTATAGATGGCCACATTCTGGTTCATAGATGGCCACCTTCTCACTGTGAACTTACGGTGGTATAGGGAGGTGGGCAAAAGAGCTCTCTGGGGTCTCTTTTATAAGGGCTCTAGTACATTCATGAGGGCTGCCTTTATGACCTAATCACCTCCCAAAGACCTCATCTTCTAATATCAACACATTGGGGATTAGGCCTCAAGATACAAATTTAAGGGAGATTGATGCATTTAATCCATAACAAATACATAAATGAAACAAGGGTAGCATGTTGCAGTAGAAAATCTAACTCTGGAGCCATTAATTATAAATTTATATCTTTCTCTGGCTTTTTACAACCATGTGATGATGGGAAGCTCACTCAAATTTTCTGATTCTAATTGTTCTGTCTATAGGATGAGAATGCATTTGTTCATTTAAAACTCTGTTGAGAATGGAGCGGACAGAGTGAATAATCCACAGTCTCTACCTTAAGGGAAGTAGAGTCTGTGTTCACAGTCTGTTAGACAAATAAGGCAAAAGGCCAGAAATTCACAGGGCATGCCTGCCAATTCTCCTATTGCACTAAATACAGCAAACCCTGGAATACATGGCAAGGTGGGAGAAGCACTGTGTTCATTTCTAAAGTTGGTAGGGATAGATGAAGTAGAACCTAAACTGGAACAAATAATGCAGGGGGTTACTCAAGTAAAGAAGGTAGTATAGGGCAGAAAGAAGATGTCTAATGAAGGAAGCAGCATATGCTGAGAATTCAGAGCTGAGGGGGAAAATGTGACCATAAATGAGAAATCACCAGCCGGACTGGGAGTAGGTGTGTGGTGTGTATATTGTTTCAAGCTCATTATGAAAGATTTGGCTACTCTAAGAGAACTTAAAATGAACTTCTCAGAACTGAATTCAGTAGTCAATTTTAACCATTTGGGAGGACACAATTTGATGAAAATGCCATGAAAAGGGTTTTTTTTTAAGCATTCTTGAGAAGGAAAAAACCCTAATTCTAGGAGAGAAGATGGTTTTACAGTTCAAAGAAGTGTTCAGGGAGGTGGTGGAAAATATATAGAACAAGTAAGAAACACAAACTGTTTTTGTTTTGTTTTAAATAGAAAAAAGCACAACTCAAATCATGCTCACAAGAAAGGGTCTGTTGGAGTTAGAAAGTGTAACTCCCTGAAATAGCTGCCAGTGAGAATGGACATTATTTGATGCTCTTTCAAACTCTGTGTAAATTAGATCAGCTTCTGGGTTATATCCATTTAACACAGGGATGGAGAATAGGTCAGTGGAGCATTAATAAAATCAGGGGTCAGGAGGCTACAGTAAGTGCCTAGCTCAAGACCTATGATGCCCAAAGGAAAAAAGGGAAATGAATGTCTTATGCAAGCAGCAGGCGATTGAGCTCCAGAGAAAGCAGTCCTCAACCCAAGGAAAGGAAGGGCAGCAGAAACCCATCCCCCTGTATAAGTGAAAGCACTGGGTCCGGTAGGGGGGTGAGATCACTAGCATATGATTCAGCAGAGCAATGCCAGGAAGTGTCCTTGTGCCACCAACAATCTCTCAGAAGGATAAAAGATCCAAAATGTGAACATCACAAGTAAATGGCCTTAAGGTAATCCGTGTCCCTATCCTGGGCGTGTAGGCTCCCTGCACGGATACTCTCTTGTAAACCACATTCTGGGTTCTAGGGATCCGGGATTCCGTTCCAAAATGGTCTCAAGCCTACTTCCAGGGCCTTCACAAGCCTCTTGCTTCCCTTATTCAGAGATGGACAAAATGTGCTTCACACATAATGATGTTTTTATTTAATCTCAGGTTCTCTGGGTTAAATCCATCACCTAGTCCATCATTGATTAAGAAAATGAAAGTGCAGGAAATTTTCCCTGATCTCTATTTACTCCAAATATGAACTAGTCCAAGAATAACTCAGTAGGTTTTATGACCCTAAGTATTAAGAAGGGGAAGGTGTTTAGTGTGAAAGAACCAATGTGAGAAACAATTACATTTCTCCAGGAGGAAGAAGCTTAGAACAAGTATCTTTGTTTAAGTCTGCCTTTTCATGAATGTGTGAGAAGTACCACCACAAATGCTTGCAAAATGCACTAGGCACATAGACACACAGAAAATTAGAACTGATTTACCCTGTGCAGAGGGGCAACAGTTATGTCACCTTCCAAATGTTTAGGTCATGTTTTGATATTAAAGTTGGAAAATTGCAGAGGATGAGGCCATCTGTACAAGAAATGCACTCAGAAGAGCCAGGTTCCCCAAGAGAGTTAGGGAGTCTCAGATGGAAACTTGGAGAAACAATGACTGAAACTTGATTGTCCCTGGGAAAACTTAAACTTCACCAAGTGAAAAATTCTGCTTGTGAATTAACAAATGATCCAACAGAGAAGGAGTGTTCAGCACAAAGATGAGATATAGAGAGAAGTAGAAATAAAACTGATAAAGCACCTATTACATGCTGGGCATTTAGCATACCCACTCAAGAACTCAGTGAAGGAGGTAATATGATTCTCATTGTATAGAAAGTAGAAGTTTAGCAAATTTAAGATGCTAGCCTATGATTGCACACCTAATATCATAATTGAGATTTTTAGCACAAATAACACAAAATAAGAGCTGAATGTGTCATGTTTCTTTCAGAAAGATAAAGACATCTGGATGGGAACATTTGACAATAATGGGAATAAGAATGCTTTAAACTTCATAGCTTAATGACATTGTCCACTATTATTTCATTCTCATTTCTTAGATTCCATGACTGTTCAACAAATAACAATCTGACTGCTTAGTGAAAATAAGTGTACCAGACACACCCTCAATGACTCTCAAAGATTCATGCCCTTGAATATTGCCTATAACTTTTACCAGTCAGTACCTGTGTCTTGCTTGTAATCAATGGATGATGGCAAAGATGGTGAATGTTATTCTTGTAATTAAGTTTTGCTATCTAAGACTCTGCCTTAGGAAACTGGAGGTAAGAAGATTCACCTGCTGGTGTTGGAGAAGCAAACAGCCACATTGTGAACTCTAGAGGGGACCCCATGGCAGGAAACAGAAGCAGCCTTTAAGAGCTGAGAGCGGCCTCCATCGGCCACCTGGTGAGAATCAGGCCTTCCATAAGACAGTCTCAAGGAGATTAATCTGAAGCAGATTCTTACCCAGGAAAGTTTCCAGATGAAAACACAAGCTGGCCTGACATCTTGATTGCAAGCCGATGAGACCCTGGGGCAGGGGACCCTCGACTGTTCACAGACTCCTAAGTCACAGAAACTGTAAAATGTTGTGTTAGGCTGCTAAGTGTTTGGAAGGATATGCGCTCTGTATACTCTGAACAGCAATTGGCAAGTGTAGAATGTGTGTCTGTGTATGTAAGCACATGAATGTGGACATGCTTTGCACACAAACACAAAATAAATAAAGGCTTGTACTTAGAGAAGCCCATAGGATGGGAAAACGCATGTTAGGAAAGAAGAATCAGGTAAACAAAGGGGAGTTTTGGAATTCATAAATCTAAGATGCCTCAATCCTTCTATTGTATGCATCTTGGAACAATGGTTAGGAGCCTGGATTTGGGTGTCAGAAGACCTGATTTCAATTATTTTTCTTCTGTGTGATTTTAGGACAATTACTTAAACTCTATGACTCTATTTTCTCATCCATAAAATGAGAATGATAATAGTACTTACCTCATAGAGTTGACAAGTATATTAAATGAGCACACATCAAATGAGCATACTGAGTTGACAAGGGCATTGAATCATACAGGTTAAGTGCTTGGAAGCAGCCCTAGCACAAGGTGAATCCTATGTAAACATTTGTTGTTGTGAACCCACAGCTAAAAAGTGAAGACGTCAACTGGGAACCCCAGAAAGTAGGACAGGTGATCCCCATGTTCCACTTCTATGTCCCAGTGCCTGCAAGAAGGTCCAGGAAGAGACCCAAACTACAACGTTATGGCTAGAAAAAAAATGGGTCTTTTGACTTTGCACAAATCCAGACATGCAAATGCACATCCATCATCATGGAATCACAGAGATCTGTTTTCCAACTTGTCTACTGTGTACCTGCTATCAGCAAACAAAAGCAACAATAATATAAGAGTAAAATAATGATGGCTCCCATGCATAATGGGTCATAATAAATCATTCATCAGCAGAAAAACAAGTGAGTGGTCATGCGTTTCAACAAATAAATCACAAGCAACGTTTCTGGAAACTGAAACAAGAAACATCTGCAGGGAATCGAACAAGTCTACCAAGATGGATAAGTTAGGCACACCATTAGTCTGAATTAGAGTAGCGTTAACTTTAAGGTAAAGTCCATCTCCTGGCTGACAACTCCAGTCTCAGGTGCTGGGGGGTGTATATTCGACCTTGTTCTACTGAAATTAGGGTCCTAAATGGCCTGTTTTCTGCATGTAGGAGAAATTTGTGACTGATATGAAAAAACAAGCTTCCTAGTATCCAGCTAAGAAACTGGTATTTCACAATCTATTTGGACCAGACATGTGTTTCTGATACATTCTGAATGCAAGATGAAAATCAGAAAGGTAGGTCTGACAAACCAAACACACAATTGTAATAATGAAACCTCTCACCCTAAGGGAAAATGTTAAGAAATTGCCTATCAAAGAAAGTCTTTAATCCTGAAGTTGAAAGGGACCTTAGAAATTAGTGAATTCAAGGTGGCTGCAGTTAGATAAATGTGGCCTTTCCCAAGATCACAAAGCTAGAGATAGTCAAAGCTGGGAGTGGGGGCCCAAGTCCTTAATTTCTCAGCCCAGGCCAAAATGCAGGCCTAGTCCTGGGTATACAAGAGGTGAGGCCATGAAAAAATAAGAAAACTAAGGCTCAGAGTGTTAAGTAACTTGCCCGAAGTCAAACTGTGACTACAAGAAGGATTTATGCCTGGATATTAAGTCTTCCTAATCTTAATATTGTTGTTCCTAATATTTCCATTAAAATACTTTAATTGTGAAGATACGTAATGATGTTCCTTGCCCAGGATGTGTTTTATAGCATACATACAATAAATTGTAACTAATATTAAAATTATAAAAATGAGAAAGTGGTATCATTATATTTTTTAGGACTGTTTAATCATAAAATATCTGATTCATAGACATAAAATGTCATACAAGATAACATTACCCAGGCTATTTCACCTCTTTCCAGTGAAAGAAATGTGAGAGTGATTCTGGGATCATGAGATCTGCTGGTTGTATCACTCCTACCAAGTCTGTCCAGAAGGTATTCAGTCATGTAATAAGAAAAATAGAGACATTTATTGAAGAAGATACAAGATACAGGAAAACTGTACATAGGACCATGACTCCTCAGTCCCCTTCAAAGTAGGTAACTTGGGACCTCACACAGTTCTCCTAATTGCCATCAGCTATACCATTGTAGTTTCCTGAATCTCTTTCATGTTATGAAATCTCTTCCCTTTCAAAGACGACTTTAGTTTTGGGAAATACCAGAAGTAGCAGAGCACCAAATTTTGGCTGTAGGAGGGCTGAGTCACCTGGATGATTTGATGTTTCACCTAAAAACTCTGCACAAGATGTGAGGCACAAGTGAGCACATTGTTGTAATGAAGCTGCTAATCACCAGTTGCCCATAGCTGTGGCCTTCTGAATCATCCCAATAATTTCCATGGAAACTATTAAGTTTTAAGCTTAATGCAAAATCTGTTGCTAATTGGTTGTTCTACTTGCTCAGTTATTTTGAATGTGCAGGCCACACAGTACACACGCTCACTCAACAGCATCTACCACCCCCACTGATTAGTACAGTGAAGTCATCATTGTTCACGCATGCGCATTCCAGTCCACTCTCTTTGGTTACCAGGTGACATCAATGTCTTGCAAACCATCTTCGTTAGATTAACAATGGCTGGACTTTTTCTGGACAGACTCTGTATGTTGATGGACTGACAGCATTGAAATGATGTGCGGAAGGCAGGGCTGATGTGTCAGCTTAGAGACAACACCCTCCAAGGATAGGATATTATCCTCCTCTTTTCAGTACACACATTGAATCAGAGACCTTTTATGGTTTATGTCCCCAATAAGAAGAATACATGGATCCAGAACAAAGAGATGGTGGAATGAGGGGTGGTTCCCCATATCATCATCTCCAGTGACTCACTGAGGGAAGTGGTACTTGATCCATACTTCTCAGATATGCAGCATTAGAAGTCCTCTTCTCCAGAGGTACAAGGATCACAGTGAACTCCAAGCTATTATTGACTCTTGTGCACTTTGGTTTCCTTGTATCCAGGGCTCATCTGACAAAAATGAGTCTCCATCTTGTCACAGTTAATTGACCCTGATCAGCAGGAAGAGGGAGAATTGCTGTTACATGACAGAAGCAAAAAGATCTTTTTTGGTCTTGGTTGATCCACATGGGCATCTCTTGCTACTCCCTTGACACATGGTGGTTGTAACTGGAGAAGTGGAGCAACCCTGGCTCAAGAAGGGAATGACCACTGAAGAATGAGGGGTTTTGGTCATACACGGAAGTAAGCCTCCAAGACCAGCAGAGGGTGAGAGGGACTTAGAAAGGGTAATGGCAGAGACGACAACTACCCCTTCTGTCCCATAACCATAACCACTGCAGCAAAAGAGTCTGCAGCTCACCAACTAACCTTCCTATCATAAATTTCTTCTTGGATAGAGAGGGTCACCTTCATAAAATCAGAGTGCAATGGTGATTGGTAGGAGCTGGAGAGAAGGGGAAATGAGGAATTACTAATCAGGAGTCATAAAGTTTCAGTTAAGAAGGTGAATAAGTTCTAGAAGTCATCTGTATAACATTGTCTCTACATTAACAACATTATACTGTACACAAAGCTTTAAGATGTAGATCTCATGTTAAGTGCTCTTACCACAACAAAGTAAAATTTTTTTAAATAGCTTGTATAAGTCACACTTTTAATTAAATATACATGTGAGCTATAAAATACATTATTTATATTCTCATATACATGAGAATGCTCTAGAAAAAGAACACTTAACCAATCATCTCCATTATAAAATCACTAAAATAAAGTAGGTGATGGGCTCATTCCTAATGGACTACTATTTCATGTAAACCTAATACAAAATTCCATATCATGTCATTGGTCATTGTGAAAACAATGGTAAGGAGACAGAGTTTATGACCTTAAATAACTCACAGGCCACGAGAGAGACACATGCTAGCAGATTATTTCAGTTTACTAAAGAGCTAATTTTGGTTTGAAACTATTGGGCTGTGGGGAGTTTTAAACTTATTTTAACCCACACCTTTTTTTAGTTTTCCATTCCAGTTTTGCTTGTACAAATGGAAGAGCTAGAAAAATCTAAATGCTAGATAGATGTAAAATAAACTTTGCTGTCAAACACAATTCAGTTACCCATATTTGTCATCCTCTTTGATCTAAAATTTTAGTTGTCACTAACTCATACTTATAGCCCAGTCATCTTCTGAGGGAGCCTTCTTTCCAGAACTATTTTTATTAGTCAGCAAAAATTACCAATATGGATTACAGAGATGATTAAAGTTGATAGCTCACTAATACAAGGTGGAATGGAGGTGACCTAGATTCAAGTCCCTGATATTAAAAAAATTTTTTTAAATTGCCTGGAACAGAAGACTTGGGACCAGAATGGCTAAAACATATTCTTATGCCATGTGGGGCAACCCTGTAAAAAGATTATTTTGCATCATAAACAACAGGATCCTCTGAGCTAACACTGCCTTTCAGGTGAGCATGTGGACCCTACTTGAATCCGGACTTCCTTTGATTTTTCTGAGACAGAGAACTTGCCTCTGATGGTGAGTCATAGGAAGTCTGTTGCTTCCAATTTTCACATTCCTGTGACCTCATAGGGTTCATAGGGGTTTGTTATTAGACTTGTTCTGTGAAATGCAAAGTGAAACCCCTTTGGCAACAGCCATCTTTTTTTTATAAATCAAATAAATAGTTTCCTAGGTTCTTTCTTCTCTCAACTTTGTAAATGAAGCACAGTTGCCTGGGGGAGGCATATAACATTATTTATACATTCCACACTCGCTGCAATTTTTCAAATAGAGGAAAAGGGATAAGGGAGGGAAGTGGAGGGAAGAGGATAGAAGGGGAGCACAAGGAGAGGAGAGGAAAGGAGAGGAGAGGGGAGAGGAGGGGATGGGAGGGGATAGGAGGGGAGGGGGAGGGGAGGGGAGGAGAGGGGAGGAGAACATGCTGATGTTCATTCATTATGTTTGCAGGTTTCATTATTACCATTGGGGCTCTACTATTAAAGAATTTTCTTTGAAAAATAGTATTCAGAATACTGCAATAATAAATGTTTACAATTCTTTAACTCTCAAATATTATGTGCTTTTTTGGAAAATTTATAGCAATCTATTAGTTTTCATTCCAGTGAATTTCCTAGGGAAGCTTGACAAATAAACACACACTTAAAATTCTAACAAAATGTTACATCTTTTAGAAAAAAAAAAAAAACCTTAAAGAGAGCAATGTCATTTTTGTCTTTCTTTAAAAGTATATTTCAAAATGTTAATGTAAAAGCAGTTTTTATCCCCGTGACTGAGCTAAGTGGGACTAAAGGAACTTTCAGGGCAACCAGTATGGCAAAGGAGAAATGTTGTCAGATAGGAATGTATTCATTTCCTTATAAGCCAAGTGAAAAGTAGATTATAATCAAAAGAGCTTAGTTTCAGATTAGCTCTTCCTGCAGGATTTAGGAATATGCTTTTTTATTTCTGTAACAAGAAGGCAATATAAATTATTCTCCGATAGCCCTGTGGTCCATGGGCAGACACAGTCATCTGAACCGATGTTCTGGTAAGTTTCAGAGACCCCAAGAAGAACTGATCTAAGTCTACACTTCATGCACTCCAGCATCCCCTCAGTTAAGACAAATCTTTCTGATCTGAAAAAGAGAAAAAGAAGAGGATGATAAAAAGATTTTAAGAAACAGATAAAGTTGTACAGCTTTTTCATGTAAAGAAGGTAAGAAGGTGGCAAAAATAAATCACAAAAATTCTCTTTAGCAGTTGAGGTAGTCTGTCTGCCTCATTCACTTCTTGATGTTATTTTGAAGCAAGAAAGTAAGTGGAAAAGAGAGAATAAATTCTACTGAACAATGATTATGCACTTTGTTATTCATTATCTTGTTCAATTCTCTTTAACACTTATTTTGTTTTCTTATCCCCACCTTACAGATGAATCAATACCTATTGAGGTTAAATAATCTGTCCAGAAACATAAAATAAAGGGGCATAGATTCAAGGTCTAACCAAAGTGTTTCTCATGATAATCTCATGCCACTCTTCTATACATTATGGCTTGCCTTGTACTTTGAGTTATAATATAGACACTATTTGATGGATTCCCTCAAGTCACTCCACATTCAATGATGAAAGACATCTGAGTTTGAAATGTAGCTATAACCCAAGGGCACTTCTTATCCAAGTACAGGTAATTAATCTTTTATCAAATAAAGATATTTTTGTGTCCATTTTACTCATAGAAAGAATTTCAATTGATTAAAATGTGGCAAACTGTTAAAGCCTTTTAAGTACCAAATATTAAAATATAGTACTGTGTGTTTTATAATACATGTTAAAGCAAAAATTAAAAAGCAAAAATGCAATGGGGTCCTTTAGGAAAGAATATGATACTCGAAAAAATGTCCAATATGAATAATCCTGCACACCCAACCAAACAGGATGTTTGAAAAAAATAGCTCTGGAATAGTTCAAATTCCTGTTCATGTCACCATTGCAGAAAAATAGAATTCTCATAACTTGAACACCTACTATGTCCCAATCACCATTCTAGGGGTGTCTATATTGTGGAAACAAATGAAGACCATCCAAGTGGGAAAAAGAAAGCCTGTTTCTTCAGAGCTCACTATAGCAAGGGAGTCAGCCACCGTCACTGCAACTTGAGTTTTGGCAGAGACTCAAAGGCAGGCAGAGAACTAAGCTTTCTAGTGAGAAGGGAAGGCTTCAGGTCTGCACTGACTGGAGGCTGAGGCACAGTGAAGCTGCAGGAAGGATAAACAGAAGTAAAATATCCTATGTGATAGGTCAGGGTTCATATTTGACTTTCTCCTATTGGTTCTGAGTTAGAGGCAGGAATAAACATTAGGGGAACTGTCAGTTATTAATCAAGGCCCGACCATTTTGGGTGGATTGTTACAGGGATTATTGTTTGGCTTGCTGGATTGTTACTTAGAGACAGCAATCTGACTCCCTACACATCTGACTTCTAGTGCGCAGGATTCCTGGGCTGGTTACTGTGTTAAGGGGTTCACTTCCTGGGCAGGTCGCTGCAGGCTCTGGGTCTGAGGGCAATTGTATATGGCCTGGTGATTCATGCTCCATTTGTATAGTCACGCTTTCAACATACATTTTCTCATTTCATGCTCCCCTACATTCTGTGAAAACATAAACCAAACCTCAGAAGATGCCAGGATTTTGTCCATAGTGATTCAGTTGGTGAGTTCCTGAATAACAAATTTAACCAAGTTTGTCATCATGTTACTCTTTGTGGAAATAGGAGACTTCCATTGGGTCCACTCTTAAATCTTGGATTTTAAGAAACACAAGGTTGCTTACTGATAAGTGTTATTCCTAGAGCCAGCAGCTCTATGTTCCACATCCTAACTCCTTCTAAAGAAGCTTCTAGACTAAAAAAAAAAAATGTAATAGCCATGGTGTTACCTCTCTTCAATAATGTGCACCTCTTCTCTGTCCATCTCTGCTTTCCTCAGTTTAATATGAGAAACATTCATTAAGGACTTAATTGTTAGGAGATATCAAATTAAATTAGTTCACAGTTGTAACCTATGATTGTTCTCTATTGTCATGGATGGGAGAGATAAAATTGTAATCAGCAAAGCACTCTGCGAGTGATGAGCCAGGCCACTGCAGGAGCTCATGGTTAAGGCACATGTGCCATGGGAGATCATGACGTCAGCGCCCGGGAAAGCTGAGGCGCAAGGATAGTGGTGGCAGCATCCAGGTGGAGAAAAGGCACGTGCTTTTGTTCTGAGCTATCATTCATCAGAGCTACTTACCACCTGTTGCCTAGGTAACTCAGCCCCTTTCCTGGCTAAGCTATTTCTTATGAACTTAGGCATCGTCTTTTCCTAGTATCTGTTGCCAGACCTTCCCTGATATTTCTGCATGACCTTGTATCATTTTTTTAACAGCTTGTGATAGGTGGGTTTTGGAGTAAAACTTCAGAGCCTCATCCCAATCATTTTCACTCCTTCCAGGTTTCCCTGCTACAAAAGGCATAAGCTCAGGCATCCTCAGAAAGGGACAAGTATTCAATAATCACAACTTGCTGTAGCGCTACTAGAGTGAATGGAAATGAAAATCAAGGTTTTCTCAGGCTGCTGTCACGAAGTCCCACAGACCAGGCGGCTTTAAAACAACAGAAATCTATTTTGTTATAGTTCTGGAGGATGGCAGCACAAGATTAAGGTGTCGGAAAAGCTGGTTTCTTCTGAGGGCCTCCTTTACGTGGCTTGCAGATGACTCTCTTCTTCCTGTGTCCTCATATGGTCTTTCCTCTGTGCATGTCTGTGTCCTATTCTCCTCTCCTGGTTAGGACACTAGTCAGATTGGACTAGGACTCACCCTAGTGACCTCATTTTACCTTAACTTTAATTGTCCTATCCCTTTAATGGCCCTATACCAATATACAGTCACATTTTGAGGTACTGGAGGTGAGGACCTCAACCTGTGAATGTGAGAACAAGTAACCAAAGGCTTTGGCTTGGGCTTAGGCATTGAGGTGGGACTCCCGGAAGCTCTGTCCCCACATCTCAAAGTTTGGATCTGCTTCGTGAATTCAGAGTCCTCCTATACAAGCCACCACCAGATGGACCAGAAGATGGAAGAGAGAAACCTGGAGGTGTGCCCATGGAATAATTCAGGCCAGGCCTGAGGAAGAAGATCTTACTCAGTGCAAATACGGCCAAGAAGCCAAAACAGGGAGCAAAGTGAGTCCACATGCCTTTTAAAGCGGGACATCCTGCCCTCTCGTCAACAGAAGTTGCATAAATCTCAATTGTGAAAAATATGATGAGCAAATTTGCCCCTGTATAGAAAGTGTTTGAGGCTAAAGTGGGATAAAGAAAAGGAAAACCACGTAAGTAGAAGTTTCCTCTACTATGGTCAGAAGCTGAATAATGTGGGGAGCAGGGCAAGGCTCAGCCCTCTCGCTCTGTTCGTGGGTTCCTGGCCATGCCCTGCATTCCCCCAGAGCATCCACATCTTCCTCCCGCCTCCACCCTGACACACTGGCCTCGGCCCCTCCCGCAGCCTGGCTGTGCTGGCTCCCTGCTCAGCAGGACATTCTCTGCGTGCTTCGCAATTTAGGAGCAAAACATCCTTATCGGCTCATCAGGATCCAAGCTCTGTCAGGAACATGAAAGGTATAGATCAAAACCCCAAGGAGTATGACATTTATATTTTTAATAGATTTTTTTTCCTTCTTAAAACACCCACTGGCTGTGACTGAAGTGGAAATGTTTGCTTTTAACTGCGGGCGTGTGCTCCATGGGTTCTGAGGCTGTGAGTCCCCTGTCCTCAGAAGTGGAGCGTTTGTATCAAATAAAGCTGAGAATGCCCCGAGGAACAAAAGGTCTGAAATGCTGTGTGCCAAGAAGGATCCTTTTAAAACTCTTCAATAACAGAAATCTGGAGAGAGTTTAATTCATAGAGGAAGAAGATTTAGAGGACAGGGCCAGTGAATTTTCCAGGAAAGCTTGACAAATAAACACATAAAATTCCAACAAAATGTTACATCTTCTAGAAAAAGAAATTAAAAAGAAAACAATGTCATTTTTGTCTTTCTTTAAAAGTATACTTCAAAATGTTAATGTAAAAGCAATTTTTTTTCCCAGTGACTGAGCTAAGAAGGACTAAAGGAACTTTCAGGACAACTAATATGGCAAAGGAGAAATGTTGTCAGATAGGAATGTATTCATTTCCCTATAAGCCAAGTGAAAAGTAGATTATAACCAAAAGAGTTTAGTTTCAAATTAACACCTGCTCTTCTTGCAGGTGTTAGGAATGCAATTTTTTATTTCTGTAACAAGATGGCAACATAAATTATTCTTCAATAGCCCTGTGGTCTATGAGCAGGTACAGTCATCTGAACCAACGTTTTGGTAAGTTTCAGAGGTCCCTGACTATGATTTGTTCACAGATGAGCACTTCAGGGAATTTGATCAAGGTGGAAAGGATGGGGTTTTAATCCAAGCATACATCCATAGGCTACAGTTGTGCTGATTCCGGAGTCTAGGTGACATCAGAGGGAACGTCTCCCCTGCCTCTCAGCCCCCTCCACTTTCACCTCCCAGGCTAATATTATTAACATCAGCCGGAGGCAAGGAAGTGATAGGTACAGGCAAAAAGCCTGGTAAATGAATTATCTCAAGCTACTTTTTCCTTGTCAGTGAGGCAAGCAACGTAGTCATTCATCAGCAGTAAAACTCCAGGTTTTCCCAAATGAGTTGGCATAGTGCCCCCTTTGGCGTGACTTTCCAGCCTAGTTTATAAAGAAAAATTAAGGACATTCTGTTTGCAGTTTTTTTCTCCTTTCTGCCTTCTGCCCTTTAAAAAAATAAGTATTTATTAATTCCAGAGATCAATTAAAGAGTAGACAGGAAGCCAATAGTTAGGAAATAGAGAGAATTTGAGGTTAAGGACAAGGTGCACACTAGACCTGCTCTTAAATCTTGATGCCCGAGTTAACTAAGGTTATTTGAGGTAAACAGTTCATGATGGGGCTGCTCACTGTCCCCAACTTGAAGATTAATTTTTCTCCTTTGCACAAAACTCCATTTTTAGTCAGAGCTTCACTCCAATGAGCTTGTTTTCTCCCTTTTTATCAAAACCTAATTGGTGAACCAGGTCTTTCGCCCACCTCCCCAACTCCACATAAATAAATAAATGAATAAATAAATAACAATATGTGAAAAATGTATCTGATTGACCAGAAGCAAATGCATTTCTAATTAAGGATTATAAATATGGGTCACACTTTAAAACAAGTGAACACAAGTCAAACATCTTTCTTGATTTGTTTTGGGTCATTGCTCCCCTCTGCCTGCCAGCACAACGCTAATAGATTGTCTTGATAAAAATTCATTTTTGCAATTTCTCCTAATGTTCCTTGCCTTTGCCTCAGCCCCAGTTGCAAACATACCACATTTTATTATAAAATCTCATGAAACTGAGGGAACTAGTAGCAAGCTCATTATCTACCCTGCCTTTGCAGGGTTTTTTAAAAATTGAATTTATTGGTATGACAAGGGTTAATAAAATTAAATAAGTTTCAGGTGTACAATACTACAATAATCATTCGTATATTATATTGTGTGTTCACCACCCTGAGTCAAGTCTCCTTCCATCACCTTTTACCTCCCCCTCCTCTTGCGTAGCTTTCTAGCCTTCGCCCTCTTTACCCTGTGGTAATCACCATACCATTGTCTGTGTCTATGAGGTTTTTGTTTCTTTTTGTTTTTTGCTTAATCCCTTCACCTTTTCACCCAGCTCCCCAACCCTCCTCCCTTCTCACAGCTGTCAGTCTGTTCTCTGCCTCTATGAGTCTGTTTCTATTTTTTTGTTGTTGTTAGTTGGTTCATATGAGTGAAATCATATGGTACTTTTCTTTCTCTGACTGGCTTATTTCCCTTAGCATAATACTCTCCAGGTCCATCTATGCTTTTGCAAAATGTGCAGTTTTAACTTTCAGCATATGTTAGCATAATTCTCTCATTCAATACCATTTCCAAAGGCAGAGAGAAACTTCTGAATCAATTCAGAACCAGGTCAAATCAAATCAGCAATTTATACACAGAAAAAAAGTGGGCTCTGATAGCAGCACATGTCAAAAGCAATAGAAAAGAAGATATTTCATTTGGGAAACTTCTTAAAGCACGAAAGTTTTCTTCTATCGTAATCAAATGGGAAAATGCAAGAGACAATAATCCTCTGATTCTTTCTCAGCCATATGACAAAATGAGGACGAATAAAAGTTTTTAAAATAAGAAAAGTACACAGGGATTGTTTCCTAATTCATATATGAGTTATAAAGTTATATGCTAGAAAGTTGATACAGCTCTAAGCAAACCCACACCTCAGCCTTTCTTCACTGACTGTAACTCCAGATGTTAGAAGTAAGACCAGCAACTTGACAAAGGGACAAAAGAAAGTGTGACTGAAAAATCAAGGACACACTATCATGTAATGGGAGAGGTAGGGCAGATGAAGTTAGACACAGCTTACAGAAGAAGGAACTGAAATGCAGGGAAATTAAGGAATTCACTCAAGGTTATCATGGGCTACAAAAAAAAATTAAAATTAGACTGTTGGAATTGGGTCATAACTTGAAGACTTTGGGACACACTGAAAAGATTTTAAGGGACCACATGATGGGAACTGTGAAAAGCAGAATTTTAGAAAAATAAGGGAGTATATTGGTTGAGGTTCTCCAGAGAAACAGAATAAGATAGATGGATGGATGGATGGAAAAAATTATTATAAGGAGATGATTCACATAATTATGGAGGTTGAGAAGCCCCACAATCTATAGTCCATGAGCTAGAGACCCAGAAGAGACAATGATATGGTTCTTTTTTTCCCCAGCTATTTTGATTTTTTATTGTATTTTTTCCATTACCATTTAACTCCCTTACACACCCCTCCTTCCTGCAATTGTCACTTGTTGTCCACGTCCTTTTCCCTTTTTGTTTGATCCTTCCTCCCCTTAATCTTCTCCACCCAATAGCTTCATACCGTTCTATATGTATGAGTCTGTCTCTATTTTGCTTGTTAGTTCAATTTGTTCATCAGATTCCACATGTAAGTAGAAAGCACATGGTATTTGTCTTTCTCTGACTGGCTTATTTCACTCAGCATAATGTTCTCCAGGTCCATCCATGCTGTTGCAAAGGGTAAAATTTTCTTCTTTTTTACAGCCAAGTAGTATTCCATTGTGTAAAGATCCCATAGTTGTTTCATTCATTCATCTACAGAGGGACACTTGGGCTGCTTCAATATCCTGGCAATTATAAATAGTGCTGCTATGAACATAGGAGTACTCATCTTCTTTAAAATTAGTGTTTTGGGTTTCTTCAGATATATTTCCAGAAGTAGGATCGCTGGGTAAAAGAAAAATCCATTTCTAATTTTTGAGGTTTCTTTATACTGCTTTCCACAGTGGTTACACTGGTCTGAATTCCCACCAACAGTGCAAAAAGATTCCATTTTCTCTACGTCCTCACCAAAACTTGTTGTTAGTTGATTTATTGATGATAGACATTCTGACAGGTGTGAGATTATATATAATTGTGGTTTTAATCTGCATTTCTCTGAAAATTAGTGACATGGAGCATATTTTCATATATTTATTGGCCATCTATATGTCCTCTTTGGAGAAGTGTCTATTCAGATCCTTTGCCAATTTTTTAAATTGGATTGTTTGTTTTTTGTGTGTGTTGAGTTTTATAAGTTTTTTAATAAATTTTGGAATTAACCCCTAATCAGATGTATTGGTGCATATATTCTCCCATTCTGTGGGTTGTCTTTTTATTTTGTTTATGGTCTCCTTTGCTGTGCAAAAACTTTTTAGCTTGATATAATCCCATTTGTTTAGTTTTTCTTTTGTTTCCCTTGCTGGGGAGATATATGAAATAAAATATTTCTATGAGCAGTAATATCTTGGACAACAGTATACAGTTCTATTCCAAGTTCAAAGACCTGAGAATCAGCAAGGCCAATGGTGTATGTTCTAGTCCAAGTACAAGATAAAACTGAAGTCCCAGCTTATGAATAGTCAGAAAAAGAAAGTAAACTCTTCTTTTTATTTATTTATTTATTTATTTATTTTTAGATGAGGGAGGGGAGAGAGAGAAAGAAACAACAATGTGTGGTTGCCTCTTGTGTGCCCCTTACTGGGGACCTGGCCTGCAACCCAGGCATGTGCACTGACTGGGAATCGAATCTTTGGTTCACAGGCCAGCGCTCAATCCACTGAGCCACACCAGACGGGCAGTAAACTCTTCTTTACTTCACTTTTTCTCCTTTTCAGACCTTCAGTGGTTTGGATGAGACCCGTCTAAATTGGGGGAGAGCTATCTGCTTAGGTAAATGTTTATCTTATCTAGAAACACCCTCACAGACACATGCAGAATAATGTTTTAATCAAACATTTAGGTACTCCAAATCCCAGTCAGGTTGACACACAGTTCATCATCACCGTGAGTGTAACACATTGGTTCTCCCGTACACCAAGTCATATTTGCTTATGGGCTTAAAAGGACAATCTATTAGTCTCTATTCATCCTCGAGTTTGGGGGCCCCAAAGATAATTACCAATCTAAAACTAATTTCATTCTTGTTTTGCTTCCAGAATATTTTCTCCACTCCTTCCCATGGTCCATAAAACTTAACGAAATTTGTTCCCCGCCTCCCTCTCCGCACTGCCCACCCTTTTTCCTGCGCTCCTCCACCAATATCAGTTTCATTCCCACTGCAAGATTGTAGCTATTCTATGAGCCTGGGAAGCTTGTCCCCGTACCTCTGCATAGATGGTTCTTTCTCATCGTTCAGGTTTTCTTTCAAATGTTTCTTCCTCCGATATATCTACCTGATCGCTCTACATAAAGTCTCCCTGTCCATCACTCTTTGGTAGTAATTCTTTGCAATAGGTTCTTCTTTATTTGGTTATTGATTGTTGCTTCACATAAAAATACACTTATAATACAGCACCTAGAGCTGAAAATATACACTGATGTCTGGTACATAATAGAAACTTGATAAATGTTTGCTGAATGAATGACCTCTGTAGAGGCAAAGCAAGTGAATACCTGAACAGGTACAGCACAACCACAGACAAACTGCTTGGGAGGCAGTATCTCCCTTCAGTGTTTGTGGACATTCTGATAGAAAAGAAAAAGGATGAAAAAAACATTTCTCCCTTTCTAGTACTTTCTTATAACCCCCCACTGTTATTATGTATCCTCTCCCCTAATATGTCAATGTGTCTAATAAATTTAAATCATTATTACTATAAATATTTTTACATATGCATTACCTGTGCCCCAAACTGTTGACATATGCTGTTTTATTACCAGTTGTTTCTAAGGATTATAATTTTTATAATTTTTTTATTATCCAAAATTATTTAGTGGTATGTTACTTAATTCTCACAATTGTAGGATTTCAAAACTATATTTACATTATTGATTTCTATTTTTACTGCTAGAACATGGTATATATAATATTGAGATTTAATTAGTGACCTAGTACGTGGTTCATTTTAGTTAGGACAGGACATGCTTGCTGTGGTAACAAATTAACCTGACATATTATTGACTTAACAGGACAGAAATTTATTTCTTGTTCAGATCAACAGACACTCTCCTGCATGTGATAGCTGAGGAATCCAGGCTTTCTCTACCTCATGGCCCTGCCATCAACAAATGGTCTTATTGGTCATTCCAGTTTTTAACTTTGACTCTGAATCATATATAAATATACACATATACATATATAATAATTCAAGTAGATTTATTGATTTTTTTCTGTGTAATTTCAAAGAACAAAATGAGAGTCAGTAAATGAAAGATAATAGCAGGGAGAGGGAAAGGGTTTTGGCTCAATGGAAGGAAGAATTTTTCTTTAAAATTTTAAAGCAATATTAAAATGATATTAAAGTAAATTTAAAAGCAAAGCAAATCTTCCAACTGACCTATCACCATATCAATACGGTTTTCATTTTTAAATGTTCCATCCCTCCAGTTATATCTTTTAAGTCACCAAATGAAACACAAAGCTTCTGTTTCAAACCAGCTTTGTAGGGTAATGTCTTCAGTTTGGACTCAAGCCAAACTTTTAGGAGACCTCCCCTTTGCTAAGATTATGTCTAGGATAATTCTCTATATTGTATAAAACACTTTCTCTATTCCTCATCATGCCTTCTTCGGAATCTCTTAGTTCACCAACACTTTAATTTCCACAATGTCCCAGGTAACATTTGATTTCTCCAGTTGGATTCAACCAGCCTTGAGTTCTGATCCACCTTGGACCTTACGTTTTGATGATCAGCTAGGCCCTCCCTCCTGCTCTTGTTATCATTGTTACCATTTAAGGCTTGACTTCTATCTACTTCCTGTTCCAATCATAATTCTGAGATAGAAAATTCTGTGAGGAAAGTCTGTTAATATATTTCACGTACTTTATCTAAGGATGAGTACTTCATGTGTACTCCAATTTTCTTCAAATTATTGGAGAGTGTAAAACACTGTTTATTGATCCCTTGATATTATTCTTCCCAGCCACTTTCCAACTTTTGATGTGATATGCAAGTGGTAACGTTGTATAACTTGATTTATAATAGATTTAGAAAAATTACATGATAAGAGATATAAATATCAATGTGATTAAATCATTGACTCAACCTTTTATTGAATCTGCTATGTTCCAGGTCTTGATAGTGGGAATTCAAGGAAGAATAAGATACAATGTTAAATGGCTCTCAACCTACAAAGGAAGGCACATAAACAGCCACTGATATTTAAAATATGTAAGTCCAATAATAGATGGATGCACAGGATGTTAGGAGAACCTAGACAAAGACACCTAATCCAGAAGGGAAATTGTAAGCAAGATGGATCTCAAAGGCAGCTTTGTTAGAAGTCCATTCTAGAAAGAGGAGAGAGCATGAGCGAAGACAGAGATGAGAAGCAATGTAATAGAGGTAGGAACTACCCAGCGTTCAATAGTATGGAGGAAGGAGCGATGGAAAATGATGCTGGAGGTGTTAGACAGGCGCACATTATTGGGACCTTGGGTGACATGCTAAAAGATCCTGGACTTCAACCCACAAAAATGGTGAGCCATGAAAGAGAATCAAGCAGAAAACTAACCTAGACAAGAAGAGATATAAATGGACCCTTCCCCCTTCATCCCCTTACTACATGTGCGGAACGTTGTTTTTTTAGAAATCACTTTCTTAGTATCCCTAAGTATTATCTGCTCATATTCATCAGCCAAATCAGAGAGGACTTTCACTCTGAATGAAGAAGCAACCTGTGCTGTCTGACTATTAAAAAAACTGTCTGGAGCATCCTTCCGTAGCACATTAATCAGGTCAGATCGCCTGAACAGAACAAGAGCAATGCCCCTGTTCATCGTATGGTGGTGGATCCAGTTAAGGATTTGGTGTAAATCAGATATACTCATAGTAAAGGCAGGCACTCACTGACCTGACAAATTTCTACATCTGAGTCTCCTTAACTTATTCCATGAGCATTTGCTAAGCTCTGAAAGTACCTGAGAAAGCCAAAGTGAATAAAAGAATGTTCATCATTGTTGGATTCTCTGGGAGCAGATCTTGAGGGAGGATTCCTGGACCGGTGATTTTTTAAAAAGCACTCCAGAAACCAGTAAGGGAGTAGAAGAAACAGAGAAGAGAATGATACAAAGTCAAGCAAGATGTATGTATGTCAGGCAAAATCCCACAGAAGATAGCTCCAGCCTGATCCTGCAGAACTGGGGAGCCTATGTTAAGTTCCAAAGCAGATCCCAATTTAGAAAAAGGGAGTTGGTCTTTCTATTGCAAGTCAGTCATTGAGAAGCTCTCCCTGAGGGGCCGGGTGCTCTCAGGGACTTCAGGATCTCGCTGCTGCAAACAAACCAGCTCCAAGGACCTACGGTCTCTAAGGTCCCTAGAAGCAACAGCAACACAGAAGCGGAGGCTGAGATACAGAGAAAAGGTAAAAGGATTTGAGCACTTCGGGACTCTGGCACCATCATGGGTCTCAGTCCAGTGGAGAAGACAGACATGACCAGAGAGATGTAATCATGAGTTTTAGATACTCTGAATAAAAATGATTTACTGCATCATACAGACAAAGATGGAAATAATCAGCTCTCCCCAGGCTTTTGAGGAAAAACTTCATTATGGCAGAGGTATAACTTTGCTCTCTGTGTTGCTGTGCTTAATTTTTCCAAGTTTCTGCTCTATAAAACTTGATCATTTTATTGACTACTTCTTCTAGTTTATAATCAGTCATGCTATGAAGGAACTCTAGGAATCTGGGTGATCTGTGATCAATGCGACTTGCACACATTAATTATCTATCTCCTTTCTTCACTTGATAAAGCCTCCTGTTTCCAAAAACCTTTAGGTGCTACAAATAATGATTGGTCATAAACGTTTTCAAATTTATCTACAAGGCTACTTTGAACAATGCTACTAAAAATGAATATTTCAAAACTTGCAGTAGGGCCAGGGCCTCCTCTCTTTGTTTCATGTTCATCAATGTCAAATTTAATTTGCAAGATCATAACTGAAATTCTTATTGACCCCCAGTTTATGGGCTGCTTTCAACCAAGTCTTACGATCAGTATATAGCACATGGTTAAGATGAAATGCATGTTTATACATTTAATATAAACATCACAGTAATGATATTTTTCCCAAGTAATTGATTCTGTCCTAAATATAACCAGACAAGATTAAGTGACTCTTCCCAAAATAGTACCTAATTTAATTGTGCATCTTCTGACTTGAAAATTATCTGTGAAGGACTTAAATGTGTATTACAATGATTCATCATGTATTCTCAGAACACATAATGTTGCAGCCTTGTAGAATCCCTAGAAAATTTGAGTGAGAAATTTAGACTAAAATTTGTTACAATCAAGACTGAATATATCTTTGGAAAATATTATTTATCACATGCTAACTTCCCATGGACCAAAATAAACATTGGTGGTGTGCTTATCTTTATTCTCACAAACACCCAGAAATGTTTTGGGACAACTTATAAGCTATCTTAAGAGCTGACAAAATTGTAAACATTAAAAGTAAGAATAAAAATAGTTTGCAAACAAGTGCAGGGACTAAGATACTAAAAGCACCAAAAAAGTGTTTAGTAATGGCTTACAAAACCATTGTGGTTAAAGTAACAAAAAAAATTAGTTTGTTCAAGTTATAACTCTTTAGGAAAAAATGAACTGATGTGGGAGAAAACAGGAAGTGCAAAAGCAATAAAAATGGTGTCTATATGATAGAAGAAAAAATTAAAGTCTGATTATTGGTATAACTTTTATCACACAAGCATAACATGGCTTGCACACACTTGGAAGAAAACCAAATTCTGTTAAAGTTGGTTCTGAGTAAAGATTAGCTGGTGACCCCAAAACACTCCTCATCTTAAAATGACAAGAACTTTTTGTTTAAAGGCCGAAATAGGCAGTTTTGTGGAATCTTAAGAAGGTGGCACAAACCACCCAGAGGGAAGCTGAGCTGAGCCATAAGAGGGATCCAAAAAAAAAGGCAAGATAGGGGATTGGAAACAAATATTGCCATCTTATCATGAGTAATTGACATCTTGGGTGTAGTTTCATGCTTCTCCCATGTCCCCCGTGGGTAGATGAGGGATTAAGAATCAGGTTATCATAAATATTCACAACATGGCAGGTTTTATCATGTGTAAACTTTGTGAGCAGGGAAAGATGGAGCCTTGGGAGAATCCGCTCCATAAGTAAAACCTACCATGGATGAACCACTGATTTAGCTCTAAGCTTTCTGTCATGCAGCACAAAAGTAGAAAACTTCTCTGTTACAAGATTAGAACTATCCATCAGATAAACATAAGTCAATGACCAGGGAGAACTGCAACATTCCTTAACACTAAGATATTACAGGAATATCTGATTAAAGAAATAAAGAAAAATAAATCTTGTGATACCATGAATATGGTGATTCTAAGCATTGCTAAGATTTCAGAAGGCTATTTGTTATATCAAAATATTCTGAACAAATATTACAACAAAATCAAATTCAGTTGAGAAAAATACCCTCCCAGGCAAGTCCCTGGACAAGGTTCTCTGATCATTCTATGTGATCCAGGTAGATGTTTAAGAATATCCAAAAGAGAATGGGCTGGTGACTCTCAAACAATCTTCCTCGAATACCATTGCTCTCAGTTAATCTTTGCATAAACTTGGAGCAGATAATCAGTTTGATGTAGTTTCTCTGGGTGAGATGACTTGAGTTCAGTTTCTCTGTGTTTTCTGTAGCACCCTGAACTATGCGCCTGAAACACCAGCAAGCCAAGGGCAAGGACACGATCTTTTGTAGGAACTGAGGAGACAGATTAGACCAAGTGCCTGAATGCAAGTCTATCCCATTTTCCCCCCCTAACTGAAGTGAGGAAGCAAGAACAGGAAGAGCTGACTGGGGGTGGATTCATTCAGAAGATTCTTTCTAATTTGCTCTTTAAGAATATATGCTGAGCTAAGACCCCAAGTTCCACTCTATCTACATCATTGCAAAAAGGACACAGCTAAGTAGATACCACCTAGGCCAAAAAAAAGTTTAAAAAATCACTTTAGAAGATGGTGGCTGAAGGAGACTAGACTTTGGGTGGTGAGCACACAATGCAAGATACACATGATGCATTATAGAATTGTGCACTTGAAAGTCATATAATGTTATTACCAAATGTCACCCCAATAGCTTTAATACAAATAAATAAATAAAAATAAAAAACTCTTTAGAAAGCACCAGCCAAGTTTTTAGGCTATTCTACTTTCTGAAGGACTGTCCAAAATAAACTGTTCTGAAGGTGTACAAATAGGTAATTCCTTAAGGTACTTTATTGACATATAAGCAATGTAGAGTGTCCCTTCTGGAATTCCACACTAATTTGCATTCCCACCTTCAGTGTATGCTAGTTGTCTACTTATCCACACCTTTGGCAGCACTTGGAAGGTAACTGTGCTGTATCTTCCAAAGACAAAATGGACTTTTCTGTTTTCTAAATGATTCATAACACCTTAAAAATATACATGCACGCAGGTGAAAAAGTGAACCATCTGGAATGTCTACTTCAGTAAAAAGCTGGAAACAGTTTTAATCTCTCTCCATAGAGGATTGATTAGTTTATTCATACAATAGAATTCTGTACTATTGTCAGAGGGTATAAGTCTAAATGGACTCATATGGAGATATTTATCGAAGAAGGAAGATGCATAGGTGTAAACAGTATAACTATTGTGTAGTGAGTGTGCATATGTGCATATATGTGTGTGCGTGTTGAAAAACTATTGAAGCAAACTATTCCTAGAGGGAGATAGATGCTGGTAAATTGCAAACCAGACTCAGACAGCTCACCCAAGCCTCCTCCAACCCAAATCTGTGTTCTCGCCACCACACATAAGAGTATACATGTCTGGCTTCCATTTCCAGACTAATCACACGCAGCCAGTAAATGGTACTGGTAACTAGTGAAATGCAAACCCCATGCACGCTCTTTCCTCTCACACATTGTTTCTTACAATCATTGCCAGGTCTTAGAGTTCGTTTGTTTAAATTACCATAAAATAAATATCCTACAGCACAAACTCAGGAACCGTCTTTTCAAAGAAACGTATTTTGTGAGGCCTCGTTTGTTTCTATTAATGCCTCAGTTCCAATTTATCACCATACCCTGGGAAAGCAAGCCTTCCCATTGGATGGATGGATGTTTTGGCCTTTGATCTTAACAAACATCCCATTGCTGCCCTAGTCCGTTGTCAGCATCTCACCGTTTCTCACCGTTGTCACTCAGAAGTTCACACAAACACCCAAGGAGCTCGTTTATTTACATGGGACTTGCACTCAATCACTCAGTGATATCAAGCTTGTCCTTTTTTGTTTATTTATTTATTTTTAGAAAGTGGGGAAAGGAGGGAGAAAGAAAGGGAGAGAAACATCGAATCTATCAGTTGCCTCTTGCATGTCCCCAACTGGGGACCTGGTCTACAACCTAGGCATGTGCCCCGGCTGGGAATCAAATGGGCAACCTTTCAGTCTGCAGGCCAGTGCTCAATCTACCGAGCCACACCAGCCAGGGCTCAATCTTGTTTGTTTTGTAGCACAGCCTTATAAAGTTATTAACTTATTATACAATACTTGTATTTATATAGAGATTATGTCCCAAAATCACTGGGTAAGGTGAAAATCAGAAACAGTCCTCAGTACTCTGTACAAATATACCAGCACAAGGTAAGGTAGTTAGCTAACTTTAAGGGGCATATTTTACAAAATAATAAATCTTATAATCACACTTGTTATAGTGGGCTACACTATAAGAGGAAAAAGGGAAACAGAACTCACTGAAAGATGAACAAATTCATTTAGGACACTTGGGTTGATTTGCATTTTTTTCCAAAAGCCAAAGGTCCAAAATTTTATTATTGCTGAACAACAAAGAGTAAAACTCTTTTCACTGTGTTGTTGAATTATTTTTTGTATTCACTATCAGCTTTGTCCCCCAAACAAAGTTGTAGTCTAATTACTCTAAATGTAGTATTTAATGTTTTTGTAAAATTTAACAACCAAAGCTTTTATTTTGATTGGTAGATGCCTTAGTCAGTTGGGCTGCAATAACAAAGTATCATAAACTTAATGGTTTATAAACAACAGACATTTATTTCACATAGTCCTGATGGCTGAAAGTCCAAGATCAGGGTGCCAGCATGGTCAGGCCTTGGTTAGAACCCTCTTCTAGGTCTCAAACTGCCATCTTCTCTGTTTCTTCACATGGTGGAAAGAAGGCAAGAGAGCTCACAGGGTCCTTTTTACCTTTTAATAAGGGCACTAATCCCATTCATGAAGGTCCCACCTTCATGACCTAATTATTTCCCAAAGGCCCCACCTCATACCATCACATTGGTGGTTAGGATTTCAACATGCAAATTTTGTTGAGTAACAAAATTAAGTCCATTGCAGTAGGACGTATTGTTTGGATGCAATTATGATTACATGTGCCCAAAGACAATTCTACATGTATTGTTGATCCATGGCTCTCTCAATTCACCAAGGACATTGCGTATACGTGATGCTATGCTCCCATCTGTATTGTATTCTTATTATCACCACCCACATAACTTTTTTTAGTTGCATCTTCAATAGCACGTATAAAAGTGTCAGATTTGTCATCTTTGGCAGAATGAAAATTCCAAAAGCTTTACATTGATTTACTAAATGAACAATTGATCAACAATTTGGATAACCTTATTTGATTTGTGTTTTATTTGATAGATCAGATGCTATCATTTAACTGCTTGTTTGCAAAGATCTTTTTCTTTTAATGGAGTCAACTCATTAACAGCTATGTTTTGAGGAGGAAGGGGAGTACATATACAAGAAAACAAAATCAAAAACAAGTAACAGAAATTTAGAACAGTACACAATTGATTTAAATGAAAAAACATGTTGCGCGCCATCTTCAGCTGCAAGTACTAATTCATCATATCTAGGCAGAGTCTGCAATCAGTGACATCCCCATGCCATCCTCGTGGATGGTTGAAAGTCAAAACTATTTTAAGCAGGTTTCACAATCCTCATCAGCTTTCTGGAGAAGTGGATATCTAGTGCTTAATTTCCCACCAAATATGCACTTTTGCTTTCTGAGTTCATTGCTGGCAAATAGATGATAGATAGATAGATAGATAGATAGATAGATAGATAGATAGATAGATAGATAGATAGATCTTGTAAAATAAACAAAAAAGAAGTTATTAAACAATAAAATAAATAGGGTTAGGGATTTACACCACAAAGTAAATGACAAAACCGCTGTAGCGAGGGAGTCAAGCTGCTCTCTAGATGCTCCCTGGCAGAGCTACTCAGCCTCCATAGCCTGGTGGTGTTGCAGGAGCATGTAGCCTGTAATTTTTCTGTGTTTCCCACTGACTCTGCTGATGGCTAACCAAGTGGCTAACATGAGAATCAGCAAAGGATACTTTTCTCCCACCTCCACCGGAAAGCAGAGTAAATTAGCTGTCCCTACCAGCATTCCTCCAAACACTTCATTTCAGCAGCAAGTGTCCTGCATGCTGCCTTTGGAAGGGTTATTTTGTGGCAGGAAAGGATCAGGAGAAGAGAGACAGGTTACCACTGGTTGTCATTCAAGTGTAACTACCTGTAAAGGAGAGAACTCTGTTCACTGCAAGAAGTGTTAGACGTCATGGCAGGAAATGTAATTTTTCACATAAACCCTGCATGACTGTGTGGAGGTTCACAAAGTGACTGATATATGGACATGTGACCTTTATTTTGGACCAAGGGTCTTCCTTTAAAAGGAATGTAGTAGTGAGAACATGACTCTTTAGTCCTTTTGCAGATGCTTCTAACCAGATGCAATGATGAGGTAGTCTCTTAAAGATGAAGCCAACGCATCCACTTGGAGATCATGCCCTGAAAAGACATGGCATATACCTTAAATGAACAGCATATAGTGCTGTTTTCTCCAATTGGTGGAATACAGGAGTCCAAGGGTGTAAGGAGTGGTCTTACTTAGTATCCCCAGAGATCCAGTTAGGAATTAATGCTGCTTATCCTCACAAATCTTGGCTCTAAAAGTGTACAGTTTCTTGCCTTGAAGATGTAAGACTTTCACAGGGTACACAGGAAATATTCCACCCAAGAAAGTTTCTTGTCATCTTGGTCTCCAAATGCCCATATATGGCAGGCAAACAAAGAACTTCCATACTGGCATGGGTAATGGACACTTACCACCCAAGGAGGTAGAGTCCCTGATACATAGAGAAATAAGATATAAAAACATTACATGAACCACTGATACTCCATGCCCAGTTTTATTCTAATTGGGCAAGTAGACCAACCAGGACTGAAAACTCAGAGCAAGAGCACAGGAGGAATGAATAATTGTGAGCTAATAATACCATCTATCACAGCAAGTTAAGCCAAAATATCATTTTGATTTTCTCTGGATTGGAGAAAATTTCCCCCAGGTTCTACTTTGGACTTTTAATTACTTTTCATTATCATTAATAGTTGCCTTACCAGAAGCATTCATTTTCCATTTATCCTCTTTTAATACTAGGACAATGCCAGATAACACTGCCCACACTCAACAGAACATTAAAGAAGGAGATTAGAGTGCTGCACAGATTATTGTTTTTCACAGCATTACTTTCAAAACAAATTGAATTTCATTGCCCAAAATGAATTCTTATATTTTTCAGAGAAGGGACAAATGGGTGTCAACCATTACAAAGTACATGGCAATGAAATAATTGAAAGAAATCAAACCAATTTTTATACATGAGAGTCAATGCTACCTTTCAGTGAGCTTTAGGTTTGTGTCAAAATACAAATACATGATTCATCACTGCAGAGTACAACTGATAAAATTAAGATTTCTACATTTCAATGGGGAAAGAGAGAGGCTAATTCTCATCTTCACAGATATTTTTCAAACTCAAATGCCAAGACTGCCTTGAAATCAAGGGAATTGACAGTTATCCAACAGTGGTTTCACCCTGGAACACATTCTTCTCCACCAATATTGGTTATTACCAATATTAAATGGTGTCTTGTTAAGAAATGTAGTAGGATTGATGAAGAAATATGTCGTAGAAAAGAGGAAGTATCTTTTTACAACAGAGGCTGAACAAGTCCTATTATGCTGGGTTAGTTGTCACTGGTATCCACCCTTCAACAGCCTGAGGCCCACTAACGGTGGTGGGTGCTTCTCATCAGAACAAATCAGACTCCCTCCTGTCTACCAGTGTGGAAGGCGTGGGCAGTTGGTTGTGGGTGGTGAAGGAAATAGAAGAATCAACAATTCCTCTCGGGTTTTAGCCCAAGCTACTAAATGACTATAAATGATGTCATTTGCTCAGATAAAGGGGGCTAGAAAAAAATTTATAAATCTCTTTATAAGTCATCACAAATACACTGTTCTATTTCTTATTCTATTGAGAGCTAGAAATTTTGCTTCTTCAGGTTTTAACAATGGACAGTTTGAAAGGAGAGCACTTGTCTTTCTCTTCTGCAATTCTCTGGATGAGTCTGTCCATCTGAAAGGCTCCAGACATGATCCTGCAGCTCATTTTCTCCTTCCTCTGCACCATCCTATTGGTTGCATCAACACCAAAATAGCCTGCATCTCTCAGACTATTTTGTGTTTTTTTAATAGTCCTTCGAAAAAATTTTACTGGTATTGTTGTCTCAGTCAATTTCAACTAACTTCTCAAGCTGAAGTAAATTTCCAAGAAGTAAAAGGCCAGGCTTACTGATGAAAAACAAAGGACAAAACAGTATTTTTTTGTCATGCAAGAGAACATATACAAATAGAGATGATATATCCATACCAGAAATGGCCTTATTTATGACCAAGAAAAGGTAATATAATTAGAAAATAATCACAACATCTAACTTTTATCCCCAAATATATATTTTATTTCCTGCCCTTTATTCACTTATCTTTGTTCCTTTTGATCTTAAAAGTTGCTCTTCCATAAGGAATACAGTCAGTAATATTGTAATAACTATGTATGGTATTAGACAGGCACTAGACTTATCAGGGTAATCATTTCATAAGGTATAAATGTCTAATTACTAAGTTGTATACTTGAAACCAATATAATATTGCATGTCATTTGTAATTGGAAAATAAATTATTTTTTAGAAGAAAGTTGCTCTTCAATAAATGGGATTTTTCCCCTCCTTATTAATCTCTTCAAAGAACATGGTCAAGAAAATTAAATATACTTGTCCTTGAGGATAAAATTAAGCCAGGAGATGTGACCTAATCTCTTCTTGTTATTACCTAAAACAGAGGGTTATTCAGAGTAGAGGCAAGAAGCAAGATAAAGCAAATAAGTGCTATAATCTGACCATGAAGATATTATTGAAATTGGTCTTAAGAGATTTCGCTCTTCCCAGAAATTGGCAACCCTTCATATTCTTCTAAGGATTGGCAGTCTTTCAAGAATAAGGAAGAGAGAGTAGAAAACAAACATTACAGTATTCTAATAAAGCAACTGAAGGCTATCATAATTCACAAAGTCCTTTCATACATGTTAATTCATTTAACTTAATAACAACTGTTTGAGAAAGGTGTTAGAAAGAATTGAGACAAACACATAGTAGTGGGGTGGGCGAGATTAAGATCCAGATCTCCTACTATCTAAAGACTGTGCTCTTGTCACTGTCTCAAAAGGAAAAATGAAAGAGATACAGTGACAGTTCCTCAAAAAATTAGAAATAGAATCATTTGACCAATAATTTCACTTTGGGGTACATACACAAAAGAGTTGAAAACAGATCTCAAAGAGATATTTGTTCACCCAAGTTTATGGCAGCATTATTCATAAGAGCTAAAAAGTGAAAGCAACCCAAACGTCCAGCAACAGATGACACATATATATACATACATATATATACACATACATATATATATCATACATACATATAGATATAGATGGATATATATATATCATATATATATGATCATATTATACAGGTCTGCCCAGAAAGTAGTCAGCCATGTAATATGAAAAATAGAGACATTTATTGAAAAAGATACAAGATACAAGAAACATTGTACATAGGACAATGACACCTCAGTCCCCTTCAAAGCAAGCACCTTGGGACCTCACACAGTTCTCCCAATTGCCATCAGCTGCCTTGTCGTATATTCCTGAAATCTCTTCCCTTTCAAAGGTGATCTTAGTTTTGGGGAAAGCCAGAAGTTTCAGGGCACCAAATCTAGGCTGCAGGGTGGTTGACTCACCTGGGTAATTTAATGTTTCCCCAAGAAACCCTTCATGACGCATGATACGTGAGCAGGCATGTTGTCATGATGAAGCTGCCAATCACCTGTTGCCCATAGCTGTGGCCTTCTGAATCATCCAGATAGTTTCCGTGGAGGAATGGTCAAGCTTAATGCAAAATTTAATGCAATGCACTGCTCTACTTGCTCATTTTGAATGTAATGGCGACACAGTCCATATGCTCACTCAATGACGTCTACTGCCCTTACTGACTAGTACAGTGAAAGCATCATTGTTCTCACATGTGCATTCCAGCCCACTCTCCTTGGCTGCTAGGTTACATCTATGTCATGCAAACATTTCTTGTTTTATTAACAATGGCTGGACTTTTTCTGGACAGCCCTTGCATGTACCATATATAAGGCTGAAATGCCAGTACATGCTACAACATGTGTGAACCTTGAGGACACCATGATAAGTAAATAGGCAGTCACAAAGAGACAAACACTGTATGATTTCATTTTTATGAGGTACTTAGACTAGTCAAAATCATAAAGATAGAAAGTAGAAGGGTGGTTACCAAGAGCTGAGGAGAGAAGGGATGGGGGTTATTTTTTAATGCATATAGAGTTTCTGTTCTGCAAGATGAAAAGAGCTGTGTTGATGGAGTATAATGATGGTTGCACAACAGTGTGAATATACTTAATATTGTTGAACTGTCCACTTAAAAGTAGTGTCTAAAAAGAAGACTAAAGTTTGCAGACCTGAAGGTTGTCATGAACAGCTGACATGACTTTCCCAGTTAAGACATTCCAGATGATTCTTACTGGTCGTTCATAAAATACTCATCGAGAGCTTGGAAGAGCACTGAAGATGCAAACAAGAGATGTTTTCAAAGAGCTCACAGCGCAGTGCATAGACGCAGGAATCACAGTGGGATGAGGACAAAAATGGAAGTTGTACAAAGTACAAATTGACAGGAGAGGAGGGTGACTTCACAGAAGAGCACCAGCTGGGGCAGGTCTGAAATGAACATAGGGTTTCACCAGGACGAGTGAGTGACAGGGGCAATCCAGGCAGAGAGAATAGTCGGTGCTAAGGACTGAAACACCAACGTCACTTTTAGCTCCTTGCCACATGGAGAGAAGTCTAGTGTGGCACAAACCCGGGTAACCCACCGTGAGTGCTGACCGTGCATTAAAGGGTGAGCCATTTGAGCTTTCTGAAATGCCCTCTCCCCATTCGTAAAATGAGGATAATAATTCCTACCTTGTGAGGATAGTCTCATAATGTGCTTAGGATGCTTATAGTTTGGCCCAAATGCTGACATATGCGAAAGGCCCAACAATTTATAGCTATTATAAACTATATATTTCTCACCAAATATACGCCAGATAAGCCTCCTGGCTGAGCCTCACGCGTCCATTGAACATGAAGACCACAGCTGAAATGACCTGTCAAAGTGATTTCCTGACTTTTCCAGTGACAAGTTAGTGCTTGCCACCGAAGGACAGCAAGGTGTGACCCTGGGGACTTTCACTCTCCCAGCAGACTCTTTTAGAGCCACAAATCAACTCTCTCCACTCCAGCCTTGTAAACCTTATGCATAGGAGCCTAGAGGCGATTGTTCTCTCTCCTAGCCAGTTTTCCCCTGGACGCGCCAATAAATCACTAATTCCAATTGGTGTGGGCCGAGGTCAGATGACCTTTCACACACCAGGGGGCACTGGCCTGGAGAGGAATGCACATCCGTGGGAGAAATCCTTAAGCATGACACAGAAAGTGAGCTAAAAAAATAAAAATAAATAATAAGACCTCCAGAGTCCAGGTTTCTCCTTGAGGATGGACATTTCTCCCAATATTGGTAAATTTAGCCTAGTCTTAATCTGAATTTTGCAATCTTCCTTACCCCATCATCTATTTCTCCCTTTCACACCACCCTTTGGAAACTACTACCAATTTCTCATATATTTACATCTATTGCACATCTCCAAATGTTCATGTTCAAGAATCCCTTGGCATGGAAAACAGCCCACCCCCTTCAGCTAAATAACTTCTATATACCTTTCCAAAAATACTCAGCTCAAGCGTAATCTCTCCAAGAAGCTGCCTTGGACACCCCCTTCCCACTCAGTTTCTGATGCCCCAGCTCTGAACTTCACATTCACTCAACAGACAATTGGTGATCAACTGACGAACCCTAGTTCTCAGGTGTTCTGTGCATGTCCACTATTAAACAATATCACACTGTTTACATTCATTTATTTATGTGCCTTTTCCGCATGAAACAATGTTCCTGAGTGGCAGGGACCGAACTCCATTCATATCAGCTTCCTCAATGCCTACTATCATGCATTCAGTACATTTTTAACAGATAAATAAAGGATGGATAATGAGGGGAGACAGGGAATGAGGAAAGGAGGGAGGACAAAGGAAAGAAAGAAAAGGGTGGCTTTTGAATCTCGTTCCTTCCTCCCTTCATCGACTACCATGCTGGGCAGAGCTCGTCCCCCAGCCAGTTTCTCCTGTTGAAGGGGTGTATATCTTGCTTATTGGAAGCTTTCTCAAATCTATGATTTCCTCTAAACGAGCACCTCTTTAGATACATTTTGATATGATATTGCAGAAAGAGCATGTGTTTTGGCCTCCTCCAGACATCTGGGTAATCCCTCGCCGCTACTTAAAATCTCTCTGATGTGAGGAAAGTTATTTCACATCTCAGACTCATTTTCCTCATCTGTGAAAACAGTATTTATTACACCCACCTTGACGGTAAGAGGAAAAGGACATGAGGAATGTGAGTTGAGGGGCCTTTTATTAGGGCCTGAAGCAGTCAACAGGGGATCGCTCAGCCATTGGAGTTATTACGAGGTTTTCCTCAGTTTCATTCACTTTTTGAAAGCCCGGGGAAGTTTTATAAGTAAACATTGTAAAAATGTCTCCTTCTGTTTCTTTCCATCACACACCCTAGTGCACTAATAAAATTAGACCTCCACTTAGTTCAACTTATGGCTCCCTAGCTTAAATATTTCCTGCTGAATGGATCTTTTAAAAGTGCTTGGGAAAAAATATTTACATTAAATATACCAAGAAAATAAATACATACCTAATGCAAAACAGGAGAAAATTCAAATTAGTGAGAAGAGCATCAAGTCACAATGAATAAGTAGGCATCGCCTGTGCACTTCCTGCGGCTAAGAGGACAGAAAACCAGCAGGGAGCTCAGCCGAGCAGGGTTTTGGACTGGGCTCCCCCTTCACTCCCTGGCCTGGAGAAAGTTATTCAACCTCCCTTGGCCTCAGTTTCCCCATCCATAAAATAGATTCACCTACAGTATCTTCATAAGAAGAGGAAGGTGAGAATTATAAAAACTCACACCAAACCCATGACTTAACTCCCTAGAGCAGTGATTTTCAACTTCTTTCATCTCATGGCATGCATAAACTATTACTAAAATTCTGCAGCACACCCCCAAAAAATAATAATAATTACATTTTTTTGCCAATCTGACAAAAAAATAGATATAATTTAGATTCATTCACACTGGGTGACTACTGTTGTGTTAGCTGATGTCATTTTGTTTTTTCAATTTGACAATCTAAGGGAAAAGATGTCAACGCCCCTGATTAACTATATAGTCAAGTATTGCATGTTGTAAAAATTCTTGTGGCACACCCCATCAAAAATCGCTACCCTAGGACAGAGTAAATGTCAATATATTGTAGATTTTCATTTTTATTTAAAATGATAAATTTTCCTCTCATCCAAAGATAAGTCAATTTAAACACTACTAAGATGACATTTATATCTACTTTATTAACAAAACTGATTAAAGTGACAATATCCACTGCTGTCAGTGTAGCTGGGAAATTTGACTGTTTATACTTTTGGGGGATCAAGAAAATGACTTCAATATTTAAAAAACAGGTTGAAAGTCATAGAGAGATTTCAGAAAATATTTTCAGTCATTTATACAAAATCTTTCCCCTGGTTATTTATCCTAAGACAGAGATTTCCAGCTTTCCTGAGAAACTCCAGGGCTGTCTCTTAGAGGTAGAAGGGCAAGGAGACTTTATTTTTGCTTGTTATATATAGTAAGTCTATGAGGTATTTTGTGGGGGAAAGATTTTTCCTCCAAAATTAAAAATGTATCCTGTGGAAATGTATTCAAAGGCAATAATACAATAGAAAAAAGGTTATAAATAAAACTAATTTTAATGAAGCAATAACTTGCATAAGATTGAAAAGAAATGTAATTTGACTCAATAGTCATTACAATATAAAATGTTTTAACTTTTTTCAAAGATGATATACAAATAGCCAATAAGCACATGAAAAGATGCTCAACATCAGTGATCATCAGGGAAACACAAATCAAAACCACGATGAGATACCACCTCACACCTCTCCGGATGGTGACTATCAAAACATGAGAAAACAAGAGTTGGCAAAAACTTCCAAATGAATTGTTCACTTGATAAATAGCTTGCAATTTTTAGAAATAATCACTATGAAGACTATATTCCAGCACAACATTGAACATAGATAAAAGAGGAGGAATTGGAGGAAAGTTAATGTTTTGATATTTATCGCTGATCGCATGTCAGATATGCACTTGAACACTTAGATAAAATGTGGGAGATCCTGCGGTACCCATTATATGAAAGAACCAGAATCCAATACACTATAAATCCATCTTCATTATAACTTCAACCATACTTTTTATGTTCGTGGTCAGGGACTGTAAGAGAACTTTAAAAAAAAGTACCTTGATTTTTCTGAGATGGAGAGGTGAATTGTTTTCTTCCTTTCATCTGTTTCTTTTTTGGGTTCTTTAATATTGGTTTTGTAATAAAAGAAAATTACACCCTACTCTGAGAAGAAATTTGTAATGAAGTGCCATAATTTTCAGGTTTAAACAAAACAACCAAAGGGCTTTCCAGTTTTAAAAAAAATGCCTCATAAACAGATGGCTGAAAATAAGCCATTTGATATTAAAAAATAATATTTGTGGTTGGTATCATTTAAATTACTAGAAGTACACCAATTCCAAGTCTCCATATAGAAACTGAGAATTACAACAGCCTCCCATCATCCAACCTTGTCCTCCTCCAATCAATTCGACTCAGAGCCAAAGTGTTCTTAAGATCTTCTTAAAGCAAAAATCAGATCATTCCATTTCCCTGAGGAAAACTTCCAGAGGTTTCCCATCACACTTATAAATCAATCCGGGCTCCTCACCACGGCGCAGGCCACTTTACCTGGACCTAGTCCTTCTCTCTCTCTCTCTCTCTCTCTCCTTCTCTCTCTCTCTCTCTGCACCTCTTTCCACCTTCCATTGGCTTTCCCATGTTTTAGTCTCCTTCTCTCCCAGGATGCCAGTTGCATTCACCTGAGAGCCCTTGCCCTTCCTTCTCCATTGCTTTGAACCCTTTCCCTCCTCAGATTTCTCTGACCTGGGTTCTTCTCATCTCTCAGCGCTCACCTACAAATAATCATTGCACTGTTGAACTCTCATGATACACCAGGCCTTTTGTTCGGTGTTAATGGTCAGCTGTTTGCAAGACCGGCCCTGGCATTCAAGGAGCTTAGGACTTGGTGGACGGCCAGGAAGTACACAGATTAAGTACCATCCACTGTGACACAGGCACAGCTCATTCCTCCTGAGCAAACAGAAGGTGGGGGAGGGGAGGTGGGGATACAGAACCAAATCTCACAGGATCCCGGAAAAAATCCAGAGGTATTAACATCCAAGCTGAAAGATGAACAAGAGTTAGCTAGAGAAGTGGTAGGCAGATCGTTCCAGCCACAAGAACCAAGAAAGAGTATGTCTTAGATGGAAACAAGTGTTTTTTTCTGGTCCCTAGAACCTGGTGGATCCACCCAGAACTCTGCCTACACAGGCAGAGGAACTCTTACTCAGCTTGTTTAAGAGGTAGGAATTTGGGCATCTCAATCAAGGGTACTATAGACACACAAGAGTCAATTGCCAAAAAACAATTACATACTGCTTTTCTCATAGCTCTACAATCACACAATGCCGACCTCACTTTCTTCCCTCCAGGTTTCTCAGTAGAGTGGTGGTGGATCTTGGAGCCTCTTGTTGGGATCTTGACAGACTTCCTACTCCTGGACTAATCAAGAGTGTGTGAGTCAGTCCATTTGCCCAACCTGCCTCAGGGATAAGGAAGCCCAGAAGCCCAAATGGGATTCAAAGTTATGATGAACATTCAGGACTTCAAGGGGCAAGAGGACAAAGGTATGACCTTGAACTCTGAAAACCCATACATCCCACCTCACTCAAGTGCAGTTTTTCAGGTATGCATGAAGGGAGATTGTACATAGAAAAGCTGAATTTTTTTTAAGGTTCTCACTCCCATTGGCTAATACTAAAATGTGGGGTAAATTAGAATGAAGTGGAGAACAAGAAGGAAGGAAGGAAGGAAGGAAGGAAGGAAGGAAGGAAGGAAGGAAGGAAGGAAGGAAGGAAGGAAGGAAGGGGAAAAGAAAAGAAAAAGGAAGTGAAGGGAAGAAAAAGAAAGAAAAAGAAAGGAAAGAATAGAAAAGAAAAGAAAGAAAAGAAAGGAAAGTAAAAAACAGAAAAGAAAAGAAAAAAAGAAAGCCACATTCCCAACCATAGAAAGAGTCTGAAGTTTCAAGAAACCTGGTCTCTCCCCTGCTCTCTTAGCCCAGACTGCTATCACAAAATGCCAAGGACTGGGTGGCTTAAACGACAGATGCTTCATTCTCTTAGTTCTGGAGGCTGGGATGTCCAGGATCAGGGTGCTAGCACGGCCAGGTGCTGATGAAAGCCCTCTTCCTGGCTTGCAGACAGTTGTCTTCTTGCTTTATCCTCGCAGGACAGAGAGAAGGAGAGCAGGTTCTCTGGTCTCTTAGGGGACTAATCCCAGCTTGAGGACCCTACCCTCATGACCTCATCTAAATCTAAGTACCTCTTCAAAGCCTCATCTCTAAATACATCACAATAACTTGAGGGTTAGGGCTTCAATAGTAAAGTTTAAGAAATACCTGTTAGCTCTGACTCCCTGGGGAGTTCTCTGTCTCTTCTCTTTTCTGTGGTTTTTATTCTTCTGCTGAATAAGCAATAACAATAAAAATAACTACTATTTATAATTATAAAACACTTACTGTGTGCCAGATACTATCTTAGAAGATCAACATGTATTAACTCATTTAATCCTTGAACAACCCACACTCAGATATTATTGTTTTCTTAGTTTTCCAAAGCATAAAACTGAGACACAGAGAGATTTAGAAACTTGCACAAGGTCAACAAAATAACTCTGACAGGAGAAGACTCTTAGAGATGATATAAAGGACAACTAAGTATGAGAGACCCAGACTGAAACGAGGAGGGTATTGCTGGATGAGAAAAGACAATGAGGAGGGGTATGGCCACAGTGGGGCACGGGTGGGCTTGGAGAAGAGTGAGGGTGAGCTGGGTGGTCCAGAGCTCACCTCCTCTGGCAGGCTGCCCCTTCCCGGTGCCTGGCATGGGCTCAGCACAGTGTGTAAGTGATCGGGTCAGCAGTCAGGAGATCCACACTCTACAGTGTCAACGCTCCTTCAGGAGGCCCACATTTCTGTGTCCCCAAACCTCTTATCAAAATGGGTGAGAGGAAAGGTCAATTTGAAGCTAACATCAAAGGAAGCCATGTGTTTCTTCATTCAACTTTTCAGGGGATGAAGCCATATTTGTGGAAAGAAAATTTGGTGGCCGCAGTCCTGGCAATTGTTGTTTTCTCAAACATGGTAACTGGCCAAGGAGCATTTTGTGAACACTGCTCGGGGGTAAGCCCCTGAAATTATGGCTGCTGCAGGTAAAACACCTAAATTCAAGGACATCATTGTGAAAGTTCACACTAGGGGGGAGAATTGGAGAAATAATAGAAGCTAATTTCTCTAATCTCTCTCTGAACGAATAAGGCATATAATTAAGTCAGGTCACCTTCATCAACTCACACGTGGACAGAGCACGTGGGTGCATGCACACATACCTACACACCTGCCTGCTGCTTCATTATCTATAGTCACAGCCACTCCCACCCGAAGAGCATTGACACAAAATCATCAGTTCCACGTGAACAGAATCACAGTCTTCCACCCCACACTTACCTTTCTTTCCCTGGTCCTGGCCAGTTGCTTTGTTAGAAACCGATTTGTTGTGACCCCATGGTAGTGATTTAGACAGAAAACTTGGATTCCAGTCCCAGCGACATTACTGTGGCTCTCAATTTCCTCACTGTCCACCTGCAATGATAACATGGAGAGGGGCAGTGTCTTAAGCGTTGCAGCTAGTGTTACGCTCAGGATGTAGTTTTTCCCGTGAAGAACCAAACAGCTCATGTAAATGAAAACAACATATCTCTTTACTGCAGAACTGCCCAGACAGAAACACCTGCCCCCTGAGGAAAATGTCCTTCTGGCCTGCACATTTGTTTATCTGGACCATCAGCCCCAGTGTTCCAAGCGTATGTTCATGATATAGTCTTTCCTGTAAGTCAGTGGGGCAACTGCTCGGCTCGCTGTCTGCTGAACAGCCCAGCACCAAAGAATAGATAAGAATCACATGAGATAACCATGCTTTTCACTAAGCTTTTATTGAATGCAGGTCCACTCAAACTAGAGCATCAACATGCATTAATATCCTTCTCATGCTCTAACAACCTAAGAGAAATATAACACACATGCAGAGCAATCAATGGGGAATAACAAAGTTGAATTCCTGAGCCTCAGTCTGCAGGTCCGGGAGACAGCACAGTGGGCAAGGGTGTTGTCAGCATCTTGCAAGGAAGCATCTCCAGAGCCAGGTGGGCAATGGAGCAGACAAAATCCTCAGTCCAGCAGGACAGAGCCTCCGGTGGCCAATGCAAAAGGAGATCAGGGTGGTGTGGAGCAGTGCTCTGGGGTGTTGAGCTCGGCTGTCCCAGCAGTGGTCTGAAGCCTGCCTCAGTTGTACCTTGAAAGTGGTGCACTCTACCTTCTGGGCCTCTTGATAAGTGTCTTCGCACCCCTGATGCCAAGTAGGGAATTTCCCCAGGAGCCTATCAATGGGTGGTCCCTCTCCGCAGACATGTCTGTTTTGGTCACATGTGCAGATATTAGATGTGTCTTCTTGCAGATGTGTCTAACCTGACTTAGAAGGAAAGGTTAGTCATTGCCTGACAGAAGGAAAGGTTAGTCAAGAAGGGAACTTAGGTAGTTTCCTTCTTGAACCAAAGCATCATGGCTGACTGGCAGCCGTCTTGGCTGACATGAGTGACTCCTCTTTGTTTGATGTACTTTATGCTGCCTTGACCGAACCAATGTCATTTTATTGGTCCTGCTCTCCACAGCCAGAATATTGCATGGAAGCATCTGGCAAAACTGGCAGGCCTGAGCTCCAAAATACTGAGGAAGACCAAGATCTGTGCCAGAGAATCACAGGGAGTAAGAGAGCGATAGGCACAGGCAGAGACACAGACAGAAACAGGAAGGAAGATAAAAAGGGAATAAACCAAAAGAGAATCAGAAAGAGAGAGAAGCAAAGAGATTCACCAAGAAGAATCAGAGGGAGAGACAGAGGTTCAGAGATGACAAACAAAAAAAGAGAAGAATTCAGAGATATGACCACTGAGAAGAAAAAAGGGAAAACAGTTATTTTTATCATCTTTTCAGATGACCATCATTATGAAGATTTTCTCCCTCTCAGGTACATTGGGTGGAGGTGGGGGGAGTCCCCTCTCACATCTCTCCTGTCTCCTTCTTCAATGCTCCGCTCATACACAAAAGACAAAGTTATGTGAGTCCCAGGTGCTGTTAAACGCTCTCTTGCCTTCATTTACAATGTGCTAGAACATGAAGTTCCTCAGAATATTTTGTGTAGGAGAGAGTCTCCCATGTCCAAAAATAGCAGGGGCTGCCAGCCATCTTCCCAGAACCACAGCAGAGCCAAGAGTGGGAACGTGTTCATGCTTCAACAGCGTGGGTCTGTAATTTCAGTTTAATGGGCTCAACAGTGCTGACACCAAACAAATCCTCCCCTGTCCCAGAAACAGCCCTGCTTCCAGGCTGAGCTCCTAAGAAAGCATCTGCTTAACACAGGAAGCCCAGGCCTGGTGAGGAGTCTCCCTACTGCAGGTGTGTGTTGGCCTGTGTGTTCCCTTCAAGGAGCCTCTGAGCTCTGCATCCACCTCTGCTTCTCTGGACTGCAGGGCACACCGTCTGAATGGCACCTTCAGTCATTAGCCTCAGGTCATGTTCAGCATGAATGTTGGTCCACACATGACCCCACTTTTCTCTGTTTGTGTTTATAGCCTATTTCCTATTTCCCCAGCCTTTCCATCCCCTTCAGCATCCACTCACCTGTTTAGTGGAGATTAGAGGGAAAAATTTCCACCACCCTCCATGCACTGATGTTCCTACATGTGCATCCATGAACACAGGTGGCGTTATTCTGCATGTGCCGTCGATATGTGATGTGCTATGCATTCTGTTCAACATCGTACTCATTACATCTCTGTAGTAAACATGCCACCTAGGTGCTCCACAAATATTTTGAATAAAACAATGAGCTTGACTTCTGTTTCACCTCCCTTCCTTACAACATATGGCCAAGAAGTGAGGTTCACATACAGGGTTTCCATGCACCCCAGGAGGAGCTGAATCACCCCACCCAGGGTAAAACGAAAAAGCCATGGGAATTGACAGCTGGACAGCTGGGATAACCTCCTGGTTCTGTTCATTTGTGACTTGAAGAATCTCAATTTCATTGTTTCTTAAAATATGGGTAACAGCACTGTCTTGCTTATGTCTTCTGAGGGTCAAATGAGCTCAGCCATGGAAAGGTTTTTGTAAATGGTAAGAACTAAATTCCTTACCCTCGTTTTAGGTTGTCTACAGTGTCACTAAAGCAGAGGCCAATGAAAATGAGTTCATCTTTCAGCTCCATGGGGAACAGTGCCTGGCCAGCAGGTACTTAATCACTATTTATTGAATATGGGCATGTTTTTGGTCCCTTCTCTCAACTCACTCTCTGTCTTTTACTATGATCACTACAATACCTACTTGTCTTCTGTTTTAAGCCAGACTGTGAGTCCTTGACCTGGAGGACAGATGACTTTGTTTCCTTTCTCCTGAACTTCAGGCTTCACTAGACATGGACAGTACTTACCTCTGATCTCACCGACATCACTGTCTCTGGAACTCAGGGTTTTATGGGCGTGTACTGGGAGGGCATTTGACTAAAGTACCAGAGATTTAAATGGAAACACTCTGTGCCTGGGGTCAAAGAGGAGTGGGAAGGGAAGGAGTTAGAGGGTTGGCCCCACAGAAAATGGATAATGTTGAAGTCACCTGATCAATCTCTCATTCCACTTAATAGTATCCCTTTCAATCCATTTAAACTCACACCTGGGGCTTAGAGGTCGGTCCTTTATATGCTCTAGGGAGGCCAGCAGCATTCCCCTTGTGAGGATAAAGTGGCCCTCTAAATATCTGGAAATTTTCTAAGAATAAACAGCATTGTTTTCGGGTTGTTTTTGTTGTTGTTGTTGTTGTTGTTCCTGAGCATTTCATTCAGCATAGCCTGCTAATAACAGCCTCAAAATTCAAGCTACCTCTTAGTCCAAATTTCCAAGCCTTCACTGTTAATCCTTTTTTAATTGACATGAAATGTATTTCCAATTATTAATGGAAAGTGTACTTTCTGGAGTCTAATTAAATGCTCTAATCACATTTCTACCATTAAAAATGGTTTTAGGTTTTTGTTGTCGCTGTTGTTTTTCTAATGAGCTGTTTACTCTGCTGATAACTGCAGTGTGGACAAAGGGGAGATTCAAAAACAACTCCAAACACTCAAAAAGAAATAGCTTTGCTATTGATAAAAATAATAACCTCATGTACAGCAGGGGGTGGTAAGAAAGCCTAAATTTATTGCTGCTGTGTCGAATGCGCAAATGTCACTTCCTTAAAGAGGGAAAATTGGTTTTTAAGCCTGGTTTGGCAGCCAGAATCTCTGGCAGTCTGCATAATATTGGATTTTTCAAGCTTTCTATGATGCCCCAGGGTGGGGTGTTTTGCATGCAAATTGCAAATTATATAATGCTAAAGATGTTATATAAGGGAAAAATGAAAACTCTGTTCTCATTCTTTTAATTTTATTTTTTTAGTCTTCAACCTTTCTGGCCCTTTGAATTCAGCTAACGTTTACTGAGCACGTACAGTGTCAGGTGTTTTTAGGTCACTTAACACTTGTAACAATGATTTGAAAGAGGCAGAATTATTCCATTTTTGTGGATGAAGAAACGGGGGCTCCGAGAGTTGAAACGACTCAGCCATCCTGTAAGAAAGAGGTTTGGCTCAATGTTCTGCTCTGAAGCTTCTCAAACTCCGGGAGGGCCTGTTAAAACACAGATTGCTGGGCCTTACCTCAAAGTTTATGACTCAGGAAGTCTGGGCTGGGGCCCAAGAGTGTGTATTTCCAAGACATTCCCAAGTGGCTCTGATGCTGAGGGTCAGGGGACTCCACTGTGAAAAACACTCCCTCCAACACGCCCCCTCCCTCCTCCTCAGACTCCTTGACCTTACAGCTAGCAGGATTCCAAGAGGTCATTCAATCCACGTGCCCACTTCAGGTGGGGAAAATATTAATTACACCTCTTTTATAGATCAGTCCTCAGAGCATTGTTGGGGTCAAGAGAAAGAATGTCCTGTCAAGAGCCAGCCAGGCAGGAAGTACCAGGTTACTAACATTTATCATTGGGTTGACATTTAGCAGGTAGGGCACCTTTAAAGTGTGAGCTCATCTAATGAGCTAATTCACCACCCTGCCCCCGCCCAGTTAGCCAAACCCCAACTGGATGTCAGTCAGCTGGTTAGAGCAAGTCCTTTCCCTGTGCCAGGATCAAAGCCCGTCGCCCATGATGGGGGCAATGGGGAGTAGGTGGAGCAGGGGTGGGAGGCAAAAAGAGTCCTTTAGACAAGGCCTGGGCCTAACTTCCCCAAGGCCCTTGTCTACTCTAGAGGGAGCTACTTAGGTAACTCACACAAGCCCAGCAGAAGAACACCTGGGTTGGAGAAAAATATTTATCATTTTATCTTAAACTTGTATATACCCCCCTAATATACTATGAACTATTATTTTAGTGATTTAGTAAGTTATGGTCTTCCTTGTACTCTTACACCTACAAAATGCTTAATTAAAAAAAACAACTTGAATATTTCTATATAAATATTTAAAATAAGATACAATTTTTGTAGCCCTATTTATTATGTTTCTTCCCTTTTTACAATTGAAAGGAAGCTTCAAAAGACTGACCTGGGCCTTTCTCTCTCAACTCTGAGGGAATCTAACTACTGTGCCTAAGGGTGTGGAGCAACCACACTCCACAAAGCAGAATTTATCAACATCCAAGTAACCAAGGATTCCAGCCCACACCTCTGTGGGCAACCTCACCTGCCCCAATGGAGTAGGAAGAACATGGCCCTATAGTTGTCTGGCTGTGGGATCAGGGATATCTCCATCTGCAGAACCTCTAACTAGCCTCCCAACCCAGGCCCAATTCTCTTGCACCAACATCACTGCAGCGAAAGCCAGATCTAAGCATTTCATTCCCCAGTGGCACCTTCCATGGGGTCATGGGAATAGGACAAAGCCCACAAGCCTGAGCACAGGAGCATAGCTGAGGCCAGGTTTCTCTTCTGATTTCATTGATTGACAGTACTGGGTTTACTTGCTAGCTATCTCAAGGTTTTTATGAAAAGAATTAGTGTATCAAGTCACAATCAATGAGGAAAAACAAAGACATTCCCATTTAGGATTCCACGTCCACTGTTTGCATATGATTGCAGTGAAAAAGGGGGAAGTTCAATAGCTACAGAAATGCAAGTGCATTTTTCTTCACCTTAGTTTTTAAATCAAGCCTTATACTTCTCCCTACATTTTCATTGAATTTGACCTTGGGCCTTTAAATGCCAGCACATCTGCACATCTGATAATGCTGACTCTAAAGACATGAACAACCAAAAATAAAGAGGGGGTACAGGCACTTCTCAGAAAACACACAGCTGGGGTGGTGCAGGACGGGGATCTGCCCCCAGGTCCCTCTCATTTCAGCCACACAATCTATCTACATGAGGTGGGGCAGGGGACAATTATGGCTGGTGTCTCCAAAAGCCAGAACCTGGGCCAAGGCCCCTACCATCAACAACAAGTCCAGTGTGCTGAGCTCACTGTACGAATCTGGTCAATCCTTCATCCGGTCTGAACCTGAAACTCACACCTTTTTTGTTTCCTTCCAGCTTTGATATTCCAGTTGAGTAAAAACCATTCATCTTTTTCCATTCTTACAGACTTGACTGTCAGGATAGAAAGAAAATGTATTTTTGAATTCTTGCAGATCTAAAATACAGCTTAATCGCTCTGATTTTTTTTTTTTTTTTTTTTGGCTTTTCTGTCTCTCCATTGCTCTGTCCCATTCTCTTTCTCTGCCCTTTCTTATTTTGCCTTCGTCCATTCTTGTCCCCTCTGCTCTCCATTCGCTCTCCTCTGCATCGAGTGGTGGGCCAGCCTCTTCCACTGTCACTGCCCCTGAGATTGCTAAGTGGACAAAGCTGGGTAAGCAAACATCACAAATATGCTGGGTGACCTAGAACAAGCCAGTCGCCTTTTTAGGCTACGTGTTCTTATATATAAATTGGGAAGTGTGGACCCATTGATCTTTCAGATTCTTTTCTCCATATAGTAATTCAGCATATTCTTCGCCCACCCCAGAAGATAAAATTGTTGATAGCACCCCGGGGCTCCTGCCCACCTTTCCTAATGTCACCTTCCCTTTTGTCTTTTATATGCCTCTGTAGGAGATGTGAGTTTTCCCAGGGAGGCTGAGTGCCCCCACTCTACCTGGGATGAAAGCTCGGACACTTCTTGGCAAGTGAGCAGACCAGCTAAATGGTGCCAACAGTGACTGATGGGGCAAGTTCTGATTCAGCAACCAGAAGAGCTTAAGGGCACTTCAGTAGTTCTCAGACGAAGGACTCAAGAGCAACGAGCAATATGAATCTATTAATGACAAACCATGTCATGGAAAATGGATGAGCCTTGGGATGAGCTTTACAAATGAGGGCATAAAAGGGACAGAGTGGCTTTGATGTTGTGGACCTGAGGGACACTTCTGACCACAACTAGTGAAATCATGGAACTGGCAGGCAGCAGCTTAAAGGAGAATGCAGTGAAAGATGAGGAACAGTTGCGAAAAGAATTAAATTAACCATAAGCTCAGAAGTACTGCATGCTGAAACCTATATTACTGCTTTCATACTAAATAATTTTTGGTGACCATGCTGCCTATCCTTGCAACCTTAGTAAGTTCTTTGTTCAACAACAACTCTATTAATGGTGTTAATTAATACACCGTGGTTGTTCTGACTTAGTGTGGGTATGATATGAAATCTATAGCCTCCTCTGATCATGATATGAACCCTTCTCTCTCTGGTCCTTTCTTGCTCTTTGGGCCTCATCTCCATACAGAGCCAATATTGAGTTGATATGCATTGGTTCAGTTTTACCAGTTGACAGAAGATTAAAACGCTCTATACTATTGGCTAAATACTCATGGGCTGCACTCCCAGAGTGTACCCACTGCTTGCCTCATTCTACCCCTTAAAGTCCCTCATCATTTCCCAAGATCCATTAACTAGAGTGATTTCCTAGATCTGCTGGGCATCTCCTGAACCTGCACTATGTCTACCTTTGGTTGTTTTGTTCCAATTGGTTGGGGTGTGTGACAGGCAGAGATAGGCTACTTAGATCCTTCCTTAGTGCAGGATTTATTGTTCCACTGCAAGGAATCCAGCCAGCAGACACTGTCCAGGATTTGCTTTGGCTGCAGAAAGCCAGGGTCTTGCTCTTTCATGTGAAATAAATGAGCAAGATAGAGTTTAAGGCCCTGGCCATTTCAGCTCAGCGGGGGCTTTTCTGATAGGCAATATTTTCTCAAGACTTCCCTATGGGATTGGTCAAAATGTTGTTGGACCTGGATCTTGGTGCAGCACGTCCCCCTGCCCAAACTTGCTTCCTCCCTCTTCCTGCCACAAGTGGACACCTAATGAACCTTTGGCACACCTAACTCTGTCTCAGTATCTTCTTCCAGAGCACCCACAGTGCCACAATGTAAGTTCTATGGGTTGTTAAATATTTTTACTACCAGCTCTATTTACATAAACCAAGTTGCTTTTAGATCCCAATGCACTTCATAGTCTCTCATGGTTCTAAACCTGATCCCTCTTTGTTCCTTCATCCTGATACATCTGCCATGTCACCATTCTTCACATGGCTCACTCTACTTACTCCTTCAGAACCCATTCTCATAGATATTAGTCCTAGGCAGCCTCTCATGGTTGCATTAGAGTTTTATTGATGTGTCATATACTACCACAAACTGTAAGTTAAAACAGCACAAAATGACTATCTCAGAGTTTCCATGAGCATGAGTTCACTGGGTGTTCTTGTCCTAGTCTCACAGACCTGGAATCAAAGTGTTGACTGTGGCTGCAATCTCATCCAAGGCTTAGGTCCCCCTTCCAAGTTTATTCAAGATTTTGGCAGAAATCAGCTCTTTGTAGTTGGATAGCTGAAGTCCCATGATGTTGTTTGCTTCCTTCTAGGCCAGCATAAGACTGTCTCTTTGGGGCCTCACTTTCTTTGGAAAGGCTCACCTGATTAGGCCAGTCTCACCCAGGGTAACCTTCAGTTTGAACAACTCAAAGTCAAGCCATTAGTAAAGTCATCACAGGAGTGATACCCCATCATATCCACAGATCCCACTCACACTCAAGGGGAGCAGCCTCTATCTCCAGTGTAGCCAGTCACCATGGCAGAGAGAGTAAGTTTCACACTAACAGTGGAATGCTCTGACCTAGAAGTAATACAAGTGCTTTTGATCACAATTCGTTCATTAGAACTAGCTGTGTGACTCACCCAAGTACACCACAGCCAGGAAGCTTCTGGAAAGAGTACACATGGAAATATTGGGCAACCACCACTAAGGGCTATCACTGAAGGTAAAGACTGGTCTTTAGAACTTTCTCCAGTGACTGAAACACAGTCAACATATACAGACATCAAGAATTAACATTTCCAAGTTATCTTTATGGACTTTCTTTTGTTTTTTTCCTCCCTTATTTTACCATTCTTGAAACTCCAAAAATGGCAATTCATTCCTATATTTCCATGGTTGATTTGCATTGATTAATGGTTTGATAAAAAGTATTGTTACTGAAATTAAGGAAAAAATCAATATTTTAGAAACAGAAGAGTATAAAACATTTCAATGCTATTATATTAAGTAAAATATAGATTTCTAACATGTATATGATTCTTGTCAATTTTCTGAAGTCCTTAGGGGTCTTCAAGAGGTGCTAAGTGTAGTTCTTCCTCCTACAATCCTGAAAAAAAAAGTTAAATTATGGTTAGAAAGGAGGTAAGGCATGACTTAAATATTCATAGCAACCATTTGCATTATTCCTTTAAGCAAATGCCCTTGAAGAGGCAAATTTGGAACATTTCCTACATTCTAGCATTTTTTAATCTTGTTATCAGGGTGATACAGATGAACGTCAGAGCAATGACGCACCAAGAGTAATTCAAGCAGCCAGAGCATAGGATGATACATTTGGGAGAAGCAATGAGCCAGCTGAGGCTGTACCAACCTTTCCTCCAACCACTGGTTTAAAATAGAAAACTATAGTTTATCCAATGTTTGGTCTGCCTAAAATGTGTCTACAGAATCATTATTAATGACTCCACTTTGATTTTTCTTGTATAGTTGGAGATTTTAGACATAATTATCAAAGCAATACATTTTAACACCCTTTAGAGATGGACAAAGTGGAGTCATGGACAAATAGACATAGAAAAGAGTGGCGCCTTCTGTTACTCACAGCCAATGTTCCCAGCCCATCATCAGACAAGTCCAATTCTTGTCCCACAAAAAGATACCAGGCATGGCAATGAAAGCCAGGGTTAAGAGGCTATAAAAATCCTGTCTGACCTGTGTCCATCCTTTGGTATTGAGGTAATGGAAAGAAATGTCATTACCCAAAGTTCCATGTGACATAAGAGCAAGGGAACCATTCATTTAGAAGCATTCATATTCTAAAACTTAAAGATCTCAGATCCAGGCTGAGAGGGGCAAGGGAAGATGAGTTGAGGCAGTAAGAAGAGGGCATCTGGGTGCATAACACAATCCAGGCTTGTAGGAGCTACACGTAATAGGCCTGGAGTAGGTGCTCACTTGATGCTCCACGTAGCAAGACCTGGACAGGCTAAGGCATCAGATCTGAGCAGATATAGATGGAGTGGGATAGACTATGGGGACAAGAATAAACCAGTGTGGGGCCAGGGCTAGCATCTGGAAGCAGAGAAAGAAAAGAAATAGAAATAGGGTAAAGACCTAAGCTTAATGCTAAAAGGAATGATAAACAAGTATGCCAGGTATGCCACAGGACCTAGGATTCAAGTGGAAGGAAATCCAGGTCATTAATTTCCTACAATAGCACATCTCCCTCTGGTTCTCTTTTTAATGATTCAGGGATATCTTTCCTTTTTCTGCCTTAAATCTGAAGGTCATTTCTAAAATGAGTGCAGGAAACAATGCACAGGTATAAACACTATGAAGTCTGAGGCTCGACCACTGCAGCTGCATAAGAAACAGTTGAGCATGGTGCTGATAATTATGAGCTGGGAGAATGAGGATGCCTGAGAAGGGCAGGCCCCTCATGCATGTAGCTAGCTATGTTTTTGAGCATTGCTTTTGGGCCATTCCTTGTGCAAAGTGCCAAAAAAAAAAAAAATAATCAGGACATATAGTAGGTGCTCGATAAATACTTTTTGAATGAAGACATAGCTGGTCTTTGTCCTTAAGGAGTTCACGGGCCAACAGAACAGAACATAGAGCATATCTATCAGGCATTGGCTGCCTGCTCCATTTAACAGAGAAAGCAAGATAGAAGCATTTCTTTGGGGTTCTCTCAGCTTCCCTGGTGAGAAACAGGAGCCATTTGGCAAATGTCAGCAAGATAAGTAAGCCTGTTGTACTGACATGAAGACTTTTGACAGAAACATAGACATTTCTTAATGGAGTGCAAAGCCAATATGAGGTTGAGGGAACTTTCAGGGAGGCACCCAAGATTGTACACCCTAAAAAGCACAGCCACATCCCCAGCGCTGCTGGATTTCACAACCCTCAGAGCAGCAGCAGCCACTTGATTCAACAGGCTGAATACTTCTTAAAATATTTTCAACCCAGAAAAACCCTGAGCAGGTAGTCAAATGAGCTCCACAGATCTGGTGGACTGTTTGGCAGGTCCATGAACTTGAGAGTAAAGGACATTCTTCTGCATATCTTCCCTTGAAAATAGAAGAAATCCATTTGTTACCTCACACAGGATATGCAAGGCTTTCTCTGCTCTCATTCTACAAACTATCTCAAGGGTTTGGGTGGGGATTTGTCAATTATTAATGTTAATAGGCAAGTTCACAACTCCATCTGATATTGGCCCCTTGACCCCAAATTCAAGTAACCTGCACTGATTGTTAGTATGGAAATAAAAACAAATCATTACCACGGACTCCCTAAAGTCAAGAATCTATCCTTGGGAAACTAGGGCAGATGACTTGACCTTCTGAGGCATACTGGGAGATCTGGACAAGAAGAGAGAATGAGCTAAAGCCCAGGATAACAGAGAATCTGGGCAACAGGAAAGTCAGTCACTCACACTGTCAGGCCCTAGAGAGGTAAAGCAAACTCATGTCCCAGTTGAATGAGCATTGGCACATTAGGGTAATTATCTGAAAGTAAGGTTGGGGGTGAAGAAAAATTACTTTTAATAATAGTGACTCAAAACCAAGACAAAGGTGGAGGACCAGATACCATGCAGTGGTCAGTAAACAACTAAACTCGTTACTCTATAGGATAATGCAGGAGAGAAACACAAAAAGAGATTTTAAGAAGCTCAGGGAGTTAGGAAAGAAAAAAATGTTGCCTTGAATTCCCACCATAGGCTGTGGACAATAAAATCTGAGACAGAAGCAGGCTATTCCTCAAGCTGTACCATAGGCAGATAGAAAAGTAATACTGACTATAATCTTTCAGTAGTTTGATTCTTATCTAAGGAAACAAACTCTACGGAAGGTTGGCTCATGGGTGTCCCTTGCATGATGATGCCGTTGACCAGTATTTCTTGCTTTTTTTCCCTGAGACTCCAGTACCTGATTTATGCTCTAGCCATAAGGAACTTGCTTGATGAATAAACCATCTTCTCTCACCTAGGTTTCTTTGCTTATACTGTTCTTGATTTTTGAATATTTCTACCTGGAGTACTCCTGAGCATCCTTCAAAATTCAGCCTCAAAGTTTTCTATTTACGTTTCCACAACCTTCTGAAATGCTAATGCTTCCCTCCTCAGTTTACCAGAGCACCTTGGATTTACCCCCTCTGAACACATTTTTTCATCCTTTATAATTGGTGGTTACTTATCTGTGCCACTAACCTGTGAGCTGCTTCAGCCTGGACTGTGACATCTCTCTTTAAGCCACAGCACTGGGATTAAGGCCTAACATATCAGTAGGTGCGGGATAAACACTTGTTGGCTGTGAAAAATGAAAGAATAGATGGAAAGTTACTAAGGCTGAGATCTTCAAAACATCCTAACACTTATAGATCAAGAAAAGAGATTCTAAAGTCTTCATTTTACAATTATAGGAAGATTGTGTTAAACTTCAGGATGTCTTTATGATTTTATATATTTCTGATTTGAATGCAGTTCAACAAAGTTGTCTTCATTGATGAGGCCTAAGTTTCTCAGGACAACCATTTGGAAGAAGTACATTGATTTGGATGTTTGTGTTTGGTAAAACCAGTTTCATTATTTAGACATGTCTCTGTGAGTTTGTTTTGTTTCAACTGCTATGCAAGTAGTAATACAATCTGAAATCTACAAAATTATATAACCGCAGAACACTACAGTTAGACCCTGATAAGCAGTGGAAGGGACTCCCACAGTCAAGAACTCATCACTATTTTTGTGTCATTATATACTTTGAACTTTCTAAAGTGATGTATAAGCAACATTGAGGGAAAAAATCGCATGGGTACCATGCTGTATATAATATCTATAAAGCTCTTTCAACCATTTCCTCGTCAAAGAGTCCATTGCCTTTGGGGTCTAGCCAATCTTGCAGACTCCCCAGGAGACCTAAGTTTCATCATAGAAACAGTCAATAATGAGTCCCAAGGTTCAAAACCTCAATTTTTACCCAAGGTCCCAGGAACAATTTCCCGTGACTCCCATGACTTCCATTTACTTGTAGAATCAGAGAACCAAGTTTAAGTTCTTTCTAAATTTATACTCTCAGAATATTTTCCTGACACATCCAGATCCAAAGCCCAAATACTTCTTAAAATAAATCTTCCTTCCAAAGTTAAATTTTGAAATTTGAAAAATTCCTAGTTAGCCATGTTATTAGAAAGATACAATTGAGAAAACAATATAAGAGTTGAGAACCCCCAAGTTAACTTCATTTTCTTTTTAATTTCCCTAGGAAATGACCTTTATATTTATGTTTGGCTGACACTGAGAATGAGTTTGCATTAAACGGCTGCATGGTACCCTGGACGGGAGAGTGGAAAAGAGGTTCTAAAAAATATCTGTGCAGCTAATGATGATACAGTATGTTTAAGTAGATTTCAGAATTCATAATATGTTTTCATTTCTTTTAACTCTCACAACAGACAGGTAAGGCTTAGTTTGGTGAGTAAGCAAGATTGTCTCCTGGAAAGAGCAAAAGTTATAAAATTAAACAAACCTAGCCTCCAATTTCAAGAGTGCCATTTATTAGCTCCATGATCTTCATTTGGTGGCTTGATGTGTCCCAGCATCAATTTCTTTCTAGGCAAGAAATTGATACCAATCTCATGTCCACATCGTTCACTCAATAAGCATGTACTGAACTTCTACCCTGTTACAGGTGCCTGTAGAGATTTGGGAATACAACGATGAAAAGACACATTCTTAAAATTAATATAAAGAGTAAATGAATTATCAGGCATAAAGCTCTTGCCATTCAACAAATGTTCAGTAAATATTATGCTCTCTTATAGTTTATTTTATAGGTGAAGATATTAAATTTAGAATATTTATATGACTTGTGGTCACATATAATGGCCATATACCTAGTAAGTGACAAAAATCAGCACTTAAACTAGACATATCATTCAGTGTTCTGACAGGAAATTGGTCCCTCAGCTGGGATTTTGGAAGAGATTTTGTAAGGATTATACTATTTACAGAAATGTTTGTCAGGTTAAGGGAACATTCAAAAGAATTGTTGATATACCTGGAGTCTAACATTGGCCAGAAGTCCTTAATAGCCTCTAGCCCTACAGGGGACAGGGGAAGGGGGTATGGAACAGAAGGTCCACCTGCAGAGCTGTAGCCTTGAAAGAACACAGCCCCTGCCAAAACCACTCTGAAGCAGGGAGGAAGCAGGGAGAATAAAGCCTTAGCCTTGCTCTCCTCCTCATCTCTGGTCTCCTACTGGCCCCGCTCACTGGCTTCTGGCCTAATGGTATAAGTAACTATATTTACTTTCTAAATCTCACAGAACTTGTTTTCCGTCAGCTTAGCAATGGCCTTACTCAGGGCAGGATATGTGTGTGTGTGCGCGTATACTGGAGTCCATGTGAATGTGTGCGTTGGAGACTCTCCGACATCATTCACAAAGTCTGGCATAAACCAGGCAGTCATTAAATGATTCCAATTGCATTAAATTAAATTGAATTGCTTTAAAATGTTTGGGTTCCATTGAATAGTGCATGAGCTTTAGGGTTGGGGTATTTCATCATGTATCAGTGCTGTGCCCACTGCTAAATTTATGCCAAATATAGAATAGTGATGAGGCAAGTGCACTATAAAGCCAGCTTATTTGGGTTTAACTCCCAGCTCATCCATTTCCTATTTATTTTACATTAGTCAAGTTTCTTAGACTCTTCTGTGCCATTTCTTCACCTGAAAAATAGCATAATAATTTACCCATCTCTAAAGCTATTATAAGGATTTAATAGTTTGGAGCCAAAAAGTGCTTAGAATAGGGAGTGTTCAATATGTGTGTGTATTTTAAGTTGTATAACCATCCTCAGCCTCAATTTCTTCATCTGTAAAAAGAGTAAACATTACATCAATCTCCTAGGGCTGTGAAAATTGCAGAGAAAAATGTGTACAAAAGGTCTTAGCACAAGGTCCAGCACACAAGAAACTTACATCATTTTTTTCCTCCCTTGTTTTCTCTCTTTTTTTTTCCCTCACCTCTAATACAAGCCTGACCTCACCACCAAAAAAAGTCTATTCATATTAGGATTATATGAGGATCAAATAAAAATACACATACACATATACATATATACATACACATTCAAATGCATATACAGGTTGGGGCATACTAGGGTTATGTGAGGAATACACACATACACACACACACACACAGGGTGGGGAAAAAGTAGGTTTACAGTTGGTCTTATGGAAAATAATACAATAATTAATAAATAATACAAGAATAAACTCACAACTGTAAACCTATTTTTGCCCCACCCTGTGTATATGTATGTGTGTGTATATATATATCTTTATTATACATATCAATATATTTATATCTATCTATATTTTATAAATATACATATATATTCTCCATGAAAATGTTCTTCACATGGCAGAGCCCTTGCAAATGTTTATTTCTCTTCTTTCTCTTCCCCCAGGAGGCTTGGGACCTACCCAAAGGAGAGAGACTTAGATGCTGCTGAGGAGAAGGTGGAGTCCTCTCCAAAGCATCCATCTTTAAGACAAAGCACTAGTTTAATTACTCAGTCTGTCTCTCTGTGCCTCAGTTTGTTCATCTGCAATGTGAGGGTTCTAGGGGACCTATTGATATCAGATTGTTCTGGGTGATTTGACTGGAATGAACATCAGAGAACTAGAGGTGCAAAAGAGGGGTGCAGAAGCTGAACTCTGATCATGTCCCTCCTTTGCTCCACAGTCCTCAGAGTGCCCTCATTGGCTCAGGGCAGAAGAAAAACTCCTTAAACCCTGCCTTCTATTGCCTCTATAACCTAGAAAGCAACATGGTCAGCCCAAGCCCTGCCCAAATACTACATTCATCATCAGCACAAGAGTATCTGCTACTTTTTCAGTGCGTGCTGAACTTCAATCTTTCAGGTCTTGGTTCATGTCTTAATTCATTCCTTGAAGACTATTTCCTTAGTGTTTCTCCTGTAGAAAATGTTGTATTAAAGACTTCCCAGTAGCCAGTTAAAAGATTGTGACCCTCTCCTACTTACTCCCATTACTCTTGGTTAATGTCACCATCTTAATGCTAATTTTACTCTACCTTGGATAACTGCAAGAGGAGCTTCTCTCCTACTTGTCCATCTATTTTCTGAGAGCAAAGATGGCATCTTATTCATATTTGACAGTCTTTACTGCAGTTAGGATTGTTGACCTGCTGATATTATATGTTTAATAAATATTTCTCTATGACTTGATTAGTTAATGAATAGGTCTGAAGACAGACCTTACATGTAAAAATAGTTATGTTTGGAAATAAGAAAATTTTAAGTCAAAAACAAGTTCAAAATTTGATTTTAAATAACTAAGATCTAGAACTTGCACCTAATTCAATTATAGAAAAAAAAGTGAATGCAATTGAAAAATGATAAAACAAGGGATTTAATTTTTATTCTAGATTGTCTGGTTGCAGCTTGACCATTATGGATAAATAAACAATTACTGTCAGCCCTGGTAAGGTGTAAATGCTAACTAAATATACCAATTTGAATGGTATTGCATTATGTAAATAGTATTGATTATTTTTCTTGTTTCTATTAGAGTAAATCATTGTGAGAAAATAGCCTTCCAAATCAATGGTTTTCATTTAAACCTAATTATTTTAATTATTCTCCAAAGCAACCATGTTATATTCTATCTGTACATCCCAGGAGATACTGAGCTTATGCACACACACATGCACACCAGAATCAGAGACAGACAAGGAGATAGCAAGCACCTCTGCACCTTGCAATTTGAACCCTCTTCAGATCAAACTCCACCCTCATGGAGAACCCCCTGCCCACCTTCACTCATGTTCCCTTTCTGGAACACTTCCTGTCACCACCACAGTGTGGACCCCACATCTGTATTTGCCTCATCATTTGATTCATGTGTTTAATTCTTGGTTCAAGTAAAGGTGAGCAAATGTGATGCTGATGGGCCTGGAAAGCTGTGTATGCAGGGTCCCAGCTTGAGCTAAGACTGGGCCAGGTACTCATGCGCAGGTAGGTGGAGTAACAAGAAGCCACCTTTATGCATGACACAAGGAAAACATTTTTGCATATGCATTTGTGGGGAGTAGAGGGAAGAAGTGTCTTTTGTATTTCTTGGTCCCCCAGCTCTGTGGATGTTTCAACCATGAAAAGAGGGGTGCCTCCTCAACTTAGACCTGAGATGCAAGGGCACAACATCACTGTTTCCATGTGTAGGAGACATGAGGTTGACATGATGATAGGGAGAAGAGCCTCCACGAGAAGCTCAGATTTTTTGATGTCCTGAGGTGGGAAGTCATGCCCCATTGACCCTGTAATGCTGGCAGCTTCTGCACTCAACTAGAGGTGCATCCAGAGGGCTTCCTCCATAGGTCCTCCAGGTGAGGGAGAACCAGAGCAGATGGATGATAAAGGACGCGCTCGAGAGCTCCAGTGACACAAATATTCTGAAAGCACCAAGAACGCAGGGGTGGCAATGAGACAGAGAAATTGTCATTACTATTACATTGGCTTTATTTGAACAGAGCAAATAATGAATCCTAAAGAAATTCTCCACTTAAGGAGCAGTTGAAAGAACCATTGGCTTGCAGAAGACAAGGGATGTTTCTCTTTTATTATCTTAAAGCTCATTTGGAGGAGAGAAGTTGGAATTTTAAGCACCTCTGGGGAAACAAGCGGGTGTGATTATAAGAAAGAGCCCATCAGTTTGGCTGCAGGAAGAATTACTAATCATCAGAGCTCACCAACAATCAGACATGCCTCCTCAGGAGGTAGTGAATGCACTCTCAGTGGAAGTATGTAAGCAAGGAGACCAGCTCCCATCAACAATATGGAGCTCACTTGGGGGTCGAGGGAAAACTAGCCATTGTATGCAAGTAAAAGTGACAAATTCATCATCATTCCAAAGAGGAGGCAAAGGGCTAGTGGGCTGAAGCTACAAGGAAATAAATTTTATCTTATTAGCAAGAGCATATTACCAACAAAACAGCCAGTCATGAGTTAGCAAAATAGCTCTTTATCACCAGATGTGTTCAGGCAAAGTTTAGCTGACTCCATAATAAGGTTGCATTTCTCTGGAAAAAAAGATAGAAAATTACTTGTGTGTGTGCAGTATTTTCTTAACAGATAAACCTTTTTACTGGCTGAGTTGATGTGTAGAATTTCAGTAATGATGATGACGTAAACTCTATTAACGATAACAGAGAAGACTTGCATTGCACTTACATAATGTCTTCCACTATTCTAAGCACTTTAAAAGTATAAACTCATTTAATTCTCACACAAACCTATGAGGCAAGCATTAATATTACTCCCATTTTACAAATGAGAAACTGGAGCACACAGAGGTTAAGTAACTTGTCTTAGATTTCACAGCTTAAAAACAAGGTCTCAGTTAACAAGCCCAGCTCCACGACCCAGGCTCTGAACTAGCATACTACCTCAGGTAAAGTGGGAGTGGGGGGCTCAGAAATTATTGAGGGTACCTCAAGGGCTCAGCAATCTTGAGGTATTAGGTAGGATAGATAATAAACCAAGGCAGGAAGGAGGAGGGAGACATGGTCCAAAATCTTACCAGGTGTTCCAACATTACAGGAAACACCATGCTAACTTGGGAGAAGGGCAGACCTTGAAATTCTATGAATCTTCTCCACTATCTAAGGGAAAGAGAACCTTTGAAACTGCTTTCATCCCAAGGCCTGAAAGTCTGGAAAGGGTCCATAATGCCCAAAGAAAGGAGCTCATTGACACCTTTGAGTATTCACGACCCCCTCAACACAGAAAGCTGACACCACCTTTACCTGTCAATCAATATGTAATTTCTTCACGCCATCCTGCCAACTATATAAGTCCTCGGAACAAAGAATCTCAAATCGGCACCGGCCTCTGGTTGCTGGGCCTTAGGCCACGTGGCCTCTGGCCATGCATGTGCATTTGCTTACCTTCCTAGCTCTCTGTCCCCACACTTGTCACCTGAGCCTTTGGCCACCTTACTTTTGCTGCCCTTACCCTGTTTCACCCTGTGCTTTTCACCCTTACCACCATCTTAATCAGGCCTGTTCTTTTCCATGAAAATGGGTCACAGGTCACCACTAAACACTGCTTGCACACTAATAGACTCGCTGATCTGTAATTCTTTACTGCATTGGTGAGAATAACTGAGTTTCTAGACATTTCTCCTGTAACAGATGTACCTCCAATAACTGAGTTCACCCTGAAGCACAATTTAGAAAATCACTGAACTAAAAATTCTATAATGTTGATTGAACAACAACAGCAACAACAACACCTTATAGACACAGACACCAATATAGTGATTACCAGAGGTAAAGGGGGATGGGAAGAGGTAGAAGAGGGCAAAGGGGTGATAAATGGTGATGGAAGGGGACTTGACTGGGTGGTAAACACACAGTACAATATACAAATGATGTATTATAGAACTGTACACCTGAAACCTATATACCTGTATTAACCAATGTCACCCCAATAAATTTAATAAATAAAAAAATTCTTTTAAATTTAAAAAATTAAATAAAAATTTAAAAATCTGCAAGGTCTCTTCTGGCTTCAATTTCTAAATGGAGAAATTCTCATATGCAAAGCTCAGATAACTTGGGCTTTGCTGAGTGAAATGAACTTGTTCTTATTTACCTGGATGGAGTAGCCCAGGAGGGGCCATCTCTTAGCAGACAGCAGTGTCTGTCTGGCCTGACTACAGAGAGAACCACACTGTCTGTGGCCTCTCTCTCTCTTTTTTAAGACTTTCCAGTAAATAGATGCTTCCCTCGTAGAAAAGTCTCTCTTTATCTTTGGGTCATAGATTAGCCCCTAGGAACTCATTATGAAAATAAAATGAAGGTCAACAGAAAGGAAGAAAAGAAGACACAGGGAAAGAAAAAAAAAGGAACAAAGAAAGATGTAAAACCAGGCAGATACAAAGAAAAGGAAACAACATGATGCAAGCTTTATGTTATTAATAACATGGTGAATGCTAAATGTCAGCCCCCTCAGCTGGTGGAGAAAAGCAGACTTCACTTATATAACGCCCCTAACTAGAATAGTCTTCTTGTTCTACTCTCTCTTCTGTCATTTGCTAAAACTGGGTAGACACACGAGCCAAGGATCTTAACAAGAATTCAAACTTTATTCCAAAGCTACCATATGCTCAGTTTGAAACCAAACTCTGTAGCATATGTGCCCAACAACAACTGAGTGCAAACAGTTACAAGGGAACGTCAAGCACAGAACGGCTTCATGCATTTGTCTTCAGGAATTCCCAGAACCCTGCTAAGCATTCTAAATCCCGCCAGCTTTCCTGGTCCTCTTCAGGACACATCTCAGTTCATAGGCTCTGGGGCTTCAATGCCTTAAACTCTCTAGGGATTCTTCATAAATTAAAACAACCTTCCCAGTTTACCAACATTAAACAAACACATTAGAGAGAATAGAGCATGATGTGAGAGATGAAAGAGAGGGATTTCAGAAACCATCAAAATAATAATGTTATTTTTCAGATGAAGAGACTACACCCCAAGGACAGTCAGGACTAGAATGTGAATTTCTGGTCTCTAACCCAGAATTTTGAGTTGTGTTTTTTTTCTTCTTCCTATTACTCTACTTGATATATGTCTTTGATCCCTATTTTCTTTAATCCCCCTCTTCTTTATAGGCTCACAAAGAGATTCCATGAATGTGGCTGGCCATCTCATGTTCCATATATTTTGAAAGAGGACAAAACCTACAAGAGGTCCATTTGATGACAGGTAAATTTCCTCATAAGAGAAAATTCAATTCTTGCTCATTTTAACATATTACCAATTTTGCTGAAGGTCTAAGCACTCTTTTTGAGGCAGAATAAATAGTTTCTTGTTCCAACTACTCCAAGGTATCATACAGGGTCTCTGATGCCTCCTACACAGTAAGCAGCTAGACAGGGGTAAGCCTGTTCTCTCTCCTTCCTGGTTCCATGTAGACAGTCTCTCTCTCTCTCTGTCTCATGTTCTTATGCTCTGTGCTCTATCTCAGTATCCACAAGCAGACCAGAATATGCTGGTATAAATATTTTAGTACATAATGGAGCAAAAGGCTTAGGTTAGGCCTTGAGCTTACCCTGAACCTTTAATTAACTTGTCACATGTTCTTTCCAATGCTGCCAGGGCAACTGTAAAAACAAAGCTGCTTTTGCAAGATAAATAATAGTAGTATTAGATTTTAACCACAGAGTTGCACAAATATCCATTTGTTCTGATGACATAATGGATTCAGATATAGATGATAGATAGATAGATAGATAGATAGATAGATAGATAGATAGATAGATGATAGATAGATAGATAGGAAGACAGATAGAGCTCTTCCCCACAGTAGAATTAAAAATAATAAATGCAGGCAAAGACAAGAATCACCAGTAGGCAAACACCATGGTAAAATATATTGCAGACAAGATCTACAAGTTAGAGGGTGAGAATTTGAGAAGAAACAGAATTTGCATAATGTCAAAATATCTTACCCAAAGCATTTGTCAACAACAACAAAAAAAAAGAGATAATTTTACAATGAACGAACTTGACAGATGCTCACTTAACGGAGTGATTGAGGGAAGCACTACCAGTGGCAGAGATACAGACATCATGAACCCCCTGACATGATGTATAGAGTACACTACATCACTTTTGTGGCATTCTCAGCAAAGGTACATAATAACTCCAATGATAAGAAAACATTGCACAAATCCAAAGAGAGATACATTCTACAAAATAATTGATCAGTACTCTTTAGAAATGCCAAGGTCATGAAAGATAAAGACAGATCGAGGAATTGTTATAGACTAGAGGCACTAAGGGGATATAAAAACTAAAGGCAGTGTATGAACTTAAATTAAATCTTAAAGAGAAAAAATGTTATTCGAAAAATTGATGAATTTTGAAAACAGTTTATCATTTAGTTAATAATATTGTATCAACATTAATCCTCTGGTTATGATAATTGCATATGGTTATGCAAAATGTTAATACTGTTAGCATTACAGGAAGCAAGTAAGGCATATAAGGGAAAACTTCATATTAGTTTTGCAACTTTTCTTTAAGTCTAAAATTAGTTCAAAATAAAAAGGGAAAATCAAGATGGCAAAGGAGTGAGTGGAAGTCACACTGACCTCCTCCCAGGACCAACTTGGAATTACAACTACATTGTGGAGAAATCACCTGGAACAAACAACTGAACAATAGTGAGAGAGGAGCCTTATAACCTCAAACAGAAGAATCAGTTTTAGCACAACCTAACTAGTAAGGAGTGTGGTAGAGACTTGAGAAGACCGGTGGGATGCCCATGGGCAGCAGCACCTTAAGGATATTGAAATGGCCATTTGGATCCCCCTGAGATGAGCAGGATCTAAATCATAATCGGGGATCTCCAGCCTACAGCAACAGAGCCCAAAAAGTACACAGATAATAACCAGCTGTGAAAAGCATCAGGGCTGCTCTCTGCCAAAGAAGGGCAGCTGGAGACACATAGAGCTGTTTAAAGGGCCAATGCATAAATTTTTATTTGCAGCCACTTACCCTGGTCTCCAGGAGAGGCAGGGTCAGAGTGGGCTGGAGACGCCTAAGGAGAGACTGGGGCAGGAGGCTCTGAGGAGAGAACTGAGGGAATAGTCAGCAGGACCCCAGTGCTGACTTATCCCCATACGGCAGCAGCCATCTTGCTCAGGCAGACCACTTTCTTGAGCAGTAACAGCGTGAGAGAACATAATAGCTCCACCCCTATGAGGGACTTGGCCCTGGCCCAGTAGTCCTAAAGCCTGACTGATGAGTACAAAGTGGCAGCCACAGATAGTAGGTCCCTGGCTAAAGAGGGCTCAGAGTGGTCTAGAGACACTTGAGGAGAGACTGGAGATGGAGGCTTGGGGAGAGAACAGAGAGAGTAGCTGGGGGGATCCCAGTGCTGACTCTTCTCCCATATGGCAGCAGCCATCTGGCTCAGGCAGACCACTCCCCTGAGTGGCGGCAGTGTGAGAGGACCCAAATGCCCCACCCCCAGGAGGGACTCTGCCCCATCCTGTGGTGTCTAAGCTGGCCTGCTGAGTGCAGAGTGACTAGATTAACAGTTGAAGGAGACAGCCATATACAGTAGATTCCTGGAAGTCTCGAACAGACTGCCTAAGATCAGACAGGGTCAACATCTAACATCATCAGAGGTAGATCCAGAAAGGAAAAACAGTGGTATCCTACCACAGAAGTTCACACCACAAAGTTAGGAAATCAAGACAGATCAATTTAAGAAGCAAAAACAAAAAAAGAAGAGCCTCACAAATAATGGGAAGACAAAGAAACACCCCCCAATCAAAGAGAAAGAAGGAATCCCCAGAAAGACAAATAAATGAAATAGAGTCAAGTAAACTATCAGATATGGAGTTCAAAACAATGGTTCTAAGGAAGTTCAATGAGCTCAGATAGAATTACAAAAATCTACAGGGAAACTACAAGGAACTTACTGCAAACTATATCACCATGAAAAAGGACATAGAAACTATCACTAAGAGACAAGAGGAAATGAACACTACAACTCCTGAATTGAAGAACACAGTAGAAGGAATCAAAAGCTGGCTAGATGAAGTAGAGGAACAAATCAGTGAGCTGGAGGATAAGGTAGAAAAAAGCTCCCAGAAAGAGCAAGAAAATGAAAAAAGACTGAAAAAGAATGAAGAGGCATTGAGGGAAATGCAGGAAAACCTGAAACATAGTAATATCCATATAATAGGGATACAAGAAGGAGAAAAGGAGGAGCAGGGATAGAGAACCTGTTTGAAGAAGTAACGATGGAAAACATCGCTTATTTGAGGAGAGAAAAAGTCACACAACTCCAGGAAGCACAGAGGGTCTCATTCAAGAGGAACCCAATGATGCTCACTCCAAGACACATCATAATTCAAATGGCAAATATCAAAGACAAAGAATCTTAAAGGAAGAAAGAAGCAGTAACATATAAGGGAGCCCTGGTACAGCTAGCAGCTGACTTCTCAACAGAAACACTACAAGCCAGAAGGGAATGGCAAGAAATATTCCAAGTCTTGAAAAGCAAAGGCCTGCAACCAAGACTGCTCTACCCAACAAGGCTCTCAGTTCAAATGAAAGGCAAAATAAGGAGTTTCCCAGACAAAAGAAGGCTAAAAGACTACACTTTCACCAAACCAGCATTGTAAAATATGCTAAAGGGACTGCTTTAAGAAGAAAAGAGAGTCTATGAATACCCAGTTCCTTCCACAGTCACCAATACTTGATATTGCCAATATTTTTAATACTTATTATTCTGATTGTGACAATCATGTGGTATTTTGTTACTTTATTATTTTTTGAAACTAAAGCTGTTTTTGTATATTTCTTGCTTATTTCTATTATTTTTAAAAAGCTTTAAATGACTTTTTTGGTATTCTTTATTCATTTTTTGATTAAATGTTTGTCGAATTTTTTCCCTTAAAAAAAAAAAACTATTAACCTTTTTTTAGATGTGTTGCAAATACTTTCCTATTCTATTACTTGTCCTTTAATTTTTTATATGTATATTACTATATAGTCTTAAATGTTTAATATAGTCATATTGTCAATATTTAACTTTATAGCTTCTGGGTTTGAATATTTTACTTCATGGTAAGAAAAATATTATTTTATATTTTCTCCTAAAACTTCGATTTTACATATTGATTTTTAACTCACCTGAATATTTTTTGTACAATGTGTGAAATAAGGCTCTATATTTGTTTTATCTCAAGTAATAGTGGTCCATGCACCTCATTTGTTGAATAAGCCTTATTTTCCCCATTGACTTGAAATATCAATTTAATTATATATTACATTGTTAGACAGATATATGTGTTTGTTTCTAGAATGCCCCTTTTATTTCATTGATTTACTTTATTATTTTTGTGCTGGTGTCATGTTGTTTTAATTGCTGAGACTTTATAATGGATTAAATTTATAAAATATTTTATAATGGATTTTGACATTTAAAAATAAATAAATAAAATCAATATACATCTAAAAAAAGAAAGGAAGGAGGAAAGAAAGAAAGAAGGAACTCCTACCTTTTGCGACAATATGGATGGAACTGGAGAATATTATGCTAAGTGAAATAAGCCAGTTGGTGAAAGACAAATACCATATGATCTCACCTATCAGTGGAATCTATTCAACAGAATAAACCAATGAACAGAATAAACCACAGGCATGGAAACATGGAGCAGACTAAAAGTGACCAGAGGGGATGGGGAAGGAGGACAATGGTGGAAAGAAGGAGTTGGGGCTAAACAGAGGAAATGCATTCATGAATGACCCATGGACATGGACAACAGAGTGAGAATTGACTGTGGGAGAGGGGAGTGGGGTGGGATGGGTGTAGGAAGGCAAAGGGGGAAAAACTGAAACAACTGTAATAGAATAAACGTGAATTTAAAATAAAAAATTTAAAAACTTAAAATAAAAAAAATTATAAAAGAGTATGTTATTTTGATTTCCATTCTGCTCTTGTACTTTGCATGTGTCTTCTGAAGGCATGGTTGTCCCTGGTCATGGTACTAAGAAAATAACAACCTAACCTAATGTAGATTTCTTGGAGAGCTCATAACAAAAATAACAGTAAGGAGTCCTTTAAATTGTTCACCGAAATTGCTATCTATAGATGTCAAGAAGGAACATAAAACTAGTAATGGGCCTTACACTTTGCCTCTCTAAGCCTCATCCATATGATTATGATAATAGCAATGTCTGTAGAGGAAATAGCAAGAAATTAATCTTGACAAACCAGCTGTGTTTTGGAGTTAGAGACCCCTATAACACTGATTTGCTTTTAAAATACATGTAATACCACTTTTATTGCTTATCCCTTAAACTCATTTTTTTGCTATACATTGATTTCACTCACAACAATCTTTACCAAGGATAGCATTTTCCAGGAATGTAATTCTCATGATTATTAATTCCAGAAGGATGGAGTAGCACATGCAGATGGGCTGTTTCTATGATGAGCTACATTTAGGACCATTTTGTATAAAGAGGTTTTATTTGTGCACAATGGGAAGTGACTTGAGGTTTCTTAGAAAGGAGCCCCAGGACGTAATATAAGTCAGACAGTCTTGTGGTAACTGCTGTTCATTGAGTGCCTTCTGGATCTCAGGGAGATGCTTGATACTTGAGCTACATTATCATAGTTAATCACATGTCAAGGAGCTATCATTAGATTCATTTTAAAAAATGATAAAATTGAGATTCAGTTTTCACACAGCTAATAAGTAGCTGGAACCAAGATCCAAATCTTAATTCCTCTGCCTTGAAAGTCATACAAGTCCCTTTCTTGTAAGAATACATCCAAAATATCAATGGTCTCACATCTTTAGAGATAGGATCAAGATGATTTGGGCAAAAGAATAGCTTAAAATAATCCAGAGACCTTTGGTCTGCAAGGATAGATGTTGTTTGTCCTGTGTCAGAATTACCTGAGCATCTGCTAGTTTCCAGCTGATGTTTCAGTGAGCAGTTATTCTCTGTCCAAGGAATCCCAAAAGGATCAAGAAGATAACCATAGCAAACCCTCAAGGGGCACAGCAGCTCCCTTCCAGAGGTGGTGACATTTAGCTTAGACTTGAGAAATGAGTTATTCAGCCAGACAAGTGCAGAGACTGGGTTCCAGGCAGAGAAGACAATGTGTACAAAGGTTCAAAGGCACGACCTGGGAAGGACTGCTCATAACAGAGTATGGGTAGCAAAAAAAGGACACTTTCCATGGTGCTTATGTACGTATAAAAAGCACAGAGTCCAGTCACAATTATTGGAACCTTTATAGAACCTACAGTCGAACCAGGGAGACACAACTGCCACACAGGAAGATGGTAAGTTTTAAAATCAATAGTAAAATTTACCTCTGGATACACTGCAAACAACCTTTCAAACATCTTACCTTCCCCTGTGTCTTCTCCTCACTCTTTCAATCTCTATAGTACATGACAACTCAATTTAAAAATAAGAGAACAAAAAGCTGTCTATGCCTTAATATTTATTAGTAAAACCCAATGATTATATTTTTTACCAAAGATAACATACCAAAAAACTCTTATTCTTTCCAATTGAGCCCCTTAATATAGAAGCTTGCTTCAGGCGTGTGGATTTGCCAATTTTACTCTGGGGGAAAAAAAAAAAAAACACAGCCAGGGCATATTACCCATGTGTTATACCACCTTCATCAATGACAGACTAAACACCAAACAGTGCAAAACGGTATTGCTATTCACTACCAACTACTGTGTCGTAGATGCTAAACATAATAACAGTGAATATTTATTGAATGCTCACAGAGCCAACTGCTTCACAGGGATCTTCTCTTTTAATTGTCACAACCGCCCCAAGATAAAGGTTCTAGAACTATTATCCTCAGTATTGTTACCTGTCCAAGAACACTGATGAGTAAGTAGCAGAACCAAGCATTGACCCCAGCCACATCTGTCACCACTGAGTTCATGTGATCTACCTGAAAGCCTTACAATGTAGTGAATGATTATCTTGTGGCAGAGGTGTGCCCCTTGAGTCCCCAGACCTCATAAGTTATAGGCAAAATCAAAGATCACTATTATAAATGTAATTCTCATCCAATTTTGTCATGAGGCCTCCAACTTCCTGTATGAGGAGATGTGATCAGTCAGAAACAGCAGCGGGTAATTTGAGCTTTCATAAAAAGAGAACCAAGGGTTCTAGGGCTATATCTTCATAACATAAAGAGGCCACCTAGCTGGTGGCACAAACTCACTGGGACCCAACCATCTCCACTCTCTGGGACAAGGAAGCTACATCTCATGCCCCCCAGGACCTCTCAGGAGGCATGCTGTGAGAGAGCAAACTGCAGGAAGGCAGAAAATATGTTTCAAGGAAAGAGGCTCTATTCTAGCTGCTTCCCACTGACTGTACAATCTTCACACTCTAGCACTCATGCAGGGTTTTCTAAGATTTAGAAGGTGGGTAATTTGCTCAGGACACATATTTGATAAGTAATAGAACAAGCACTCCCAAAAGCTTTCTCTTCCCTAATCTGTTGTTCTCACATCTGAGTTGTGCTGCCTTTCAGTTGATGCTTGCAACCTCATGGGAAAGATAAGAGAGATGCTTAGGAGTCACTCTGCCGTGAGCAAGTCCCATCAAGCTCCAAAATTCTGTTTCTCTCCCCTCCCTCTCATAATAGGAACATCCTCATCTCTCCTTCCAAAAATTTTGAGGAGATTAAATTAGGGGATATATGTGTTAGCATGAAGAAACAAGTTCAGGGCAAAAGGAGGTCAAATTGATGTTTAGATTCCAGCAGAACCAAATAACCCTCACTTGTCTTCTGTTTGGAGAAAGGACAAAATAATGTGAATTTTAAAAAAAAGGACAGAAGGTCAGGAAAATAACAAAATAAAAAAAAGAAAGAAATTAAGTGAATTGACTGAGGAACTGCAGACCAGCCACGGCTCCCCCAACAATTGTCATTCTTGTTCTTCATGCTCATCATGCTCATCTCTCCTCCCTGGGGTGAATCCACAGCCAGCTTTCTAGGGAGGTTCAAGAGCCACTTTTTACTAATGGCATAAAATAGATAAAGCATTGTTAAGATACTGGTTTAGCAAAAGTATGGAAATGATAGGTGATACTTGTGGAGAGCAGGACCAATAAAATGGCATTGGTCTGGTCAAGATAATATAAAGTATATAAAACAAAGTGGAGTCACTCATGTCAACCAAGATGGCTGCCAGTCAGCCATGACACTTTTGTTCAAGAGCGAAACTACCTAAGTCACACTTGACACATCTGGCAAGGAGACACATCCAATATACCTGCATAAGTGGTCAGAGTAGCCATGTCTGCAGAGCAGGACCTCGCATAGATAGGCTCCTGGGGAAATTCCCAACTTGCCATCAGGGGTGCCAAGACACATCAAAAGACCTAGAAGAGGGGAGTGTACCACCTTCAAGGTATAACTGAGGCAGGCTCCAGACCACTGCTGAGACAGCCAAGCTCCCCACATTATAGTGCTTCTCCACGCCATGCTGATCTCCTTTGGCATTGGCTGAGACAGGCTGTCCACTGCTGGACCGAGGACTTCATCTACCCTGCTGCCCACCTGGCTCCAGAAATTCTTCCTTGCAAGACGCTGACAGCTCCCTTGCCCACCGTGCTGTCTCCCCAACCTGCAGAAGGAGACTCTGGGACTCAGGCACATTATCCCCCAATGATTGTTCTGTGTCTGTGTGTGTGTGTGTGATATTTTTCATGGATTGTTAGAGTGTGAGTAGGATATTAATACATGTTGATGTTTACTCTGAGTGAACCTGCATTCAATAAAAGCTGAGTGAATAGCATAGATACTGTGTGTGGCTCTTGTCTATTCCTTGGTCCCAGGATGCTCAGCAGGCAGCTAGCTGAGCAGCTACCTGGCTGACTTATAGAAGAGATTGTATCATGAACATATGCTCATGACAATATTTTGACAATCTATGAACTGATAAAAGAGAATGAGCAGAACAAGGTGACTTGAAGACAGGCTCTGTAGCACCACCATGCACCTGCTCTGCACACACACTAAGGAAATGCAGTATCAGCCAGGGTTCTCAGCTGCAAAGAGCAGAACCTGACTCTGATCCATTAAAGTGGAAAATAAATTTATTAAAAAGTTATCGAAATCCTAGAATCACCAGAAGGTCAGACAGCCAGAGTTTGAAAATGGACAAAAGGAGAAGAGGTCAGCTCTCATCGCTGCCATAGGAAGTCTGGTCAGTGAGAACCTTTCTGTCAGGAAAGTATAGGTTTGACTGGAGAGATCAGCAAAGGGAGAATGTCAAGGTTAGACTAGTTTTCAGTCTTCTTTCCTTTGGCTCAAGTTGGAATAAAAATGGCAGCTACTGTTGGTGTGACCCCTTTTATCCTCTAAAGCATGGGTCACAAAGCTCCAGTTGTGGAACCAGAAGTCCTAAGTTCCAGGTGCATCTCTGCCACTAACCAGTTGTCTGGTGACCTTGGGAATCATATTACTTCACTACAGTCCAAGCTCTGCATTTGCCAAGTGGAGATAATAACCCCCAGCCTGTCCATGCACTGGGCTGCTCTGAGAAGTAAATGTGAAAGGAGATATAAGTGGTCTTGAAAACTCTTAAGTCCCTGCAAAATGCTCAGTTCTCTCCATGATCATTAACTATTAACTATCACTGGAGGGGGTTATAGCACATGTAAAAGGCAGTGTCTGGAGACAACCACCCCAGGGTCTAACCTCTCACTCTACCTCTGACCATCTTGGTGGCCTTGGAGAAGTTTGCTTGATTTTCTGAGCTTCAGTTTCATTTTTTATAAGATGAAGATAAGGTTGTCTATCTCACAGAATTAGAAGATATATGCAATGCAGAGTGCCTGGAACTTAAAAATGATCCATAAGAATAATTAAAATAAGCACTAGCAGTAGAAATAATAATTATTATGCTTCCTCTTCCCATGGCTACTACTAATTTTCTCATCACCTACAGCAATTAATCACATATAATTTTATAACATCTTTTGAATTACTGTTTGGAATGAGAACTAAAAATTTTATTTACATTCTGCCAGCATTGTTGTTGCTGACATGCAGTCCCTTAAAAGTCTATTTGATGGAACTCATCTTAAGTCAAGGAAGCTAAAAATCCTTCGCAAGCCGTGCCTCCCTGTGTGTCAGTCACAGCGAGGAAGGGGTTACTGGGGACTCGGAACATTTGCTGAAGCTGAAGCGTCCGACCTTGTCAGCAGCCCTCTGGCTTTCACCAGCACTTCTGCTCTGCTCTGCACACAGTCCTCAGTGGAAAAGTACTGCCCACACTCTGTGAATTATTAATCTCATCATGACGTCAAATACCCACTAGATAAAAAGAACCGGTGGCCTCCACAATAAAGATCTTAGAGAAAACCAAAACCTGTGATATCCTTTTGTCCACCATTTCCCTGCTCCTCTCTGGGGTGGGGGACACCCTCACTCATTCTCAACTCTTCTCAGCTTCCTCGTGTGGGTAATTCAAGTGCCATCAGGTTAAATAAAACACTGCTCATTCTTTTAGAGGTCTGATATGGAGGAAGAGGGTTTAAAGGACCCTCCATTCAGGTGATGATAACACACCAACTTTAAGTGAATTTATGTTTTGAATTCATAGGAATTGGAGCACAAGAAAAGGTTCAAGGTCTTTTCAGATTTTTGCTCTCTCTTCAAGGACTAGTTGCTGAATCCAGCACGCTCAAAATCACTGGAGGGTAGAACATTATTGACACATGGAAAATTCCAATAGTAAAAGGTCCATAAGAAATACATCTGTCGTATTCCACATTACTTGAGAAAAACAGGGCTTTGAGCCAAGTTCTTAGTAAGGCTAACCTCTGAAAGAACAGACTCATTTCTAAGTCAGAGAGAGAAAATGACAGGACAAAAGGAGGTCATGGGTCAAAAGATTCGGGGGTTTTTTAGCCTGGAGCTTTCATTCAAAAGCAATTACTGAACACAGGTACTTGAGATTACACACACACACCTACCAGCGAAGTACCATCTACCATTTATGCACCATCTAGTATAGATCAGCCACTCTGCCCAGTGTTTCCCTCATACTATCTAATTTACCTCACTGCAGCTGGAGGAGATATCATTGTGGGCCCCTTTTGCTTTTGCGGAAACGGATGCTTAGTAAGATATGCAATGGCAAAGGTCAGCAGAGTTGAAATTCAAACCCAGACTTACCTGGATCTAAAATAAGAAGCCTATCACTTAGCCATAGTAGAGCCTCACGAGTGAACAGGTAATGCCACAGTAATAATGCCCAATTACCAAGACAGGATTAAATCTCTAACAGCTAGAGAGTGTCTAAAGCCACAAGGAGATGTCCAGGACTGAGGGTTTCTCAGGATATGAAAATCTCAGGGTTAAACCTGGAGCACTGGGAACAAACCAAGAGTTAGCCACCCCAAGGAAGATGGGGTCAGACACTCAAAGACAACTTGTGCCAAGTTGAGGAATTCAACCTTTGTCCTATATTAAAAAAAACAACAAGATGATTTATATCGCACATGATTGTTCAAGAAAGGGGAGGGTGATAGAGAATCCAGCTCCTGAGTGAGTATGGATTAGAGATGGCAAGAATGGTGGCTGGGAGGCTTAGAACAAAGAGAGAAGACTAGGAAATGGGGAATAAAAAGGGGAAAAAATGTGAAAGAAATAACATATTTTCTTTTAGCTCTAAGACTGCAATTCTAAGAGTAGATTTCTCAAATGAATCTAAGCTAATCAAAACAGCAGTCCAAATTACAGTGTCTTGGAATGTAACCTTATTCAGAAATAAGATTGTTGCCGCTGTAATTAGTTAAGATGAAGGCAGATCCCCGTAGCACAGACCCCTAATTCAATGCGCCTAAGGTCCGCATGGGAAGACTGTCATGTGAAGGCAGACACAGAGGGGGCTTCTGGTGATGCTAAAAGCAGAGGTTGGAGTTATGCAGCTGCCAACCGAGGAATACCAGAGATGGCTGGCAAACCTCCAGAAGCCAGGATGAGGCAAAGAAGGATCCCCTCACAGGCTTCAGAGGGGAGCATGGCTCTAACATCACCTTGATTTAGGACTCCTGGTCTCCAGAACTGTGTGAGGCTTGTGTCTGTTGTTTTAAAATACCCATCTTGTAGGATGTTGTTACAACCACCTTGGAAAGCTAATTTACTAGCCAAACTACATCCCAACTTTGTCTTACCAAAAAGAGACAGACTAGAGATAGAGCTGAATATAAATACTCAGCTAAGAAACTTCTGGGAAGGGCCACCAAACTGAGTGTTTTTCTTGGGGCATTGCCAGTGAATCATCTCAACAATCCGATAGCAATCCAGGCACAGGTGAGGTACTGAGACTCAGAAAGAGGCTGCAGCTCCCCCACAGCTGCTCAGCTAGGAAGTGGCTGAGCCAGGGTTTGAACTCATGTCGATCCGACTTCTAAACACAGATTTTTTTATTTTTCCTCCTTGGATTTCCTAATAGGAGTGAGTCAAAAAAAAAAAAAAAAAGGCCAAGACAATGAGCCAGGTAAAACTGAAGAACCTGGCAGGGCTCTAAGCAACTTATAAAAGATGAGAGGAACGATTCTGAGGGTAGTGGGGTTGAGGTGGTGGGAGCGCAAGCGGAAGAAAGGCTTCTCGCTTCACCGCTCTGAGTCACCAAACTGTGATCACATCCTTATCCACGGGACATGCCACTCATACTCCCTGCGGGCTCTGGACCACAGTGGGAGGCAAAGGCAGCGCCTGTTCAGGGAAAGCTGAGAGTGAAGAAGTGCTAGAGAAAACCTCAGGGCCTCACTGAGAAGATACTCGCCTAAAGCTAATTGCTTTCTGGACGGACACCTGATCAGAAATATCATTTGCAAGCCTCGCCTGTCATGGCTGTCTCCTGTTTTTAAAGTAAATGTTCAAAGAATGTAAAAATCCTAATATATGTCTCCATCTCTCATGGAAAACAGAAACAGTGATTATTTTGAGCCTCAGGAAATTGGGATGCAGTTATGGAATTCATCATTACCCTTGTGCAATCTCGGAGAACGGAGAACAGATCGGATGAGAAATATCAGAGGAAAGCGTGCTGTCTGCAAAATTAGCGTGAGTCATTGTTCCGAGGGAGAGGCTGGATTTTTAAATCAGGATTTTTTTAAAAAATTTCAACCAATGACCCCTTCCTCCTGATGATGAGGCTGTCATCTTTGAAAAGGAGGCAGGTTTTTTTTTTTTTTGGTCTGTGCTTTAAAGACATACATGCAGCAAAATTTATAACAGAGAGGAAAGGCGCAAAGCCAGAGGACAGCAAACAGGACCTTCAGTAAGTCGTGTCTCCCTCAAAGACTCAGTTTTCTCACCTATAAAATGAAGGTTTTGACCCCCATGCGTCCTGTCTCCCCTGATTACTCTTCCCCCTCCCCCTCTCCCTCATCTTACTCTCTTCCTTCTCAACTCCCCATTTTCCCATCACCACAATGAATAGAGAATGTAAGTCAAGGAGTTGGAGAATGGGCTTGGATGAGAGGCAGGAAGGGCCCATATGATACTAAGCAGAGCTTTATATGAGAACATGGGGGAAGGGGTTGAGATTTGGTTTTTGCAAAATTCATTCATTCATTTCACAGAGCACCCACTATATGTCTCTTAATCAAGTGCTAGGACTTGGGTCTTAGAGAGTAGAGTATCACTAGGGTATTCTACTAGAATCCAAAAGTCCTGATTAAGAGAGAAAGAAAAATGGTTAATTACAATGAAATGTTAAAGGCAAGGAAACACTCAAGGTGTATTGGAAGCAGGCTTACCTAGTCCTTTTAGGTCAGGAGAAGCTTTCCAGATGAGGTAAATCTAAGGAAGAGAGTAGGAAAAAGAGTATTGGAGAAAGAAGGAGCATTGGGCATACGCAAAAGATCAGATGGTTAAGTGTATCTGCAATTTTAAGGCATGTGGCTGAAGCAGGGAACAAAAGATCAAATGACAAAATGCATTGTGGGTCTTTTTTAAGTAAAAACAATCGAATTTCCATATGGTCTGTCTGCAGAGCCGAGAGAGGCCACGACCACTTGGCTGGTGTTAGCATACCTAGCAGTGAGTCCACAAGTGTCATGTCCCCACGTATGAAGGGCATCACTTACATGAGCGACAGAGTCACTGTGTTGTGTTCCACAGACTTGCACCAAAGGACAGGAAGGGCAGAAAAGTGGACATTTTAATCAGTCTGCACTATTAAGCTGAAAGAGAATGCCTAGGGTAGCAATAAATTCTCTATCAATGATAGCTCTACCACTTGCTAGAAAAGTATCAGAGTTGGACAATGTAAGCTTTAAAGACTCTTCCAAACCACTGTAGCTTAACCTGTGTTCACTCTCCCTCCCAGTGGGCATCTATTTAGTCATCTATAAGAAAGAACACAAGACCAAATTGGTGATTTTTTCTGAAAGTTTTCACCAACAACCTTACTTATAACTTCTTTCCTCCCCACTTACCCCAATCCAATCTTGTGAAACTTTCTATCTATTAGACAAATTATAATTATCAAATAATAATGTTTAACTTGGTAGTTCAGTAATACAAACCAAACAACAGTATTGTGACTTAACTAGAGATTTCTGAGATTTCTGTCACCTAGGGACTCAAAGATTAAAAACCTCCAGAGAAAATCCTCTTCAAGGTCCCCACCAGCAGTGACAGGCTACGACTCTAGGAATTGGAGTGACACAAAAGAAGTTGGATCCCCTCAAGATGCTGAAGACATGTTTTCAGAAGAGAAAGCAAAGGTGAGCGCGCACGTACCTCAGTGAGGGAGAATGTTTGAGAGCAATTTCAAGAACAGTCTATGGTGGCAGGGAAGCACAAAGTACCATTGGATGTACAGTGCAGGGCTGACTTAGAAAGTGTATGTGTCTATGAATTGACTACTTGTTTGACTTTGACTAAGGGCAAGTACTTCAGCACTTTGAGTCTCATAGCCTCTCCTGTGTAACGGGCCAATGAGTCTTAGCATGAAAGTGTTGTTAAAACGAGTAAATGAAATATTGTATGTATAGCAACTAACTATCCTTAGCGCACAGTAGGTTTGCGAAGGACAGTAGTAACCACAACAATGACGATGATGCTTTGTCAAGAGGTTTAGATACCAAGGAACAGTTTAATTTGTTTACTGTGCAGAAAGTTGTGAGTCTTTATTGCTCTAATGACAGATGACTTTAGAAGCTGCCTAGGGATAGTGTGCTGTTGTCATTGTAGATAATAAAAGCAGAAATGAGAGGAGAATTAATGAGGAAACCAGACAAATCCAGAATGCTGGGCGATCATCTGTCTGGACCGCATCAATGCAGGGGAGGGAAAGGATGACGTAAGTGTTTATTTCTAACTCTCCCTCTCTGAGAATGCTGAGTGTTTTCAGTCTGGCTTCTGTTTTTAGAGCTCCCCACACACCTGGACTCCAAACAGTATTCTTTCTAAATCTTTTGATGCTCTTGTTGTTGGCTTGTATCCCTAATGCACCTGTATGCATGATAATGTTTCTGGTACACAGGTAGGAAGGTTATATGCACCCTAAGAGCTAGGAAATGTGGCAAAGAGATTGATTTTCTATGAGTTAAGTGAGAAAGTCAATACAGTTAATATGAGATATGCAAAGTCACTGCCCACAGACAGAGTGGGCCCCTGGCCAGCAGGATGGGGTCTAACCTCAATGGAGATATTAAAGTATCTACAGAAAAGTTCTTTTTGTCGGAAGGAAACTGATCAGAATGGAGACATAGAAAAAGAGGACCACAGAGGTACTAGGTGAAGTGCGATTCAAGCCCTATCCAAGGTCATGCAGCTTCCCCAGTACATTGAAATGTCATGAATGCTGATCACCTTGAGGACAACACCCCCCCCCAATCCTTCACATGATTCGGGAGACCCTACATGATTTAGACCCACCACATCTCATCCCCCACCTCATTCAGTCCTCTGTGACCCTGGCCTTCTTGTCACTTATACAATGGCTGTTCTCTTGGCCGGGGATTCTCTTTCCCCAGATACTGTGTGGCTGCCTTCCTCACTTCATTGCTTAAATTTTACTCCACAGGGAAGTCTTTTTTCACCATCCTATCTAAAGGCCATTCAACACAGAGCCAGGGCCCAACAACTTATATGTAACTTGTGAAATGGTCAGACATTGTCCTGAGACCCATAAAAACAATGCAAAAAAAAAAAAATCAAGTGCAAAACCCAATAAATGTCATGCCAGGAAGAGCTGCTTTAAAAAGTTGAAAGAGAGATACACTGTGTACAACATAAAGCTGGTAAAATATCTAGTCTCGCAGATGGCTGTGCCGCAGCAATATATCCTGAACCAGGAGAAAATCATCCAGAAGCAGCTTATTTATTGGAGCAGGATTTTATTGTCATGAATCTGGATTGCTAAAGCAAGTAAGTATCTTCCAGAATATTTATTCACTCTGTCATTTACATGTATTTAGTTAAAGTTTTAGTTTCTTTTCCCAACCCATCATTTTCTGAGACGTCGATCTTACCAACCAAGGTTTACAAAATCATGGATCTTTGATTTTGTAAACCTCAGTTTTGTAAAGAGTTACAAAATGATAACTTGCTCCATTCCAGTTTGGCAAAAAAACACTCCAAATGGAAAATGGAGATCCTATTATGTCACTATACTCTTGAAGTGTGTAGTAAATGTTCTTTGTCCTAATAGCAGCCTCACTATGCAAGTTTCTGATTTTGACTTGGCTTTTCACACAGGTCTACAAGAAAAAGAAACAACTAGAAATGTGCACCTGAACTTTCTGTCTTCCTATGCAATTATATTTCTCACTGTTGATCAATATACAGAACAAATAATCCATTGAGTATTTAGCTTGTGCTTTTGTATTTGCGTGTTTGTATCTTTAGTGCTGTAGCAAAAATCTTTCATGAGCATTCTGATGGGGATAAAGGGGACATGTATGTGAGTCTTTACATCAGGGAAGACTGGAAAGAGAGAAAGGATAAGTCATTTTCGGTTACCAGCTTCTGAGCCCTTCCTAATATTCTATGTGTACCATCTGGAGAAACGTGAAGAATGGAAGATGTGCCTGTGTATGTGTGCACTTTGCTATTCCAGAATTTTCTTCGGGGAGACAGAAATGGGAGGGAAATGTGGTTGGACTCCTTGTGAGACTTAGGGAAGGATGAGGGTAGTCTCATCGTTCCGACAGTGTGCCTCTGAGGATGTCGGGCTTGCAGAAGAGCCGCTCTGAGAGCCTATCTTGGAAACCAAAGTTCATAGCACCTGTGGTCAAGTTTGGTGCAGGCAGAATAAAGTCACCCTTCTCTAAAGGATCCTGAGAGTCTGTATAAGGAGCTGACCCAGGGAAACCATCCAGTGTGTGAACCTTGAGCCAATTTGAATAACACAAAGATCAAAAATGGATGGTGATGCAAGCACTCTGAGAGAGCGAAGACCTTTACACTCATTACAGATGAACTGGCATCTTGCATACCCCTGTCTGCCCTCACTCAGCATTCAGACAAATCAGGACTCTGATCACAGTGCAAGATCAACCCTGCAGCAGTGAGCACCAGCAGGAGGTCATCCTACCAACTGCTGTCCAGTCTCTTTGAATAAAACCCACCACACTGTAGTCTCTTCTTTGAAACTTCAACTAAAGACAAGGGCTGGCCCTGGCCAGCATGGCTCAGTTGGTTGGAACATCACCATGTAGCTGAAAAGTCGCTGGTTCGATTCTCAGTCACAGCACATGCCCAGGTTATAGGCTCTATTCCCAGTTAGGATGCCTGCAGGAGGCAGCTGATTAATGTTCCTTTCTCGCATTCATGATTCTCTCTGTCTTCTTTCTCATTCTCTCAAATGAGAATAAAATAAACCTAAAAAAAAAAAAAAGACCAGGGCTGGTCTTAGAATTTACGCAAATAGATATAGCTTCTAGGCATATCCTGGCCAAAAAAATTAACTTCTTGTTTGTTCTGGAAATGGTTTTATTAGGGAAAAGGGATCTCATAAAAAAGAAAATAAATTGTAAGATAGATGTAAGTGATTTAACTTTAAAGCAAGGAAACTGAAGCTCAGAAAGTTAAGAAAGTCATCCCTGCCACTTAACTAGTAAGTGACAGATGTAAATCTCAAACCTGAATCCCAGAAACTGATACTGCTTCTACCAAACTAAGTTATTTTGCAGCCATAAGAAGACTTGGATATTATACAAAGATATAATCCACTTACTCTTTTAAAAGTGGCACCTACTGTGTGCCAAACATCATGTTAGGTCCTGGTGATTAAAGTTCCAATCCTGAAGAATAGAACTTCCCTGAAATAAACGTAAGCACCTTCCCTGGACTTACTCATGGCAGGTGCTTACGTGTTTTTACACGGGGGCAGAGCAATGAAGGTAGAGAAAGGAAACCTTCTTGAAAAGACAAATCTGGGTTTCATACAAAACATTCAAAGTGAATAGAGACATATAATTTTGAAACAGGTTGTGAGCAAGGTCAAGGGACAGGCAAGCTGCCTATGCTGCTTAAAGAATAAGAAGCACATTTCAGGAGTGAAGAAGTATAAGATTAAGCACAACTTCAGGAATAAAAACAGAATGTTGAGTCCTTGGGAACATCCCAGAAAGAAGACAGGATCCAAAGACCAAAAACCAAGCTCTAAAAATTCTAACATTCTGGATCCTTTATTGTTTCCCTACTGTTGGGAATGTCATTTTTTCCCCTTATTTTCCTTGTAGAAAGTAGCATTAAAATCTTTAATTCAAAAAGGATCCTTGGAGGCCTTGGCTGGTGTGGCTCAGTGGATTTAGTGCCAGCCTGTGATTCAAAAGGTTGCTAGTTCAATACCCAGTCAGGGCACATGTCTGGGTTTGGTCCAGGTTGGGAGGCGCATGAGAGGCAACCACACATTGACATTTCTGTCCCTCTCTTTCTCTCTCCCTTTCGTTCTCTCTAAAAATAAATAAATAAAATCTTTTTTTTAAAAAAAAGGTCCTTTGAACTTATGCTTGGCAGCACTAAAACAGGGAGATAAATAGACTTGAACAGATTTTTAATGCACTGTGGTGGCCATTTTGAAGAGAATCAGAAGGAACCTCAGCCTCTGGAGCCTGTGACAAGAGATTGAGGGGAGCACAGGACGTGGATCTGGCTTGGGAGGGAGCCCTGAGGGCGAACAGTGGGTAAGTCTTCTCTGACGTCCCAGGCTAGGGATTCGGAACCCTGCCATACACTCCTGCCTCTGAATGTCTGAGCTTTGTTTTCTAATCCAACATTCCTAAAGCCTTTCATCTGTGTTTCTGGACTTGGCCTGTTGCTGTAGCAGAGCCTGTTGGCTGTTTAATGATAGTTTAATGAGGTCTTGGTGTGTCCTAAAGGAAGGCTGCTGGCCCGCAGCTTTCCCTTTAAGGAGGGGCCTTTGAATCTAGGTCTGCATTAAGTATGAATCAAGCTTTCTGCCTGTGTCTGGTGCACACATGAGTGAAATCCGCCTCCGTATCAGTCCTTCCTGGAGGGGATTTCTTCCCTGCATTACACCTGCAGAATGCCATCCTCTTTTCTCTGGCAAGCCTGGATACATGATTAATATTTTAAGCCTCCCAGGTTCCGCTTTCCCTAGTTTCAAAAGTGTCTGGATGTTGGACTTTTAAAAAATGTATTTATCTCCCCATCCAGACGGCGGAGGAGGAATTGCAAGTAGAAGGCAGAGCCACTGGGGCCAAAACAAATCCGGGCAAATCTTTAAATTGCTTCTGCAGTCACCTGGGCTTTCTTTCATTAGCATCTCAGATGCCACTTCTCTCCCCTGCTGACCTTAATTTTGGGAAGAAAGAGAGTACAGTTTTAGGAGGGCATTAAATCTTTTCCTTCCAAAATGTAGACCTGACGAGTGAGTGTTCTCGGCTCAGTTCAGAGAGAAACCCGCCTGGCTTCCCTTCCTGTCCTGGGCACCACCATCCTCCCCAGCTCAGCTCTCAGGAGATTCCTCCAATTTCTCCCTCCCCTGAGCTCACTCTTCTTCTCCAGGAAGCACGAAGCAGTTTCCCCCGCAGGACTTCTTGCATTCACCTCACGGCTGGCTGCAGGCGTCTGGTTATCTCCCCATCCACAGGCTCCCTACAGCACGGCTCCTTTGCTCAAAAAGCAGAAAGAGCCTCAGCTACGGAGACGGGAAGGGCTGGCTGCGTACCCCAGAATCCAAGGCCCGAGCGTTTATGTTCAAATTCAGCTCCGATATGAATTCCTAAGCTGGGACATGTTTCCTGCTCATGTTAAGCTTCAGTGTCTTTACCTGTAAAATTAGAGATGGTGAGAATAGTAAACAAACAGTAAAAAGTAAGTAAGTAATAAATGAGAGTACAGGCAAGTCTCAAATGTCACAAAACGTGTGAACTATTACACAGATCTATTGTGCGTGGTGAAGGCACAGACCATTGCAGTTTGGGAAACTGTGGTCTGAAAGGATGCTCACTGAGTTCTCTTCCACCTCTAAAGTCCTAAGCATTGATCCATATCATAGATAGCTATCTGTTGACCGGTCATGTCTGTGTCCGGTGGTAAAGACAAAGAAAAATGAGGAGCACTGTTTCCTTTGGTGATGTTCACAGCCTAGTGAGTCAGACAAAGTCGCCAACAGCTACAGGAGAAGCTCTGGTCACTGCCTTCCACTTAGCCAAGTAGCCAGGACAGTGGAGGACTGTCTGTCACTGGGAAAAGTACCCTGACTCATTCCCAGGACATGTTGAATGTTTACGGCCAGTGGATACCTGTCTATTACACTAGGTGCCTCTGCCCCCACCAACTTTTGATTGCATGCCACTTGACCTGGCTGCATTGAATCAAAGATCACTCCAAATTGACAATGTATTATGACGGGCTGGAATGGTAAAAACAGCTGCAGAGATACCTGCCTCCAAAGGGCGATGCTGCAGAGCAGGACAATGATAGGACTTGAAAGCCGAGGGCCAGGTATAAGTCATGACACTCCCAGCCATGGATTTGGTCTGTGGATTTGGGCAATGCATTTGACCTGTTTGAGACCATGTCCCCACTTTTAAGACAGAGGTATGTCTACATGCCTGTCAACAGTATTGTAAGTAATAAATGAGATAAGGTGTATGAAAGTATTTTTTAGATTGTCAACCTTCTTATGACATCAATTTCAGAGCCTAGAATAAAGAAGAAGCTAAATAAAATTCATGGAAGGAATAAAGACAAGACTTGAGGGAGGGAAAGAAGAAAAGGAAAGATAAGACACACACAGGTGGCATTTAAAAAGCTGTAAAATGGGGAAATACTGCCAAGGCCTGATAGGCTATAGGAACTCAGAGTAGAAAAAGATAATAAAAGAGTAATAGGACAAGGCTTTCATTTTAGGATTAATTTTCAATTACTCCTGTAATGTTAAGTGAGATAGATTTGTGCAAGGCAATACCGAGATAAGACCAGTCCAAAACAACTGCAATCGTCAATAATAATATACTGAGGCGGTGTCAGCCAAGATGGATCAATATATTGGAGAGAGACTAAGGAGAAAGACAAGGTGAGGGATGAAGGTGTTAGGGATAATTTCCAGATTTCTCTCTGGAGCAGCCAGCTGGATGAGTGTGTCATTTCACTAGGACAGGGAATAACTGAGAGAAAGAACATTTGGGGAGCGGATGGCGAATTGAGTTATGGGCATGTGGTGAGGAAGCTTCCATCAGACAGTCAGCTGAAGACCTCAGCAGGCAGCTGGGTGCAGAGGTCTGAAGTTTATCATCACAGAGGTGGATTGGTGCAAAGGAAATGACCGGGAACGTCCCCTGGGAACTGTGCAGAGTGAGAATAATAAAAGTGGACTCAAAACAGAACCCTGAGAGTCCCAATGCCTTCATATGGTTCTAAAAAGTTTTTAACGAAGTCAGAAAATTCACACGCAATTGTCAATGGTAGTTTAAAAACACCAAGTCTGGCGTCAGGCTGCCTGTTCTCCAGCCCCAGCTCCACCACCCCTTAGCCTGGGTGGGTCAGCTGCACTCCCTGAACCTCAGAATTTCTATACGTAAAGCGGGAACAAAGAAGCTCCTCTTGAAAGGGCTGAATGAGATAATGTTGCTAAAGTGTTCATCCCAGTGCCCACTTCGTGAGCACATAAATACGTGATAAACGTTAGATGTTTTAAGGAACTTTGGAGCTAAGGATTTTATTCATATTTTAAGGGTTGTCTTTTTTTTCTGTTCTCTGAATGACAGTGGTTTCCCAGGGCACCAGTCTAGAAAAGGACCTCATAAGTGTTGTCCCTTCCTCCCACACTGGCCATTGAGCAGCCTCCAGTACCCATCCTTTTCTTTCCCATTCCCTTGGCAACCTGGTAGCCCACCTCAGGCTTCAACACATGTTCCGCTTGTTAGAGCTTTTGGTGCACTAAACCTCTGTGCACGCTGGTCCTAAAGGCCCACGGTGGTGCCACTGGGGGCCCTGGGCAGGAGCCTCTGTTGTCCACCCTGCAAGGGCCCCCTGCCAAGTCCCTCACCACCACACTCCTGGTCCCAGCAAGTCAGACAGCAGCCTCTTCTGTCCTGATTACTCTGTCACTTCCACTGCCGCTACCCCCGTCTCTGCCCCAGCTGCCACTTCTTGCGAAGTAGCACCGTGATCATTGTCTCTGGAATTTGGGGATTCATTTATTCATTCATGAAATATTTACTGAGTTTCTGTTATGAGCCAGGCACTGAGCTAGGCATTGGAGATATTGAGGAATAAGACCTGCCCTCAGGAAGTTTATCACCTGGGAAAAAATGTGTAATCAACCATACACATAAATCAAACACTAAGATAGTTTCAAACAGTGATGAATGGGATGAAAGAAATAAACACAGAGTTGTAATAGGATAGGATAGGATACGATAGGATAGGAGGGGATACGATAGGATAGGTTAGATCTGAGATGGATCTTTGACATGGTGATATTTATTTGAAACCAGGAACCCAAAAATATAACCCTAGAACTATTGTAAGCGTGAATGTGAAGAGGCGAGGGGATAAAGGCTAGATTTTCTTATTTGAGCAATGATTAAAGCCAGGCACGTTGCCGGATATCTTCTTAGATTTGCATTTCTCATTTGCAACTCTCTTTGTCCCTCTTGAATTAAGCAAGCTTAATAAAAGACATGCTCTCCCCTTTCCAATGAGCTACAGAGGGGAGGATGCTTTGAATTACATGATAGATTTTTCTGTTTCTGTCACCCTAGGAGTCTCTATATTTTCAAGTGTTTGATGAGTGAGAATATAAGGTTCAAAGATGCTACCACATAGAACATAAACTAGAATTTCTTTTCACTGACTAAAATCTACAGCATCACTGACTGGTTGGAAATAATACAACTTCTCAAACCTGTGCAGGACTTGACAGTTTGCAAAGTGTTTTTGTTGACTTGATCATATTGAAGATCCGCAGCCACCATGTGGAGTAGTATTTTCTCTGATTTACAGATGAGGAAACTGAGGCTCAGAAAAATCTGGGGGCCCTTCAGACATGACACTTGTAAGTGATGAAGCTGAGATTCGAAGCTGTCGCCCATCAGTCTTTGGGTACATTTTCTATCACTGTTATTTCGAGGCTTCTGAAATAGTCTTGGATTGATTTATGACCCTGGGTTTCTTCTAAATTGCTACTGTTGGCTTATATTCAGCTATAACTTCTGTGGTCCATGTTTCCTGTGGTTCTTCTGCCCTGAGGGTAAAAATAGACACCACTATTTTTCTGGCTCACTCCCCAGGCTGAAAGATAGGTAGGACTTTAAGTGTCTCCCCTACTCTCTTGGCAGTCTGGGGAGGGTGGCCAAGCCTCTTTCTAGCCAACACCTCTGCTGTCCTTGAAGCTCCCGTGGACACTTTACCCCTCATGCCCCAAAGTTGGCCAGGAGAAAGCGGCTGTTGCCAAGGGTGCTGCTACCCCGACTGGCCCTGCTGCTATCTCTTGGAACCTCCCTTCCATGCCCACAGTGGCAATGCAGGTTACCTCACAATGGAGAGAAGTCTGCTACTCTTTACATCACTTCACTTAGGCTTCCCTTCCCCTCTCTGGTATGGCCCCACCCTGAGCATCTCTGTGGTACAGGTGAGGGAGCTGAGATACAGCCAAGTCAAGCCACCTGTTCAAATCTGTATGGGTAGTAAGTGGTAGAAGGGAGATTTGAACCCACGCATATGAAACCACAGAGCTCACACGATTAACCCCAACTCTCCTCAGCCGCCCCACTGAGGGAAGGCATGCAGGCTTAGAGAACAGGGGCAGGCACACAGCTTTGCCCAGCCACAGCGCCTCTGCTCTTTACCAAGGCACATCTTGCAGATCTGCCCCTTGCCCATCCTCATGGACTCAGGTCAAAATGCCTGGGGTACATATCTCCCGCCACCTCTTTATCAAGTCATGTATCGAAGGACACGTCACTTGTTTCTATGTCTTGTCCACCATAAGAAAAAATGAAATAACACCTTTAATGACTACATAGATGTATTTTGAGAGAACCATGGCTAAGCGAATAAGTCAAACAGAAAAAGTCAAGCATCACATTTCACTCATATGTGGGATATAAAACTCAAAGCAACAAGTAAACAAACAAGACAGACAAACAAACAAAAACTCATAGACACAGACAACAGTATGATGGTTACCTGAGAGAAAGGAGGTTGAAGGGGGGTAGAAAAGGGTAAAGATGGTCAAATACATGGTGAGAGAAGGAGGTTTGACTTTGAGTGGTGAATACATAATGCAATATACATGTGATGCATTAGAGAATTGTACACTTGAAATCTATGTAATTTTATTAACCAATAGCACCCCAATAAATTTAATATTTTTTGAAAAGTTTGCAGATTACCAATTTAACAAAACAAACAAAAAAATCCCTGGTCATGAAAACATGAGGGATCTGTCTTCACTCACACCCGTATGCACACGTGTGGGTCAGTGTTAACACTTTGGCCCCACTTTGCCCAGCCAGCCTGACAGTGTGTCCATGGAGTTAGTGTCTGTCCATCCCCCAGCACAGTGCATGGCACAGAGCAGTCACTCAAAAAGAATTTTTTTTAGTAGAACCTGCATCTAGATATTAGTACCTTATTATTAAAGCTTCTGAACTAATTATCTTTTTTAAAGATCCTGGCCAATATTTTTTAAATTTATTTATTTTTAAACAGAGGGGAAGGGAGAAAGAACAAAAGGGATAGAAACAGCAATGTGTGGTTGCCTCTTATGCATCCCCTACTGGGGACCTGGCCTGTAACCCAGGCATGTGCCCTGATTGGGAATCAGACTGGCGACCATTTGGTTTGCAGGCCAGCACTCAATCCACTGAGCCATACCAGCCAGGACCAGATTAATTATTTTTAATCACACATATTCTAATAAAGGATCAGTGAGTTTTAAGAGGAACGGTCAAGTTTAACATAGACCTAGGTTTGAATGTGACTTTTTGTAAGCTACTTAATTTTTTGAGCTGCAACACACCAGACTCCAGTAAAGAGCTGGTAATGTGATAAGGATTACAAATAGAGCTAACCCTTGCAAAACAGCAGACACTAGATAAATGCTCCTTCATCTTTCAGCTTCTTGAATGGTAACTTCGACCCTCAAAGACTGCTTCGTATCTGACCCTTTAAGGCGTAAACAAAGGGAAATGGTTTTAGGAGTTAGGACACCTGATCTTAGTAGTGAATCTCTGGGCAGTCAGTTGACTGTTCAGCCTGGCCTCTCACATACCTATTCAATGAAATAAAACAAGAATATGTATCTTAGCTTGTATTTGTCAGGGTAAAATTAGACTATACTTTGAGAAAGAGACCTAAAAATCTCATTTGTCAAACTCAGCACTATTGACATTTGTGGCTAGAAAATCCTTTGTTGTGAGGACATTGTGGTATGTTTAGCGGTGTCCCAGTTGTGACAACCAAAACTGTCCCCAGACATTGCCCAATGTCCCCTGGGGTGGGAGTGCAAAAATGTCACCAGTTGAGAACTACTGAGCTAAACAAATGGTGAGTATTATTACTGGCCTTTTCCCAAAATTGAATTAGAATAAGAGTGTACAGCTAGCCTTTTAGAAATAAGTGAAGCTCTTGCCCAGACCAGGTCTCCTCTTTAAGTCACTGCGATCCTGTTACAAGCTGGATTTAGGACAGGAATGTCTTATTTCTAATGCACGCATTGTAGACTCTGCTTTTCATTGGGAACCGTATATGACTTGGCTCCTCCTCTCTTTGTAATGTATTAAACAAAAGATCATATATATCCTTTATCCCTACCTATGGCCTACAAACCAATGTATAATTCAGTCAGAATAAGAATTAAGAGCAAAACACACTCCAGCACACAAGCTGAGTCCTCACCACATTTGTGTCCCTTTATACCCGAGGAGGGAGAGTCAGGAACCTCTCTCCTTCTAACTCCCACACCCACCCAAGCCCCAGGTTCTTTCCATAGCCTCTGGAGGCTGCCCTAAGACAAGGACCTCACTTCCTCCCCTGTCACTCTTCCTGGTTGCTGTTTAAAACCTTAGTACTGCATGTGACCCCCTGGGAGGGTTGCTCTTCAATCCTATGAACCTCAGAAGATATCCTTGCTCTGTATATCTTTTTAATCTCTAGATTTTTTGTCTCTGACTTCTGCTTAATCTTAGCAGCATCAAGCTCTCCTTTGTCAAAACTGATTCAGCATTTCCACTTTTGGGTATACAACAAAAAACTGAAAGCAAGATCTCAAAGGTATATTTGCATACCCATGTTCATGCAGCATTATTTTAAAAAGCCAAAAGGTGGAAGCAACCCAAGTGTCCATCTATGAATGAATGAATAAAAAGCATCCTGTCTATTTATACAATGGAATATTATTCAGCCTTCAAAAGGAAGAAAATTTGGATACATACTACAACATAAATAAACTTGGGGTATTACATTAAGTAAAATAAACCAGTCATGCCAAAAAATAAATACTATATGATTTTACTCATATGAGATGCCTGGAGTAGTTAAATACATAAAGACAGAAAGTAGAAGGGTGGTTACCAAGGTCTAAGGAAATGGGAAAACAGGGAATCTGTATTTGATGGGTATATGATTTTAGTTGTAAAGATGAAAATGTTCTGGAGATTGGTTGCACAACAATGGAAATATGCTTAACACTAGTGAACAGTACATTTAAAATAGTTAAGTTGGTATATTACATGTTATGGGTATTTTACTACAATTAAAGGTAAAAATTTTTTAAAAACTGATAACTCTATGGATTCTGCCCATTTCTGCAGCCTGGATTCCACCATCACCTCAACGGCCTACATTTTCCTTGTACTCACTCCTATTTCTTAAAGGTATAGGGGAACATTTTCTTTCTCTCTGCATGATTGTTCCTTGGCATTTGGAATAGAAAGCTTCAGACTCCTGAGCAAGATGGCAGAATAGGTAAATATGGCTGCCTCCTCACACAACCATATCAAAATTACAACTAAAATATAGAACAACCATCACTCAGAAATGTCAGAAATTTAGTTGAATAGAAGACTGAATACTGACAAAGAAACCACATCGATCCAAACTGGTAGGAGGGGCAGAGATGCGGAACTGGCTGGTCCCACATCCATGTGTTGTGGGTAAAAGTTTGGGTGGGATATCTCAGGAATGAGGACTCCCAGCCTGACACCAGTCCCCCCAGCCCAGGGTTGCAGTGCCAGGAAGATAAGGCCTCATAACTTCTGGATGCAAAAACCAGTGGGGATTGAGTTGGTGGAAGAAACTTCTGGTTCTGCTTGAAGAACCTACACACAGACTTATTCAGACTCACTCCCTCTGAGCTAGCAGCTTGATAGCAGCTTGATAAGCACCAATGTCATATGGAGAGAAACTGAAGTGTCTGGCATCCAGGCAAGAGCTGGGGGACAGCTTCTCCCAGACAGAAAGACAGGCAAAGGCCATCACCCTTTTTGACCCCTCCCCAAAGCCATAGAGATGGCAGGCAGGTGCCACATCTGAGACTCCATCAGCCTGGCCAACACCTAGCTCCGCCCTGGAGATCCTCTGAGACTCCATCGCACCCAATTTACATATCCATGCAAACTGTTAACAGATACTTTTCCATATGAATGGCTGGTCTTGGCTCATGCCACACACCTTACTAATTCCTATTAAACAAGCAAGAGCTGACCTCAGTAAGCTTCCAACCCCGTATTTCTTGCTAAGTGACTCCAAGCCTGGCATTAGCAACAGCCCACCTAGATTCACAACTTGGCTTCACCTGGGAATTTCCAAGCCCAGCAAAGTAGCAGCTATCTCAGATTGCCTAATAACTCATTCCAATGGCCCTGGGCAGAACACAGGCAGAGGCTGACCTTAGCCTGCACCACCTGGGAAACCCCAGAGCCTGTGCACCCAGTGGACAGCTACAGACCACATTGGAGCACCAACACCCTGCCCCTGCACAGCTGGTCCTCCACAGAGGGAAGAGGTTGGTGGTCAGTGGGCACAGCAATACTTGCAACTGACTGGCCTGGATAAATCCCTCCCATTGACCTACCAATAGCAATCAAGGCTCAGCTACAAGAGGAAGGTATACTCAGTCCACACAAAGGGTGCACCTCAAGTACCCAGCTTGGGTTATAGGGGAAGCTGTGCCCCTGGACCCTACAGGGAACCTACTCCATTAGGCCACACTACCAAGACAGGAAATCAAAGCAACTTTACCTAATACATAGAAACAAACACAGGGAGGTTGCCAAAATGAGAAGATTAAGAAACATGGCCCAAATGAAAGAACAGATCAAAACTCCAGAAAAAAAGAACTAAACAAAATGGAGATAAGAAATCTATCAGATGCAGGGTTCAAAATACTGGTTATAAGATATTGAAAGAACTTAGTGAGGACCTCAACAGTGTAAAAAAGATCCAGTCAGAAATGAAAAATGCACTAACTGAAATAAAGAACAATTTACAGGGAAACAGCAGTAGTGCGGATGAAGCTGAGAATCAAATCAATGATTTGGAATATAAGGAAGCAAAAAACAACCAATCAGAACAACATGAAGGAAAAAGAATCCAAAAAAATGAGAATAGTGTAAACTGCCTGTGGGACAATTTCAAGCATTCCAACATTCACATCATAGCAGTGCCAGAAGGAGAAGAGAAAGAGCAAAATATTGAAAGTCTATTTGGAAAAACAATGAAAGAGAATGTCTCTAATTTGGTAAAGGAAATAGACATGCAGGTTCAGGAAGCACAAAAAGTCCCAAACAAGATGGATGCCAAGAGGACTACTACAAGACACATCCTCCTATTTCTTAAAGGTATAGGGGAACATTTTCTTTCTCTCTGCATGATTGTTCCTTGGCATTTGGACAAAATGCCAAATATGAAAGGTTAAAGATAAAGAGAGAATCTTAAAAGCATCAAGAGAAATGCAGTTAGTTACCTACATAGGAGTTACCATAAGGCTGTCACTTGATTTCTCAGAAGAAACTTTTCAGGCTAGAAGGGGTTGGCAAGAAATATTCAAAATCATGAAAAGCAGGAATCTATAGCCATATTTGCTCTACCCAGCAAAACTATCATTTAGAATTGAAGGGCAGATAAAGAGCTCTCCAAATAAGAAAAAACTAAAGGAGTTCATCATCTCCAAACCTTTATTATATGAAATGTTAAAGGGACTTATTTAAGAAAAATAAGAAGATCAAAACTATGAACAATAAAATGTCAGTAAATACATATCTATCAGTAATTGAGTCTAAAAAACAAACTAAGTAATCAAGAAGAACAGAGAGAGAATCAACCATACGGAGAGGGTTTTGATGGTTGCCAGATGAGAAGGGGGTGTGGAGAAATGGGTAAACAGGTGAGGGGATTAAAAAGTACAAATAGGTAGTTACAGAATAGCCATGGGGATGTAAAGTACAGTATAGGAAATGGAGTAGCTAAAGAATTTATACACATGACCCATGGATGTGAACATGGTGTAGAGATGGCCTGAGGGCATGGGGTTGCTAGGTGGAAGGGAGTAAAGGGGAAACAACTGTAATAGCATAATCAATAAAATAAAATAAAAAACTTACTTCAGTTGGAATAAATAAGTAAATAAATAAATAAACAAACAAAATAGTAAGATTCATCCTCTTCATTTACTTCTAGTCTCTCTCACCAGGACGTGAGACTTCTCTTACTAGAAGAATAAGCCAGTGAGTCTCTTCCCCTCTCCTCTCTCTCGCTTTCCTGATCCCTAATTCTATCTTTACCTCCATCTTGCTCTGGGTCACACTTGCTCTATTTCTTATATCCTGTGCTATGAGATATGATCATTCCAGGCCTTCCATTGGTTAGCTTAGTTCATTTCAACCACTTGAATCAAGCTGAGTTGTCCAATTAAAGTTTTACCTGCAATTAAGTTGACTTTTTAATCATCATCTGGCTCCTGGGGCCATTTTTCAATAGGATTGAAATATACTCTTCAAAATCTGAAAAGGAGGGGCTGTGATTAATTAGCATCCTCAAACTCAATCCAAAGATCTAGATGCTCATAGATCATTGTTTTTGTTTGTGTCAACCTTGAATAACATAAAGCAATGATCCAAATTTGATCTCTAAATTCCATAGGGTGTTCTATCACGTAAGGATATATGTAAGGCCTTTATTCAACACTCTTGCATGTGGCTGCCCACTGTCTTAACATCATTTGAAGTTACTATATCACTGAGAACATTCAAGTCTCCCTCACAACTCTGAAATCTGTGTCAGGTGCAGAGGAGAGCTCTTACCTCTTTGTTCACTGACTGATTGTTGTTACAGTACCAAGGGGAAATGCTTTTCTCAACACTGTCCATCCTGGCCATTCTTGACTTGGACAGATGTCACTCTTGATAGCTGGCAGCATGATAAGGTTATAAGAGTGAACAATTGGGATAAGAAATGCCTCATCTAACTGCTGTAGATGAGTCATTCATCTAAATTTAATTAATTTAAGCATTAAATCACTTGGCAAATTTATCACCCTTTTGAGTCTCCATATCCTTATCTATAAAATTAAAGTCTTTGTTTATCAGAGTGATCACTTCATAAGTTATATAAATGTCTAATCACTATGTTGTACACCTGAAACTAATATAATATTGAATGTCAACTGTAATTGAAAATTTTTTAAAAAACAATTTTAAATACATTAAAGACCTTTAAAATTAAGGTCTTTGCATTAATGTCTAAGCTCCCTTCTGCTTCAAGTATACTCTTTACACTATGATTCAATTGTATTCTCAGTACAGAATTAAGAGATGAGGGCAGGATCGCCTCACCCTTAGCCTCCCCACTGACTCTGACCGGCAGAAGTGCCCAGCAAGCATTTTCCTTTTGGCCAGCCCTTGGTGGGTCAGCAGGCTATTGAACTGCGATATCAAACTCCAGTCAGATGATCCCCCACTGGGTTTTTAAATCAACATGGAATGGTTCTGACCCAGTATGGGGGCAGCTAAAATTAACAATCCGAGGGTGGCTGTGGGAGGTGGCCGAGGAGCACACTTGATAATCAGAATGAACAAAGATGTTCCTTTCATGAAGGTATCAAAAATAAATCTCAGCCATGGGTTGTTTTTGGAGGAACACCATCCGACCCTAATCTTATTCAATCCCACATTCCACTGTTCTTCCCTCCTTGGCTTGGCAGCTTGCCACAGGGGGAAGTGAGCTGCCTTGGGTTATAAGCTGTCAGGCTCAGCATTTAAATATTACTCACCCAGCTCAGTTCAAGGTACAGGTCAGCCCACAGTATTAAGTTAAGTACACTGGGAAATACATTATCTTTTGGGTCACAAGGGTACAATTCAGTGAACAGCAACAGGATTTCCTGGTTGATAGATGATCCCACAAGAGGTTATAGCTTGCCTGCCCCAGAAATAATAGCAATAATCCCCTACATTCATATTCCACTCTGCAGTCTGTGAAGGATTTTCACATTCATTATCTTCTAGGACATTCTCAGTGGAGTCAGCCCGGCACAAGAAGGGTTGGACTTAGTGCCCCCGCCTCACTGTCCTGGCTGGATTACCTAGGGTAAGTCACGTCACCTCTCAGAGACTTGACTCTCTGACTTGGCCAATTGCCAATATGATGGCAAATGCCAATAATATCTGCCATTTAGGGGTGTTGACAAGATCGAACGAGGTGATGTTTGTGCCTATAATTTTTGGAGTATGTTCAGGGCCTGGGAGAACAATGGGGGAAAAACTGGGACAACTGTAATTGAGCAACAACAAAATAAATAAATTTAAAAAATTAAACTGTCAACAAAGATAAATGTCATAGAAAAGAATCTACTGTGCTCTATAGACATAAAATAAAAATCATGAAAATAGGTTACAATTGACCTTTTATACCTTTAAAATATACAAACAGTCTAGCTAAAATAGTTTATATGTGTGTTTCTTTTTTTCTTTTGGTGGACGTTGAGTAACTTTACACAATGGCTAGAAAGCACAATCTCTGCCTTCCAGGAATTGGAAAATTAAGATATAGAAAGGCAAAGCTACACCTATGGCTTTAGGTAAGAATAGAAATGGAGATGAGAGGTCAGTTCGTCAAAGGCTAGATGTCAATGACTGCAACTGATACGATTCCATGAAAAGTGATATGACGCCATTAAAGGAATCTCAATAAATGAGATTACACTGGACCGAAGTACTGATATAAAAGAGCTATCAACTGTCAATGTCCTAGGATGTGGTAACTGCTAGACACGTCTTCTGTCTAATCCAGACCACTGCCTGCAAGGTATTATTACTATCATCAATGTCATCCCCACTTTAGGCAAGGACCCACTGACGCTCAGGAGGGTTAAGCAATGTGTCTACAGCTGGGAAAGCCTCAGAGCCTGGGCTCACAATCACACAGGTCTGAACCCAGAGCCTTTGTCCAGTGTCCTGCATTACTTGGCATTTCTTCTTGGAAACCAGAGAACAGGAGAATCATGAAATCAGGTTTCTTGTTTGTTTTTTGCTGGACCTTGAAAGATGAAAAGAAAGAGAAAGTATGAAGAAAACCATTTCAGAAAGAGATCACAGCATGAATAAGTTATGAACACATATCTTTGGAGATATTGAGGAGTCCAGTCTGGCTAGAGAGTCATTTGGTAGTGGGCTGATCATTGCCAGAATTTTTAACATAGTTCGAGTTCAAACCTTCTTTAGGTCAAGTGGACAGACGACTTCTTAGGATCCTCTCCTCAAAGAACACCCAGCTCCCTGCCCCTGGAGCCCTGGCTAAAATCACCTCAACCACTCAGTTGCTTCTCATGTCCCCTACCTGCACCAGGATGAGCCCCAATGTAAGTTTTGTATTTAGAGTATGTACTGGATTATTCATTAGATGATTAATGATATCATCTTATGGCACACCAACACTCTGCTTTGGCTTGGTCTGCTTCAGTTTTCATCTCTATCTCAGTGTAGAAGTAGCAAACTCAAATGCCAATGTTGGCAGACTCCCATGACCTGCTCCCCAAGAAAAATGTCAAGTAAAGCATTGTGTTTCCAAGCTAACGCCAGCTGGGGACCTGTGGGATTTTAATTTTCAGTGTTTTATGCTGACTTTGATACCCTGAGAATGATTTAGTATGTAACATTCATGTGTGATATGGTACAATTATGGAAAATACAACATAGATGGACAAATGAGAATAAACATGATAAGAAGTGATATAAAAGCTCTAACAAATAGTAAATACAGGCATGACTATACCTGCTTTTCTATTTAAAAGCAATGCACTGTCAAAAAACGGACCAATGGCTTGTACTTGTATGACTTAGGGTTCCCCGACTGTAAACAGGGGAAATGAACTCTGCCCAATTTAATGGAAGTATTCTGGTTGCTCAGGGAATCAAAGGAAGATTTGAATCATCAGGCTTTGGGTAGTATCTGAATCAGAGATATGCTGAGCATGCATTCATTTGTTCTTTCCACAAATGTTTTTAATACCTACTCTACCTGGAATTTGTTCAAGTACTTAAAATGTAGTAGAGATGAAGTCTAAGATGTGGTTCCAAAAATTAATGGGCGCATTTTCAGGCACATTTACATGGCTAGTCGCTCACATCCTGGTGCCTGCCATCCATGTGAGGCTCTGCTCAAGTTTCAGTCCCATTGAAAAGTCTGACTGCCCCAGCTTAGACAGAGTGCTCATTTCCTTGGCCAGTGTTGGAGGGGAAGGGGAAAAGGGAGGTTTTGTAAAGAATTTAATGAGCAACTCCACCATGAACATATCTATAAACAATGAGGAAAAAGAATTAACCCAAAGGGGGAAAAAAGGTGCTTTCACAAAAGAAGGGAAAAATCAATGCTGAGAAGGAAAAAAAAAATCCTGTCTATTCTTCTATTGCAGAGGATAAAATGATATCACACATACAAAGACATCAACTTAGTCTAAGGCACAAAGTAAGTGCATGTTCAATTAATAAATAACAAGAAAAGTAATTGAAAGATCCATCTTCTATGCAACTAGACATCAGGATATATAAATCAAGTAGGCAGGTTTTTTAAAGCTACAAAGGTACAGTCAACATATAAGAAGTAAGATATCAGATTTAAATTATTTACAAAATTTGAGAGAGCATTAATAGAAGTAACTAAAGTGAGAAAACATCAGTTCTGTTTTTCCCTTTGCTGATCAGACTTCATTTTAATTGGTTTAACATTTAATTAAGCACATGCTACATACCAAACACTCGGAGTGATATACACAGATTTTAAGAGAGATCTCAGCACACAATATCCTAGAGGGGAGCCCTGACCAGTGTAGCTCAGCTGCTCGGGCATTGTCCACCAAAGCAAAGGGTCTCCAGTTTGATTTGGATAGGGCACATGCTTGGGTCTCAAGTTTGGTCCTCAGTCGGGGCATATAGAAGAGGCAACAGATCAATGTTTCTCTCTCACATCAATGTTTCTCACCCTCTCTTTCTCCTTCCCTCCCCCTCTCTTTCTCCTTCCCTCCCCCTATCTCTAAAAATAAATAAATAAAATCTTAAAAATATATATATCCTAGAGAAGAAATAAGCCGATTATGAGAAGGTTAAAAAACTATGACATATGTGAAATGATTAAAAATGATGGAAACAACTGGCCTACAGTAACAGCTTTATACACATCTAATTGTATGCTGCTCTATCCTCCTTGAAATGATAGAAAGTCTCAGAAAAGATAGAAAGAGTCTTGAAACTTCTGGAAGAGAAGTCTTTGAGACCAGGGAGAATGATTTGAGCACAGCTAGTTTGACCATTAGCTACAACAACTGTGTTGTCTTCTGCAAAAGACCCCAATGTATCTTGTCATTGGAATGGGAAGATGAAAAACTCTTGCCTAGTATCTCCGATTCTTTCCAAGAACTTAGGAGTGAGTTTTCTTTTGAGCTGGAGAAAGAAAAGGGAGTGTACAGAAGATGAATGTGGGCAAAGCTTCTCCATGTGGCCTGGGCTTCCTCACAACATGGCCGCTGGGTCCCAAGAGACAGCCAGCCAGAGACTACATAGTTTTCTATGGTCTAATATTGGAAGCCATGGAGTGTCACTGCCCTCACATTCTAGTCATTGGGACAGAGTCACTAAATCCAGCCCACGCTCAAGAAGCGAGGAGTCAGACTTTACCCTTCAATGAGAAAAACATCAAAGAATTTTCAGAACTGTTTTAAAAACCACCTTAGTCCAGCTTCTAGCTGTACATGTTCACATCCCTCTCACATGAATGTTACCTGGACTTTCTCCTGAGATATCTCCCTCTTCCATGCAGTTTTATTTATTATTGCATCAGGCCCAAGACAAATCACCAAATTTCTGTAAAATGAAAATAACACTTTTTACACTAAGGATTACATTAAAAATGAGAGTATGCACACATATACATCATATATATACCTATATCATTAATACACACAAAAAAATCATGACACTTTTTTAAAAATAGAAACTGTTCATTATACCTAAATCACCCCTATTCATGCAATTTTTATATCTTCTTCTAGGTAATTAATTTGATGAAAATTTGTAATCCTTCTCCTCTTGCTTGCATTCCTCCCCATAAACACTATACTCTTAGTTTTCTTGGGAATATGGGGCAAATGTCCTCATCCAAAAACTATATTAAGAAGTTAAATTAACGGTAGGCATTGTACGATATATACATCAAACAAGAAGAGTTGTTTTTAGATGCTGAGAATTTCTAGGCAACCTCAAGTGGTAATATGTTTAACCTCAACCATTGATTTCTTGTTCTGAGATAGCATTTAAGACACTGAGATATGTCTCCTCTGAATTCGCCCTCCCAGCACTTCTGCAACCTCACTGTATTTAGCTGAGTTTGGGCAGTGGCCAGAAAAATGTCTCTTATGAAACAAAGATGGCTGGTTATTTCCTCAGTATCTATTTTCCCATTTTCCCAAATAATAAAAAGTTTAGCTGGGCACAAGGCCATCTAGCTAAAGAGTTTGTTTTCCTATTTTCCTTGAAGCTTAGTATAGCCATGTAACTACATTCTGGTCAATAGTATGTAAGTGGAAGTGCAGAGTTGTAGCTTCTGGGTCAGGTTTTTAACATAGAAATCCTTCCTTTCTCTTCTCCACTTCCCATTGGGTGGAATGTGGATCTGATGGTGGGAGCTACAGCAGCCATCTTAAATTATTAGGTGGAAACTACATGTTGAGGATGGCAGAGCAATAAGAAAGTCCATACAGCTTGACTTGATAGAATTGGCTGCTTATGTTGTTACCTAAGAGAGAAAGACCTTTTCTCCTGTTTGACGCTATTACAGCAGGAAAAGAGAATGTTAACTAATATACCCACTCAGACTCAGGCCCATAATCATCTCTTAGATATGCTCAACAATGGCCCTACCTCCATTCTTTACACTTTGATTTCTTATCTTCCTGCTCTCCAGGAAGTCATGGGACACCCAGTGGCTGTTGCCTACACTCTCTCTGACCCACATTTGCCACCAAACCTCTCTCAGATTCCCCAGAGGGAAGGAGCTTAAGCATTCTGTTGATTTATACATTTTCCTAATCTTCTTGTGTATCTAATTGATCCTCCAAAGTCCTGACAGAATAACAGTGAAAACACAACTGGACAGACAACTAGACAGAAAACACAAAAGGTCCAGACAATGAGTGACTAGAATGGACACCACTAATAGCAACTACCTAAGCCACTGTCCTAGGCAGCACCAAGGCCATTGGTGCACACCTGCTGATTCCTGTGAAATCGCTCCCCCACTTCTTGGCCTGCTCAATTCTTCAGCACCCATCTCTAACCATGGTACAACACTGCGGTACAAATTTGCTATAAACAGAAAAAAAATGTGACATTATAATTAGAAGATGGATGTTGTCCTTAATTAAAAATCCAGAAGTGTGAGACATTAAAAGGGACTACAAGATGGCATGTCTCTTCTGGGGTTTCATTTCCACCTGGGGAGGACCCAGAGACATTTTAGCATATATGTATGCTCACACTTGCTACAGACCACTAACTGTAGCCTTTGTACTCTTAATTTTCAACTGTGACTAGACATCAAGAAACAGCACACTGTGGCCACAAGCAACCCTGCAGTCAGCAAAATACTTCGACACTCCAGGGGGAATACTGTGTTTGCACAAATGAGGCACATTGGTATGCCAAGCAGTAACAGGAGCAGCAAGACAAAGAGGCCAACATCATAAAGAATAGATATTTCAGCCTCGATGACATGATAGCAGTTTTCAATGTCTCAATTTAATCCAACGAAATATTCACCGAGTGTACCAGGCTCTGAATCCACCAGATGTCAGGGAGACAATGGTGACACAGACAAGGTCCTGACTCTCAAGGGAATACACTGATAGTCTCAAAAGTGTTATGGGAACACAGAGGAAGCTAGAATGACCTCTGCCTGGCATCAAGCTGCCTCGAAATGTTCAGGAAGGTCCCCCTTGAGTCAGGTCATAAAGGGTGAATTGGTACTCACCAAGCAGTCAAAGAAGGGAGCGTATACCAGGTAGTGGGAACAACAGAGGCAAAGCGGGCAGACAGGAGAAGGCAGAATGCCTGGGAGGCATGTGATGAAGTTGCAAGGTGTCTTTGCTAAACACCAGTGCAGGTTAGAACCCCCGAAGAGCTTACAGGAACTAACATGCAGCACCCACCAAGAATATTAAATTGGAATATTCTTGGAGGTGTATCTGGGCATCAAGACTCTGTAAAAACTCCCCTGGGGATGTTAATGTGCAGCTGAAGTTCAAAACAGCCGACCTGATGCAGACCAGGACTGGCTCCCACTGTCATCCTGAAGGACTAAGCTGCCCTCCAGGTCAGGGGAATCCTAGGCCGCCCCATCTGTAGATTTTAGATAACAAACCCCTTGTATAAGGCTGTGTCCTGTCATAGTGCCAGAGGGGATGGCAGATGGATGACCAAGGGATTCATTTTCTGGAGAAAATTCAAGCATCTCAGTTACAAAGAGAGCCAAGCTCCTCTAGGAGGAATGGAGGCCCCATCCCATTCCTGTGCAACTACCCTGCCTGCATCACAGTACAGTCCATATACCTTAGATTCAGCTAAAATATACAATTCTTTCCTGAATCTTAGTCAATTGCTTAGCTTCTCCTAAGACAGTGGAGAACTTTTTATGGGTAGAACACATTAAAAGAATAGTTAGCACCTAGATAGCGCTTACTCTGTGTTAGAAGAGGCTGAGCATGAGGGATGGACAAACTGTAATTCTCATAACCTCAGAAGGTAAATACCAAATCCTATGATCCTAGTAACACATTTGTAAGGGGCAGGACTGAGGCCCGAGTGCCTCACTTGCATTATCATCGTCCTGGCCCTACCTGGGAAGGGACTGAGAGAGTGAAGGTAGAAGAGGCAAGAGCCAAAGTCAGGGGAATTGAACTCAAGGCTAATCACCCACCATGCTGCCTCTGCTGTACTTCTCATCTTTGAGGAGCCTGGCATAGCAATGAAAGGTGGAGGTGGGGAGAGCTGAGGAGAAGGGAAAGCCGGAAGACAAAGGAAAGGAACGAGAGGGGAAGCAGGATAAGAGAGGGAGATGCTGCAAGATTGTTAATTTGTCAGAAACCCTTTTCAGTTTTCCGGCATGGGCCGTAGCAGAAAGCATCTTAGGTCTGACGTATTAGGATTGATTCTCAGAGACTCATGGGAAGGTCTTTCAGGGGGTACCCTGCTACCAATGAGACAAAGAAAAGGAGCTGGGTGTGCTGGCCACCGTGGCCCAAGCTCTCTTTCCTCTTAAAAAGTGATCTCACATGGTCACAGTCTGCAGTCCTTCAGTCTTGTTTACTTTGGCATTTGGTCAGCAATGCCCCCTCCTTATTAATCAGTCCTTCTTGTCGAACGCCCCAGAGTTGCAGAGAGAAACTATAGGAACTTGGGAATTCAGAAGGTCCGAGACCACCCCCAGGTTCAATAACCCACTAAGACATGCAGAACCCAGCAAACCTGTTCAACTCAGAGTTATGGTATATTAAAGCAAAAGGATACAGATTAAAGGCAGAAACAAGAAGAAGCACCTAGGGCAGGGGCCAAGAGAGCTCCAAGTACAAGCTTCCCATTGTACTCATAGACAGAGCTTACTTCTCCAGCAACAGTATGTGGCAACACACCCAGAGTATTGCGAACCAAGAAAGATCACCTGAACCTTTGTGTCTAGGAATTTTTTTAGAAGCTGGTCAAATAGACATGGCTGCCTACATGGATGACCTTAACCTCCAGCCCCTTCAAAAGGTCAAGCTCAAACTGCCTGGCCAAAGACGCCCACTGTTACCATAGACTATCCAGTGCAGCCCAAAGCCTCCAAGTAAACAGAGAGAATATTCCAAGGGCTTAGAGAATATTACTGCCTCATGGGAAATGTCATCTCCCATGAGGCAGTAAAGGGCCAGCTCTTTTTCTGGGCAAGGTAAGTTCTTTACTGCACAGAACCAGGCCCGTTTGGAGCTCAGTACAAAGAGTTTACATCCTACTGTTACAGCTTCCTGGCTGACTGGCCTCAGAAAGATTCCTCAGACTTCCAGGCCTCCTTTGATTCACTTGTAACCTGGATCTAACATCTCAGATGACTGCTGGGAAAATAATATGAGATTAACTGTCAACAGAATGTTATAAACTATAAAAATAGTGAAAATTAGTTACATCCTGCCTTGATTTGGGGGTGGGGGAATGAAGGTCATAGAAATTGCAATACCCAGGATGCATGACTCAACCAAGAGAAATACCATTTCCATAGAAACACAATCATCGTTTCACTCAACAAGCATTCATTAGATGCCTGCATCGGCCAAGTTCTGGGGATACAGGGATGAGAAGGCTATATTTCTGGGAAAGTTGCTGTGATTTGGGAAGCAATAGATAGAAGAGTGCTAGTTAACATGCAGATTAGCTCAAGTCCAAAGAGATGAGTAGCAATGTGACTCCCAAACTTTCCCAACTCCCTCAGTCAGCTCCTCGCAAGCAGAAAACACCTCATCCTTGGATCCAGTGTGCCGGAACAATCTATGAGATAGCAATGCTTTTTCTTCTAACTACACCTTTGTTTAAAGATCCTCTGAGGCATGTAACAGCTACACACACACACTCTTTCTCTGATACGCTTAGGACGCTGCTGTCACTTGGTACACTTTAACACTTCGCATCAGAAAACTTGGAGGAGGTGTTTTCAATACTCTGCTCCTTCGCAGATGTACTCTGCTCCTTCGCAGATGTTTTGGAAGCTGCTGGGTTCCAAAATTTAAAAGGAGCAGATTTTTCTTTGATGTTTTATATTTCATTGAAATCAAAAATCCCTAGTCTTCAAGTATTAAGGCCTATGTGGTTTAGTAGTATTAATTCACTGATGCAACCAATTTTTATCAAGCACCTACTATGTGCCATCAATGTTACTGGCACTTAGGAAAACCAGTCAAAAAGCAAACGTATTTTGACAATCCTTGCCTCTGTGGAACTTACACTTTTGAAGAGGCAGCATGTCAGCTTTCAAAAGTTATGAACTGAGCAAAAATCACTTACCAACCATGTGACCCTGGGCACCGGACCAAAGCCATCAGAGCCTGTTTCATTATTTTGAAACAGCTAATAACACCTACCTCCTGGGGTTATTGTGAAAATAAATGAAGCAAGCACAGTAAAGCTCCTAGAACAATTTTGGCTTCTAGAAGCTGCTGAGTACATGTTAGTCCTCTTCCCCGTCTGCCATTTGTTTCTAGAACCCCACATCTCCAGGGAAGGGAAGGCACCATTAGCTATTAGATTAGTTAGAGGCACGAAATGTTCGTCACTGGGCAAACTCAGAAATGAAAGCCAAGTCTGGCATCTTGACCAGGTTACCTGTGCCACTGTTCCCCATACAAACTTCACAAGGACAATGTTGGTGGAAGGAAACACTCCCTCGAGGTCATGGTCAAGGGACTGGAGTTTAATTCTAGCTCCTCTGGCAAGAGCTGTGTGGCTTCAGGCAAGTTACTTTCCCTCTTTCAGTTTCCATTCCCTGAGGTGCAAAGTAAAATCACTTCATCCGTGTTCTCAGTCTGGGCTACAAGCAAGAATCCCCTGCCAGATTTGATGTTCTGAATTAGTTTCTGGTACCCTAGACTAGGGTTTCTTACCTTTAGCACCACTGAAATTTGGGACAAGGTTATTCTTTTTTTTTTTTTTTAAGATTTTATTTATTTATTTTTAGAGGGAGTGGGGGGATAAAGAGGGGGAGAGAGACATCAATGTGTGGTTGTCTCTCTCAAGTGCCCGCTACTGGGGAAACTGACCCACAACCCAGGCATATGTCCTGACTGGGAATAGAACTGGCAACCCTTTGGTTTGCAGGTCGGCACTCAATCCACTGAGCCACACCAGCCAGGGCGGGACCAGGTTATTCTTTATTGTGGAAGGAAAGGGGGCTGTCCTGTGTGTTGTATGATGTTTAGCAACATCCCCAGCTTCTATCTATGAGATGCCACCCTACCCCTTGTCTCACAATCAAAAATGTCTCCGGAAAATTCCCAGTCCTCTAGAAGAGATAAAATTGCCCAGGTTGAGAACCATGAGCCTAATCTCCCCCCCACAACCATTTCCCCTTGAGCTGTGCATTTCCCCTCACTTCTGGGCCAGGTCTGACCCCAGTCTGATGACCGCACCCCCCCATCTCATCATGCACTGCCTGTGATAGTCCATCTCAGCTTCCTCCGCAGGAGGCTGGCTTCCTGAGTCCCAGAAACAAGCTTTTCTGAGCGTGGGGGCTCATGGCTCCTGGTGGAAGAGTATGTGACCCCACCCAGCCCAGCCCTGCATCCTAACTGGCGCCTCCTAACCAGCCTCAGAGAACCCTGGGAGTGTGGGACATTCCATGACCCATTTTCCTTTAATGCCTAGTGTCACACCCACTACTTTTTTTTTTAATTGAGGGTTTTCTTAATTTTATTGAATTTATTGGGGTGACATTCATTAATAAAATTATACAGGTTTCAGGTGCACAATTCTATAAGACATCATCTGTATATTATATTGTGAATAAACCCACCACTTTTCAACTGTGAAGTTTCTCAAACCAACTTTTCATTTTTAAGAAGACACCCAGCATGTGGACAATCATTATTTATTCCTACTGTGTCTGTCAAGAGCTTTTTATAAAAACCAGTAGAGGGCCAAATAATAGGCTTAACTTTGTACCGGGTATGTAAATGGCTCCTTGATACAGCTCCCAGGCCCAGCTCCCACAGAGCCCAAAAGTGAATGGCAAGCACTCTTGTTCAGGGCTGTGAGCCACTGTTTTCCTCCATGGCAACCTAGCTACTCTCTAATCACAGCCCCTTCTTTCTACACCTATTCCCTCATCTGGAGGATAAGGAAAGACAAGCGACATCTCAGTCCTTGCCTTTCTCAAGGTGTGACTGTTGATAAGACTCTCGTCTTGGATTTAACAGCACAGGTCATCCATTTTTTTACCTCTCTCTCCTTGTGTTACTGAACATGGATTCATTGCAGGGGTTGGGGGGAGCCCCAGATGCTGTTACCAGAACAACAGCCCCCCTTCCCTGGGGTCCCTCTGTTTTAGGTCCTTTGCCCTCCACCCTTAAAAATTATGGCTTTCAATGGCAGATTTTCGTGAAAAGGAAAGGAACTATTTATTCAAAAGTTATACAGGTTTTGATTAATGACTAAATGTTGGTGTTAAATCTCAAAATCCCTTTAAAACACCCACCAACACACACAGTCCTGCCTTCCCCCCTTTGCCCAGTCAGGCCAGTCAGGCCAGTCAGGGGTGCTGTCCTTCAGAAGAAAAAGAACAGAAGTGTGGAGCTAAGCTACACAGGCTTCTCACTGCTCCCAGCACCATCCGCTGCCTTGCCACAATCTCCAGTTCTTAATTCAGAACCACGTGGCACCCTCTCATGGCCCACTAGCAAGAGTCCTTTCTCCCCTTTCCTTCCCACATGCTCTTTGCATTGTTCCCTCACAGTGTGGAGCAAACCATCTCTGACCTCTCATGCAAACATGCTGTAACCAGGGGAAACCACCTACAAAGCTGCTACATCTTGCTTTCCTGCTTCTTAAGCCACGTGGTCAAGGGAGCTCCCACTCCACTCCCAAAAATGCATGGTCAAAAGCCTCTAGCATGGCTGCCGGGCCTGCGTCCCAACCCCAGTTGGAATCCTCCCCAGCAATCCCATCTCCGACTCCTTAGGCAGGCGCTTCAACCTGGACAGCTCTCCTGCCCAGTTACAGCCTGAGTTAAAGTTGTACCAACCTTCCTGGTTAGCCATATTGAAATGCAAAATAACCATCTTTGTATTTGAGGTGCGAAGCTACCCTCCTGTTATTGACATGCAAAATGACTCTCAATGGCCCTGTTCCCTGTCTCCCATTCAGCATGGCAGCCCACCTTGGGGGGGGGCGGGATATCCTATATTTTTCTTGGACCCCCCAATTTCTGGACCCCATTACAAATGCACTTTGGGGAAGCCTCACTGCACCCTGTTACTTTTGCACATTTGCTCTTACAGCAGGCGGTAATGGAAAGGGAGAATGCACTTGGCAATCACAGAGACTTTGGTTTTCCTTTTGCTATGTGTCTTCAGCAAATTTCTTAACTGCTCTAAACCTGTATTTCTCTTCTATATGTTGGAATATTAATACTATATGAAGTTTGTGTGTGTGTGTCATTGAAAAGATTAAATAAGTTAATGCAAAATGTCTAGAACTTTTCATTGACTGTTAGCTGCTGAACACAGAGGTGATGGTGTTGGTATTAAAACAACAATAAAATGATGGTACCTGTGAGTCCCTTTCCTCTTGGATGGAGAGCCTACCCTAAACCCCTGCATCATTTCTGACCTGGGGAAATAGGGCAGCTTGGTCCCCTGGAGCCTCTCTGCTGAGTTCCGGTTGAGCTGGCCTCTGCTCTGGTTTCCCCTGATTGGCAGGCATGCTGCACTGAGCTACCGTATTGAGGACGGTAGATGGGCCACCACATGGCGCCAATCTTCTTAAGAGTTTTTTCAGCATCGCTGACATACTAAATTGTTCAAGTACTAAGCAACTCTTCGAATGTGATAAAGTCTCTTTGCTTCAATTCCATTCAGGCTTTCAAAGATTTATTGCATCTGGGTGAATAAGCTGAACTCATGTTTTTTCTGGAACATGGGTTTTATGTTACTAATACTGGAGATTCAAAGGCAGCTCCAAAATTAGTGCTGACGGGAGGTCAAAGAAATGACTCCGGACACTGTTACAGTTGCATGCTCATTAGCATACTAATGCTGCCCCTGACACCTTCGGTGACATCCTCCTATATATGCAAATATGTATTGGGGAAAAATGAAAATGTATGTAAATGACACAGAGATTACACTGGCCTATTAACATCACAAATCCCCATTTACAGCCCACTTTTAATTTAAGTGATCTTTCTATTAGGAGGACCACTTATGAAGTTAATCTGGAATGAAATCACAGGATGTCAATTAAAATGGTGTGACAGCGAGACCACCACCAATTGGTAACTCTTAGCAGATGTCTTAATTAGGCTACTCAGTGGCAGGCTGACCGATGACACTCTGTGAAAGTCATTTTCAAGTTAGCTTCTGAGGGTTCTCTTCTCCTTCAAACTTTTTTTTTTTCAGCTTAAATCTTAGCTATTATGAGGTTTCCTTTTGTGCATTTTCCCCCAAAGACTTCTTCTTACTGAAAGAGTATTCCAGAGACAATACTCCATCCTTAGGGGCTGGGCACTGCAAGTCTTAATTTATTGAGTCTTTTATCTTAAATATTCATTTGAAATTTGCATTTTCCTTCTTAAAAGAGCCAGGCTCACTTTAGTATAAAAATGTGTTTAAAACTACATACTGTCTTGTAAAATCGAAGCCATGTAATTCTATATCTTTGTATATTCTTGGCTTGAGCTATATGGGGAGTGTTAGGGTTGGGGCTGCATATTTCTCAGCTTGGAAAGCGTAAGCTAAATGTTAAAAGAGCTTTGGAAGTACTCAGACCTAAGTATAAGACCTGACACTGTTATTTATTAAGTATATGACTTGGGACAAGTTATGTAACCCAGACTGAGCTCTCCAAGGGTAAGAATTTTTTTTCCAGTATCATGGAGATATAATTGACATATAACATTGTGTAATTTCAAAGTGTACATTGTTGATTTGTACTTATATATTGTTAGTTAACCTCCATCATGTCAATCTAAGATCTGTTCTCTTAACAGCTTTCAAAGTATAGAATAGAGTTATAATCACCATGCTGTACATTATATTTCCAGAACTTGTTCCTTTTGTAACTGGAAGTTTGTACCCTTTGACCAATATCTCCTCATTTCTCATAACCCTTCACCCCTGGTCTCTATATTTTTCAGTATAAATTATTTTTTTAGGTTCCAGAGCTAAGTGATATCACACAGTATTTGTCTCTCTCTGACTTACTACACTTAGCATAATGCCCTCAGATTTTATAGTTTCATTAACATTGTTAAACACAAGATTTTTTATCATGACTGAATAATATCCCCATTCTGTGTTTATATATATGAGGTCTGTTCAGAAGTTCTCCAGCCATGTACTATGAAAAATAGAGACATTTATTGAAGAATATACAAGATATGAGAAACACTGTACGTAAGAGACACCTCAGTCTCTTTCAAAGTAGGCAGCTTGGGACCTCACAAAGTTCTCCCAATTGCAATCAGCTGCCCTGTCATATTTTCCTGAATCTCGTCAATGGTCTGCAATCTCTTCCCTTTCAAAAGTGATTTTCGTTTTGGAAAAAGCCAGAAGTCACAGGGCACCAAATCTGGGTTGTAGGGAGTCTGAGTCACCTGTGTGATTTGAGGTTTTTCCAAAATACTTTTCATGAGATGTGCTGCATGCAGGCACATTGTCATGATGAAGCTGCCAATCACCAGTTGCCCATAGCTGCGGCCTTCTGAATCATCCAAATAGATTCTGCAGAGGAATGTTCAAGCTTCACGCAAAATTTGATGCAGATTAATTGCTCTACTCAGTCATTTTGAATGTGATGGCTACACAGTACAAATGCTCACTCAACAGTGTCTACCACTCCCATTGACTAGTACAGTGAAGCTGTCATTGTTCACACATGAGCATTCCGGTTCACTGTCCTTGGCTGCCAGGTTTTAAGAATGTCACCCAAACTGTTCTTGTTATATTAACAATGGCTGGACTTTTCCGGGCAGACCTTGTATATAGTATCACTATATATATCACATCTATTTTATCCATTTTTCTGTTTACAGACATTTAGTTTGTTTCCAAATCTGTGCTACAGTGAAAAATGCTGCAATGAACACAAGTGAAGATAATCTCTTTGAGATCTTTTTTTTTCATTTCCTTTGGAAATATACCCAGAAGTGGGATTACGAAGTCATACGATAGTTCTATTTTTAATTTTTTGAGGAACCTCCATAAAGTTTCCTCAGTGGCTGCACCAATTTACATCCTACCAACAGTGCACAAGAGCTCCCTATCTCCGTGTCCTCACTGATACTTGTTAACGCTTGTCTTTTTGATTATAGCTATTCTGACAGGTGTGAGGTGGTATCTCACTGTGGTTTTGATTTTCATTCCCCTGACGATTAGTGATGTTGAGCATCTTTTCATGTACCTGTTGGCCATCTGTCTTTCTTCTTTGGAAAATGTCTATTCAATTCTTCTTCTCATTTCAAAAATCAGGTTTTGTTCTGTTTTGTTTTTGTTTTTAACTATTTAGTTGTATGAGATCTTCATGTTTTGGGTGTTTAGCCCTTATTAGATACATAATTTTAAAATATTTCCCCCATATTGTGAGTTCCCTTTTCATTTTGTTGTTTCTTTTCTGTACAGAAGCCTTTTAGTGTAATATAATCCCACTGATTAATTTTTCTTTGTTGCTAGTGTTTTTGATGTCATATATGAAGAATCATTGCCAATGCCAATGCCAAGGAGATTTTCCCCTGTTTTCTTCTAGGAGTTTTACCCTTTCAGGTCTTACTTTTAAGTCTTTAATCCATTTCAAGTTAATATTTTAAGTGGAGTAAATAGGGATAAAATTACACTCTTATGCATGTGGTTATTCAGTTTTCCCCTTACATTTATTGAAAGGAAAAGAAAATACTTTTCCCAGTGCGTGTTCTTGGCTCCCTTGTCAAGTATTAGTTGACCGTATATGTGAGACTTTATTTCTGAGCTTTCAATTCAATTCCTTTGGTCTGCGTCTATTTTTATGCCAGTACCACACTGTTTTAATTGCTTTAGGGATTCTGTCTCCCTTACTCCCTTTCCATCCCTGTCACCTACCTCAGAACATGACATCACAATGGGCACCCAAACTTTTAAAATTAAATAAACAAACATTGTCTCTATGCCTAAATGTATTTTCTTTCTAAAATGGAGATAACTACAGCATAGGGTTTTAATGAACATTTTAAAGAGGTATTTCCCCTTCCTTAAAAAAAAAATAGAATTTCCCTGTAGAACTATGCAAGTCTTTTGTGATGAAGAAATGCCTAAGGAAATTTAGATGCTATCACATAAGACAAGTATTGTATGATTTCTCTTAAAACAGGCAGGATGAAATGCCATGTACAGAATCTAACTAGGAAGGTAAGAGTGAAGTATCTGCTCTTGTCACAGACCAGGAGTCAGCAAACATTTGTTGCAAAGGGTCAGAGAGTAAATATTTTCATCTTTGTCAGCCATGCTGTGTTTGTCACAACTACCCATCTCTGCCATGTATCACCACAAAGGCCACAGAAGCCTGCGGAAACAGGTGTCAGTAGCTGTGTCCCAGTGGGACTTGATGTGCAAAAATAGATGGTGGGTTGGGTTTGGCCCAAGGCCATGCAGACTGTAGAGAGCCCTGCATCATTTTACTGTGCTTCACTTTATGGCACTTTGCAGGTGCAGCATTGTTTTACAGATCTAAGGTGTGCTACAACCACCAGCAAAGAGTACAACTCACTGAAGGCTTAGATGGTGGTCAGCATTGTTAGCAATAAAACAGTTTTTAATTAAGGTATGTATGTGGTTTTTATACATAATGTTATCGCGTACTTAGTAGACTGCAGTATAGCATAAATATAACTTTTATATGCCTTGGGAAATGAAAATATTTGTGTGACTTACTTTACCCCAACATTCGTTGTATTGCGGTGGTCTGGAACCAAACCCACACTACCTCTGAGGTCTGTCTGAACAGATTATGCAAGTGTTATGACTGTATTCAACATTACTTACTTTGTTTTGCATTTTCAAAATATAGTAGTAAATTAATTTAAGCTTAAAAGTAAATGTAAAATATGAAGTATAATTCATAACATGCAGTAAGTCATTTTTAACATTGATGTCAATATATTTCATATAGACGATATGGTATTCAGTTTTCCTTCTTGAAATAAACTTGATTCCAGGATATTCGGTGTGGACCTCAGCAATGTCTAGTGTGAGGTTACAGGGTTGTTTCTGCAGAGATTGAAAGTCTTCATCCAAATTGGGCTGCAGGGTGCAGGGCCATTGTTTAATGGCGAGGAGTGGCCCCCCACAGGGGGAAGGCTTGGCTCCCTCGAGACCTTGGTTAACCCATCGCCCCAAACCCAAGGTGGTAACAAAGATAAAATAAAAAATCATACTCTGGGGCCTTCACGGATCCAGGGTAGAAAGTGCTTTGTCAAGACCAAAAGAATGGCCTTAATTTTCCTAAAATGACTATGTGTTCCAATATAAACCTCAGGCAGCAATTAGGTGAAATAGAAAAAACATGAACTTTGAAGACAGAGATTCAAATTCAGATCTCATTTCTTCCACTTAACCTTGTAACGAGGACAAATCTTCTTAATCCTGCTAAGCCTCAGTTTCTTCAACTGTAAAGTACCGATGATAAAGCCTACCCTTAAAGGATGCAACTGGTTGAGAGGTTCCATTGAGCTGGATCACATGTATTCCCAGTCCAGCTGATGATGCAAAGTACGAGTTCCACAAATGTTCATTCTTTGCCTTCTCATCTTCTTTCCCCCACAACATGTGAAATAAGACCTTTCCACTGCTCTCAGCAGGACCATTCATTTCCCCTGCTAATTAAATGAGGGTTTTATCACTCCTTCCCAGATGTGAAATTATACTATTGGTATCATGCCTACTGTATCTTAATCCCTTTGCTAATGTACCATTTTACCTCGAATTGTTACACAGTGTTCTGCCCCTCCTACTATTCTCCTAGCTTGCTGCAATTCTTTTCAAATATTATTGTTCTTATAATAGCACTCTCACAAAATATCTCAATTGTCCTCACCTAATCATATCGTACTGTTTATAAATCATCTCACAGTTTGCAATTGTTCCTTTCTTTATACAGTTGTAGCAATCCATGCAAAAGCCTCAGTGCAACATATGTGTACCTGTGCACACACGTACACCTATATATCTTTACTTTTATGAGATTTTTTGGCAAATAAATTATTAGCAAACAAGATTTTTTTTAATTTTTAGAGAGTGGGGAAGAGAGGGAGAAAGAGAGCAAGAGAAACATCAATCGGTTGCCTCTCAAACGTGCCCCAACTGGGTACCAAACCTACAATCCAGACATTCCTGGCTGGGAATCAAACTGGTGACCTTTGGTTTTGTGGGACAATGCCCAGCCCACTGAGCCACACCAGTCAGGTGTGCAAACAGGATTTTAGAGAAATGCATAAACATACTTCAGAAATTGCACACTCCTAAGGCATGGAGGAGAGCTTGCTTCAGCTGCATCCCTCCGTATTCTCTTGATCCTTTAAATTCCAGCTGCTTCTTATATATTTGTTAAAGCAGATCAAATACAACTTGTTTTTAGCAAGTTCAGACTTTCCTGCTTCCTTTCCAACATATGATAAAAGCTTGATGTCTGAGGATATTTTCTTCAAGACTGATATTATATACAAGCATAAATTTGAACCCATTGTGCTGAGTGTTGGATGCCAAAGAGAATTGCTCAGCCAGAGTATGAGGTTAGTTGACTAAATATTTAATTTTAAATATTTGGCAACTCACACAGGTACCCAGAAGTATTTGGAGTGTGTGTCAAGAGCTGACTGAATTCATGGGGGTGATGATTATCCTAAGAAGGACTAAAAAAGTTTGGATATGACCAACTGCAACAAAATGGTTATCTCTACAAAAAACAATGTCAGTCTAGCTTCTCTTCTTTCCACATTACAATTAAAGGAGATTAAGGACAATCTAGGATGAGAAATTTCTTGATTAAGTGTAAGGTCAAAGGTAGACACCTTGGAAAAGATTCCATGTCCCAAATTGTTTAAATGCAAAAAAAAAAGGGGGGGATACCATATGTACACACACACACACACACACACACACACACACACACACACACACACACAGTCTCTCTGGAAAAAATCCAGCCATTGTTAATACAAGGAGAACAGTTTACATCACACAACATCAATGTAACCTGGCAGCCAAGGAGAGTGGACTGGAATGAACGTGAGTGAACAATAATGACTTCACTCTACTAGTCAGTGGGGGTGGTAGACACTGTTGAGTGAGCATGTGTACTGTGTGGCCTTCGCATTCAAAATGACTGACCTAGTAGAGCAAAAAATCTGCATCAAAATTTTCATTAAGCTTGCACATCCCTCCACAGAAACTATTTGGGTGATTTAGAAGGCCACAGCTATCGGAAGATGGTGATGGGCAGCTTTACCACAACAACATGCCTGCTCATGCATCACATCTTGTGCAGAATTTTGGGGGGAAACATCAAATCACCCAGGTGATTCAGCCCCCCTACAGCCCATGTTTAGCACCCTGTGACTTCTGGCTTTTCCCAGAACTAAAATGATCTTTGAAAGGAAAGGGAGTTCAGACTACCAGTGAGATTCGGGAAAATAAGATGGGGCAGCTGATGGCGACTGGGAGAACTGTGTGAGGTCCCAAGGTGCCTGCTTTGAAGGAGACTGGGATATCATGGTTCTGTGTACAATGTTTCTTGTATCTTGTATCTTCTTCAGTAAATGTCTCTATTTTTCATAGTACATGGCTGGATATCTTCTGGACAGGTATATTTGTATCTCATTCTCCTGGAAACATAAGTTTAGAGAATGATAGAATTATTCGCCTGGTCATTCAAACCAGAAATAGGGGGAATTGTGAAGCCCCTCTTCTGTCTCACCTCCCACATTCAATCTCTTCTCAGTCTTTGCCAAGTGATTGTTTTTCTTTTTCTTTTTTAAGATTTTATTTATTTATTTTTAGACGGAGAGGAAGGGAGGAAGAAAAAGAGGGAGTGAAACATCAACGTGTGGTTACCTCTCATACGCCCCCTACTGGGGACCTGGCCCACAACCCAGGCATGTGCTCTGACTGGGAATCGAATCAGCAACCCTTTCCTTTGCAGGTCAGCACTGAGCCGCACCAGCCAGGGCACCAAGTGATTGTTAATCCCATCTCTCCAACCCACTGCAGCTGCTTAAGTCAGGTGCTCATTTGGTCCTGCTGCCTCTGGTTCTGTGCTCCTCTCATACATTCTCCTCACTGCGGCCCGAATTATCTACAAATTTCAAATCTGATCTTGTTGTTTCCTGGCATGACATTCTTCAGGGACCCCCTATGAGAGGTAGCAACACATTCAAAGTGCTCAGGGTGGTTTATAAAATTTTATTTTCCCTGCCTATACTTCTAACCTCATTTCCTAACATTCCTTACATGTAGACTTAACAAAAAGAAAATAAAAGGACACCCATTTAATAATTTAATATTTTTGTATATGTATGTCCTGTGCAACATGTAAACATACTTATACTAAAAACATAGCTTTGTTTATCGGAAATTTAAGTTGAACTCAATGTTATGCATTTTATCTGGAAATGTCATTTACATAGATACTAAACTCCAACCAAACAAAATACCGTTGCACTTTCTGAATGTACTCATCTATCTGGCTCAGAGAGAAGCTTTGTGAGAGCAGGACCATGTATTCAATCCCAATTGCTTTCCTTTTTATTCATGTAGAAACTCAGTAACTATTTGTTTAAGGAAGGAAGACAGGGGAAGAAGGACAAGAGGGAAGGAGTGAGAAACAATACCTTTAAACATGACAGACTTACATTCCTCATGAAATAAAAAACGTCTACTTCTAAATCTCTAGAAATCCTTTCTTAACCACTCTTGGTGGAGTTAACTGTTTCTTCTCAGGGCTTCTGAGGCATCACGGGCATGCAGCTGTAAGAGCGTGCAGCATAGTTCCGCTACTACTGTTTGGTCGCCTGAGTCTCCTAGTAGACTGTGAGTTCATCTACAGCAGAGAGTAAATTTTCCTATCATTTATCCCTCCCATGTTTCCTGGAACATTTTAAGCATTCAACGTAAATTTGGTCAAATGCCTGATTAAGTAAAAAGTGTGCTGGGACAACCCATAAAACTGTGATTTTTAAAACAGATCCAGAAAAGCCTTAGGCTATTTTTAAGAAGAATCCAGGGACAATCGAGAGCGCAGGCCGACAAAGATCCTTCAAAGTGGAGCATCGATGAAGGCTTCCTGGTCTCTCCCCATGGGCAATGCCGGGTCGTGCCAAGGGCCCAGGGAGGCTGGCACCACTGCCAGCGACTCTCCATTAGAGGATCAATTCAAGGCCACCAAGTACGCAGCTGATGTCTCCATGTCAAGAGCATCCGGGGCCCTTCCTGGAATGTAGTCAAGAGGACATGGAGCCCACGCTCTGGAAATACAACTAAAATTTCAGGGGAGAGACTTCCAGCACAGCCAAGTATTTCTTCTTGAGGTGCTGTGAGGGCGCTGTCACCGAGGCATTTCTCCGCTGGGCCACTGTGCACACCGAGATTATGGCCCACCTGGAGTCCTACGCCCAGTGTCATCCAGAGCAGACTGTAAAGTACTGAACCAAATGCGAGGGACATCATTTTTAAGGTAAACGTCTCATCCTGAGGATGAAAGCGAAGGGAGGAGCAATTCCCAGGGAGCAGGGACCCCCATGCAGTTACTGTAACATGCCCCTTCTGATACTCTACTGGATTCCAGTGACCTAGCTGGTTCAATATTAGTCTCTGCATTTTAAAATGGGGGGAGCTGAGGCCCACATAATGTAATGCTTGGTGTACCTGGCTGACCTGGAATGAAGGAAAATTCAAATCCAAAGCGATCTGACTCTATAGATCATACGCGCCTTGTCAGGATATGTTCCATTCAGAATGACAAAAAGTCCATCCCACAGATATTCTCTACCAGTGAGAAGCAGTTCCTCTCCTTCTTTCTTTTTTTAAATGTGGACAGGTAAGGAAACAACAGTTTAGGAGACGGGAACTCCTGGAAGAAGATGCCATTCATGGGTATGACCCTTCGTGCGCAGAAGCCCACCAGTCCTACCCCATGCTAAGTCGTCATAAAACCCTTGCTGAGGCACCCTTTATATCTAACTTTTTAAGCTATTTTTTCACAATTAAAAATGGTAAATTTCTTTACAACATTAAGGAAAAAACAAAACCACCTCTATTTTTACTATCTAGATATAACGACTGTTGATACTTTAAGGTATATTCTTCTAGTTTGAATGACGTGCATTTTTTAATTATGAGCTATGAAAATTAAACACAGTTATTTGTAATACTATTTTCTTTTCATCTTAAGGGAGCAGATTTCATTCTGTAGAACATTTGAAAATTTTAAAAGTACAAAGAAAGAATAAGACACACATGTGACTTTTTTAAAATAATAATCAATTATATAACTATCAATAACCAGAAATAGCTACTTTTGTTTATGTCTTTCATTTGTTCTATGTATTTTAATGTGCTTGAAATAATAGCATACATACTGCTTTTAAGCATAAAAAACTCAGACATGTTCATAGTTCCTAAATGAAAGATAAAATAAAGACGGGCTTAATGACAGACAATACCATTCAGTGGGTGGTATATTTCTTTTCAAAAACTCAGATTCTTCAAATAAATTTTAAAGATGCAGAAAATCACAATTCAGCTTCTATGGTATTAAAAATGGTCATATGTCACTCTCTGCAACTCTGCTTCTATAGAGGTAAAATGGACCTTTGTTGTTTATTAATCCTGTCAGGAGTGTTTTAAACATTTCAGTACTTTAGCAATAATTGCCAAGGGCTTCAACAAAAGAGTAGGAATTATCGTTTAAAACGGACATCAATCATGGACGAAAGTCAGGCTCGTAGAATGAACTGCTCACACCATGTCCCTCGGTGTCCTGAGGCAGTTGGCCTGGCACAGCAGTGGAAGGCTCCGCAGCCATGCCAACTGGGTGGCAGCATGTGGCAGAGCGTGGGCAAGCTTCCCCAGGCACGTGTGTGTGTGTGTGTGCGTGCGTGCGTGCGTGCGTGTGTGTGTGTGTGTGTGTGTGTGTGGTGTTCTGGCTTGGCACCCAGTACGCGGTGCTGTGTACCCCCTACCCAAGAGGTACGAGTCCAGGGGTCAGAGGGTGAAAACGCGAGTGGCACCGCCGCCATCACCTCTAGTGACCCGCGAGAAAGACGTGTGCTGCCTGTTCCTGAGACCTTCGGCTCTGCTGGCCCCGACGTCTCAGCTCCAGGGGGGGCAACGCTGGCACAGCAGGCGCAAAGGTGGCTCCGCTGATAAGGAAGCTGGGTCCGCCACCCGGCCACTTCGGGCTCCTCGTCAGCATTTAACTTTCGTTAATTTTGCATCATAGTATTTAAGGAGAAGAGTCAATATCACTCAAGGACTTTACTTCCTTCTCTGGAGAACAAGTGCATTTTGGGTTGTACTCAATACAGTTGTTTCACGCTAATTACAAGCTTCTTACCAAAATTTTTTTTTTTTGGAAGTTAAGTATGGGTTAAGCAGATACAGATGAGCGCCAAGTCAACAAGGGGTAGATTTGTAATGGTTACCTCTGTGTGTCAGCTTGGTGGGCCCAGGACGTGCCAGATGAAGCATAATCCCTGGGTGTGCCTGGGAGGGCGTTTCCAGGTGGGATCAGTACTTGAATGGGTAAACTGAGTAAAGCAGATTGCTCTCCCCTCTGTGAGTGGGCATCACCACCTGCTGAGGACCTGAACAGAACAAAAAGACAGAGGAAGGGGAATTGCCTCTCCCTCTTTCTCTCTCTGACTCTGCCAGCTGGAACATGGGTCTTCTCCTGACCTTGAATGGAACTTACACTGTGCGCCCTTCAGTTTTTAGAGCTACACCACAGGCTTCCCTGGGACTCGAGCTTGCAGATGGCACATTGTAGGACTTCTTAGTCTTCATAATAATATGTCACAATTTCTCATATTAAATCATATATATACATACATACATACATACATCTTATTGGTTCTCTGGAGAGCCCTATTACAGTGCACAATATATTTTTTTCTACTTAAAATGTACAGATACATTTCTAGAAAAAAGATACTTTAGCATTCCATACTCCAGGAGTTCTAAAATTAAATTGTGTCTCTAATAACATGATTTAATTTTCTGCAATTTCAGTTATGTTCTTGACTGCTTCTTCATGCTAACTATAAGTCTCCTGCTGAACTTTTAGTTTTCTAAAAAATTCTTCCTCATCTCACCAGCTCCTTTTACATGTCATTTTATTGTTCTTTTTTTATGACATTTGTCTTATTTTTAGTAGGCTATCATTTCTTGCATCTCATCTGAGGATGTCAAATAATTTTCTCAAAAAAATAAAATTTGTTTCCTGTGGTAGATCTTTGTCAGGGTTTTTTTTCCCCTCTGAGTTTTCACAATAATCTTTAGTAATCATCACTCAAGTTTCTGCACTGTTATTGTTGTCTTTGTTGGAGCTCATATATTTCATGTTTGATAGTTTCCTCATCCTTAAATAAAAGATGTACTCGACCCAGTGTTTGCTGAAGACCTCAAGGATGATTATGACCCCACTTTGAAATAAAGGTCATTTATTTTTTTCTAAAGTACCCAAGCCCACCAGATGAATGGTCACAGATCCCATATATGTTCTACATTCTAACAGGTGTTATTCAATCTGGCTCTGAAAGACTGAAATGGGATTCTATCCAAGTTCTTTCTGGATTTCTAATGATATAAACAATTATCGAATATGAAAATAAGCATCACTTTTCCCCACATGTACTGCACCAGGATCTTCTTATCCCTCCCTTTCACCAACCCACCAACCAAAAGCATAAAGATTTTATTTTTCACCTGAAAAGGCTGAGCATCTCTGCGATTAAAGCCCTCTTCCTGCCCTCCAGTCCCTTTTGTCTTTAGAAAATTACTGTATTTGTAGTAGTAAAAGAAATAATGAGCAGGGAGAGAGACCTGAACTTGCCTCATAAGTTGGAAGAGCTACACAGGATAAGGATGGTTATCAAGAACAGACAGGAGGTGGCAAACTGGCCACCCATGGGAGGAATCTGACTCAGATGCGTTTGAAATGGTCAGCACCATCTAAAGCAAAAATGGGGCAATTCAGAGAGAAGGAGGGAAGGAAAGAAGACAAATAAAATCAATATTTCCAGCATCACCTGAACTATGGAAAGATTTGGCAAATCTGGTCCTTGCAAGGTCAATAATTCGTTGTCTTTACATAAGGCTTATCCTCTCATATTTGCCTCAGTCTCCTCCCTGGCCCACTTTTTGTTCACTTAGGTGTTTGAATTTTCAATTCCTGGTATAAACTTGAGTTTCCCACTGTATTAGTTTCTAGGGCTGCTGTGAAAAATTACCAAAACTTCAGTGACTTGAAACAACAGAGATTTACTTTTTTATAGTTGTGGAGATCTGAAGTTCCAAATCAAGCAGGTACGTGCTGCTTCTGAGGGCTCTCAAGGAGAAACCTTTTCCTTCTTCTAGGTTCTGGTGGCCCCTGGGACTCTTGGCTTTTGGCCACATGACTCCAATCTCTGCCCCAGTCTTCATATGGCCATCTTTTCTCTGTGTGTCTCTTTGTGTCCCTCTCTGTCCCTTATAAGAACACTCTAATTGGATTTAGAACCTACCTGAATCCTTACCTTAATTATATCTGTAAACGCCCTATTTTGAAATAAGGTCTCGTTCCAAGTTTCCAGGTAGATATAAATTTCCACCAGGGGATCCATTCAGAGATACACAACCAGAGAGATACACAACTAAAGAAGGTGAGTAGTCTTTCCCACCTCTTCTGTAGAACAAGCCCCTATTAGCACATCCAGGCCCATGGAATGCACTGTTCTTCCCAGTCCCACTGGCCTTAATATTAGTAGAGAATCCTCTAGGACCCAGCCTTTAGTTGATTGTCAATCCAATTGTATGGCTATGTTTTGAGTTTACATCTTCTCCTGAGCTTTCATAGATATTTTACTGCACATTTGCTTGTACCAGGGTTCTTAGCAGACGCCATTTTAAACCAGCAGTCAGTGAATCAACTTTATAAGCTGCAACTTAAAAAAATAAGAAAAGGACAAAGCTTTTTTTTGTCCTCCAAGCACAATCCTCATTTCCTTCACATTCTCCTATTCCCAACCCACCTTCCCAAATGCATTTATTGCCTTGGTGACTTCAGAGCAATATAAGAAGAACAGCAGAGTTGCCATGTGAGTGTAGAGCAAAGGACTGGATGAGACTGTATGAGATGTCCTAATACAGCTGCTGAGATCTTTAAATTCTGAGCTCTGAAGCTTTCATTTGCTAATGTTGATTAAGCAATGAAAACAATTCCAGGTTAGGGAAATGTTAGTGATCAGCTCCACACAATAGCTATTGTTGTTGAGGTGTATATTTGATGAAAAAACTAATTACTTGATATTTATTATTTTATTATGGTTAATATACTATACTAAACCAAGTGTGGAAGAATACCATCTCTTAAGAACAAGAAAAATGCCTTACTCACAAGAAGACTGAATAAAAAAACATAGAAGAAAGAACAAGTACCTTAAGATTTCCAAAACTCAGCTCTGGAAACTGAGGTCCAGAGTGGTAAAAGGACTTGTCCTAAGTCACCCAGCTAACTACAGTAAAAGTGGAACTATAGCCCAGGACTCTTGCCTTCCAAGTTACTGTGCTCTGCCAAAATAACACAGATAAATCATTTTAAGCAAGTTAAGAATGTATCATTTTATATATGAATTTCATTCATTATATATTCCTTTGCAGTTTCCAAATGCTTTTACAAAGGACATTATGTATTCTGCTTCCCACAATAATCCTCTGATAAAAGAAGAGTAGGTATTACTAGTTCATTGTGTAGGTGGGGAAATGGAAGATCAAAATTTTCCACTTGGCACACTCATTCATTTAACACTACTCACCTATCTCCACTGGACCCCCAAGGCAACGATGCTTGGAACACTGAGGATCATGCAGTCAGGAAGAGGAGATGGAATTGGCTAGAAAGCTCAGATCAGGGTTGCAAAAGAGGTGTGCCCAAGGTGCTAAGAAAGTAGAGAAGAATTTAGAAGAGGATTACTGTTTGAGCTGGGCAAAAGACACAAGATAGGACATAGTACAGTTTTAGGCATGGCCTCTGGGAAGGGAATGGGTCCACAGAGACACTCAACTCAGGACACAAAGGTCCTTCTAGGCTAGGGTGAAGAGTTTGAACTTGATCTGCCAAATAAGCAGGCTGGTGAAGGTTTTTAAAACAAGAGTGTGACATGATTGGGTTTGAGTTTTAGAAAATTGTGTCTATACAGTAATGCTTTTGAATTCAAATAGCCCCCAGGCTCAGGCAGGTAACAGAAAAGAAGGATATAAAACAATAGTAAAGAGGAGAGATTATGATAACCTGAAGAGAAATCTGATGTCCAAGCTAAAAGAAATGGTCACTATCGAACTTCACCCAGCTGGTGCTCAGTGTGGATCGGTGAAGTCAGATTGTTCAGATTTTTAAGAGAAACTGGAAATGTGTGGATTTTTATGTAAAATTATTTGATTTTTAAAAGTTTTTTACCTCTTATTCTATATGGTGTTTTCGACAAAAAAGAAAACTGAAATGCATAGGTGGTCCGCTGCTAACAAAGAAGCCATAATTTTGTCACTTGACCTGTGTACAGTATGAGAGTCTGGAGTCAGGGAAAGCAATTAGGACGCTATTTTGAAAGTAAGAACCTGGGGGAGAGCCAGCGAGGAATAAAAAGACTGGAGACAACTGACCATCAGAATGCAGAATCCAGAAGAAACCCAGCAGGCTGAGCAGGACCAACCTGACCAGGTGTTTGGACTCTGGTCTGTGCTTTAGTCTTGGTGTCACTGTTTTGATTACAGACCAGGTTTGGCATTTTTGCTGTTGTTGTTCTTAGCCTAGAAAGAAGAAATAAAGAGTGGGCTCTTTATTGAAAACAAGCTTTCAGTACCATCCCGAATTGACTTCCCCTGAGCCCTCCAAATTCAAAATGGTGCACGTCAGCTCCAGTGTGAATTCAGAGCGAGGTTGAGAAGGAAGGCTGGCGTTCTCTTTGTTTCTTTGCTCCAGCCTCTGAGGAATTCAGTTAATGTACTCTGCCATAAAAAAGGAAATGGTTGGTCTCCTTTGCCTAACTATGCTGTCTCTCTGATTTAAGTACTTTTCACCTGTGAATGTCCTTGGTTACTCCTGAATGGTATTCTGTCCCATAAAAGGCACTAAATTAAAGACTGCTTTGGCTCTATGTTTTAGTGATTCTAAAAAGTGCCATAAGATTTCTCCTCCCTTCAGAGAGCCAGTGAAGTTCACCTTAAATGTCACTTCCTCTCTGCAACAGGCCTTAAAAATCCACCCCTTTACAGCTCAGGTGACCTTTCCTCACCACACCAGCATCTCTGCGAACCCAGGTTAGGTCAGTGCACCATAAATGTGTCAGTCATCATCCTCTGTCAGCATCTAATTCATTTCCTGTCTTGAAATCCTGAAGTCATGCCCCATGTAGCAGCCAGAGTGGTCTTCTTAAAATACAAGTCAGATCCTACCACGGCCCTACCTCAATTCTCCACTGGCTTTCTTTGGGGTTAGAATAAAATGTAAACCCCTTAAAATGATTTACAAAAGCCTGGAGTAGCTGGTTCTGCCTGCACCTTCTGCCACTCTCTCTTCTTCTGATTGCCCTCCAGTCATACTGGCTTCTCTGGGACCCTCAGATACCACCACAGTGCCTTGGCACGTGCTGTTCCTTCTACTTACCCTGCTGCCCCCATCTCTTCACACAGCTGGATCTTTCCCATCTTTCTGGTGTTAGGTAAAATGTCATCTCCCCAGAGAGCCTGTCTCTCCCTGATCCTCTAAATGCTCACTTTCCCAAATTACTCTCGCTCAGCATCTGGATACTTACTTGGTAGTCGTGGCCACTATAATAATCTCCTTGCAGACCTCCAAATGCTGGAATGAAGCTGTCTAAGGGTGCATGCTCCTTGCCACCCTTCCCCTGGGGTGCTCCCAGCCAATGGCTGAGCAGGGCAGGTGTCTCGAGGCAGTGTACTCATGGAACACAGGGAATCTCCAACCAGTGACTTTGACTTGGGGACCCACCATCAGCTGTGCTTTAACTTTGTTAGACTGTACAGCAATCTGAGACTGTTTCTAGCTAACCTGCCTTCCTTCCCTCTTTCCCTATTCCTCAACAGGGTCAGACCAGCATCTCAGTCTAATGGCTCCTTCAGTCCCCTCCAGCACATTCCCCGTGTTCCCTCTCAAGTCTATGTTTCACTTCTGCTTCTCCCAGAACCCAAACCAACACAAGAGTCCTTAACTGAATCTTTGTCTAAGTTAGTTAGTTAGTTAGTTAGTTAACCTACTCTTTACTGCTATCGCCTGGGTCTAGGCCCCCATCATCTCCACCCTGGACCATATAAACCACCGCCTTAATAGGTCCCTCTCCCTCCACATTTTTACCCCACCCATGCAGCCCCTACCCAACAGTAAGAAGGTTCTCTAAAAAGCAAATCAGATCAGGCCAATCATTGCTTAAAGCCTTTTTCAAAGCTCAATAGTTTGTTAAAAGAGGGCTCTCAGGTCCCCCTCTACAGATTCACCCACCCCTGCCTAGCTTCCCCCCTCTCTACGCACATCTCGCCCGATCTTCTGCCCCCAACCATCTCCTTCTTTCTCAGAGAAATTCCTCTAAACCACCCCCACCTCCATTAAGCTAATTTCTGCATAGTTCATATCTTCCAAGAAGTCTTCTGCAGACAAGCCCAGTCTGCGTAAGGTGATTTTCCTTTGAGCTCCTGTAGGAACCCTAATTATTCCCATCATGATACTGTCTTAGTAAACTCTGGCTGCTATAACAAAAATATCATAGACTGGATGGTTTAAACAACATTTATTTCTCACAGTTCTAGAGACTGAAAAGTCCATGATCAAGGCTCGGGCAGATTTGATGTCTGGTGTGATCTGCTTCCTGGTCATAGATAGTGGTCTTCTTGCTGTGCCCTTGTATGGCAGAGAGAGAGCAGGAGAACACCCTAAGGTCTCTTTCCTATGGGCACTAATGCCACTCCTGAGGGCTCTACTCTTGTGACCTAATTGCCTGCCAAATGTCCTACCTCTTACACCATCACATTAGGAGTTAGGATTTCAACGGATGAATTTGAAGGGAGACACAAACACTCAATTCATAACAGTATTAATTACACTGGTTTGTTTTAATTGTCCACACCCTAACTAAACTATGTGCTTCTTGTTTCTAAAATAAAGATTTGACCAAGTTACCGCACTTCATCAGATCCTTTAGATTCCCTTATTTCCTCCAGATGTGGGCCTATCCAGTGACTCTCTAGCATTATCGCTTCACGCCCTCCAAAGCACTCACCATCCCCAGCTCTAGACTCAGCCTCACTCAAAAGTCTTTGCACATATTGCTTTTCTTGCCTGAACTCCCTTTTCTCATTTTCCTTCTGGTCATTTAGTCCCCATTCTTCAATATCCATCTCGAGTATTCTCTCTCCCATGGAGCCTGTCTGATCCCTCTGTCCTCTAGAGATTTGACAGTGGCCTCATATCATTTGTACAAATTTTTATGACTTATTTCATGGCATTTCTTGGTGTATAATTCCAATTCTGTGTCTGCCACTAGAGTACAAAATTTCAAGGGTAGTGTCAAGATGTAATTCGGCTTCCTTTTCCCAGAGCCGGCTGTATACAAAGAAGGTATTTAATACATATTCATTGAACAAATTAATGAATGACTCCATCTATTTTTTAGGGCTTGACAATATTTACCTCTGCACATATTCTGTCTCCTATGAACTACAATAAAACAGACTTCCTTGTATTCTGAGCTGCAAACATACATAGAGCTATACAGTCTTCCTTAATAGGGTCTAAGCCTCTAAAAAGCAAGGACAAGCCTTATAGTCTCTTTATCTCTATCTCTATGCCTTGAACATAGAAGAGCACAATACAGTTTTACTGATTAATTGCTGTGGCTCTAACAACTATCCTTTTTGATTCAGCAACTTATTAAAAAATTAAAAAAGAAAGTTTTCTCAGTAGCTAAAAATCACAAAATGTTCTTTTCTAAAAATAACACGTCCCCAAAACACTCCAGGCAGAAGCCATGTGTTTTCCCCTTTTCCATTTAATGAGAGAAAGATGCGACTCCCTCCATTTTCATTTTGTCTGCGTCATGTCTGTGTTGCCTGGAGATGCGTGGCTGTTGTTTCAAGAAAGATCAAATGACAACGGGAGATGGATGGTCTCCTTGATTAAACAGCGGCACTCAGATATATCTGCCTCCTCCCCTTCCAGGAGGAGAGAGTTATTTCACAGCAAGTGCCTCCTTTAGAGGCACGAATCCCTAGGAGCAGCTGAGACTGACCATCCCCATCCAGATCCACTCACACAGGACCTATAACACGCAGGCATGTACAGCAGAATTACAAGGGCTTAGCATTTGCCATTGATGGACTCAAGATTATCTTCTGAGAGACAATTACAGAACTAGTGTGGCATGGCAGACCCTCCTGCACTCACATCCCAGCTCTGACCCCAGGAAAGTTACTTAGCCTCTCGAAGCTTCAGTGGCATTATTTGGAGAATGGAGGTCAATAATGACTCACCTAGTGGTGCTGCCGATGTGACGGAATGAGACGATGCCAAGTGTTTAAGTTTGCCTGTTCCTGAGTGCTCATTAATGGTGGCCACCATCATTAAGTAGCCAGAACTATGTCCATCGTAACAGCTGTCAATAGCTGAACACTTACTATGCGCTGTATATCATGCCATTATTTTTATATCTTATGTTCAACTTATAAATTTCATAATAGCTCATTAAGCGGGTATCCTCATTTTATAGTTCAAAAAAAAACAGATTTCTCCAAAGCTAAGTGACTTGTCCAGTACTGCACCACTGCAGCCTTTGCACCAGAATGTGCCAGCCCCTTTCCAGTAGTCCCATGCTTCTGTTTTGCAAAAGGACTGAGAGGTGGTCAGGATCTTTAATCCCATCCAATGTCCACAATGTCCAGAGGGATTTGTAACAGAGGAGCAGTCTTGCCCAATGGAGTCTCATTAATACCCGCAATTCAAACTTTTGCCCCACATTTCTCCTGCACTGGACTTACATATAAGCTCAAAGGGCACTTTCATCTTTTCAGCTCAAAAACATTGGTCATCAGCTCTTCCCACTCCAAGGAAGAACAGCAGAGAGTCCTCCCTGACCGTCACCTCCCACCTAGAGGAGAAATGGCCTTAGCTGTCCTCTCCATACCCATTCTCCCACGGACAACTCCTGACCGTAGGTTCCAGAGAGGAAAGTGCCTGCCAAGCAAGACAGACTGCTAGTTCCTCCCCCTCAAAAACCATGTAACCCTTCCTTTCCCCCCACACCCAAGTTTTCCCATCCACCTAGCACTGTGGCTGTTTCATGTTTATCATTCAGTCCATCAGAGTATCTTCTTCCTTGGGCCATAGTTGTGGGAGATGAAAACAGGCCTTGAGCTCCCTCTAGAGGTTGCAGTCATGTGACCAACACACAGGACCCTTGCCTTGACTTGATGCAGCTGCAGGAGGAATGAGGGACAGTGTCACGTTAATCTGGGTGTGCCGAGACCAGCATCCTCTCCCCTGGAAAAGTGAACCAGGGGCAAGTGGCAATCCCAACAACTCCCTCCAAGTGAGCAGATACAGAGACAGCTGGTCTCTCCAATGGGAAGACAGGTGTCTTTGGCCCCTAGAGCCTATGTGTCTCAGCTGAAAAATAGGAAGCAACAGATGGGCAGGCCAACCCCCAGATTCTGACCTCTGAGGTCCCACTCAGTCCCAAGACATAGAATACAAGAGAGAGAGATTTTTTTTTCCTGGCACCAAATACTGACCAGTGAGGGGCACCCAAGGCAGACAGCCTGCCCAGTGCAAAGCCCTAGAGGTCGACAGAGGCTGCCTGCCACAGACAAACACAGAACCAACCACAGGACTAAGGGGACTGGTGCCTGGATGCATTTTCTACCTACAAGCCCAGCCCACACATAAGAAATATTTGGTAAATGCATTTGGGAATACTGTTGAATGACGACACACTTAATAGCTGTCTAGGGCCTGCCAAAATAAGGGCTCCTTCTTCTATCTAGTACAGAATATATCTATTGTGGGTACAATTGTGTCCCCCAAAAGAGATATGTTCCATTCTTAACTCCCAATAGCAGTGAATGTGACCTTATTTGGTAGGAGGGGTTTTGTAGAAATAATCAAGTTAAAAAGAGGTCACACTGAATGAAGGTGAGCTTTAATGCAATGACAGGTGTTCTTATAAAAAAAAAAAAAGGAAAATTTAGACACAAACACACAGTGACACAGGGGAGAACACTATGTGATGACAGAGGCAAAGGTTGAAGTGATGGGCCTATAAGCCAAGGGACGCCAAGGATCGCTGGCAGCCACCAGAATCCAGGAGAGAGGCAGAGAAGGACCCCTCCCTGGTGCCTTCAGAAGGAGCACAATCCTGCTGACACCGGCATGTCAGACTTCTAGCATCCACTACTGTGATAGAATGGATTCCTATTGTTTTAGGCCATCCAGCTTATGGTAATTTAATATGGTAGCCCTGGCAAACTGATGGAGCACTCGACTCTTCAGCAAAGTGAAATAAAAATACCCGGACCCCCACGGGGAGGGCTGTACACCTTTTATTCCCTTCCAAAAGAGCCAAACAACGCCCAGTTATTATTTGCACCATTGCCAGTTCTCTGCCTGAAGATAAGGCTTTTCTGTCATGCAAACAATTCTGGGCTTTGGAATTCAGAGACGTGCCATGGAGGGATCACTGGACCAGCTCTGCAGGACCCCAGGGCCTCCTGAAATAAGCGAAAGGTGAGAGCCCAAAAAGGTCAGAAATGATGGGCACACCTCAATTCCCTCAAGTGGAACACCGAGGAGTAGCTTTCTCCCGAATCTCTTTGTAAAAGTATATTTTGAAAAAACAAGCATATTTTCCAATAACATAGGGCATTTCAGATATCCCATGCTTGTTTACTTAGTGCAGAAATAGCTTATCCTCTGCTTAAGGACAATACATAATGGCTATGGTCTGTTAATCTTATCTGCTTCCCAGGAGAAAGGAAAATCACCTGTAAGTAGAAGAGGATCTCGATACCCTTTCTGCAAAAAAAGGAGGGAATGTTCTCAGAGTCCTTCCTTCCAAGGACCCTGTCTCACTAGACCAGAAGCTTCACACAAGAACAACAGTCCCTCTTTTTAAAAAAATCCATGATACTCAGATCCAGGTAGGGCATCCTACAGGCTTGCTGGGGAAAAATTCTGGGGATGGAGATGTAAAAGGGTCCTCCCAGTTGGTGGGATTCGCAGCCTCCAAAGTCACCTGCTCCATCTTCTTCCTACCAAACTTTATAGACACATCAAGAGAAAATTGTGCCTGAAATTTCTTTATCAGTTAACATTACTTCTGAGTTACATCCTCTGTAAAACCTCATCCATACAATGGCTAGGATTCAGTGAAGTCAAGTTCACGAATGTGAAATTTTTTTCCATTTAAGAGAGCAAGTTCAGGTGAACACAAAGCATTGTTCGAACCTTCCTAGTTCTAGGACAGTTGCTGTTAATCAGCCTGAGTCCTTGCAATCTTTCTGTTGGCAGTGACCTTCGGTTTCTTTATTTGCTGACTCTCTAGACAGCCTGATATGTTTTCTTCCCTACAGGGCTCCTGGAAAGCCCCCATTTGGCCCAAGTCCCAAAATTCCCTCTGATCAGCTCTCTCGACACTCATCCTGCTGAGTGAGTATGATAACTGCTGAGTGAGATGGCTTCCCCCACGCCCATTCTGACTCTAGAAACTGGAGGCTCAACCTTACTGAATAGAGAAGGAATCCTGAGACATCAGCTTTCTCTCACCTGTGGGTCCTCAAAAGGTCCCTTTGGATGCAACCTCTGACCAACCAAGAAGTGATGTTCACGGCTGTTCAGGAATGAGGTCTCCCTTCACCGTGTCCTTTAGTTTTCAAAGGTATTTGAGCCTCTGAGAGAACTGACAGGGCCAGACTTTAGAGAAATGTTTGATATCATCTTGGCTAAATTCGGTGATGACTAGGAAACAAACAACCAAAATGAAAAGGGAAAGAAATGAGGAAAATTGGGTGGGACTATAGGAGCAACTGCTTTTGCAAATCAGCCTTAGGAAAGAGCTAGGCAGTGCATTTCTACCAGTTGGGAAGAGGGAAGTTCAGATACCAGAAGAAAGGGAGCAGGTGGTGGCAGGTGCAAATACCCTGAAGTGCTCCCATGGCAAGTTAGTAAATATCTACACACACGCACACAGTTACTCCTAGCACAAGCCTCAGGTTATTTGGATCTCTGGAGTCTGGAAGGTGACAGCCTGCCTCATGACTTGGAAGGAAGGTAGATCTGAGGTTAGTGGTAGGAATGGAGTTGCAGCAAATGCAGATGCACTGGTGAAGACAGTGTATGAGGAGTAGGGAAAGGGTTGCTGGAGTTCTCCAACGGCACACATTTCTAGCTCGCCGAGGCCCCAGGAGGGGGCCATTCCCCTTCCCAGGAATGGGGAAGGCCATTCCTGAAGCCAACTCCACTCACCTGAAACATAAGTCGATAGAGACAACTTTTCTGTGTACTGAGAGGACACAGAAGGATTATATGAGATGATGGTTGTTAAGCAGCTTTAGAAAGTACAAATTCTAAACAAGTAAGAAGGGTTGTAATATTCTCATGAGTACTTTGCCCTCACGGGAGGCACAAGGCTTGCTTGTGGAAGAAAAGGTGGCATTGAAAACTTTAGGTGAGGGCTAGGTTGATGGGGGTGCTTGCAGAATGAATCACCTCACAATCAGGCGACCTTGTTACACAATCCCAGGTGATATCGTATTTGGTGACATTACTGGAGTTGCCCTTGAGTCATGGGACTGTGAGAAGGGCACGCAGTGAAAGCTGAGTCACAGTGAGGTCAGGTGAGGAGCCCTCAATGGAAAGTCAGGAAAATCGGACTCTCATAGCAGGTATGGCAAAGCGTGGGCCTGTGTCACAGGCTGTCATTGTGCCTACTTGTACAGGTTTAAATAAAAGTGGCATCTCTTAGTCTTTTCTACTTCTAATACCTTGTAAGTATGTGCACACATGTGCACATGTGCTGTAATCCTCATAAGAGCTCATCTCATTCGTCCTTTATGCCCAGTCCCTTGCTGAGCGCCTGGCCGACAACAGGTGGTTGGTACGCACCCTGCCGCATGAATGGAGCACTCAGAGCAGTGGTTTCCGCCCTGGCTGCCCGTCCGAGTCACTTAAACAGCTATAAAAATCTTGATGTCCAGCCCCATCCCCAGAAGCTCTAACTTAGTGGATAAAAATTAAGACCCTGGAGTGAATGGTTTTTCAATTTTATTACATTTATTGGGGTCACCTTGGTTAATGAGGTTATATAAGTTTCAAGTCTAAAATTCTATAATAACCATCTGTATATTGCATTGTGTCACCTTCTGTGACATATATTTGGACCCCTTTACCCTCTTCTACCTCCCCACCCCTTCCCTCTGGCAGCCACCACACTGTCACCCGTGTCTATGAGTTTTTGTGAAGTACTGCCATTTGCAACATGGACGAATCTCGAGAATATAATGCTAAGCAAAATAGGTGGAAAAAGTCAAGAACCATATGATTTCACTTTCGTATGGAGAATGAAACAGGAAGGAACAAATGAACAAAGAAGACAAACAAAGACACATGAATAATTTCTAAAAACGCCCGCGGGACTCTCACAGGCAGCAGAAGTAGAGGACCACTTCAGGGTGTCAAAGATCAGCCAAGCCAGCGATTTCCAAACTTCGTCTTTTACAGTAAAACCATTTTTCAACCACAACAAAACCTTGGGTTGAAAACTACTGCATAAACTAGAAGGAAACAGTCTCCCTGGTGGAGACAGAGAAGGCAGGCGGAGGCCCCCACTCCAGCCACGTAGCTCCAAGGTGATTCACAACGCCCACCAGCCCAGAAGGACACGCCTTGCTGGAATTAGAAGCTCCCGCCCTGAATTCTAAAAAGGGCCTTCCCAGCACACAGCCCTGCCGGCCTTTCTGCTCCCCGCAGAACACAATGCAGCCCTCACCCTGAAACTTGGCCTAAGACAAACTGCAGTTGTTTTTCCGTTATAGCACATATCCGGCACTCTTAACGCTCAGTGAAAGTCAGTCTCAGGCCTTGCAGAAGAGAGAAAATAACGCCTAAAATATATAAATAATTCAAGGCTGAGTTTATTCACGATGCCGTGCTTTCTCCAGGCAGTGGTTCGTATCATCTCTCTCACACTGCCGGCTGGGCTGCCTCCGTAGCATTTATTACTGCAGACAACCCGTTAGAAGCTGTTCTGATTTATGCATCTACATTCTGTTACGGGGAAAGTTTATAGCACACTGCAGTTCCTGCTGCTGGCATTGTAAGAGAAAAAAGAAAAAGACTAGAGAAAAGAATGGAGAATAGTCATTCTGCCAATCTAAGGGGAGCAAGAGAAGTGAGCCTATGTGCTTTTATTGGATATGTAATTAGTTATCTGATGCACACACTCAAGCTCATACACACACTCACTCACATATCCCCCATAAGACAAAGTAATGTTTGTCAAACACCTACCAAGGGCCAACCTAAACTTCCAGGTGATTGGGATACATTTCCTGACACACTAGACAGAATCCCTGCTCTCATAACAAATCCCTGTTCTTACCAACATGCTTCTGGTGAAAACGATGCCACCACCATCTTTGTCTCCCCAACAATGCTCACTGCAGGGTTGGCACTTGGCAGACACTCCGTATCTGTTGAATGAATGAGTAAAGCCAAGGTGAGGAATAAAATAATGTTCCCAACTGAGGTCACTTTTCACTCATCTCTCTCGGCAGTGATGCTAAAGAAGCAAAACGAAGTAAAACCTCATGCCATACCAGGATGCGAGTCTGGATGGCTCTGCTCACCCCCGGTTGGCTTGCTCACACAGCTTCGGGGTGGCTGGCTGTCCACTGACCAGGTCAACCTCTGCTGGGACCAATGGGTGACTCAGCTCGGCCCCACGTGCCTCTCACCCTCCAGTAAGCAGCGGCACGGCCTTATAGTCATTGCCGGAGCATGGAAAGTAAGTAGAAACACATGGGCCCTTTGAGGTGCAGGGTCGGAACTGAGAAACGATTGTTCCCCATGGATTTCATCCCCGAAGGCAATCAGAAGGTGAGCCAGGCTCAAGCGGTACAAGATTCCATCTTTAGGGAAAGGATTTACATAGTCACAGAGCAAAGTACAAGGCTACGAGTGGTGAAGAATTGAAGCCACCATTGCAATATTTCATAGGTACCCAGCAAATCAGCAAAAATCTATGACTGGAGCCAACCTCTTACGCAAAGGGTACTGTCCTTTCCCGTAGCAACCGGTGCATCCCCACCCAGGCTCTGCACAGGCCCCCTGGTAAGTTCAGGAAAAAAGTATGCACGTGTCTGAAAACAGTTCAGTGTGTCTTGGCTGTCCTGCTGCCCTTGTCCCTGATCCTCACCTGGGCCGAACCTGGGGCTGGAACCTGCCTCTGATCCTGTCTCCTATCTCTCACTGGTTCTTTTCTCTCCCTTATTAACCCATCACCTTAGGAGACAAGATGTGCTTAAAATTAAATAATGAGACAGGATTTAGCTATAACATATTGAGAACTCACCATGCCCCAGGCCCTGTGCTAAAAGGACTTTGCACATTACCTCATTTAACGCTTAGAATGATCTTATGACAAAATGAAGAACACTAAGAGAGATTAAGTCACTTGTCCAAGATTTTACAGCTAGGAAGTAATCAAGTCAGGTTTCAAACTTAGTTCGTCGGTATTGGAACCCAAGTTCCTAACCACTCTTCTACGTTCCCCGTTCCTTGAATCCAGAGAGTCTCCTTCACTAAAACCATGACACCCACCTTGGTAAAGAATGACCTCTTTCCTAAAGCAAAAAGACCCCAAGCTTCTGCCCTGCCCCCTCTTATCAGATAGTGGGAAGGAAGGAACCAAGTTCACAACACATTTTGGAATACTTTCCCCTGGAGACAAAGGGTTGGGGGATATGCGGGGAAGATTTTAAACTTTCCATCCTGTTTAATTTCCACCAGCTCCCACCAGAATAGCCCAGGCAGAGTGACTGCAAATGAGACCATAGATTCAGTTCTTCTTCGGGCCAGTTGGAATTAACATAATACATGGTGTAATTTGCTCACCCACACAAGCACCAATAATTCTTTGTGTAATTTCCTGTTGTTAGTCGGGAAGGAGGCTGAGTCTGGACCAGAAGGAAAGTATGAGAATCCCATCTGCATTATTTCAAAAGCATTGAATTGTTACAGAATCACCTTGATGTAAACAAGTGGGAAAACGTGATCAGGGGAATACGTAGCAGCTCACCCTAATGTGCTGTGGGAAGGCACTGAGTTCTCCATAGACAGACCCTCTGTCTAGTCCCTACCCTCTTCAGGTTGTGTTCAGTCCCCCTCCCCACCACCACTTGACATTTACAACCTAAGAACAACAGGAAATGGAAACCTACTGCTTGATCCATAGGTTTCCAGTCTTGTGACAGTTCCAATGTAGAACCCTAGTGAAAGCTGGACTCATGTGCTAGACTTGAAGCCCTGAGAGGAGGAGCATGCGCAGAGATGCTGGAGAAGAAAGAGACATATAGCTGGTCATCAAGAATCTTGGTGCAGTTAGCCAGCCAGCTGCGTAGATGAGAATGACTAGCCACTTTACTCCACTGCTCAAAGGAGAATCCAGTGGGTACCAGTTTGCACTTGAGAGAAAAGATAGAATAGGAGGCAGTCACCTCATTAAAGGAAAAGTTGGAAAGGAGACTAGTAGGTCCAAACACAAGGAAGAGATGGGAATCCTGTCTCTAAGGCACAGTGACCTCATCTACTAGTAAACATGTCCCTGAGTGTTAAGCTTGGCCCAGTCCCCTTGGGAAAGAGTGAGTGAGGGATAAGAGACTCTCATTTGTTAGTATTCCCCACATGGGGAACGTGGACGGAAGTCACCCAATCTTGGAAAAGTTGACTATAATACAGAGCAATGGACATCAACTTGGCTTTTCTCAGTGAGGCCAAGTGGATGGTGGCTAACTTTGAAGACCAGTCAGAAAAACAGCTGGAAGTATGAGACTGGGCAGAGAAAAGCTAAAAGGATGGAGGAGCAATCCCTTTGTTGTAGCCTTTCCTTCCTGAGAACTGACCTGTCTCTTTTGCACAGCTGTGATGTGTGGGACAGAGGTGGGTCCAAGACAGAATGGATGCAGAGGCATCGTCAGAGAACCAGATGCTAAGTAGTTCTTCGTATGAGCTGGAGCTGAAAAGTGAGCCAAATGGGGGATAGGGAACCAGAGAAAGGGGGGAGGAGACCACCGGAGAGGACAAAAGGGAGGTGGCAGGAACTCATTCTGGACATGGCTGTCTTCCCTTGCAGGTGGACTGCTATCTCCCTCAGAGGGCTCGGGCTAGGGCAGGGCAGATGCTCTCCAGGGGAGGCTTAATGACCTCCTCATTTTGGTTTCTTTGTTCTGTAAAGGCATGTATGACCACATTAGTATGCTCAGCAAAGGGCCTCCTTTTGTTGTGGCAGGTGCTGTAGGAATTCAGAGCAGCTGATGCTTCATCAAATCATGAGCCTGCAGAGCACCCCAGGAGGTCAGAAAGCCCAGGCCCTTGCCCCTCACATCTGGCCCATCTGTTGAAAGACGTGGCAGCTCAGAAATATTTTTTGAATTATGTTTATTGTACTTCACCTTATTTTAAGAGCGATACGCTTCCATTGGAGAAAACATGGAGCATGCAGTGAAGACCAGAAAAGAAAACAAAAATGAAGTCTAGGCTTAATCACCACCCAACGAGAGCTGGTGTTAGCATTTTAGTGGAGAACCTACTCCTCTCCCTCAATCTTCTCACCTGTGGGGTATGGATGTGTGTGTTCATGTGTGCCTTTGTGTGTGTGTTTTGTAAATAGACACACAAAAAAGTAAGTGAACCTTTCCTATGACTCCAGAATTAGCAAATAAAAATATGAACAGAGGCGTTAAGTGCCACATACTCTTACAAGTGTTAAACACCGTTCTCAACCCTTTCTAAGAAGTAGACAAACTGGCCCTGCTGCCTCCAGCCCATGCACAGCACCACCAGCACTTCCCTTGCTACCCATGAATAGAGACCGAGGAGAAGGGCAAGGGGCAATCTGTGATTACTGCATGGGAATGCCGGGCTCTAGCAAACCCAAGGGCTAATCAGGGGGTCTATGAAAGATAGAAGGTGCCTTCCAGGAAAACAGCCCATAAATATTGGGAGCCCTTGCAGGGAGGAAATACTGACACCAGATTCCCTGGATAGCCGCCTGATGAGACAGCAGCCTTGTTGACTTGTGCTGTTCCTACCTAAGCAGGAAACTAGCCCTTTAGAGAGAGAGCAGGGCAGAGAGAGGATGTCTGTGGCACAACCTGGTCCTTCCGATGTTATGGCAAAGGCACGTCAGCTTTCTGGAGGTCAAGAGGACACGAGAGAAGACCATCTGGACCCATCTTTCTCACCCTCCACATAAGAGGGTGGGTGGCCAAAGAAGAGGCCCTGAAAGCAGGAGGCTGTGGGTGAGCTCTCAAGGGGGTTCTGAAGGAGACCTGGACGTCGTCGACCATGGTTAGATCTTCTGCAGTTGGAAGGACCCTTAAGAGGAACCTGAGGAAATTAACAATGCAGCCACCAGCGAGAGCCACAGAGAGGGGACTGTGCCATGGAGAGGGCCTTGGGGTCCCACCAGTGCAAACCAAAGAGACAATGGCAACTAACAGCGAGAACCACAGCAGGAGCCAACTCAGTAAGCAGTGTGGGTCCTTGCCCTCTTCCTCCTCTGCCTGACACGCCAGAGCCCCTGTCCCCTGTAAGAGAGAGTGAAGAGGACTGTGACCAAACAAAGAGGGAGGAAAAGTAATGAACGGACTATGCTCCTCCCACTCCCATGCTCCAAGCCCGGATAGCACCGGACAGGAGAAAATGAGGTTGGTCTTTTAAACTGAAAGAACTGGTTACAATTAAAGCAAATAGGAAAGCATGGAATCTGTTACCTGATGGTAAGAGACATGTAACACAGCATCCCTGGGGACAGACGTTTTTAAATAACTTTTATTTTTTTACTCTCAACCAAATAACAAAAGCAATGAAAGAAAATGTCTTCCAATGATTAGGAGTTTACCTCCCGAGCTCCAGACCAGGCCTTTAGATCTTCAAAGGGGAAAAAAGTAAACAAGTTATATGGCAATTTATTTTGCTAGAAGATTAAAATAAGTTTTAGATCTTGAAAGGGCATTATAAATGAAGTTTTCATATATCCATTTTCCCAAAATTTTTATTCTATCAAATCTACCAAAGAAAACACTTGCTCTAAAGTTTTCCCTAAATGTACTACTTCCTTATCTTTGTTTTTGATTTAGAGAAATCCAAACCAAAAAAACAAAACAACCTGGTTTGGTTTCCAACCAGGCGCAGTTCTTCAGGTTCAGGAATATATACAAGAAAATGCAGGGCCATTCTCAAGGGACTTTCTTCGAGCCTCCATATAATTGGCCATAAAGCAACTCAGAACCCTCTGGAATAAATGTTAATTAGGATAATGTTTGTAGAATTGATGGCCTCAAATGTTTACCTTTATTTACTGATATTTAGGCATGAAGATTGGGGAACCACAAGGCTTTCTCCAACAACTGCTACACAGTCACAATTAATGTTAATAACAGCTACCAATGATTGATCAATTATGCTAGCCAGACATGGTTCTAACACTTAATTCTTATGACCAACAGAATTTTATGAGAGGTGCTCTTAACACCTGTACCTCACAAATGAAAAAAATAGGATTAGAAGGGTTTAATGACTTGCCCAAGAGTCTCCAGATGGTAACTGATGGAGCCTGGCTCTTGCCAACTCCGGAGCTCATGCTCCTAACTTTTATGCCTCAAAACCTATCTTGCTGTCAGAGAGAATAAAAGCAGTATCTGTTATCATGCACAAAGCCCTGTTGATTATGCTCTACCTTGCCTGGTGCTGGGTGCATCTATATGTATGCAATGTGGATTCCACACTAACTTATAAGAAATGCCATCTCATTATATTTTCTAAATCAAAGTCTCCCTGTGAGGCGTTGATCAACAGAGTAGCCAGAAGCTCAACATCAGTCACCGTTGTGGGGCATCTCCTCTAGCATTGTACTAGTGTTCCATCATCCTTCCTGGTCTAAAACATGTGGAGGTGGGCCCTCTAGTCCTCACTCTGTCTATGCCATCCCTGAGCTATGCCACTCAGCATCTAGCCTCCCTAAGTTTGTAATGGGTCACATCATATTCAGGATTGTATGTTATACAGTGCCCAGGCCTCTGCTATTTTCAAAAGCCCTGAAACCCTTTTTGTCTCCGACTCAAAGAAACACCCAGCACCAGTGGATAAACCAGCATTTGGGAATCATTCTTCTGGGTTTTGTACTTAAGAACTAATACTTTCCACCCTGAAGATCTCAAAAAGCTGTCAAGAAGTTGAACACACCAAGGCCCTCTTTAGTCAGCCATAGATAGAGAAAGGGAGAAAATGACAAATACGATACTGTGCCAAACACTTTATCATACTGTGTTCTATATCCCCTACTAAACTGCAAAGTAGAAATTATGGTTGGTTTTTAAGATGATAAACAAAACAAAAACAGAAATGTTTTAAAGAAGTCCCCAAATTATATAGCTATGTCACTCTTCAGAGATGGCCTGGTGACAACCTGTAGTTAATCTTAAGATCAATGACCATATCTTGAGCTCTCACTCTGAACCTAGGCATTGCAGTAAGAACTTCATATCCATTAATTCCCCTAACAATTCTATAACCTGTTTATCTCTACCTAAGATATGAGACCCACTGGAGCTCAGATAAGCTAACTCACTTGCTCAAGATCACACATCTGGGGAACCAAGACAAGAGGCGATGCTGCCATTTTAAATCCAAAGTCTGATTCTTAAACAGCACACAGCGCAGCCTCTCCTCAAGTCTGTAAAATGCAGTCCCCTTGGGCGTCGGACCTGGCAGGAGAGGAAAGTGAATAGAGTGAGCAGGGAGAGAAGAATGAGGAGTACCAACTGGTATTTCTGGTGCTCCCTCGGCTTTACCGCTGAATATTTTATAGGAGTGAATCACAGAACAAAAGGGCAGAGGGCTTGTTTACTTTTTTTTTTTTTTTTTGGCAAACCACACACTGAATGAGAATAATTATTTGTCATATTTGAGCCTGTGAGGCTGGTAGCTTAGTCATTCAATTAGTACTTTAGACCACGCAGTCCTCAGCCTCTCGGTAGAGCCTCCGGCCACCGACAGAATGCTTAAACAGCCCCTGCCATCTCAGATTCCACAGGGCAGGAGTGGCTCCAGACACACTCTGCAGGAGCTATGCATTGTTCTTATTAACAGGGAGGAATCTTTTGACTTAATAGTATTCAGAAGCCATTCCACAGAATAAGCAGAAGTCCCTCTCCTGCTTACAAAAAATTACCTTTCCAGCAAGACAAGATACTCCAAGCAGTTTGAAGTCTCCCTTGGGGTACAGGAGTTTCATCTCCATTATGTTTACTTGACATTTATAAGAGATGCTGTACTTGTGAAAGAGATATGAGAGGAAAATACAGAAGGCATGTAAATGGGTAAGGATACCCAAAAAAGCACTGAAGTTGGCTTCATGATGGAAGAGCTGAAAAGGACATGGGACTCTCAATTTTGCATCACTCCTGAAAATTCATCCTCTAGAAACCGTTTAACTCACATAAAATCTTTAATACAAAGATGTTCATCAAAATGTTACTTACCAATGTCAAAGCACAAAACACCTACGTATCTGATTCTAATGCTTTGTTTATGTAAAGTGTGATACATTCAAATAGCGGGTTATAATCATTAAACTGTACGGTTTGAAAGGCTTTCTAAGATATTAAAAAGTTACCTCATAATATTAATTGGATAATACTACCAAATTTTATGTACATGATAATGATGATTATACCAATTTTTTTGAAGGGAAGGGAAAATATTTAAAGCAAGTAAACCCAACTGCATAATAGTTGCTTTGGGCAATGACTAAAAGGTCAAGTTTTTTCATTTTCCCACATATTTATAAAGAGCACATATTGCTCTTAAAATGGAGAAAATAAAAATCAAATAATATTTGATTGTCTTTACTAACTCAGTTCTACCTAAAGTAATCCATACGACAAAGGCAGTGAGTGCAATGCCCATCATGCACAGAGAAGCCAAAGTCTGAAATGACAGGTTTCTGCACAGAAAAACAGATGTACTCATCCAGCCAGCCACACAAGAAGACCAAAGGTAAATCTCAAATTAGTCTCCCCAAACAAAAGCTTGGGACCAGTTTTTAGAGGTGAGGGTAAGAAGAGGTTATACACAATTACTAATTCTAATTCCAGAAGTCTGATTGGTTAGTCTTGGCAGGAAGCCTTCTAAGGTTAGGAGTGTAGAAGGGGCAAGAAAGAAAAAAGAAATTCCAACCTGGCAGAGTTTGGTTTATCAATCCCATGTGTCCAAACTTGGTCCCGCACCGGATGTTTTTTATTGATGGACTCCTGTCTCTTAATGGACTCGGAGTGTAAACGTAGCATCACTGTAACCTGAGTTCCATGCATCTAGGCTCTGCTGTGCTCTAGAGGTCGGCGTAGGGTTATTTAGCTGCTAACTGTGCCTGTTCAAGTTTCTGGGACCAGGCCTACCGGCCTTGGTCTGGTCATCTCATGAGTGCTTTGAGGAAGCCTCTTGTTAATGTCCTGAAAGACACTTAAAACTAGAAAAAAAAAAAACTATTAGGATCTGTTTTCAGTGTTAAGGATTCACATACAATTAGTGACAGCAATAATCCAAGTGTTCAAGAACAAACCTTACATTTGGGGGATTGCTTTGTAAATTATATGATTGTCTAATCACTATGCTGTACATCATCTGAAACTAATATAAAACAATATTGAATGTGAACTGTAATTGAAAAATAAAATTTAAAAAATAATGAACCCCATTGGCATAGCTTAATATTCCAAGCTTTGTTTTTTCTTATAAAGCCTACTTTTCAATCCAAACTTCTCTCTCATTATGCAGAAGACAATGACACAGGATTCTGCAGAACTCGACTTGGCTTCCTGTCTCCCTCTTTTTGTCACACCAATCCCTCTTCCCAAAATGCCTTTCTTCTTTGACACCACAGCTTTCTGGCAACCAATATCAAAAAGTTCAGCCCATATACTTTATACATTACTGAGTAATCTAAGGCAAATAATTTTAATTCTGGGAATATTGGTTTCCCATTTCTATAATATGGAAATAATAATTTTCCTTTAATTTGTTCATTACTATTCCACAAAAGTATCTATGTCAAGTGCCTAGCACAAAGTAGGCACACAGTAAAATTACTTTTTGATATTGGCTGCCAGAAAGCTGTGGTGTCAAAGAAGAAAGGCATTAATGGTAACTATTTTTGTTTGTTTTTCCTATTAACCCTATCCCAGACCTGCAACTACCTGAGTGCCTGGCACATAGAAATCACTTAAGTCGTGTTTGTTGGATTAATAGATACCCCTGATGATGATAGCGGCCCCTAGAAGGACTTGTGGCTGTATGATTTTAGATGGTTTGTCTCCATAAGAAAACACAAATTAAGAAGCTGGTCAAAAAAAGAGAGAGAGAGAGAGAACATTCCTCCTACATAGGGGAAGTGCTTTATCATCTTTGATCAGCAAGAGGTTTTGGAAAACTGCACACAAAGAATATCAGACAATAAGATGGAAAGTTTCCTCCTCTTCTCTCTTCCTACCCCCACATCAGGCCCCTACCTCAAAAGGGGGATTTGGTGGTGTTTTAAAATGGGCTTTTGCACTTCTCCAGAAATCAGCTAGACACCAATGGGGCCCCGCAGCTGAATAAGCACAACACAGATGAAAGATGTGTCCTGGGGGCAATGTAACTGTGATCCAGCTGCCCCTCCCACCTGTGCAACTTCTCTTGTTTGGTGAGAACAGGAGAGAAAGTTGAGTGTCCCTTCCAGTGTGGGGCGAGCAGTCTCAAAGTTCTTTTTTGGAAAGAGAGCCACGATGACTGGGGACCTTACTGAACTTCACCTGGATCTCCTGTACTCAGAAAATCCTTGGTTATGTTGGTGGCAAGGAGTCTTCAGCTCAGGTCTTAGACTTAGGAGTCTTAAGACTCAGGTCTTCAGCTCAAGTTAGCCACAGGAGAGCAAGGAATCCTCCTCCGATCTGCAAAACCTTGAAACAGCTCTTTAGCATAAAGTAGTCACTCTTAAAACAAATAAAAATAAAATGTTGTGCATGTTGTACCATGTTACTGGTAGCTGGTTCTAAGGGAGGTGTGCTTAAGGAACAATGAATTGATGAAAAACCCAGAAGTCTGAGCATAACATTTGTAGAACAGCTTTTGGTTAGTGAAAAGCAGGCCACTTGACAAATCTTCTCCCAAATCCATTAAATTATTCATTCATTCAACAAACAGTCAACAACAAGCTACTTTTCATTTGCTTTTTCACTTATTCATTCAATAAATATTTACTGAGCACAGATGGGTACCATGTACCACCTTATGTGTTATGAAAAATATAAATAGTAAATGCTGACATTTTGGGGGTGATTACAATACGCCAGGAATTGACTACAATCACACAACTGGTTAGCTCCAGAGCCCAGTGTGCATCCAGCGGCCCGACCCAGAACCTTTGCCTTTGACCTCATGTTATATTGCCTCTCAAAGGTATAAGATACCCAGATGTTGAGATGCAAATCTTGGCCTCAAGTAGCTTAGATCTGAGGAGAGCTAAGACATGTAAGTGCTTTATGAGAGGTTCAGAAGAATGTATTGGGGACATTTAAGAAAATAGTGCCATGCTACAAGTCTTTTCTTACAGACATCTTTCTCAACCATACAGGGTCTTCTCTAAGCTCTTCCTCTGGTCCCATTCCCACTACAACAGCACTCTGGCAGTCTCTCTCTCTCTCTCTCTCTCTCTCTCTCTCTCTCTCAACAATAAATCTTGTCCATCATCTACTCCCCAAGTGTTCCTACCCTCTACTTCTTAACACTCTTTTCAAGGGTCAAAAACTACCATATTAAGAATAAAAGTTTTGTTTATAACTAGCAAAAAGAAATCCTAATTTTTATAATATATTAAATTCAAAATTAGTGTTTCATTATGTGCACCAAAGAGAGAGTCACATTCCACCAAACATAGTAGGAACCACACATAGAAACCTAAGTCAACTGACACCTTATTCCAATGTCTTATAGAGATATTCTGTGCCCCTCAGGGAGCAGGACCCTGATTAGCTGCCCTGTATCTTTATCTAGATCTGTGCCTGGCAAACCCCTGCTCAAACTGCAAAATTTAGCTGAATGAAAATTTAGCTGAATGAAGCCTCTCCTGGCTCTATTCACCCTTAACTTTCCTCCAAGTCCCCCTTCAATGTTCTCCAAATTTCACATAGACTTCAGTACTATGATTATGTTATAGCATCTACAAATGTTGAAGCATTTATCAATGTATCTGTCAGTCTGCCTCCACTAAGCTGTAAGCTACTGGGGCAAAGAATTTGTCTAATTCATCTGTAACTCTGCATATTCTCAGAATACAGGCTAACACAGTCTGTTAAAAAGTGTTTGTTATATTAAACTGAACACTTAAGTCTTCCAACAGCTACTTAGATAAATACATACATTCATGAGTATATACATATGTATGTATATGTACATACACAGACAGAAGTCTTGATTCTAGGCCGATTTGACAGCAAATTGACTATGAAGGCAAAGTCTGTCCAGTAGACCCCATCTTGAATCCAGTAACAAAAATTAAATAAAGAGAAAAAAGAGACCTGGTACCAGTCCCAAGTACAGAATTGTCTGTAGGTGAAAAAAAAAAAAAATATGAAGGCAAGCAAACAGAAGGTAATTTGTAAGGGAAAATGAAGCACACAGCAAGTTAGATTCCCCAAGGTTCCTAAACTGGTAGTTAATTGAACCCAGTGTTCCAAGACCTTAATTTCAAACAAGGTCTTTGGGAGAAACAGTCAGTCGCTCTCCCTCAGGCAAAACAAAAACCCTTATCCTTAACTCTGAGACCTAACAAAGCTCCCAACTCCTGCCTTAATCCTTGTGCACACGATACGAGGCTGCACCCTGCGGGACTCTGGAAGGCAGGCTCTGAGTCACACTTCCTCCCGCCCCTCCAGCCCCCTGCCCACGGCTTATCTGCAAACCCCTCTAAGTATTCTTTAATTCAAAGCTCCCTGCAAAAAATCACTGGGCTTCGCAGATGCAAGCCCTTGCCAACCTCACCCAGGCCGTATGCAACATCCCGTTCCTGATTTGGAGCCAGGATTCAATGAATCTCTTCATCCGTTCTAGTAAGTCCCCATCTGTCTGGTATTAGAGTAACCTCATTCATTAATTCATCCAAAATTAGTGACTGAGTATTTACTTCATGTTAGGGCTGAAGATACAGGATAATAATAGTAGTAGCTGGCATGTATTGAAATTTGTCTTCACTGCAACAAAAATTAAGTAAAGAAAAAAAGACCTGAATCATTCTATATCTCATTTCATTCTCAAAAATCCTATGAAGTGGGATTTTAGAAATGCCACTTTAGAAATGAGGGGCAGAGAGTGTGAATGTGCTGCTAAATCAGTTTAGGATGATTTCATCTGTAAGTAACAAAAAATCAACTCTATTGCTTTATCAATGGGAGAACCATATTATCTAACACAACAGGAAAAACAGAGGGAGGCAGCCCCAGGGCTGGTGAATTAAGAAACTTCATACTTGGGTTACATCCAGCCTTTCACTTGGCCAGCCCCTTAGTCCTCAGGTAGGGTCTCCTTGGAGCTGCAGGAAGTTACAGAAATTTCAACAGATTCACCCAGACCTGAGAATCCACAGTAAGAGACTGAGAACACATCTTTCCTTTGTGTCTACGTTAGTTTCCTGGGACTGCTTTAACAAATCGATGCCTTCAAACAACAGAAACAAATATATTCTCTCACTGTTCTGAAGCCTAAATACCTGCAATCAAGGTGTCAGCAGGATAGTTCTCTCTCTAAAAGCTCTGGAAAAGAATATTTTTCTCACCTCTTCATAGCTTCTGGCAGTTGCCAGCTATCCTTGGTTTGTAGCCGCATCACTCCAATTTCTGCCTCTGAGATACCATTTTCCCTGCTGTCCCTGGATCTCCTCTTCTTGTAAGGACACCAGTTACATTGGCTTTATGGACCACCTTGCTCAATATGACCTCATCTCAACTTGATTACATCTGCAAAGTCCCTATTACCAAATTCACATTCACAGGTATAGGGGTTAGTAGTCTAAAGGACAGAATTTAAACTACAGCAGTATCTTATTTTAAAAGCTACAAACTTTTCCTGAAAGAACCCGAATTAACTTTTTATGTCTCAATCAGGATTGTATTCAAACCTAAAGCAATCACTGCCTAGGGAATGAGGACCACAAGATCAGCTTAGACCAATTAGGACCCTCCCTAGAGCCTGGAACAGGAACATAATCTCCCTCTACATGGGAGATTAAGCACTACATGGCTGGAAGAGGAGAGTAGATATATTAGCATCACAAAGGAAAAAGGAAGGAAAATTGATGAAACTGATGTCTGTAGGAAGAGCAACTAATGGTGCCTTTATACTTGTCCATGGTTCTACATGGTGTCTGATTCCAGAACCTAAGGTCTAGGACCCCTCAAACCTCCATTGAACACCTGCTGTGGCACCATTCCTCATTTCCTTATATTGTGCAACATTCTGTGTTGTGGACTTTACAGATATTGTCTCATTTAGCCCATACCATAGAGATGATGAACTGAGTCATCAAGCCCATGGTTGTACAGCTCTTGGAGGTAGATATATTTGCAATGCAGTGTCTACCTCCAGACTGTGAGAAGCTTAAGTTCAAAAACCATATCAAATTCATTTCTGTGAACCCATCACCCAGTATCATCCAAGGTATAGAAAAAATATTTGGTGAATGCTTGCTACGTGAAGATACTGGTTCCACCTCTTAGAAGGTTCTTTGTCCGTCTTCAGGAGGAAATTTGAAGTATAATTTCTGCAAAGCATTCATTTCTCTTTTATCAGGTCTGTCATCATGACTAAGAACCTCTTCTTTGCACACCTAAATGGAACTTGGTTCCTTTGATCAGTAGAAATTAACATATAAGTCACGGCCTTTTGCTTCCCTCAGCTTGCTTGAGCCTAAAAAATGTCCCCTGCCTCCAAGATGAGCAGCCCGTTGTTTTTCTTGGAGAAGAAATGCCCAGCATGTAATCTTATCTCCCAGATTCCTATGAGTGCGTGGACTGGAAAGCCATGAGCTCTGCAATCTGGGAAAAGGCAGGAAAGCAGGGCGAGGACAGAGTCTGGAGATGAGGCTTCTTCTGTCTAGCAAGTTAGGAGAAAGAACACTGGTCTTAGACTCAGCCTGAATCCTCTCTGAGTTCAGCAGCTAAATGGCCTGGCTTATAAATGTAGACAAGTCACTTCCTTTTGTGGGGCTCAGTTTTCTCACTTATGAAATGAAGGCATTAAACTAGGTTACGTTTCAGTTTCCTTCAGCCATGAGATTGAAAACTGGGAAATCATGTCTCCTCGAGTTTACGAGAAGCATTCCAGCTTTGCTTCTCTCTGCCTTTCCTCCTATTCCTTTCGTTAATTTATGGATCTGGTTGGTGACAGTGATGTGAAGAATAATAAGTTAAAATAATGCTTCCACTGAACAGTGTGGTTTAAAATTGCTTTCGTGTTCATTATCTTGATTCTTTCTTATGACAGCCCTGCAAGAGTACTCGTTTTCCCATTTTTAAAAATCAAGGGATTGAAAAATGATTGGGGCTTGCCCAAAGCGACTCAGATAACAAGTGCCAGACCCAGACTTCGAGTCAGGTCTTTAGCCGTCAGCGAGGTCCCTGGGGTCTGGCTGCTCAGCACGCACAGTCTCACAGCACACAGAACTTCCCACTGCTTCGCCACAGCTAGGAGATCCCTGACTTAATATTTACCCTACGGAGATGAAAGCGTATAGAGAAAATGGTTAACTGGGATCGCACATGCTTTTGTTATTTTAGAATTAAGTTGTAACCCATCCATAAGAAATACAATACGAAAGAAAACTGTCTAAAAGCAAAGTAGTCTAAGAGACGATGAGTTGCATTAAGATAGAGTGAGCTGTGCATTGCAGACAATGTTCAAGTGTGGGGTAAACGAACCCCTGATGGGGCTGCAGAAATCAGGCCTTGGATGGTAACTTGCATTCCATCCCCTGTGAGATGCCTTCAGTTCCTAAGACTATTTGGAGACTTGTTTTGACCTTTTTTAGATTTTTTTTATACAAAATCTAAGAAAAATAATCTCAAGCTTTTATTGAGCTTGTTTAGATTTTTTTCTATAAAAAGTCTATAGGTCAAGAGTGACCAACAGGAATTTACAGTTAAAAATATAATAGCATTTATATTAACATGAAAAAATATGAAATTCTTAAGTACAAATATAACAAAGTATGTACAAGATCCATATGAGAAAAACTATAAAATTCTCATAAAAATCGAAACAAATCTAAATAAGTGGAGAGGTATTCCATGTTCATGAATAGGAAGGCTTAATATTGTTAAGGTGTCAGTTCTTCTCAACTAGATTTATAGATTCAACCCAATCAAAATTTCAGCAAGTAATTTTGTGGTGTTTACAAACTGGTTCTAAACTTCATGTGGAAAGCCAAAAGACCCATAATAGCCAACAAAATATGAAGAAGAGCAAAGTTGGAAGAATGACTTCAAGACTTTGTATAAAGCTGCATTAACCAAGAAGTGTGATATTAGCAAAAGAACCAACAAAAAAGATTAACAGAACAGAATAGACAGCCCAGAAACAGATCCAAATAAATATACTCAACTCATCTTGGACAAAGGAGCAAAGGCAATTCAGACAAGAAAATACAGTCTTTTCAACAAATGATGCTGAAGCATAAATAAATAAATAAATATAGATGCAGACCTTATACCTTTTTTAAAAATTAACTCAAAATGGATCATAGATCTAAGTATAAAATGTAAAACTATAGAAGAATATCTAGACCATGTTAGGTTTGGTGATAACTTATAAGAATTAACCTCAAAAGAACAATACATGAAAGAACAAATTGACGAGCTGGACTTCATTACAATTTAAAAATTCTGCTCTCTGAAAGATACTCTACAGACAATTTTTAAAAAACTAGCTATACACTGAAAGAAAATGTTTACAAAATTCATATCTGATAAGAGATTTGTAGCCAAAATATATAAAGAACACTTAAAAATCAAAAATTAGGAAATAAGTTACCCAATTTAAAAATGGACAAAGGATCTGAACAGAAACCTCACCACAAAAGATAGAGATATAGTCAATAACACATGTCTTCAGCAATTCACAAATGAAAATGCAAGGAGAAGCTGTATAAGACACTCCTACACACCTATTAGAATAGCTAAAATCTAAAATACTAACACCACCAAATGCTGGCAAGAATGTGGAAGAACAGTAACTCTCATTCATTGCTGGTGGGAATGAAAAATGATGCAGTCACTTTGGAAGAGAGTTTAGAAGGTATTGAAAAGCTAATCAATTGTCCTCTTAGGAATTTACCCAATAAGCTGAAAACTTCTGTCAAAACAAACAAACAAATAACAAACAAAACTGCATTCATGTGTTCATAGCAGCTTTATTCATAATTGCCAAAAATGGAAGCAACCAAGATGTCTTCAAAGGGAAAATGGATAAACTGTGGTAAGCCATACAATGACATATTATTCAGCACATATTATTTCTTTTAAAAAGAAATCATCTATCTACCCAGAGGAAAAAAAAAAAAAAGGTATGGAGGAAACTCAAAAGCATGTTGCTAAGTAATAGAAGCCAGTCAGGAAAGGCCATCTACCATATAATCTCTACTCTGTGACATTCTGGAAAAGGCAAAACTATGGAGACAGTATAAAGATCAGTGGTTGTCAGAGATTCAGGGTGAGGGGGAGAGGCATGAAGAGGTGACCATTAGGAATTTTTAGAATGGTGGTACTATAATGGTAATGATGATATCATATATGATATGATACTGTAATGGTGGATACCTGACAATAGATATTGGTCAATATCCTTAAAGTATACAATACTGAGAGTAAACCCAAATATAAACTATGAACTTCAGTTATTAAAAATGTACCAATACTGGTTCGCCAATGTTAACAAATGCACCAAGCTAATGCAGGATGTTAATTATAGAAGACTGTGCAGAAGCAGGGGAGGGGAAGAGGGCTCATGCACTCTGGGTGCTCTTGTTGAAGCTGCCTGGGCACGTGCTTTGAAATCTTGACAGTTGGCATCACGTCCCTGACATTCAAAAGCTGCTTCTTCAGAGGTGGAGGCTCAAATTTCTTTATGAGGGAAACCAGTGCCGTGGTTCAGGGGTAAAACACTTCCAGAGCATTTTAAGCAGACAAAGGTGATGGAAGAGCCTCTTCTGCAAGGAAGACACCCAAAACAAGACACCACTCACATCCGTGAGATGTGTGACTGGGCCAAGGGACTGGAGGGAACCCTGGTGACTCTCATCCAGAGGGCTGAGGGCTGGACCTGCCCTGGGCCTGGCTTAGGAGATGTTCAGGGCACGCCCTCCTGGGTGGTGAGCTGGGTGTCGCAACATGGAGATGGGCAAGCACTGAGAACGCAGTAGCTTAGGGCTCCTCTATGGAGAGACAGGGGCCAAAGCCTCCAGGAGCAACCACACCTAGTAGTAATCCATCTGTGTTGTGATCCCTTTCTCGTGACACAAGCCTTCAGTAACATTTTTAAAACAGTGCAACAGAAAATTAAAGCACAGACCTAGCTTTTGCTTAAGAAAAAACAGAATGCAGAGAGTCACCACTGCACCCTGAAAATACTCAGAACCCCGGGCAGGTAGGGCAGCGTGGTCTGATTAAATGGCACAGACAACAAGGGCTAGGGGTGTTCTGAAAAGGGAGAGAAAGCTGAATGATAGAATGCAGCCATGGAAGGCATCCCGGCTGCACCCTGACCTGCACTGGATTGGGGCCTGCGGGGATAGAGGGTTTTTCTGGCACAGGTGCATGTGAGTAAATATGTCACAGAGTGACCCATTCCATAAAAAGTAAGCCCCTGCTGGTAACATCGTCTTCTAGCCAATAAGGTAGCAAAAAGAAAAAAATTGCCTCCTTGGGCAAATTTTGGAACCAGTTTTGTGAGGCAGAAAGTCACACGTACATGCACACAGACACACAAGCACACACATGTTGAGTAGTTTCTGGAAGAGTCACAAAGTATGCCTGGCTCCCTCTGAAGTTATTTTTCCTTTGCAGGCCTGAACGCAAAATTGTGTTTTCACATTTCTTTCAATCTGAGTCCCGCGGATCTGCTTAATAAGATTCAGACTTTCATTCCTTCCATCTGAGGAACTGAAGAAAGAGAAGTCTCCCAGGGTCGGCCCTGCTTGAATTCTCAGCAGACTTGACAATGGAAAAGTTCAAACATTATGGCCTCCACTCGTTTTCTAAAACAAACAAAATCAAAGCAAGCCTTGTAGGCTTTTTCCTGGCTTGCAGGACTAAAATTCTCTCTCCCTCATTTTTGCTTGGTTTATTTTTTCCTCCCTCCTCCACACATTCTTCAAAAACATGTGAGTCATTAAAACTTGACTGATGATTCTTTGCGTATCAGTGTGAAATGTCAGTAAGCAAATTAGGCGAAAGTTCTGGCTGGGGAGATAACTCCGGTGGCTTGCTGCAGAAGCTGCCTTTTGAGATCTGGTTTCCCCAGGGGAGGGAGGACAGGCAGGAGGCCAGGACCAGAGCAATGAGGCGGTTTTCAAGGACAAAGCTCCTGGCCAATGAGAAGACAATCTGAGAAGATACAGGAAGTTGGGGCAAAGCCAAAGCTGTCAGCACTCCCTGAAAGCATGAGGACACCTTGCAGGTGGAAGGAGGAGAGGCCAGAAAGCCTGCCGGGCTTAGCTAAGGTGCTCATCTACGCAGTATTTGCCAAGTGGTTAACCAACCACCACATACCCACGCTTCCCCGCTAAGAACCCTTACTGCCTCCTTGCCTGAACTGAGAATCAGCTTTGCCCTGGTCATCTCAGACCCAACGGGCCCATTCTCAGAGGGGCTGTCCCCCGGAGCTGTGGTCAACATGCTGGCTTTGGGCCAGCCCGCGTTGCCTAAGCTCCAATGTCAAAGTCCTCTCCTCCTGAGGCTCATGTCCTCCAGCTACTCCAGCATCTGATCCCACGATGCTGTCCCCAACTACTACTTGGCCATTATTCATCTTGCCAATGGTCTAAATGATGGTTTGATGTGCAGGTGGAATCTGGCCCATAGCCTCCCTTTCCTCCTCTATCACCCCAGGTGGCCTCAACATTTACAATGGCCAACCTTACAATCACCAGATTTCTCAGGTCCCTGGCTCCCCCATCTCACAGTCTCTCTTCCCCTCTCCCTGCAACACTCACTTCCATTCACAATTCAACAAATAGCAACCAGCATCTGCCATTCACTTGGCGCTGGCATGAAGCTGGGGATACAAAGGTAAACCCAGTCCCTTCCCTTGAGGAGCTGATAAACTAATGGGAGAGAGTCACCTAGAAGGAGAACACTGAGAAACTCAATCTGGTAGGAAGGATTTAGGAACAAGGTCTCTCTCAGCAGAAAGGCAGGACCTGGGCTATGGCAGGACCCCGGCTCTAGCAGGACCCCATCTGTAGACCCATTAGAGAGGTCCAACTGCAGGAGAAGATGAGGGAGAGTTGCATTAACTATTGTACATAGTGTCTCACAAACTTTGTTGAACGTTAGGCTAAGTTTCAAATAAGGAGGAAAAAAAACCTGATTACCAACCAAAAATCAAGACAGGAGAGCAATTGTAAACGTAGGATATGACTCCTCCTTATAACCTGGCACCTAATACTATGCTAGCTCATGGAAGGTGCTCAGCAAATGTTTTTCAGACAAAACTGATCCCTGATGACTATAATAAGCATGATAAGAGCTGGAGGAAAAAAGCTACAGGCAACAAAGCAGGCAGGCTACACACCTAAGCAAGGCCCATTCTAGACCCCCTTATTCTTGTGGATGGAGCACCTAAAATACTCCACAATTGGTGTTCAGGATTGGTGGAGGTGGTAACATCAGGAACTGGATGGGTACAGGACCATTAGGGGTAACCCAGAGTTATCCCAGCACAGAAGCAATATGTGGCACCAGGAGGAACCTGCGGCTGAAGCAAATCCATTTTTCAACTAAAGCTGCTCCCACACCTTTAGCCATGGTGGGAACCAACCAGCTTTTTGGAATATGGAGCACCATACCCTAGGTCAGGGACCCTGGTCAAGGTCACCAGCAGTGTCCCCAGACCCACAGAAGTCCTTAAAGGTGACAGGGAGAGTCACAGGGCATTTATCATCCTTAAAATCCTAACAGAATTTAAGTCTCTACAGGCTAACTGAAGTGCCCTTGTTTTTTACTGAAATTAGAACCAATTTAGTGTGTTAACACTGGCCATGTACATCAGACACTATGATTAGAGGTTATATGTGCATTTGATTAAATTGAAATCAGGAAGTGAATCGGATATTTATTAGTAAGTACAGTTTTTTTGACAACATCTTTCAAAACATGTTGTACTTTGCAAGGAGTTAATAGAAGAGGCCCCTTTGGTGTGGAAAGGTAGGAAATCGTTGGAAAAGAAGCAAACAAAGACTTGTATATTTCATCATCTCATTGCATGGGGCCATAAGCCTCTCACTCCCTGCCTGAGGAGAGGCTGAAAATGTGTTTGAATTCGAGGCTTTTTTTTCAGAGAACCACATGCTCTTAAGCAGGAGGAAGCTGCTTCATAAATCAAGCACATACCCTGCCTTTTCTCTACAAAGCGTATGTGAGAGTTATCGAAGAGTTAATGGAGGGGCCTATTCATACAAGTATTCAGCTCTAGTCCTCACCCATGGTTCTTCACATTATTTAATAGGAGAGGACAAGCTTTAGTTATTAACAATCCTGGTTTTGAACCCCAGCCCTCCCACTTACTATATGCATGACTTTGGACCAACGTATCACAGAAGACATCATAGCTGCAGATATCCAAAAATGCCAGTAAATAGTGGCTTACTAAACTGGAGATTGTTTTTCTTATATAACAACAAGTTTGTTCCAGACATCTCAGAATGGAGCAGCTCCTTAAGAGCATGATCAGAAAAATGGGTTCCAATTCAGTTTCTGCTCCTGCTTATGTAAAAGTCCTTCTTTTCGGCATGATCGCTGTTAGCCCGCCAGCCATTGCATCCGCATTCCAGGTAGGGAGAAGCAGGCAGAAAGTACGCACCCACTGAATCTGTCTGTTTTTATCTGGAAAATATTAGTTTATTTAGAAACCTCATTCAGTAGATTCCTGCTCATGTATCTTCATTGTCATTGGCAGGGAGAGTATGGACAATAATCAATTGATAAAGAATTGACATTTAGAAAAAGGACATAAATATAAAGATTGTCTCCAAATAAAAATACTCTAAAATTAAAAAGTGACAAATGATATTGAAACCTATTGAACAGGTTAAAATTAGTTAAGATGTTTCGGTTATAAAGATAGTTAACAATATGTTCAAATGAGTTAATAATGGGAAAGGAAGGGAAAGGAAATGAAAGGAAGGGAAGGAAAGGGGGGGAGAGGAGAGGTGGGGATGAAGGGGAGAAAGGGAGTGAGAAAACCTCATGGATTACTTTTGCTATTTTGAAAATTGGAATGAAAAAGCAAACAATCATGTATCCTGCTTTTTCTGTACAAAGCATACCTAAGGCTTAACCAAGGGATTCTTTTATAGCAGTATTCCAGCTTAAAAGAAAAATGAAGAAGGATAAAATTAGACACTCATATTTTGTTAACCTTAATGAAACAGTGGGCCTGGGCAGTGACAACGAATGGGGGCAGCTGACATCACAGGAAGAGCCCATCGTTATGGAAAGTTACACCGTCACCTAAAGGTTGAGGTATTCGTGCCAGAAACTCCAAGCTGAATCTATCAAGCGTCCAGATTTAACTACCAATTTACAGGAAAGAAAGGAGCAGAGGAACATGGTAAATGATGCCACAGAGATTCAATCAGCAAAATCCAGAACACAGGAAAAGTTGCAGACCAAACAGGTAGTTTCTCAACAAATAAATCACCAGGGGGAAAGACTAGGAGAGGAGAGAGAAGAGATTTTAAGAGACCTGAGGCATACCCAGCAATTACAATGTATGAAATTGATTTGACTACTGATGGGAAAAAAACTACAAAAAGAATATAAAATAACTGAAAAAATTTGAACACTGACTATTCCACTAAGTAGTAATACTAATTTTGAATGATAAAGATGTAAAAATAGTATTGTCATTGTGTTTCCTTAAAAAAGTACTCACCTATTAAATACATGCAAAAAATCTGTGTGGATTAAATTATTTAATGTCAGCGGTTTGATCCAAAATAGTTCAGGGGTCAGGGGGAAGTGGATGAAAGCACAGATAAAATAACAGTGGTCATGAGTTGATAATTGTTATAATTGCATCATGGGTACATGGAGTAATTTATTAAACTATGCTCTCTATTCTTTTACATGTTTGAAAATTTTCATAATAATTTTCTAAATACTAATCAACCTCTGAATGAATAGCATTAAACTAAAGCACCATTAAATTTAGCCCAAAGTGTAGAAGCCAGTATAACAAAATGCATAACTTTCATGCAAGTCCTTGTATCATCTTAATGGATTTCTAAGTTTAAAAAAACTCTTCAGGTTTTGTTGTAGTAATACCTGAACTTTTCCATAAAAATCAGTGTATGATTAACCCAAATGAACAAAAGCAGGTAAATAGCCCTTTGGTAGAGTATTTTGAAGCAAAGCCTCCCTTTTTTTCTCCTTAGATATGCTCCCCGCTACACATTCACATGTATTTTTACATAATGATGAAGTTTTAAAGAAAAGAAAATGTAACCTTGGAGAACAAAGATAATTCTCAAGCTATCCAAAATTCATATTTTTCATGAATTTAGTCAACATCCTGAGGGAGCTCACAGCATGGGAGACCTGGGGAGACGGAGCATACACCAAAGATGCCCATGAATAACTGGAAACGACAACCTAACTTTAAGTCAGCATCATTCTCAATAGCCAAAAGGTGAAAGCAACCCAAGTGTTCATCAATAGATGAATGTGTAAACAAAATGTGGTAACTGCATCCAATAGAGCATTATTCTGCCTTAAAAAATAACAAGGACACCCTGGTACAGGCTACAACATGGATGAACCTCAGGGACGTTGTACTAAGTGAAACAGGCCAGTCACAGAGGGACAAGTGCTACATGAGCCCACTTCTATAGGGTACTTAGAATAGCCAAATGCATGCGACAGAAAGCCCAGAGGTTGCCAGAGGCCGGCGGGAGGAGGGGCAGGGTTTGGGAACTCACTGTTTAATAGACAGAGAGTTTCAGTTTTGCAAGATACAAATAGTTCAATGGATGGTGATGGTGATGGCGGCACAAGGATGTGCGTGTGCTCAACGCCACGGACGTGGGCACTTAAAACCGTTAGGATGGTAAATTTTATGTCATGTGTATTTTACCACAATTAAAAAAAAAAATTTATTACCAACCTCAGGTAAATGGCAAAGAGACTTACACAGCTGTCCAAGGGGACACACTTGGCTGCCTCCCAGGATCTCTTCCCCACTGTCTCTAATGTAACCTGGATTTGTTTAGGGGTCCATTTCTCCCTCACATAGTCATGTGACTCATGAAATACTAACACCTTTCTGCCTCTATTGGTGGATCGAAATTAGCCCAAGCCAATCACATCACGATACCACTCTGACAACTATTATTGGTCTGAGGAGCACCTTGGCACGTGACCTACGCTGGTGCAATCGTGTTGACATAAAGCATTTATGTTCTGTGGCTGGAGGAGATGGAAACAAGGAAGGATCTCCCTCCACTGCAGTCATTCTGTGAACACACTTTCGGCTGAAGGTAATGCAGGGAACAGATCATGATCACACCGAGAAGTTATTGACGTTGCTGAGTCATCAAAACAACCAACTCTATAAACTTCCCTACTTCCAGACTTACTCTAATATCCGGCAGTGCATATCCTTATACATAAGCCAATTTAAGTTGGGTTTCTAATAATTCAACTCAAGTCATCCTCTCCGGAGTAGCAAACCAAAGGGGCAATGAATAGGCGTGACTGTCTTTGCTATAGAGCTCAGAGCAAGTAGCATCCAGGCCAGGGCCCCAGTACATGCCAAGGCTCTGTGGCAAAAGGGAGTTCCTGTCCAGAAGTCCTGGGGAGTGAGAGAAGCCCAGGCTGGCAGAAGCTCAGAGGGAGGGTGTGAGAGGTAGCTATGTGACAAGATGAGGTTGGGAGATGGAGGGAGCCAGAAAAAATACTATTTCAAGTAAAAGATGATGGTAGTGTAGACTTTGGTGGTGGCTGTAGATATAAAAAAAAAAAAAGTGAACAGCTATGTGAGATTTTGAAAGGCAATATCAATGGAACTTGGAGCTGTATCAAACATATGTTGTGCATAAGAGGGTGGTGTCAGGGGTGACTTCTAAGCGTCTAGATGTAAAAGGATGAATGGTAAGCCTTTTGGTACAGAAAGGGGCACTGAAAAAAACAGTTTTGGGGAGAAAGATCTTGAACTGCAAGGATAAAACAAATACCTAACTTAAACTTCATTTGGGTAGCACTCAGTGACAATGGATAGAAATGAAAACCATTGCCATTTACTCAACATTCATTATGTGACATTATCTATACAATGCACTGCACTTTATAGTCATCACTGGAGCAGAACGTGTTTTCCCAAGAGCGGCACAACAACGCCTCATCTACTCGGCAATGTCATCTTGCCCCGACTCCCTCCAAGATGTGGTGTCTATCTCCCCACATTGAATGTGGGCAGCCTTTTACCTGCTTCAACCAACAGACTATGTCACAACTGATACAATTTCATCTCTGGGACTGTCATAAAAAGCCATACAGCTCCCGACAATTTTCTTGGGACACTCATTCTGCAGGAAGCCAGACCGCATAGGTGGTACTACTCTTCTGAGGTCACCAAGCTGGGAGGCCGCAAGTAGACACTCCAGTTGTTAGACAGCTGAGCTCCTGGGCAACAATCAGGGCAACTTACCAGCCAGGTAAGTGGGCCACCTTAGAAATTCTCCTCCAACTCCAATCTGGTCACCGTAGCTAGTGCCACAGGTGTAGAAACTAGCCATCACCACTGAGCCCTGTCCAAAAGAAAAAAAAAAAAAACCTGATTGAGTAGAATAACCAATTGTTGTTGATCCTTTATGGTAGCAAGTTTTAGGATTGTTTGTTATGCTCCCTCACTACTGTGTAGATGAAGAAACTAAGACTGGCAGAGATTAATGTAATGTGCCCAGGATCACGGAGCTAGTGAGCACAGGCACCAAATCCAAGCAAAAGCTCTCTGCCCCAGAACATGTGCTATTTCTTAAATCTCATTGCTGGCACCCTTTTGGTCACATCCTAGAATTAAGTTGTTATTTCTATTCAAAATCTTGCATACTATCTCAAAACATTTCTTTGAACCCTAACCTCAAATACACACACTTTGAAAGTAATCTATTCGGTTTGGAAATAGCAAAGCCACTAGTAAAATATGGACTATTGCAAGTGCTTAGAAAAGTTTTTGTGTATGTGTCTCCCATCTCTCTTCCCAGGCAGTGGGAATTGATATGAAATTAGAACAGACAACTTCCATTTTCTTTCAAGAGAGATTTATGACCACTGTCTACAGAATTTCAAGCTGTGAAGTGAACTGTAAAACAAAATGCTTTAAAATAATATGTTTAAAGCAAAGCAGTGTTATGTACAATTAATGTAAAAATGATCAGAAGTGATAGTTGCTGAGTAAAAGTAAAAATAGAGAAATATGAGCTATAAGGGTAAGAGCATTTCATCAAGCATTAATCTATCAGCCAGGAGCACAAATCAAGGGACTAATCAGGTATATTAATGATTTCAGAATAACCTTCTCTTACTAATCACACACCTTAAAGTAGAACTCAACCCTGTTGCCATTGCCTTAGTACAGGCTTCTAGGATTTTGCCTTTATGCCCTGATAGCCTTTCTTAACTGGTCATTGTACCCCCAGGGTCCCCATCAGTATTCACCAACACCCAACACCCATCCCACCTCCCCTAGTCACCCTCCCTCTGCCAAGAACACCCGCCACCTTCCCTTGGCCAGAATCAAGCTTGCTTATGCTACAAGCTTTCTCTCACTCTCCAGCTCCGCCGAGCTGCTTCTCCTGGAGTGTTTTCCATCAGAGATTCGGTACTTTCCCTCTGAGTTCCCACAAAAGCAAAACTTAACTCGGTGGCAGCTCTCCAGATAACTTGTCAACCCTCGTTTACTTCGCGCATACATACTATGTAAGCACACCACTGTACGCACTGGAGATAGGATACAGAACCAACCAGACTAGGTTCCTCCTGTTCTGCAGGACGTGCCTGAAATCAGTGCTTCTCCACTGGGGGGCGATTTTCCCCCAGGGGACACCTGGCAGTGCTGGCAAACATACGTGGTTGTCAGGCCCGAGAAGTTGTTGCTGGCATCTAGCGGGCGGAGTCCAGGGACACTGATCCTGCAACCCACAGGACAGCCCCACAGCCACGAAAGAGAGGGCCCAAAATGTCAACAGTGCCAAGACTGAGAAGGTCCACTGTAAACACACAAATAAATCTGATCATTTTGGGGCTTCCCAGAGCCACAAAGAAGATCAATGGGAAACTGATAGAGCACGGAGGGGAGAAAGGGGAGGGGCCACTCTAGAGAGACAACAAGAAAAGTTGGAGAGTTTGAGATTCTAGCTCCACCAGTCTGGTAGGAGCCCACGGTGCACACACTGCCTCTCTTGGTGTTCATCACAACAGCACCTCCAGCACTGAGCACTTCCAGCTGCTGAGGATGGGCCAGAGACATATTCTGTTCACCATCTCCTCTCACGTATCCATCCAAATGCCTCCAGCCTGTGTGGGAATCTCGTGTGTGACCCTGCTGGCCAGCTGCTGTTCTCTCTACATCGCCTCACCCCAGGCACTGACGGAGCCTTCTCCCCTTGATCCCTCAAAGCACCCAAACACAGTGCTTCTCTGTGAGACAGATTTTCCTGAAAGCCGGAGTATCTTTCCAATCCCCTACCCCGCACCTTTACAACCAGGTGCCAACCATAGTCCTCACCTAGCTCCCTGGTTCCTATTCTCCAAGTCCCTAAGATCCCCAAGAAGAACTTGAAAATCTCCTTATTGTATTATATAGGACAATTATTTTAGATCCCTTCAATCAATCTCTCCATCCCAAAGTAGTCAAAAGGCCCCTTTTATAGTCAGAAGATCCATTAAATAATAAAAAGCATGAATTCTACCACTGCTCCCTATACCTCCAAAATGCAGAGAGACTGCAGCTTGATTTTATATAAGAATTCTTCCTTCATGCTACATACATATCAGTTTCTGATGTATAAATTGGGAAACTAAGAATAAAGACGTTGGTTGATTTGCAAAAGGGCTGTTCAACTGAACAAGCATAAAATGTCAGCCTACCTGGAGCAAAGCTCAAGTAAATGGCTCACCTGGATCAGGTCCGATGACCGAGCACAGCTCCAGGTGTGTATGCCTGGAAATGTCTAGAGGACGCTTCCCAACTCTGCAAAGTGCTCTCAGAATTTTGGGGAAACTGCCGTGCCAGGTAAATGTCTTGTTCTGATCTTAACATGTTCGTTCAGATGAGAAACTCCACCCCCCATCCCCCCACACCAAGCTTTATCCTTCTTTATAGCTTCTTTGAACTGACCTTACTGCTTGCCCCGCCCCCCGCCCCCGCCGCGGCCCCCGCCCCTCCCAGCCCGGGTGCTGTGTTCATCAGAGTTCTTCAAGGCCAGTAACAGACACAGATGCTGGCCCCTTTAGACAGAAAAGGGATATATGAAAAAATGATAACAGGTAGCAGAATTTGGCGGGCTGCGGGGGGCGCTGAAGAACCAAGCTTGGAGCTACACGGCTATACGCCAAAGAGTAGCCGCTTAAGGAAACCTGGAGTCACTTGATTGAATAGGGTACAGGGTGGAACCCATGAGGGAACGATCCCAGGAAGAAACGATGTAAATCTGCACTAAGGCAGGTATCGTTGTGATGGAGTGAGCAGATGATTTAAGGGAGAGTTGAAAGGACACCCTGGCAATACCTGCAGATTTTTAAGATAGGAATGAGGGAGCAGAGCACTCTAAGGCCACTCGCTGGTTGCTACCTGGGTACCGGGATGGACTGCAGCGCCCCTAGCGGCAGCAGGGAATGTTTTGGAGATGGATGGCAGCAGAGGGCGGGGCGGGGGTGGCGGAGAGGGAGGAGCCTGGGACTCACTGAGGCGGAGATAACTGTGGCTCATCTCAGAGAGCAGGGCCATGGGGCAGATGGACTGAAGGTAACGGGAGATGCTGGGAGAGACACACAGAACAGTGACTAAGCACTTGCTGGTGTCTGAAGTCAGTGGAATACACGAGACTGCCCAAGAAGAGATGGTTGAAAATAAAAATAGATCAACGGCAGGAATGGGGTGGCCACCTTCTCCCAGTTTGCTTGGGATTTTTCCCGGTTTTAGAACTAAAATCTCAGGTCATAGAAAACTCCTCTGTCCCAGGTAAGTTAAATCCACCGTGTAAGATAAAGAAATACCGTAGAGGGAAATGATTTGCCCAGGGTCATGTCTCGGATTCTTGCAAAATGATGGCTGGACCGCACGCAGACCTCTCACCTCCCGACCACTTTCTGCACCCTCTGCTGGACAAAAGCTGAATTGCAGGGAATGAATAGGAAAACCAAGCGCTCAGGCCCAAGTCCTGGACTCCTAGCTCACTGTGAGTGTGTATTCTGAGTCTACTTCTCTCACCTGAAAAAAAAGGGGGTGGGGGGAGACATATACCTACTTCTAATCCTGTGGGAAGATGTAAATCAAATAAACACACACAGGTGGAGGAGAATGGAGTTTCACCTGGCAAGAATCTCTGAACTGTGGGCAAATGGGTCTGTCTCCCTATTTTGGAATCCAACCCCAAGGGTGCTGGATGTCTCCTGGCCCAGCCTTCACACTGGCTTGAAAAGTTTAACCCTCACTAAAGCGTCCTCACCACTCCTTTGAAAAATATGGTCCTGCTACTAAAACTGTCTGAATAAAATGTATTTCTCCCAGAAAACACTGGTGGATTTATCACAACTGGGCCACTCATCTGTTAAAAAGCAGAATGGCATTTATTGCCAATTGCTCCCTTTATGGGAGAAAAGAAACAGGGAGCCTAATAAGCTTGGTTAATTTTTTTCTTTTATGGCTCCAACAACTGCATTAAACATTCCGTCTGCTTTTCTTATGCAGTTTGGAGACGACTCTGAACTTGGGAAGTGTTACGGAGGGAGATTCCGGCCGGACCACGAGCGGCTGACTCAGGAGGAGACCCTAGGTAGAAAGGGGCAAAGGGCCGACCCCAGGAAATGTCCCTGCTGGGCTTCACATGACCACTGATCAGCTTACAGCACCGAGGATGTCACTTTAGAGAAGCCATCAGCCTATGGGCAAGTTACCTGTAGTGATTTGGCTGAAACGTGTTTGACTTACGGTGGGTTCACAAGTCACACAGAGAAGCGGAGGAGCTTTTGGAAGGGAAGGACCGTGCAGTTAGCCCCGGTCTGCGACAGCTGAATGTGCGAACTTGCTTAGCATCAGGGGACACCCAGACGCCTATTTCCAGCGCTCTGCCCCCACCCTCCTACAGCACTCACACCTGCGCCCTCGAAGCGGCTGCTAATTTCATTACCCTGACCTAGCATGTGACAGCATCTGCTCTGGATGACACACGGCTGCATCAACACGTTTGGTTGCTCAATCCCAGCTCTGCTCTTTAAATGACCTTTCCGGCCAGGCTGTCCAAAAGAACCTCCTGAGCTGAGGGGGATATTCTGATACGCACTGTCCACTCTGGTAGTCTCTTGCTGTATGTAGCAAATGAGCTCTTGTAAAGTGCCTGCGGAGACTAGGGAACTGAATTTCTAAGTTCTTTTCTTAATTAATGTAAATATAAGCCTAAATAGCCACAGCTCGGATGCAGCCAGTCTGGGCCTCAGCTCCTTCACCTGTAATGTGGCATCTGTAAATGCGTGCTGCGCGAGGTTGCTTTGAGGATAATACGTTATGATGCTTGGAAAGCCCCAAGCATGGAGTCAAAGCTTGGTGAAACAGTAAAATGGGACTCCTCGCGGATCTGTCTTCAGTTGGCCCTGGAATCAGTACTTTTAGACTTGACATTAACTGAGGGTGTCGGGCAGCATAAAAATTCTGACCAGCAGTTGTCCTAAGGCCACAGAAAAGCAATCCATCTTTTAGAGAATTTTCCATTGGTGGCCAAGAATGTTCCGCATGAGGAAATATATTCATTGCTTCATGTGAGCGAATATTTACAGGAAGTTACAAAATGCTGACTGACTTTACTTAAGGAAAATGGCCCTCTGTGAAGTTTCACAGCCAATTAATGCTCTGGAATTTCATTGAAGGGGTTTATAAAATCAAGGTTACTAACTAACTACATAAGTGCGTTTTTAAACATGCTTTTGCAAATTACAAGTTCTGTTCTAGGCATGGCACTGGACTTCCAACGAGCAAAAAAGAACTCTTTTAATACAGCTCCAAATAAAAACAATGGTGATGCTCAAAGGTTGCCCGCCATGGGACAGCATTTCACAAAGGCTTAGACTCTGAGCCTCAGAGGAATCTTAAAGGTCTCATCCTAGCCTTCCTCAGATGCCTGAATTCTCCCAACACGTTTGCTTCAGAGCGAACAGCTCCAGTGGTGGGGATTTCCCTGTGTCCTAAGGCAAGCGTTGAGTTGTTGGACGTGTGATATTGTTAGAAAGAGCTTCCTGTGTGACTACAAATCCAAAGAGGAGCATCGTGCCTGAGAAGAGTTCTGTTCTTTGCCATTTTCAACTCTGTAAGCCTCAGAACCTTCAGACATAAAAGAAGATAATAAAACTATAGTTGTTGAGAAGAAACTACATAGAGATGCAGTGTAGTATAACCATTCCGTTCCCTTCCATTGGATGCGCTTCTTCAACTCTACAGGGAAGCTGAAGACTGTCAGCTTTTCACATGTCTGCCCTCAGAGTGGCAGCAATAATAGTAGTTGCACAATTATTGTTCTCACGTTATTTTTACTAATATTTCTAATTCATCTTCCACAGACTTGATAATACATGAACATATGGCATTTCCCTTCACCAGGCTCAGCCACCTAATTTCCTTTGGAATCTCTCATCTGTTAGAGTTTCAAATACTTTATGGCCTTCATAGTTCAACAGGCACAGACTGATGTGCCAGCGACTGGTTGAAATTAAGAGCTTGTCCAATGCCACAGCTTCACTTTCCATGATGATGATGGTGGTGATGGTGACGATGGTGGTAAAGGGGGGGGGTGATGGTGAAGGTGATGGTGATGGTGGTGATGGAGGCGGTGGTGGTGGTCACATCGCAAGTAATGTCGTAATAACGATTTTCGAGGATGACCGTGAGTCAGGTGACTATGTTAGTACTTAGCGAAGATAAGTGCCCTTGATCCTCACCACAATATCATGAGGTAGGTATCATTATTATTATCTGCAGATGAGAAAAGCATCAGTTAACTTCCTCAAGCATATAGAGGTGAAGCTGAAAAATGAACCCAGACAAACCAGATTAATTAAAGGCTCTGTGCTGCTTCCCGCCGCGTGCTGGAGGTGTGCCGAGTGCCAGCTCTGCAGACGGCCAGGAGGGGCGCCCATCCCGAAGGCAGAGGGCCTGGCAAGAGGTTATCATCTGGTCACTGTCCCAGGAAGAGACAAAGGGACCTTGACCTGAACAAAGAGAAAAGACAGGACCAGATGGATGAAAATACTTTGGGAACATAGGAGTCACAGAATGGGGTTGGGGCCGGGGGATGCTTAATTGGATAGAGATGGCGCAACCCTTCCTGAAGGGGGGAAATGGAGGAGGAAAGCAAGGCCAGTGTCTGTTGGAGGTACCAAAAAGTCCTTGCAAATTCAAAAAATGATAGCAAATCAAGCCATTGGACAAGAGAACTCAAACGCTTAGAAAAATAAAAAATTCAAAGCTAAGCACACTCTTACTATACAACCCAGCAATCATGCTCCCTAGTGTTTCTCCAAAGGAGCTGGACACTTGTGCTCATGCAAAGCCGCATGTGGAGGTTTATAGCTGCTTTGGTCATAATCGGTAAAACCTAGAAGTAACCAAGATGCCCTTTAGTAGGTGAATGGATAAAAAAACTGTGGTGTGTTCAGATAATGGATTATTTTTCAAAGATAAAAAGAAATGAGCTATCAAGCTATGGAAAAGAGGACCCTTAAGTGTATATTACTAAGTGAACCTTAAAAGCCTATTACTGAAAAGAATGCCTATTATATGATTCCAATTATATGATAGTCCAGAAAAGGCAAAACTATGAAGACAAAAAGATCAGTAGATGCTGGGGAGAGGCAGGGAGGAGAGGAAAAGGTAAGTAGGCAGAGCACAGGGAATTTTTAGGGTAGTGAAAATATTCTGTATGATATTGAAATAAGGGATTTATTCGATTATGCATTTGCCCAAACTAACAGTGAACCCTAAGGTAAACTAGGGACTTCGGGTGATTACGATTTGTCAATGTAGGTTCATCCTCAGTAAAAAGAAAAAAGTACGGGTACCACTCTGGTGACGGATGCTGATAACATCCTGTGTGGGGGGCTGCGCAGTGTAGGGGTGTGTGGGAAATCGCTCCCTTCCTCTTCCTTCCAATTTTATTGGAAATCTAAAACTACTCTAAAAACTAGCCTCAAAAAATTAAAGACAACCAACTTTATAAAAATGTATTTAACCATCGGGATCATTAGAATGAATAACGTGGAAGACATTCTTCCCTGAAACCTGACTCCCAAGCTTTATCACCTTTGACCATTTTTTACCTGATAGCTTTCCCTCTGCCCTTTAAACATGCTCCTCTCCCAGGTACAGCTGCATCCTCTTCTGGTGTCCAGAGGCCTCTTTTTTTGATCCCCAGATCTGATCCTGACCTCTGCTTGGTTTTACTGCAGACCTTAATGTACAGTTTGCATTTATTGAAAAGAAGTACACATTATATCAGAGTTCTGCATTCTGTGCAGAAGCATGTTCTAAGTTTCTTAAGAAGCCAGAAGCAGCTGGCGTTTATTAAGCACCTACTATGAGCCAGGCCCTGCTCTTGCACTATATATTTGTTAACAACAATGCACTCCTTGCCTGACTGTGAGATAGATGGGTGCCATTAGCATCCCCATTTTACAGATGGGGAAACAGATCAAGGACCTTGTCAAGTTGTAAATGGTTAAGCCAGAGTTAGAACCCAAGCAGCCAACACCTGAGCCTGTGGTTTAAAGCCATTAGTATATTTTTAGCTCAGTTCATCAAGTCTTTATTGAGCCCTGAACATGTGTCTTTCAAACTTCTGCATTAAATAAAACAAAGTATCAAAGTATAAAAAAGAAATCAGAGTTCAGATCAACTAATCTAGGTCCAAAATCAGAGCCTAAGGAAGGACAATGACTTATCTAAGGTCACTTCATCAAGACAAAAGCCTGAATTTAAACCTTGGTCTCTCATTTCATAGCTATTTCAATGATACAAGGCTGTACTTTGAAAAGAAATCTGGTCTACAAGGTTATGATATATTTATTATTGTTAACATCATTCTCTCCCACCAGGCAAAATGATTTTCACGCAATAGATGGCCGACAGACATATTTAGGTTATAAAAAGTGGACCTAGGAATATAATTTAAAATTCAAGGTCTTAGGTAAGAAAGGCCTTTTTGGAAATACATACAAAAGGCATTTTTGCAGGGCCAACATTCCATTAGTACTACAAATCATTAATCATGTGTGGTGTTTCAAGTCAACCCAATGCCTTTGCCGCTAAACTTTTAACAAATTGAAAGCGGGTGACTGGCTTCCTGGACTGTCCTTCAGTAGAAAAACCCTTGGGAAAAAAAAACTGTAATTCAGCTTAGCAACTCAGGTCCAGGCTAATGAGGACCTGGGCCGTCTATGAGACGCCGTTGTGGAAAAGGATGGTGCAGCATAGAAGCTCCTGTCCCAGATGGCAGAAACCAGGCAGGAAACAAGATGACGACTACAGAGTGGAAACCTAAGGCTGCCCACAGCTGTGGGCACACAGGCTGAACTAAGAATCGATGGAGGTGGGAACCAGACTCACATCGCACAACTCCGAGATTCTGCAGCATTCATCAAACGTCTTCACCTTAAAGATATAATTTCTTTTTGGAGGGAAAATAATCGCTAATTAAAACTCACATCTATTGAGCCATTACCTTTTGTCCCGGTCTAGATTGGGTATCTTGGGACTTTATAGGAAGTGTGTGAATGCTTTAAGCCCTAGGAGTACCTATGTCACTAGTTAATGTTCAAAATGTTTTCAGGAAATCTCTTAAGATTCTTTCAATTCTTGCATAATTCTGGTCGTTCCAGAAGCCACATAGCAGGGTAGCCAAAAGCATTGACTCACGAACCAGACTTTTGGGGTTCAAATCCTGTCTCTGACACTTACTAGCTTGACCTTGAGCAAGCTACTAAGTGTCTCTGAGCCTCAGCTCCACCCCTCACCGTCCCATCTATATAATGGAATGATATTAGTATCTACCGTATAAGGTTGTTGTGGAGATTAAACAAGTCAGCGTCTGTAAAGCTCTGGGTCCATAGCTGGGCATGCAGTGAGCACTCTGTGAGTGTTCCGTATGTCTCCATAGACTGGAAAACTAAGGCTGACAAGGTACCAGTGTGCCCGAAGGCAGTAGAGGTGACAGTGACAGTGCTTGTAAGAGTCAGAAGCTGCAGGCGCGTTGTGTGATGACCTGCCAGGTGGAACGCTTCCTCTTCTCACCCCTTCAGGGTCACAAGGTCAACCCTCTGGCTGCCCCGTCAGAACTGGAAGTGGGCGATTCTATTCAAGCGGTGGCTGTAGGGAGTTATTTGGATGTAATAATCTGTTTTTAATCTTGTGTGTAAATGAATACAGAGGTTAGTCAGTGGGTGCATATTAATCTAAAATAAATGAATACATTTGAATTAATCAGATCTTCAGTCTATGTAAGTTGATGATTTATCATGATATTAGCACAAATTGCAATGATAAATCTTTTTAAAATTAGATCCAGTGCTGCTTAAGGCTGCAAGGACTCTGGAGATTTGAACATAACTGGAGACAACTTTAAAATGTAGACGCATCTGGCTGTTGCTTAAAGGCAGAAGCAAGGGGCGGGGAGACCTGAGGGCAATGTCAAACCAGATCCTCTAAAAGAGAGAGATAGTAACAGCCTTGCAAGGTCACAAAAGTAAGGAAAGAACAAGAGAAAGTCAATGAAACCCACGCATTCTGCATTCCACAGTTGATTTTCTGGCTTGGGGCAGAAGACCTTGAGACTTCCATTCAATCCAAGGCAATGAGAAGGAATTAAATTGAGGCAGCCGGATGAAAAGGGAAGATTTCAGCTAATTCCTCCTCCACTTTCTAGCTGATGATTTTGGGCAAACGAGCTTTGCTGAGTCTGGTGATTTCATCTGAAAAATGAGTTTTATCATTCCCACTTTAAAGTACTGTTATGAGTATTAAATAATATAGGATGTAAAGTAAAACATCCAGTTTGTAAAGAACAGGGTAGTCATTAAAAGAAGTCAGGCTGCTGCTGGAGACTTTGGAGAACTTCGTTTTTCTGAGCCTCGGTTTTCTCAGTTATAGAATGGAAATGATATTAGAGCCAACCTCTTACTCTTGGTGAGAGAATTCAGTGTATGCATGGAGGTTCTATACCTAAGGAGACCCTTGGCAAATGTGAGCTGTTAGTAGAACTGATGGTCATTGAGGTCACCATGGGTAATGATACTGTAAAACTGGCTCAGGAAGAAAGAAAGGGGAGACAGGAGCAACTATGATAGATATTCCAATGGAAGAGAGACTGTGTGACCAGAGAATAAGGAAGATGAGGGAGAGAATAACTGTGGGGAGGTGAGTACATGGCACCCAGACCCCAGCTCCTCCCCTTCACACAAGGAAGACTTTGCTGCCTCCTACAGCGTCTACCCTGCTAAGCCTTACACGCTTAACCTGATCTTTATTTTCATATGTACAAGGTTTAAAAACTGCCTGCAGAGAGGATTATCTGAAAGTATGAAACAGCATTACTTTGAAAGACAAAGAGTAAGGGTCAGGAGTGTTCTGGGCTTCCTCTCCTAAGATCGGCCCCCACGTGAGAAATTCTTATGGTCTGTGATTAGCCTAAAACTCAGGTATGCAAATTAGCCCTGGTGTCCTAGACTCTTTATTACTTGTAACTATTTTTGAAATAAAAGTACCCATGTCCTGGGATCCAATCAGAATACTTTGGACCATCTGGCTGATTAAATCATTTTGCCACCTGAAAAAGGAAATTCCAAAGTGGTTGTAGAATGCTGCTCTATAACTATCACAGGTGGGAGAGAAGAACAGATAAAGAAACAACTGTGCCAAGAAATCACCACTAAGTACCAGTCTGTGTCAAGAAAATCCATGTGCACATGTTACAGAAGGAGGTACTGAGGTCATTCTTCCAAGGGTCTGGGATAGGATGAGGTCACCACTTTTCATGGGCTGAGTGTTTGTGTCTCCCCAAAATTAACATTTTTAAATACCAACCCCCGCCCCCAGTGTGATGGTATTTAGAGCTGGGGTCTCTGGGAGGTAACTAGGTTTAGAGGCAGTGCCCTGATGGGATTAGTGTCCTTGTGAGAAGCGAGAAATTGTAAGCGCCATTATAAGAAGTGTCTACCAGAGGAGTCTCAGCACCATGTGGGGACACAGCAAGGAGGTAGCTGTCTGAAAGCCAGGAAGACAGCTCTCACCAGCAGCTGAATCGGCCAGCACCTTGAACTTGAACTGCCCAGCCTCCAGGACTGGGAGAAACAAGAACCTGTCGTTGAAGCCAGCAGTCTGTGTTGTTTCATATAGCAGCCTGCGCTGACTGATACACCTTATTCTGTGATTAGCACTTGCCAGAGTTGGGGAAGAAATTCGAAAACATCGTAAATCATCTTTCAATTAGAATTTTTGCCTTTTGTGTGTGAGTGCACCTCTATGCAGACACACACATGTGTGCATACACACAGGCACACACACATACACATACATAAAACATGCAAAAAATTTTGCCCATAAGTTGCAAAACCACATTAGCTATTTATTCAACCTCCCTAAAACGTTTACTTTCTGAATTACCTCACAGATTATGATAAACAAACAAAAAAATGGAATGTGTTTCTCTACCAAAAACAAAACCCCTGTTTCCCTAACAGTTATTTACCAGCCAGCCCATCTACCACCAAATTCTTCTATATCATCACCTAACACACAACTGCTATAACTTTTGGACATTGCTTCCAAATCAGCAAGCTACTGTTAAATAAACTTTTTAAGAGGATCAAATCACATAACTGAAGGGACACCAGAATTTCCAAAGGCACACTGCAGCTATGTCCAAGGACACCCTCCTTAGAGAAGCACTCGTGCACGGGCCCAGGGACACACGCACAAGGACACTTACTGCGTTGACATTTGAACAAGAGCTAACATTACGAAACAACCTATATGCCCATCAATACGGGAATGGACAGGCAGAAGTGTTTTGTCTGGTTTTGTTTTAATAAAGAAACTATAAATATTAGATCCTCAGGAAAAAATATGGTTGACTGAAAAAAAAACTTTAGATAGAAACACAAATATAATGTTTTTCATGTCAAATAAAACCCAAACATTTAATAACACTTTGTATTGTCTATAGAGACATATATATGTATAAATGCACAAAAAAGACTAGATAACTGCGTAACAAAGTGAACAAAGTGGTTCACTTTGAGAGGATGAAAAATAAGACTAGGGAAGAGATAGACAAAGGCGATCTCAATATCCATAAAATTTCAAGATGTATATGGGCATACACAGATTTTCCAGGTTCAGTTCCTGACCTCTGCAATAAAGCAAACGTCACAGTGAGTTACATGATTTTTTTGGTTTCCTAGTGTATATAGAAGTTATGTTTATATTATACTGTCATCTATTAAGGGTGCAATAGCCTTATGTTTTAGAAAACCATTGTACATGCCTTAATTTAAAAACACTATATTGCTAAATATTGCTAAACATCATCTGAGCCTTCATCAAGTCATAATCCTTTTGCTGGCTTTTGGGTCTTGCCTCCCTGTTGATGAAAACACAGGAACTACAAAGCACAATAAAGCTAAGCTCAATAAAAACAACGTATGCTTGTATATTATTATTATATAATTAAAATATTAATTTAAAATGAAAAGTATATGAGGACACTTAGGCTGCTTGGAATACCGCAGTACAATTCTGATGCTAACCAGACTGCGGGACCTAGGACTCCCCAGGTTAAAGGCCCAGTCTCCAACAAAACTGTCCTCATTTTGGACATCACCCTCAAATATTCAGAGGTCCCCAGGCCACCTACATTTTTGACTAATTAGCTACAGTTCCAGGGGTTCCCATGATATCCCTCAGGTTTGATAATTTGCTAGAATAACTCACAAAACTAAAAAAATGAGCTATCCTTATGATTACAGTTTTATTATAAAATATACCAATGAAGACCAGGCAAATAAGGAGACACAGGGCAAAGTCTGGGAGGGTCCTGAGTGCACATCTCCCTGGCTTTCTCCCTGAGGAACTGGAATATGTCACCCTTCAGGTACATGGATGCTTTCGCCAACCAGAGAGCTCCACTAACCTTCAATGTCCAGAGATTTCATTGGGGAATCATTGCATAGGTATGATTGATTGAATCATTGGCACATGTTTGAACTCCACCTTCAGTGGCCCCCATTTCTCACTTTTCCAGAAATGGAGGGGTCCAGCTCAAAGCCCCACCTTCTCACCACATGGTTTGTCTTTCCCTAAGGACCAGCCCCAATCCTGAGCTACCTCATTAATATCAACTCAGGTAAGGTCTGAGTGGCTCCTGAAAAATAAAGACACTCCCATTTCTAAGACAATGCCAAGAGTTCAGAGCCTCCTTCCCAGAAACTAGGACACAGGCCAGTCACATTCTTTGTTATGCAATGTCAGTCCCCTGCTAACAAGCACAACTGCACCTAACTTCTTGCAGACTGGTGAACTCATAAAGTGTCAGTCTTGTCAAGGAGGTGTAACTTACAAAACCTGGGCCTCTCTGCTACAACAGGAAGTTGCGTGTCTGACAGGACTACGCTGGAGCTGCTCTGCGTTATCTACATACATGTTAGAAAATCAATGTTGCTCTCATGAGGTACAAATTTTCTTTTTCTTTCTTTCTTGTTATGACTCATTGTTGCATGTATGTTTTGATTAAGCATAAGTTGATTCTGCAGTCTTTTTGGTAATGTCATCTAAGGCAAAAAAAAAAAATTGTTGCCTTAAATATGTCTCCAGTTTTCCACTGTAGAAATGCTGATTCCATGCAGATGAGAGAGTGAAAAGTCTTAGATATTAAGTCCTAATGATCTAGGTTCAAACTCAAGTTCTGCATCAAACTGTGTGACTCATCTTGGCTCCACACGGCTCTTATCTCCCAGCATGCACAGGTTTTCATTGTGATGGTTGACATGCGAGGGATTTGGAACTGGCTCACTCTCATTTCTACCCACCCCATTCTATTGGTCAAAGCAAGTCGTATGCAGACGCAGACTCCAGGTGCAGAGTGAAGGCACTAAAAATTCACTTGGAAAAGAGTGTCAACACAGGAAAAGTGGTGAATTGGGGAAATTTTGGAATCTATCACAACAGCCAAAACTTTTCAGAGTATGTGCTACATAACTCACATGCATTAGCATTTAACAGTGTTACCAGGATTTTGCAGATCAAGAAGCGTGGGCATACGGAGCTTAAGAAACTTGCTAAAAATCACATAGCTACTGAGAGGCAGAATTAGAGTTTCAACGCAAAACTATCTAACTCCAGATTGTTTTTTATCAATCCCCTATATTTTGATAAAGTTGGAAACATAAGCAGAAACCACAATCACATGGCACTGTGGTGGCCAACTCTTGTATGTGTATGTATAGATATATATATCTCTATATATCTGCTCTGAGCAGGATGTCACATTTCCCTCGTTATTTATCCAGACTGCCTGGATTTAAGTTTTAATGCTATAACTAATTAAATGTGGTTAGCTCAGACAAGTTATACAACCATTCTGTCTCACTTTCCTCATATGTAAAAAGGTATTAAATTAAAATATCTACCTTAGAAGGGTATTATATAAATTAAATGATGGAATAAGTAATAACTATTTGTAACAAGGCTATCAACAATTATGGAGGGTTGTTATATGCCAGGCATTATTCAAACTACTTTTCATAAATTCCCTATCTAATCCTACAGGGACTTGTAGGTATAGGACTAATATTCTTCTCAATTTATATATAAGAGGCTGAGAAACAAATAGTTTAAACAACTTACTTCAGGTCACAGAGTTAGTAAGTGGCAAAAGTGGAATCCTAAGTGGGCAATTTGCTTCTCGATGTCAACTTTCAAATCAAGAAAAATCTGACAACAGCAATGATTTTTTATTGTGGTTGATGTTGTGTTATTTCAGAGGAGGCACTCAGGATTAAGTCCAAACAATGGTTCCGTCGCTCACCAGCCCCGTCTGTGAAGGGACCACCTGACTGTCCTCACAGGACCAGAGAGCAAGCCTTGAGGACTCCCATTTCCTGAAGAGGGAAGCTGAAACACCAGAGGGACAGGGCACCTGCCCAGGCTGCTCCTCTCCCTGCAGGTAAAAACAAATACCTCTCAAGGGACTCACTTGCGAAGATCTAAACTGGATCTCCTGGCAAGGAAGCTGAGGAGGCACTTAACACTTAAAGTCGTGTCCCTGGAGTGTTTGCTGCTTCTAGGACAATTGATCTTGAGCAAAAAAGAGAAAGAACTCATGGACACAGACAACAGCATGATGATTGTGGGGGGAGAGGGGTGGGTCAAGGTGGAAAAAGATGTGGGAGGGATTAATGGTAATGAGGAAAAAATACAATAAAAAAATATAAAAACCAAAATAAGTGGACCAAAATAAATGAAAATGAACTGAAGATAAAGGTGTCAGCTTCCAGGCTTGAAACACTGGGTATGAGCCACACAAAATAATGGCTTCAATTTCATCCCATCTTCAGAACTGCTAATACATCCGGGGTGACAGAAGCACAGAAAGATTGACTAGCTCACCCAAGGTCATATTGCTGGAGGTAGTAGAAGTAATGTCCATCCCACGTTTGTCTGTTTGTATCTTTCTGCCTCTGCCCTTCCAGCTACAATACACTTGGGAAGAGCTTGCTTGGTAAATGTGATCATCTCTACTCAACTGTGAACCAGAGTCCTGTCTAAATCTCCCATCACCCCTCTTTTGCCAGTGAAAACAAAGGAAAGAGTAGGTATCAGGGTGAGATGCTAAGACAACTAGATTCAGAAATACAAAACAAAACTCTCCACCTCTGAGGTTCTGCCTCTTAATACATTTGTGAGGAAACAAGAGTTCTCTCTCTAAGCCAAAGGGAGACCCTAGAAGATTTTGATCGGATGGTGACTCTTGCCAAGTGGCATTTAAGGATACTAAGTCAAGTGGTAAAGTAACATATAAATTACAGATGAAGAGTCTAGACTCAGAGAGACTAGTTAGAAAACAGTTAGTAGAAAAGACAATTCTCTGTTTGCCACTCCATTTCCTCTTCCTGAACAAACAAATATTCTGAACTTTTCATCCACCCTGCAATTCGTTCGAGGCTGTGACACTGACTTCTGACCAGTAGAAGAAGGGCAAAAGTGATGGAAGCATCTTAGCCATTTTACTATTAGCAATCCATCCTAAAGGATGACTTGTACACTTGCATGAAATTATGCTACAAAAATGTTCATGCAGCATAATAGTGAAAATTTAGAAAGATACCAGAAGCCCAACATATACTAAATAAACACTTGATATATCCAAAACTTGAAATTGTGTGAAGCCTGCAAATGAATATAATAGTCCCAGTTATTAGGAATAGTTTATGTCATATTAATCCATCATTGAGATCAACCTAAAAACTAGAGCAAATACATTTTAATAAGACACTTTCTGAAGGCATCAGAAAACAGACAAGGAGATAACCACTGAGGTTAGAATTTCAAAGAGAAAGAGACAGTTCTAAGATGACCCTTCCTCCATCCCCACTTTGTTCCTAGGGCCTTTGTCAAGCTTCAGCAACGGGCACAGAGGACAAATTGAAAGCCAATAGAGTGTTCAGCAGTGTTACTGAAAGAGGAAGACATAAATTAAAATTAAATGTCATTAAGGCAGCCAAGACTAAAGGGGCCCATGTCCCAGAGAAAAGGGAACTGCAGAAAAGTGAGCCCAAAATTACTCATGCATTTTCCCTAGATTACTCCCTGATTGTAAACTATGCATTTATGGTGCTAAATAATGAAAAATCAAACAGAAAATAGCTGCTAAGAGGTTAAAAATCTGAGCAGAGATTGAGGCAGTCGTATGAAGGTGAGAAAAGATAAATTGGAGTCCCATGTCATCATAGAAGAAGGCCATGATAGAAAACGCAGGATTTCCATTGAGAACCTCATAGCGCTATGCCCACATACAAAGATAAGCCCTAATAAAGCCAGAAGCTCAGGATTAATTGGATCAAGTCCCCTACTTTACATAACTGCCAGGAGAAAAGTAAATCTCTCCAGGAAAGTAATGTCAACCAGAGCCTCTAAAACTTTTCGTGCACAATGTTGGGCATTTACTAAAAAATTAAGTCATTCCAGGACAGCAGAACAAATGATCAAAATCCAAAAGGAAAAAATAGTATAAACTTACCCAAAGGTGATCACACAATTGGATTTCCAGACAGAATTCAAAGAAACTGTAATTAATTAATTCAATAAAACATAGAATAAGATGGATATCTGTAAATTGATAACTACAAAAAGAAGGGTAAAAAAAAAAACTACAGAAAACTTAACGTTAATGGTGGAATATTAGAAGCTTTCTCCCTGAGTCTGGGAATGAAACAAGAGTCCGTTGACCAAAATTGTCTCCTTGGCCAAACTTTAGTCAAGCATCTATGAGCCCTCTGCTCATCGAGCACAAACTTTGGGCTTTCATTTCCATCTTTATAGAGTCCAGTTTTTTCTTTTTAAATATTTATTAAGCTTATTGGGGTGACGTTGGTTAATACGGTCATGCAGGTTTTAAGTGTATAGTACTGTGATGTTCGATCTGTATATTGCACTGGGTACCCGTCATCTATAGTTAGATCACTGTCCATCACTGTGTTTTTGGCCCATTTACCCTCTACCACACCACCACCCCCCGCCCTCTGGTAATAAGCATACTGTCGTCTGCCTGTGCCTCCAAGTTTCAGTTTTATATCCCACATATGAGTGAAATCATATGGTTCTTAGCATTGTCTGGCCGATTTATTTCACTTAGCATAATATTCTCAAGGTCCATCCATGTTGTTGTACATGGCAGCGTTTCATCTTTTCTAGTGTTCCACAGTCTATATGTACCACAGCTTCTTTATCCAACCCTCTATGGAAAGACACCTTGGTTGTCTCCATGTCTTGGCCACTGTGACTAATACTGTAATAGACATAGGGTGCATATATCTTTACGAATAAATGTTTTCAAGTTTTTTTTAGTAGATTCCTAGAAAAGAAATTGCTGGATCATATGGTAACTCTAGTTTTAGTTTTTTCAGCAACTGCCATGTTGTTTTACAGAGTGGCAGAAGATATTTGCAATACATGCATCCAATAATGTATTTGTATTCAGTCTATATAAAGAGCTTGAATAAATCTGTAAAAAAGAGAAAAACACTCCAACAAAATATGGGCAAAAGTCTTATCCAAGAACTATGGCAAGAAGCTAATAAACGGCTAATAAATATATGAAAAGATGTTTAGCATCCTTAGTCATAAAGGGAATGCAAAGTAAAACCATAGTGGATTAGTCACAAAATTGGCTTAAATTTAAGTGTGTTTTTTAACGACCATACCAAGCATTGGCAAATATGTAGAGTAACTAGAACCTTCATACACTGCTTGTGGAAACACAGATTCTTACAGTCACTTGGAAAAAAACTGTTGGCAGTAGCTACTAGTGCCGAATATGTACAAAACTTAAGTCATAACAATTCTGCTCCTAAATATGTGCCCAAGTATTATGTATATATACATGTTCCTGAAAAGGTATGTATGTATGAAGACCATAGTATTATTATAGTAATGTTATAGAGTATTAGTAGCCCAAAACTATATACAATTAAAAGTCCACCAAAGGCAGCATAAATAAATTATAATACAGCCAGACAATAGAATACTATGCTGCAATAAAAATAAACTACTAATTCATGCAATGGTGAAAGAATTTCACAGTTAAAACAAGCAAAGGAATCCAGAAAAAGAAAAGTTAGTGCTAAATGATTCAACTTCTATTGATCTCAATAAGAAGGCAAAAGTAATTCATGGTGATAGAATTCAGAATCGGGGTTACATTCAGAGAAGATGGATAAACAGATTGGAAAGGGTATGAGGGAGAATTCGGAGGTAGTGGTTATAGCCCCCATCTTAGGTTAAGTGGTGGTTACATGGGTATGTTTACTTGGAAAAAATTAATAAAGATCTACATTTAAATCCTGTGCATTTTACAGTATACTTTAACTTAAAAAATATTTTAAAGTTTAGATCTATATACATAGACATAGAAAGGTGCCCAAGCTACATCAGCAAGTTGTAGAACTATCTCTATAGGATGAGTCTGGGTTAGAAAAGTAAACTTGTAAACCATAACGTGTGTAGATCTGGAAGACTACATTACCTGTAGCAAAGGCTGTATGTGATAATAAGTTCTCCTCCAAGTCTATGTTCTTTGTTATTTTAGGTTTTTCATAAAAAACAAAATTACTTAACTGATAGGAATATTTTTTTAAATAAAACTTCTGAGAAGCAATTGGGAAAGAGAGGGTTTGGCATGAAATGTAAATAAAATAAAGACATGGCATTGAGGGATGTTTAGTATAAAAATTAATTTGAATTTGATCTTTTTGCCCTAAAGAATCTCTGAGCACAAAAAAATGAGACAGGAGTCTAGAAGTCTGCAATGTTTCAAGCAGAAGCCATAATCCTGGTATCAAAATTACATATTTTAACCCAATGCCAAAAGTTAAAGGATGAGTTCAGGTCTTCTACTGCCCTTCTCTGCCCTGCTTCCAAGACTTTCCTATATGCTACATTTTAACCAATTTTATTCCCCTCCAAAGTCCTCTGTATTTCCCCCCTCAGAAGTACAATGTATTCTACCATATTACTTTCAATTACCATTTAATAATTTATGAAATTACTCAGCATCATACCTGCAGTATTTTAGTCAGGCCCCATTACGTTGTAATGAGGTTTGATTTAACATGGTCATTATAAATGCTGTGAAAGGTTAATAGAGAAAAAAAGTTTCATTTCAGTGCATTTCATTTCAATCCTTCGAGAATAAAATAAGCATCTGTCATTAAACATAGGACTTCCCTTTTCTGTAAGCATCAGGGTGTGATTATGTCTCTCACAAAAGTTTAGCAGAACGTAAAGGACTACAACCCGGCAGAAAGCCAACCTGTGGGAGGCACGGTGTAGAGCAGGGTTTTCCAAAGACTGTGCCATAGACTTTGGGGGCAGGACAACCCTTTGTTGTGCTGGACTATCTTTCACGCGGCAGAATCGTCGGCATGCCCGATCTTTGCTCACTAAATTTGCCTATCGCGTCTCACTTATTGCCACTGCCCAAGGTAGTCCTGCAAATTTCCAGATGCCCTCAGGGGGAGCTGCACCTCTGCTCATGGAGCCTCACTGGTTTAAAAGGTTGAGCTCTAGCTTGCAAGTCTAGAAAGTTTGGTTCTGAATGTCTAATTTATGTGAGGTAGGTTTTTCTTTAATGTAATAAGAGAAAAAAGTAACTCTGATGTCAACCGTCCTCTAAGGAAGGTGGCTCCTTGCTTTTGCAAACTCTTTATAAGTGACCTGAGGGTCAGGGTCATCCAGCTCTCAAGAGCTAGTCCACTCTCGGTGGCAATGCAGACTGGTGCAGCCACTGTGGAAAACAGTATGGAATTCCTTCAAAAAACTAAACATGGAACTGCCTTATGACCCAGGGATTCCAGTGCTGGGTATATACCCTAAGAATCCCAAAACACAAATTCAAAAGAACTTATGCACCCCTATGTACATAGCAGTGCTATTTACAATAGCCAAGAGTTGGAAACAGTCTAAGTGCCTATCAGTACATGAGTGCATCAAAAACTGGTACAGTTACACAATGGAATACTATGCAGCAGAAAGAAAGAAGGAATTCTTACATTTTACAACAGCATTGATGGAACTGGAGACTATCATGCTAAGTGAAATAAACCAGTCAGTGAAAGACAAATACCGTATGATCTCACTAATAAGAGGAATCTAAGGAACAAAATAAACCAATCAGCAAAATAGAACCTGAGGCATAGAAACGTGGTATAGATAGGCTGACAGTGGTAAGAGGGGAGGGGGAAGGGAGGACTAATTGAAAGAATGTGAAGGGGTTAGCCAAGGGACAGGTATGAAGGGCTTACACACATAGACAAGGGGATGGGGATTGACTACGGAAGTGGGCGGTGGATTTGGTAGAGGGAGGCAAAGGAGGGAATAATTAGAACAACTGTAAAACAGAAACATTTTTTTAAAAAATTTTAAAGAGCTCATCAGCACATCTCTTCCTGAATCTATGTCCAGTGACATCCCATTGGTCCTTTGAAGTCAGTCATGGTGGGGATTTTGTGAAAGCCATTTGTTAAACACGAACCAGTACACCATTGTTCTTAAAGGATGTAATAGTGGCTAGGAAGACCTGAACTGTTATGTATTATAGGAAGAAAAGAATTGGTGGCTCCAAGGGGACAAAGGAGAAAGGAGGACTTCAGAATGTTACAGAACCGGCCAATGGTGTTCTGAAACAGCTGTGGGGTTTGATTGCCTGCCACCAAGAAGCGTGATTCCCAAGGCAAGAACCTGGTGAATAAGAAAAGGAGTTGTTTATTTAAAGGTTATACAGATTTAGAATAATGGCAGATTTCAGCTGTTAAGTCCCACTCCCTTTAAAAACAACCCAAAAACAAATAGTCCTGTCCCCCTCTGCCCAACCAGGCCAATTTCAGAATATGCCACTCAGAGGCACCATCTTTCAGAAAAGAAGAAGCCTGCAGCTCAGGATTCTCAGTCACAGTTCGGATCCAAGCATCTCCTACGGGTCTGGGTGACCAGGCAGGTCCTCAGAGCTCCATCAGGTCTGCCACCGTCTTCTGCAGGCAGACTTCCAGGCAGACTCCCAGGTGGACATCCTGACCTCATGGCAGACTGGCTGTCAGACCTGCTCCAATGTTAAATGCTCGGCTCAGGACTTCCTGTGTGATCTCACATCCAGCTCTTCCTATGGCGTATTAGGGTCTGCCATTTTTGTCAGCTCCCCAGTGTCTTTGTCTCTCTTTTGGCTGCCATCTTTAGATAGGACAGGAGTTCCCAGAGACGCACAGGCATCCAGGGTGGGCACCCCATACCCTTAGCTCACGCAGGTGCCATGTGAGCTTCCCCAGCTATGTCATGAGTCACTGCACATTGTCACAGTCACATACACAATTCTGCAGCTTCTGAGACCTTCCTTTCAGAGAGACCTGGGCTGTTGACTTGTCTTTGTTATGTGATGTGTTTTAGATACTGTACTTTCCACTCTGTGGGCACCCCTCCTGCCCCCCAATCCTGACTGAAGGCAGGATTGTGGGAGTGTTCCCCAATTAGCAGGGGACCTGTGCTCTGTGCCCCATTGCACTTAGAGAAAAGAAACAAAAGGCAGAAAATTGCAGCCTTACTCTTGTCAAAATAAATTTCTGGGTTTAAACTGGCGCTGCTCCTGCCTAGGGCGCCACATCAATAAACTGAAACTTAGATAACTTCGTGTCCATGTAAATGTTTTGATTGACCAGAAACACAATATAATCAGTCAGCCCAAAGCCAAGCCAACTCTGGGTCTTCTCACCCAAACAAGGTTAACTAAGTGGCTGCAGCCTCAGATATTTTCTATTTGTCTCTTCCTTGTTCTTTACTCTCCACTCAATAAAAGCTTTCTGCTTACTTCCCCATTTTGAAACTCTCTGAAAAAAGACTATGAGCTTCACAAAAGATTAAATAAATTTTGTTTGTATCACCTAAATTGTCTTCTTTAACCATATTTTAAACACTCTGTTGTGACCATCCATCTTAAAAAGTGCTTGAAGCAAGGGAGCATCCAATGAAGATGCTGTGTTTTGCCTAAATGTTGGTCTCTCCATTCATTCAACAAAATTTATTGAGCACCTGCCAGACACCAAGCATTGTTCTAGGCACTCAGTTTTCACAGCCATTCAAAGACAGTGCTCAGACTCACAGAAACATGACACAGAGGAGATCCAGGGGAAAGTAAACTCCAGAGGATAGGAAGAAATTTCATGGAAGATTTGAAACATTTCCTTGGAATCAGTGAAGCTCCAATCAAATCATACTTGGATGTGAAAGGAGCAAGAAACTGAATTTCACAGGGAAAAATAAAAATTTAGCAGAAGGCTACTTAGGATGAAACATCCAATATCCCAGCATCAAAGACAGAATTGCTTCCCCTCCTCTAGTCTGGAAAGCAGTGTCCCGCGCCAGCTCCTGAATCCTGGCACATGGGAGACACTGGTCTCGGGAATGCCAGGGTGCTGAGGAGTCTAGAGGCTCTAGGCCATGAAAACATGGCCCGAGAGGAGGTCGGGGGGAGCGTGAGATTTGTCTTCAAAGGTCTGAGGGCTGTTGGATTAAAGAGAAAGTAAATGTTTCCTCACTGGCTGTAAGGGCCCCAGTAAAAATGATAAAGTAACAAAGTGGCCGATTTACTGTCAAAAAGAGTAAAAACTTTCTAGCACTCATACTGAATGGCATTGGAAAGATCCTATCTCAACCCTACTCTGTCAAGGGTACAATCCAAGATCTTTTCAAATAGCTCCTAGAGTTTCTGTGCCTGGCTCCCGCCTGCTGCACCAGCCCCAATGTCTTCCACGCCAGCCTTGTAATAATGTTCAGTGAGGACCAAATTACCTGCGTCTTGGCACATGCCCAGTTGTGTATTTTCTCAGTGGCTCCCTTCTGCCTGAAACTCCCTGTCCCCTGTCCTTGATTTGGCTATATTCTGCTTATGCCTTAGAACTCAGCCCATGCACCTCTGACTGGGCTCTTGTAACAGTCTATGTATACCTGTACCATTGGCTTTGTGCACACATACATTTAAAAAAAATTTATGTGAGTGTATCTGTTAATATAATGATTGAAAATATCTAAATGGATTTTCATCTAATTTGGGCTCCTTATGGAACACTCTGTTAAAACAGAGACTATTCCACAAACATAAAATTCCCTCAGGTGAGCCTTGGTGGCACCTTCCAGGGCAACTGAAGCTAGGGTACAAGAGAAGCAAATAGAATTGTCACTTGAGGCTGACCTGCCATGTGTATGGCATCTCCAGACATGGCTTCAACTGTGAATCCCAAGTCAAAAGGCACTTGAAATCGCAACCGTGATCTGAAATTGGGCTGCTTTCATGGGTGTAACTTTAATCACAGTGAAAAATGTTCTTCATCAGCACTAGTAGACTATCTATTCATAGTAAATTCGTTTGATTCCTTCCTTTTCTCTCCTAGGTCAGTGAATTGATCAAAATCGGAGACCTTGACCGTTGTGTTCACCATGACATTTCTCCTACTTTGCTGGAGAGGAAGAGATTAAAGTGATTGGTCTGTGGTTAATTTCTCTTTTAGTTATCAGAGAACATTCTAGGGAAGGGAAAATAACCAACCTCACCTCCTGTAAACATGCTGATAACTAGACTACCTGGAAAATCAAGTCTTGATATTTCCTAGAAATCAATAATTATTTATAGAATTTTCTTAGTATGATGTCCCTCGTTTAGAATCATTTGTGGTAAACAAACCTAGAATCCATGGAATTATGAGGCATGGTTTCCTGGAGCACATCACATCAGTTATATAATTATCTGGGGTATAACTGGAGAGGTTTCTTAACCTAAACACTCTCTTCTGTGTGCAGTAACCTGCAGACCTCCCATGTAGACTTCACCTGTTATTCTGGCCAGAGACTCTGTATCTGATGCTAGACAGAAGGCCCTGGGAAGTTACGCAGATGGTCCCAGACCTCTCCCCACTTCATCTGTGCCACTTCATCACTTGTATCCCTGAAGTTATTAATAAATCTTGCTTCTGAGTATGATCTTTGATTTCTGTGAGTCTAATTTGACAATCCAATCCTTTGCATTAGCTCACTAACATAGTACCTGCCTCAATAAATGCCAGTTAAAACAAACACCCAGATGGAATGTTGCTTCTTTTGAGTAAGTTAATTCCTGTTGCTGGAACTATTGCAACAGAGCCTGGAAGATACTATCTACAGGAGTTTTGTGTTTGATGGCAGATTGCATTAGATGAAAGTTTAAGGGCTTCCAATGTTAATATTCCATAACATAATGACCCATCTTTGAAAGCTTGAGTCTCATGCACTCAAGACATTAGTTAAATGATAAGCAACTCTCAACAACATACAGCTCACCTTATATTTCTCCTGCTACTGCAGAGTGACCTGACAGACAGAACCAAGAATTATTGATTCTTATTAAAATCACTTTAAAAAGCTTGAGATAATTTTGATATATTGCTTCTGTGATACTCATAATAACCTTGTGAGATTATAAGGAGAAAAAATATTGTTCCCTCTGATTAGGAAATAGATTCAGAAAGGAAAGATGATTTTTCTAAACTCGCACAGCTAATCTTTCCCAGAATGGACCTAAAATACAAGTCCTTGGCCTACAAAGACAATCATTTTTCCTTTATGTCATGTACAATCTCTCTCTCATTCTTACTAACTGTGGACCAAGAAGTAGCCTCTCTGAATGTCAATTTTCTCTTCTGCTTAGTGACAATAATAAGTCCTACTTCACAAACAACATTGTGCATGTTTCATGATAGCAACTGTGTGTTCAGTACTCTGATAAAATTCAGAGTGCCAATGAGTTATCATAATAATGATTCTATAGATCTCCACCAAATTTTATAGTATCAGATCCTTTTCACATCCATTATTATTTCCTCTTTACCCCAGTTATGTTTCAAAATAGACTGGGTGAATTTTTTTTTCAAGGAGGTAAGCATAATGTAAGAGGTTAAATGAACTAACTAAAGCTAAGGAACATAGGGTAGAACTTCTTGTCTGATTATAAAACCCCGTGATAGACGCTGCAAGAATTTTATAAACCTACAAGGAATTTTACTCCCTCTCCCCTTAAGAAATGTATAGTCTTATGAACACAGATAGCTACTTAATATGTGATATGTTATCTAGATATTTTAACTCATCTTGGAAATTAAGGCTGTGGTCATGGGTTTCAAACATTATGTAGTGATCAAGGGCAGACAGAGCTTCATTTTTATTCAATATGTACAGAAATCAACCTCTTCAGTCAGAAGGCCAATAGGATATGACTACCTCTAGGTTCCAAGCATATAACACAAATACAGAGTAGGGCACATTCAGATGTCCTCTACATTCTTGATTTTATAAAGAATTCATGTTTTGGCTAGAGTCTAAGTACAGACATGATGAAATAACCTTGAATTTTGCCCTGATTCATGCAAGGGTTGCCAATATTTTCCCAAGGAATTCACTTAGTCAGAATGTCACTGTCTTCACCAGTAACATAAAGATCAGAGTGCCTTTTAGATTTTCTATGAAAAGAATCCCAGCTCTCCACTAAGATCTATTCTTCCTTCCTTACTAGGTGCAGAATTCCCTAATGCAGCCTTCCTTGCGGTTTCATGTGAGCCAATGCGTATGAGTGAAAGTGATGTGTGTCGGGTCAAGGCCTGGGCCATAAAACCCTCCTGACTCTTCCACGTTCCTCTCCTTTCTGTGGCTGGAGACCAAGAGCCAGGTATTGAAGACGGCAGAGCCACTCTCAGCCTGAAAGACTGAGGGGAGCAGAAATTGTCTTCCTACCACCAACCACATCCGCCAACCTGGAACATTTATTCCTGCTTCATTCTTAGGCAAGAGGAAAACAAGCCTTTATTGTCTTTGATCTACTACATTTTTAGTTTCTTTCTTGGGGTAACTTAACCCACACAAATTAATACAAATCGTCCTGTTCTCTGAAACTGTAAAGAAAGATTTCTCTTCAGGATCATTATTGTAAGCTCAGCTGTCTCCCAGTTTAACTTTTATGATATACGTCAACTTTAAAGTCAACCTGTTCATTTTAATAATATGTTCACAAAAATATCTCTGTGCTACCACTCTATAATTTCTCTTAAACTGTAGCTTTATCATGACAATTCTATATCAAGAAAAGTCAGTGGTTCCCAAAACCAATTATTCCAGTTTGGGCATGATCTGATGCAAGACACAAATTAGTCACACCTTGTAGAAAGAGGCAGTTTACAGACTAGGGTAATTCTCATTTACAGCCAAGTGAACTTAGACCTAAAGAGGTAATATGGTGTGATTTAGGAGCACCAGGGAAGTCCTTCCCTTTAGCATGTCTGCCATATAGAACATTACTGGAGAAAATAGCACTACTGAAATAAAATAGTAAGAAGAGAAAGAAAGAGGAAGAGGAGGAGGAAAAGTGCTAATCTGAACTGTCTGTAGGAATAACAAAGGTCTCTAACTTCACTTACTTAAATCTATCTAAAATATCATTTTCTATTTTGCTTAAATGCAAAAACTTGCAATGGTTTATTATTGCCTTATACCCTGGTTTTGACGACTCCTCTCCATATTCTGACCCTACTTTGTCCTGAGCTTACTTCCCATCACTCTCTGTCCATCCCCTAAGGTGCTTCACCCTCACCGACCTCATTGTATTCTTAGTACCTTTGCTAATGCCTGACATTCACACATCTCTGCTCCTCTCCCTGCCTAAATCTCCCTCATCCTTCTAAGCTCAGTTCATTCTACCTACACCAGGATGGAAACTGAGGTGAAAAGCTCCACCCCACATCAATTATTTGATTTCTTAAATCCTCATCCATCCAGCTCAGAAACAGACAATGGACACTTCCTTCTTCTCTATTTGGTTTCATGTGTTTTCCTTTTGTCATCTATTGTGGATTTGAAATTCTACAGGGAGAAAAATGTTCACCCTAAACAACACCACAGTGGAGAATCGAGGAATCAAGGGAGTGAAATTCTACTCCTAGATCTTTTAAAAACTCATTGAACTTGAAAAAGTTACTTGAAATATCTATCCCTCAGTTTTTACATCATTATAAATGAATCGTAATAAACTATCTAACTCTAGCATTGAGTAAATATACTTTGCACCCACATATCACAAATTCAACAAAGATTCATTGAATCTCTGCTAAATGACACACATGATTCTAGACTGAGGATTTAATGATGATTTATCTTCTGCCCCATAAAGGTTTCACAATCTAAATGAAGAAGACTGTTCTGAAAAGTAGTCGGTTTCTTATTATTAATTCCATGCAAGCAGAAGTAAAGAAGTGTTTCTTGAAAATATTATGTGTTGTAGCAATGACTCATGTGGCCAGAAGAGTCTTGAATAGACAGTCCTGTTAGGGGGTTTAAAAGGTGGCTCATACTTCCTGTCATTTGGAGCCCTGCTCAATAAAGTACAACCAAAAGGGCTAGTTGTCAAATAGGAGGCAAACCATTGACTCATGTATTAACTTAGCTCACAATGCAGTAATAAAATATCATAAGCCAGGTTGCTTAAACACAGTTATAGAAGCTAGAAGTCCAAGATAAATGTGCTGAAAGATTTTATTCCTAGTGTAAGCCCAATCCTAGCATGAGGACAGCCACTTTCTTGCTATATCCTCAGATGTCAGAGAGAAAGAGCAAGCTCTGGTCTCTTTCTGTTCATATGAGGTGACTATTCTCATCCTGAGGGGCTGACACTCACATTTCATCTTAAACTTAATTATCTCCCAAAGGCCCCACCTCCGAATATTGTCACATTGAGGATTAGATCTTTAACATATGAATTTGAAGAGATATAAGCATTCAGTTGATAAAATATATTAATTAATTGATACAAATTAATTACATTTGTATTAATATATTAATTGTGCTGGGGAATATTTTTTCTCCTATCCTCCTAGGTTCTTTGGTTGATCTAATAAACAAATGAACATAACACACATTAGCAGAAGAGAAACAAATTTAGTCATATATGTGTGGGAGCTCACAGAAATATGAGACTCACAGGCAGTCAGGCAATTGAAAATCATATGCCATCCTAAGCAAAGGAGAAGGGGTTAGCACTCTGGGACTTCAAAGTAGAGGGAGACATCCTGGCCCATACTCTTTGTAGTTATTTTTGGTGCTAGCTCTCTTCTTGAACCAGGCCCTTTATCCAAATGCTTTTAGACAGTAAAGGGGGAAGTAAGTCTTTGGGGTCTTGATTGTCTTCAGCTCAAAATAGTCTGCATGCCAAAATGGCACATTCTGGGGAGACTTGTTCTGAACCTCTTTGATTACATATGTAGAAATTAATATAAATGCAAAAATTAATAGCTATGCTATTAACTTACCAGATTTCTGATAAAACACGGACTAGAGAACATAGCTAGTCTGAAGGCCACCCCTCGTCATCCCAGGAAACATATTTTAAGGGAGATTGGTGGAGTGGGGAGCAGGGTGAGAAGTCAGCCTGGAGAAGAAAATCTGAATGACTTCTCCTAACCAGCTGCATGAATAAGACCAAGGGCTCATCTTAACCCTATAGTCAGAGGCAGAGCTGGGAGACAGACAGAAACATGTGTGACCTTTTTGTGGAGTGGGCTCTCATGGCCTATGGAAGGTACCACCACCCCAGTGAAGCCACACCTTCATTTCTGGAAAGGGGAAGGGGGTGTCACAATTGTTCTTCATGTTCCTTTGCCCCTGTGGTTGCAGAAGGCAAAGAGAGGGCTCCCTTAACAGTAATTCTCAATATCCTTTCAAAAATAAGACTTAGCCTGTTGTAGCTTCTAGCATAAAAGAGAGCCCTCTTGAGCCCTTTAAACCATCAGTCTCCAAGCCAGAATGCCAGCCCCACATATACACGGACCTCCATTACCATCCATAACTCACCAGCTGGCCCCAAATGACTTAGAGGAAACTCCCCTGAAACCTATGTGTATACCTGCCTGATTGACTCGTCAGCACTCATCCAACGTGCAATTTTATCCTGCTGGGTTCTTTGTTCCTAACTCCAGGCCTAATGCTTCTTCCCAAGAACAGTCCAGTCTCCCTCAGCTCTGCAACCTCCAGTTACCCCAGAAAATGGTCCCATATCTCTGCTTTTCCAAAACTCACTCATCACCCTGTCCTATACCTATGAGAGGACCTCAAGATATAAAACACCAAGCATGTAGAAAGAGATCAGTAAATGTCTGCTGATCTTATAGTTTTGAAGAGTGAACAGATAGGATACATGTCAGCCTTTATTCCCCTTTTATTTTAATTCCTAATAACAATATTTATTAAATGCTGTCTATAATTCAAGCATACATTAATGAATTCATGCATTATATTCTTTGACTCTCAAAACAACCTCTAAGGTAAATGCTTCTATTACCATCTCTATTATAGAATTGGGAAGTCAGAGCTCTGAGAGGCTGGCCCCGTGGCCAAGATCCTACAGCTGGTAAGAGACAGTACAGGCAGAATTGACCTCCACATCTTTCTACTTTGACACCTTAAGCCAACACTCTTAATGGCTAATGGTGACAATAGATCTTACCCTTGGGTCTTTCTCTTTCCTAAGTCAATGATATGGATTTCTCATGTGCTTATCAACATCCCTGGAGGATTATGGAAAACCTCCCTTTTCATGTTTCACCATTGATTGTAGGTTTTACTCCCCCTTGAACACTCATGTTTGCCTTTGCACAATGAGTTAGAGCGGCCTGGAAGTGCAAAGACAATTTTGAGCTCCAACAGGTTGGAAAACCCTAAACAAGTCATATCGCCTTTATTACTTTTACCTTTTTACCAGCAATATGGTCATAACTCCACCAGCTTTGCCTTTTCGAACCAGTTCTGCAGAATTGTGGTGAGATTTCCGTGAGGGGCTGCGTGTGGGAGCACTGTGAAGACATGAAACAGGCATACCAACCATCATGGCCTCCATCTAGGGAACATAAGGGTTACAGGAGGGCTTCTGAAACCAAGATCAGTGAGGCCCCCCTCACGTTTTCCGACTCAGTGATCTGGGGTGGACCTCGCAATTACCATTTCTAGCAAACTCCCAGGCGATGCTGATGCTGCTGGTTCAAGGACCTCGTCTTGAGAACAATGGCCCAACTCTGACGCTAAATGGGGTGACCTACCCAGATGTACTCCCAAAGTCATCTCCCTTCCGTGTTAAGGAGGGTGACAGCGGGGACTGGATTTCAGTCCCTCTCAGTCATCTCAGAAACATCACAAAGAAACAAAAAGTACTAGTCAGGAAACTGTCCCTTCTTTCTGGGAGAAGTTATGTGTTCCCTGCCAGGTTCTTGATGGGTTAATGTGAGGGAGATGGGGGTGCAAGCCAAGGAGCCTGGTGAGGGCTAAGCTCAAAGGTGTATGAGCCTGCACGTGAAATTACAGCAGCCACCAAACAGACAGGAGACATGAGTCACTGCAGTGGTACCTGAGAAACAACACATCAGAACTCAAGCAAGGCCACTGATAGCTAACTCTGACTCCAAGACAGGCCCTCTTATCCACAGGAACAAAGTACGCAGTGTGTTCCCAGTATGCAGGGCACTCCCAGCAAACCTCCAGGGAATGCCTCAGCCCAGCTCTCCTGACAGGCTAATAGTTTTTCCTTCTCATGGCAAGGGAGCCATTCTCTCCCCAAGGCCTTTCTGAGTGTGTCTCTGGCTGATAACAGCCTAATTTCCCTTGGAAAATGTCCTTTCCTTCTCTCCCTCTCATTCACCATTCTATGCTGCCTAAAGGGGGAGAGAGAGAATAAACACCAATCTTCCACAATGTTCCCTTAGCCATGTCATGCTGGGGGGTTCAGAATATGAAGGTCAAGTCCAGGCTGCATGCTCTCACCTGTCCCGTCATGGAGGTGGGCACAGGGTCCCCAGTGAAACGGGCACCTGGGCAGCCTCCTACAGCCCGCTGTGGGCACAGATCTGCCATGATCACGTGGGTAAAGCCCTCCCCCGCCTCCGTTGTGGGGAGCTGATGGGCTGCTACTGGATGCCCCTAAGTCACGTGATGGCTGCGGTTGTCCCCTGCCCTGGTCTCTGTAGGAAAGAAGGAAGGATGGGGCCATCCACCTCAGAGGTTTCTCCTTGATTTCTGCCTTCAAAGTTCCCCTGTGCACTCCACCCTCCCCTTGCCTGAAACAGTCTGGTCTCCTCAGATATGCGAGTGACTCATCTTCCATCCATCAGAGATGAGACTTAAATAAATAAAAAGATACTTCATGGGGCGGCTGGGCCTAATGATAAGCAATTATAGGAAGCCAAATGAAGGCAGTGCTTTGTGCGGGGCCTGTGAAATTGGTTAAGCAAAAAGAATAATGGCCCGTTTCGGTGATTCATCCCTATGCTCATTTCAGAGGGAGCATTATCTCAGTTAAGTGATGCAATTAATATGAAAATGAGGGAATCATTGTTTAAGGAGATGAGAGGAAAGCAGGGAGGGGGTCCCCAGATGCCTCAGTGGGGAAGAATGGGGCCACTGAGATGGAAATTTGCATAGGTCAGTAGCAATGTGACGCCTTCAGCGCGTATTCAAAGCTTAGCTTGCACTGTAATACGTCGCCATTAAATTCTCATTACAGTGACCTGTGTCCAACACAATTCAATTTTTTAGAATCTTAATGATAAAAAGTTAATTACATTAAGGTGAAAACCTCTTGTACTGGTCCCTAAAATGAAACACAGAAAGGCCACCATGAGTACCTCAAGACACTGTAGGTGGGGGACAGGGGCCTTAAATTACTGTTTCATTAGCCATGCCATGATTTGTAGGTTGGTTTTTTCAGTGAGCTTTGCAGACCTTTCGTAATGAAGTAGAGCGATAAATACAGTGCTTGACTCTCCCCTTCACCTTTTCTTTTTCCCCCTTCCTTGGTTTTCCGATGGTGGTTTTCTACTCAGTAGCTTGTAGGTCATATTCCAAGGACTGACCCACATCCATGGGCACAGAAAAGGAAGACAACACAGGTGGAGAGTGGGGCAGAGAGAACAGAGGATCAGGAGTCACTGGCCTGGGATCTGGTGCAGGGTTGTCAGTTGTCACCTGTGCATGCTGTGCCGTGAACATGGCATTTCACACCCAAAGCACTCAAGTAGAGAGGGAGAAAGTGGATCTAGGTTTTACAGCAGAGGGTCACATGTAGCTTCTGCCACTTATCTGCTCTGTATCCTTAAGCCATTACCTAATCTCTCAATTTCAGCAACCTTTAGGGCAAGAAAAGGGTAACATTACCTTCCTTCCAGGAATTGTGAGGATTTGAAATGAAGTATGTACTAAGTTTGATGCCAGGTCAGGGAGGCGAACATTGTTACCATCATCATCATTGACATTGTCATCATCGACATCATCATCATCATCATCGTCATCATCTTCATGGTGTTAGAATCTACCCCTTCACACAGAACAAGAATGCAACAAGCATCAGGTCCCTCCTATGCGGAGCCTCCGTTTCTTCCTTTATAAACCAGGGCATGAATCATGACTTTGACATGCTGACAAGATAGAAAAGTAGCAAAGATTCCTGGCTCCCTACCCATAATCCAACACTGGAAACTCCCAAAATAGGGGAAAGGAGGTGGACAGATCTCCCAAACTAGCATAAGCACTGCAGATGTCCAAGGAGCGAAAGAGAGTGATCAGGTCCCCTGGCGGTGGCACGGATCGCAAAGCAAGACAGCAGCCCAGCAGGGAACACATCAAGGGTAGGCCACTGCATGAGAAGGGCCCTCAGCCCGCTGAAGAAGGAGACTTTAACAACATGTGCAGGCTGGCAGAAGTCTCCCTTCTCCCACACCTCTCTGCCCCTGGACCAGGTATTTTCAACTGAGAGAAAAGGAAATCCTAAAGAAAATCAGTTCCAGGCCAGAAGTAGGGGCTGTGAATGCAACTATTCTCTGTCATGAGATGCAGTACTCCTTCCCTTCCTCCCTAAATACATCAAGAGAAGCAGTAGCTAAGGCCTGGAATGTATCCTTTAATGTTAAGAGAACCAGGGAAATATCAACTCAGAGTAGGAAATAATACATCTGAGGAATAAAATGACTCTGGTAATAAGAGCAAAACTTATCTAACATGGAGCATGTGCAAGGCATGGTTCTATGTGCTACAAATGTCAATCTATTCAATCCTCACTACTGCTGTATTATCCCAGTTTTTAATATGAAAAAGGAAAAGCACAGAGAGGTTGTTACTTGCCCAAAATCAAACAGCTGGGCATTGGCAGAGATGGACTTTCAAAGTAAGCAGTCTGGTCCCAAAGCCTATGCCTCTACCACTAACCTATACTGCCTGTCTGACAGAAATATAACAAACTGAATGATCTCTACCAGAGAAAGAAAATCAACAAAACAGATAAAATTTAAACATGAATTCATTAAATATCCCCAAAGAAATAGGGAGGACATCAGAAACATAAGCCAGGGCATGGAGGCTCCAAATAAACAAACAAACCATGTATGAAAAACATGACACTTATAGTTGAAATAAAGAAAAAATATGAGGGGAAAATATTTAAAAATAAGTGACTAATAACACATTCTCAAATTAGAAATGCATGTGTGAACTACGATTGAAAAGGTCTCTAGCATGCAAACATAGATATAAGAAATGACCCATACTGTCTCACTTTAGAGATGTTTATGAACATTAAAAATAGAAAGATAACATCAATAAAGAGTTGAAAAATAGTTTAAATCTTAAAAAGAAAAAAGTAACCTACCATTAAACAAGGATCTGATTGATATCTGGTATCTCAAAAGCAAAAAGAACACACACAAAAAAATTTGAAGCTAAAATTTTGCATCCATTAAAACTATTCTTTGAATGCAAAAGTATTTTCAGATACAAAAGACTTTATATGGAGATTACCACACAAAAATCCTCTTTGTAATATACTTGGAGAAGTACTTCTAGAAGAAAAGAAATAAATCATACAAAATTTTACAAGATACAAAAAGTACAGTAAATTTTTCTAAAAAGCAGAAAATACCTCTGAAAGATGTTTGAAAATGTATAAAAACTACATTGCATATTAAGATTTTAAATTCACTTATCAAAAAGCAGAGACTCATAAATTGAATTTAAAACAAAATCTGGTAATTTGGTATATACAACAGATCCATTTAAAGGACTTAAAAAGTTGAAAACAAATAAATACATAAGTTATATCAGGCAAATATAAACCAAGAGAAAGTGAGAATAATCATTTTAATACTATACAAATTAGAATGAAAGGCAAAAGAAATACAAGAGAAACACAGAAAAATGCTACTAAAACAAAGAATAAACCAAAAAGCTATGAAAGCTGTGAACATATCTGCATCCAAAAACATAGCTTTTTAAAAAAATCAACTGACTTAAATGCTATGTGTTTAGCTTCCTGCAGTCTTGGAGTTAATAATAAAGTCTCCAAGTGCCTAGTATTTCATGTTTTCTTAATTCTGTCCAAAATTCTATAACTTGTCCCTCCATTAAATTCTCTTCTTTAGTTAAGAGACTTTATGACTTAAGAGACTTCAGTTAAGTCATCTGAGTTGAATTGTTTGTTTACACAGGCTTTGACTGACACAACTTTATCATTCAAGAGCCTTTAAAAACAAAAGTCTATGTTTATATCCAGAAAAATTAATAAAAGGGGGGTAATGTATAGGTTCTGGAATCAGACAAGCCAGGTTTGAGTCTTACCTCCTCTGCTTAATATTTGGGTGATGCTAGGCAAGGTTTGCAAATTCCCTGAGCTACCATTCCCACAAATAAACACATTATGTAGCAATAGCTGCTTCATAATGTTTTGTGAATATTCCCAACACAGTTATCACTCAATAAATTTTAGTGATGATAGGAATAATAAAAGTCGTAGTACTAGCACTAACACTGATGGCAATGCTAATAACAGCAATTGTGGACCTTGATAATACTATTGAGCTTCAAATAGTGCAAATTATCCTCTGTGGTCAATCATACTAAGTACATAAAAGCAAGGGATATATTCTTTGTCCAGTAGCAAGGAAACCTAATTTATGATTCTGGTATCTTGATGAGTGCTCGAAAACACCCATAGATACCCACTCTGAGATATTGTTTAATCTACCTTTGAGTTAAGTAGTTTATCTTATAAATGAACAGTCTGAGCAGGTCATACTCTGAATACATGCAGATGAGGGTTTACACAGTCAGCTACACTATACTTGGATGTTGGGGAAAATGCCAGGATCTTGATAACAAGGGATCAAAGAGAGAAGACAGGAATATAAAACCAGGGTGAAAAAAAAAAGATTATTTGTACAGGAGGAAGGAGATATGTCCCTCAAACAAGCAGTTTGGTGGCATTCTAAGGATAAAAAAAAGTATGTGCAGATATGACAGGCAGACAAAAATCAACATGACACAGGGAATCAAAAGGATGGAATGAGTATCAGAAAATAGAGAGCAGTCAAAGCAGCAAGAAGACTGAAATCAAAGTATTATTCTGCCCTGTCAAAAAGCCACTTACATTATTCCTGCAGAGACACCAAACTCTCTGGAATTCATATGTAAGCCTCAGGGATTCATGACTAAGGAAAGTATCCAAAGAGTAGCCTCTGCCTCATGAATGAATTTAGACAATCTTCGGCCAACTTGGTGTATCATATGGATCAAAACATTCTTAAAGATTCATGACATTCTATTCCAACGGCTCTCCAGCATGGTTTATTTAGCACACAGTCACCTGAGGAACCGATTGAAGCACATATTCCCAGGAGATAAGCTCTGGAATAAAAGCCCAGGAACAACTATTTTTAACAGGAAGTGTAGATCATTTTTATGCAGCCAGACAGAAAGGGAACTGCAGGGCACAGGCGATTTGTGGAACCACTATTCTACTGAGCTCCAAGTGGCCCGACACAAAATATGCTTCTCTGCTTGTTGACTTTCCTGGAATATGAGTATAGCGATGCCCTATGAACAAGTTTATTCATTAAATAAATGTCTGTTGAGCATGAGCACTAGTGAAAAAGAAGGCAACATTCCTGACCTCTCCAAAAAAATTCAGAGTGTAGAGGTTGTCAGGCCTGGACACTATGAGCCATAACACCAAGTAAAGTAAAACAAGCTCTATAAGGAAGCATAGCAACAGAAAAGAGAGAGCCTATTGGTTTTGCCTGTGGTGATCATGGAAGACTTCATAAAATGCCACCTGAGGTGAAAATTAAAGGGTGAGCAGAATTTAAATTACTGGAAAAAGAAGGAAAAGTGCTCCAAGCTGAAGGAGTAGCGCAAGCAAATGCATGGAGCGGAGAGAAGGTGGAAGTATATTTGGGCAGCAAGGAGCAGTCCAGCATTCCTAGACTATCTAGGACACATCATCTGGGACCAGATTATTGAAAGCCTTGAGCATCCTGCAAGGCTATTGGGCCTTTGTTGGTAAGCTGTAGGGAGACAGTGAAGATTTTTAAGGATGAAAACACACATGATTTAAGTCTTGTTATGAAAAAATGACTCTATCACAGTTTAAATCAAAAACTAAAGAGGCAAAAGCCTAGGAGCAAGGGCATCATTTAGCTGGCTATTATTGTGGTCCAAAGGAGAAAGAATGAGGCAGAAACTAGGACAATGGTGCAGGATGTGGAGCGAGAGGCTGTAACCACTCTAGCCTCAGTGCTGCCCCTCACTTGATGCCTGTGTCGGGGCAAAGCTATTCATCTCTCTGGGTCTCAGTTTCCCCCTCTGTAAAAAGAGATTAATAATTACCTGCTCGGTCTCCTTCCCAGCGAAATGGGTTATCATGGAAATCATGCAAAGTATTTTATCAGCATGAGAAGTTATTAGCATTAATAATGACGGTAAGTCTCTACCAATGGAAGAGAAGTCAGTAAAAGACAATCCTGAGACCTGCAACTCTGCAGGAGGGCCAGCAGACCCTACGGTTTTTCTAAAACACTTTCACCCTAAGCCATTTGCAGCTGGCATTAAGTCCTCAAACACACAGTTCAGACAAATCCTAAATCAACCACCACAGCAGCTTTATCTTACTCATTTCGAACTTTAAGCTAGCCCTAGCTCTAGCCCTTTATAACACCGGTACATCTTAGCTCACATATTTTCCCAATAGACACACATTCCATCAGCTGGGCATATTTAGAAAGTAACAGAAAAATCCACATCTCAGCTGAATCTTAATGTCTGTAGGCAAATAAAAGAATGGTACAGATTACCTTATTAAGTAAATGGGCCATCTTCCCTGACAGGCGAAAAGGAGGTAATACAAAATGCAGATCCTTGGGGACAAAACTCAGGCTATTATGCTGATTGTGTATTTCATTCTTTTCCAGCAGGAAAGGTGGATGTAGGAGATGACACTATTCAGCCTTGTAAGTGATATATTTTGTTTCAGAATGAAACCTTCAGGGGGCTTAAGTAGGGGTCTCCATTGGTATTGCCTTTTATTCTTTTCTCCTTTATCTGCCCACAAGACCCCTGCCAAATCTCTCTCTCAAGGTCCAGTGCTGATTATCCATTTGCATATAAATATCATGAAGAAATCTTAATATCTTAATGTCCAAAACTATGATTGTTGGCACCCAAACCTGGTCCTCCTGCAAAAGCCCAACAAAACTCATTCTCTCAGATGAAACTTCATGTCTACCCCTCATCGCTCTTACTCCCAAAGTCCACCTGGTCACTAGGTACTTCCAGTGTTGGCCCCCAAGCTGCATGGCTGTCTAGAGAAGGAACGAGGCCCGGGGGAGAGGGCCTTACTCACATGCCATTGCTCATATTCTGCCACACTACAGCATCTCTTGACTAACCTCAGCCTATAGACAAATGTCAGGAAGGAACAAACTGGGCTCCAACTAGTTCTGAATCAGACCTGATACTAAAACTATAAATGCAAAGGAGCTAGGTCATGGCCCCCTGATTTATGGAGAGACGAGAAAACCAGGATATTAATTAGGATCATTATATTCCTTAATAATAAGATTCAACTGACTTATAGCCAATTCTAAGCTCACTGTCTTTCTCTCTGCATTGTTAATTGTACTTACTCATTTTTACAGTTGCTAAATTATAAGATATGCTATAGTTGTGAACGAAAAGGAAAAATTTATGCATGTTCTATGCCACTCTGTGCAACTGAAAGTAAAATTTAAAGTGTTAAAGGAGTTCATGAGGAAATCAATGTTATTCTCCCCTCGCCCAAGGTCCCCAAGTCCCCAGATAAGAAATCCTTGACAAAGGAGAAAGCCAGGACAATCGTTTCATTCTGTGGCCACTGTGACCAGGCTTTAATTTGTGGCTCAGTTCTCCAAGGAAGTTTATGATTCCAGGGCTGATTCAAAATTTGTCTCACAGCACTTGCTGGTATAGCTCAGTTGGTTGGGCACCATCCTGCAAAACAAAAGGTCTCTAGTTCTATTCCCCATCAGGGCACGTGCCTGGGTGGTGGGTTCAGTCCTTGGTCGGAGCGCAAATGAGAGGCAACTCTCATTTTTCTCACACATCCATGTTTCTCTCCCTCTTCTTGTTCCTCCCTTCTCCTCTCTCTAAAAAGAATTAAATAAAATCTTTTTTTTTTAATTTGTCTCACAACCACAGCCAGGATTCCCAGGTCTTCTTAACTACTCAAACTCTAGTGTAAGAGAAATGCCTTCAAAGACCAAAATTATCACCATTGTCATCATTTTTCTCCAGAATGCTGTATGACCTTGAGCAAGTGACTTACAACCTTGGGCTTCTATATCTAGGTAAGTGACATGTGAGTTAGAATAGCTTCTACCTCTATAGCACATGGCCTCACACACAGGAAGTGCTCTATTTCTATTGGCTGCTAGTGGTACTCATCATAGTAGTATTTCAAGGCAAAAAATTACTCAGACTCAAATCTCCTATATGCAGTTGCTGTCTTCCAGCGAACCTCACCTATTTGATTTAAGACAGGAGATTGGAACAAGTGACCATTTCACTCCTCTGATAGAATCCTACTACACCCAGCACCATGGCCCCGCCTCACCAGCCCTGAGTAGATTGGAGACTACCTCTGTCAATCATAGCATTACATATAACATTACACTTATAGTGACATTGTGGCAGGTTGTCTTAGTGGCTATTGTAAGAATCTCCCTGGTGAAAGATTCTGCATTTTTGTTTTAGGAGAAATAGTAGACAAGCTATTTCAGCGAATGGGTGTGGCCCCAAGGAACACACACAACTAAAAATAGATGCTGGCTCAGCTGCCTTCCAAAAAAGATAGATGCTTCTGGCTGAGGGAGCTTTGTTTTGTTGTCTAGAGCCAAGACAGCTAGGAGAAATCTAGGGACATGACCCAGAAAGGAGGAACTTGCTCTGCTCAATAAAGAGATGAAGAAATTGGTGTTCCCCGAAGGCAACCCAGAAGGAAGATTCCTAGGAGAGATTGAGGCTTGACCTTGGATGGAGAAGAGAGAAAAAGGAATCCCAAAGGAGATGGCAATTCAGTGAGGCTTTCTCTACTGTTTAGATATAAAGAGAGAGAGTCACTGCTTCTGTCTGCCTGCATCAAAATATATTTTTTTATAAAATATAAATATATATTTATATTTAAATATATAGAACTAAAATTAAATCTACAAATTATATATAGGAGCCAAATTAAAATAAGTAGGGTGAGGTCTTTCCACAACTTAAGTGATCAACAACAATTTGTAGTTGTCGGTCCATAAATTATAATAGTTTATGCATTCTAAGAGGCATATTTTTTCATGCTTTAATCTCTCTGCAGTCAGGATTCATCTTACAACTGCTGATGTGTTAATATTAATTGACACAGTTTTGTTTTGTTTTTTCTTTCTTCCTTGGAGGTAAAGACAAGAAAGTGTGCCTTCCAATCAGCAGCACCTCAAATTTTTTTTAAACGTGGAGGTAGGTTCAATAGATTTACCAACGACTGCAACTCTCCAAACCATGTTTGACAAATATGGGCATTATTGCAGTCCTTAGGGATACAGAGTTAGATTCCAGGCCATTGAAGACCAGCTCTGCTAATTTTTTGTTTACATTTACATCTCTTAGTGTTCAGAGAGTTCTTATCTGATCTCTAAAATGCGATAGAGCAGAGGTAAATTTAATTTTACCTGACATCTGTGTCATAAGGTGATTAGCCAGCTAACAACATATGTTGATTAACTTACTGGGTCATAAATATGTTGAATCTTTTTGCTTCCTTATTACCACAAAGAAAAGCAATTCAGAGCATTGCAATTCTCTAACAAATATTTTTAAGTCCAATTAGATTATTTCCTCTCTCTGCAAAACTCATCTATTCTTCCCATTTAGTTAAGGAAATGTACATGATTTTTATTCCACACTTTTCTTCCCAAAGGAGGAACTTGACCTTTCTCATTGCTTCTTAGCCTAAGAGGTGCTGGAGACAAAAAAAAAAAAAAAAGTCTAATACTAGGTTATTAGTATAATGAACTCAGTATAATAAGACCCCTTCTCAATGTTGCTGCAGATCTTTAGTGAAAACTCCCAAACACAGCCCTAATTAGTGTGGTTCAGTTGGTTGGAGCATCATCCCATATACCAAAAGCTACAGGTTTGGTCTCTGGTCAGGACACATACCTAGGGTATGGGTTCCATCCCCAGTTGGGGTGTGTACGGGAGGCAACCTATGGATGCTGCTCTCTCACATCAGTGTCTCTCTCTCTGTTCCTTTTTCTCTCCAAAATCAATAAACATATCCTCAGGTTAGGGTTTTAAAAAAAACTCCCAAACACACCACACACACACACTCAAGTGCTTCATATACTGTATTTGAATTTCTTGTTAAGAACCATAATTCTTGTATCTAGATGGACATAGAGACAAGACAGTGTGTGGCTGAAGGAACAGCAAGCATCTGTAATGCACAAGCATTAACTAGAAACATTCAGGTACAAAGGTTTAAAAGAAGTGATAAACAGAGAGGCTACAAGAATTTTCTCCGGACATTGTTTAAGTGACTAGGACAAGATAAACATCAATTAGACTCCACAAGTCACTCACTATGCACCAGGCACTACATCCAATATCACTAATGCCCATGGTGAACCTGTAAGGGAGGTACCACTGCCCAAGACACTCTGTAGTATTGGGGCTGCTCAGCAAAAATCGGGACTGGGATTCCAATCCAGAACTGCCAACTGCCAAAGCTCCTGCTCTCTCCCTTCTGCCAAGTTGCCTCTCATTTTCAGGCTTCGTTTCCATTTTCCAGCCCTTGGAAGAATTCAGCTTGTCCATGCTGCACAGTTTCTCAGAATGACATTCCAGCTGAACCGCCAGTCTCCAGGTGGTGAGTAACCTTCTCACTTTGTGTCTACCCTTGTGTTCCCCATTCAGTGCTGACAGGTAGCAACTATCCCTCCTTTCTGAAAATGTCACTGAGCCATCTTCAAGGGAAAGAGGAGATGCTGACATTCTACTTTTTCTATGACTCCCTGGAGGAACATTTAATCCTCATGACCTTGTGGCTATTGTAAAAAGAGCCAATCCCCAGACCTCGTCACTAGGTGACAGCCAGCATTTTGTCTAATAGGCCCGAGGGTGGGCACGGTTCACAATGGGGAAGAGTAACATCTGGCGGGTGTTTAAAAAGCAAATGGGGTTTCTCAATGATTATTATTCATCAACAATATTCAAAGACATGTTTTCTCTGCATTGTTGTTTATAGGCAAAAACAAATCCCAAGTGCAGATACTCAAAATCTACATTGTTTTTAAGATGGGTTAGCAAGATGCCACTTTCTCCTAAAAAAGTGGAGGAGATCCACTTTGATTTTTGTGACACCAAAAATGGAATACTGCAGGATTTTTAAGAAATATTAAAACATAATAGCTATGGACATTAATAACTACCACTTATTAAGTTAGGCAATGACCTTGTGTTTTATGTTAGCCAATTGTATCCTCTCATGTAAAAATTTTCCCCAGTTTACAGATGAAAAAACTGAGGCTGAGGAGAGACCCAGACATGGGGCTGCTCTGGGAAATGTTTGTCATCTGCCTTTGATGCGGTTAGTATAAAAATTGAGGGTGGATGGAAACTTTTCCAGGCATTTGGCACTGCCAGAAAAACCAAGCAACATTTCGTTTTTCTAGTAATTTACCTTTAAATTTTATATTTTATGAAAGTATCAGTCCACAATGCATTAGAACTTAGAATAAATAATGTGTCCTTCATCACAAATGGTTTTAGAAACTTTAAAAAAAAAAAAACTCTTCTTCTAGAATGATGGTCAAACTGGCAGGAAAAAAAAATAGGTTCAAATGATTCTACCATACCATTTAATGATTAGTCATTCTTTATCCAAGTGGCTAGGTTTCTGGGGTCTCTGATGGAGCCCAGACATCTACATTGTTTAAAGCCCTACAAGAGATGTAAGATCTGGGAGGATAGCATCTTTAGCCTGTCTTTTTCACTGATATATCCCAAAGGAACAGGGTGTGGTAGTAAATAGGTGTGAGTGAACACTAAGTGTGTGAACAAACAAACAGCTTCTGATGGAAAGAGCCATTATTTTCTACATGCTCTTCTAAGAAATCACTGCCTAACTCATGATCATGAAGTTGATTCTTGTGTTTCCTTCTAGGGATTTTATAGTTTCAGCTCTTAACATTTATAAGAGCTATAGTTTTATCTCTTTGAGTTAATTTCTGTGTATGATGTGAGGTAGGGGTCTAACCTCATTATTTTGCATGTGAATATACAGTTGGCCAAGCAACAATTTTTGAAAAGATAAGTAATATTTTAATGAACTAAACACAGAATCAGTAACTGTCATGCTGAGCCATACTGAAGCCTGAGGTAAAAGAAAAGATCAGAACAATGATTCATTTTTATTTAAAGTTCTGGTATTTTTTTTCACCATGAATTTTTGGAGTCTTTTCAAATTTGGCATCTGGGGCAGACCCCTCACTCACTTCACCCTAGTTCAGTCTGATAACTCCTAAGCTTAGCATATCAACCCTTCCCTGTCTGCACTCCTCCGTGCCCTTCTAGCCACCTGCATCTCAGCCCACCATGCCTCAGCTTTTATCACTAATAATACAGATTTACACATGTTTCCATGCACACAACATGCTGGGTCAGGCATCTGTCACCTTGATCATACTCTTCACTTGCCTTGGAACACATTTCTCACTTCCCATTGCTAGCTCCTCCCAAGCTACCAGATCAAGTGCCAGGCCCTCCAGTAAGACTTCAGTGAACTTCCAAGTTGGGTTAGATGTTCCTACACTGTCCTATCTTCCAGCAACAGAGCACTTGTATTACACTTCATAACAATTATATATCTTCTCTTCCGCTGGACAGTGGCTCTTTGTCCTTATGTCTAACTGTGCCTTGTTCACCTGGACATTCCTGGATTCCAACACAGCACCTAGAACATGACCAATGAAGAAACAGTTGTTTGTTTCATGGGAGTACAGCATGGAGATAGCAATCCATCTGCCTAAAATGAGCGGAGATTTCCTCAAGAAACCTTTTTGGTAGGAGGACATGAACTGAGCCTCTGGGTCAGAAGACCTGCCTGCTGAAAAGGGAGAGGGAATGCAGAGGCTGTGCCTGAGGCAAGAGCTACCTGTCCACACTCTGATGATAGAAGCAGAGATTCCCATCTTCATTAGAGGGTCATCCCCAGGCACAGCAGGGTTATACAGAAATTCAATAATGGGAACTGGTCTGGTGGGTCTACAGGTGAAGTAGGGAAATGGATGTGTCCAGGTGGTGCAGCAATGAGCAAAAAATAAGGGCAAATCCTCATTGAGTTCACTTTCTTTATCCAGTCATCCATTCATTCACTGACCAGTCATCCCAAAACATTAATGGGACATCTTTTGGGGCACTGTCCTGAACCATAGGATATAGGAGTCAAAGATCAAGCTCTCATCCTTGAGAAGCATCTAGTCAAGTAAAGTCCTATAAATCTACTATGTGTAGGGTGGGATACCAAGAAAATAAAGATGTTGACAACAAAATCCAGTCTTCATTGGTTTGGGTGGAATCTTTGATTTGTTCCTCCATATCCTCTCTCCTTCTTTATCCACTATGCTGTACCCTGGGAGGCTGAACACCTCAAACTACACCACTGGGCTCCCTCGCACACTGCCTTCCAACTGAATCCAGCCAACGTGCACCAGGAAGAGATTTAAAGGAAGGAAGTGAGCAAGGGTGTGGCATTACCATTCCTGTGGGGCTGCTGAGAGCTGGTTTTGTCCAAGGTCAGGAGTTCCATTAAGAGGTTCATTCTACACCATCTTCACTGTTTTCTGATTATCTTTCTCATCTCTCCATTTCTTCAGACCTACAATGGCAACTAAATTTCATAGCGCTGTAGTATTGGAGTGTTCTTTATAGTTTCTGTAAGCCCTGCTCCCAACTTTATTAATAGGCTTTTAATAAATTCTTATCAAATTACCCTAATGTAAGTGTGCCATCTGTTTCTCACTGGGACCTCAACTGATACAATAAGCTCCTAGGGAAGATGTGACAAGAACATGATAAGCAGAGAATGGAAGGAGGAATCCCTTTGGACATGTGAGTGAATACATACGGCCACCCACCGAAAAGAGGGCATGGGGAAGAGTCAAAGCCCATGTTTTGGGATTGTTTGCATTCCAGGAGGCTGGCATAGTACACTCACTGAGGGTATCAGGGAGGGTACCCTGAAAGGATAACAGATTCGAAAAGATAGCAGATTCAAAAGGCAGAGGGAAGGTTTTTGCTGTTGTTTTTCTAGCAGAGAAATGCCTAGAGGAAAATGACTTTGAGTTTTCTGAGCATAAACAACAATGAAGACTTAATGAGCTTAACCCTTCAAGGCCAGTCTTTCCTTCCTGTGCCATCCCAAAACCAAAGCAAAGGACAGGGCAAGTCGAGACACCTGACATTTGAAAGAAAAAAGGAAATAAGCTGTTTCCTAAGAGTTATAGTATATACCAACCAATAAAAGGACAAAGCAGAACTCTGCCAAGTCATCAAAGACACGAAATGATTTCCAGGCCTATAAAAGTTGCCTGCAACCTGACATGTCTAGGGGTCACCTAGAAGATGTTTCCAGTGTGGGGAGCGCACCAGAGAGAAGCACGCATGAGGCTTCTAACATCGTGTCATCACACATTCGAATCACACAACTCACATCCCTCTTTTTGACTTCATGTCCTCGAAAATATTTTAGGATTACTATTTAATCTCTCATGTTGTTTTCCTGAAAGAGAATATACAGACAGCGCTTAACAGGAATAGATTTCATATTGAAAACCATTATATTTAGCCTCAGGTATTATTATTCCTCAGTCTTCTGTAACATTGTTAGCATGAGTCAGCCTTCCCAAGTCCAGGAGGCTCTGGAACACTTTGAGTAGGGGAACCCACAAAGCCAGGTCAAAGATTTGGGCTAGGGAAAAGTCACAAATGTTGAGTGCTACCCAGAGGCTTCTTGGCAGCCTGCCACCCAGTGGCCCAAGGACACACACAGAAACAGTGGTGCCTCAGTGGACCCTGTCTCCTGCCTCCTTCTTTTGCCCAGTTCATAGCATGACTGAAATTCAGGAATTTACCTTAATCCATTTTCAATTTCACAAGCTGACTTGGGCTCATTGTTCTTCTTGACTGATTCTGTCAGTCACTGTATTTGCTGCCTCTGTCAGACTAGAGTAATCCACAAATTTGATAAGCAGGCATGACCCAAGTGGTTGATAAAAATGTTAAATAGACAGGCAGGGGAGTTCTTCAATTCCATCTGGTTAATCTCCTTTGAAAACTGTGGTTTGTCTTTTCCCCTTTAAAGTTCAGAGCCCAGGACTGGAAGCAACATTGCAGGTGCTGTCCAATGTGCATAACAGAGCATGACTCACGCCTCCCTTGTTTCAGTCCTGTGCTCTTACCAACACAGGCTACAAAACAAATACTTCCCTACTCCTTTATGGCTCATACTGCCAATGAAAGCACCTCAATGGCTTTTTATATTCTGCTGATATTAAGTCACATCAGTCTATCTTGTTGGTTTTCTTTTGGACTCAAGTGTAGGCTATCTATTCCTGTTCGATTCTGCCTCATTATGCTCAGACTGTGACTTCAGCTTGAGATCTATTAGGATCCTGGTACAATGGATCAGATGCATGGAACCTCTCATTCCTCAACTTTTGTCTGACTTCTTAGCACCATCTTGTCCCTTTTCTGTCTCTGAGTTTTTAGTTACAGCAATGGTAACTGCTTCTGGGTCTCTCCAATATTCTCCAAACTGCATTTGTTGCAACCTCTTCAAGACAGAAAAAGTCTTAGATTAAAAGGGCCGCTCCCTAGGCTCTGACCCCCTCCACTCGAACACTGGTCTATGCAAAACAAGACCCAGCAGCAAAAGAACGGGGAGCTCTCTGAGTCACATGACCAGGAGGCAGGGTCTGCTGCCATCTTCATGTTTGGAGGGCTACCACAGGATGCTTTGAGCAGCTATGGTACAGCAGGAGCAGAGGACATACCAGGACTCTTTCTGCCTCTCTCTAGCTGTGGCAGAGGTTGGCCATTGCTCTCCAACATCCATTCCCCTCTTCTCATAAGAAATGATCCCCAGTTTTAGCAAAGCACATATGACCACCCAGGATTAAGACAACATTCCCAAGAAGTGGGAGGGCCAAGTCAAGAAACATGTATAAAGGACCAAGGACAAAGACAAGAGGAGGGGGAGGGTTGAATGTGTGAGGTAGGGGTGGGTATGGCAGGGGAGAATAATGGGGGGGAAATGGGGACAACTGTAACTGAAGAACAATAAAAAAAGACAACATTCCCAACTCCCCCATGGTTAAGAGTGGTCATGAGACAAAGTTCTGACCAATGAGGTACAAGAGGTTGGGGTTATAAAGGACCTTCAAGAAGATTTTTAAAGAAATGAAATAAGTGATTTCTTTTCTTTTCTTTTTCTTTGTTTGTTTGTTTTTTGTTCTCACTTACTATGGCTGATGTGAGTCTGGAACATGAATGTGATGGCTGGCTCTCAAGCAGCCACCACCTTAGAACCATGCAGCAAACTTGAGTCTACAAGCCATGTCTGAGGATGGTGGAAGAGAAAAATTAAAGGCTTGTGTCTAAGCCACCATAAAAGGCCTAGACTGCCTCTATACCAGCTTCTTTTATGGGAGAAGCAAATAAGCTTCCATTAATTTAAGCCGCCTTCCAGCAACTGCTTTCTGCTGTATTCAGCTGAAGTTATCCCTAGATGACTGACTTTGGGAAAAGCTCTTGCTCTCCAACCCTGTTTTTCCAAGTGCAAGATGAGACTAACAACATGCTATGGAGGGGAAAAAGAAAACACCTTATATACCCCACTCTCCCATCTACTCAGCACACTTTCACTCAGCATTGACATTGCACTAGAAATACCAGGGCTAAAAGGTACAAGGAATTCAGTCTGCAGTTCTTGCTTTATGACCACTTTTCAACTCAACACCCCCTGCCCATTTCTTTTCCTTCAACAAAAATTTATGAAGCACCAACAGAGGTGCCAGCCCTAGAACAGCCTTGAGACCAGGACTACCATATCTAGGACATAAAAATACAGGGAGTACAATAATATTTTTAGAATAAGTATGTTCTGTGGAATTACTTTCATATCAAAAAGTTATTCACTGTTTATCTGAATTCACATTTAACTGGGTGTCCTGAATGTTATGTGATGGCCCCACCATGGTGAATAAAGGTGAAACGTTTGGTCCTTCAAAGAGCTCCCTTCCTACTTGAGGGGCAGTGAGTGAACAAGAAGGCAACTCAGTAGCATAAAGGAAGGTAGGGATGAGCAACCTGAAGAAAATAAAGCAGCTACAATGTGGTGGGAGGGAAGCCCCGGGAGTTAACGGTTCCCCAGACATCTGGATGCAGAAATAGAGCCAGCCAAGCAGGAGAGGCCACATCCAGGCAAAGGACCCTATAAGGCAAAAGCCGAAAGCCCTCGGATAGGAACATATTTAGAGGGTTCTGGAACCTCAAGGCCAGTATGGATGGGATTGAGGAGAGAAAGGTGAACCTGCACCAGGTCATATAGAGTCTGTAAGTGATAGAAAGGCAATGGATTTTATTGTAAGGATAATGAACAACCATCAGAGGGTTATTAACAGAGGAGTGATAAGATCAATATATTTTACTTTGTTTTAATTGTTGTAAGAACAGTTAACATGAGATCTGCCTTCTTAATTTTTTTAAGTGCACAACACAGTACTGTTATCTGTAGGCACCATGTTGTACAGCTGATTTCTAGCACTTATTGCCTTCACAATTTAAACTTTATACCTGTTAATTAGCAACTCACCACCCCTACTTTGCAATCCCTTAGCAACCACCTTTCTATCCTTTGCTTTCATGAGTCTGATTCTCCTAAATGCCTCACTGCAGTGGAACCAGACAGTTCTGTCCCTCCATAACTGGCTTCTCTCACTTAGTATAATGTCTTCAGGTTCATCCATGTTGTCACAAATGACAAGATTTCCTTCTCTGGGTTTTAAAAGGCCCTCCTGACTGCTTGGTAGGGATGAAGTAGGACTAGAGAGGGAAGGTGCAGCAGGGAGAAGGGTGAGGGGACTTTTCAATAACACAACTGAAGTGACAGAGGCTTCAGCTGGGGAACAGCAGAGGAGCGGGGACGATGATCTGATGTGGTGTGCACTTTGGAGGTGGAAGGCTTCTAAGGGTTCGTCCTGAGTGACAGAGTAGAGAGGCTCTCAGTTCCCACCAAGGGAACTGCTCCAGCGCATCCAGTGCTCAGTGGGCCATTAAGGAACCTGTCTTGCCCATGAACAGAGACAACAGCGTGATGATTGCCTGTAGGAGTGGAGGGAGGCTGGATGGAGGGAGCAGGGGGGGAAACTGTAATAACATAAACAATAAAATATTTATTTAAAAAAACAACAACAACAAAGACCCCCACCCCCCCTTGACAGCTCCTGGGATATAATCTCCAAGCTCTTGGACTATCCTATGTGAAAAGAGTGACTCTGTCTACCTGGGGCCTGGGGCCATGCCAGGAAGTTCACACGAACAGTGTGAGTCATGTGGGGCCATGGGACACATGGTATCAGTCTGACCTCTGCAGGGGCCGGACACCAGTAACTGAGGTCAGTCGCAGCATCACGCGGGGCGTCTGTGACTGATGCCTGATAACTCTGGACACCAAGGCTGGATGAGCTTCCCTGGCTGCCGGTACCTTGTATGCATCGTCACACAGAGGAAGTTAAATGCTGTCCACACAACACCCCTGGGAGAGGACAACTGGAAGGCCATGTGGTCTCTCTTGGACTCCACCCTACACCCCTTTTCCCTTTGTGGATTTTAATCTGTAGATTTTTGCAATAATAAACCATAAACCATAAACCATAATCATGAGAATAAAATAAAAAAAGAAGTCTATCTTGGCCAAGTAACATCCATTGGATATTAAGAATTCAAACTTGCTTTAATTATATGTAATTCACAAGAGAGAAAACCAAGATCCAAAAAAGTAAAAAAAAAAAAAAAAAGACTCACACTCAAGACAGTCCAGACCCAGCTGGTTTCACTAGACAGCATTCTTTTATACCTCCCAACCTACAGAGGGGAAGGCAGCACCCAGTGAGATCAAAATGTTAAACTATAATCATTATCAACATGAGACACTGTGTGAAGATGGGCCAGGCAGGTGGAGCCCAGAGGACTCAAGGAACAAAAGGCATGTGCCCAGCTCTGACTGGCACTGGGTCCACTGCAGGCCAGCGTCAATCACATTCCCCAAGACAGGCTGTTCCAAAGCCAGGCTGCACATCGTCGCCTGTGGATCATTTATACTCCCTTTGCTAAATTATTTACCTCCGTGTAGACAAAATGGGTATACAGGCTCCCCAGCCTTCAAGGGGCTGATGCATAATTTACAGAGTGATGCTCAGCTTGCCCGCACAGGGAGAACAGCGAGGCTTGGACACCTGCCAAAGTCGAGAAAGGCATCAGCTGGAATGGAGAGAAAAAGCAGCTCTGTGGAAGACTGTGTCTGAGAAACAAATGCACTTGCTGGATCCTAGAGTCCCCAGGCAAAGCTATGTGGAGAAGTATGAGCGTCAGACTGCCTCCATGTAGGGGGTAAAGCTATGAAGGGAAGCATGTAGTTAACAGTATTTTGAAAATCTGAGTAAAATATTATCAATGCCAAATTGTTCCTCAATAACAGCTAGAATTTCAATAGCATTTATTATATATTCAGCACCTTCCTACATCATTTTCCTTTAGTCCTCAGAAAAACCGAGGTGGTACTAGTTTATTTCCATTCTGTCTATGTGAAGTTGAGACACAGAAAGACATCCTTTGCATGGAGTTTTGGCTTGTCATATTCTGTCCAGAGAGCTTGCTAGTTTGGGCTAGATAATATGTTCACATCCATAAACAAGAAAAATATCATCATCCCCAAAAGACCCAATCTTCTCCAGTTTTAGACATCAAAGAAGAGACAGAAAACCAAGCCTTGTAAGGCAAGGGGTAGATAGGCAAGAAAAAAAAATGTTAGGGATCTTTTTTGGAGCTCTGTCTCTTTAGCTGAGATGTTGATGCATCTAAACATACTTAAAAGAAGGTGGGAGGGAATTAGCCCTTGCCTCAAGAAAGTGTGCAGATCCGAGTAAAGCAGGCAGACAGCCCATGGGGCGCCCAAGGCTGCTCTCAGGTAGCAGGTTATCTTATAACCAAAATGTCAAGGGGAACACTGCTATCCAGGATTGTCTGTGATCTAGGAGTCCTGCCAGTCATTCTTGCCTGCCTCAGTTGTACTGTAGGGAGTGAAGGAGTGAATTTAGGTCTGCCTCAGATAAGTGTGGGACTAAGATCCTCAACCTGTGAAGAGAACTTTGTTATCAACAACAAGAGTGAGAGGCCAAAAGGATGGGTGTGTCTCAGGAATGAGAAAGAACCACCCACCACCCATGGGAGCTTCCCCATCCATGGCTATCCAAGGCTCGTAAGAACTCAATTTCAAGGGGTCTGGTGCAATTCTTTACCTGTTTAAAGGTGAGCGAGGCCTATAGGAGAATAAAAATGGTGGCTCCATTCAGACAAACCTGGAGGCTGCTCTACGTCAGGCAGCTGAGGTCCCAAGGGAAGAGAGAAAAATAAATTAAACTCCTTCATCTGGGAAATAAATACTGAGTGGCAAGTGATCATGTGCACTGCATGAGTGAGTAAGGGAGGTTTAATTCTGTAATTATTGTCTCTAGATTCCCCATGGAGATAAATAGCAAGTTGGTGGAGAGAGATAATCAGGGCATAAATACTGTGTCTCCTTGACTTCCTTACTTAATAAAATAATTTTTAAAAAGGAAGGAAGGAAGGAAGGAAACAAGGAAACAAGGAAGGAAGGAAGGAAAGAAAGAAGGAAGGAAGGAAGGAAAGAAAGAAGGAAGGAAGGAATCTTGAGACAATATTTTTATCTTGCACTTGACTCAAAACAAATCCACAGAGATTTACTGAGCAGCTACTATGAGAATGTGTTCAATACTGAGGCTTTGGAGCTCAATGGCATGAACTCAACTCAAAAAGCATGAGCTCTGACCTCCGCTGGACACACCCCCTACGCATGTTCACCACCAAGAGTCTATGACTGTACTAATATTCACCTGTGTTCTATTTGACAGATTGTGTCTATTTAGCAAGTTATATTTAGTAAATAATAGTTTCCCTTTTAGTATTTAAATTTCTAATAAAAGTTCCCTCCCGGAGATAAACTATGTGCTCATACTGAATCAATAGTATCGCGGCCAAAATTTACATGGCCTTTCAACAATCATGTATAGAGTGAGAGCCTGCTATGTGCCAGGTATTGTTTGGGGTACTTGGAATAGGATGAACACACTGTGAAAGAAAGAGAGAAAGAAAGAAAGAGAGAGAGAAAGAAAGAAAGAAGGAAGGAAGGAAGGAAGGAAGGAAGGAAGGAAGGAAGGAAGGAAGGAAAGAAAGAAAGAGAGAGAGAGAGAGAAAGAAAGAGAGAGAGAGAGAGAGAAAGGAAGGAAGGAAGGAAAGAAAGAAAGAAGGAAGGAAGGAAGGAAAGAAAGAAAGAAAGAAAGAAAGAAAGAAAGAAAGAAAAAGAGAGAGAGAAAGAAAAACATGTTCTCAAATAGCATAAATTCTAATGGGAAAGTAAAACCAAAACAAATGTATAAGAAAATAATAAATAAATTATACTTTACATTACAAGGTGATAAGTGCTGTGAGAAAAGGAAAACAAGGTAAGAGAGATATCCAGAAAGATACAGTGGGGAGGGAGGAATGTGTGCAGGGTAGGCTGGGATTTAAAACAGAGTGGCCAGGACAGGAGTCAGAGAGGAAGTGCCATTTAAAGGAGGTAAGGGGGAGCCGTGCGGATATCAAGGGGTGAGGATTCCCAGCAAAGGCTGGAACACCAGGCAGGCCTGCAGGGTCAGGGCCACGGCCACGCCCGGTGCAGCCGGACAGCATCCGAGGAGAGAACCGCCGATGAGCTGGAGACGGGCGAAGGGGAGACGGGCGAAGGGGAGATGGCGAAGAGCTGTGCGGGACGTCGGAAGGACACAGCTTTTCCCCAAGAGAGATGCAGAGGCCTGCAAGATTCCACACCAAGGAGTGGTGTGGTAAGAAAAGTATCCTTCTCCTAGTCTGTGCACCTCTATTTAGCCTACTTATAAGATATCCAGCAGGCTTTCTGAAACATTGAAAATACCTGAAGCAGCTTCCAGGATCACCTCTGGGCTACAGGAGAGATCCCAAACCCAGGCTTGGTGCCAACATTTCTTTTTCTACAGGGAAGACAATGAAAGCCCAGCATGGTCAATGGACTAACCCACGGCCAACCCCTGAGCGACCAGCAGGCTTGGGCGGGACAGTGACACCACCGCACTGCCCTCTTCCCTGTTCCATGACAAACACCGAAGTGAATGAGCAAGAAAAAGGCAGTCTTGGTACATTGACTTTATTTTTTCAGCTCACCTTTGTTAGCCAGGCACCATGCTAAGTGCTTTACAAGCATTACCTCTCTTAAGACTTAGAGTTCACATAATAAGGAAGTGGTACTGTTCTCAACTCATAAGTAAGTACTGGGACCAAGATGGTTTCCTTTATTTACTTGAGGCACACAGCTAGTACCCGGCGGAACCAGGGTTTGAACCCGGTCTCCACTTGACCTCAGAGCCCCTCTTTATTGGTCACTGTCGAGGAGGGTTATAAAAGCACTGATGCCAATTCCATACTTACTTGCACTTCTGAGTCATGTTACTCAGATTATCTTCTTATTTGTGATTCTCACTGAGACTTTCGGTGTGTGGCCTTAAATTCACAATTTTTTGAAATAAATTCTAGGGAGGAAGTAAAATCATTATCTAGGACTTGCCAGACAGGATTCTGTAACATACCTTGCCGCGCCAGGAAAGACAGTTTCCCAAGAACAAGAACTTGTCATTCAACGCCCAGGTCAAGGTCACTCTCCCTGAGGAGCTTCCCCTGCTCCCTCCCTCGGAAGGGAAGAAAGAGCGCTCTGCCAAGTCCACACCTGCGTGGCTGTTGGTGCGCAGTCAGGACAGCGGGCCCATGGGGAGCTTCACTGGGGGCCAGGCATCCTCCTCCATACTCTCTAAACTTCTCAGCAGTGACACTCATTACCTTTATTTTACAAAATTACACATGGGTCCTCAAAGAAGTCCAAGAATTTTCCGAGAATAATACAGCTAGTGAGTGGCAAAACTCCACTGCACAGAGCCTTGGAGGAGACTTGGGTCCAAGGGCACTTCTAGCTGTGAATAAGTAGGTGCTGAGAAGGCAGGGAGTTCATCTCTTTTGGTCCCACTGGATCCTCGACACCTGAACTAGTCCTGTGCCCAGAGAGAATGCTTGGTGGATATTTGCAGAAGGAAGGAAGGAAGGAAGGAAGGAAGGAAGGAAGGAAGGAAGGAAGGAAGGAAGGAAGGAAGGAAGGAGGGAGGAGGGAGGGAGGGAGGGAGGGAGGGAGGGAGGGAGGGAGGGAGGAAGGAAGGAAGGTCCTCTTGAAGGCTCAAATTCTAACTGCATAAAACTGTATTTTTATGTAAGGACAGAAATAAACAATAAAGGGAAAGTGCTCTATGAGCCCCAAAGGCCTAAATAATGGTTATTCCAAACCTGAGATGCTATGATTTGACCTTTTGTTGCTGTTATGTCTGTTCCTTTCCTGCCCTAATAGCCTGTAAGTAAGCTACAGTGTCTGATGGAACATTATGCCACCACATGGTCTGATGAATCAATAATCAAAAAGAGGGGTTTTTTTTAAGATGATACAAAAAAGGAATAAAAAAATTAAATCATAATAACATCCTTCAAAAAGCACCTGTGTACTATATCCTAGAGGACCTGGCCCTTTAAAAACCAACAGAAGTCGTCACTTCCAGGAGTCTGAATCCTCTCTCAAGTTGAGAACTTCAGACTTGCAGGTCATTCTTCTTCAGAACCCATATTGATTGGCAACAACAACTACAAAAATCGATGGACGCTACGTGCTGGATGGGGGAGACTGCAGAACAGAGGCGCATCCTCCCTCAGGAGGAGAAGAGATAAAGGGGAATTGATTGAGGGTGTCAGGAGAGTCCTTTCATCACAGCCGGGAGGGCGCGGAGCCCTAGGCTGGCAGGCTGCCATCCTAGCAGCACAGGGTCCCCTGCAAATGCTTTCTTTTGACAGATAAGGCTGTCAGAGCTGCTGAGAAGGCCCAAACTGGTTTCCTGCTGTTCTGCAGGGACTTGGCCAGTTTTCCTCCCCAAGACCATACTGCCAGCCTCCCCATGACCTCTGGGCTATCTCTGGGAAAACCTGCTTTTGGAGAAGAAGCTGGCTCCTCTGCTCCAACCCACCCACCTCTTGTCACTGCTACAAACAATAGACACCAGGGACATTTGCGGCTCCGGAGCACGAACCCAGGAGCAGTCATCACTCTGCATAGCATGACTCTCCTTCCTCACCGCAGGCTCTCTCTGTGGAGCCCCCCATGGCCCAGTGACCTGGTGGCCCCGTGGCCCCTGGCTGTCTTCTCTCATCGCTGCCAGGTCCCCTGGGACCCAATTTCTGGCAGCCTTCCCTTTTACCACAACCCCCTCTTCCCTCAGGCGCCATCCTTCCTGAATTCCAAGCCCCTCCTTTTTCGTGGGTACCCAGGTTTGTTTTGATCCGCTATGGGAAGACTCATAGATACCAAAATGACTGTCTTAAAAGAGGAAGTTTACTCACAATTCCCACACCATTCCCAGTCTGTCAGGAGGCAGGGGCAAGAGGGGTCTGTGGGCAAATAGCTTTATTGTGGTTTTCACAGGAAGGAGCCAATAAGGCCACATAAGCAGGTTGGGGATTGGCTAGTTTGAATCATTTCAGTGAGTCATGGAATGTACAGCTGTCCCTAGTAGTCTGGTTCCTGACCCGGGGTGATTAGAACAGGGGAATGCTGGCCTGGCAAAGAGGGCCCTCAGGGAAGAGGCTGTGGACTGCTCTATAGGTCATTTAAAAATAATTACATACACTTATTCTGTATTTCTGATGCTTTGCCGACCATGAAGGGACTGCCTGTCCCAAGGCATGCGAATCCTGAGACACAGCTAACCTGTGAGCGTGCCTTCCAAATAGTAGCATCACTAAGTATTGCAAACCTTCACTCCGGATCCGCAGCTCACCTCAGCCAGTAATTGGTGGAAGCTTCTCAGGATGAACCCAGTTCCCTGAACCAAGTATTCCCCTGCTCTTTGCAAGGGGGATTTAAAAACAAAAAGAAGGAGTCCCTGCCTCTAAGGCATGGTCCCTTTACTGTTGAGATGACATCTCAGGAGACCGTGCAGGCTCGGGAGGATAAAGCACCATGCAGCGCTCGGGAGGATAAAGGCCATGAAACAGGCACAGCCTCCCTGTATCCGTTTCCCGAGGCTGCCTTAACAAACCACCACAAACTGTGGAGCTTAACACAACGAAAATTGATTCTCACAGCTCTGGAGGCCAGAAGTCAGAAAGAAGTGTCAGCAGAGCCCTGATGCTCCCGAACTGCCCAGGGGGGCGGGGGGATCCTTCTTGCCTCTCTCAGCTTCTGGGGTTGGCATTCCGTGGTCTGCGGTTGCATCACTCGGGGCCCTGCCCCCGTCTTCCCATGACTGTCTTCCTCTTGTGTCTGTGTCTTCATGTTGCGTTTTCCTCTCTGCACGTGTGTGTCCAAATTTCTCCTTCTTATAGACGCTCTTCATTGGGTTACGGCCTTTCCTACTGCAATATGACCTCATCTTAGATCAGTTGGTGTCTGTAAAGACCTTATTTCCAAATAAAGTCATAGTCACAGGTATTAGAGGTTGGGGGAATGCAATTCAACTCAAAAAACTCTGCATAACGTGTCCTCCAACTAGCCACAAGAAGACACATACAGAAATAACCTGTATTTTTTTAGTAAAAATATTTTGAAAAGATTCCATCATCCACATCTTGATAAAATGTAAAGTGTTTTATTCAATGTATCCATTTTCTTACTTCCCTCTCAATATTCTCTCTTATGTCAAATGTACTCTCTGTTGTGGCTAGGAGGCAGCTCTGTGCCCCCAGAGTGTGCCAGCTGAGGTCACTATGGAAACCAAGGCAAAAGAAAGCTGATCACGTCTCATTCTTTGCCAATGTTTCCCTGCAAAAAAAATATCAGTGAATTCTGTGTTTTAAGAAACCTCTGTCTTCGTTGGTTGGACTAACCATAACAAAATACCACAGACTGAGCAGCTTATAAACAACAAATGTGTATTTTCGACAGCTCTAGAGTGTGGTGTCCTCATGTGGTGAGGGACTAGGAAGCTCCGTGGGGTCTTGTTTAAAAGAGCGCTTACCCCATTAACAAGGGCTCCACCCTTATGTCCCAAGCACCTCCCAAAGGCCCCACCTCCCAATGCCATCACACTGGGCACCAGGATTTCAACATATGGATTGGGGGGGGCACGCTCAGACCAGAGCAGGGCCCTAAAGAACCACCATCTAAAGAACAAAAGGTCATTTGCAAAGCAACTGGAAATGTCAACGTGAGCTGCCATGACGGTGGCAGAGGCAATGGTCAGTGCAGAGTGTCTGCCATCTCCGTATTCTTCACCACCTGCACGCAAAGGCGGGCCACCCACCCCTGCCGCCAGCTCAGGCAGGTGAGCCTGTGGCCCTGAGTCTGGACAAGACACGTGGGAGAAATGACGTAGGCCTCATTCAAGCCCAGGCCCTAAGCAATCTCCTGGGTTCTTTCGCCTCCGATCTCGCAGAGAATCCTGTAGGAAAAAAATCAAAGCCCTGGCAGACAGCAGATCTTCTCCAAGGGAGAAGCTGGACCCTCAGTAACTTCTGGGGCATAGGGACCCCATAATCATAGACACAAGAGAGACCTCCACTGGGTTGTAATGGCAGTAAGATTTTTTTTTTAAATGTTGAGGGCTAAATTTGAGACCGAGAGATTCCTTTGTATGTAGGTTAACATACATAAACAAGCCTGGAGTTCATATAAAAGTCAATGTTGTCGGCCAGACTTCATCATATGATCAAGTTAGCTAATGTAGACAAGACATCTACTTTGTGCCAGGTAATTTATACACATCATATAATTTAATCCTTTAAATCGTATGTAGTAGAGTTGGGGCCCTATGCGACAGTTGGGGAAACTGAGGAAGAAAGACGTTCAAGGTTACTAAGTTATTAAATGCCTGAACTGGGACTTACACAAGGGCATTTGACTCCAGAGCCTTCTCTCTGAACCACCGTATAGAGATAAAAATGGTTGAAAAGGAAGAAATTCGGGTACCATGATATGTTGACCTCACTTTAATCCTCCATAACCTACCACCCACCTACACCTTCCTTCACACCCCCAAAGAACAATGTGAGTTTGAATAATAAGTTCTGGGTTATTTTTCTTATCTTCAAAGCGTCTGCCCATGATCACATAACACATTATTTTCAATAAAAAGTGAAAATGCAGTAAAAATGCAAATTCCTGGCCAGACTGCTCAAGGCCATAAACACAGGTGCACCATTAACTTTAAGTAGTGCCTGAACGGGAGCAAAAATTCCAGGTACAAAGCTGCCCAAGGGAACCAGCTGCTCTCAAATTAGAGGGAAAAGGGCAGCCTTGCTCCTTTGGCCAGATTTGGAGCAAATGAACTAGAAACTTTGCAATGAGTTATCCCTGAGGTTGTGGTTCTCAGCCCTGGCTGCACAGCAGAATTATCTGAAGGCTCACGGCAGATTAGCTTAATCAGAATTGCTGGGGTTGAGGCCTAGGCATTATATATTTTAAACTCTCCCAGGGAGATTTTCATGCACAATAAGGGTTGAGATGCACCACCCTTGGGTAATGCTGAGCAAAGTAGTTGCTCATGTACCATGTGGGAACCCTCATTTAACAGGATTCATTTGGCCCAAATGTATTTATCTGGCCTCTGTCCATGCCAGAAGCTATGCGGTGTTCCGGAAATGCAGAGATGAGTGACAGGATCTTATCCTCATGAATTTTACCACGGAATGAGTGAAACTGACAGTTACAATGAAATGGTGGAGTCAGCTAAGTGTAGAACAGGGCTGAGTACAGAACACAAGAAAGAATCAAAAAAAAAAAAGAAAAAGAATCAGTCTTGGGGATGAGAAGGAACCTTGAACAGAAGTCATCAGCTGAACTGAGTGTTAGGGAGGAATAAAAATAAGTCAGGTGAATACAAGGTTGGAGACAGCATTCATGGCTGAGAGAACAGCTTGCAGCATCGAGCGCCAAGGGACCTAGAGAAATTCAAGTCAGAGGAAGCGCCTGATGCATTTGAGAGGCCCTCAAGTGAGGCTCTAGACTGTGTCAGATCCCACAGGGCCTGGCGTGCCGTGCAAAGAGCGCTGGATTTTTTGCTGGAGACGGAGACAGACTCTCTGAGAAGGTGTCTGGTAATCAAAGAATGAAAGTGTGAAAAAATGTGGGACCCATGAATGCAAAGTATTTATATTTGTTTAATGTGCACATTTATTGTATAATCAGGTAGCACTTATTGCACACTTACCATGTGTCAGGCCCTGTTCTAAGCACTTCACCTTCATTCATTCAATCACTGCACAAGTGTTTATTGGCCATCTATGGTTACGGGCCAAGCACCAAGCACCAGGCACAGAGAATACACAGTAAACAGTCAAAACTCTCTCTCCTACCCTAGCTGGTGTGGTTCAGTGGACTGAGCATTGGCCTGTGAACCAAAGGGTTGCCGGTTCGAGTCCCACTGTAGGACACATGCCCCGGTTGCAGGACAGGTCCCCAGTGGGGGACACACAAGATGCAACCACACATTGATGTTTCTCTCCCTCTCTTTCTCCCTCCCTTCCTTTCTCTAAAAATAAATAAATAATCTTTTAAAAAATATCTCTCTTTGTGAAGTTCACATTTCTGAAGGGGGACAGGGGAGAAAGGCAATTGGCAGAGTAAGTAAAATAGTAAATTAGATGCTAATATACACTATGACAGAAATAAAACAGAGAAAAAGAATAGGAGTATTTGAGTTGTGATTGTCCTTTGATGTGTCCACTTGTCTAGGTTAGGGTCCCTATTAATTTCATCAGCAGTAATCTAGATATTACTGGGAAGATACTTTGTAGAAGTGATTAGAATTCATAATCAGTGACCTTTAACTAAAGGAGATTGTCCTTGCTAGCCCGGGTGGGCCTAATACAATCCGTTGAAAGGTTTCAAGAGCAGAGCTGAGGCTTTCCTGAGAAAGAAGGAATTCGTTGAGAGAGCCAACCGGCCCTGTGTGATGGTCTGCCCTGGGGATCTCAGGCTTGCCTAGGCCGCCCCCACGATTGCGTATGCCAAGTCCTTGCCATAAATATTTGAATACTTAGTTCCTACTGCTTCTGTTTCTCTGGTTGAACCCTGACTGATGGAGGAGGAAGCTGTCATTTTAATTAGGGAGGCCAGATGGCTCTCACTGAGAAGGTAATATTGAAAGAAAAAAACCTAAAGATGGTGAGTGAATGAGTGAATGGAGGGAGGGAACATTCCAGACAAAGTAACCACAAACACAGGGCATTATTCCGCCTAATTCTCATAGTAACCTTATAAAGTAGGAATTAATATTATCGTCAAGAACTGTGAAGAGTCTGAGATTTTTCCCTGCTTGCCAGCTTACCAGTTAACCTGCCACATGTGGATGCTGGCAGAAGATATGAGACTCCTGGCTCAGAAGCAAAGGACGCTGTTACTCACAGCCCTGCAGGTGGCAAGAGCTTTGCCTGTGCGTCAGTTGCCCCAGCTCTCTCCAGAGTCTACACGGAAGACTCAGGTGGGCCCACGTAGATACTGTGTACACTGTGGATTTCTGTCACAGTTGAGAAACCTGAGCTTAGGAAAACCCAATCTTTTAATTTGGCCACTGGAAACCCTGCTTAACCTTTGCCTCAGAGAAAGACATTATCTTTATTATACTGGTCAAGTAACAACTCTGACCTGACACCTGGAAAGAGACACTATACCTTCCAAGACTATTTCCTCTACAAATATCTCTGAAAAGTTGGTCAAGAATAAAAGCTGTTAGTGGTGAATAAGAAGGTCAATAATAAATGAAATGAGAGAGAGATATGAAGGTTGTGTCATGTAGAGTCTTGCAGATAGTTTTTAAATGTTGGATATCGAGGTAAGCACCACTGGAGGCCCAAATAAAGGATGCAAAGTTGGGAAATGGCACAACCACTTTGCATTTTAGGCATATCATTCATTGCTATGTGGAGAATAGAATTAAGGACAACAGAAGGAGAGGCAGAAAGACTGCTTTGGAAATCAGCGCCCTAGTCCAGGTGAGAAATGATGGGGATTGGAACTAGAGTACCAAAAGTAGATCGAAACTGAAATGGGCTAACTCAAAAGTGCTTTGGAAGATGAATTAATAGGACTGGGGACTAAATTCAATGCGAGGAATGGAGAGGAGGAAGGAGTACAGGAATAACTAGCAGGTTGACGTCTTGAGCAAATAGTCACTTACTGACTAGAAAAGCCTGGGAGAGAAGCCTATCTGGGGGAAGTCACAGCTTCCATTTTGAACATGTTTGGTTGACAACTCCCAGGCGCTATTCAAAGAGAGTGACTGAGACAGCCTTGAAATGTGAGCCTGGATGAGAGAGGGGCCAGGAGAGGCTCTGGTATATAGGAGGTTCTCAATGTCCGGAGAGAAGGGTATGGACACAGGAAAAAGCCAGAAGGGCCCAGGACTGCTACCAAACATCTTTCAACATGCAGAGATTGGGAGGAAGAGAACGGACCATCAGAAAGGCTCCAAAGTTCCTTCCAAAGAACTAGCAGGAGCACCTGGAGAGTTTGAAGTCACAGAAGCCCCAACCAAACTGTCCTTTGGATTCCACACTATGGAGACCATTTGGTGAACATGGGAAAGGCAATTGTCAGGGGAGCGGTGGGGGAGGCGGGGGCTGGGGCATGATGGATGCGTGTTAGAGTGGGTTGATAAGAGATCTGGAAGCAAATAAATAAAGACAGCTTATATGTATATGTATGTGTGTGTGTGTGTGTGTGTGTAAAATATTTCAAGAATCCTGAATATGAAATGGAAAAGAAGCTTGGCAATGAGAAAGTTAAGGGATATTTGAAGGCTTCCAAGAAGGACAAAAAATATAACAACAGATTGAAGGAATAGAGAAGAGCAGAGATAAACAATGGTATGAAAACCAGCAACAGGAGACGAGATCTAGGCGTAAGAGCTAACGCAGACTTGGAAAGATTTCCGTGATCCGAGGAGCAACACAGGACAGTTTAGGGAGGGGGTGGGTACCTTTAAAGATGGGCCTACCATTAGGGGAAGAAGAGTTAATCTTTGTATTTGCATCATGCTTCACCTCTGCAGAATTGTTCACATTCACCACCTCAACTAATCCTACTCTCTGAAGTCTGGAATCCTTATTCCTATTATACATATAAAGAAATTAAGATTCAGACTGCTTCAAAGCGATCTGCCTGAAATCTTATAAGATGTTAATAGCAGAACCCGCATTCAAATCCAAGTCTTTGGCTTCCAAACACAGCTCCCTCCCTCTCTCTCTTCTGTCTTCAATCTCCTCTCTTCTTTCTTTCCTTCCTTCCCTCCCTCTTTGTCTCCTTCCCTTTATCTCTGTATCTCTCTCTCATTCTCTCCCTCCCTCCCTCTGTCTATCACATTCTCCCTCTTTTCTTTCTTTTTTCCTGTTCTCCTCCCTGCCCCAGTGATTCTTTTTTGAATGCGAGTCAGGTCCTTTAGCAAAATCAATCTTGGAATTAGTGTACTGAAACCCTTCGACACACTCTTCTCAGCCTGGATTTTACATTCTATCAAAGGACAGATACGCCAGCAGATTAAGGCTGTTTGAAGCCTTCTCAAGCTTTATGCCTCAGTTGTTTGCAGTTAGGGACCTCTCAAGTTCCAGATTTCAAAATAGAGTTTCTTTTTTTTCTTTTCAATTTTGTTGACAGTTTCTATTAGAGACCTGCTATCTCTCTGGATTGCTCTCATACAACTGCTTTGGAGGTCAAAGAATGCTTCTGCCAAGGTTGGAAGCAGACTGGAGCCTCCTGAGTTCCAGGCATCACCCTAAATACCAAATTTGTTTATGGTTGAAATTCATTTACTCTTGGCATCAAAATCAACACATTCTGCTCTTTAAAAGGCACTTTAAATGGCCTTTAAGAAAAGAGCATAAGCGGTAGACAGTAAATAATTCATCCAAACATCTTTCACAAGAGAAAACCTGTGCATGAATAATCATCTAGGCTACATTTTACTTGAATCCACCAGAAAATAATAAAGGGTCCCAAATCTAGTCTGAAATTTCATAAACCCTAAACACACCAAGCTCCAACCAACTCATTAGTATAAAATAATACATTAGCCCAATTCACTTTGGGTGCTCAAGTGGAAAACTTCGGTACAAATAAATTATTTGTATGAAAAGATATCCGCTTCATTGCCCTAAATGGCACTCTTGTGGCCCAAAGTGTTAATGATGCTCCCAGCCGCTTCTAATGACATGCACGAAAATCACACTGTTGTTTAAATAAAGACACAGGGCTGTTGCCAAAGCTGGGAATTCCACAGCACCGGGGGGGGGGGGGGGGGGGGGGGGCGCAGGAATGCATGGATTCAGGGTTGGATGAGGGGTCCGATCCTGGGTCTGCCGGATGCCGGTTCTGGGCCTGCACAGCATTTAACCTCAATGAATCCCCATTTCCTGGTTTTCTAAATAACGATGGCAAAAGTAATTTTTTTACCCTTCACCCAAGGATATTCCTTCATTGCTCTTTGGGGGAGAGAGAGAGAGAGAGAGAGAGAGAGAGAGAGAGAAACAACCATTGGTTGTCTTCCCATACATGCCATGACTGACGATCAAACCTGCAGCCTGGGTATGTGCCACACTGGCCACGGCAAAAGTAATTTTTAAAACTCTCTCTCTTAGGCTGGTTGTAAGGGTTCCTTATGTGAAAGTGGCCAACATTGAGTAAGCACAAGGTGTTACTTCCCCTGAACTCTTAGATTCTCTGCACCCACCCCTATATTGGTGCTCTGCCAATGCTGGGCTCCAAGTTGGTGTTCAGAGGAAAGCAGTTGGCTCACTAAGGCAGCATACCCTATTGCCTACCCTTGTTGGTTCCCCACCCCCTTCTTCAAATGCCTAGATTTGAAGTAAGTCTTTTTTTTCCTTTTTATTGAATTTATTAGGATGACACTGGTTCACAAAATTACACAGGTTTCAGGCGCACGATTCTACAACACATCATGTGTGCACTGTATTGTGTGATCACCACCCCAAGTCAGGTCTCCTTCCCTCGCAGTTTATCCCCCCTATACCTTCCTCCACCTCTTCCTACCCACCCTCCCCCGGAGTTAAGAAAAAAATGAAGTAAGTCTTACACAGCAAGAAAGAACTCAGAGATCACACTGTCTTCCCTCTTTTTTTCAGATGAGCAAACTAGTTTCCAAATAAAGGAAGTAACTAGCTCGGTCTCCCTGAGCAAATTAAGATAATTTCTTAACACTGTGTTTCTGTGACCAAATATGAGGGGAGGGGGACATCCTGTCAAATGCATAGCACGTCCTCTGTAACTTAGGCAGGTTCACAGGGACAGACAAGGGAAGAACTAGAGAGTTCATTTGGTGGAAAACAGCCAATAGCTGATCATGGCTCAATGCTTATTAAATTTCCCTCCAGCACAAACCAGCACATGCTGAAAAGAAGGGTTTTAAATAAATGCAGTCGTAAGTCTGAGAGATCTGACAAATATCTAATCATTAAAATACCAATGAGGATTGATGATGCAGCCACGAACGCGACCTGCCTGCAAAGCCAAATTAGAATGGTGCTGTAAATTGCATAGACTTGTTTTCTACAAAAAAGAGAGAAGTCATTTTAGCCATCAACTGAAGTATTTATGTATACCTAATTCCATATACAAGGTATTGTAGAAGAATAAAAGAATAAGAAAGTTATATAACACCCCCAGTAACTTTAAGGACTTTATGATTAGTTGAAAAGATAAAACATAGCCTTGAAAACAGAGCCACAACATAGTAGATACTGAATAGAAGACCATTGACGTGAACAGGGAGACTGTATGGGTTATTCCATCAACAAATACTACGTATATTTTTATTCATACAGGGCACTGTATGAAGCCCTGAAAATGAAAAACATTAAAAAGCATCATGTTTGTGTTCAAGATGGTCATACATTGCTTGGGAGATGATGAGTAAATGGACCATTGTCCTATAGTTCATAGCTTTAGTGATGGGAATATGCACAGGGCATATTGTGGGAGCACGGAAGAAGGGTACCTGTCATAGACTCAGGGAGATAAGAAAAGGCTTTGTGAAAGAGATGACATACTCAATGCTGAGAGACCCCAGCCCTGAGCAAGGGCCTGCAATATGCATGAGCCTTGCGGAGAAGAGGCAGAATTAAGAACAAGGGTCAAAGCCTTAGATTTGAAAAACAACTCTTCCAGGATTTGTTTGGCTGGTTGCGTTTGGGGTAATTTCAAAAACTTGCCTTTTCATCTCTAGAGAAAAACTGAATATCACAGAGCACAGACTTTATGCAATAAACCAGAGAGTAAGAAAAAACAAATCATGACAACTACTCTCCTGCCCTAAAGAAGATAAAAATCCAACCAGCTGGAAAGAGGGGAAAGATACGTTATGCCTAGACCCTGGGTCCCAAAACAAGAGCAGGGTCACAGATAGCAGCAGATGGAGCACTTTCCTTTGGAGGATGAGGCACAAGGTCCAGCTGAGGGCCTCCCACGATGCTGAGGACACACACCACACCCCCTGGCAACTTCCATCACCCTGGAGAACAGGGGAGGAGCCAGAGTCTGAAATTGGCCAAGTTGATATTCTGAATGAGCCATGTTTAAGTATAGAAGTGACTGAGTGTTCTATATAATGGCAAAATAATGTTTTCCACCATAAACAAAAACAGGGGGTTTTGAGAAAATTAGAAAGAAGGAAATGGAGGCTCATAAGGAATGTAGAAAAAGAAGAGTCAGATTTTTGCACATCTGAGTGGTGCGAATCAGAGTCATTCAGGTGAAGAAGAACTCAGGGCATGAGTTCCTTCAGCTGTGTGCTGAAAGCACTTTATTCCTGGGGCAACAACGATGGTCCGACTCGGGGAGCCTCAGGGAGGGCCGTGTGGCTTGCATGCCTTTCTCTGTTCAGTGAGGGGCTCAAACTTTACCCTACAGAGGATGGGAAGCTCCTGAAGAATGTTCCTCAGGGGGAGCCCAATCAGACCTGCTTGTGGAACATACCTTAGGTGCCAGCATATGAAGGGTGGAATTCAAGGACAGTAAAAGCCACAGAGACTCTTTGGGGAGGAGGTGAGAAGAACGCTGAGCTGTGAGAATTGGGCATGTGGGTTGGGGAAGGGGACTGGGTGGACTGAAACAAAGGCATGGAATGGGGAGTTCACACACAATGCCCCGGAGGGAAGGCAGTCTTAGCAGGACCGCAGTTGTGATCTCAAAGAAGGGAGGGAAGAGCTCGGGAGTATTTTCCACAAGCTTCCTTTTTCCCTAAAATCTGGATGCCAGAAAACTCAAAGGATATAACTTCAGAGTCCTGCTTTGATTAAATCCAAGACTGAAAACCGACCCTTTCGGTAAATAGAGCTTTCCTGGCACGGAGCCACATTCCTCCATTTCTATATTGTCTGTGGTTGAGTTGAGTAGTGGAAATAGAGACTGAATGGCCTGCAAAGCTGGAAAGATTTACTATCCAGCCCTTTAAAGAAAGTTTGCTAATTGCTGCTTCAGACTCACAACTTGACTCTCTCATGTCAACTTTACGGTCAGATGATCCGGGCTCTAAAGCATGTCGTCTCTCTCACCCATGAGATGGAGAGCCAAAGCTGAGAGACAAGAATCCTGGAGGTACCCAGGTGAGTGGATGGGGCTAATAATAATCCTATTATTAACTGTGAGACATGGGAGCCCCTCTGAACCTCAGTTCTCTCATTTATGCAATGGGTAAAATAATAGCAGTTACCATATACAACTGTGTTCAGGATGAAGTGCAGTAACATATGAGGTGATACTGCCTCATTAATGTAGTGTTTAGTATGTGAAAATTGTTCAAAAAATGTTACTGATGCTGTGTTCTGTTGAATTGTCTATTACTTAGCTACCGTTAAAATGACTGAAAAAGGAGAGATTTATGGAAAATCATTTAAGAGACAAGTGGCCCATCATTTCCCCCAGGCCAGTGTTCGTGAGCTTTTGCCAAGAACCTGCCTGCACCACAAATATTGAGAGTAACTGTAACGGGAAAAATGCATATTTCTAGGCCCTTCAAATGCCACTTAATAAGACCTTCTAAAGTTGGGGCTTAGGGAAATGTATTTTACAATCTCCCTTGATTCCTATGCCTACTAAATTTTAATAACCACTGTTTCTCAGACTAGAGATGAGGCATTTCCTACAGAACACAGGTCCAAGTTCAGAACCTCCAGTTTTACTTTTGTGTGTTAATTTTAACAAACACAAGAAATTGAATAAGATGACTTAGAATTTGTTATTTTGTGGAGGCTAAGGCTTATTATGAAGCTAAAGATGTATTTAGGTTTAAAATTGGGCTTTTTTAAATATATGAGTTGCATATGCATGGAAAACCAGTGATAGTGGTTTTAAATGTCACGAATAGGAGGAAATTGCCAAGAGAACCCCCGCTTGTGCCAGGACTCTATTAAATCCAAAAAAAAGCACAGTGCACATCCCTGAACCATTTATATTATTCTAAGATCTGTGGCAAAATCTTATTTCTGTATTAAAACCTACAGAGTTCTACTAAGCAGCAGAATGTAATATAATAGAACATAACATACAAGACTCCAAAGGAAGTTTATCCTATTGCCCCCAGAGCCACCCATCCCTCCATCCTCCTAACCCCTCAGCACATATAAATCCTCTGTCCTCTGTCATTAGCAGGCTTGGATAAAAATGTTTGAATGAAAGTTGGAAAAACATAGCTCTAGGCCATCCTGCTCGGGTGCCCCTCTCCTCCCTGTCCAATCAAACTCAAGAACGTTTCTATGGGAAGAGCAGCGCAAGGAGTCAGTGGCCGTAGAGAAGCACCAAAAGCCACGGTGCTTCCAACTTCACCCGCACAGCTCCTGCTTGGACCACGCATGGTACTGTTAGCAATACTCCATCCGTGACTATAAATGGTGCTGGGCACCGGCCTTCCAAGGAGTTTTTAAAGTTAAATTAGCATCTTTACCTTTCTCCTCCAGTGTTCCACCTACGGGATTCTCCCAGGAATCACTGTGGGTGCATCATGTCCTCTGCTAATGATACTGAATCTGCACATCCTTCCCAGACTCCTAATACAGTAAGGTCAGCTGTGGGATTTATTAATGTCTCAGCAGACGTTTTCTGCTCAGCCTACAGCAACTTCCGGAATCAAAACTTGAATGAACCTGAGGTCTTCTGACTCAAAGTTGATGGCCACTGCCCCCTCTTCAGATCTCATTTTCCTAAGGTTAGTTTTGCATAGTTGCTGTTTGTTTGTTGATTTTTTGATCAAATTATTAGCTTGTGGATAATAACACTTACCCAGCACTTTCTATCTCTAAAGTGATATAAAGGTCTTCAAGTCCATTTGTCTATTCAGTGAATTTTTCATCCTTAATAAAAACAAGTTTCAGGCATTAATTTCAAATGCTGATACAGTCAAACCTGCCTCCTGGGAGCAGGTGCACTAGATTCATATTAATGTGCAAAACCAGGACTGGGGTAGGAAAGGAACTTCAAAGGCTCAGGATAGGGAGCCAGAAGATAAAGGTTCTCTTCAGAGATTGCTGATCGTGGCCAAGTCATTTAATTTTGGCATCTCTACCCCCTGGTATTAAAATGGGGATAACAAATATGCCTCACCCATATCACAGTTTGTTGAAAGAAATAAGATGACAGCCATAAAAATGATTTATAATTCATTGTAGATCATATGCATTCATTATTACTTCCCAAAGAGGTCATATTTATCCAAATTTTGGCTCACTATGGAAAAATCTAGTAGAAGTTTTCCTCCTTCACTTATCAAACAAAATATTTCAAAGATCCTTCTGCTCCAAAGGGGAAATGGAAGGAAAACTGCTCTGCATTTGCTAAGGAGTAATAGTAACAGATGTTGAGCATTTACTAAATTCCCTGCAGGATTCTAAGAGAAAAGATATAACCCTCAGAGCAACCTATGAAATATAAAGCATTATCCTCTCCATTTTACAGATCAGAAAACTGAGGCACAAATGCATTTAATATCTTGCTCATGTTCACTCATGAGAGGAAGAGCCTATTTTCTCAACCAACAGTTTCCAATATTAGTCCAGAAATATACTTTCAGGGGGGTCTGTGAGATCAAAGTTATTTTCATAATAATGCTAAAGTATTTTTTACCCTTTTCACTCATTCTCTCACAAGCCTGTAAGGGGGTTTTCCAAAATTTGCCTGACATAGGGTGGGACAGACACACATAGAAAAATCCTACCATCTACTAAACCAAGAGATTTGCAGAAATGTAAAACAATGCGGCCCTCTTCATTATTATATTTTGTTTTGGAAAATATTTTAAATGAAAACTTCTACTTGTTTGAGATCTACATGATGCTAGATTACACTAGATTTCACACATCGCTCTTGATTCTCTCTTATCAAATTTCCCATCAGATAAAGATCAAATGCCATTCTAATAGTGAACTTGACATTTTGTCACTACAGAGTATGAAAAATACTGCTTGTCTCTTTGCTACCATCCATCTCTCTGCTATCAGAGCCTCAGGTATTTCTGGAGTCTAAGAAGGAGATGTATCATTGTTCTAAACCAGTCATGGTAATTTTGTTCAACTTGACAACCGTTTAACTACAGGAGTCATACAATACATTTCTGGTCAATAACATGAAAAGTCATTGGGTTGAATTTCCAGGAAGCTACAGCTTTCAGGAAAAAAATAGATTTCAAAGGCATGATGTTTTTGCTACTTCCAAAAGGATTGTGATGTCTGTATGTTTTCAGTTTTCTTGAAACAGTGAGGTTACCAACATGAGAAAAGCAACTAAAAGAATCACAATAATCCCTACATGATTGAGCTGTTGAATTAGAACAAGTAATTGCTTATGTCCAGATATTTTATGAGATATATAAACCACTAGTTATTTAAGTTAGTCTTAGTCCATTATTCTGCTACTTGAAGTCAAATCGCTACCAACTAAGAGATGCAGAGAAGTTTTCTCAAACTGTAGAGAAATTTCCATGCACAATGATCTCATTATCAATAAAAGTAGATCCAAATAGTCCATAGATAATGAAATTCACAAACAAGCACTTTAAAGTTCATATATATGAGATCTGTCCAGAAGATATCCAGCCATGTAATATGAAAAACATTTATTGCAGAAGATACAAGATACAAGAAACATTGTACATAGGACAATGATGCCTCAGTCCCCTTCTAAGTAAACACCTCGGGATCTCACACATTTCTTCCAAATGCCATCAGCTTCCCCTTTATATTTTTCTGAATCTCATTAATGGTCTGAAATCTCTTCCTTTTCAAAGGTGATTTTAACTGTGGGCAGAGCCAAAAGTCTCAGGGCACCAAATCTGAGCCACCTGGGTGATTTGATGTTTTGCCAAAAACTCTGGACATGATGTGGTGCATGAGTTGGCGTGTTGTCATGATGAAGCTGCCAATCACCATTTCCCTGAATTGCAGGCTTCTAAATCATCTGAATAGTTTCTGTGGAGGAATGTTCAAGCTTAACAAAAAATCTGATGCAGATTTGTTGTTTTGAATGTGATGGCCACGTGCTCACTCCAGTGTCTACTGACCCCACTGACTAGTAAAGTGAAGTTGTCATTGTTCATACATGTGTATTCCAGTCCACTCTCCTTGGCTGCCAGGTTACATCTATGTCATGTGAACTATTTTCATTATATTAACAATGGCTTGACATTTTCCAAATAATCATATATATATATATATAATATGTATACACACACATGCACACTCACACACACACACACACACATATATATACACACACACACACACACATATACAAGAAACGAAAATGATGAGGAGAGAAATTGAAGAAATAAAAAGAAACCCAAAGGTAACTTCTAGACCTAAAAAGTACACTACTTGAAATGAAATATTTAATGCATAAAATTAATAACAGATTAGACATCAGCAGGAAAAAGATCAGTATGATCTAGAAACCATAGCAATAGAAACTGTTCAAACTTAAGAACAAAGAAATAAAAGACAGCAAAAATTTAACAGAGCCCCCAAAACAGGAAGGACAACACTAATTAGTCTAATTAAACACAACTGGAGTCTGAAAAAAGGGAAGAGGACAGAAAATAATATTTACAGAAATAATAGCTGAAATTCTATTTAAATTTGATGAAAACTATAAACACACATAGTCAAAAAAATCAACAAGGAAACCCATACCAAGACCCATCATAATCAAATTGATAAAGAGAAAAATCTTAAAAGAGGTATAAGTAAAAATGACACATTATAATCAGAAAAACAAAGATAAGAATCACTGTGGATTTCATGTCACAAAAAATGCAACTCTGGAGACAATAAAAACATCTCTAAATTGCTGAACGGTGAAAAATATGGCATTTTCTATCCCCTGAAAACATCTTTAAAAAGTGAAGACTAATTTAAAATGTTTTCAGATAAGCAAAAACTAAAAAGAATTTATTGTAAGGATATCCTCACTACATGAAATAGTAAAGGAAGTTCTTTGGACAAAAAGAAAATGGTACCATATACAAACTTGCATCTACTCAAAAGACTTCAAAACAATTTAAATAATAATGAACTTGCCTTCATTTTAATTTTTAATGGAATTGTTTAAGTAAAAAAAAGTAATAATGCCTCATAAAGTTTATAACATGTAGAGTAAATTGTATTATAATAATAGTATAATGCCTGGAGAAGAACAGAAGAAGGCTGTTGTGAGATTCTTACATTATAAAAGTAAAGAGATATAAAATCATATGCAGTGCAAATACCAATAATAAAACTGAGTGACTATATTTATAGACAAAAATTTTAAGACAAGAAATATTACCAGTGATAAAGAGGGACATTTTATTATAAGAAAAAGTTCAATTTATCAAGAAGACCCTACATTCCTAAAAGTGAGGGAACATAGTAATAAAACTTCAAAATACCTGAAATAAAAACTGATAGAACTAAAAGAAAATGGGACAAATTCCCAATTATAGTTGGAGACTTCAACATTCTTCTTCTAGTAGGTAAATAAATTAGAAGGAATAGAGTCTAATATAAAACTTAAACAACAGTTACTTCCAACTTGATCTAATTGACATTTATAGCACAAGTAACCAAACAATGGCAAGATATAATTTTCAAGTATAAATAGGAAATCCACTAACATATAGCACATGTTTTTGGCCATAAAACAAGCCCCAAAACACTTCAAAGAATAGAAATTACACAAACTATTTTCTCTGAACACAATAGAATTGAACAAAATTTAAAAACAGGAAAAAAAATCCCAAAAACTCAAATATTTGTAAAAACAATTTCTTAAAAATAAACCATTTTTAGGCCCTGGTTGGGAAGCTCAGTTTGTAAGAGTGTCATAACAATACACCAAGGGTGTGGGCTCAATCTCCAGTCTGGATACATACAAGAAGTGAACAATGAATGCATAAATAAGAGGAACAATAAATCAATGTCCCTTTCCCTCTCTCTAAAAAACTAATAAATTTTTAAAAATAAATAAACCATTTTAAAGAAAAATGACACAGGTAATCAGAAAATATTTCAAAATTAAACACACCATATCAAAATTTGTGAGATGCAAATAAAATAATGCTAATCAGCAATTTAATAGCATTAAATACTTATATTAACAAATTTTTATATGTCCAAAATGAATTATATTACTTTTCACCTTAAGAATCTAGAAAACTAAGAACTAAAATCCAAAATATAAAGAAGGAAGGTAATAAAAAGTTTAAATTAATGAAATAAAAGAACAATAAAGGAAAAAATCAATGAAATGAGAAGCTTCTGGTTTAAAAAGATTCATACAAATAATAAACATCTAGCTAGACTGATCAAGGGAAAAACAAGTATTTCTTATACCAAAAATAAAGTAGGATGTCACTGAACATTTTCTAGACATTAAATAGACCATGATAAGTTATAAATAACTTCATCCCAACAAATTTTGTAACTTAGGTTAAATGGACAAATTTATTCAGAGACACAAATTATCAAACTTGACACAAGATGAAAGAGAAAAGTAAAATAGGTATATATGTCTTAAGGGCTTTGAATTTTTAATTAAAAACTTCCCAGAAAAAAAAAAAAACCTCAAAACTCAGATGGCTGCTTCACTGGTGAATTTATCAGACCTTTAGAACAATTAATATCAATATTACACAAACACTTTTCAAAAATTAAAGATTGATTTTTTTCAAATCATTTCATGAAGCTGACATTACTCTGATGTTATAAAACGACTGTTTCATGAATAAAAATGAACAATCCTTTATAAAATAGAAACATATTTAATCTAGAGAAAATGAAGACAATTCAACATAAACAAGTGAGATTTATTTTATGAATGTAAGGTTGGTATAACACTCAAAAATTAATAAATATAATTTACTGTATAAACAGAGAAGAGAGGAAAAACAATATGATCAGCTTAATAGATGTAGAAAAGACACAAATATGTTGAATGTAAAAAAATCGAGAACAAAAGATATACCATATAAACAGTAACCAAAAAAGTTAGAGTAGCTACATTTAAATCACAGAAAATAGACCATAAGAAAAATATTAGAGACAAGAAGGATATTTTATAGTAATAAAAATCATCATCTTATAAAGAAGGAATAACAATTATAATTATGTAAGCACCTAACAGGAGCACCACAAAATACATAATACAAAAAAACTCTGCAAACTAGAAATAGGAGGAAACATCCTCAACCTGCTACAGGGCATCTACATGTCCCTAAATGTTGAAAGACAAAGATGTCCCCATGAGAGTAGAAACAACACGGGGATGTTCGCTGATGCTACTTTCATTTTAATATTGTACTGCAAGTTTTTACCAGAGTGATTAGGAAAGAAAAATAATTAAAAGGCATCCATGTTAGAAAAAAAAATAAAACTACATTTATTCACAGATGATTTGGTTGTGTATACAGAAAATCCTAAGGAAGCTACTAAAAACTATTCGCACTAATAAATGAGTTCAGCAAGGCATCATAGAAAGCCATTTATTAACAATGCTATGATATACAGAAATATTGCCTAACCTTAAGCAAATTATCCAAACTCATTGTGTCTTTGCATCTTCACCAGTAAAATGGAAATAATCTTACCTACTTTCCTGACTAATTTGAATTCAACAGGACAATATAAACAGAAGATCCTAATGCAGTGCCTGATGCATAACATAGGCTCAAAATTTTTCACTTTATTCTTTCCTTCATTATTTAGCTCATTATCTTGCCAATTATGAAGTGCAAATGTCCTAGCAGAACTGGATTATCTGACATTCATATATTAGAATAAATTCAGCTAATTTAAACAATGTGTCTCCTAATATCTAAGCTGAGCTCAGTCAGGATGGGAGTGGATATTATGTTGTCAGTCCTGTCTTCCTTTCTCTGCCCCTGCCTTCATGTGGTCCTCACCGCATTTTGTCATTAGAATCTATTCTACCTGAGAATTAAACATTGTCAGTCCTTCCAGTTAAGGAGAATGAGGTGAAGGGAATGCGGTAAACTTCGAGTAAGAAGAAATGATTAGACTTCTCGCCTACTCCCTATTAAATTACACTCATTACACTCTAATTCTTAATAGAAAATCATGACTTCTTCCTCCCACTCTACCTCCTGTTCCCCCACAAAGGAGGTGGAGGAGAAAGAAAAAGGAAAAGAAAAACAGAAAGAAGAGGAAAAGAGAGGAGAGGGGAGGGGAAGAAGAAAAGAAAGAGAAGGAGAAAAGAGGATGAAAGGGAAAAAGGAGGAGGGGAGGGATGGAGTAAGGGAAGGAGAAACCTAATTTTTTTTAACAAAGAGCTCTATGACATGGACATGGGCCAAAAAGAAAATGGCATTTTAAGCTCCCACAAAGGGGCCAGAAGACAAGGAGATGGGCTTGATGAGAGGACATGGGAGAACTGTATATAAAACTATCACTGACCTCTTCTCTTTGTTCTCTCCAGTGAGGCCAGACCCTAAGTGCTGTTAGGTTTTCTTCACTTACTAATACCCAAAGGGTCATGCAGGACAACAGAAGGGGTAGGGACAGAGAGAGACAAAGGGTCTTGTTCAAGCTGGCCTCGAATCGAAGTCTTATATTCAAAGGCTGCAGCTACCCCATTGATCTCACGTGGTTGGCCCACGTCGCAAAGGGGTTTGGAACCCAAGGTCCAGCTAATAATGATTGTGCCTTTTACTGGGATGCCCTCTGTTATAGGTTCAGTTATGTCTCCTGAAAAATATTAGTGCTCTAACCCCCAGTATCTGTGAATGTGACCTTATCTGGAAATAGGGTTTGACCTATAAAAAAGTTGAGGTCATTACATTGCACCCTAATCTGATATGACCATTTCCCTATAAAAAGGAGAAATTTGAACACAGAGACAGACACACAAAGGGAGAACTCCATGTGAAGATGAAGGCAGAAATCAGAGCTGGGAATCAGCAAGCCAAAGAGCACCAGAGGCTCCCAGCAAACCTCCAGTAGTTAGGGGGAAGATGGGGAAAGTGTTCTCGCTCACAGTCCCCAAAAGGAATGAACTTTGCTGACACCTTGAATCTTGAATTTCCAGCCTCCAGACAATAAAAGTGTAAGACAATAAATTTCTGCCCTTTAAGCCACGTAGCATATAGTACTTCTTTAAGGCAGCCCTAGCAAACTGATATACCCCGGCAGTAGACAATGGGACAAAGGCTCAGGGGGTTAGGATCTTGCCCATATCTTCATTCGGTATATTAACCTACAATCCCTTGCTCTGCTGCAGCAGTCATGATCAAGGTTCCTCTTCCTCTCCTCCCTGTCTCCACCCCCGGGAGAATGATTGAAATAATTTTTTGACCCACTTTATCCTGATCTTTTAAACTAGGCCAGCCCTGCCAGGCCCCAGCCCTGGAGGTGTGTCCTGCTCTGAGATTAGCACAGACCTCAGAGGTTCACGTCTGAACTCTGGGGTCAGACAGACTGAGTTCCCACCTTGTCCCTTCCACATTCCAGCTGTGTGACTTCGAAGGAGTACCTCCACTCCTCTCTACCTTCACTTTCAGGATGGTAGAACTGCCCTGCAGGGTTGTTCTGAAGAGCACACAGCACAGCATTTGGGGCATAGCTAGTGCTCATTACATATTCATTGAACAAATGGCTCAGAGGACAGTGATGGCTATATACAATCACCCCAGATTTCTTTCCCTTGCTCTCTGTCCCCCTATCCAAAGGTGTGGCTTAGTATCTCAGTTTTGGAAAACCCTTGGCCTGCCCCCTGATTTTGATGTCTGGAAGGCCATGCCTGGCCCTCCACACAGTTCCTCTCTTGCTTCTTCTGAGGTTTCAGTCTCTCCTCTGGTCCAGGCCCAACCTCAAAACTCCTGCTGGGCCTACCCAGAGTCCCTCTTCAAAATTTCTAAGGGAGAGATACTGGTAAAGCAGACATACCACCAAAACCCACTCTGGAAAGCTCTCGTCATCATGGAAAATGCCTTTAAGAAGGCTACGTAAGTGTTGTCTGTGGAGGTAGGCCCAGAAAATAAAAAGATGAGTAGGTGCACAAGGCTTGTAGCAAATGGAATATATAATCAATGTCACTTACTCACTCTAAGGTTCAGAACTTCCAATGCTGTTCAGAACAAAACAAGCCTTGGATCAAAGCGTTCCAATTGTCATGCTTTAGCGAGCACACTGCGTAATTGTGCATCCACGGGCTTTGATGATTCTGCTGTCGCACCTCTTTCCAACACACGAGGGGCCTTGTCAGAACACATAACTAGCTGACTCCCACAGACAAGGAGATGTGTGAGTCACCTTGGGGAAATCAAGACCCCAGCTGCCGAGATGAGCAATTTCAAAGCCGAGAGTTTGCTGGAGACAATTTTGTGCACAGCAGAGAGAATTTCTGCTGGCTTCTGCTCTGCTTGTTCAGAGCAGATAAGCAGTGCCTCAAGTGAGCCTCCTTATAACCGCAGTTCCCAGACAACAGAGACCGTGTCCCCCAGGGCAGAGTGAGAAAAGTCTGCAGGCATTTGTGATTGCCGCAGCTCAGGGAAGGAGCACCGCTCCCACCAAGTGGGTAGAAGCCAGAGATGCTGTGAAATGTCCCATAATGCATAGAAAAACCCTACACAAAAAGAATTATCCACGTAAAATGCCAATAGTGCGTCCAGTGAGAAGCACGGTCCTACAAGGTTTGTGCCCATGGCTCTCGTGAAGCATCATGCTCCTCACTTTCCATGAACTGGCCCCAAGCAGGTTGGGCCGCCTGATTATCGAAGATTGTCATGGATGAAGAGCAGGACCATCAGGGGTCAAATCCTAGGTACTCCACTTATCAGCTTGGGCAAGATGCTTCCTCAGTTTCCTCATCAATATGGTGGGAATAGGAATATAACTTATCTCACAGAGTTGTTTAAGGACTAAATGAACTACATAAAATAATTCCCTTAAAGGGTTTCATTAAGTGTCTAGTACTGAAGAATTAATATACACAATGACTTTTCTTAACCACACCTTTACTTCATATATGGTTATTTTTGAAGATACTCCTTGTTTTGGCCATGCCACCAGCTGAGAAGCCCTTCTTCCTCCCACCTGTGATCATTCTCATCCTCCCTCAAAGTCCAAATGTTTCCCCTGGGAAACTTGTCCTGACCCGTAGGGACCAGTGAGCCCCCACTCTGAGCTCCCTGTATATGGTTCAGTCCCATGTCCACCCTGATCACCTACTAGTCTGCCAGCTCTTAAATGGCAGGGGACACATCCTGTCACCCTGCATGCCCTGGATCAGAACACAGTGAACATCCTTTAAATTGAACCTGACTCTGCCTTTATCGTAGTCGTTGGCATTTCTCATGCCCCTTACCAACATGAGTGTGCTGCCTTACTCATTTGGTTTGCTGTATAAATGATGACCCCTGCAATGTGCCGAAGTCGTCTCCAGGGGTGAACGCCTCTTGGGAGTTGACCATGGGTCTGAGGATTTGCAAGACTTTCTGTGAGATAAGACTGGAGTGGAAAAGGTAAAGCTTTACAGTGAGGACAAATGAAGATTCCCCCATTCATACCCAGGAGACAGAAATAGTGGTTATTGCTAAGGATCTCTATTGGCTGGGCATTGTATGGGCCTTTTCCATGAACTATTTTCATGATAGTTCCAATGATGGAGGTATCACTACAATCCCCATTTTTATAATTACTTGACCAGTATCACACATCAAGGAAAACTGCTCAGATAGTTCTAGTTGTCCCAATGTGCATACTTCTAATCATTCTGATTTTTTTGTCTCCCAAATAAGTCAATTGACACCATTCAAAGGAGAGTACAAAAATCTGGTGACAAAATCACAAAACTCTTCAGACCCACAACAGCAGTTATAAATGCCAATTGGAAGAGCTACAAAATTTTTGTTTTCCTAACAACAGAAATCAGTCTTCAAAAAAAGATTAAAAGCAAATCAGTTTTGTAGAACACATAACACAGAACTGTTCCAGGTTGAAAGAGGAGGGGAACCACTGGAGCCACATCCACCTGTTGCCCCCACCCCACTGCAGGTACTCTTAAAGGGGTTCTGAAGAACCAACTGGTTCCGCCTTTTCATAATGCACATGAGGAAATAGAGACTCGGGGAGAGGAAATTGTTTGCTAAAGCTAACGTTGCTCAGGATCAAGAAGTCTGGGTCTCCTCACCCTGCATTCAAAGCTCTTTGAAATTCTTTTTGAATAAATTGTGATGCCTCATTTATGACAACTAGGATTTCTTACTGACAAGTGCAAAAATATAAAATAAAGCCAAAAAAACCCAAAGGATTACAATATCTCATCCAATATGATGCCTTTGGTTGCAAGATGCATACAAATTTAAGATGTTAAAAATTACAGAACTCAGAATAAATGATATGTGCTATGAATAATGCTTATTCTCTTGAATTTTGGTGGAAAATACTTCCATCGGTTCCTCCCTTTGTTCTTCATTTCTCTATATTCTAAGACATTTGTTCTTTTTTTTAAGTCTCCTTTTGTAACTTTGTGAAAGTTACAGAAACTTTAGCTAGAAAATGCACATATGATTTTGCACAGTTTTAAATACAGTTTTATAGTCCTCTGAGGGCATTCCATAGAACCCACAGATTTTATGTATTCTTGCTTAGTGATAATCCCCATTTCTGGAGCTCAATTCTTTCTCACTTGCTCAGTCCCTATGGGAAGGATAAAGAAATCTCCTATCCATCTCTGCTAACACAGAATTAGCCTCTGTGTCCAAAGATGGGGAGCTTTTCTAAACTGTCTTAGTGAGGTATCATTGATCTTAATGTATACAGTCTGGTGAGTTTGGTTATATGTATACAGACACCTGTAAAACTATCACCACAATTATAATAAACACATCCATTACCTCCTAAACTTTACTTGGATCCTTTTGGGGGTTTTTGGGGGGGTTTTGTTTTTTTTGTTTGTTTGTTTTTCGTTCTCGTTTTTGTGGTAAGAACACAACATGAGATCTATGCTCTTAGTAGATTTTTAACTGCATAACACAATCTTGGGGTCTATAAACACAATGTTGTACCTCAGATCTCTAACACTTAGTCATCTCCTCTAACTGGATCTGTAAACCCATTAATCAGCAATTCCCTGTTTCCCTTTCTCCAAAGTCCTTTGCAACCAGTATTCTTCTAATGGCATCACAATTCTAGATACCTCATATACTTCATACAAGTGAGCCATGCAGTAATTGTTCTTTGGCGGCTGCATTTCACCTCACATAACTCCCTCAAGCTTCATTCATGTTGTCACAAATGACAGGATTTTCTCCTTTTCTAAGGCTTAATAATATTCTATTCCATGCTTTTGTCACATTTTATTTATCCATTCGTCTGCTGATGAGCATTTGGGTTGTTTCCATTTCTTGGCTATTGTGAATAATAATGCTGCAATAAACATGGAAGTACAGACATCTCTTCAAGATTCTTATGTCAATTCTTTGGGTATATATGTCCAGAAATGGGATTGATTGTTCTATTTTTGATTTTTTGAGAAAGCACCATACTGTTTCCCATAATGGCTGCATCATTCTTACATTCTCACAAAAGGATGGAGCTTCGGGACAGAAGGGCAAAGGGAGTCGAATTTCCCTTCTTGCCAAACGAAGTTTCCCAACCACCACTGCCATAACTAAAATTCTTAAATTTTAAAAATAAGAAACCCTAAAAATGAAAAACAGAATGAAACAAGTGAAGCTAATTGTGTTGGGAGTTAGTGGCTTAACCATGCAGAGAAAAGAATTATTTCCACCGACTTTTAGAGTACAGTAATTTGACCATCCTTCAAAAGACAAAGACAACAACTATAAAGGCACGTTAAGCTCTCCAATAATTATGTCGTTAGTGGTAATAATGATATTGTTATTTTTAAACTATAAGACCTCAGTCAAGTGTTATTAGAGATTTTCTTTGCCTGGGTTTCTGTTAGCTTTAAAGCAGATAACCATGAAGGGAGTCTCATGGGCTCAGGAAAAGCAGTGGGTTTTCTGAATCTAGGCCAGTCTCCCCACCAGCTTTGGTTGTGGCTAATTACTCAAAATCAAACATATACTATCACAGCAATTATTAAATTTCCCCTGAATAAAACATACTGATATCCAATGATAAAAGAATTTCTCTACCCACATGAAAAAGACTGTACTCCTTCTAAGAAATGGAAACCTTGATCTCACTATTGGGTGACCACCTGGTCTTGGTTTGCCTGGTATTCCCCAGTTTTACACTAAAAATCCAGTGTTCTGGGACATCTCACAGTCCTGGGCAAACTGGGACAGTTTGTCACCTTACTATATGAATAATTCATTCAACTATCTCTTGGGCTGACTTTTTAAAGCCCTCTGTGTCGGCTAAGAATGATTATGACTAAGTTCTCTAGAAAAGATGGCATCATGCTAAAATGCTTCTTTTTCAAACACTGTATCTGCCTTTTGAAAAAGGAGGCAGAAAGTTGGGGATGGGGTAGGACAAGGTCTTACTGCTTATCCCACCTGATGGTTCTTCCCTAGCACCTTAAACTCTTTGCTACTCTTAGAAGTCTTCCCTTCCCAATCATGTCATATTCCAAGACAACATTTTCCTGGCTATTTCTAATGTAAGAAAAGAGAAAAAGAAATTCCCAAGCCTAGATCAGTGAATATCTGAGACAAAGGAGACCAGAGGGATTATAAATTGCTGAAGGCTTGGGGTCTATATGTGTGTGAGTGTATTTTGAGGTGAGGCCAGATCCAGGTGGGATGAAGTGAAGCTAGTTTCCAAAAAAAAACAGATGAAGAGAAAGCTTTCAGTGACAAAAGGGTAATTAAAGTTACACAGCCTGTCCAACAAAGTCATCCAGCTATAACTGGATGAAGAGAACATGGCCAGCAAATAAAGCCAAGATTGGCAGGAAACAATAACAAGGTTTAAGGAGGAGCTTGGGAAGCAGACTGTGAAGAAATTCCATAAGTATGGCCACCACTGCTTTTTTCTTCATTTTAAAAATATTTATTAAAGGAAATTACAGGCACATATAAGCATATAAAGAATAATAGAAAAGCACATGTATCTATTCCCAGTGTTCAACAATTACCAATTCATGATTAATCTCATTTTATGTATATGTTCTCTACTCCCTAACCCTAGATAATTTCATTTTCTAGACATTGCACAATACTATTTTGCTTATAATTAAACCACTTATCCAAGGTGAACTTACTAGTGAGTAGCAAAACCAAGATTCACCCTGGGCATTTTGACCTTAGAGTACAATTATGATGCTATTTGCCTCTCAAGATAGGGTATTAAGGACCAACACACAAACATATGCAAATACGTACACCTACATACATGATCTGAGAAAGAGGAATGCTAACATTTTATTGTAAAATGGGATTTGGAAACCTGTGAGATTTCTACACCAATCAACACCACTCATGGAAGTAGGAGACCAAATGGGAACTGGAATTGAAACTCTGTCTTGATAGATGATAGATAGATAGATGATAGATAGGTAGATAGATAGATAGATAGATAGATAGATAGATAGATAGATAGATAGATAGATTCATCTATCCATTCATCTCTATTCCATAAATGAGGACACTGAGAGAGTTAGACAGGTTAAATAAGTAACTTCCCAAACTCACTCATCTAGAAAATTTTTGAATTCAAAACCACGTATTCCAAATACTTTGTAATGCCTCTAGCTTTGAGAAACTAGCTTGAGAGGTGATGGATGGGTTGATAATCTTAAATATGGGATCCAGGCTGTCTTCTCTCAAGATACAGTACTAACAGTATCCACGAGGCTCCCCTTCTGAGCAGATAATTCAATCCGATTCTCCCTGACAATATGCATGAAATAGTCCATTTGTACTGAGTTGTCTCAACCCAGCAGGTCGGAGGGAGAAATCCCTAGTGCAAGCAGAGCAGGTGCAGAAATCCATCCAACTCCTCCCTGCATCCCAGAGGGCCACTCATCACAGCCTCACTAGCAGGAGAACCAAGGAACAGAGCCTGCAGCTGGGCAGCCCTCGTGCCAAGAGTGTGTGAACCCACATGGAAGGTAGGCAGGCTTAGCACATCATTCTCCAACTTGCTCCTCATTGCAGTTGGAGCGGGGAGAGCAGATGTAAAAGCATCACCAGCTGGTGTGTTTCCTGACAGGGACAGCAGCCTCATCCTTGTCTGCCCCCAGACACACACGCGCAGCGAATCAATTCCATGTGTAGCTCTCTTCCCCTTGATTACCAGGACCCCAAGGCAGGAGAAGAGAACACACCAACGTTTTGGAGGCCCAGCGGGACCTGAGCTCTGCCTCTGGTGGAACAGGGCTGATAGATGGCAGGCTGGTCGTCAACAGATGAAGCCTCATTATACTCAGAAATCCAAATAGGAAATACATGAGCGCTCCTGGATCATGGCTGCAGTCCCTGCCCTCGGCAGCTGCCTTCGCCCATCACACTGTCTGCCTCTCTGCAGCCCTGGCACTGCTGCTGGGCTGCAAGGAGGAGAAGGAGGAACCCCTGGGGCAAGCTGAGGGCTTCCAGTCGAGGGGTGGGGCAGAGTGGGAAAAGCCCACTGCTCTGTGCGGCGTGGTCTCCCATCTTGGTCTGCCCCCCGCTCTCATTGCAGGAACTGCAGCCTTTTACTGGTTCCCCTCAGAAGGTAAGCAAAATATTTTTCTAAAATGAAGGCTTAAAATTAAGGAACTTCATACTGATTTGTGTTACAGTTCCACCAACATTTTTCAAGAGCCTACTGGATGAGAGGTGCTGTGTGTTACATCCTATGAGGGATACAAAGATAATCAAGGGATCCAGGTCTTGAGATGCACACAACCAAGTGGATCCAGGTCTTAAAATGTATAAAATGAAGTAAAGAGAGAGAAATAAATAACACCAACGTCATTGTGAGGTACATTAAGGTACAAGGAAGGAGAAGGGAACTATAATTGATTGAGTAACTACTTACTCTGGGCCTTGTGCTTTACACACATAATTAGTAAGTATCTTTGGCAATAGGCCTCTATTCTCTAGGCCTGGTGATACGGTCTTGCGGGGATATGAGCAAACAAATACATAATTACAAGGTAACAGGTAGTAGTGACAGGAAAGTGCAGGCAGCTACAGCAGAACAGAGAGGCCATTCGGTACCAATTTGGAAAATCAAAGAAGCCTTCCAGGAAGAAGTGACTTCTAAGCTGAAAACCAAAGAATGAGTCAGGCAGGCAAATCAGAGGAAAAGATTGTTCTGGGCAGAGATAAGATGTGCAAAGCCCCAAAGACATGATGACAAAGATTTAAGTTTCTCATTTAATAAGAGAAAAAGCTCAAAAAATTATGAAACTTGCCCCACACCACACTGCTGGTGAGTGACAAGTTGGGTTGGTGTCTGCGTTTCTCCCATTTATAAAAGTTAATAACAGAAGAAGGGAGAAAGATTCCAATTGGAGAGGTGAGAGATGGCTTTGGGAAAGTGGGTTTTGAAAGTAGAGCAGAAATGAAAGGATGTAGACCCGAGGGGAGGGGACAACTGAAACTAAGGGAGTGTTGGGAACAGGGAATCCTGGATTGGCTAGAAGGTAAGGCCATTGTAGGTTTTGGGAGGAGATATTTTGAAAGATAAAGTTGTAAAAACAGGTGATAGGTAGTAAGATCCGTCAGTCAAGTGAAAGATACCTCATTCCCACCAATAGGATCATTAAGTCCATATGGTATTGGACATTTTAAGCGCCAAACAAAAGGAGAAGACAAAATGCTGGGACCACAGAATAGAGGGAGAGGCGCCCTTGGACTCTGGACTGAATGTCTGTGTCCCCCCAAAATCCATATGTTGCAGCCCTCATCCCCAATGTGACGGCATTTGAAGCTGGGGCCTTTGGAGAGTTATTAGGTTTGGGTGAGGTCCTGGGAGTGGAGCTCTCTGGATGTGATTGGTGTCCTTATAAGGAGATGAAGAAACCAGAGCTCGCTCTCTAGCATGTGAAGATAGAGCAAGAAGACACCCTTCTCTGTCGGGAAGGGAGCCTTCCATCAGGAACCAAACGGGCCAGCACCTTGACTTTGGACTTCCTGACCTTCAGAATTATGAGAAATGAATTTCTGTTGTTTAAGCCACCCAGTTTAGGGAAATTTGTTATAGCAGCCCAAGATAAAATAGCTCTAAAATGGTAGGCACTCCCTTGAGATGAAGGGGGTGAACCTGAAATCTTAAACCTGTCCAAGGAAAAGGACACAGGTATCCACGGTCAGTGGATTCAGAGCTACTAGGAGGCTGTCACTCCCAGAATGCCTTCATTGCAGCAGCATTCTACCCTTCCTTCTTTACTACCTCCCTTCCTTCCTTTGTTCCTTTTTCTCTTCCTCCATATCAAAAGCATGTTTAAGTCTATTGTTTCTTAAGAAAAAAAAAAACCCAGTTGAATAACAGGAGTTTCATAACAAAGTCATGAAAAGGAACATCTTGTTTTATATTTAGGCAAAATGGAATATCTTAACATGTGTTGAGTTTAAATGATTGTGTCTGGTTACCAAACAAATAATAATTTAATAAAAAATTTAAAACTCATTTCCTCAAAATTCAGGTTTTAACAGCAAATTAAACACTGAAGTGGTTTGGTTGTTGTTTGCTGTTATTATTTGCCCTCTTCCTTTGGTAATCTTCAGCAAAGATATATGTGAGATAAAAGAAAATAGCACCAAAAATAAAGAAGGAGAAAGTGTCCCAGAAGTCAGTGGCAGGACAGGACTTGTTAGTGGTTACCAAGCAACCCTTCTGGAAGGGATGATAACAGGAAAGTGCATGGGCTTTGGAGCCAGTGGGCCCATGAACCCACCAAACTCTCTAATCTTGACAAGTCACTTCTTGCTTGGTCTCATTGGGAAGAAGGGGATAATTCACTCTGTCCTCCTTGCAGGATTGTTATACATATTAAATAAAACAGTACATACAAATTTCCAGCACAAGGCTTGAGACAGGATGGGTGTTCTTCCACGAGATCTCTCCTTACAGGCGCCCTCCCACACTCACTCTCTCTCCCCCAAAAGACGTTGCACACTCCTCTGTTACAACACTCATAACCTCGCATTTTAATTTTCTGATCACTGGTCTATCTCTCCCATTCGATATGAGCCATTGAAGAATAGAAAACCATGTCTCATACATTTACCTCTGGTAACTAATAGAGTGAACAGTAGTTGCTCAATTAACCATTTCTCACACAATTGAGTTTAAAAGCTCTCAAGTCCATTAAGAATCTGAAATTGACACTTTAAAAAAAGTACTGTGTGCCAGGACATAATGTGTAGCTAAAGCCTGTGGTACAGACTTGTCAGGCATTTTGAAATTCAGAGAAGGAGCCAGCATGAAGCGAGACCCATCAGGGAGAGTGTGTTGGGGAGGCGGGACTTGGGAGGAGTCTTGAAGACGGCAGCGCTGAGTGGAACGAGGGAAGGCACTTCAGAAAGGATGGAAATGAGCAGACGATGGGAGGCAGAAATGAGCATGTCACCTTCACAGGACAGGAAGAAGATGAATGTGATGCACTCAGAGCCAAGCAAGGGTGTGTGCACTTGATGTGGTAGAAACAGGGAACTACTGGGGCCGTCCAAGAAAGAGAGTGACATGGTGCTGCTGATTTTTAAGTGAAGCCAATGGGCACAAAATCTAAAACCTACCACTATGCACACAAGGGACGGTCTTTGAAAAGATTTGGGCCTTGTATGGAATTGTTAGGGGTGAACATTCATGGAAAGGGAGTGAGAGCCCAGTTTCCTGTGTGAGATGTTAGAACTGGTAGGCTTCTGCCCATCATGCCGGAGCCATGTTGAGAGCAGGAGACCAACCTGAGGGTCATCCAGTGCCAGCCCCCCAGCCCAGCCCCCTGCTGGACCAGGCAGCTCAAAGGCTCTGATGAGGAGCCATGACTTCTCAGCACAGTGGCAGCCTCAGAAGGGTGCTATCAAAAAAACAGCCTGTATTAGTCAGGGTTTCCCAGGGAAACAAAACTAAGAGCATGTGCATGTATACAGACAGAGATTTATTTTAAGGAACTGACTAGTATGATTATGGAGGCCGGGAAGTCCAAACTCTGTAGTGTGGGCCAGCAGGCTAGAGACCCAGGACAGAGTCGATGCTGCAGCCCAAGTCTGAAGGTCATCTGCTACAGAACTCCCTCCTGCGCGGGGGACAGCCGTCTTTGTTCCACTCAGGACTTCGAGTATTGCATGAGGCCCACCCACATTAGGGAGGGCAACCTGCTCTGCTCAAAGCCCACCTATTTCAATGTTAATCTCATCTAAAAATACCTTCCATAAACAACCAGAATAGTGTTTGACCAGATATCTAGGCATGATCGCCCAGACAAGGTGACACATAAAATGACCATCACACAGACCCAAGCCCTTCAAAAAGTACAATATGAAATGAGTTTTGGGAAGGAGCATTTTATTGGAAATGGTGGGTAAACTTCAAAAAACAAGGGAAGAAAGAGAAAGAAAGAGAGGAAAGAAGTTAAAAAGATATAATAAGACAGTAACAATTCTGTGTGCAAAGTATTTTCTTACATTTCACTCACTCGGTAACCCTGTGAGTCAGTCTTATTCCCATCTCACAGATGAAAAAAGTGAGGCTTTGGATGGTAAATGACTCTTCCAAGATGACAAAGCCTCTGCAAGGTGGAACTAGTGGTAGACCCCAGGTACTGTGTCTCCTAAATCCACTGTGTGTTTCTTGGACCAAAATGCTTGTCTCCAGAGGAGCGGAGAGGCTCTGGGGGCAGAATGTAACTCAGAGAAGGAAGGGCAACAGAAAAACAAACAAACACTGGCACTGCAACCCACAGAAGCTAAAGCCTGTAGTTCCTGGTGAATGACCAGCTCAAAGGTCAACTGAGTCTTAGCTTCTTTGGGCAAGAAAAACAAGATACGCTTTCTGGTGCCCTCACTGGCCACAGCTTCGGATGGGGAACGTAAGTACATCAGGGGGCCAGCAAAGCGGGTCTTGGGCAGAGAGCTCCTTTCAGAACAGGTTAAAGTATCATAACTGCTCAGGTCTCTTGCAAATTGCCTGACTCACGGTCCATTTATTACCATTTTCAAATGTCTGAAAAAGCTTTTTCTTCCTTTCTGATGGTCTGAAAATTGAACAAACTTAGAAGACCCCATTCTCCACTCCTGGCAGCAACCCACAACTGGGTTTTATTACAAAGCACAAAAGAAGAAAGAAGAAAAGGATCTTTCCTTTCCAACAGGGAAAATAAATTGTGAGTGGTTATGAAATGACGTTGTTACTATTTTCATCCCGGCTATAAATCTGTGTATCTGCTGGGTTAGCTTAGAGTTGCCATACATAGGGTCATTCTAAACTGAGAGGGTCTTTCATTAGTCTACATATCACAAGAAAGTAGCAAAAAGGCCCGACTCAGCCAGGCCACTGCCCAGCAGGGCTTGCGTGGGGGAAGGACATAACCTTGCTGATCCTTGCCTTCCCTCCTTCCCAGGAGCATTGACACGTGGACAAGTGCTTCGCGATCCACAAAGCATCATGATAGTGTAAGCCATTATCATCACCATGGTTAAAAACAACAATTACACGCATTCATCAGGCAATTTGTAATTTCATGCCATCACCTGGCTGGGGTTTGTTCTGGTCCATGGCCTTTGGGACCTCTGTGGTCAGTGACAGTGACACTAGAGAAAGTCTGACACAAGGCAGGCAGGATCTCCAGGCCCCCGAATTGTCATGGAGCCTTTACTTATGTAATAGCACTGGTAGGGGTTGGGGGTGGGGCATCTGCCTACAGCAGTAATTCCTGCATCATCTTTGGAGTCAGACAGGCCATGATTAAATCGTGCTTCTGCTGCATAATAGCTACATAACATGGCATAGTTATACATGCTTTATGGACCTCGCTTTTCGCATCTTAAAAAACAGGCAATTAAAAAGAATCATATTAACAAAGGACCCACACACTGTTACATAATAAATGTGAAACAAATGTTAATCCGGTACCACTTGGGCTCCTTACTCCATAATGCACCAGAGTAGAAATGACAGTTACTGCAAAGGATACGTAAAGTGTCAACAAACATATGAGAAGCTCTTGAGCCTCACGAGTAAATAAGGAAAGGCAAATTAAGCCACAGTAAGATACTATTTTACACCCACTAGTTTGGCAAAAATTATGACAATAATACCAAGTGTTGGTAGCTGGTTCAACTCCTTAAGAAACCAGTTTGTGTTAAACTGAACGCATGCACGATTCGAGGTCGCTGGATGAGCTAGTCCTCTGCTTTGAATGCACCTCCGGCAGTTCTGTCTGGAAACCTCTCCTTCATGCTTTAAAACCCCCCTTAGAAGGCATGCACTGACAGAAACCTTCTCAGATTCCCAGATGTAAGAGGAATCATTTCTTCTTCTGGGCCACCTGTGCTGTCATATCTTCCCATATTACAGTGTAATATAACTATGTGCTCGTCCTTCTTCCCAGCAAGCAGAGCAACTCCTAGAAACCAAGGGCTATTTCACTCGCTGCCCTAGGGCTTGGCACATGGCTTTCAAGAGATGGACTTGAATGAGCAGACTGCATGTTTCCCATGTCCCTTGTTATATTCACCACACACCCACTAAACTCTGTGGCATCCACACCTGTGCCTCCTTTGCTGGGAAACACTGGGTTGCTGCACCATTACCAACTTCTCGTTCAGCTCCGTGGATCTCAGCGTTCAGACTTCTGATGTGTTTCCACAGGACCCGACTCCCAACTAAATGACACAGTCGAGGAAGCCTGTCCACATTCTGAATGGGATGCAACAAAAGCATCCCCTTCTTGAGTGATTTCAAACTCCAACACTAGTTTTGATTTGAAAAGGATATTGAATTCCTAATGCTATGGGCCCCTATGGGACCATTTTTCCATCAAGGACTTGGATGGAGGTGACTGTTGGCAGCCGATAAAGATGTGTATTTGGTGCTTGGCAGCTGCCTGACCCACGCCTTCTGTCCCTTGATCAGCAGGGACCTTGTATTGAGTGGCAGATGCGGGCAAAGCAGCAGCGACTTGGTTATGCTGCAACCTGTGTCATCTGGCTGTGTTTACAGTCAGCCCAGCTTGCAGGCAGTCAGTAGCTATGACACTTGGGGAACCAGGGTTGTTTTCCTAGTCAATATACGTTACTTCCTGGCAAAATAGAAAGAACACTATAGACACAACACTGAGAGAGATTTCCAGGTCCATTGCTCTGCAGTTCTGTGACTTTCCCCTGAAAAATAACCTCCCTTGACCTCGCTTCCCTGTTTGAAAGCAATTAACTACCCTGTGTATTTCCCCTTGGACAGGAAGAGGTTTTAACAATTAAATGCAATGATGGACTTAAACTCTAGGGTAGTATACAAATATTAGCCAACACTTTTTAATATTTTCTATGTGCTATACATGATGCTAAATGTTCTACATATATTGAATCCTTTCATCTTACAAGCAATCTTGTGAGCAAAATACTATCAGACCCATTTTAAATGTGAAAAAATAAAAGCACAAAGAATATTTAGGGAACTTGCTATGATTACAGAGACAGTAATGGCAAGATTGAGGATCTGAGACCACGTCCTTAACCATTTGGGTAAGGGGCTATACCAAACATCCTAGGAAATATGTTTCTGTTGCTTTAGATATTTTTTAATACTACTCATCAAACCAAGACATTGGCACCTTGTTCATGCTTCTATAAAGGCATTTACCATTTTGGTATAATTTGGTGCTTATGTGCTTGTCTCACTTGAGTGAGCTCCTTGAAGGTGAGAATGATATTGTGGTCATTTGTAATAGTCCCAGCATGAAGCACTGGATCCAGCATATTGTAGATAGGCACATCAACCTCTAGAGATTTGTGGGCTGGGTAGATGGTAGAGAAGTAAAGGAAGGGCAGAAAATGGATGGATGGATGGATGGATGGATGGATGGATGGATGCATGGATGGATGGAAGGATGGGTGGATGAATAGATGAAGAGATGATTAAATAAATCCCAATTTGTTAGTTTTGTAGAGTAGTATCTGATCATTTTAAAACTATAATTGCGTATTTTCTCTATCCTCACTAAGTTGTCTTGATAATTTTAAATTATCTTCTACTTTACATCTTCAAGAACCACTTGCTATTCTCAATGTCTAAAAAAAAATCCATAAGATTTGAAAAGGACACAAGAAATGGAGCTGACCCAGCGAAGGAGAATGGATTGTTGCTGTATCTCGGCAGGACTGATTCTGTAACTTTGCTTTGTATTTTAGGCACTCGCATGCTCGTCTTCTTTGAGCACTCTGAAAATGAGAGTTTTGTCTTGTACATCTTTAAATCCTGAGTACACTTCCTGAATTTCCAAGCAGGCATGCAATAAATGTCAAGGCAAACTGGTGAGTCAGCCATGCCCCCAACCTCTCCTCGTGCGCCCTCTTTTCCGGTCATATCCAGCAGGTATCTCTACACGTGCTCTTGCCCTCCTTCCTAGGAAAGGGTCAACTGGTTTGTCTTCTAGTGCACATGTAAGCATTAAGCTAACCTTGATTTTTGTATGCAAAGAGTTTCCTGTCCAATGGAAGAATTGTACTTCACTTGAGACATGAGCAAATCTCCCTCTTGGGAAAGCCCCACAGAGTTGCTCCAAAAGCCCCAAGCTGCCAAAACAAGTATGATCCTATAGCAGAAGGTTCATACCTCTCATGAGAAGACTAGACATCTTCTCTGTCTGTCTTTGCCTGTTGTTCAGACCCATGCCCTTTTCCTTACTGTCCTTAAGTTTCTTCTCTCTGAGAATATGGAGTGGGGTGGGGGTGGGGGGTGGTTACCAAGGTTACTGGAGCAGAATGGGAAAAAAAGGGAGGGGAGGAGAGGCCAGATAAATTGTATTGACCGATACTTATCAAGTGCTTATGTCCCAGTTATTGGCTATTGTCTCTCAGCTTCACATCCACACTTTTATGCTCTACTTTAAGGCTGAGGCTGAGACTACAAACTATATTTCCATTTTGTCAACTGCTTCCTTTTATGCTCCACCAACAGGGGTCACTAGAGAAAGCCTGAAAAGATGGATGGCGAAGAAGGGACAAACTCCTGTCTGTGTCACATCATCAAAAGCTCTTCACCCGGGCAGCTCCAGCTTGTTTCGCTATCCAGTTCGCTTTTCCCTCCACACTCAGGATTAACCTCATTGTGCTCACCAAGAAATACTATAAAACCTCTGGCTGGCCAGTCTCCCCTCCCCAGACACTTGGGGCCCCAGTCCCTCCTCCACGCTTCCAAGTTCTGACAATCCCACCTTTTCCCTCCATTTTTCCTGGGGCCTATTCCTGTGCTGCTTCAGTGTTTTGCTCTGTTTTGGAATGGGTTTTGCCTGTTTTGTCCTCCAATCCTTATTTACCCAATTCTCTATGTTAAATTCTATGTTAAAATATCAGTAATGATTGTTGCTTTCCTGAATCAACCCTAACTGATTCAGTGTACTATGCACCACACACGAGACTATGCAAATGCAAATGATTGAGTTTGCCCTTTACCAAAAACAACAACAACAACAACAACAACAACAAAAACCTATAGGAGCATGAGCCTTTTGGCTGTGGACACAGAGATATTAAGTTCTTGCCCAGGCTCACACAAGCTCAAATTGTGGTGCTGGAAGCTTCTAACTCCAATGCAGCCTTGTCTAAAAATATCTATTTCCATGAGACTTAAGGTTCATAGAGTAAATTCACATCATTAACACCAAGGCACTTCTTAGATCCAAAAATATATGCAAAAATCCTTAAATAAAGAAGTGCATTGTAGTCACTCTCTGCCCACAGATACAAATCACATCGAGATTTATTATCAACAGGTGACTGCAATATAGAAGTGACATACAATTGTACCTGGGACACTTAAGACCAACACAGTGATCCCAAGTTATTTCCCACCTACACAGCTAAAAAGGAATCGAATTTCAATTGAGAAATGATTATGTCTTTCCCCAAAGTTTCAGGCGAAAACAGCAAATAAAGCCCATGCATGGTGTTGGCTGGCAGCCACCCCAACCATCACATTTCCTTTTTCTTTCATAATAGATAGTGCCCAGTCTCTCTGGGGCTGCCAATCTCTCTTCCCTGTGCGTCCCCCTATCTCCCAGTCTCCTGCAGTAGCTTTCATTCTCTCTTTTTATTATTTTTGTCTCCCCGTCTCTCTCCTCTATAAGTAAAATAAATCCTTGGAAGACAGCTTAATCCTTTGAGGGAAAGATTTGGTCAACTTTTTGAACTTGAGACAGGAAAATATTCCCAATACTGATTTCCTCATCAAAAAGTAACCCAAAAGTATCTGAAGCCCTAGTAATTTCTCTTATTTGTTTGATTGTTTGATTGTTACTCTTACTAAGATCAATGGACCTTGGAAGATGTTTTTATTTTCTTCTACAGAAAGAACTATAATTGACCATACTTTTACCTTTATCTAAGTTCTATCTCATTTCCAATTATTAAAAACCACAATAATGTGTCTCACGCATCTCTTTCTAATTTCTTACATTTGGTTTTGATAGTCCTTTCTAATCAGGTTGGGGTACTTGGATTTGGCTTTCTACCCAGTATGGCTTTTTCTCATTGTGATCTGAAATACATCCATTTTAAAGGGGGCCTGATGATATCTCGGGAAAGAAGAAAATGGCATAACTTCTTGTTTAAAGAAAATGTTATCACCACAAGTTGAAATTACTCTTGAGGAGAGCCTGGAAGAGGGTAGCTATTTTGTCATACCTTAACAGGGACCTTCTTTCTGTTTGACAGGGACATTCTGGGGAGCCACAGTGGGGGAATCAGCAGCAGCCTCAACTAGCAACCCCATCATTGCAGGTGACGCGAAGGGCCCTTGTGAGGGAGCCGAGTGTGGCATAAGGGCAGCAAGACCAACCTGAGTGTGAACACCAGCACTGCATTCTATTTGCCCTCCCAGAGCCCAAGCTGTCTCATTTTTTCTCATTTTATAAAACATAGATAATTCCTACCTCCTGAAATTAGTAAGAGGGAGGCAACATTCATACTAATATTCCGAAGAGTGGCAAATACCACATTAGATGCTCATGGTGAGCACGTTGAATCCAAGCAATCTCTCAAGTTGGTTATTAGTTGGCATCTTTTATTTTACACATGAGGAAACAGGGAACTAATTAAGTTTCCCAAGGTTCCAAAACCAGTGGATAGTCAACCCAGCCTTCATCAAATTGCCTACCCCAAAGGTATACCTTTCCCATGAACCACCTGTCTCCCAGAAAAAGAATGCATGGATTCATAGCAGACAGGCTGAGTGGCAACGAGATGGAAAGCCATTTTCCAGAATTCTTTAAATCATACCCCATATCCCCTGCGAGGGCTTGACCTCATGGCAGGAGAAGACTGCGGAAGGAGAGAAGAGGGAGACACAGAGTCAGCAGCAGAAAGGAACTCTCAAATGGTGGGGAGTGGGGCAGGCATCAGAAAAATTCAGTGGAAAACCTTGCCTTCACTTGCATCCATGAAGCGCATCGCCCACGCACATCTTGTTATATAATATCGTTGGGGTGCGACCAATATATGACTTTCTTCTCCCTTAAAGATTCTGGTCCAGCTGGGAAGTAGACTCAGGAGCTTAGCAGGAATTCAAATTCAGTTTTTGCTTTATTAGTGGTAAAGCTAAATTGTAGAATGATGCTTGGACTCAAGGCCAAAGTAGGCTTCTGGAATGACTTTTTTCTTTTCTTCCCCCACAATCTCCTGCTGATCTATTTCTAGAGGAAACAACGTTGTTAGGCCATGCAAAAGAATTGCTTTCAACACTTTGGCCTGAGCCCTAATTCTTCCTTGAAATGGAAGAAATATTAATGTACTTGTTTATTTTAGGGACTAAAATATCTCCAAAGGAAAGGGAAGATGATCCCTTCTCCAATTTTATTAACATAGTTTTTAAAAATGTTACAGCCTTATTTATTAAAACAGAATAGAACACTTTACTTTTGGAACATTATGATTAAATAGACTTGCCCAGGAACCTACCTTGCAAATGTAACATTGCTTCTAGGGGAAAATACATCCCACCTTCCAAAGGAGCCAACCCACAAAGGTTAGGAACACAATGCCTTTATCACAAAAAATATAGTACTATATTTTCACAGTACTTACTATTTCATAAGAGAGATTCAACTCTAAAACTTTCACTTTTAATTGGAATGAAAAAATTAAATGTCCTAAACTTTAGGGACCATTACAATGATGAGAAAAATCCAAATACCTTTGCCTCATTTTCCCTTCGTCACCTTCTCTGTACATAATACCCTCTGTTTACGTTTCTCCCCTTTCCAAAGGCCCCATTTTATAGACACAGAAGTGCTATTTTTAAAGACAAAAATACTTGTAGATGCGATGTGAATTCATTTTGTTAAAGGTCTGCGAAGCTAAGTGCTTGCAGGGTCCAGGGAGAAAGAATTTACCAAGTAATTCCCCCAAAGAGCTAATTTGCTACATTCTATTTTTAGAGATGAGTATCTTCACTTTGGCTAGGGGTGGAATAGGATCCATTTGTTTCTGCCTCACTGTGCACACAAGAAACTAGCCCCAGATTGAAATTTGATTGTCATGTGAAACAGTTCGTTCAACAAACATTCCCTGAGAATTTAGTGTTCCAGGAAAGGAACTACCTTGGTAACTATTAATATTACATGGATTCAAGTTGGTAAACTCAGTATCAGTAGAGATGATCCATCTAACACTCCTGCTTCCCAGTTCTTCTGCTCCCACGACAGTTTTGCCCTCCTTCCCGTCTTGGCCACCCATTCCGTTGCCACTTAGCTACCCCTCTATAATAGCAGCTTTAAGATGGTCACACTTCCTACAACTTCTATCCCACTCTCTCTTGCTATTCTCACTTTCCAACAGTCTCTCCACCTCACCCAGGTTAAAATTCACTCCATCTTCTTATTGTCCCTTACCCCTTTGCTCTCATTTAACCTAAAATCTGTAACCTATCATTGTTATATCCCCTACCTGTGCTCCCAACTTTTCTCTCCCTCACCCTTCCTGAAAAAAAAAACTATCTTTAAAGCCAATTCTCCACCTATTCTGTGCCTACAGACATGGCTGGAGGAAAACACATATAGTTCACTGTCTCATGGAGTCATATCTGAGCATTTATGTATTAAAATATTACACATGTTACTTTATCTTAAGTTGTTTTTCTTTAATTCCTCCTTTTGATATACCGGGGCGTGACATTGACTTGTTTTTGAAATTGTATTGTGGATGGACTACATTACATCTTCAGTAAAGTGAAGACTGGGTTATGAAATATTTGTTCCAAAAAGAAGGCATAAGGTAGTAAATCACTGGCTTTGGGCAGTTGACCGTGGATCCAGGGGCACCCTAATGTCTGGTCACTCATATATGATTATGATCTATATAAAAACTAGTTACAATTGCTCACAAACTCACTGATTCATTTCTTCTCTCATGGATCTCTCTAACTCGACCAAGGTTTCTCAACATTCATTAATCCAGGACTTTTTCTGACTAACATGAAATCTCTCTCTCTCTCTCCCTCTCTCTCTCTCTCTCACCAGGTTTTGCCGTGAGAACCTCTTCTACCCCCAGCAGAAGGCCACCCTTTCTAGCCTCTTCGCCAGACAGTAGACGGCAAGCTCCTGAGGGACTCAAGAGCCTGGTGTGTCTCCAACCCCATCTGTTCCCCTAAAGTGCCTAGGAGATGGCTGAGAACTTCATGTATATTTTGTTTATGTCTTCCATGTTGACTTCATAAAGCAGAAGGAGATAGTACCTAAGCTTACTATCGACTTGTTTAAATTTCTGACTCACTTCTTTCTAATTTGCAGGTAGACTCTTTACCTCATCACCTCCCCCCACACACCTACAGAAACCCAAGAAACCTATGAATTCTCCCACACTACAAACATTATCACATTAAATGTGATTTCTGTACAAAACCAAGTTAATTGCCTAGAAATACTCAGGGAGGGTTATTAACATTTTTTATAACAGTAGTTTACAAAGCATCTTTACATGTGAAGAGGACTAACATTTATTACACCTCTGCACAATTTCTCCCAATGCTCACAACAGGTTCCTAAGGCAGCTATTATTCTTCCCCAGGTGAGAAAATTAAGCAAGAATGAATATTATGAAAGTCAAGGTCACACCCTGCCAAATGGCAGAGCCGGGTCCCTACAGGCTGAGTCCAGTGCACTCTCTGCTACATCCCAACTGATAATAGCTGTACAAAGGCAATGTGGCCTCCAGCAATTACTTACTTCTTAAACCTCACTTTTCCCATCTGTCAAATGGGGGTGGCCCAATCACCAACATCACAGGGTTGTGCAGATCCTGAGCTACAACAAATAAAGGGTTGGGTGCACACCTGGCGTAGAGTAAGCACTATTACTATTGAGCAGCCTCCTAAAACAGAAACACAGACTGGTAATCACTGTTTCGTGGCCTCTACCATTTTCTGCAGGAGGGGTTTCCATGTGCTCAGGACAGTGAGGAGACGGCTAACACACCCAGGGGAGATTCAGCCGTGACAAAGACGGGAAACAAGAACTAAACGGCCTGTGTGCTGTGTGTCTCCTGTAACAACCTGTTTTGTATCGCCCATGAAAGGGGCTTCCAAAGCTTGGTGATATTTAGCATCTATGTCCTCATTCATTTATGTTTCTGACTCCCAAAAACGGGCCGTGAAAACCCACCCGACGGGAAGTGCCCGCATTGCCTACGCTGAAGAAGCGAGATATTTCGATCGGGTTTTGTTCGCATCCTGGGCGGCGGAGGGGAACCACAGAATGGAAGGGATCTTAGTGATTACATTGCATCCCACCCCCATTTTACCGAGAAGGAAACTGAGGCATGGAGAGGGAAGTGGCTTGTTATCGCGAGTATGCCCTCCAAAGCTCTGTGAAGTAGACACGGTCCTCCCTGCGCAAGGCCTCTTCCTGCTACCCGAGGTCCAGGCAATACCGCAGCCGTGGCAACCTCAGGTCCTGGCCCTCGTACCTCCCCGCCCGGCACCCGTTACCGTCAGCCGGAAATCCCTCTCTCCGTGGTGTCCCTTAGTCTGTTTGCAGCTTGTCCATCCAGCTCAGCTCAAGCTGCCATTAGCTCTCATCGAGACGCTGTCACCAGGCTAAACTGGCCTCCCTGCTTCTACGCTCTCCTTCTTGCAGACTGACTTCATTTTGGGGCTGTGAATCAGACCATAACACTCTTTAAGAGCCTGTGATGTCTTCCTGACATAGTTGTGATAAAACCCAGACCCCTCGCAGGCCTGCAAAATCTGGCCCTACCTGCTTCTCATCTCACCTCCTTCCATTCCCCCTGCTCAGTGTCCCTTCCACCCTGGTCATTCTTCGGCTCCTCAGCCACTCGGGGTTTGGCACTGGCTTTTCCTCCCTGGAATTCTTGCCCTTGGGTCTTTGCAGAGGTAGTTCCTCAGCATTGAGGTCCCAAGCCAAGGCCACTGCATCAGAGTCTTCCCATTGCCGTAGAATTACTGCCTCCCCATGTTCTGGGTATTTCTCCGACAACATTTCCAACCGTCTTGAATTACTGTGTTTGTGCATTTATTGTCTGTCTCTACCACTAGGGAAGGAATAGGGTCTTATTTCCAATCATCTTCAGAGCCTGGCATAGTGCGTGGAGCAGAGTTAGTGCTCAATAAATATTTGCTGAAAAGAGAAATGAAACAGTATCCCACCCTGAAGAGCAACCCTCTCGACCAGTATTTTCAAGAAAACACAAAATGGCCGTCAATATGTATGTCAGTTCTCCTCCACATCTCTGCTGTCTACCGACTGTCAGCTGGGGTTTCCCCTGATACTCCTAATTTATTGGCCTCATCATACAGGCTTCATGCATCGCTTTCCTCCAAGTGACTCACTGTTCAGCCCACTCCTTGTCTGAGACTTTGGTTTTAATCTACTCACCACACTGAGATTTAAGTTCTTTTGGCCAGAGGTGCTCTCTAACCAACATCAAAATAATTATCTTCTCTTAGGCTGGCAAAACAGAGCCCACATCTCAAGGTGACCCCAGAGGGGAGGGGGACAGGCATCTGAGCAGGGAGTCATGAGTCTTAGGGTCTCATTTCCTCTGAGAAGTGGCCTAACAATTAGTCAATGTCTCCTTATCTTCTGAAGTATACTGAATGCTCTCTGAGATCACTTCCAAGTCTAAAGTTACAATCATTCATTCACCAAAGACAGGTATTTACACTATGCCTCTGTGCCAAGCGCTGTCAAGGGGGTGGGAAACTGGTCTTGAAAAAAAAAAATAGCTGAGAACATCTTAGCCTTCAGGAAGCTTATGTGATGCTCTAGAACAAAGGTGTCCAACCTGCAGCTTATGGGCCACATGCAGCTCAGTGTGGCTATGAATGTGGCCCAACACAAAATCGTAAATTTACTTAAAACATTATGAGATTTGTGTGTGTGATTACGTGTCACAGTGCATTTAATGTGTGGCTCCAGGCAACTCTTCTTCTTTCAGTGTGCCCGAGACACCGAAAGGCTGGACACCTGCTCTAGAGCATAGCCTGCTATTTGATTATCAAATGACTTGATGATCAAATGATTTGATATTACAAATGGCATATTTTAATGACAGCAGAGTGAATGTCTGAAGTACTTCCACTCTAGGTTGAGTCTTCACCTTCCAGCCTTATAATATACTTTTCTCCCACAAGTGAAAGAAACCCTACTCCCTGATTCTTCTCCTGTTTCTGCCGAGTGCTTGGCCTACCCAGTGTTTTGACTCTCTCATGTTCTTTCCTCCCCACAAAATGCTCCCAATCAAATGCGACAGGAGTCAGCAACACAAGTGAAGCTGTGCTATATCTGTGAAGACCAAACATGGACTAGGGTTCAGGAGTGTAGCAATAATCCTTACTCACTTGTCATGAGATCATGTCTCTTCTCAGGATCTCAGTTTCCTTATCTATAAAATAGAACGTGGGGGCCATGAGAATGTGCCTTTCTGATCTCCCACCGCACAGGGTATAGCTGACCAAGGGTCCCAATTGTGCTGTCTTAAATCCATCACCACATTGGCGCCATCAGCCAAAGACTCTGTGTGACCTGACTACTTCTAGGGGAAGCAGATGCATTTCTTGGAGATGTAGGACTCCTCTGGCCAGTGACTTTGGCCCAAAGACTCTCCACCAGCTTTGCTAAAACTTCCTTCAAACTGCACATCAATCAAAGACTTTTGCTACCCAAGCTTTATCTCTCCTCCACCAGAGTGAAACATGCATCATGGTCTGATGGCTTCTCCATTCTTCACTGTTCTTTCTCCATTTTCCTTCAAGGATGGTTTCCATAATGAATCTCTTCATATTTCATTTCATCTTAGTATCTGCCTCTTTAAGGACCTGAACTAACACATTGGGACAGTGGTGCCCTCAGATGTTGTTGTGAGAATGGTGTCGGTGAGAATGTCTCACACAGTATGTAAGGTTTTATAAAGCATAAAGCATCATAGGAAAGAGATAGCACCATTCGTTCATTTACACAGCAGCTAGGTACTAGGCATCTCCCATGAGCTGGGGTCTGAGCAAAGAATCTGGAGACACAAAAGAATGACATTCTTTCTGGGGCAGACCACACACTAGAGCTGTCCAGATCCCTCATGACTTTACACTTAGATAATATTACATTTTGCTAGGGGAATGGGGTGGGGGAAGTAAGAAGGAAAGATGAAGAAGGCAGGGGTGAAAGAAGCAGCCATCATTCCAAGGCACTGCGAGTGTTAGATTGTGGCTGTGTGAGTGTACGTGAAAGTTTTTTAAATTGCTCTTGACTCCAGGCCGCTGGATGCTCCCCTCCTGCCGGCGCCTCGTAGCATCAGGGCAGCTCGTTGGCATGCAACGGTTGTAACGCTTGTGCAGGGAAACTCTTCAACTGTTGTCACCATTTCGTGGCCCAGAATATTCAGCTCAACCGCAGGCCTCCAGGAGAATATGCTCTATGTTGTAATTTTCCAAAGGCGACGTGATTATAAAACCCAAGCAGATGGAAAGACGATCACCGTGGACGGGGAAAGCTGTTAGCAGTTTCCATTTGTAGACAAAACCATTATTTTTGAAAAGATTGCTGCCAGAATTTGATGAATCTGGTACTCTTTGCACCCTCTGCTTTGCAGAAAGCCCTGTAACTCTGTTAGATGTTGCAAACAGTTGCAGGATACTATTTTTATGCATTTGTTTATGTCGAAGGCATTGACGCATAGAGTTTCACATTTAGCTTGCTGTGAATCTCTAAACTGCCATTAATGTATAGTTCTCAACCCTGAAAATTGGCCTTCAAAATAAATAGCTCTGCAATCATCTTTTATTTAAAATACTACTGCACCCCATCACTCTATGTCAAGGCCCAGCTTGTTTATGGGAGTGCTTGATTACATAATTACATATTAGAAATAATTTGCAAGGAAAATTGATTGGGGTGCTGTACAGCAAGGATTTCATTAGAAATAACCCTGTCTGTAGCTGCGGGAGTGGAGCACCCAGTTAGAAATGACACAACAACTTCGGGAACCTGTCCCCATCTTGTTTATTTCTTGACATAGGAAGGAGTAGTTGCCCAAGGAGCAATGACAGACAGAACTATTGGCCTTGAGTAACTGTCATCTACAAATCAAACTTTAGGCAGCATTATGCACAACTGAAAAGAGCGCTCCACAAGGATTCATGAGGCTCAAGTTCTAGCTTCAACCATGCAGGTAACTTCCGGGCACATTGCTCAGCCTCCTCAAGCCTTCACCTCTCCATCAATAAAATGAGAATGCCACACCAGCAGGCTGCTGCCACGGATAGGCGGGCAATGTCCACACAGATGCATGGGAATGGAGCAGAATGGCAAGGCTCAGATGAGCATCACTCCGAGCTGGAATATTGGTAGAGATGGATGGGTTATCACAGGATGGCCCTTCATACATGGCAACAGGAGCATTAGGACTGTGCCCACTCAGCTTCCATGTCTCTGCAGAGTTTATATAGTGAGGCTCTCCATTCCTCTCTGCCACGCCTTCCTGTCTCCATGTTCCCATCCCCACCCTGTGACCATTTTTTTCCATGATGTTTGCCAATAAAAAGATTTTTTCTGAAAAAAAAAATGCATCCAAATCTTCCTGTGGCAAATGATTGCAGCCTTTGTTTCTAATTCCGCCAAAGATTATTTGTGTCTTATATAATCTGGGAAAGAGGAAAGCACACCAGTTAACAATATTATCATTCCATGGAAATAAAATAATGACAACAATAATAGTAATGATATCTATCCTTCCAACAGTGTTGGATTCTCCAGAGAAACAAAGGTCATAAAAGGAGGATTGTTGTAGCTAAAGAAATGCTTATCTGGTTTAAAGGCTTTTTAAAAGTAACCTTTTCTCTGTTTTATTTTTCATTCCTCTAGTAACTCATATTCATTGAAAATATGCATATGAGCAAAATAAAAGAGGGGAAAGAATAAGAATATAAGAAGGAGGAGGAGAACGAGAAGAGAGGAGAAGAGAGAGAAGAGGGGAGGGGAGGGAAAGGAGAGGAGGGGAGGGGACAGGCATTCATAATCCCTCCATCCAAAAAGAACTTCTATTAACATTTTATGGCATCTTCTTATATTTTTTCCCATGAATTAGCAATAAAAATTTACAAGAGTGGAATCACATTGTACGTAGTGTATTATTACCTGTATTTTTAACTCAACTACACATCATAACTTCCCATGTTATATTTCTTTGCACCATTTTGAACAGTTGTGTTGTAACCCATTGCATACATGCACCAACCTCCATAAACATGCTGGAGACTCCTTTAACACCATACATTTGCATATTTCCTTACTCATTTCCAGTTCCCTGGCATTGTTCAGGGAATATCGCTACCATGATGAGGTCAAAACATAACAGCTGTAACCAGACCAAAGACTGAAAACAAACATGTTGAGCAAAGTTGCAAACGAGGCCTTTCCTTGTCAACTCTCTTATCTTTTCTACCAAGTTACAGCCTCTTCCAAACTGCTGCCTGCACTTGCTCTGTCACAGCTGGGAGCTTCCTGAGGGCAGCTGTGATGCTCCACGTGCCTCCTCAACACCAGTGCCCATCCTAGGGACCAGCACTTAGTACACCTTGATAAACAACTGTTGAAGTTGACTAAACTAAACCTTTCTCCACTCATGAGGAAATTCCTACTCATCTCGGAAGTTCCAAGTCAAAATTCTACGACTACATTGTTTGTGTTTCCTTCCAAAGTAACCCTGCAATATTTTATTCCTGTGTTTTAGTATTTATCACAATGTGGGTTTTTTGCAACTAATATAAAGTCATGCACAGTGATGGCACTTAATGAATGTGAATCGAATTCAATTGAATTGAATTGAACTGAACCGAATTGGCATTAAGATTTACAGCAGCAGAAAAGAATAAATAGCTACCTCTTTATCTCTAGTTTGAACATTAATGATCTGACTGAAGCCCAATGATGGATGAGCACTGCATACACTATTCCCCCTTTCTCACCTCTCAAAACTGAAAGTGCTGACACTTCTTATGCCCTGTTGATTCTTTTTCATCTTACAAAGAATAAGGTCAGACACGGTTTACTTGCAATGATTGTATCGATCTTAATTCTTGAGATGCAATTGAATCTTTGCCTGGCAAGCGAATTGTCATTGACTTGTACTTGGAAGGCAGATAATGATGATAAGACACTTTGGAAAAGTCAAGTCTCAGTGTTTCAATGTGACCAACCCAGTGAGCTGAAATTTTTACCCTAGCAGAGCTGACCCTCATCACCTTCCTGGATGGGCTCTTTCATGTCACTTCCAAAAGAGTTTTATACAAACACAGATTTGAGCAGTAAGCAAAAGAATATTAAATACATATACTTATCCCCATTTTACAGAAAAGAAAATCAAGGCTTAGAAAAGATATGGAGTAAACTGGAAATAACAGAGCTGGTAAGAGTCTCATGCCACACCCTTGCACTTTCTACTCTATCTGGCTACTCTGTGATTTGGCTTTTGTGAGATGAAGCTGTCCATAAACACTGCTCTCCACAGTATCCCTTGTAACCCTCATGACTCCCCAGCTGCTGGGGGGTGCTGGCAGCGGATGGCTCACAGCTGAGTTTTTCCCCATGACCTTCAGCATAACTGAGCTGCCTCACCCCATGTCACACTCAGGGACAGCCACATTCAGCCACTGAGAGATGTAGGAGATATACATCCAGCTGCCATCAAGGTATGGGGTGAAACTCCCCATGAAATCATTGAAGACCTCTATTGTAAGTGCACTAGCTCTTCATCTGACCTCACTGCTCTCTGTTGTTCCCCAAAATACTCCTCAATAAACTCCTTATCTGTACATCTTTATCCCAGAGTATTTCCCAGGGAATACCACCTGAGATAGTTAGTGCTAGGAGTGGCCTGAAGAACACATTCTACACTGGGATTTTGGGACTGGCTCCCCTGCCAGCTGGTTGACAATGAAGACTTCATCACAAGGGTAGATGAAGTACTAATAGCCGTAGGCACATTGTAGCTGCTGTTGTTACAATTTCACTGCGGGGGTGGGGGGGAACTAAGACATAAGGTCAGTGGACAGACATGAACTAGCAAGGGTAATAGCTCAAGTGTTGCAGATGTTTAAGAAAAGCAATGATTATAAGGATTATGGAAGTGGATGTCTTTGGCTGGAGGGTACATTCGAGAAATAGATGAAGAGCTGAAGATGCACAGTCACAGATTTAAGGCAAAGTGCAAAACCCAGAGTGTCTCATTGGCAAGCCTGTAGGACAGAAAATCTTCTGCAGCCAGAGAACAGGAAAAAAAATAAACAAACTAAGAATCAGAGGAAAGATTTAGGTATAGGGTTGATGGGGACATAAGGATAAAGAATTCAGAGAATATTGAATTCTCAATCGTAGTAAGTCTGTTCCGCCTTGATCAGAGGCCTGATTAGATGCGGGATGGAGAACGTGGCATCGAAGTCTTTAGAAACCCTAAATATGCAGATTCTCTGACCTCTGTAGACCTGGAGAAGTGTCCCATTTCTCCACATGAAAGCCTCATTCCCTTCTACTTGTTTAAAAGTGATGTAAAGGTCTCTGTCTTGCCAGATAACATGAGCCTGCCCCCGCCTGCCAGGTCTGTCTCCATCTCTTTGTCTGGTCACCAGACTAATTACTAGGGTCAAATCACAATATCACCCAGCCAGGGAAGTGCTTGGGCTGCTGGGGAAGCCAAGGGGCTCTATTGCAAAGGAGCTGCAAGATGTGGTCAACATGGACAAGCAGTTTTGGGGGGGGATATGTACAGAATTGGATCCTGAGGGCACTGGATCAAGGCAGGAATGGGGAATACATAAAGTAAGGTAAGGGAGATTTGGTTGATGTGGGAACCTGCTCTGTAATACAGGATTTTGCCAAGACTAGGACAAGTCTCAGGGTCCATGGTAGATTCTCAACTTCCTCTATGAGCATCTGAGATGCCACATGTAACTAAGATGAAAGTTACAGCAGCTTTTCAAAGTATTAATTTAATAATGAAGATCTGGGCTATAAAACAAGATGCAACCTGTCTAAAGATTAAGAGGAAGTCTAAATGGCTGAATGGTAGTAAGACCAAGGACAGACCAAGAAATCAGCCAAGAGAAGATTTAAACCATCCCATGGACAAGAAGTTGTCAGAAACTTTAAAGAAATCTGATTCTCACACCTTCATCAGTCAAGTTCAGATTAGAACAATCCAGGAGCAGTAAAATAACAACCCAGGAGCAGTAAAAAATCCAAGAGGAGTTTTAAAGATGAAAGAAAATTGTCTTTACCCAGCATTTAGGAGGAGTCAATTTAATTACCAGGAAGCTATAATTGTTTGTTTCCTCTTTTAACTGTTGACCAAATTTGTATGATTATAACTGTGTTAAGAAGTTAAAAAGCAATTAGTTAACTAGTTGATTAATTAAATATTCTATTGGATAGATATAGAAATAAAGGTTGCAAAGTGAAGCAAGTTGAATAGGTACTTTGACCCAGCAATCCCGCTTCTGAAAATGTAATCTACAAATATCTTACAGATACCCCTGCCCATGTGTGCACTCACACGTACACAAGGATATCCACTGCAGCATTGCATGCATTGGTGGGGGAAGGGTAAAACGACATTAATCTATGGGAAAAATTAAACAAAGTATGCCACATCAATACAATTAAATATTAGTCAACCATCCCTTTAAGAAAGCGTGTTATTGAGTTAGATCATTGATTGTGTGGAAGGACCAAGATACAGTTTTAACTGGGAAAAAAATGTGCAGAACCATGTACCTTTCAGTCTCAATTCTGTTTCAAATTATATGTACATGTTTTACATAAATTTTCACAGAAAGTTTCCAGAATACAAACTAAATTAATGCTTATGTTAATCCTGACCTCTTCTCCAGTAGAGGAGGAACTTCACTTCTCAATGGGAAGAAGACTCATATTTTAACTTTTAGAATTTTGTACCATTTGCAGTTTAAAGGTTTCATCTTATTCACTTATTAGGTTATCTTTAAATAAGAGGAAAGAGTATGCTTTTGAAAAAAAAGGAAAACAAAGAAATCCAAAGTCATTTGAAATGGTACAATAGAATTTTGAATAGCATCGGAAGTAAGTCTTGTGGCTGAGCAAGGTAAGCAAAGCCTAGCAAATGAGCCCTAAAGTTCAAACTCATAACAAGGAATCAGGTAACCAGCAGTCACTGACCTTGACAGATAAACACTGTCTGCAAGAAGTGTTGGTCTGAGCCTGATGACTGGGAACCACAGACTGAAACAAGAGAATTTTAGGGCATGTTCCCATGATGCTCAAGTGCCTGATGTGAACAAAGCACCCAGATAAAGACCTAGCCACTCTCTGCCCTCAGGACACACTGTCTCAGTCTCAAGATGCAATATGGACTGTTGACTGATTTTTAAAATGTCCATGGGGGCCTCTAGAATGGGGGAAATAGAGTCTTATATTCAAGTTGAGAGGTGGACATTGGCAATTAGAATTCCAGCACGTAATGGGGAGAATGACATCTTCAAGTTCTCATTTATAACAAAAATGGAATTTGAAAAGGGTTACTATTCCCCACAACCAATTTTACCGGTGCCATGTTTAGTGCTTACGTACCCAGACAGGATCAGCATAATGTAACAGGAATGCCAACTAATTTGGGATCAAGAAGAGCTAGGGTCAAGCCTCAGGTATAATAATGTTTAGTTAAGTCACTTAAATTTTAGGACTTAATTATTTTTATCTACCCTAAAAATGAAAGATGACTTAGGTATGAATTAGAAAGCACAGGAGTCCAATATTCATGTCCACTTACAGAATGTTTTATCTACCCTAAAAATGAAAGATGACTTAGGTATGAATTAGAAAGCACAGGAGTCCAATATTCATGTCCACTTACAGAATGAGACAGATCACAAACAAATATTTACATGTGTGCCTGTGCATCCACATCCACTATCAACAAAATGTTACACTGTTCTATTTTTTTTAATATTTTATTTATTTATTTCCAGAGGGAGTGGGAGGAAAGGAGAGAGAGGGAGAGAAACATCAATGTGTGGTTGCTTCTGACACACACCCCCCCCCCACACTGGGCACCTGACAGTCAGCCCAGGCATGTGCCCTATACTGGGAATTGAACCAACGACCCTTTGGTTTGCAGGCTGGCACTCAATCCACTGAGTCACACCAGCCAGGGCAAAATGTTACATTGTTCTTAAACTCCACAACACCTGCTCACAGACTCTTGGTGAGAATATCTAACACTACATTATCTGTTCCTTCTTACAGAACATATGATGTCAATGTTTGATTAGAATGACGTATTAACCCTCTACCCCCTTATATACCAAAGACATATTTCATAAATTCATAGTTCTTTCCCCAAAGTATAAGTAATCACCTCATTTTTGATACCACATAATGGCTAGTGATAGTAGCAACTTCTTTTTGAGGGCTTACCTATCTATAACTTTTTACAAATCCCCTTCCCTATACACATGGCTAATAAAGGTAGAACCTGGACTGGAACCCAGTATGTGCAGCTAAAAAGCCCATTTCTTTTCACAGCATCCACTTGGTCAGGTAGATGCCTGAAGGCTGATCAATTTCCCAGCACCTCTCAAATGTTTGCTCACAGACTGCAAGGTTCCTAACCACAGAGTTAATAACATTTTAATATGTTGCTTCTCTTTTGAGAGAGAATCCTAATGAAGCTGACTGAAGGAATATAAAAGAATGAGTGCTCTTTTACCATTCCAGGACTTCACTTAAATATCTGTCTTATGGGACATTTATTCTTCTATCCATCTTTTACTCAGTATTCCTATCAGCCTCAAGGCAATTACTTATGAATACATTTCTTTTTATTTTCTCTTGCATTACTTTCTGATGAAATTAAGTTTCACAGACTAAAATCTCTTATAACATTCATATTGCCTTTTCACATGCCATACTTGATTTTTCCCCTGAGTTTTACTAAATGATATTTATGCCCCATTTCTATTTCAAAGAAAAAATGTCACGATGCCTCTTCTAATCTGTAACACATCAGAGTGCCGTGCTTCTCTTCATGCCACGACCTTCCCATGCCCTCTCTCCACCTCACTTTACATACACTCTGCTAACCTTCAAGCTCCTACCCAAATAAAATGATCCTCAGTGAAAGACTCCATGAGGACCTCTACTGAAAACAAAAATAACTTCCTCCTTGTTTATTGAGTGAGGAGAATTATTTTTGACTCATCGTAAATGATGCTCATTGATAGGGAGAGAAAGGTCAAGAGTTGGCTTTGCTTCATACATGGCAAAGGCAGCCATGGCATTTGAGCACTCATGGCCGCTGCCAGGCTACTGGTCTACCCCAACGTCAAGAATGAAAAATCCCGCTCTTCTCTCACAGAGGACCCTCAAGCCCTGGATACCCACCCTTGCCACCCTCTCCATGAAGAAGAGGACAAAGGCTGCTCCACACAACCCATCTCTATCTATCAAGAGTAAGAGACTAAGGAGTAACTTCTCTGCAAGCAACACTTCCACACTGTAGCTCACAAGGAGAGGCACACACTTCCCTCTCACCTGTCCTTCCACCAGGAGAAAAGCTGTTGCTGTCTGAGCCGTTTCTCCCAGTTTTTCTTCTTCTGCCTGTGAGGAAGGGGCTAGGGACCCAGGGTGTGGATGGTCTATCCCAGAGACTACTCCGTCCAAAAGCAATGAAAAAACACTCAACACTCATGGCTTTGAAAAAGACTCATAGATATAGAGAACAGACTGATAGATGCCAGAGGGAGGAGAGTTGGGGGACTAAATGAAAAAGGTGATGGGACTGAGAAGTGCAGATTAGTAGTTACAGAATAGTCATGGGTTTGTTAATGATGGATGGAAAAACAAACAAAGGCGCGAAATAGAACCAGAGACATGGAAATAAGGAATAAATTGACAGTGGCCAGAGGGGAGGGAGGAGGAGGATAACAGGAGAAAAGGAGAAGTATCTAGTCAAAGAACATGTATAAAGTACCCATAGACATGGACAACAGGGTGGGGATTGACTGTGGGAACAGGGGGTGGGCAGGGCAGGGGAGAACAACAGGGGAAAAATTGGGACAACTGTAGTTCTGTAACTGAACAACAATAAAAATAAAAATAAACCAAGATGGCAGAGGAATGAATGAAAGTCACACAGATCTCCTCCCAGAACCAATCTGGAATTTCAACAAAATTGTGGAGAAATCACCTGGAACAAACAACTGAACAATAGTGAGAGAGGAGCCTTATAACGTCAGACAGACAGAAGAATCAGCTTTAGCACAACCTCTGTGGTAAGGAGTGCAGTCGACTCGAGAAGGTGGGTGGGGTGCCCATTGGCGGCAGCACCAGAAAGATATTGAAATGGCCAGTTGGATCCCCCTGAGAAGAATGAGGTCTAAACCATAAGTGGGGACCTCCAGCCTATAGCACCAGAGCCCAAAAAGTACACAGATAACAATCAGCTGGGAAAAGCGACAGGGTTGCTCTCTGCCAGAGACAGGTGGCTGGAGACACAAAGAGCCTTTTAAAGGGCCAATGCATAAATTTTTATTCGCAGCCACTTACCCTGGTCTCTGGCAAAGGCGGGGGTAGAGTGGGCTGAAGGCACTGGAGGAGAGACTGGGGAAGGAAGCTTTGGGGTGAGAACTGAGAGGTTAGCTGGTGGGAACCTGGTGCTGACTGATCCTTTATATGGCAGCAGCCATCTTGTTCAGGCAGACCACTCCCCTGAGCAGCGGCAACATGAGAGCACTCAATAACCCCACCCCCAGGAAGGACTTTGCTCTGCCCCCATGGTGTCTAAGCCTGACTGCTGAGTGAAGAGTGACTGGATTAACAAGTGAAGGAGACATCCATAGACAGTAGATTCCTGGAAGTCTCAAACAGACTGCCTAAGGTCAGACAGGGTCAACATCTGACATCATCAGAGGCAGATCTGGAAAGAAAAAACAGTGGTCTCATACCATAGAAGTTCACACTACAAAGTCAGGAAATCAAGACAGATCTATTTAAGAAGGAGAAGTGAGAAAGAAGAGTCTGACAAATAATGGGAAGACAAATAAAGCCCCCCGCCAATTGAAAGGAATGGAGGAATCCCCAGAAAGAGAACTAAATGAAATAGAGGCAAGTAAAGTATCAGATATTGAGTTCAAAGCAATAGCTTTAAGGAAGCTCAATGCACTCAGTGAGCTCAAAGAGAATTACAAAAAACTATAGGGAAACTACAAGGAACTTACTGCAAACTATATCAGCATGAAAAAGGACATAGAAACTACCAATAAGAGACAAGAGGAAATGAAGAATACAATTTCTGAATTGAAGAACACAGTGGAAGGAATCTAAAGCAGGCTAGATGAAGCAGAGGATTTGATCAGTGAGCTGGAGGATAAGGTAGGAAAAAAAGCTCCCAGAAAGAGCAAGAAAATGAAAAAAGACTCAAAAAGAATGAAGTGGCATTGAGGGAAATGCAGAACAAACTGAAACATAGTAAGATCCATATAATAGGGACACCAGAAGAAAAAGAAGAGGAGCAAGGGAAAGAGAACCTGTTTGAAAAAGTAATGATGGAAAACCTCCCTAATTGGAGGAGAGAAAAAGTCACACAAGTCCAGGAAGCACTGAAGGTCCCCAGTGAGGCCCACTCCAAGACACATCATAATTCAAATGGCAAATATCAAAGACAAACAGAGAATCCTAAAGGCAGTGAAGGAGAAAGAGGTAGTAACATATAAGGAAACCTGGGTATGGCTAGCAGTTGACTTCTCAACAGAAACACTACAAGCCAGAAGGGAATGGCAAGAAATATTCCAAGTCGTAAAAAGCAAAGGCCTGCAACCAAGACTGCTCTACCCAGCAAGGCTCTCAATGAAAATGGGAGGCTAAATAAGGAGTTTCCCATACAAAAGAAGGCTAAAAGAATATACATTCACCAAACCAGCACTGCAAACTATACTAAAGGGACTGCTTTAAGAAAATGAAGAAAAAGAGTCTATGAATACCCAGTTCCTTTCACAGCCACCAAAACTTGTTATTGCCAATATTTTTAATAGGTATTAATCTGATTGTGACAATGATGTGTTATTTTAATTGTTACTTTATTGTTTGTTGAAACTAAACCTGTTTTTGTATATTTCTTGCTTATTTCTATTATTTTTAAAAAGCTTTAAATGACTTTTTGGTGCTCTTTATCCATTTTTTGATTAAATGTTTGTAGAATTTTTTCCCTAAAAAACAAAACAAAACAAACCATTAACCCTTTTTTAGATGTGTTGCAAATACTTTCCTATTCTATTACTTGTCCTTTAACTTTTTTATATGTATCGTCTTAAATGTTCAATATGTCAATATATTAATTTTGTCGATATTTTGTCAATATTTTGACAAAATATTGTCGATATTTTACTTTATAGTTTCTGTGTTTGAATATTTTACTTCAGGGTAAGAAAAATATTATTTTGTATTTTCTCCTAAAACTCCTTAGATTTTATTTTAACTCACCTAAATTTTTTTTGTATAATGTGTGAGATAGGGCTCTATATTTGTTTTATTTCAAGTAATAGTGGTCCATGCACCTTATTTGTTGAATAAGCGTTATTTTCCCCATTGATTTGAAATATCAATTTAATCATATATTACATTGTTAGATATATACATTTGTTTCTAGAATGCTCATTTTGTTTCATTGATCTACTTGATTGTTTCTGTGCTGGTATCATGCTTTAATTGCTGAGACTTTATAATGGATTTAAATTTTTTAATATTTTATAATGGATTTTGACATTTAAATAAATAAACAAAATCTGCACTTTTTAAAAAAGAAAGCAGGAACTCTTACTTTTTGCAACAACATGGATGGAACTGGAGAATATTATGCTATAGTGACATAAGCCAGTCAGTGAAAGACAAATACCGTATGATTTCACATATAAGTGGAATCTAGTCAACAAAATAAACTAACAAACAAAATGAACCACAGGCATGGAAATACGGAGCAGACTGAAAGTGACCAGAGGGGATGGGGAGGGAGGACGATGGTAGAAAGAAGGGGAAGGGACTGGACAAGGAACATGTATGAATGACCCATGGACATGGACAACAGAGTGGGAATTGACTTGGGAGTCGGGGAGGTGATGTGGGATGGGTGGAGGAGGGCAAAGGGGGAAAAACTGAGACAATTGTAATAGAATGAACATGATTTTTAAAAACTTAAAAAATAAAAAAAAAACAAAATAAAGAAAAAAAATGGTACCCGGTGGGTACTAGAAATATCAAAGGGAATACTTTGTAAAGTATGATTGTCTAGCCACTATGCTGTGCACCTGAAACTAATACAAAATCACATTGAATGTTAAAAAAAAAAAAAAACACTCTTGTCAAGGACATTCACTGTTGGTTCATTGCCGCTCGCATTAACAAAGCTGCACACGGCCAGACACGGTCCATGAGGCCCCAACTGCACACATCGTTGTGTCGCCGTCAGAGCGCCACACTCCCGCCATCCCTCAGAACCGGGCTCCAGCACCCGCTCCGCCCAGACGCCTTGCCCTCAGACTCCCATCCCCCGGCTGGGTACGGTGCACCCTCCTCACACCGGGAGAGCAACCACTGTCACACTACACTGCAGTCTTGTCTGTTCTCCCCAGGGGACTTTCAGCCATGTCCCGAATCCCACTTAGGAAAAGAGATCGATTTAACTGAACACTCACTGTGTGCCAGGCATCCACAAAGCACTTTATGTAGATTAGCTCATTGATTTCTCCCACCAACAACACTACTATCCCCATTTTTACAGACAAGAAAACTCAAGCTAGGAAAATTAAATAATTTGCATGAGATCATACAACTAGAGCCAGGATTTGAATCCATGCAGCCTGATGCCTAACCTATATTTTTAACAACTGTACTTTGTCACTCCCCTTCAAGAGGCAACTCTGAAAGATGAAGAGTAGTCCATTGGGTAGAGAATGGAGAGCTGGCATCCTGGAGTTAATAACCTACAGATATAAAGGCTCAAAAGTACAAAATAAGGTGCTGTCTAGAGGTAGAAGAGAGTAGTGTCTGGTGATTCAGAGAACTGGGTGAGCACACAACCCTGAAAGACTTGTTTTGCCAAAATAAAGAATTTAGAAATTGGACATTATGTTTTGACCAGCTGGGAGTCATTGCAGGGTTTGAAGTGGAAATAGGACAAGATTTCTGGTGGCAGCATGGATGATTTAAGAGAACAGAATGAAAAAGTTTGAACTGGGCAATAAGACTGAATGACTATTATGTGTCTGGCATTGAAGCAGGTTCTGGAGTGGGAGGCACAAGATGGAGATAAAACAAGTAGGAAGAATAATGATCTGTAACCTCAAGACATCTATAGAGTGGCCACAGACAGACATATATACCACAACAGAAAATCCTAAGTATACATTAAGTAAGGGCACTAGTTAAAATATAACCAAAGTGCCCAGCACACAAAGATGGGAATGGTTAATTTTTGTCACCCTTTTCTGCATTTCCTTCTTATGTCCTGCCAATATCTGATAAGAAAGTAAAAGGTAAAGAGAGGGCCTAGGCACCTTGACAAGAAGCCAAAGAATGGATAAGATACAGGAAATGTGGTACCACTCCTTCATCCTTATCCACAAAAGACATCACAAATTAACCATGGCTCTTTTTCTGTGGAGTGCAACTGTGAGCTCAGCTGCATTCTCAACGAAGCAGCATAGGAACCCACTACCAGTTGATCAGGTTGGCTTCCAAGTTAAAATTATTTGTCTCCCCAGAGGACTGGAGCTTCTGGGGTGGGATGAATGGGAGGTTGTATCGAAGGGTGGCTATACCAGAAAGAGAAAGAAGACAGGCTTCCCCTCTTCAGTGTGTCCTGGTGTTATTGTAGGTGACCACAGACTGAAAGTGGCTGAGAAATACCATTTCATTCAGAGGTTACAAAATGAATATCCTTTCCCTATTTCAAGCAGGATAGCCAGACGCATGTCCATATAAGTCTTTACAAACACCAAGAGCAATTGGCCACCATGAATTGAGGCCAAGGCTTAACAGCTTGCAAAGCCGTACAGTCGTCTGAGGATGATTGTGTATGAGAAAAGACAGGAAATAATCTTGTGATTAAAGGGTGTTCAAACAAAGCCATTTTCAAAGTCCATCATGTGACTTCTGTGCGTGTAATACACAGCATACATTGGTAACAGATTTCCCCCCAGCTGCAGCCTCCTTCAGGGACCTCTGGGAATTTCCTTCCATTGAGAACAGCCAGAGAAGAGGAAGGAGCTCATTTTTAACACTTCCAGGAGCTGCATATGTAATCGTCACAGCAACCTGATGAAGTTGGCAGAAACATCCCCACATAACAGATGAGAGGAGTCGAGGAGCAGATGAGCTGAGTAACTTTCCCAGACATATTCAGTTCTGGGGAAAGACCAGCACGTGAACTCGGGTCTGTCCACTCCAACGCAGGCTCCAGTCACCACACCCTGTGTTCCTTTCGCGGCTGCAGCTGTACTGTGAAGGCTCAGTGAAGGGCACCCGTCTGAACACGGTGCCCACCGACCTTCAGTTACAGCACTCCCAGCCAGTGGAAACGAGGTCAGCAGGAGCACTTCCCACAGCTGGCCACCTGGTGAGGGAAAATCCAGACCCAACCCTTGGGAACCAATGGTTGGCAGCCCCCTGAGCAGAAAAGGCCAGGGTGTCCTCTATCTATAACCCCATCCACTTTCACCCCAAAAGACCCACACTCTGATTTGTTGTGTTTCTAGCCAGTTGAGACTAACAGTACCTTTTTTTGCATTGTGGGCCCAAACAACACTTTGTGGCAGAACTAATGCTTTATCCAATGTCACCGGGTTTGGTTAATGTCCTTCCCTAGGTGGCTAGGCCCCCAAGGCCAGCCCGAAAGGTTGATGAGGATTCTCCCAGGGTCAGGGAGTCCACCACAGCCTTTCATGTAGCAGAAAGGAAATGAAATTTTAAGAAGAGAGATTTCCTTATTTACCTTGTCATCCTTCCCCTTGTCAAAAAACACACTGTAGCCTAGATAAAGAATGGCCTCAGTTGGAAAACCAAGAGAAATAACACTTCATTTTGAGTTTCATGGGTTCACGTCAGATCATTTCAGCATAATTTAAGGAGTTTCTTCCCCATGTTTTTCACCCAAGGGTAATGCTAACTATAACTTTCACCTCATATATTAATTCTCGAATCTTTAACTTCCTCCCTCTCTTATCTAGAGACACGGGTGAAGAGAAGCGGTGGATGGAGAGCTCAGCAGAGGTGGGTTTCCGGGCGCAGTGACTGATGAGAAGGTGGAAGGAAGAAGAAAGAAGCTAGGACGACGTCCAGGTGTCTCCATAAAGTCTCTCAGTCTCTCATTGCTCAGGTGAGCAAGAGCAAGCAGTGCCCTGGTTCTACATAGGAAAATGGCCTCCAGAAAAGGTCATTTCCACTTGATAATGCAGATACTAAAATCACACATGCCTTCACGGGATTCGCTAAAAGAAGAGTGATGTAAAAATGAACATAAGTTTGTAGCAGAAACATATAGAGACAAAGAGCCCTGATTTGTATCTGGAGGGCTGTATGAAAGATAGACTCAGCTCACTCACACCCTGTCGTTCTTGGTTAGAAACATTTGTGTAGATAAAAATGAGAGTTGCAGGTTAGCACTTGGTTTAATTTCTCCCTGCCCTGATGTGCCCATGCATTTGCTCATTTGAGAGCCATCGAGCATTCCTTGCTATACACACCTTCCTCAAAGTGTTAAGAAGACCAAGCCAGGCTCAAATAGCATCCAACATATTTGTTTCTTAGAGAAGTTTTAAATTACCAAAACCTGAGTGGCTTTTAACGACAGAAACTTAATCGCTCACAGCTCAAAAAAGGCAGAAATCCAAAACAGGATTTCTGAACAGGGCCGTGCTCCCTCCAAAGGCCCCAGGTGAGAATGTTGCCTTCCTCCTTCCGGCTTCTGGTGGTTGCCTCTGGCACAACTTGGTCTGGAACCACAGGACCCCAGTCTCTGTCTGCATCTCTACACATGCTCTCCCATGCAGGTATCTGTGTCTCTGCTTTCTCTTCTTTCAGGGACACCAGACGTTGAGTTAGAGCCCACCCTAATCCAACATGACCTCATGGTAACTTACTACATTTCCCAAGACCCTATTTCCAAATAAGGCCATCGTCTAAGCTTCCAGGTGAACATAAATTTTGAGGGGACACCATTAATCCCACTACCCTAATTGATTCCATTTTTTTATTTTTTTATTTTATTTTATTTTTTTTTGGTAATCTCAGAAAAGAGAGAGGTGATGAGCTACATGTCAACCTCAGAAGGCGCTTTGTATAAAGCATTAAAGACCACCAGAAGCTCCAGGCTAAATCTTGTTCACAGCTACATGTTGTGTATTAGAATCAGGTTTCTTTAAATGGTTTGATAGTTTGTGAAGTTCTTCAACTCTAGTGCCCTCTCTGAGACACCTTGTTGTCCCTGGACAGTGTGTGTGCGTTGGGATACTGGAGGCCCGGGGATCATTCTGCATCTCATCTTGTATTTGTTACAAAAATATGGGCTAACTCCCCAGAGTTCTGGATGAATCAAGTCCCACACACTCCTGATTACTTTGTTTGCCTCAACTAGACTCTAGGCACGCCACCTGATCAATTATTGATGTTTACTTACATATAGCAAGTACTCACTAGCTATACTTCTACTTTTGTATAGTAAAAGTATAGCACTACTTTTGAATCAAATACATAAAACAATATCAATTAAAAAATTACACTTAACATTTGCTGAGAGTTTGTTCTAGGCCAACACTGTCTTATAGAAATACAACATAAGCCACATGTTATTTTTAAATATTTCAGTAGCTACATTACAGGGGGAAAAAAGAAAGTAATTAGTTAAACTAATTTCAATAATGTATTTAAACCAATACGTGTAAAATATTATTTCAACCCAAAATATACAAAACATTATAATATCATGTTCTTTAAAATTCTTTATGAGACACTTTACTTTTTTCTTTTCTTTTTTTTTTTTTTTGTCATTCAAAAGCCTTCCCAATCCACTGTGCCTCTTCTATCTATAGCACCCCTCAGTTCAGACTAGCCACACTTGAATGTTCAGTAGCCACATGTGGCTAGGGACTACCATATTCGACAGCACAGTTCCAAGCACTCTGCTAAATACTTTACAAATAATTTTAATTTAAATGTCATGACAACATTTGCAAATGGGTCCCCATTTTGCAGATGGAGAAAGCAAGGTTGAGAAACGTTATACAATTTGCCCAAGGAATCAGGTCTGATGGGCACTCATAGGGTTCAGGTGTAAGTGTTTTTGATAGGGTCCTACGCTCCTAACTCTTGTACTGCATAGCCACCCAGCCTGGATAGATAGATGGGTGGATGAACATACAGGTCATTTTAGGTTATTCCTTCAACTCTATGTTCTTTATTTCCTTTTTCCCTGTTCTCTCCCCTCCAACAAGCAAGTACATGCACACACATATGCTCATGTGTTGGACCAATATTTTCCAACCGTCCTCAAATTAGTTACCACCTGCATCAGAATCACCTGGACTTCCCAGATTCCCAGGACCCACCCCTCTATGATTCTCATCCGGTAGGATAAGAAGAGCTCATGAATCTATGCTATTCATTTCCCAGATTAGTGATTCGGGTGCCATTAAAGCAGCGTTCACAACCTTGGCTAATATTGGAATCACCCAGAGCTTTAAAATTCCCATGCCTGGGCTCCATCCACAAACATTCTCCTAGAATCAGCCTGGGACAGGCCCCGAGCATCAGCACGTTTAAACGGACAGCTGGAACTGAAAATTCTGCATTGAAGTTTGAGAGCCACCCTCATCATGCCTCTGTTCCTGGCTGGTCTGGGTAATTACGTATGATAGTGTTTAGAAGAATCCAGAAAAATGAATTTAAAGCCATGGAGCTTCTACACGTTCAGGTGGTCAATTAGGGCAATGAGCCAAACTGAAAGTAACAATCAAGCCCTTTTTCACTCACTGCCACAAGGCAAGCAAGAGGCAAAAGAGGGGCTGGTACCACTTTTCTCTATAGAATGGCACCAGGCAAGGTAAGGTGGATGCAGCACAGAAGGAGGATTCTCTGAACAAAAGGCTCCTACCACTATACGGAGGTGTGGGCCAGGGGCATAGAGGGAAAGGCCTTGAGATAGGAAAGGACTGAGTCAAAGTGGAAAAAAGTGCCTCAGCCCTGGCCCCTGATAAAGAGGCCTCTGAATGGAAGTGCCTGCCTGGGAATGAAGCTGGGCACTAGGAGTGTGCTTTGGTCCACGGGGGCCCTGATCCTGGACTGAATCCCCCTCCAGGAGACGGCAACGCACATCCGGTGTAAGCAGGGCAGCTTTCCTCATGAGGCCTGCCAGGTAAGCCCTAGGGTTCCCTACAGTCTGGCTTGAAAGATCTTGCACATAGGAATGTGGCCTGGAGCCCTGTTCCTAAGAAATGTCTGTCATTCTTATAGCTGTGCTGGAGGCGTGAGTCAGCCATATACCTGCATTCTCTATGCAAGTCTGTTCTGCAAAGCAAACCAGCCCCTGGAAATTGTGAATTAGGCAAAGCTAGTCATCAGTGATCCACCTTCGCACCTTGGCTGCCTTCCATAGGGACCCCTTTACTTATACACTCCCTTAGACACCCAGGACACCTGGCTCCCCCAGCCACTCGAAGTACTCATCTGGATTTTTGTCAGTTGAAAATGACAGAAAACCAATTGAAATGAGCTTAAACCTAGTTTAAGAAAGGATCTAAGCCGTCAGACGAGAGGCAGGGCTGACTTGAAGCACTGTGAGATACAAAGGTTCAAATATGCCATGAGGAATCTTTCTTTCTAGTGTTCTTTTGATCTGCTTTCCATCATAAAGGCATCAACCTCAGAAGGCACTTTGTATAAAGCATTAAAGACCACCAGCTGCTCTAGGCTAAATCTTGCTCACAGCTCGCATTCTGAGACAACAATGCTGCTCCAATCTACCCGTGACCACAGTGAACTCAAGCAAAGACTATAATTGGCTCTTCTATGGTCACATGTCCTTCCCTGGACCAATCACTGTGGCAAGGAAGTCAGAGCCACATGATTGTCAGGCCTCCCAGAAACACATGGAGAGCAGGAGGAGAGTTCCCAGAAGGAAGAAACACTCCTTGGCAGAGAATATAAAAAAGGAATGATTAAATGACATGTTATTAAAGCTAATGTGAGGAAATAACTTTGAAAACTTGGGTGTAGTTTTTTTAGTTATATTTGCAGATCCTGTGTTCTCAGAAAGCATAAACCACTTCCAAACAATGTTTCTTATCCCAGAATATTTTAACCGGAATCAAGTCATTAACCCAAAAGAGACCTAAGAGGAAAGAGGAGCTTCCACGAGGGACTGACTGTAGAAGAACCCCAGGCACTGGGCCTGGCATTTCAAAGAGATCATCTCACTGAAGCTTTGGTGCCTCCAGGAGGCCAGATAAGGAAACTGGGTCCAACAAGACAAGGCCTTTGCCCAAGAACCCAGAATTATTAAGTGGCAGAACAGCTCTTGCACCCCAAGTCCATTCTCTTATAAAAACACTATGTTGTTTCCTTATTGTGACCAGCTGGCTATATTTCCACAACACAATTACATACATCCTCTCACATGATCATCGTAACTGCCAACGAGCAAAATAGGCAGGTATTTACTACAGCTATTTGAAATACTTTTTTGATCTCGGTCCTAGAGATATAATTGTGGGTCCAGCCATTGGGAGAGGAGAACTTAAAAGCATCCACAAGGAATTTCTGGTACCTCGGAACGTCACACCAACCATTCAGGGAAGAGGGCAGTGACACGCCTGATTCCTCACATCTTATGGTGGGGTCTTCCAGGGGGAAATAGATGTTCCCTGGGCAGCTTCTCTAACTCTCACTCTCTTCTCATAGGATCTGCCTGGAGGTTGCCAAGGAGACTGAGCCCACCTTGGGGCTCATTGCATCACTATGCACACTAGCCCATCACAGTTTGGAGTGTTCAAGCTGCCTATAAAACCAGACTAATTGATCTACTTTAGATAATGGCACTTGGTGCTTAAATTTTGTTTCAGGTCACCAAGAGAAAGATATTTCCATTACCGAGGATAATGGAAAGAATTTAGTCTTTGGAATCACATAGATGGTGCTTTGAATCCTGTCTAATATACAATAGTTTCCAGCACATAGTAGGTATATGTGTTAAGTTTTTTCCTTCCCCATCTGGGCAGTTCAGTTCAAATGCGATGGAGAACACCTGAACAGGAAGCCAGAATATTTGTATTCCAGCGCTCACTCTGCCGCTAATTTCTTCTGTGACCTTGTTAAGGTGACGCAGGCTCAGTGTTCCTTGCTTTCCTCATTCTTCGGATGAGAATAATGCCAGTCTTACTCACTTCCAGACAATTGTGGGGACTGAATAAATGAATGTTCATGAATTCATTGTGAAAAATACAAAGAGCTACCCAAATATTAGGGATTGCAGTGGGCCACAGCCCTCATCAATAATCCCTGGGACAGCCTTTAGGGAGCAAAACTGCAGGCAGAAGGAGTGCAAGGAGGCTGTTTCCTCTTGCAAGGTCACTGCTGCGCTACAGGTACTGACAAGCCTGGAGAACATGGAGGTCAAATACCAGGAAAATCCTTCATGCGACAGATTTTTGTCAGCAGAGCTGAGCTGAATGCCAAGTCACAGACGGTTCCCTAAAAGCGCAGTGAACTTCCTGATCGACATGTTGGAAGCCATTTAGAAGAGGCATCACTAACCCTAGGCCACTGGGAGCCTATACTCAGTAGATGACCTCCTGAGTCTGCAGGGCAAATGCCTCATTTTTCGGTCAGGGAAACTGAGGCCCAGACACTCAGTTAATTGTAAATACACGTTTCTTTCTACTCTGTCAAATATATATTTTTTTAGATACAAATGAGGAATGAGAAATTCCCCAAATCCCAAAACACCTTAATTGAAGTAGAGTTGTTATTGCACAGAGCCATTCAACCTGGACCCCAGCAGAGGTTGAACCTCCACAGGATTTGGAAATTGAGGGAAAAACGAGGGCAGGCTATGGAAGTCCCAGAGACAGCGCAATCTGTAAAGTGAGCATGGCATTTGAGACACTTTAGAGGAAAGTCACCTCAGAAATGCCCAACTTTTCATGAAATAACTAAAAGGGATAAATTGGTTCACAGTACATGATAGCTTGTAAGGTTTCCATTAAATTTTGAAGTTGCCCTGGTTAGTTAAAAGAATTTGTGCTTTTCTGAAATGACCGATTCTAGAGTTTTAATTTTTCTGTGGTAATTTTATTAGGACCCTGTACATGTTTTCCTCCAGGCTGGAAACAAGTTTTTGTCACAGAAGAGGGGCCCAAAGAATGAGGCAGTCCCTAACGCGCTTGGTCCTGTGACTCAAAGGAGGTGGGAGCCCTCTTTTTCTTTATTCATTGGAATGCTATGATCTTGTTACAATATTAGGAGAGTTGTGTTCACTGGAACAAACAAGCTTAGCCCATGGGGACACACTCGTAACCACATGTGCGCACCAGCAGTGTGAACTTGGAGCTCAGCCCCTCTTTTCGCCTGCAAAGCAAACATTGAAAGCAGCTCCTCACTGGTTTGAGGACTCAGATATAATTGTAAATAATGCCCCAAGCTTTTTAAATGAGGCACCCTTAGATATCTTCTGTTAGAGTTTCAACTGTGCTCTCCAAAAAGATAAGCTCAAATCCTAACCCCCACTACCTTATAATGTGACCTCATTTGGAAATAAGGACTTTGGAGAAGTAGTTAAAGGTGAGATTAAACTGCAGTAGAGTAAGTTCTTAATTCAATATGAGAAAAGGACACAGACACAGAAACACACAGAGAAAATGACACGTGACAACAGAAGCAGAGACTGGAATGATACCAGTGCAGGCCAAAGAAGGTCAAGATGGCCGGCAAGACCCGCAGCTAAGATGAAGGCATAAAACACAATCCCCTCACCAGACCCCTCAGAGAGAGCACAGCCTGGCTGACACCTTGATCTTGGACTTCCCGCCTCCAGAAATGAGAAGGAATGAGTCTCTGTGCTTCTAAGCACTCCGTGTGGTGCTTTGTTATGGCAGCCCTAGAAAAAGAATACACCTTCAGACTCCAAGGACAAAAAACCAGGACTAGGACAAGGACATACAAAGAAAGCAGGACCGAACAACTCAGCCGGCGTTCAGGGACACTCTCCTCGTCAGTCTGGGCGCTGGAACCCCGCTCTGAAAAATGGTCTCTCCTGCCATGCGGCTGAGTGAAGCAGGAAGGCCACCTTTATTGCTGACCTGGCATCATAAAAATAATTAGCAAATTGCCACAAGGTGCTTTGGGAAGGTGATTTGGGGTCTCTGCCGTTCAGCCTGAGGGAGCAGCACAGACCAACCAGCCACGAATGCAGCACCTTCCGAGGAAATGGCTGTTTAGGAGCCAATATTACTCTAAATTGTTCTGCACGGCACAGAACATCGTTTCTGCACCAGGTACATCCATCCTTGGCTCAGAGAGAACACCCTCGGGTGTGGAACGAAGGTCACATCAGTCTGAGTAAGTGGATGTGACAGCTCCAATCTAGTTCCAAAGCCAAAGGGCAGCTGGAGGGGGCAGCCAGGGACCAAAGGGAGCTTTCCAGAAAGGGGCCATTGTCCCCACAGCTCATCGGGCAGGACAGAGGCCTTCAAAGTCGTGACTGCAGAGCTCCGCAGGCCTATAAGCATCGAGAACAGGAAAAGTTAAGTGTCTTGCTCTTAATATGTGTAGTAAGATGCCTCATCAAGTTCTAATAATCGAAGACTCTCATCCCCTAATTTAAATCCAAGCATGCTTCATTTTATGTATATATGAAAAGGATCATCTCAAGGATATCACTTTAATTTTCATTCTCTACTATTCATCGAAAAGATAAATGCTAACCTTGAGCATGGAAACAATGAGGCAGGCAGGGTAAATGATGGTCCTGCTACCATTTCTTGACCCCCTTGACTTTCCAGATACCACACTGCGTTCTTCATCTGTATTATGTCTTTGAATCTTCGTCCAGGCCCATGAGTCAGGGCCTGAATTACAGATGAGGGAACTGAGGCTCAGAGGACTGACATGAATTATCTGCCCGAAGCCCCATGACAAGGCAGAGCCAAGGGGCAGAGGCCTGTTTGCATGAAGGTCTGTGCTACAATTCAGCCTCGCCTTTGCAATGGAAAAAAAAGTCCAAAAACTGTGTCCACGAGTAAGTCTCCGTGGACTTCAGGGACATTCTCTCTCCTCTGTTCCCAGGGCAGGTAAGGATTTGTATGCTATAAAGTGTCATCCTGACACAGTGAACAAGTTTCTCTTTTGCTCCCTCTGGCTATGCTTGGCATGTGCCCAGCAGGCACTTTTTGTGCTTCGGGAGGAATTTGAGCAATGCCAGCTGGGCGGGTGATCCACCTAAGGCAGGTCATGTGCGCAAGCAATTGCGTTTAATGTCGGGTTTGGTAGCAACAGTTGGAGAAGGAAGTGGATTCTTTGCCCAGCGCAGGAACAGAGAACAAAGAAAGGCTCTAGGTAAACATGGTAGTCAAATCAACACAACCGCAGTACAGAACCATTATTTCCTCCCTCGTGACAGTCTCTGACCCACGGTGGGGAAATTAATTGACTTCTTTGAATGAAAACAACTCATTTAGGGTTGTCGGGGATCTCCCTTCAACATCCCCTGTGGCACAAATGAAATTTCACTCACATGCTTCTAAGTCAAAAATGGGGAACTTCATTCAATAAGTTCCCCAGATGAATAAACCAATTGTGGTACGCCATTGATTGGTATAGTATAACCTCAATAAAAGTCATATTTCAAGAACATTGAGTAGAGATAGGATAGCAATTAATGAGACAATCCAAACAAAGGAAGGTTCAGCATAAAAAAAGAATGATTCCAATGTGCCTCTAAAATAGAACCTTATTTCTTTAAAATAAATGGATTTCTGTTATTTGAATGAAGAAAAGTTTGGAAAGAAATGCATCCCCAAATTGTTAAGAGTGGTTATTTCCAGGTGAAATGATAGTAGCTGGTTTTTATTTTTATTTTTTTTACAGTTTTCTGTATTTTTAAACCTATTTTACAAGGGCCATGTAATATTTTTATAGCAAGAAAAATAATCAATATTTTTCAATACTTTTGGCAAATACTAACTAAGGTGTTGAACATTGAATCACAAGAGCCAAGTTCCTGTTCTGACTCTATTTCAGGCCCCAACCTATGCTTCCATTTCTTCCTCTACGAAACACAGAGGTCAGTCTTAATTTCTGGGGTTCCATTATACATTGTGGCCAATTAGTGAGTATAGGAGAGCAAGAGACATGTGGAAGCAACTGAAGGGAGTCGGAGATACAGAGAAGTCAGAGGGAGAAGAAAGAAAAAGCTTAGAAGCGAGGGATACGGAGAAAGCGGATGTGAACTCAGAAGACTGTTGAGATGAATGTTCTTAAGTCACCACCGACTGTTCACCAGGCCCTGCATTTAAAAGTCACCGTCGTTTGGAATTTTGATTATTCACAGATCTTCATCTGCTTTAATTATTAAACTTCTAAACATCTTGCCTAATGATTTCACCATGCAGGGCCACCAGGATAGAAATTAATCTGTGCTAAAGCAGGAGTGACTGGAGGAATGTGATGAACTCAAACTGAAATCTGGATCTAGTGCCTCGGGCTGGAAATGAGTCACCCTTGAAATAAAGCAATTATCTGCCCACTGTACCTTTAACCTTGGGTTTATGTGGAAAACAACTCAGTTAAAGATAGTACTGATTAACTCCATTCCACCACAACACTCACAGGTCTTTTCTCTCCGGCCCCCTGGGCACTAGAGACTCGGGAACAAACCTTGCTCTTGTGTGAGGGCTGCCAGGGCCTCAGTGTTCTCAGGAGCACAGTAGAGGAAATTTGCTAATAAAACTGAGATCTCCATTTTCTGTCTCTGTTATATCCTTCAGAGCATCCAGCTGTTCACAACACAGAACATACTCCGTAAATACCTTAACTCTGGGATGATCTTACTGTTTCAAGACTACGGGACTTTGTGGAAAATCAGAAGCCATCAAAATCAGGAACGGGGTGTGGCAAATGTTTAGGGATATGCCACGGAATGGCTATCAGAAGAGACACTTCAGTTCCCTACAAGTACTCCCCACTTCCGGGTCTACAACCATTCACAGCCCTGTGGTGGGCAGGAAAGCATACATCTTCCACATTCACAAGGGCCACGCAGATTTCAATATTATACTCAGGGAGACTGAAGGTGGAATCCCCTCCTGGTAAGATTTTGTTCATTTCTGCAGGAGGCACTGAGTGAAATGGTTGAGAAAGCAAGCCCAAGGGCCAGATGGTTTGGATTCAACTTCTGACACTAGTATATACTAATTACTTAACCTCTCTGTGCCTCAGTTTTCTTATCTGGTAAATGGGTGATGATTAGGGTACCACATAGGGTCATCAGGTAAATAAAATAATTAAGACTCTGAAATGGTTGTACTGAAATGGATAAATCACTAACACTTATTTGATTATAGATGTGTTTATAACTTATTCCTCTACCTAATTCCTATGAATTTGAAGAAACTCACAGTAAATACAGGTATACCTTGCAGGCTAATCTTTGTCTTCATTATTCACATTAGAAAGTATCTGATATGTTGGATACCTAAAATTAATATAATGTATATGTCAATTATATCTCAATGAGTAAGAAAGAAAGATGGGGAGGAGAAAGAAAGGAAAGGAAAGGAAAGGAAAGGAAAGGAAAGGAAAGGAAAGGAGAGGAGAGGAGAAAAAAGAAAAACAGTCTGGGCCCAAATGCATTTCAACAGAATAGAGAAATTGCAGTCTATTCATACCATGAGATACTACTCAGCATTCAAGCAATAAAGAACTAACTGCCCACATGCAATACAAGATTAGATGAGAATGTAGTTTGACCTCATGTTGTCTGAAGGAAACCAGATGCAAGAGTAAGTACTGAGCATATGAAACTCCATCAAATGAAGTTCAAAACCAGGCAAAATGAACCAATAATGACTGAAGTCAGAATTGTGGGGACTAGGATGACCGACTGTCCCAATTTGCCTGAGATTTTCCCAGTTTCAGCGCTGAAAGTTCCACACCCTGGGAAACTCTTCAGTTCTGAGCAAACTCTGACACTCGGTCACTGTAGTGATTACCCCATGGGAGGGGATTACAGACTGGGAAGGGTCACAAGGAAACCTTGGGGGGCAGTGGCAAGAAATGGAGAATAGAGCTCGGGAGATGGTTACCGGGCTGCGTCCACATGTAAAAAAAAACCACGCTGAGCACCAAAGTTGAGAGCGCTTGCACTTTACAGTATGTGCTACCTGGTACAGTATGTGCATCTGGACCTCAAACAGGTGAAGAAATGAGGCCGCCTGTGGTGGAGGAGACGGCATCCCTGCGGAGCCCGTCACCCTCTCCCTCTCCGTCCTTCTGTCTCGCCTGACCACTGGACCCCAGACCCTAACACCACCTCTGTGCTCAGGGACGGGAGAGGTGGTTAAAGCAGCCAGAGTTCAACAATCCGTGGCTTTCAGTCGTGGTTCGAACCCTGACAGCAGCACCCACCACAGCGCCCCTGGGGCGACACCCCCACCCAGACCGCCTCCCACACCGGCCAACACTTGCTTGTTCTGACCCCGTTCTCTCTGGCTGCAGTCACCTTCTCATGGACCTGGAGTCCGCCTTTGTCTACCTTCTTCAGACAGGCACTTCAGTCTCACTCTCTGTTTGGCTTTTTCACACCAGCTTTACCTCTGGAAGCTTCTAGAAGAAACAGAACTTGGTCTCCAGCTCCAATGTGGCTGGACATTCCCAACACCACCATAGTCACTGCTTTCACCACGACAGACGTTTCCTGGAGGCCTCGAGTGCCCAGCCCCATGCTTCTTCTCCCTTCAGAGAATTAGGGCCAGAGTGGTTAGTAAAGATTTGGCACGCAGGCCTCCAGTTCACCTACTGCATCCCCAACAGACACCGCTAATCAGGGCCGATTCTCCTCCTTGAGCATAGATGAGGTCTGGGCATCCTCATTAGCCGAGTGTCCATGTGTGATTCGTAGATAAAAGAAAATGGAACCTATCTATTTTCCCCACACTGGGCTCCAAGTTCACAGAGGGACTTAACCGGCTTTGTACTTGGCCAGAGAAACCAAGAGCATAGATGATGCCTGTATTCTAGCCCGTCTATCTGCTCCTCGGAGGTGGCCGGGGCCCGCCACCTCCAAGCAGGAGGTCTGGTTTGTGGTCCTGATGTCCCTGCTGTTCAGGATCTGATCTGCCCCCCATGCCCAGTTCATATTTTACCACAAGAACAGCAGGACAGTGTCAGAATATTTCTCTTTTAAAATTATTTATATTATTTCTATTGATGTACTGATCTCAGTAAAGTGCACCTATCCTAGGTGTTCAGTGTGATGAGTTTTGCCAGTTGCAGACCTCCGTGTAACCACCGCCCAAAACAAGGCACAAACACTTTTCATCTCCTCTCAGGTTACCTTTCCAGTGGAATATTTCTCGTCGTGGCGAAAAGCCAGCAAAAACGTCTCTGTCTCCTTTATGCAGACAGGGTCTGATACCTGGCTGGCTTGGTAACCTGCACTGTTGCAAAAGACTGTTCCAACTCCAGCTATAACCTTAAACAGCACCTTGTAATATTCTCTCTAAAACAAAGAAAACTCCATTCCATTTCTGTCCCTGAACTATTGAGTTTTATCTCCCCAGGCTTTGCTGACCTTCTAAAGATTTTTCATATGTTTCTTTATATCCTGGTTCCTCCACTTATTTATTGAAGGACCGGGTTTTCGGAACAGACTGCAGAATTCCTTTTACAGCATCGGCAGCAATCTTATATATTAGGGACCTGGTGGGAGGACTGTAAACTCAGGAGATGGTGGTAGGTACAGCGTGTGGGACCCGCTGCAATATTTTGTGTCTCTCTCCCTGTAATATCACATATTATTAGAGTCTATGACTTAAAATCCATCTGCTTCTCAACCTGTGAGGTATGGATATGCTCCACATAACCCTTTTGTCCTACTCCAACTTTTTATCAAATTCATCAACCCCAAACAAAGGAGAGACGTTTGTTAGAAAGGCGACAAAGACTTATGAACCAGCTCCCGTTATTAATAAGGCAGAGTCATTTTCCCAAGTGATGAAAGACGTGCCAGGTTCTGTTGTTCCAGATATTTGTCAATCTCTGGGCCCAAGCTAGTTAAAAAGAAAAGAGTCTCAGGTATTTCCACGTATTGCCAGCCGCGACCCTGACAGCATAAATGCGAAGGGCATCCACCCAGAGTCACCGCAAGGGGACCCGCGGGGCTCAAGCCTGAAAGGAAGCGCTGGGAACTTCCTGCGGCTTCGCCATCACACTACAGTGGCGTTTTTCAGCCCCTCGTTGCTTTTGGCTTGGGTTATTTCAACAGCCGCATAATGGTCCCCTGTCACCGGTCCCACCCACCTTCATCCTCTGTACCATGGGCAATGGGACCTTTCTCCATCACTCTCTGATTAAAAGGCTTCGTGCGTAATTCAGCAATGGCTTCCCCATCCCCCAACGTGCCGTCCACGGATCTCCATAGACTGGTTTACCTCTCCCTGCCTCCTCTGCACACTCCTCCTTATGCACCCAAGTGTTCCCTCCTGCCAGCGGCAGGCCACACCCAGGGCAGCCCCCGCCTGCCTTCCGCCCAGACCCCCTTACATGCGCGGCCGCTTCTGCCTCCTCTCTCTCCGTCTAGCTCCGTCTGCATCTTCGTGAACTCACTGAGATGTCCTCTGAAACGCTTCTCAAATGCTTCTGAATAGCTCGCGCTTCCTCCTCTGCACCCTGTAACCCCTGTCACAGCCCCGTCAGGGCTTCTGCACCCTCCAACTTCAGGAGCACCATTTACACTGAACACAGTAAGAGTGGGTCCCAGGAGCTGCGCAGCATGGCAGCACTGAGCCTTCGCACCCGAGACACCTGCTGGCCCTCTCCTCGCACACCGACCGCATCATCCCCACTGCAAACGGTCCGCTGAGAGCCGGGGCCGCAGCTCCCTTTCAGAGCCTCTCGCCCCTGCCTGCGAGTCCTCAGGCTCTCTTCTGGATCTGCCCATCCTTTTGAACCTGTTTCCTCCATAATACTAACCCCTTCAGCAGACCCTATGCTTTGGGAGTTGAAAGTACTTGTTTTCCCACTAGTCCCCAAGCTCACCTTCGCCTGCGTCAGTATCACGGATTGCCACCGGGCGTCCTGTCTGACGAAGACAAGCAGCACCCCTCCCCACAGAACCCCAAAACTCCACCCTGGCCAGAGTCCCAGGCCTCGGCTCAGCAACCGGAAGGATTCAGCCCCATAGTAGGAAGAGTTGGGGACCCCCTTGCTCCTTTAGTCTCCGCATCAGCTCCTTGCAAACAAGGGTCACGCCTTCTATTTCTGCTTCCCCAAAATGGCTAAATCACAAAGTGTACAAAAGTAAATAGCTCACTTAATGTTTTTAAAGAGAATGTATTTATAAATTAAGGAATAATTGGAGCTAAGAAACAGTCATTACCTTTCGTTGAGACACATGTATTCTTAAAATAATAAACGAAATAAAACCCAAACTTTCTGAAACAGAAAGAATCTGTGAGCTAGTTTGTTGATTTTATTATTATACCCTCTCCATACACCTGAGCAGATTCGCTCACAGAGAGCCTGGAACAATGAATCACATAAATGCCCGTTCCGGTACCTATAACCAACAGGCGATCTTTCTGACAGGGAACGTCCTCCCCAGCATATCAGATTGTCGTTTTCCTTAGACTGAGTGTTGTACAACCTCAATTTATTCCCAAAGGCACAAAGAGAGTGAAGTCTCCCAAAATCATATATGAAAAGCAGATGGGCCACGGCGGGGCGGGGCCGGGGGGGAATAGGAGCAGTGGGTAGACAGAGGCTCGGATCACATTTTCTGAATGTGGAAGGCGCCATGCCCAGCTCTCAACCTTGGTCCTGCCGCGACCTTGAGTTTGCAGCTTTCTAGGACAGCCCATCGCCCTAGAGAATCGACTTGCCTATTTCTCCATTTGAAAAAATCAACTTTCTCTTTTGAAACCTGTTTTGGCCGAGTGAGATAATTTGTCTCCCACTCTAGAGTTCAGGCACAGCCAGGTAATTCCAGGTGGCTGAGATGGCTGCGTGCGCCTTTGTTTGGTCAAGTTTCAGATCATATTCCGCTCTTAATCTTTCATCATAAATCAGTTTTTCTGGCCTTTTAATCACTCTTGTTGCCATGTTCTAAACAGGGTCCCGGGCCATTAATCAATTAGGAAACGTCTGTAAAGTGCTTTAAAAAATAAGAAGTGTGGGTAAGTGCAGCCCATTACAAAAACAGGGCAGTGCACTTCAAAGTGAATCTCTTGTTCAGGGTGCAACCTCTGTGTGCGTGAGGGCTCGTCTCTAATAAATTTCACAGGAATCTCACTAAGGTGGATTGATTTATTTTCCCCTTTGATATTTCTCTTATTTCTTTGAAGCAAAACCAAATCATATTTCTTTGAGATATTTGTTTGGGTTGAAGGATAAGGACAGCTTTATTTTTTCAGCAAGAGATTGTATTTGGATCTGAGAACTTTCTGAAGGCTAACAAAGAAAACAAAGAAATCATCCACAAGAGGAGACAGTGGTGAGTCCACTGTCGGAGACCTTCAGGAGAATAAGCCAACGAGCAAAAGGAGAAGACTCTTGATTTAAGATCAGGAATAACCAATAGGCTTCAAATTAAAGTGAATTCTGATCAATTGATGGCAGCTGCCTATATAGATGGTTTTAAAAGAATGTGGACGTCATGTCTAGCAGGGATGTATCATGATCAGAAAGCTATGTCTTCCCTGAGTGTGGAGGAGGCAGATAGAGGAATACACGTTACCTATCCACCATTAGGCATTAGACAACCTGAAGGCAACACTCACGGGTAATGGTCTGACACAGACAGGCACTCTCCTCTAAAAGATTCCAGATTTTGATTAAAACAACCACACAGTACGCTCCACAGTCCATAGGGGACATGTGGCCCATCTGCTGACATAAATTGCATGGCTAGAGTGTGTAGACATTTGTGATAAGCTCTTGGAGGCAGCAATAAAATACATTTGTATCATACCTTAAATTTACAAACATTTACTTCTATGTTTTCTGATTTTACTCTCATTTTATTTTCAACAAGTACGCATTGTGCCTACTGAGGGCCAGGTAGTGTGCTGAGATCTGGTTATAATTGGTAAATTAAAAATAAAATTTAGCTCCAGCTTCTTTGGAATTCACATTCCCATGGAAAATAGAAGGGAAGAAGAGGTAGGCATGAACTTCAATCTGAAGATGAGAAAACTGATGCCCAAATAACATAGGTAACTCATCCATTGAAAAAAAATTTAAATGCACAGAGAACAGAACTTTTGCCAAAGGCTGTCAGTATAATTTCTCTGTTTTGTCCTGGCCTCCTTTTCCATTTTTCATGTCAGCCCTGACCCCAGAGCTGGCAGCCTCCTGGTTCCACTGCTCTGGTGACACTGAGGAGCACTTATCTCCCGGACAAGGGCGACCTTCGGGAGCTCTACCCGATGCCGGGAGGGCTTCTCCAGCAACGCTCTCAACCCCTCGGGCCCCTGGTGGCTCCTTCAGAAAATGGTGCCCTGGGTCCGGAATGGAGAGGAAGGCATCACAAGCAATGGAGAGTCAAGCCAGACTTCAGACGGAAGATAAGGTCCAAGGCTCGGAGCACAGGGAAAGGCACTGTAAGTTGAGAAGGTGAAAAAGTAAGAGGAAAAAATGTCATGAGCTACATGTGAAGGAAGAAAATCATTAAACAAATGAGTGACTTCAGGGGACATTGAGCAGACAGGTCTAGTCCAACCACAGAAAAAAAACAAAATATTTATTGTCTATGTGCCATAAGCACTGAAAAAATTATTTCACTTAATTTTCACAACTGCGTGAGCAAGCGAGGCAGACTTCTTCCCTCATTACATGTAGGGCAACTAATATCCTTTGCTGTTGACCAACTTGCCCAAGGTTTTGGACCAGTATGTGGCAGAGCCAGGGTTCATATTAGGTATTTCCATCTACATATCCAGAGTGCTCCCCGCTCAAAGCGTTTGTGGTAAAGCGTGCAAGGTACTCAGTGCACTAGATTTGTGGAAACAATGAAGGCAGACATCAAAATTGGGCTGGAGAGAAGAAAAGCACACTGCCAATTTGACAATGTTGCTGTTACCTATTCTCGCCTGATTATGTGACTTGTTTGAGGAAAGATGGGAGGCAACTCTTTACCAACAAATTCAAGCATTTTTGTCTTCCGCAAAAAGAAATCCTTGACTATGTCTACTCTGAGGAATGTTAAAAACCTAGAGAAGGATTCCTCATGGGTCATCTGTTTTCTCCTGCTTCCTTTTCTCTATGGCCATTTCTCTCCCTGCTCCTTTGCTTCTTGCTGAAGATGCAGCAGTTTGGCTTCTAAATATTGATCCCCCTTCCCTCATCCTTCCTACAGAAATTCAGTTTCACTCGCTCATATCCACCCTCCTCTGCAAGGCCCTGTGCATCAGAGGTAGCAAGGTGTACCCCCAACTTCAACAGGTGACTACTGCTTAATCCAAGCCAATCATGATGGCCCCATTCCTCAGTGCGGGTTAGGCATGAGCATGTGATAGAGTTGGGCCAATGAGACAGAAGGATGAGTCCACTAGGAAACTTCTGGAAGAGGGGTCTTCACTTTTAAGATGATACAAGGAAGACATGGACTCTGCTTCCTCTGGATAATTTTCTGTCTGAAGCCTGGAACTGAGGCTGCTATGTTGCAAACATAAGGGGATTGGGCTCAGGACAGATCAGCTTTACCAGCTTAACAGTATTGCTCTCATCTCCTCTTGCCTGACGTGTGACGTAGTGGGAGGAAGACAGTTCATTGTGCTGATCCACTGCGCATGACAGAGGGTTTCTTTGTGGGGTTTGACAAATAGGAGGTTCTGAAAATGAAGCATGGACCTTGGGGGAATAGGAATAAAAGGAAATATTATAAGAAGGATCACTCGAGTTATTAAATGGGTGCCATATAATGTACTTCGGGAAGAAGGGAAAAAATGAAAATACAAAAAATTTCTTGATTCCTCCTGCTTCTCGATGACACCACCCCTCAGAAACTAGACCACAGTGATCACAGCTTCAATAGCATGAAGGAAACGAGCCACAACACAGCAGACAGCTGTTGTTTGCGTATTTGTCGATTTTGCGCAGACTTCAGGGTACCACAGGGGATGGCGCACTGCAGCCCTGGGGCGATATCCAGCCTGCTGACTGTTTTTGTAAGTAAAGTTTTGTTGGAACACAGGCGACTCCTCTTGTTTACATATTGTCCGTGGCTGCCTTTTTGCTAAAATGTCAGAGCTGAGTAATTGCAGCAGAGACTTCGTGGCTCACAAAGCTGAGAACATTTTCTCTCTGCCCCTTTTCAGAAAGCCTGCTCCCCCTAATTTGGAAAGAAGAGAACCAAACAGACAGACGGAGTGTGCACATGAACACTGGCCACACCGCATACAAAAATGAACCACATGAACCCATTTGCATTCTGACCCACGATCTACAGCAGCAGGCCCATGTAGCCAACCCATTATGTACAGTAACCTGCTCAGGAAGCCAACCTGCTCCCGATACATCGAACTTGTAGGAAGTCAGACCACTGTCGAACAACAGGACCAAGAAGCCAAATATTAACTTCTGTAACAATTGGCCCCAAACAAGGTGAAACTGATTAAGAACCGGCAGCTTTCCTAATTTTTGTCTCCATTTCCAAATTAGGACCCACCAGAGTTAGTCAGCTCTGTACCTCTAAACTGCCAGTTAGGACACCCACTTCTGGCTGTCCTTCAACAGCCCCCTTGTGCCAACAGCCTGCAAGCAGGGCTCTCCTGACGCCTTCCCTCTTCCACAAGAAAGCTCTCCCGCTTCCCTGCCTGCCTCTGATCGCTGTCAGACACAAGCGATGGTGGCTGGCTCCTTTGCTATATTCCTCGCTCAGGAAAAATAGCCTTTGCTTTTCTCATTTAATTGATTTCCATTTATTCCCACAGAATTTGAAGTCAACGAACCTGGGTCTTAATGCTGTTTCTACCATTCAATCCAACTGTGACATTAAATAACTCACCCCAACCATTTAAAGAAAATTGAAGAGGCAGGGTTCCTACCCACCGGAGTTCACAGGCAACATATACTTTAAGGGTAAGATTATTGTCACATTAGAAGTATGTGCAAAGGACAGAGGCAGCTCTTAGGAAGGAACAACAGCTTGGACTGGGCTGTTCATCTAGTTCTTGCCTGGCATTGACTATTTGGTAGTCACTGTTACCTTTGACCGCTGTTAATATAGTCACTAGGAAAATATATTTCCCCTAAATTCACAAAGTTATTCCTTTCTCAAGGAAACCATAAGCTCCTCACTTCAAAAAATAGAGGAATCATCTGTTTGAAAATCCAATTTCACAAATGGCCCATTTGTTAAAGTAATATTTTAATGGATCTTGATTCAAACCCACTTTTCTAAAGTTTCCATTAGTGGCATCATTTCAGTTTGTACAAAGCACTGTCTAGTGTGCTTCGTGGATGTTTAGCAATTTCCACAAATGATACAATTTTGAATATTTTGAATGCGTTTCATCTTTTGTAGCACACATGCTTGATTTATGGTGTGCAAAGCAAAACACCAGTTGTGCAGTATTTCCACTGAGATCTCACTGAATGCCTTAAGTGATATTATCATAGTTTTTCACCCATGAGCATTCTACAAATGTTTTTATGTAAGTCCTAAGCATGTTCATTGTTAAAATAACCTTTTAAAGCTACAAGTCCCTTTAATTACAAAAAGCAGCATATGAATATTTGTTTGGATGTTCACCTTTAATCCAAATGTTACATCACATATAAGCAAAGCCCATATTGTGAAATCCATAATATTCCAGATTCCCTTGTTAAATGCAAGTTGAAAGGTACACTAGACAGCATCAGGTTCCTGGTTTCCAGTCTGGAAACTACCCCTCACCATCTGAGTAAGCTCCAGAAAATAACATCTTGTCTTTGGATCCCTATTTCCTATCTTGTAGGCTATCACTAAGGTTCATTTCAAGATTAAAAAGTTATCATCAGTGAGCTCCATGAATTTTAAGTACTAGTGGAAAAGGACATTTTCCAGATGCTCAGATGGATGGTTCCATCCTGGAGGAAGCTAAGCTCATGAAATTTCAACTAGTTGTCCTCAAGGGGCATTGGGTTCGAAGTGGAACCTAGAAGACTCCTCTCCAGGTGACGTTCTTTGTTATCATCGTTTAACAATCCTATAGGTTAGCATCTTCCACAAAGACTAGGATGATAAAAATTTCAGTGAGAGGAAGGCCTTGACTCATCCATTCACAGAGCAGAACCTAAGCTAAACTCTGGGGCTTTGGGAGTAAGTAAGATACAACCTCTCCACATGTCCACAGCAAGTAAGGCGATAAAGAGTTTGCAAGCACACAAACGCCATTCAGTTGATATTGGTCTCATTGTATGACCCATTTGGAAAAGAAATGGTGTATTCTTATTATTATCATAAGTAGAATGGCAGTCACCAGCAATGAGTCTAGAAGCACATCTTCTGGGTTCAGATCCCCACTCTGACACTTATTAATTCTGTGGTCTGGCGCATTACCTAAATGGCCTATGCCTCAGGTATTTTCTTGGCTGTAACTCAGGGACAATAGTTACACCTTCCTCATGGAGTTCTCTGGAGGACTCATTTGTCAGTTTATGTAAAACACTTCATATCGTGTCCAGTAAATTGCACGCACTCTTTAACTATTGGTAATTATTAGTTCTCATTTTATTGAGCATTGTCTAGATAGTGTACATGCATGATGTCACTTAATCCTCACTCTGAAGTATGCTCTATTCTGATTTTATAAAGAAAGTGAGACCATGATTCAAATGAATCAGACTGACCCTAGCGTTAGCACTAAAATGTATAACATTTGGGGGTGATGAAGATGATGAATTCCCCTGCTATAACCATAACAGGTTGCTATTTCACGTTAGACTCCACAGTAATATATATCTTAAAATAGAGTTATTTGAGAACTATAGTTTCAAAATACAAGTGACGCAAATATTTTCATTTCTCACGAGAGGGCCAACAAAACACTGTAAAGGCTCATCTAACAATATACAACAATCAAAATTAATGATGATGAAACAAAGCAAGCTGTCATATATATTTAACAAGCATGTGAGAAGCACAACCAACTGACAGCCCAGATGAAACCTGGTAACTAATGATCCTCCCGGAATACGGTGGGGGTGCCGGCCACCAGGTCTCCTCTCGGACACCCAGGCCAGCCTTCTACAAACTCCAGTACCAACTAATTTCAATTTCTAAAAGCTAAAATTTAATATTCTTAATGACTCACTTAAAAGGTAAAAACGCTGGCATTCACTTGTGGAAAGGAAAACAGGAACAGTGGAAGGAAGGAGAGATGGAGGGAGAGAGGGAAAAACCTATGGAATTTTGCATTATTGACCAACAAGAAATAAAGAAAAGATATTCTCTGAATTTTTTTAATCTTTCTTCTTAAAGTGTAGGGTACAATCCTGACTACGTTTGTCTTCTCTTCTTGCTGGAGCACATAAGTTCTCTGAGGCCACAGTCACACTAAAAAGGAGAAATCCCATCTGGCTTTATCTTAAGATTCCATCACTTCTACTACACCAACCAATTAGCAATTCATCACTAAGTCCAGAGTGGAAATTCCTTAGTCACTACCCACCGTGACATGAAATGACCCATTAAGCAAGGCAAAAATATGTCAAGCTTTCCCACTTTCAGCCAGATGAAGCTCTCAGCAAATACCTGGAGAGGCGACTTGAGCTCCCATTACTACAACACCCTACCTCGGAGCCAGTTTGTGACCCAGGCAAGAGAGACATCGGTCACTTCGTTGGGGGATTCACGTGGCTCTTGCTACCCCTATGAGGGCAGCACTGACACGCATCTATATCTAAGTCCTCATCATATGCTCTGTTGACCTGTTTGCTGTCTCAGGCCCTCTGATTTCCATGAGCAGCTTGTCTTTTTTTTTTTTTTTTAATGTAGATTACCCCCACACACAATGGGTATATTCCTTCCCTTCATGTTAGCATGTACCAATAATGAACTCCACCTGAAGCCTTGTGGATTCTAAAACATCCCATATACCACTTCTGTCATTAGTTTCTTTTATTTCTCATAATCGATTCATTTGTATGGAGATTCTGAGGCCATAATTCCCATCCTTCTCTAAAACTGTTATCTCCTATGAGTCCCCAGACACATTCTGCACCTTCATTTTTCTCTCTGAGTCATACTTAGTATCTATGATCCAGAGCAATTTTTGTCATGAGTGTTTCTCCCTTCTAATCTGTATTAGTTTCCTAGGGCTGCCTTAACAAAGTTCCACGAACCCGGTGGCTTTGAACGACCGCCACACATTGTCTCACTGTTCTAGAAATACGAACCCCAGATTTCTGCAAGGCTGGCCCCTTCGGCAGGCTCTGAAGGATAACCTGTCCCTAGCCTCCGTCCGGCTTTTAGCTGCTGCCAGCAATCCTTGGTGTCACTCGGGTTGTAGAGACAGCAGGCCAACTCTGCCTCCACGTTCACATGGCCACCTTTTCCTTCTGTGTCTCTGTGTCTTTACATCACCTTCGTATAAGGACACCAGTCATTGGATTTAGGAGCTACCCCAACTCAGCGTGGCTTCATCTTAACTACTACATCCACAAAGGTCCAATTTCCAAATAAAGTCACACTCACAGGTACCAGAGTTAAAACATCCGCATACCTTTTGGAGAAGACACGATTCAACCCACAGCATCATTTCTATTCCCTTTGGGTCCCTGTGGTTCAGCCGGCTGGACTGAAGAACAAATGACCTGCTCTTCAATCTTAGGGAGGGACCCGCCCACGAGGCCGTCTCCAGCCCCTCCTTGGCTCAGGGTGCCAATCCCGTCCTTCAGTACCATCCACCCAGCTTGCCTTGCCCTCCCAAACCTGCCACTCCTTTCTAAGGTCCGAGTTTGTATGTGAAGAAACGATGAAGCCCACCTGTGATCTCAGGCCCCTCCTGCTTTCTCGAGACCTTTCCCTGAAGATGCTGTCCTTCCACACATGATTGTAAGGTGGTGCAGAGGACGCTTGGTTGCGTCCCACGTGGACTCATCAGGAGGACAGACCTGTTCCATTTGGCAGGTTAGGGGGTAAGAGAGAAGGCTCTTAGCAGACTAGCCTGGCTACAGATAAACCCTGGCTCTGTCATTTACCACCATGTGACCATAAACAAGTGAAGTTACTAACAGCACTAGTCATAGGATTATGAACATTAAAATAATACATAAAATATTTAGTTTGATAACTGTTACGGGCTGAACTGTATGCTCGTATGCTGAAGCACTAACCCCCCTAAGACCTCAGAATGGGCCTGTATTTGAAGATAGGGCCTTTAAAGAGGTGATTAAGTTAAAACAAGGCTGTTAGGGTAGGTCCCAACCCCATCTAACTGGTATTATTCCTTATAAGAAGAGGAAATTCAGAGGCACAGACGAACACCAAGGATGCACGCGCACATGGAAAAGACCATGTGAGAACCAAGCGAGAACATGGGCATCTGCCAACCAGGACCAAACCTGCCTGCACCCTGATCTGGGGCACCCAGCCTCCTGAACCAAATGCAAATAAATTTCTGTTGCTTAAGTCACCCAGTTTGTGGTAGTCTCAATTTTTTTTCCTTCCAGCTTTATTGAGTTAAGATTAACAAATAAAATTGTGCGTGTGTATGTATATATGTAATGTGATATTTTGATATATGTATACATTGTGAAATGAATGCCACAATCAAGTTTATTAACACATGCATCACCTCACACAGTTACGTTTCTGCGTGTGTGGGAGGAATATTTAAGATCAACTCTCTTAGTAAATTTCATGTACACAATACCGTGTTATTAACTATAGTCACCATACTGAACACTAGATGTCTCCAGAATTAACTCGTTCTGCATAACCAAAACTTTATGTCTCTTGATCAGCATCTGCCCATTTCTTCCACCTCCCTGCCCTGGCAACCACCGTTCTACTCTCTGCTTCTGTACATTTGACTCTTTGAGACTCCACCTGTCAGTGAGATCTTGCAGGATTTGTCTTTCTGTGTCTGGCTTATTTCCCTTGGCAGAAGGTCCTCCATGGTTACCCACAGTGTCACTAATGGTCAGATTTCCTTCTTTTTTAAGGATGAATAATAGCCCGTTGTACGGATGTACCACATTCTCTTTGCCCATTTGTCCTTCAACAAACTGATTGTTTCCATATCTTGGCTACTGTAAACAATGTTGCAATGAACGAGGCGGTGCAGATATCTCCTCGAGATTCTTATTTCACTTCCTTTGGCTATATACACAATTAGAAGGGAGATTATATCGTTTTTAATTTATCAAGAAACCTCCACGCTGTTTAGCACAGTGGTTGTACTGATTTATCTTCCCACCAACAGTGTGCAGGATTCCAATTTCTCCACATCCTTGCCAGCATTTATCTTCTTTTTGATAATGGCCCTTTGTAACAAGTGTGAGGTGATTTCTCATTGTGATTTGCATCTCCCCAGTGATTAGTGATGTTGAGCACCTTTTCATATACATGTTGCCCATCTGTACTTTTTCTCTGGAGAAACATCTATTCAGCTCCTTCCTCCATTTTTAAAAATCAGGTTATTTGGGGTTTGGTTTGGTTTGGTTTGGTTTGGCTATTGACTTGTTTGAGTATTTTTATATATTTTGCATGTTAACCCCTTATCAGATGTGCTTGCCTTCCTCCCCAATCTATCAAAATCCAAATGTGTTTCAACGCGTGGCTCACATTCTACCTCCTGGGCGGAAGCTTCCACTGAGACTCATCCTCGCTTTCCCCACCACTTCCCAGCAGCCTGGCAACAGAGTCCAGATCCCCTCCATCCGCCTTCTCTGTGTTGCTGGGCACAGGGCCCGCCAGATCAACTCTTTTAGGAGTGAAATAAAAGGAACAGAAAGCTGCAGCCCAGAGTGGAGATGCAGGAATGCCAAGATGTTGTTGTCTGCTTATATCTGAAAACTTGGCAGATACAAAGCAGGGAGCCCTTACCACTTGCCCTCCAAATCCCACTACACTCACAGGGATAGACACTTACCAGCCCCTCCAGGAAACGTGTATCCCCCATGCACAATGAGGAAAATCCCTCCTCCCCCAGGACCTCAGGTTCTCAGCCTCTCCTGAGTGGAGGGGAAACGCAGGCGTCCGGAGGGGATGGGGAGAGGGGGCCACAGCCCCAGTCGCCTCTGCGGGGCTGGAGGCCCGGGTGGAAATGGCCTCGAGCAGTAATTCAAAGGAAAAACTGAAGAAATTCTGGAAGTTACCAGGGACAAGTGGTGAAAGTCGGGTGCTCAGTGTGCCCTGCCCCCACAGACCCTGAGCACTGGGGACCCGGCTGCGAGGCAGGTAGAGGCAGGCGGCACAGTCCCAGGAAAAGGGACAAACCCCGTAGTCACGTGGCCTGCATGTACACCTCAGCCCTACTGTTACTCCACCTTTCTGGGCCTGGTTTCCCTTGTCCACAAATAAAGCCATGTACATTAATACTAATTGAGTTGGTACCCTGTGTTGGACACTGGGCCCTGCACCATGCAACAGGATTAGAGAGGTTAATCGACATAAAGCTCTTCGTTCTGAATCCAACGCAGGGTAAGCATTTACAAAAATAAATGGTGGTGGTTGTTAAGAAAGACGGCATCCCTACAGCCCACAGTCAGAGGGGCTAACAGGTTTTTTATTTATCAGAAAGCTAAAGCACCAGCTCTGCCCCCCGCCTGCTCTAGGACCTTGGCTAAACTTCCGAAGCATCTCGGCCTTCACTTCTCTGATCTTCCAAACATGCATAACAATCTCGGTTCCCCAAGGTTCCTGGGAGACGCATGGGGCATCTTGGCGGAGAAAGAGGGTGAACTCTGTTGCACAATGGGTGGAGATGAGATCATTCTGTTCACTGCCCCCACCGCTGGGCTATTTTCTGCCCCTATTCCCACAGTGCATGGCCAGGGCTTCATGTTTACGGGAAGAGGAGAAACACCCCCGGCTTCCCCCGGGGCAAGTGAGGACACGGTGGCCAGCTGTTATTCCATACTCTATAATCCCCAGTTTACAAGTGTGGCACATAGAAAGTATTTAATAAATGTTCGCTTTCATCAATATTATTATTATTTTTATTTAATCACCATTTCACTCTAGTATGTGTGATAGTCTGAAAGCATTATCTTGGCTCTCTATTTATTAACGAAGTCATGATCTGACTTCACCACTAGGTCTTAACCTCAACAAGAAGGGACCTAGGCTATCTCCCCCGCAGAAGGCTTAATAAAATCAGCTGGTTGGAAGAATGAGTGATTTAATGAGTGAATCAGTGAAAAGGCATCGACCACACTCCCTAGACTCAGCTCTTGAATCCCAACAACAAATGAGTAGGACACAGTTGCTTATCAAACTAAACATTAGGCATAAGCAACAGGGACACTGAGAAGGGTGAGTGACTCGTCCACATCGGAATGCGGGTGAGCAGCGGGCTCGCTCTCTGCCAAGCACTATGCAAAAGCGCACTGATGGACTTTTCACCCTCCGGTTACTCATTCCAGAAATATATGTTAAGTTCCTGCTCTGGACCACACACTGGGCTTCCCAGCCCCATCCACAAGGGGGAGAAGTCTTTAATCCTGGCCTGTCTCCCACTCCATAATCTCAGTGCACCCATAAAAAAAAGCAAGGCGCGGAACCGGCCAGAGCCAACCTCACAATGAGAGGGAGGCAGGGGACCATGACTCTCCCCCCACCACATCCCCAGGACAGGACCCAAAGTGCCCAGAGCATGGTTGAGTTTCGTAACACCTGATTTCCTCACAGATGACTGTCACAGGCAGAATTCAATAGTCCCCAGGACAAGGACATCTGGGTTCAGTTTCGTCAGCCTGCAAACTCAGCTTCGCAGCCTTGTTTGTTCCGGTGGGGTGAGGGTGTTGATAAGGATCACCACAATCAGGGCTTGCAGTCAGTGACTTACATTCACTTCCTAATCAGTCATCACATTTTGTGCAAGCTTAATACTGACCTATTGTATTTAACGCCACATTCCCTGCAAGAAGCTACTGCTACGTGTAGTAGGGGAAAGCAGCCAGCTGCTGCAGCAAGCAAAACATAATTAGATTTTAAGGGTTTTTCCCTTTGTTAGTTAGGAGTTCAACCCAAATTACCTAAAGCAGCTCTATATCCAGCCTATAGCTCGGCTATTATTTTGCTCAGCCCACCCAGACCCAGCAGTGCACACACGCACATGCACGCAGGTGGTTAGCTAAGGGAACACGGCGTGGCCGCGGGCCAGTCACATCCCTCTAAGCCTCTGTTGCATCAACTCTAAAATGAGATGGATGGACTAGATTATCCCTTTCTGTTGGGAAACTGCACAATTCTAATTTCCCATGATTCTGGAATGAAAGTCATACATTGCCTGAGATGTAAGACATGTTTAAAAATAATTCACTACAACATTCATTCATTTTCTGTGCCCCTTCATTTTTGCTGCAGTTACATACCACGTGTCCCATTCTTTACTCAACTATTTTTCTTTAAGTGGATTTTTTACTTAAATGCATGCACCTCAATATGACCATAAACAGAAAACCATAATCATTTGCCACAACTAGAATTATAACTAAAGGAAAATAAAACCACCTAAGAAATTGCCAGCTGGATGCTATTGCTCGCCCAAGGAGCCCAGCCTGCTGCTCGAACCTTGTTGAAATGTCAGCATAGCAAGTGTTAAAATATGCTGAAAGCACGCTTGCACTGAAGGAGACTTTCTCCTCACCTTACTCAGCTCTCAAAGGGCTACAACTCTCTCCCAAGCAGTGTTGCTGTCATTGAATACAGAGGCTGAACGCCACCCAGGCGCTCCCAAGGACTTCACTTTGGGTCAAGTGACCATCCAAAGCTCCAAATTGTTGATTTCTGCCTCTTTACTGTCACATTCACCTGCGGGCATTGCCCAAAAGATGGAATGAGAAAAACAGAAACATACACTCAGGAACCCACACACAAAATGCTCCAAAAGAATTCCGTAAAGAGTGAGGCGCCTTCCCGGGCACTTACCCAAGTTCACAGCTCTAGGAATCTTTGACCTTGGGTAAGTTCAATATTGCTACCTTTTCTAAAAAAAAAAATCACTGCCCATGTGCAACAAAGACCGGTTCCACTGGACATTGAAGGAGTTCTTAAGGTTGCTTCCCTTTCCCCTGTTCCTGTCTTCACAGACACTGTGTAAAGTAGGGACAGGGTCGTGCACACATGCGAGAGAGCAGACACAGGGACTCGAGAGATGGGGGACAAGAAAGAGAGCCATAGGGAAGGCATGCCTCCTGTTTACTTCGCATGGCATAGGGAAATATTCAAAGGTCCAGCTTTGGATGCAACCTGGCTTCCACTTCCAGTTCTATCACTTTGCAGCCACATAAACTTGGGCGAGCTGCTCACTCTTATGAGCGTTCATCTCCTCCTTCATTAAGGGGATCTGATGACACATCTCTGTGTTGTGAAGCTGGGAGTTGTTAAGGCAGGTCCGGTGCCAGATGGGAACACAGAATAACACCAACACTCATTCCCTTCCCCTTTTAGCTTTTTTCTTTTTTTGGCACCATTCATAGAGGTCCAAAATCCTTCCTCTTTTGATTTGTTTGTTTTCCCCTCCCAAACCTGAGTTTCTTCTGCAAAATAAGAGAGAAAGAAAAGGAGATGTGAATTTTCATAATTTAAGGATTTTTTTTCTATGACTTTATTATGGAAAGTGATTCATAGGAGTGAGTGGAATGACAAGAAGGGGACAGAGAGAAGAGGGAAGAAAGACTTCACACCAGCAAACCCAACAATCAGCCCCTTTTGAGTAATCATTCAACAGCCTGCTGGAAGTTTCAAGCCCGCCCCCACCCCCCAATTTGGGGGATAAGAGAGAAACAACATGAATCTAGAAATGTGTTGCATTTTGTGCATAGATTTGAATTAGAGAATTTTGGGATGGTTTTGCATATGCAGTTGGGGAGGTGGGGGAAGACACAAAGAAAAACAGAGAAACACTTCCCCCTGCTGCCTGGATGGCAGATAGCAGCATAGATGTTTAATTAAAAAAAAAAAAAAAAAAATTCCGTGGTTAAATAAAGAGACTCAAACCCTAAACGTCTGCAAAGGATTCACTAGGTGTAGGTGCTTTAATGTGGGGAAATGCATCATCCATCTGAAGTTACTTTCACAGGTTATAAAAATGATCAGAGAACAAAATCTTGCCCTCCAATGATTATTTTTCACTGGGCAATTTGTTATTTCTTTTACTTGAGCAAGAAATACATTGACATGAGTTTAAAACTAAAGCAATGTGAAAGATGTAAGTAAAAAATATATATATATTACCACTTGTTTCCGTTTCTGCCTTTCTTACACAGACAATATTATTAGATGTTCATGTAAATACAGCAAATATAACTACATAATCTTTTTTTCCCTTTTTCTCATACAAGAGTTAGCTATTCCACCCTGGTCTACATGCTGCTTTTGTGACTTTACCACCACATCCCAGAGATCTTTCCAGCTCAGGACAGAGTAAGCTTTCTTGTTCTTTCCTCACAGAGCATTTTAGTTGTGGAAAGAACACATCACCAGCTGGAGAAACGTTATAAGCTGGTTAAGTTACTGCAAAATGTGAAGGACTTAAAATTTTTCATGTAAAAATACCTTTCTTCAGCCCGCAATACCCCCAGACAAACACTGTCCCTGTCCCTTTGTAATACTTTTGTCTCCTGCCTGTATTTTCATTGCGGTGTTCCCACTGATTAAAGTCTCCAGTCTTGGTATCCACTGTGTTTGGGGCCAGAACAGAGCTGTGTCGTCACTGAACTTTAGAAGCTGGTGCTCAGAATTAAAAGGGCTCAATGTCACCAAGATTTCTATTAAAACACCCAGGGAGACAGGAAAAAAACCTTTCGCTTCAGCTGAAATATTCTTGTAAAGGGCAAAACGGAAACTACAGACCCCACTGCCTTTTTCTGGTCGGGCACCCCGGCCATCGGCACCTCCTGAAAATGGCAGGGCTGCCAGCACTCCGTGGAAGTCAGGTTTGCCTTATTGTATTTAGATGAGTTAAAAAAGAAGAAGAAAAGAAGAAAAAGCTGTGTCTTCCAGTGCGAATGGGAAGCCAGTGAGCCTGCCAAGGTCAAAGAAAAATCCAATTATGCATAGTAAACACTGACTCTACAATTAAATTATGCCAGTTAGGAAAACATTTGATCTGCAACTTGAGTTTTGCAGAAAATCCACCCTCAGATTCAGCCACTCATCAGCATCCAGCTGATCGATTTCCTTCTGTCATTCAGCACCTGCAGCTCGCCTATAGTAAACACACCTGTGCCCACCCACATCCCCTGGGCCCAGCCTAAAGGTCACCCATGGTTTCAGTAGGAGTTCCCATGCACACAGATCTCTTAACCACAAGGACCTGCTTCTCTCTCTCTGGGGGCTTTTTCTGGCCCCAAAAGTATGCCTGGAACAGTTCAAGCACGCAGGGCAGGATGGAAGTGTCAAGAAGTCAAGGTCCCCAAGAACAACCCTCAACCAATGAGAGATGGGAATTGGTAGATAAACATCCAGCCCTCTCGCCTCTTGCTGGGGCAATGCAGAAGAGTGTGGTACCCAGACTCTCAGAGGGACACCAGTGCAATGGAGCCCCAGGGGCTCAGGGGTCCTGACCACTCGTTAACCCATTCCTTACCGGCTTTTTCCCCTTCCCCATCCTCTTGGTTCTTCCACCTCTTACGACCCATTCTGGAGACAGAAACCACACAGTTAATTTCAAAATAAAAAAAAGAGTTCAATGCAAAGAATCATTAACCATGATAAAGAGTAACTGTAAGATACAAGGAAGCACTGAAGGGCATCCTATGGCTTAGGGTGAGCACCCATGCAAGGACAGACTTGGGAGAGGTCCAGACATCTCTGGAGAAGATGTGGGTCTGCCCACTGAATAGCAGAGGAGTCTGCTGCTCTGGCCAGGCTGGAGCTGGTCTGCCAGTGTGGCAAGTGCAAGAGACCACCCTCCAGAGAGCATGGGACAGAGCAGACACCCAGCCTCCTGTTTTGGAGTGTAGAGTCCAGGGGCTGACAGAGTAGGACTCCTTTGGAGAGTGTGGGCTGTGCTGCAAACTCTCGTTTCCATGTTGAGGGGGCTGCATGAAGGTTATCACTGTGCCGAGGCCACAAAGTGGCCTAAAAGCCCGTTCTGCCCTGTGGCATAGGCAGCTTCCCCAAAACGTCCTCGCACCCATAGTTGAGCCCCATCTGGCCCAGAAATAGCAGGAGAACTTCCTTCTCTTGCAGTGTCCCTTCAGCGCCCTGAACTGAGAAAGCTTAACATTGTGCTCACATCAAAGGAGAAATACCAATACTGTAAGGGATTTCTTTATCGCAGAGCATAGAATGAAGGGTGCATCAGAGCGGAGGGGCCAAAAATTGATAACCAACACTCTTCCCATATAAAATACTTGCACCCAAATTCTAGTCCCAAAGTCTGCTTTCGAAGAACCCAAACGAAAGGGACGTCTATCCAACCCAATTTCCATCTCCGCTGTGTGTGACCTCGAGAAAGGGCCGTCCCAGCTCATAGTCCCTGCTTTCTCGTCTGTAAAATGGAGGTAATCATAAACAATACCCACCTCTCAGATTGTTGAGAGAATGAAAAAATAGACCATGTGCAGTACATCTGGTCAAAATAAGTGCTCAAAAATGTCATCACCCGTCTTCCTCATTTCCAAACCAAATTGCAGTCTCAAGGTTTGCTGTTGTTGTTGCTGTTTTTGTTTTCAGCATCAGGATGCTCTAAGCTACCCAGCCCAAGTCATTTTGGTTTTGACTGTGGCTTAGAACAGCTTTGGTGGAAGAATACTTTGCCCTGGAAAGGGAATATGTGAAGAATTAGTAGGACAAAGATAAATAAGTGTTTTTCTGCAGAGAAAAGTTCTAATTAAGAATTTCTCCAGCAATATGATACACCCAATTCTGTTGGCACTTAAATAAATGAGCTTTAAAGCGATGTGATAATAGCTACCACATACTGAAATCTCACTGTGTGCCAAGAATTTATCATCAAAACCTTGTTTAATCCTCACAAGTCTTTAAAATAAATGCTATTTTTAATAGCATTTCCTCAGCTTTGGAAATAATAAAACAGAGATCCAGAAAGATGAAGCAATTTGCCTAACGTCAGAACCAGGATTTGAACCTGGGTCTACTTGAGTCGCAGCCCCAGCTCCAACTGCTATGGTGGATGGAATCCTGATTCAGAGCAACGAGTCAAGAGATTGAGGTCCGTGTTTAATCTCTATGGCCCCGTGAAATCAGGGGAAGTTCTTCCTTTCCCAAGGGAATGATTCTCCTGTCAAACAAGGGAGTTGAGTTAGAATAGAGGTTCTCAGGGGGGTACCCCCCCAAGGATATTTTACAAATTTGTGGGGATGATTGGCACTATGACTAAAGGACACTCACTGGCTTTTCATGGTTGAGGTCCAAGAACAGTGACGATGCCTGTTGTGATGCCTGGGACAGTCTAGTCCAATGAGGAATGTGCTCATGCCACATATATTCCACAGGGCAGTCCTGTAGTTGAAAAACCCATCTGAACCTAGACCCAAACTCCATTTTACACAAAGAAAGAAATCAGCCCTGGCTGGTGTGGCTCAGTGGATTGAGTACCAGCCTGCAGACTGAAAGGTTGACAGTTCTATTCCCAGTCAGGGTATAGGCCTGGGTTGTGGACCAGGTCCCCAGTAGGGGGCACCTGAGAGGCAACCACACCATCCCCTTTCTCTAAAAGTAAATAAAATCTTTTTAAAAAAGAAAGAAAGAAATCATGCTTATACAGTTTTAATACACAATGAAATTTCCAGAACCAGATGAGGAAAGATTGCACTTTTATTAGAAATCTTATCAAGATTTGGTTATCTTTTCAGAAATCATATCACCAGCAACAATGCAACTCATGCTAGGACTTAGCAGACCACACCTCTCTCTCCACTCTGCATCCAGATTGATCAAATGTACATTTACAAGTACTGTATATTTCACTGTGTCTTCTGAAGCACTAGCCCCCAAACATTTGAAGAACCCATTACCTTACTATAGATTACTTTCTTTTAATTTTTCCTTTGTAGAATACTTAGGATGCCATATTGATGAAAAAAAAAATACATGTGTAGACAGGTTGTATTATCTGTGAACTTCAAGATATTTAAAGAGGCATTATAAAAAAAAATACTTGTTTGAACAGGGATGCTGGGCACGGAGAATGAAGTTCTTTCCTCACTGTTCACTAAAACGTGGCAGCTACAATCCAAAGCCAAGAACCAAGGTGCACAATACGCAAATATTTTCACCTATTCAAAAGGGACTCGTTAGTACTGACTCTGAGCCAGGAATGGCTGGGGATCGTGGAGTGTACCAGAGACAAAGATCTGAGCCCCTGACCCTGTGGAGCTTTCGCTGGAAAAACGAAGGCCTTTAATCTCCTGAAATTAAATATTCACCTAACCTTTGGCCCAGTAATGCCACTGCTGGGTATGTATGTACTCAGGAAAATAAGGGGGTGTGTCCACTGGTCACCCAGCGACATTACAAAAATGTTGGTGGCAGCTTTACTCATAGGAGACAAACGCTGCAAACAATCCAAAAGTCTGGAAAAAGGAGAACAGAAAAATACATTGCAGTGTATTTACACAATGGCTATAAAAAATGGCAAACCACTAACACAACAGCATGGATGGATTTTACAGACATTACACTGAACAAAGAAGCAAGGCACAAAAGTGAAATTGCTATATAATGCCATTCAGGTAAAGTTGAAGAACAAAGTTAATCAGTGATGATACTGATCAGAAAAGTAGTTGCCTCTTGGTGGAGACTTTATTGGCTAGGAAAGCACACAGGAAACCTTCTAGAAAAGTGAGAAAATTCTGTATCTTCATCTGACTGATGGTTATACACGTGTATGTAAATTACCCAGGTGTAATTATAAGTTCATCAAGCTGAAAATTTAAGATTAGTGCACTTTGCCCTGAATGGTGTGGCTCAGTTGGTTGGGCATCGTTCTGCCAAGCAAAGGGCCACAGGTTCTATTCCCAGTCAGGGCACACACCTGGGTTGCAGGTTTTGTCCCCAGTCGGGGTGCATACAAGAGGCAACAATCGATGTTTCTCTCTCGCATCAATGTTTCTCTCCCTCTCTTTCTTCCTCCCTTCCTCTCTCTCAGATAAATAAATATTGCCTTTTAAAAAATTAGTGCACTTAGACAAAGCTAAAAGTAATTATACCTCAGTTTTGTTTTGTTTTTTTAAGGATTCTATTTGGGATTCTATTTGAACACCTGTTTAAACAATTAGTAATTGCAAACAAAAGACCGCAGACAAAGCTGGGTTCAAAATTCATTTCCACCACTTCCTACTTTGTAAGACATTGAAAAATTTACTGAGCCTGCTGAACCTCCATTTCCCCATTTATAAAAGGAGAGCAACGATTCTTTCCTCTTCAGTTTACTGAGAGAAGTGGACACATTCATATAAAAGTGCCTACCCCTACTGTCCTTATGCTCAATGGCTCTCCCTTTCTTCTCCAAGAATTTGAGACCCCATTAGCTTTCACTTCCCCAAAACAGGGCTTATCTCAAGGATCACAGAAGTGAGACATTGTCCCCCACGGTCCCCTCCTGAGCCTGAGGACTTGGCTAATCAACTACAACACCCTTCCCTGCTGACCCTTGGAATCCATCTCCACTCTGTGCTCCCTGAAGCTGCACCCTCCGCAGGAGCTGGCACGTGAAATAAAATCTATGTACCGTCCTGGCTCACCTATGTCATATTCATCTGTGCCTTGTTGGTAACATCTAGTACAAAGATTTGTTGAGCTTGTGGAAAATGATAAGAGAACTAATCTCATTTAGTATTGAATACTCAACATGCTCGGGCCAGGGTGTGTATGTGTATGTGTGTTGTACCTCTTAAACCTCTACTAAAACTCTAGAGAAGAATATTTGAGTAGTCAAATAAAGTGATACCAAAGCTTATTTAAATTAGAAACACCAGTCCGCAGATCATAGGTAGCTAAGCCAGGTTCAAATCCAGGCCGGTCTGCCCCAGAACCCATGACATGCCACGCTTCATCAAATATGGACACCCAATGCACAGCTAACATTAGGTCACAGATCATTGTAGATGAATTATCCAGAATCCAGGACAAGAAAAATAGACATGCATTATCCCATGAGGAATGCGTTAAAAAGGGAATGTAGGAAATGATTTAATGCCAAGAAGTAAATAAAAATAAGTGAGGTCTGATGGTTAAAAAGGAGCAAGACAGAATCAACAGTCTGCAAGGCTGACAAGGTATTGGCGACTAATTCTGTAGATTTGCTTTTGCAAACACGAGGACATTAGGTGTCCTGTGCATGGAGCAGAGAGCACCTCCGCTAATCCCAAGCGAGGTGCGGCAACACATCCTCTGCAGAGCCCTGTCTGTCTTTCTGGCTTTCTGTTGGCTCTGCTTCCCCGCAGATTTCCTGTGTCTCCTCAGAGACCAGAGGTGGGAAGGCAGAGCTGCCGTCTGCTGGGGAGGACTGAGAGGACCAGTGAGCACAGCGCCCGTGCACGTCGGAGCCACTGTTTCGAATCTGAAATATACGTTGCAATGCCCCCTCTTCTGGGGAGGCAGGGAAAACAGGAGGAAAGGCAGTGAAGAGGGAAGAATGCGAAACTGTCAGAGCCAGAAGGGTTTGGCAAAATGGGATTAGAGTTAAGATTAGGGTTAGGGTTAGGATTAGGGTGAATCTAATGTGTAGCAAGGCTGTGAAGTACAGAACTAACCCAAAATGACAGGTAGGTTGGTAGGTAGGTAAGTAGGTAGATAGGTAGATAGATAGATAGATAGATAGATAGATAGATGCATAGATAGATAGATAGATAGAGCTGCCCCCATTTTATGGATTAAGAAGCTAATCCATATGAGGGTTAGAAATCCAAATGAGTAGCCCAACGTCATTCAGCAGGTAAAGAGCAGAATCATATGTCAAATCTAGCTCTGATTGCTGAGCTCATGTGAATTTTATTTTACCTGTTGCCTTGAGGATTCTGGAGAATGAGGAAAAGAAAGCCAAAGCAGAGAACAGAAAAACCCCCCACCAAAGACTTTAGTTTCCAACCTCTTCAAAAAGTTCTTGCAGTGAATAAAAGGAGGATTTTGCTTGGAGACACCTGCATGTTCATGGAAAGCCGTCTAGGCCAAAGCAACATATTTCAAGAAAGGGTTTTTCCTCCCGCTTTTTTTCTAACTCAAAATAGAGCCGAGCTCAACGTATTTGAGGTATCACTGGGAGGCAGGCACTGAATGAAAGGGAGGAAGTGTGGAGCTGGAGGGGTCGCTGGGAATACACAGAAATCACACCTGTGGCCGGGGCACAGGTAGAGGGAGAGCACGCCACCTTGTGACGGAGGTGGTGCAAGCCAGGCTGGTTCCAGGGCTTCCGCCATCACAGAGATGTGAGGCCTCAGGGAACCAGCCAGCACCTTTCAAGCGGCTCAGGGCAGAAGCCCTCTGAGTGCCTGTGAACATCTAATAAATAATATAATTTCAGTTAGAGCTATTGTTTATTGAAAGTGTACAATACACCAAGCCCTAAGTAAAACTTTCCATGGGCACCCCTCTACCACACACACACACACACACACACACACACACACACACACACACGATGAGGCTGGCACTGCTGTCCTCATTACAGTGAAGAATCAGGCCTAGAGTCGTGAATAATTCACCAGCTCCAGTCACAGAGCACGTAGTAATGGAGTTGGTGTTCAACTTTACAGGGAAATTATAGCAATTCTCATTCGCTACCAGGAATGCGGCCTCTGTTTCACTACTGAACTCTTGGCAGAGTATATGATGGGAAAATGCAGGCAGGGGACTCAATGCCAGCCAAAAACCTGCCCTGGCAGCTGTCCCACTGTCTCTCCACGCCCTCGACTTGTTCTGTAACTAGCCAAAAGCAGGGTGAAGCATAGGGCCACTTGCAGTGGTGTGCTGCTCAGTGTTTAACACTGGGTCCGTGAGGGAAAGAAAGCTCTGCTTTGTGGCCCTTGCCCATTCCTGTGATGTAAATGCTCCCATTGTGGCCAATTTCAAGCTACCAACTTGGCATCCACTACTTCACAAGTTTCCTAACAAGTTAACCTGAGCGTGTGTGAACTGACTCCCGTATACTTAGGGAGGCCATTTTGTTCTAAGGAAACAATGGTTGTTGGTTAGAAGTGGGGAATGTTCCCCATTCTCCAGTCCAAGGTAATCCAGAGTGTTTTCGCATCCCTCAAGAACCTCATTCGGGTTTCTTTCTCACAAGGGTAATTTACTTCGGCTCGGCAGACCCGCGCAGTCTGGCTGTGTGATTGGCATGAATCGCAAGCGCTATGAAATTACAGCTCTGGGCTTGGAGGAATGAAGAGTCTGCAGGTAAGTGTCATCCTAGACCAGAAGAGTTCATTTCATGGCTCTTGACGAACTGGAGAAAAGCCCCCTCACAGTGAAGACTGGGTTCCAATAGTGAAAGAACAAATCAGAACTCTCTTTAACAATCAAAAAACAGAGTGAGTGATGAGCCACCCATGCAGGGGTGGGCAAAAGTAAGTTTACAGTTGCAGGTGACGATCTTCTGAATTAAGAAAGCTCAATAATAAGAAAGCTATTGTAATAATCATAACCTGCATGTCTTTTTCCACCTGAACTGTGAACCCACTTGTGCCCACCTGTGTATTTCTGGAGGGTGGGTCACAATGAATCACAGAATAATGGTTTTTAAACATCAATATGAAATAAAACAAATAATCATGGAATTGCAATAAAAGGAAGAGGAATGTGATCGTTGAAACCGAGGCCTTCCCTTGGGTTCAGACTTGCTTTGCGTCTTCATAGAACTCGGGGCTGAATTGAGTTTGGTCCGCCTAGGGGAGGGGTGATGGAGCGCTTAAATGCATAGGCTTTGCGTGGAGACCTGTGGGACTGATCGAGCTACTTATCATTTCTGAGCCTCGGTTTCCTTGCCTGTGAATGGCAATATTAATGATACTGTCACAGCAGTTGCTGAAATGAATTGAGCGTGAACATGTATCCACATTTTAATTCAAGCTTGCTGGCACAGGAAACTTCAAAGAAAAAAAAAAATACCAGTCGAAGATGTTCTTGAGGGAGAAAAACAAATGCGACTTAAGAAGCACTGCTCAGCCCGAGTTTGAAAAGAGGAATGCCTGGCTTAACAGTTATTGGGGTAACATCAGGCTTAAAGGGCGTTCACTGTGCCAGTGGTGTCTGGTTAAAGGTTATGGGGCTCATCTAGCGAACAAGAGTCAGCAGAGTGGAGTCCACCTCCCTACCCAGAAGGCCTCTCGATCACATTCAAGTCCGTCAGAAAACTACTCCGGTGCATTATCAGGAATGCGAGAGCCTTCCCAAATGGGCTGAAAATGACATCAGCCCCCCAAGTTCTGTTCCAGATCGAGCTGGGCATGATTTCCTTCCACAGTGGCCTCCACACAGGGTGGGTGGGAGGGCGAAATGAACTGGTGACGGCAGTAAGCACACACTGAGTGTTGTATCCTGTGCCAGAGCCAGTGGTAAGCACTTCACGTCCATTGTGGAATCATGTCACCCAGCAGTTTGCAATTCTCTAGGGACCTTTTGTTTTGCTTGAGACAAAACACATCCCCTGTCCCTGTTGTCAAAGCCTTCCATGTGGCACCGCTCTCCTCCTTGTTCAATATTCTTCACCATCAATGACCTGATACCTGCTCCTCAAACACGCCCTGCTGACTTCTGCCCCTGGACCCTAGCACTAGCTCTTCTCGCTGCAGGCTCGGCTCCTCTGCACTTCCCATGGCTGGCTTTGCCGGGACCTTCAGATCTGAGAACAGCCTTCCCCAACAGGCAAGTCACTATCGAGTCTCCCCGCACTCTATCACCCTGCTTCCCTTCTGCAGAGCACTTACCTCTGCCTTATATTATATTCATGCCTTTGTTTGCTGACCAGCAAACTCCACTAGAACAAAGACACTGGTAGGGCAAGGGTTTGCCTTTGTTGCCCACCTGCTTTCTCCCTCACTTGTTCTGGGTGCATACTAGGAGCCTAAAACACATTTGCGGAATAAGTAAATAACCTCAATAAATCCTCCCCAAAACCCTATGGCAGGTCTCTTATTCTTTCTCTTCACAAGTAAGAAAACAAGGAACAGACAGGCTGAGCAATCTGCCCACAGTCATAAAGCTGGAAAACAGCAAAGCTGAAATGCAACACCCCGCCTCCCCGTAGCTCCACCTCACCATCACTAAAAAAAGCAAGCATCTCCGTCCCCCTTCCCCTTTTATATATTACACGTTTAGTCTAAGAAATGAAAATAAATCTGCCTTTGCTTTAGACTTAAATTTAAATTAGTTTCTCTGACAGTCATTAGTCAAAGGCTATCCACTGTTTTATGTAAATCAAAATTAAGAAAAATGCCCACTTCAGGAGTGAATATGCCTATAATTGTATGCATATATCTTTTCTATGACTGACCTTGAATACTAAGCTACTTAACAACTTACTCATGCCTCCCTTTCCCTCTGCCCATCCAGCATCCATCATCTCTTTCAGAACCAAGTTCAAGGCCACCTTCCTGCAGAGGGCTTCATTGATTAACTCAGCCCATCTCAGCACCTTTCCACATGTGCACACACTCATTTTCTTCCACTTTGCCCTCATTTCTACATTATCCAATCACTCTTATTGTATCTTCTATGCACTATCTGTGCTTCACAAGCATGTTTTGTCTTTACAGCACCACGTCGGCTCCCTGAGACTGGGGCCCGTGCTCACAGCGCGGGATTGGTACAGGACCCACGGGTAGCAAGCAACTCTGCGTGAGTTTAATGGACAGTTTAATACTACCTGCATCACAGAATATTTCTAACAGAAATAAGCTAATGAGTATTCACAGAGCTCCTAAATGAGCATTTATTAAACACATCGCATGCACCCAGTGCTATACTAGAGACCTGGTTTCCTGCCTTGATTCTATTCTCATTCATGACCTGACTAGAGACTGTAACAAAAGCAAACTCTGACTTTGACTTTTTCCTTTAATCTGCTCTTTCAACAGGTAGGGCTTTCCCTCTCTCTGTCCAAACTCCACCCATTCTTAATAATTAATTTCATTTGCACAGCATATGAAAAAACCATTGTCATTTATATGATCTGGCTTATTCCTTTCAACTCTGTGAATCAGGCATTATTATCTCCACTGTTCAGACGTGCAACTTGTGACCGACTAAAGGTAGAAGTTCCCAACTCCACAGGCTCACAGCCACACCTTTGCTGCTCCTTTTAGCCCAGGGTTGGCAAACTCTTCCTAGGAAGGGTCACATGGTAAATACTTTCAGCTTTGCAAGCCATACAGTCTGTCTCAACTCTGGCCTTGCAGCAAAAGCAGCCATGGACTGAAAACTAAACCCAATGGGTGTGGCTATGAAACCGGGACTTCAAGCCAGAGGCTGGCTCTGCTGACTTCTATCTCCTCCGCTCCCTTCCTCTGTGGGTAACCTGCGTGTGACTGGACTGGCTTATTGCAGAGTCGCCCCTCAGAGACCCGGCACTGTGGAAAGACAAACATGTGAGCAACTCCTTTAAGGGATGCTCTCTTGCTCTTGACAAACCTGATTACCTGCATAGGACTCTCCTTTTACATAAAGGATGAATACTAAGGTAATTGATATGCCCCACTTCACCAGAAAGCCTCCCTCCGCGCCCCGTATCAGAATTTTTCTCCTCCTCTAGAGTTCCTGCTCCAATATCCCAGGGGCTTAGGAAACCCAATCCGAGGTCTCTGTTGCCGTCACTGCTCTCCCGTCCCAAACCCACCTTCCCTTTCCAACCAGCTGGCACTCAGCCACCCTCTTCGACGCCGCAGCAGCTCCAGGTCAACACATGTTCACACAGCTACCATTTCCAAAGCGCCCGTTACCGAGTGTGGACCTGTTGCGGGGGAGCCCCAGTGGTATTACGGGAACAATACCCCCCACCCCGGTCCCTGGGGTCTCTCTGTTCTAGATTCTTTGCCCGCCGCCCTTAAAAATTATGGCTCTCAATAGTAGAGTTTGGTGAAAAGGATTTATTCAAAAGTTATACAGGTTTTAAATAAGAGCTAAACGTCGCCGTTAATCTCAAAATCCCTTTAAAACACCCACCAACACACACAGTCCTGCCTTCCCCCCACTTTGCCTAGTCAGGGGTACCATCCTTCGGGAAAAAAAAGAACGGAAGTCCAGAGCTCAGGTAGGTAGGCCTCCTGCTATTTCCAGCATCATCTGGTGTGTCCTCACAACCTCCAGTTCTCAATCTAAACCCATGTGGCACCTTCTCATAGCCCGCCAGCAAGAGTCCTTTCTCCCCTTTCCTTCCTTCGTGGTCTTCGCATTGTTCCCCCGCGGCGTGCAGCAAACCACCTCTGAGCTCTCACACACGCTCTGCGACCGGGGAGCTGCTCTACGTGGCAGCCACATCTTGCTTTACTGCTTCCTAAGCCGTGTGGTCAAGGGAGCCCCCACTCCGCTCCCCAAAACCACGTGGTCAAAAGCCTCTGGTACAGCTGCCGCGCCTCGCTGAACCCTGCGGCGACTCTTTCCCTGGAACCCCATCTTCCACTCCCTCAGCAGGCACTGTAACCCCGGGGCCTACTGCCCAGTTACTTCCTGGGTTTATGTTATGCAAACCTTACTGGTTAGCCTTGTTGATATGCAAAATAATCGTCTTTGCATATGAGGTTTAAAAACCGATCCTGCTATTATTGACAGGCAAAACGACTCTCAATGGCCCTGATGGCCTGTTATTGATATTCAAAGTAACTCTCAACGGCCCTGCTCCCTCTCTTCCATCCACCCTGGCAGCCCGCCTTGTGGAGGCGGGGGGATATCTTATATTTTTCTTGAACACCCCAAGTTCTAGACCCCCTTACCAATCCCCCTTGGGGGCGCCTCGCTGCACCATTACACCCTTACTTTCGGGCACTCAGGCTGGCAGGGAATGAGGAGGGTTCCAGCCTCTGCCAAATGTTACAGAACCACCCCTGCCCCTCTCCACCCTGCCAACTCCCGGTGCCACCCTCTTCTCCATGTCCTGACCCCAGAACAGTGACAATTCCTTCAAGTGCTTTCTGGGGAAAAGCAACCTACCTTCCTCCATTAATAACTGTGCAATGCTCCGCCCAACCACCATCCCCAACTTCAGCTATTTTATTCTGCGAAAGAAATAATTAAATGGCCAAGACCACAGTGTTTGCTTTGCAAAGGCAAATAATGCATCTTCTCCCCTCCCCCACCCTCTTACACGGTTTCAGCCCCACCTAAGAATGTTTTCCGTTATTATGGAAAAAGTGACCTACCAAAGTTCCATCTGGGCTTTGAGTTGATGAAGTCATTTAGGAAATGATACTCATCAGACTTTGAGGACAAAACGGTGGGCCGAGGGCACGATTGGGAGTGCGGATTCCCTGCCGGACCTGAGGGAAAGGAAACAAACAACAGCCTAAGACCAGGTGGGCTCCCTGGGGTTAGGAGATCACCATATTGTGAGCCACTGTTGGACTGTCACTGGATTAGTCCCAGGAAACAGGGTTTGGATTGGATGCGGGGAAGCAGGGCGCAAGGCTGCGCATAGAAAAGAGAAGGAGCCTTCTGTCCAATTCTTCTCTATGTAACTAGAATATTTTCTAAGGCTACAAAATTGTTCAAACTATACTATGTCCAGGATATGCGCGTGCCCGGTGAGTGCTTGAACTCATGGACAAACTATTACATTATTTCTTTCATTTATTCAGTACGTGTTATTCAATAAGGCTGTTAACATCCACTTTATAAAATCAGTTGGGATTTATCTATTTATTTATGTTATAATCAATTCTCACCATACTACAGCTTTGAAAATACTTAAGATTTTCTATATGCTGTTCACAAACATAAAATTTATTTTCTAGTCACTGGACCAATTCATTTTTAGGAGCAAATACCTTTCTGTTTCACTAAAGGTTTGGTCATTATGTTTAGTTGAATGTGTGGAATTTTGCTGAATTTGTATGGATGATTCTTAGTTATTCCCAAAAATCCAAATAAATCTGATACATCTATATACATAGAAAAAAAAACCATGTCTTTTACCATATTACATACTTATTACAACATACATTTAGCAACATGTATTGCATTGTTGGTAATTAGATATAGGGGAAAACATGTCATATTTTCATCTTGTTTTCATAACTAATTTTGAAAATGGATAAAATAATTATATCTTACACCATTTTAATCTTGATTGCTTTTAGTACAATAATAAATCTTTTAAGATTCATTTCATGATTACCTCTCTGCAGTGTTCATTACATTCCTCAAAATGCATGATGCTTTATTGGAATTGAAGCAATTAAGTCAAACTGTTTCTGAGGGAAAGTAAATCCAATTTGGCTAGTTTGATGATGAAAACAGGCGTCTGTGAATTAGGTTGTATGACAAACATTTTTCATATATGAGTTTCACCTTGAATGAGCTGTATCATGAGCTGCAAAGTTTTGGCAAAACAAAATTGAACCACCCAACGACAACAAAAAGCATTTTATCCAAAACTTCATGAAAATGAAAAATGTTTAGATTTTCCCCAAAGTTTGAGTGTTAGCAGGTTAAACATGGTACATCTAACTGAGGGGGGAAAAGGTCTACTTCAGAGTCATTTGATGTCCTGGTAAAACCTATTTAGTACATTTCTCAGAAAGGAAAAAAAAAGAACTCCAAAGGAGTAAGGACTAGGTAAAAAAAAAAAAAAAAATCCTTTGGCAGGTCAGGTAGTTTTCAATTCTTCGCTTTCAATAAAACTGGAGGACCTAATTGAATAGTCAGCTCACAGATTATCAAATCTTATTTTTTGAGATGAAGAATCGAGTGACATTTCAACAATAAAACTCCGTCCCCAGGTTCAGTACTTGTTTAATATGAACAAGGTTTCTGAGTGCATACAGTTATAGAAACTAGAAATAGGAATTGTTGCAACCCTTCTCATTCTATAGCAATGACATATTCATTCGCAGATATATGAATTTTAAAAAGCAATATCCATTTATTTCATCGAGGTGCATTTTCCAATAAACTTTACATTCTAGTTAATAGTTACGAAAATTGGTAATATTTATTTTGCTTTGTGTACTGATATTTTACAGATAACAGTCCAAATCAGGCGATGTGCTTTCTCTGTAGCCTTTAGCAATTTAGTTAATCGCTCTGAGCCTCAGTTTCCAGTTTCGCGAATTGAGGGTTGTGGTGGGACCTAGTGCAGTGTTGCTGCAGACTGAATGAGTTAAGGCAATAAAAGCTCTTGACGCCAAACCTGGTACACAGCGCATGCTATGCAAGCGTGACCTGCTCTGATTATAGGAATCAAAAGCAAAACCCTTAAAACAGCCTGTGGGTTCGTCTTCACAGGCAGGAAAACGGTGCTGGAGGGATCGGTCCTAGCTGGCTGGTACATAGGAAGTAACAAAGGATGGGCCCAAGGAAAAAGGGGATAAGGCGGGGACGAGGTAGGAGGCCCCAAGAGCTACCTGTTTGCAGGAAAACTGGGCTGGATCATGAGAACAAGGGTTCGGTTAGAGTTTAGAATAAGTAGTGCCACGTACGGTTCGCACTATAAACATGGATCTCGACTGCTCCGTTAAACAGGAGCCAAAGCGTCAGGCCTCAATGCCACCGGACCAGCGTTTCCCTTCCCAGCGTGGGCTCGCTCCGAGAAACCGCCCAGTGAACTCCAGCCCCTGCCCCCCGCCCGGACCTCGCAGACCGCTCCGCCTTCCCGCCGCCGCCTCGGACACAGCCCACCCTGCGCGTGCGCCTGCGCAGATCGCGGCCGGAACTGGCCCCTCGCGGCTTCCGTCTTCAGACCTCCGTTGCTATTGTCACCGCCTTTTCCTCCTTTTCCCCCGGTTCCCTTTCACTTCCGGGGTTGCTCGGGATCCGCTGGTTCCGTAACAACATCCCGTTGGCCTCCCTCAGGTGGCGGGACCGGTGCAGCCGCCGCCTCCCAGGAGCGCCCGCTCGCCTGCTCGCCCGGGCTCTCCTTCTCTCCGGCCCAGGCCGTCATGGCCACCAACCCGCAGCCGCAGCCGCCTCCTCCCGCGCCGCCGCCTCCCCCGCCGCAGCCGCAGCCCCCACCGCCACCGCCGGGCCCCGGGGCTGGCCCGGGCGCGGGCGGGACGGGCGGCGCGGGGGCCGGCGCGGGGGATCCGCAACTCGTGGCCATGATCGTGAACCACCTCAAGAGCCAGGGGCTCTTCGACCAGTTCCGGAGGGACTGCCTGGCCGACGTGGACACTAAGGTTCGGGGCGCACGGGTGTCAGGGGAGGACCCCCAGGGCCGCCTTCTCGGGCAGTCTCCCGCGTTTGTGGAAGGGCTGCGCCTCTGCTTCCCCAGCCGGGGCCCCTATGAGCGCCGCTCCCCGAGTTCCTGTGCAACCGCTTCCTCCTCGAGCTGCAGCTCAGTGCCGGGCACTGTGCACGGCGCGGTGCATTCATTCATTTGCCTGCGGGTTCCTCGGTTCCGCCGACTGGTGGGTGCTGAGCCCCTACTATGCTGCTTAGACGCTGAGAATATCCCCGTGAGCAAGACTCCGTCATTGTTCTTGTGCAGATGCGTTTGGAAACACTAACCTGTGCTTTCGTCTTTGGTTAATTTTTTTTTTCGCGGTTTACTTTGTATCCGTGCTCTTCAAGATTTCTGGGCGGGAAGGATCATATCCTTGTTCTTTGGAGAAGTTAAGTGATAATCTAAATCGAGTTATTTGTAGTGTGCATTTCTGGATGAGGGTTGGGGGGTGCAAAGGTAAGAAAGTAGAGCTGGAGAGCGAAAATATGGGTTGAAGAGATCGGAATTTAAGTGTTTACCAGTGACTGATTTCCGTAGCTTGGGCCAAGTCACTTCTCCAAAGTGAGAGTGGTGTTTGAGGTGGAGGGGTGGGGGTGGGGACCGTGGGGGACAACCTGGCGGTTAAATGGAGGAAAGATGGAGGGCAGGTGACAGCAGTTAATAAAGTGGAAGAGGGTCAGGAAACAAAAGTTCAGTTCGGGAGAGTAAGGTGGAGAGGGCAAAGGTCTGCAAAAGGGTCTTTGTCCAAAAAGCTGGGGGATGCAAAGGGGCTTAATACCAAGTGTTGGAATGAAGGAACCAGGTAGTCTCACCTGGTTCGGCAGAGTGAGCAGAGGGCACCAAGGAGCAGCAATCTTGGTGAGATGGTTGGAAAACCAATCGAGTCTGGAACTCTGGGAGCGAGTAAGGCAGGAAGCCTCAGTTGGGAATGATGAGAAAATTGTTGCTTTGTTTTGTTTTGTTTTGTTTTTTGGTTGGTTTGGTTTGGGGCTGTGTGGGGGCTGGCGGAGGGGTTGTTTGGTTGGTTTTGGCTTAGATCTGGTTGGGTCCAGGGGATAGTTTGATGGGGTGAGGGTTTTCTCATGTTCAGCTGTTCTGAGGAACCTCATTTCTTTGAGGAGGGAGTGTCCGTGGTGTCCAGCAATTCTTCCCTGCGACGTTGGGTTCAGCGGCCTTTGGGGTGAACTGCGTGCAATTCTGTGTCCTCTGGGAAAACCTTGGTGAAAATCTAGGAACATCTTTCCTTGTGAGAACTCTGGACCACCATGACCATGTGGACCGGAGTACAATGTGCTTTTTCAGGGCATTGGAGTTTTTGCACCACAGAGAATTCAATTTACTTGGGATGTTTATCTCTGCAGGAAGTATACAATTTTCTCCCTTTGTTTTAGGGAATATGCAGGGCCACCTTTTTGAAAATAAGGTGTTGCCTTCCCTTTTCTTTTTTTTTAAATGGGAGAAGATTAGAGAGATATGGCCAGATAAATGTTACCCAGATAAAGCTGGTTATTTGTATCCTGCAAGTAGAAAGTTCACTTGGTTTTCCTCAGAAACCTACAGAGCTGTCCTTTTGTATGCAAATTGAAGATTTAAATATGCTGATTGGGGTACCATATATAATGTTCAGCTTTTTCTTCCCTCCATTCCCCACTAAATGTTATTGCTCTGTCTGATAGTTCTTCCAGATCCTCTTGAAGTGAAGCCTTAAAACCCTTCTTGGGGAAAAGGAGAGAAGCGCAGTTTCTTAGGCTAGTGAAATCTAGGACCTTCTCCCAAGAAAAATGCACATAAACATATTAAAATGCTATTGTTACAGTTCAGAAATGGTTCAGTTGGCAATTTCTTGTGGCTGAACCTAATGTGTCAATTTCAGAGAGTGTTCAAGGACCATAGAATGAGGTCCCCTATTTTAATGTTTGATGGTAGAAAAGAATAGAACTGAAGTGAGATCCACTCCCAACAGAGTATGATCTTGTGTTCTGCCTCTGTCTCTCAAAAATACTAAGTTTGAAAGTCTCAGAAAACATACAAAGCCAAAATTTTCTTTTATATGAGCTTAACATTCCTATCAATATGGCGAGTGGGCCAAAGTAGAAATAGGACTCCATGTTCATGCAAAGGAGCATCACTTTAATGGAATCCTGGGTTTCATCTGTTGAGAACACCTTAGAATTTAGACCATTTCTGGTGTGATGCTTTTGATAATTGAACCCTGAAGACTGACTTTGCCAAACCTGTACTGTATGGTATATAGGGCTATAGCAGTAACTGGATTGTCAGTCACCTGCATAGTTAAGAATCAAGACATTTGACACCTACCAGATGCTCTCCAAGAGCAACACTATCATCTAGCCTGATGTATTGAAAGCAAGACGAGAAGTTCAAAGTCCGCCGCCATTCCAGGAGACCATAGGACCCCTCAAACTGTCCCGGGGTCATTGCTGGTCCAGCCAGGAGAGAGATCTGAGGATAGCAGCCCTCCCACCCAAAGCACTGGAACCCTGGGCAGCCCCAGGATCCAACTAACACTGAGGCTCCTCTGCTCCAGACCTCTGGAGCAGAGGGTCTGTGGAGTAAACTAAGAGGTTTCAAAGCTATTCTGACCCCTTTGCACTGACTGGCAACTGGAGAGCGCAAGGAGGGAATGCTGAGTGGTCCACCCTCCTTCCCCAGACAGGGAGCTTACCAAACAAGTAAATAAGACACCTCTCTCCCAAGTAGTAAAGGCTAATTTTTGGATACATTCTCAGATGTAAATGACTCCTCACTGTAACTGTTGTCTACTTTTTTCTTCTTAGATTTGAAAGGAATATCAAAGACAACAGTGTATCAATTTATTTACCCAACAAATATTCACAATGGACTAGGCACTGTTTTAGATACCAGGGACACAGCAGTAAACAAAAAGTCCCTGCGGTTGTGGTACTCAGTCCCAGCAGAGAAAAAGAGACAATAAATAATGTGTGATAGAGCCTGTGGAAGAATTAAAGCAGGATGAGGCTGGAAAGGGCTCATTTGTTTTGAGGAAATTCTGGGAAGATTGCAAGTAAGATCATTTGAGCCATCACTGAAGGAGGTGATGGAGCCCCCGGGCTGAGTGCCACTCAGACAGTACAGAAGGCCTCAGGCAAGAGCCTCAGGGGAGAAAGTGATGGCAGGAGCGCCCTCTGCCTCCGCAGCTCTGCCTGGCCTTGGAGGCCGTTGGAAGAGTTTGCCTGTCCCAACGCTGAGAAGCCACTGGCAGGGGTTGTGCATGAGAAGAACATGCCCTAACTTCCATGTTAGATGTGTTGGCCTTGTGTAACTATTAATAGTGTCCCCTTCACACTCAGTCATGATCTGGTTTTGACAATAAATTATATGGTTGCCCTAATTTTAAAAGATTTGCAGTAGATGCTGTGTAGAAAGTAGACTTCAGGTGGGTAGAGGTCGACGTGGGAAGATGCATTGCTGCAATCTGGACGGATGAGAAGGCCGCGGGAAGTGGCCAGGTCCTGGATGTACTGTGACGCCAGTGCTGACAGAATTCGCTAATGGCTTGGGTTTGCGGTGGAAGGGAAGGGGAGCAGTCGACAAAGACTCCCAGGACTTTTGACCAGAACATTGGAAGAGGAGGAGGAGACAAAGAAAAATTCCCCGAAGAATAATGGAATCCTTATGTCTTGAGTCACCAGGCTTTTTGCTGAAAGGAGAACTGGAAACAAAGAAAATCACCTGTTGTGGTTCAGATTTGAGCTTGTTACGGGTGACTAGAGTGCCGGATGCACTGTGATGTCTTTAGCCTCATATTTCTGAGATTCGGGGGTAGTGGCAAGAGGAATTATGGTTTACAGTTTTGCTGGAAATCACCAAGAGACAGGATTCGTTGTTTAGTTCACATTGACTTTGGATAAATGGAGAGGAACATGAGATATGATCATGAAGCTGTTTCTTGTAGCATTGGTAATAGGAATTAGCAAAAGTCCGAAAGCTGGAAGGGATACGAGGGCATCACCAAGGGATGAAACCTACATCCCTTCCAGAGATGGTTTCCCAGTCATCTCATCTAACAACCACACTTTAACTGCTTATCTGCCAGGCAGTGTGATAAGCTTCCTGAAAACAAAGTTCAGGGGAGCGGAAGGAGCAGGCTCACACTTCATGGGGGAGGTGAACTTCTCCCCTTCCCAAAACACAGTGCAGTGCAAGAACTGCTGAGATGGTGGCATGTAGAGAAGATGGGAAGGCCGCGGAGGAGGGCGGCAGGAGCCTGCCCTTGGGTGTCAGGATGACTGTACAGATTAGGGTGAGCTCTGCAGGTTGAAGAGCTTGCGAGATGGACAGGTAGGGAGAACAGTAGGCGCAGAAGATCAAAGGCGTGAGAACTTACTGCTGGAGGGTAAGGGAGCAAATGGCAGAAGATAAGGCTGTACAGTTTTGTTTAGAATCATTTGGAGACACTCAAATCCATCTACATTAAAAGCCACTTAAAAGACGGATATGAAGAAAGTGAGTGGTGGGAGACAACTGGGAACAAAGTGTGCAGTCCTGCTTGAGTGGCCAGACATTCCTTCCACACAGTGGTCTTTTAAGAAGAGATGACAAAATATGTGTTCCCTGTCCTGCTTCCCTTACATTGGGAGTTTTCAGTCTCAGCAGTGTTAACATTTTGAGCTGGGTGGTTTTTTGTGGTGGGTGGTTCCCCTGTGCGTTGTAGGAACTTCAGCAGCATCCCTGCCCTCTACCTGCTAGATGCCAGTAGCGGCCCGCCCCCTTTGCCTCCAGACAGTGCCAAATGTCCTCTGGGGTGAGAGTGGGGGGTAGTCCGGTTGAGAGCCACTGCGTGACATCAAATGTAATGCCTACTTCCAGTGGCTGTCTCTCCATGGCTTCTTGAGGATTCCTGCCTTTCAGTCCATTTCTGCCACCCCAGTGGGGACCTTCATCACTCTTGCATACCTTGCTCGGTATATTTTGTGTCTCGTTACGCTTTCACTGTAAGAAGCTTGGTCATAGGAAAGCTCAGCTATCGCACACGTCACTCTGCTCAGGTGTGCAGTGGCTTACCGTTCTCTACCCCGTATTCCAAACTTCTGCAGGCACCCAGATCCAGCCCCCGGCCCTGTGATTTGTCTCCAGTCTCACTTCTCTGCTTTTTTGTATTCTCTTTTCCAACCAAATTGTACTTAACACTTGCGGGGGTTGGGGGTACAAATGCTCCCAACCCCACATCGTCTCGTCCACTTGCTGTTTGCTTATATTGTTGGCCGGGCTGCCTGGTGGCCTGGCCTTCACATTTCCAGCTGCATTGTGAAACCTCAAAGGTGCAGCTCACATGCCACAATCGCACTGAAAACCTGCTTCTCTTCTCTCTTTCTTTGCTCCAAATCATCACAGTAACATTTACTGGCTTCTTACTTCTTTTCCCTTCCTTGTCTACAAATAAGAGGTATGCTTTTCTTCTTTGTACTCCTCCTGTCTTCAAACATAAGCTATAAAACTTTGTTACCATGTTGATGCTCTAATCTAAGAAATGTCGATACTGTTAAAGAAACCTGAATCCTGAGACTGTCAGTATTGTTTGTATAATATTGGAGATTTTCAACATCTGTTTTTTGGTGTGTTTTTTTTCCTTTCTAGCCTGCTTATCAGAATCTCAGACAACGCGTTGACAACTTTGTTGCGAACCACTTAGCAACTCATACATGGAGTCCCCACCTCAATAAGAACCAGCTAAGAAACAACATTAGACAACAAGTACTCAAGTAAGTCTCAGAATTGCATAGTTCCTAGGCAGGCTCAAAATGTCACAGCCTGATTTGCCTAAAAACAAAGACGTTATGCAGAAGTTTGTTCACCTCATGCTAATTTTGTGAAGTTTGGCTCCTTCATATTGAGATGCAGTGTGATTTTTCTATAAAGACTTTAATCACTTCACATTTCTCCAATAAATTTTAGCAGTCCAACTTTTCTGTGGCGTTTTGGAACTTTTGAAGGACGGGAAGGACAATGTGTTGGGTTTTTTTTTTAATCCTAGATCTAATACTAATAGATTGTAAGTGCCAGAATATCCTATACAATTTACATTCACAGTCATTTTTTTGGTCCTAAAAGAGAAGGCTTTATAATTATTTTGCAAATAAAGACATCATAGACCACAGAAATTAAAATATTTTTCCTGACTTTTGAGGCCGTGTCTTCTATCTGTAGTGCAGCCTGCCAGTTTTGTCTCTTGCATTTTATTGTGATTTTAACTCTGCATTTTAGTGATGATATTAAAGAAAAAAAAAGTACAAATGTACTTTTTTTTGGATGAACATAAGATAAAGAGAATGAGAAGAGCTGGAATGTTTATAGGAACTAAAAAATCATATTTATGCCCAAAAAGAAGATTTACAATATTATTACAATATTACCTTGTCCTAATATAGAAATATTTGCCAAGACAAGAAGACTCAAACCTTCTGTCCCTTCTTCTGCCCTCAAAAAAGATGGCTAAGTTGTCTGAGGAGCACCTACTCTTCCTGCCTTGACAAATATTTATATTCAAGCGCACTGTTTAGAATGAAATCTTGCTATAAAACAGTTAAACAAACGTGTCTTGTACCTGCCACCTCTTAATTGCCTCGTGTCCTGTGGGAACCTTGCAAGCCTGCCTGGCCTGCCATTCCACAGAGAGCCCCGGCCCACAGGAAGCCCCACAGCGCAGCTCCTACTCCGATTCAAAGACCTATTTAGCCACAGGTGATACTAGAAACCAGGAGCCCGGGCCCCAGACTGTCTCCTTGTGAAGAAGAGAAGAGGGATATTTAACAATGACTTTGTTGTCTGCATTTTAAACGATGTCTGAGGAACCTGTATAGAGTCCAGGTGAGATCAAAAGATGCCTTCAGAAGGCTGCATGATAATACCTGTAGGGAAAAGTCAAAGCCTTTCCTGAAAAAGAAGAGGCCGAAGGGGTCTGTTGGGTTGACAGGCCTAGAAATTTACTCACTCCCAGGCATTTAGGAGAAACCATAACCAAACTGGGGGGCAGGGGCCGGGGGAGGCAAACTGTCAACCTGTGCACTTGTGCTTTCCCTGGACTGTGTACGTGGTCGCCTCCCTTTCACAAATGATGACATTGCTTTAAAAGCACATTTGCATTCTTTTTCTTTGAGTTGAAAGACTAAATGAAAGGCCAGTTTCCTGTAGTTGCATTTCCTCCTCAGCACACAAAACCTGTAAAGTAGGGAAGCAGCCATTTATTCTGTTCTTTTACAGAAACTAAACTCAGTGGTTTAGATTCTCAGCCTTACCTGTGTAAGACCAAGCAAGGAGGCACTGTTCACACAGAGTCGGTGCCTGGGGAGGGGTCGCGGCCCGCTCAGTGCAGGGTCCCGTGACTGTCTGGGAGCAGCCCTGGAGCCCTCGGCCTGTGGGTGAGGGTGGCGGGAGGCTGTTTTCTTGCGCAGAAGCCAGTCAGTGCTCTTCCTGGGACGTGTGTCCGTTTTCTTCTGGCTGTGTTACTTATTTTTAATGAACTATCGTCTTACTTAAATTCTATTAATACAGTTTTCTCTTACATTTTAAAGCTACCTTAAAGAGACTATTTGGTTGTGTTGAACAAATGGTATAGGGATATACTGGCCCTGATAAATGTCAAACAGTTTTTAATACATGTACTTTGAGAAACAGTTGAATCTGTTCTATTGAGCCTTCTACAGTTGTCGTTTTTGTAGAGCAAAAACAATCTAATACCAGCAATTCCGGATGGTTCAGCTTAATAGCTAATCTGCAGGCTCAATATGGAGGAAATCTTATTTTATTTATGTCTTCATTTGTACAACAAAACCTAAAAATGCTGAATAGCTCAGAAACAATTGTCTTTACAGTACTTAAAAGGAAGACAAGGAATTGGTTTTAACCAGAACAGCACCAGCTGCTGGCATTTTGGCCTTGTCCCTGAGCTGAGAGTGGCTCCCCTCTGCCGGGCGCCCGCTGAGGGCAGTGCGGCCGTCGGTGCCAGCCCCTGGTTCTGTCACGGCAGCGCTGACCCCTGTGAGAGGAGCCTGGGGTGGGAGACAGGCCAAAGTGTAGCCAGACACTTTGTAGTCCAAAGTGTAGACAGACTGAAGGAGTCACTTTGGATGGATGTGTTTTATTTTTTATTGTATGCCTTTATACTTGTGCCTAAAAACATTTTTCAGATTGCTTGTCCTTGTTTCTCTTTCACCTGCTACATTTAAAGACACCTCTAAGATGTAGCAATGTTTGCAGGATTTGCATTTTTGTTTTTAATCTTAGAACTTTAAAAAGCAGGTTACCTACTTCGTGAAGAACCGAATCATTTTTCTCTATGGCCCACATAAGTAGCATTAGAGTATAACAAGCCTGCAAGGTGCCTCAGGAAATGGAAGTCAGATTCACCCTCCACTGCAGACAGAGCTGCACTCAGAAATAGCATCTAAGTTATAAGGAGGGACACCGCACCCCCTCTGCAGAGAGAGCCTGAGCCCTGGAAGCTGGGCGGGACCAGCACCCGTTCCTCCAGCACGACCCAGCCAACTTCTCAAGCCCTTTTTTAGGAAGAAGCGAGGTTTAAGCGTGTTTCTTAAAATAAATTCACGTCTTCTTATCTTACTTACACACCCTTGTGATTTTCTGCGCATTTGGGATTTTGTTGCCGTTTGCTCACCCATCTCCTGTTTGTGACATTTCTATAAGTTCTTCTCTTTTGTGGAAATCAAGCCTTAGCCCAGATGTTTCCTCCTTTGTGAAGCGTTCCTCGTATTCTCAGATATCTCACCATTCCTTATTCCACCCCTTTCCTGCAGTACAAGGGTGTCCTAGTGCCTGTCACCTCCTGTTTTAGTTGTTTGTGTCTTATCTCCTCACTAGAGCAGGGGCCAGGTCTGATTAATGGCAGCCCAGTGGCCAGCATGGTGCCTGTTCATATAGAAGGTACTCGTGACATAATTGTTGAATGAATAAATCATCTAATTTTTTTTTATAGCAAGAAGTTAATAAAAAGAAAGTCAGAAATCTTGTTTTATTTTTGTTCTAAAGTTGTCCTCTTTTTGTTAAAATTAATTCTTTAAATTATATTTTTGATAAAATTATATTCTGCAGTTTTCCTGGAGACTCTAATACTTATAAAAGGCTTACACTTTCCTGTTTAAAAATAGAGGTGCAGAACCCATTGATTTATTGTATACCCAGAGCTTGGCTTTAATGCTCATTTATTTCTCTGTGCTACGGGCAGGATCTGGAAAAGAGCATCATCTGTAAACCTGGGTTCTAGGCAGTGGACTTGTTTAGTTCTGAGGATAGGTTTGTTTTGTTTTGTTTTTTAAGAATTTATTTACTTAGTTTTAGAAAGAGGGGAAGGCAGGGAGAGCAGCATGGATCAGTTGCCTCTCCTCCACATGCCGCACAGCCCCTACACTGGGGGCTGAGCCACTCCAGCCAGGGCCTGCGTGTGGTTTTGTTTCTGTTTTACCTGCTTTAGTGGTTCTTTTGATGCAGTGGTGAAAAGTCTAGAGACTCTGTGGTGTGGTATATCTAAATGCCTCTAGTGTGAAATTTACTGTCCATTGCCTATTCTTTCTCTACCCAGATGAATGGGTTGAGAAAATTTAAGGTTGGAGAGATACAGCTTTACATAAAAGTAACTAATGCAAATAATAATGAAATTGTGTGTGTGTGTGTGTGTGTGTGTGTGTGTATTTTAACCTTTCCGTAAATTGTCCTGTGTTTCAGATCAGGAATGTTGGAGTCTGGTATCGACCGCATTATTTCTCAGGTTGTAGATCCAAAGATCAACCACACGTTCAGACCTCAGGTGGAGAAAGCTGTGCACGAGTTTTTGGCCACACTAAACCATAAAGAGGAAGCTGGTGGCAGCACTGCCCCCGAGGAGGAAAAGCCTGACTCTGCCGTCACTACACAAGGTGCTTTGCTTTTGCTCTTGGTCAGTTCCAGTGTTTTTCTTACTGAACTGAGTATCAAGTTGAGGAAATTTGGTTTTTAGAACGTTTCTCTCCATGGTAGTGAAATTGTGTTATATATCACTCAAATTCCTTAACTGGCATAACCTTTTTTTCCCCTTAATACAAAATATTGGACATTTTAATGATGTATTATTGGGAGTGTACATGTTTCAACAGCAAGAATAATTAAAATAACTAGAGAAGATGTCATTTTCCTGGAAACTAGATGGTTCTCAGGTTTGTGTGGTGCCTTTCTAAGATAACTCTCTTAGAAAGTAGAGAATTAGAGTGTGCTGAGCACTAGCACTGGTATAGGAAAGTCTAAAGGTGTGTAAAGGTGTGGCCTCCTCAGCATACGCATCATAAGGATGACAGTGGCGTGTAGCATTGACTCAGCCAAGGAGTTTGCCGCCTGCGTGAATTTATTCTGAAACTTGTCTCTCCCCCAAAGGTGTCCCCGCTCCTGGGCCCAGTGCTAATGTAGCCAATGATGCCATGTCGATCTTAGAAACCATAACTTCTCTTAACCAAGAAGCTACTGCGGCCAGGGCTTCCACAGAAGCCTCAAACGTGAAGACCAGTGAGAGAGTGTCCAAAAAACTCCCGTCGCAGCCAAGCACCGACACCGGCACTGAGAAAGAGAAAGCTTCAGAGGACATGGCTGATAAAGACAAGTCTGCACCCGACTCCGCGGGCGAGGGCCAGGAAACAGCCCCTAAATCTGAGGAAGTTAGTGAGCTCCCTTGTCCAGTTGAAGAAATTAAAAATCATACAAAAGAGAGTAATAGTTCAGTTCTGCCAAATAAAGATGTTCAACAGGAAAACAGTGACCAAAAAAATAAATCAGACAAAGGTGAAAAGAAACCAGACAGCAGTGAAAAAGGCGAAAGAAAGAAGGAAAAGAAGGAAAAGACTGAAAAGAAATTTGATCACTCGAAAAGGGGAGAAGATACACAAAAAGTCAAAGATGAAAAACAAGCAAAGGATAAAGAAGTAGAGTGTACAAAAGCTCCTTCAGAAAAGAACAGTAATAAAGCTAAAACCACTGAAGGAACAAAAGAAGGTAAAGACTTGCAAAAGTCTACAACACTTTAAAGAACAAAAGAGTATCCATTGGGGGATTATCAAATTTGCCTTCAAATTTTAATAAATTTGATTCTTATATTTCAAAAGGCTGAGAACTTATGTCTACTTTGCTAAAGAAATGGGTAATAAACATTTGTGTATTTGTTTTCTATTCTAGTGTACAAATTCACAAAGTAGATGAACAGAAAAGCTCTGTACCTTATAATTTAACTCTTAAAATTTATTGCTATACATTATTTCAAGCAACTTCATTTATCAGCATATATCCTAATCTTTAAAATATTACATAGTAAATAGTTGCTGAAAGTTTGCTTTTGTTTCTGTCATTCACATCATAAATTAATACTTTCATCATTTTTACTGGATGATAGTTTGCCTTTGTATTTTCTGGAAAGAGCTCTACCTTATTTGATATTGGTTGCTAATGAGAGATTTTTATTTCTAAAATTGAAGTTCTTTGAAATATACTTAAAGCAGAAAATCTCAAATGTAATTTGGGAATTGGGTGCTGAGTCTGTTCTTGCAACAGGATGATTTATCTGATTTATCTTCTGTGTTTTATCATCTTGAAGATTGCTCTGTGATTGACTCTGATGTGGATGGACTTACAGACATTACAGTTAGCTCTGTCCATACCAGTGACCTCTCATCTTTTGAAGAAGACACTGAGGAGGAGGTTGTAATGTCTGATAGCATGGAAGAAGGAGAGATTACATCAGATGGTAAAGCATTTTACTTAATAATGCCTCTGTGAAGCTTCCCACCAAGCATTATTTGTATATTCAGATGGCTTTATCGTGAAAGACAGTATGGTATAGTGGCAAGAGCATGGGACTTTGTAGCTGGAAGATTGTTTCTGAGTCCCAGCTCCAAGGTTTTCTGTCTGAACAAGCTTGGTAAGTTACTAAACCTCAACAAGCCTTGGTTCTGCATCTCTTATTACCATTCCCTAGGATTATGATTCAGTTTAGATGAGATAATGTATACGAAAGCGGGGGGAGGTGTGTGTGTTTGGGGGGGGGGAGTGTCAGAGTCCTGTCCACAAGACTCCTTTCACTTCTGACATCAGTTGCGAGCTTGGGTTTCCAAGGCCACCCTCAGGTTTGATAATTTGCTAAAAGGACTCCCAGTGCTCACTACAATCTGTTAAACTCTCAGTTGACGGTTTATGACAGCTGAGAGGCGCCAATTAAAATCAGCCAGGGGAGGAGGTACATAGGCCAGAGTCTGGGCAGGTTGTAGACAGCTTCCCGCCGTGCGGGCGTGGGCAGCACCCCCCCCCCGCCCTGCTGTCTGACAGCGCGCACGGCTTTTGCCACTTAGGGGCGCCCACCCGAGTCTTCATGTCCAGAGTTCCTGCTGGGCCCCCACTGGGGCATCACAGCCGACTGTCCGTGCCACGGGTCTCAGTCTCCTGCCCCTGTGGAGGTCAAGCTGGTACTCCATGACCCAAAGCCCCCACCCGGAATGACGCCCGGTGGCGACTTGTCTCGACACAAGACCCCGAGGCAAACAGAACCCTCTGTCAGGCCTGGCATTCCAGAGGTTTAGAGATGACCTCCCAGAAGCCGAGGGCAAAGACTGGACCTCTCTTTACCATACAGTTCATTTTTCAGTTGGCCCTTTTTAAGTACATACTATATTCCAGGCCCTGTACTAAGTGTTTGCTCTGTTCTTTGTACTCCTCCCTGTAATTCTCACAGCAATGCTGAGAAACAGATCCGGGTGAAGAAACAGTCCCCGAGGGTTGCTGCCTTTGTGGCTAGTGAGCACCAGGGTCTATTTCAAACCCGAGTCTGGGCTTCTAACCAACACCACATGCTGCCTTTTACCACATGATTTAATTCTGTTTATGACTTTTTAAAAAATCAATAAGATTGAGTATTGCTTGCAGTTTCCTATAGATAGCATCTTATGAATTTGATCCTGGCTTCTGGGTAGAATACCTAGAGAGAAAAAGTAGCAGCTTTTAGTACTACAGATCTATTTCTAGTGTAAATGAAAATCTAATTCTAGATGCTTTTTGGGGTCTTTTCAAGTGTAACTGGGCAAGGCTGGAGTTTATATGTATGGAATCCAAAAGGTAAAAAGGTCGCTATTATTTTGAGAGTACCAACTGGTAGGAAATGAAAACCTTGTTTCAGTTTTTTTTGCTGTGTCATGAGGGGAAGCTGATCTGCCTCCCTAAGGTGGAGAGGTTTAAGCATTAGCTTGGTGTGGGGCCAGTTATTGATTGTTGCATCTTCCACAAATGAGAGATACATGGGTGGTTGTTCAAATCTCTGGTTTACTTTAAGGTACTGCTTCAAGTACATTGGTTCAATTTAATGGGTAAAGTGGTTAGGTCAAGTCCACTAACATAACAAATGAGAATTAACTCTTTGCAAAGAAAACATAAATAACTACAAGGTTTAATTTTTTCTTTATCATCTTTATGCGTAAGAAGCTGATTGTTAAGAAATAAATTAAGATATGGATTCTGGGCTTTGAAAATGTCTAGACTTCTGCATCTTCACATAGTGATATTTCCTATTTGACCTACAAATACACTTGAGCTACATTGATACTGCTTTTGCTGCTTGATGTTGATCAAGCATAATGTTGACTTTATTACTAATTCACAGGGACATTCTTCTTTCTTTTGACTTTCTTCCAGATGAAGAGAAGAACAAACAAAATAAAACAAAAACTCAAACCTGTGATGCCAGTGAAGGAAAAGCAAAAAGCGGACGGCATGCATATGTTCACAAACCGTACCTTTACTCAAAGTATTACAGTGATTCCGATGACGAACTCACTGTAGAGCAACGGCGGCAGTCCATTGTAAGTCATACTTGATCTGTTACTATATTCACACATTAAATCAGGTTGACAAATTTGTCTAGTTTGAGTGCAGGATATTATTGGTGAGCATATGAAACAGCAACACATAGGTTCTGCCTTCAGGAGCCTTGTCATTTAACTAGGCAAAATAGACATAAACATGTGACAGAGGTGTTCATGTTATCATAATTAATAGTGAAAACTGATAACAACCTGCGTGTTTCAAGTATGGAAATGTTTTAATCAAGTATGAAGCAAGCTTATTGTATAAAGCTATGAACCTAATAGTGAGAGGGAAGTACAGTCCACATACAGATTTGAAAATATTTCTAATTATAAGATGTGTGATTGGGTTAACAACAGCTTTGTAGGAAAAAAAACTGCTTCCTTATTGTATGCACCTATCAGATTTACGATTACTTAAAATTTCAGAAACATTAAAATATGAAAAGTGCATCTCAGAACAAGGAAATATTATTACATAGAAAAATTATTTGAAGGACATAGACTCAATGCTAAAAGTGGCTTAACTCTTGAAAAGTTTGCTTGATCAGGCGTTATGGCTGTGGCGCTTTGAGACAGTGAGTTGTGGCCACAAAGGGGGAGTGGGAATAACCCAATGACTGGATGTTCTGTGGCTTTAAAATTCAACGGCAGACAGTCCCACATCTAAAACCTGGGTCCTGAGAGTACAACCAACAAGCCACATTTGTTTGTAGGACTAGCCTGTCACTTGAATCGCATTTTAACTTTCTCCTTTAAGAGTAATGCAAATATTACGGAAATCTACTTTGCACCCCTGATGCTTGTAGATATTTTCACAGCTATCCTTTTACTTGTGGCATGCAGTTTCATAAACCACCATTTTTCAAAATGATACCTTTCCCATTCTGTAACCTACTGGCATTCTGAAAGAGCAAAGGAAAATGTTCACATCTGTCTCATTTATTCTGGTTGTTTCCAAATTATGTAATATGGGTGCACTTTTGCAGTCTGTTAATTTATAAAAATGTTTGAAGGGGAAACATTTTTTTTTCCAAAATGTTTTGCTTTTGCCTGATAATCACAATAATTGTGAGTATTTTGTGGTTTTAGGCTAAAGAAAAAGAAGAGAGGCTTTTAAGAAGGCAAATTAATAGAGAAAAACTTGAAGAAAAACGAAAACAGAAAGCAGAAAAGACAAAGACATCGAAAGCTAAGAGTCAAGGTATAGGAGATGTTAACTTTAATATTTTAAACCATCTTATATACTCCATTAGTTTCTAGAAATTTATATTATGACATTTGATTATAAAATAAAACAATCTAAATTATATCTCAGTAAAGCTGTTTTATGTATTTTTTTAATCCTCACCTGAGGATATGTTTATTGATTTTTAGAGAAAGAGGAAGAGAAAGAAAGAAAAACATCGATGTGAGAGAGAAACATTGATCAGTTGCCTCTCATAGGCTCCCCAACCAGGGATCGAACCCACATCCTAGGTATGTGCCCTGACCGGGAATCGAACCAGCAACCTCTTGGTATATGAGACGACGCTCCAACCAACTGAGCCACCCGGCCAGGGCAAAGCTGTTATATTTTTCAGAAAGTATCTATTTTCAGGTGTGGAAGGTTTTTCTTTTTAATCTGATGTGTTTGGTCACTTTTTAAAAATTATATTGCTGTGTCTAAATTAAACTTTCTATCAGGTACCAGTTTACAGAACTCACATGTTAGCAATTTATCTTCCAGTGTCTGTGGAATGAATTATTACTGGAAAATGGATTGTTAACAAGTGAGTAATCCAGCTGTGCTGGTAATATTAATGGAATTAATGTGTGCTTTATGTTAGTTAAAATGTCAAATATTTGCAGTATTTCATTAAACAAAACTGAATTTCCTCTGGACACTGATCCTGTGTAATACCCAAATACACACACATGTGCAGGGCGAAGCAAAAATAGCTTTATAGTTGTATTGCACAAAACAGTTTAATCTTGTAGTATTTACTTATTAACACTTGTATTATTTATTACTGTTCTTATTAGCCTGTATAAGCATTTGACATAAAAAGGCAAGTCTGCTTCATCTAAAATATTATTCTTATTCTAGCACAATTTGATATTAAAGCCTTTTTGCATTTTTACAGTAATTAGAAAATCTTAATGAAAAATAAATATTACACTGTTTAGAACTATTGTGAAATAGTTTATTGATTTCCCCCCCCAGGCAAAAATACTGTGGACTTAGAAGAACCATCAACAAAGAATCTGGAACCTAAAGCCCCCAGAATTAAAGAAGTCCTTAAAGAACGGAAAGTTTTAGAGAAAAAAGTAGCCTTAAGCAAAAAAAGAAAAAAAGACTCAAGGTACATGTTTTTCCTGGCAACACCCCCATGGTCACATTCTCCCGGAATGCTTTCAGGAGAGAAGCACTGAAAGTGATTGGTCAAGAGCCAGACCTTGAATGTGTACATTGTTGCATTCTTACTAAAGACCTGAGAATTTCATTCCTTGTATCTTAATTCATTCTGCTAATACCTGTAATATTTCATGTGTTAATCTTAATACTTACTCTTTGAGGGGGGGATCCAGACCTCTGTGGGAAGCTTTGGATTCTCTCCCCAGAGAAATACACGTGCGTAAACAGTGTCCCCGGAGTTTCAGAGGGTGTGTGTGTGGCTGCCTGGGAAGACTCAGGAAGTAGCTCCGCTCTGAACACGCAGTAATCGCCTACTTGCGGTGATGGCGTTCATCTCCCAGGCTTCCCAGGCAGTTCTCTTCACCAGTGTCCCAGGCTTTTCCCCATAAACCAGATGTCTAACCCAAATTCTTTTTTAATGCTGCATTATCATAGTTAGTCCTATAAGAATTAGAAAGCTGAAGAGACAGCGTGGCTACGAAGTCACCATGGGCTACAATTTGCTATGTCACTGAGATGCAATTATGTAAATTTATTATGACTTCAAGACACCTGAATCAACATTTTGCTAAACTGAAATAAGTCAGCTCTCAATTTTTTCATGCTTCATTCCTATTGATCTGAATCAATAAGACTACCCTGTTTACTCAAAAGATAGGAAGACTTTCAAAATGTAATTATAGATCACAAAGTATTCAATTTCAAGCAACAATTCAGGAATTTCCATTTCAAGTATACTTTCCTATTGCTCCAAGGATACTCCATGTCACATTTGGGATTGTGTTCTCTGTTGACTAAGAAAAGGATTTTCAATTGACATATAATGAGACTTCATTTATGGATCACGTGTTTATAGAAAAGAAAAGCTAACTTTTTTTTTAACCTTCCCAAAAATTTCTTATATTTTATTCAAGTTCATGTTTGACTTTTTCACCCATGTAGGAATGTTGAAGAGAGTTCTAAAAAGAAACAGCAAGCTGAAGAAGATTCCAAAGAAACCCTCAAAACCAGTGAGGTGTGTCCATTCTACATGCTCTTTTGTTAGGTAGAGTCTATTTGAACCTTTGGAGTAACACTTAGATATGCAGTTGGATCTTTTCCAAGTTCAATAGAAACCCCTCACAGTCATTATTAACCCCTATCCTATTATGGTCTGAATTCCTCATTTTGGCAAATTGATTCATGTGATTATTTATCTAGATAGTAACTACTTTTCTACTTCACACTCCCTCACCCACGCTGTTTCTTACTTTGGCAATAACGAAATTGTCAAAATTAGGTTGATGAAACCCTTTTTAGTTTTTTCTTTGAGGAATTTAATTTTAAAGTATTTTTTTTAAAGACTTTTCTCTGTCTTGGTCTCTATATTAGTATAAGTATATAAGTCTTTGGGTTACATTGGAAGGAGGTACCATGGTAAGCTGACCCTGGGGCAGAGCGGTCTTTCTGAGAACTTCTGCCCATTGTTTGTATAAGAATAATTACAGCTAGTAGTCAGTGAGTCTTTATGAGAGTATGTTTGGTCAGCATCTACTTATTAACATTAGTAATCTATTCTGTGTCATACTGGCATGTAGAAGGGAAAGTTTAGATGCTGTCGTCTCTTGAGTATCTCCCCTTGCATACACATAAATTTTATATGATGTAGTTACTGTGAATTATTGTATGCATTTGAAACTTCCTAAGTAGATTATCCAACAAGTAACCTAATTTCATGAGGTTTCCCTAAAAACTTCTGGTGTCTAAATTAAAATATTGGAAATCTTTATGTAAATGTAAATTTTTAAATTGTCTTCATCATGCTTTTGGACTGAAAAGAACATTGGAGTATCATTCCTTGATTTTATATTTATTAACGGACTACTGGGCATTTGTGGGCTTTAGCGAGTGAGAGTTAAGTAACTAGTCTCTGTAAAGATTACTGCAATATAGTGGGAAGAGTTGGACTTGGGCTGAGATCATCTAAATTCGTTGCCTGGGTGTCAAGTTATTGAACCATACTGAACTTCAGTTTCCTGGTGCACAATATATAGTTAATAATGCCAACCACAGATTGCTTACAAAGAGTAAGGTATAAAATATGTGCCAGCACTCAACATATTAAATGCACCCAGATGTTAAATTTGAATATAAAAGTTGCCTTTAGAGTTTCTCATATTTTAACCTTTGTTTTCTTACAGCATTGTGAAAAGGAAAAGGTATCTTCTTCAAAGGATTTGAAGCATGTCCATACAAAAAGTGAAGCAAGTAAAACTACTCGGAGACTCTCAGAGTGTTTGCATTCAGTGGATGAAAACAAAAATGAATCCAAACTAGAGAGAGAACATAAAAGGCGGACATCTACCCCTGTTGTGGTGGAAGGGGCACAAGAAGAGACTGATACACGAGATGGAAAAAAGCAAGGGGAACGTTCAGACGTGGGCATAGAAGACAAAGAACCGCAGAAACAGAAAAGCACACTTAAAAATGAAAAACACCTAAAGAAAGATGATTCTGAAACAGCACATGTGAAAAACCTCCCTAAGAAAGAGACGAAATCTTCCAAGGAAAAGCCTGAAAAAGAAAAAACTGTGTCAGAAGACAAGTTGTCTATGAAGCATAAACATAAAGGGGACAGTGTGCATAAAATCAGTGATGAGACTGAGCTTCACTCTTCTGAGAAAGGGTTAAAAGTAGATGAAAGCGTTCAAAAGCAAAGTCAACAGACTAAGCCTTCTTTGGATGATAAAGCCGAACGAAAAAGTAAACATAGGAATGAAAGGAAGTTATCAATTTTAGGCAGAGATGGGAAGCCAGTTTCAGAATATATTATAAAAACAGATGAAAATATTCGTAAAGAAAACAAAAAAGAGAGACACCTGTCGACTGACAAAACTAAGGTAGAGCACAAATCAAGAAGATCAAGTGATTCTAAAATTCAGAAAGATAATCTGAGTTCCAAGCAACATGGAACCACATTACAGAGAAGAAGTGAAAGTTATTCAGAGGATAAGTGTGACACGGACTTGACTAATTTAGACAGTAATTCAAAACCAGAAGAGGTTTTTCACAAGGAGAAGCGGCGAACAAAGAGCTTGTTAGAAGAGAAACTTGTGTCCAGGTCTAAGTCAAAAAGTCAAGGCAAACAGTCAAAAGTTGTTGAAACAGAATTACAAGAGGGTGTCACAAAACAGACAACCACTTCAAAATCAGAAAAGGAGAAGAACTCAGAAGAAAATGACCCAGATAGACAACGAAAGTCGAAAGCTGAAGACAAACCTTCTGAGGAAGCTGGTGTTGAACCTGCATTAGAGAATGTAGCATCCTCAGCCCACGGTGCCCAGAAGGACTCTGGTCACAGAGCTAAGCTGCTGCTAGCAAAGGACAGATGTAAGGGCGAGAAGGATTCAACCTCCTCCAGACTGGAGAGAAAGTTATCAGATGGACACAGAAGCAGAAGCTCAAAGCATAGTAATAAGGACGTGAAAAAGAAGGAAGATAGCAAATCGGATGACAAGGAGAGTAAAGAACTTGATGGTAATCATGAAAAGGCCAGAGGAAATGGTTCAGTCACTGAAAAGAAATTAAGCAGAAGGTCATGTGAAAATCGAAAAGGAAGTGCATCCCAAGAAATGGCCAAAGGAGAAGAGAAATTAGCAGCAAATACTTCGAGCTCTCTCAGTAGTTCCTCCCTTCAAAGACCAAAAAGAGGTAGTGATACCACAAAGATCCCTGAACAAGAGCCAATGGAAACTGATTCTGAACCTGCTGTTGAAAATGTACTGGAAGTATCGAAAACCCATGAAAGCAGCAGTAATAGTTCTCAGCAAGACGCTGACTCTGAAAATGTGATGAAACAAAAAACAGCAGGCACGGTTCTAAAGGATGAAGTAAGAACTTCCACCGTGGATGCAAAAGCAGCTGCTCCAGCCTATAAATCGGGACGTGGAACAGGGGTTGCTGGTAATTCCGAAAAGCACGCTGATCATAAAAGCACCATGACCAAGAAAGTACATATCCAAAGTGCTGCGTCCAGACCAAACCCCAGAGAGAAAACACCCACTCAACAGGGAACTCAGGAATCAAATGCAGACTCTGAAGCCAGTCATCGAATGTTGCCTTGTGCTTCACCAGAAAATGACAGGGCACAAAAGAACTTGAAACACACAAGACCTGCTGAAGAGCATGTGACTCAAGGAGATGCTGTTCTTGAACATTCCACAAACTTAGACCCCTCACCTTCCTTAAGTTCGGTGGCTGTTGTGCCTCAGAAACAATCTCATGATGCAGATGTGATTGCTGTAGTTGACAGAACTGTTTTTGAAGGTGGCACAGGCAGCACCTGCCTGGGGGACCACTCTGACCTCCCTAACCAAAGTTTGACTGTTAGGGAATCCGAAGTCCCTAGGACAAGTCACAGCAAAGAAGATGGTGCAATTTCCACAGCAGATAGGCTGGCAAAAGCAAGCCTAGATAGCAAAAGACACATTCCAGAAGGTTCCCAGGCCACCATAATGCATAGTAAACAAGGGAAAGGAAACGTGCCTCTTGATAGCAAGTTAACAGACACAGCTATGGGAAATGAGAATGTTAACAAAGAATGTGGCTTGGCGGACATGGCCAGGAAAGAAAGTGACTTAAGTAGATATCCCACTTCAGAGCAGACAGGTAGAAATGCGATAGCAAATGGCCAAAAAGATGGCATCTCTGTCGACTGCACCGTAGGCCTGAGTACCAAAAAAGATGCTAAAACTCTTCAACTGGAGCACAGTAGAGGCTCAGATGAAGTAGAAAACGTGTCAGCTGATGTTGAAAGAAGTAACGAAAACAGCGAGGTAGACACCAGTGCTGAAGGTAACCCTGCCCCCTCTGTTTCACACCAAAGGAACAGAGAAACTGAGAACGTGATAGCTGAGTCTGGCAAAGCAGAGAAGATTTCCCTTGCCACTAGTACAGAAGGGAAGGACAAAGGCATTCCCTTGAACTCAGTAAAAGCCGGGGATGCCACAACCACTTCTTCAGAAAGAGGAGAGGGGAAGGTGACGGTGCCTTGCACAAGCATTGAAGCGGACGAAGGCCTCACGGGGGGCTCCGGAAACACGGCTCTCCACGCGGGGGCGGGAGCCAGCGGGTGCACTGTGTTTGCCGCAGCGGAGGAAGGTGGCGGGGTGGTCACGGAGGGCCTGGCGGAGCGTGAAACCTTCCTCACCAGCACCAAGGAGGGAGAAAGTGGGGAGTGTACTCTGGCTGGATCTGAAGAGCGAGCGGCAGGCCCAGTGACTGCGCAGGTGGTCACAATCGAAGAGAGTGTCAATAGTGCTGTGACAGAGGAGAAAGATGACGCTGTGACCAGTGCTGGCTCTGAAGGAAAATGTGATGGTTCTTCCAGTAGAGATTCAGAAAGACTCGGGGGAGCTGTTACTTTCACCAGTGAAGGCGAAAGTGACGGAGCCGTAACAAGTGCTGGGACAGAAATGCGAGAAGGGTCGTTAAGCAGTGAAGAGGCAGACAGGTTCCAGAGAAATGTGACGAGGATGGGCCCCAAAAAAGAAACGGAGGGGACTGTGACGTGTACAGGAGCAGAAAGGGGGAGTGGAAGCTTCGTGGTGTGCCCCGTCACTGGTGCGGGGCCGCAGGAGGAGCGCATGGTGACAGGGGCAGCTGTGGTCCTGGTGGGCAATGACACGCCTCCAGGAACAAACGCCACCCCGGAAGGCGATGGTTCTGGGAATGACGGTACAGAGGGGGAGAGTGCCGTCACCAGCACTGGGATCACGGAGGAAGATGCAGAGGGACCAGCAAGTTGCACAGGCTCAGAAGAGAGCAGCGAAGGCTTTGCCATAAGTTCTGAGTCAGAAGAAACTGGGCAGAGTGCCATGGGCAGCACTGTAGCCAAAGAAGCCACTAATGTACCATTGGTCGCTACCGGTCCCTGTGATGACGAAGGCATTGTCACCAGCACGGGTGCCAAAGAGGAGGATGACGAAGGTGAGGGTGTTGTGACTAGCACTGGAAGAGGAAATGAGGTTGGGCACACCTCAGCCTGCACAGGGATAGAAGAAGAAAGCGAGGAGGTGCCCATTTGTGAGAGTGCAGAGGAAGGAGACGGTCGCATTGGGACGGCAGCCGGGCGCGGGGCAGCAGGGGCCGGAACTGCCACTGGAAACGCACAGGAAAGTAATGTCCACAGTGTGAGTGAGGCAGAGAAGGAGATGAAAGACGCAGAAATCTGCTCCAGTGCCAAAGGGATCGTGGAAAGCAGTGTGACCAGCGCAGCTTCGGGAAAGGGGGGAGTGGTACCAGTGCCTGAAGGTTGCGAGGGGCCCATGACTAGCGCAGCTTCAGGTCAACGCGACAGTCAGCTCGCCAGCAAAGACAAAGTTGAAGGCACCACTACTTCCACTGGCCTTGTGGGGGGCAGTTGTGAGGAACTGGTATCCGGTGCTGTCCCGGAATATGAAGTCCCTCACACGTCCCCAAGTGAGAAAGAAGATGAGGGGGTCATCACCTCCGTGGAAAATGAGGAGTGCGATGGCCTCATGGCCACAACGGCGGTGGACAGTGTTACCAACCAGACTTGCTTCACTGAGGGCCAGAGTCAAGGCACAGGCTTGGTGATTTCCACCAGTACCACACACGATTACACCTCCCAGTTAACCACCATTAGGGACACGGATGGTCATTCCAGTGCTCTGAGAGCTGAAGAAAATGACGAAGGCCCCAGAGGGAACACAGAAGAGTTCGAGGCCCCCATGCCCAGTGCAGTTGCGGGAGAGGAGAGCCAGCTCACGGCGGTGAGAAACGAGGAGAAAGATGAGTGCGCCATGATCTCCACAAGCCTAGGGGAGGAGTGCGAAGTGCCCGTCTCCAGCGCCACGACCACCCTGTGTGCTGGCGGCCAGCAGCCAGTGGTGACAGCTGGAGAAAGAGCCAAGGGCCCCCTCTTGGTCAGCACCGACGACTTCGAGGTGCCAATGCCCAGCGCACCCACAGAAGTGGAAAGTCCTCTTGCCTCGACCAGCAAGGAGGAGAAAGATGAGTGTGCTCTCATTTCCACCAGCATAGCGGAGGAGTGCGAGGCCTCCATTTCCGAGGGAACCGCAGAAAGTGGCCACGGGCAGTCTGGCACAGCCGTGGAGGAGAAGGACGGGAGTGCGGTCATCTCCACGAGCTCGGTGGAGGACTGTGAGGGCCCCGTGTCCAGTGACGTCCCTCGGGAGGAAGCCCATCCCGCGGCCACTCCCGTGGAAGAGATCAGCGACACCACCATGATTTCCACGAGCACCTCTGAAGGACGAGAAGCAGCCATGAGGGGTGCTGTCCCCCAGGATGAAGAGCGGCCCGCCGGGGCGAGGTCGGAGGACTTGAGTGATGCTGCCATCATCTCCACCAGCACCGCCGAGTGTGTGCTGACTGTCATTGGCCTGGACAGGCATGAAGAGAACCCACTGGCTGCGAACAACCCAGACGGAAGGGACGACGTGTCGGCGGCAAAGGTGAGCAAGTGTGAGGTCCCCATGCCCAGCCTAATTGCCGAGGACAGCTGTCAGTGCCCTGGGCCACTCACAGGAGAAAAAGAAGTGAGTACCGGGGAAGGGCATGTCAAGGCGCCGGTCAGTGCGCTCTCTGCAGCGGGTGGCCTGCAGCCTGAAGAGAAGAGTGTGTCCTTGAGCTCAGTTCAGAGCCGGGACAAAAGCCCTGAGGCAGGGCCAGCGAGAGACAGCGCCGCAGCACCTTGTACGGCAGGGAGGGACTTGGAGAGGAGGGCTGGGTCTCCTGAAAACCTGAGAAGGCCAGAGCAGACGTCTCGGCAGACAGCTGAGGGCTCCTCCGTCAGTATTCGCTCTTTGACAGCAGCAGATACTGGTGCTAAACTATCTGATGACACGCCACATGTCAGAGGCACTGGGACAGAGCAGCCCTCTCTTCCTCCTGCCCAGCGGGAGTCTGAGGGCAACTTGAAAACCACCACCACCCAGCAAATTCATGGCCAAGAATTAGAAATCGCTCCTTCCCACACGGTCCCTCCCGCTGCCTGCCATGCTCCTCTGCCAGCAGCGCCGTGTGAACAGGACTTGACCATAAAGAGTGATCACAGTGGCAAATGGACTGGTCAGGCGTCAGCGGAGAAAGCAGGACACGGCACGGTGAAATCCTTCCAGAAGGAAGGGGACCTCGCGGGCACTGTTTCTTCTGAGGAAAATTTGGGTGATATAGGTGAGAATGTCTTTAATTGCAAATCATAGCATTTTACAGAGATAGTTATATAGAAAGTAAATTTACAACCAACCAAAACATGGTTTTGGTTCCAGAATGTTGCAGAATAACTTGCCAAACTTGAAGGTCCAACCTCTCTAAAAAGACACTGGTGCTCAAAGCCCAAGGCCTCAGCCCCGCTTCCCGAGGACGGCGAGGGCAGAGGCAGGAGGCTGCTGCAAGTTACTGCGCCTCCAGGACCTTCGGGTTCTTGGCAATCCAAACAGCCCTGGGAAATGCGTAATTTTTTTTTTTTATCACTCCTAATTTACAAATAAGCAGATAGGTTCACAGAGTTTAAGTAACTTGCATGGTACTTCGGTGCCTTTTAAAAAACATTACTTCTGTTATATAAAATAGGGATAATAGCACAAAAATAAGCATCATTTCTATTCTCATCTGACACAGATTTGCAGTGTCAGTTCAATCCAACTGGTTACTTTAATCAAGGGAGCACTTTTTAAAAAAAAGTTTAGTGTTCAGGTAAAAGGATGTAGTTTCTGCTTTAGAATTTGTTTAAGAGAGAAGTGACCTGTGTTCTTTCCTGACAGATTTCAGGGAATGATGACCTTATTAGAAATGGTTGGTAAGTTTCAGAACATAGGCTCTGAGCACAGCCATTCGGTATACCCTCCAACTTGGGACACTTTATTACCAACTCCTACGGTGCTAGGCTCTGGGGATGCAAAGGTAAATTGTTAAGATGGGAAGACAGCTGTGAATGCAGCCATGTACTGCAGGGAGGCCGTGGCACTCATGGCACAGGTGCGTAGAACCGGGGGAAGCGCAGGATGCTCTGCGAACGCAAAGGGACCTGGGCTGGACTTGAGGCGCTCAGGGACGTTGACTCCTTCCCCGCCCTGGCTGTGTTGGTCGCAGCACCCTGGACTCCCAAGCTGGGACAGACTCAGGTGTCATCTCATGCACCCTCAGGAAGCTAAGGCCGGTGATGTAGTGCTGTTCACGATACGCGCTTAAGTAGCACACATTAAGAAATGTTCCCAGGGTTGAAATAAGTAACTTTAAAATTTTCCATTGAGTTTAGCCTGAGGTAAATTGAATGCTCTGCAGGTTTTATGACTTAATCATTCCTGCAGTCTATTACTTCTTCCTTCCCACCCTTGCCCCGCCTTTATCCCTCCTCTCCTTGACGGAGCAAAAATAGAAATGCTTTAGCAAGGAAAAGTCTGCAGCCTTTTGGAGAAAGGAAGGATTTTCTTTGGAGACTTATGTGAGCCACAACTCAGAGAAGGACGGGAGAGAAGGAAAAAAAAGATCCAAGGCAGGGGATAGACTTGAGTCACCACCAGAGAAAAACTCAATTTTCTTTCATATACCTCACAGGTTTTTAGCTTTATGTTCAATTTTGCTGTGTCAGCATAAAGTGAGTGAAGTGAGTCTATTCATAAATCACCTTCTTTATCAAGGATATTCTCAGTGGCCCAGAACATTTTCTTTTAGGGACAAATGATACAGATTGCAGTAGAAAAACATTTGGAAATAAGATGTCCCTACAAATAATACTGTATCATTCTTTCTGGGTAACCATCTTAACAGCAGGAAATAATTTCACCCTCTCCTCAAAAAATCAATGACCCCTGTGTTTCCTGATAATTTTCATAGATACTCATTTTTATTGTTTTATACTGACTGCAAAATAAAAACAGCAAAGTGGGCATGGCCCGCTAAATAAGAACATTTTGTTACCTTTTGATTCAGATTGTATTTTGCAAGCAGATTCTTAAATTGGGTTGATGGTTTTCAATTTCATTAGGCAAAGAAGACTCTCCATCAAATGTTTTGGAAGGATTGGACTTGAAAGCCAGCTTGAAAACTGAGGTATGGCTGATAGAGAAATCAGGTATGCTAAGCTGTGAATGGTGTAAGTGCCATCTCACCATATGTATACACGTGTGCGTTTAAGCAGTGTATTCCTCTCTTGTTTTCATTGTACTTAAGACACTTAACGTATCGTTATTGTTACATCATGTGGAGGGAAAAGCAAAGAACTTAAGTGATCGCTGTAAGTAATGCCGTCATCGGTTTCATATACTGAAACCAGAAACCCAAGAATCTCCTCTGTTTCTCCCTGTCACCCCACATTTAATCCATTGCCAATTCTTTTTCTTTTTTTTATTTGTTTCTTAGTGGGAAAGGGAGGGAGAAAGAGAAAAACATTGATGTGAGAGAGAAACATCGATCGGTTGCATCTCGTATGCACCCCGACCAGGGACTGAACCTGAAACCTAGGCATGTGCCCTGACCAGGAACTGAACTGGTGACCTTTCACTTTCCAGAATGATGCCCAGCCAAGTGAGCCACACTGGTCAGGGCTCCGTTGCCCATTTTTATAGTTTCCATTTGCAAAGTATAACGAGTCCGTCTGTTTCTGCTTCTGCAGTTACTGCCCTAGTCCGAGCCGCACTTTGAGAGGTCTCCCTGTTGAACTTCCTCCCTCTGCAGCCCCTTCAGTCTGCAATTATTAGTGCAGCCCTGAGATCTCTCCTGAAAACCATTAATTAGGTCGTGGCTTTATGCTGCTTAAAATTTCCAGTGGCTTCCCATCATACTCAGAATGAAATCTAGTTTATCATTGCCTGTTGGTATACATAATTGAGTTTCTGTATCCCCTTTCCACCTGGCTTTGTGGCACCCTCAGGTATGTGTGGCAGGAGAGTGGTAAGCGTGGGGCCTGTGCAGCACAGAGGGGGCTCTACTCACCGAGCCGGAGCGGCGGGCAGGCAGACAGGAGGGCTTGCAAGGAGGACACTGGAGTTTGTGGTTGAATTTTGCAATTAGCGTAGAAGTGTACCAGACAAGAGAGAAAAGAAAGGAAACCCTACAGTCAAAGAAGCATGTTCTAGACAGAGAGGGGAGGGCCAGAGGTGAGCCCCCGGCACTGCGGTGGTCTCGGGTCAGCTGTGGGGCAGCGTGAACCTGGCGAGGGAGTGGCACTGAGCAGGAAGGAGTTTTAATTTTAAAGCAGTAGGAGAGACACTGATGGATAAAAAAGAAGATTAGATTATTTTGTTTGTTTGTTTTTAAAGGCTACCATCTATTCATCTCGAAATTGTGCATAGACTTGAAAGTAGGCCTGTATATTGTTAGAAGATGCTGGGTTTTGGGGTTTTGTTTTTGTTATTCACTCAAGGTTAGTCTTGCCTTCTTGTTAGAAAAACTGCAGTTAACTTCTTTTTTATGGCGCTTTGGACTTTTTAGACATTTCTACCAGCAGAGGAAGAGAAAAATCATGAAATTCCAGCACCGTCAGATAGTTCACGTGGGAAAAAGCTGACTGGAATAGGTAAGCTCCTTTTAGCAGGTTGTACCTTTCATTGCAGCTTAAAATCAATAGCCGGTTCATAATAATACACTGACAGCCTGTGTGAATTTGCCCCTCACTTTTTAAAATAGGTTAGAACTCTCTGCTATTTTATTTTTAACATATACCTTTTCTTACGAAGTTTCAATCAGTTTTAATGAGGTAATTGTATAAATATGAAAGCTCCAAATCATTATGGCAAATAGAAAGTTGCTTTGAGCAGACTCTCACTCTATCCCCAAGTGTGTCTCTGCTCTTTCCTTCCCTTCTAGGTACTATTATTGCAGGTCACTTCCAATAGGCAGGTGAGCGGCTTGTGTGCCCACTTCTTTACAGCCCGACTCTTGGCCCTTGGACTGCGCCGGAGCTACTCCCAGCCTACAGAACCTCTTCTGGTCTCTGTGCCCAGTGTCAGGAAGGGTTAGGGCAGCAACTCAAACGCTGTGGTTCAGGACCGCTTGACACTCTTGAAATTCACTGAGGACCCCAGAGAGCTGTTGTTGTATGAATTGTACCTAACATTTACCAAATAAGAAAATAAAACTGAGAAAGTTATAAAATATGCGTTGAGTATAACTAACTCACTATAAGTTAACATAAACAAACATTGTTTTTCATGAAAAATAGCCAGATTTTCCAAAACAAAATTTAGTAAGAAAGGTGACATTGTTTTACATTTTTGCAAATCTCTTCTAAGTCTAGGTTAATAGGAAATAGCCAGTTTCTCATACCTGTTTCTGTATTCAGTCTATTGCTGTCTGTTGCCTTAGTTGAAGTATATGGAGAAAATCCAGCATCACACGTGTGGCTGGATTTGTATAATAGTCTTCTCGGGTAACTCTGGTACCCCTGGCTTCTGGAAAGCTTGCTGTGTACTCGTGCATTTAAAAGGCAGATAACATCTTAGTATCATGACTGTATTTTGGACCTCGTGGACCCCTTAATAGAAAGTCTTAGTCGGGGATCCCTTCATCACACTTTGAGAACCACAGGGCTGGGGAAATTGAAATGAGAAGAACTGTGACAGTAGAGTTTTCCTGGTTTGTACTCTAGTCATTATTGTACATTTTCTTCTGATTTGCATACTAACTAGGAAAAAAAGTAATAGGAACCTTAGCATGTGTGACCAAATATAAGCTAGTTGGTTTTTGTTTTTACAACATTGAAATGTCTGTGCAAGTCAGGTAGAAGAGCCAGGGTGATTTGGTTGCAAGTAACAGAAAACCCTACAAATATTTGCTTAAATTAAATTTATTAGCTCACTGTCTTAGTCCAGCTTGCAGGAATTCCGTAGACTGAGGGGCTTAAACAATAAATATTTATTTCTCACGGTTGTAGACTCTGGGAAGTCTGAATTTATGGAGTCAGCCGAGTCAGGTTCCTGGTGAAGACTCTCTGGTTATGTCCTCACATGACCATCCTTGGTGTGGAGGTAGGGGTGGGGGAGGGAAAGAGAGAGAAAGAGTATCTCATATCTTCTCTTTTTATAAGGGGCATTAATCCCATCATGGGAACCCTACCCTCATGACCTCATCTAAACTTGATCATTTCTCAAGACTCGGCTCCAAATACTATCACACTGGGGACTAGGTTTTCTACATGATTTTCAGGGCACGTAGACGTCCAGTCCCTAGCATTCACAGAGCTGAACAGTAAAGGCAACGCATGGTTTACAAGCTCGCTGGTCTCCCCACAGACACACCTTAAAAAGGCCCGACCTCTCATCTTCCTTGGCCAGCCACAGCAGGGCTAACTGCTTTCTCATTTATGATCTCAGGAAAATATCTTGGTCCTACCATTCTTGGCCAAAATCCTAAGACTTACTTTAATTCAGCTTTGGTAGCTGTGTGCACCCTAAACTAATTACCATTGGAGCCTCTGAAACCACATTGTGCCCTGGACCATAGTCTGGGCTGGGGCAGCGCTAGGAGAGAAGACAGTGTCACCTGTCGTTAGAGAGAGGGGGAGACAGGGAGAAAGAGAGGGAGAGAAACATGAATGTGTGAGACAAACGTCGATTGATCCGATACCTCTCGCACATGCCCCTCCCGGGGACCAGGCCCGCAACCCAGGCATGTGTCCTGACCAGGAATCGAACTGGCAGCCCTTTGCTTTGTGAGATGACGTCGAACCACCTGAGCCACACTGGTCAGGGCCTGAAATCCTAATATTTATACTGTGCTATAATCTTTTTCACTCAGCCATTAGTGTGGGCTTCCTTCATTGTCAGTGTATACAGGTTGACTTCATCTTTTAGCTGAATGGTAATCCCTAATCCTTTTCCTCTTTGTAGATCATAGCAATCTCCAATTTTTATAGTTTTTACTATTATAAGTAAAGCTGCAATGAACTTCCATGTGCATGTAACTATGTGTTTCCCCCAAGTATTTCAATAGAAGCGAATTGGGAGGTCAAAGAATATGTAAGTTTTGAACTTTGATAAACAGTGGTCTCTTCCCCTTTCTTGGAGCCCAATACTGAAGGATGAGCAGGTGCGCAGCAGGTGGAAGAGGCAACGAGAGGGGCCACCTGTCCGGGGCAGTGGGTGTGAGTCCTCGCGCAGGCCAGCCTGCGCCGGTCAGGGCGGAAGCAGCTGCTGGCCAGGCCTGTGCGGCACCCCAGGTTGCGGAGTTCCTCGGGCCAGCTTGTTGAAACCCTGACCCTGAGGGAGCGATCCATACCTCAGACAGGCGTTAGTTAGAACTTGTGTGTGTGTCTCACAGTACAAATAATTAACACCCCACTTGTTAATTGTCCGAAAGGTACCACTGTGGAGGTTCATAGGTCCTTTGTTCGCGCAGTTATATTTCAGATTACTGTGTTTAGGTACGGTTCAATAGGAGATCTACTACGTAAAAGGAAGTTGTTTAAAAGAAAAATGTGTGGTCTGTCACTGTTGAGTAGAAACAGTAGACCTTGTACTTCAAGTTTCCAGAGAATATAAATAGACCTTTGCTGTTTGAGGGGCTGGGATCTAACTTTTCATTTCATGGCATTATTTTTAAATGAACCAGTGTTATCCTGTGGCTTAACAATCAGTAAAGGTCTCCCACCTTCCCTCTGAGCCTCAGGCCATGAGCACACAGGCACTGGAGTGGGTTCAGGGACCGCCCGTTAGAGCAAAAAGGCAGGCAGCAGTCAGTTCTGTTCTCACAGTGTGACAGACACACCTTGTCGAAAATGACTCATCAGGATTTTATAATTCACCAAGGCAACCGGCCCCTTAGCAACATAGGCCTGCCTCACTGCCCAAAACATCTCTAAGTCTGTTTCTCTGCAGTTCAGTTTCCTTATTTCTCATTTTTGTTTTTGAACAGCTGAAGTACAGGGAGAGCCTTTGTTGTCAAACGAATCACTGAAGGTAAGTCACTGTAGTGGCTGGGCTTGTTGTCATCCTTTGGTGGTTTTGGTTTAGTGTTTGGAGAGTGATGGTGGAGGGGATGTAAAGAGACAGGTTGTCTGTGCGTTTCTTAAGGAGACAGGAGGCCGTTGATAGCGTGCTCCACGCTTGAGTTCAACATACCAGAATTTTTACTTGTCCTTTCCTACATTCAGCTATAATCTACCCACTGATGTCATGAAATATATATAGTTGTTCCCCACCAGCCCCTGAAAACGTCACTCTGCCTTCAGCAGCACTGAATCTAGGCCAGTGTCATGCAGTGAAACCAAGGAGATAGGAGAAGGCCCACGTGGCTCAGACCAGAAAGCTCACCCAGTGCGTGGGTGCCGATGAAATCCTTCAGAGAACTGTGAACTTGCTCTTTGTGATGACCATGATGCCATTGCAGATCAGATTTTGACATGAATTGATCACAGTGCTGTAGACAAAACAGGTTTGACTTCATTTTGAGAACTGACATTGATTGACTTTATGTTTTTGGAAGGCTTTTTCTGAAGATACCAAACTATAATGGCCATATATACATATTTTTTTCACATGTGGCTCTCACAGTCCATTTTGTGCTTGATAGTGTTTTTTCTTTTTTGTATTTCTGAAGGCATTTTTGAAGACCTGATATCCTACCAGGAGCACACATTTTGTAAACACTTGCAGACTGCAGGCGGCCACATCCTGTCCCGAGCTCCTAGAGGACTCGGCACCAGGCTGCTATGGCGTCAGAGGGCTTTCCTCACCCTATTGAAGCACCCCATTTTGTAGCTGGAAGCTCACACATAGTCTGCTGAGTAGGAAGGAAGAGAAATCCTGCTTGCCTGGTTCAGGTGTACCCAGCAGAGCCAGCAAGGTGATTGTGGGCCCCCAGAAGGTGCTCTTCAGAGCTTTCCCGAGGCCTTGAGTTCCCACTCAGCATGACCATTCTTTCTAAATAGGTATGAAATTCTGTAGCCTAGATTTCAAACGTTGTGGGATATTCTGAGACTTCCCCTCAGTAAAAAAAGAAACAAAAGGCCCTGGCTCGGTAGCTCAGTTGATTAGAGTGTCGTCCCGATACACCAAGGTTGCAGATTCAGTCCTTGGTTACGGCAAAAATGAGACCAGTGAATGCACAGATACATGGAACAACAGATCAACCCATCTCTCTCTCCTTCCCATTCACTCTCTCCCTTTTTCTCTCTAAACATAAATAAACAAACAAAAAGAACAATTGACAAGATTTACCAAAGGGAAATCTTAGGACAGAATGACAGACTACTTTGGCATTTTTGAATAAAAAGAAAATCATGAAGGATCATTGGATGGAAAGAGAATGCATAGAATTCAGAAGTATTTTATTATTCTTTTGCTATACCATTTAAAAGAGAATAAACATGGTAGGATGAGAATTTGTTAAAGGAAACTTCTTTAAAAAGAATAAGCTCTATGCTCTCGGACTTCTTGGTGAAATTTGAAAGAACATGCGGTCCAGCTCCTTTCAGCGTCCCGCAAATAGCCAGTTGTGTAAACCACGTTTTTTCCCCTTTCTGCTCTCAAGACTTCTCAGATTATCCATTAATGACATTTTCTATTGTATGTTTAGGTCAAAAACTCAGGCTCAAGAACAAACGAAGAAATTCACAGCAAACATCATAACAAAGAAGGTAAGTTAATGAATTTCATAATAGTAATTTTAGTAGTCATTATAATTAGCTTTTATTAAGTGTCTCCTATGTGCCCAGCCCTGTGCTAATTACTTCTCAGAATTTTTTCTCTTATTTAATCAATGAAACCCAGCAAGGTGAGCATTAACAGCATTGCATCAGTAGTTGAGGAGAATGAGGCGTGAGACGCCCAGTGGCCAGTCCAGGGCCATGCAGGCTATTGTAAGTGGTGCTTTGCCTTAAATGCTCGTACTTTGCCAGTCGCCCCACAATGCGCTCAATCCAGTGTGAAAGCAAAGTGTGCAGTCCCCGTGGTTTGTGCTGTTGGAGAAGGTCTGTGCTGAGTACTGCACGCTGTTACCTCTGACAGGCAGCCTCGGGCGGGCACAGAGGAGGAGCGTCACATCCAGGGCCAGGTGCCAATTCCAGAGGGATCGTTCTTTTCCCAAACAGAGCATAGCACTTGCTCCACCCCTACTGATTTTGCTAAATCTCTACTCCGGGAATGGGGAGGGGTTGTAACCCCCTGTGCAGTTATTTTTACGATGTGTTACACTATATTTTAAACCAAAGTAAAGCAGCGGTACTTACAAGTCCATGTACTCGTCACCAAGTATTGCCAAAATCTTAAAACTACTGTATTTTCTTCAGAAGAAGCTTTTAAGAAATATTACAGATAAAGTTGAATCCACACTAGACCCTCGCAGTCCCAGTCTCCTCCTGTCTTCTCCACAGGGAACCGGCGCTCTGCCCTCGCCGAGTGAGTTCCCGTACACGGTGAACAGCCTCCGGGGCCTGCGCTAGGAAGGGGTGTCCCACTGTAGAACCTCTGCCCTGCACATTTGTTCATGCAGCGTTATGCTCTGAAATGTCATCAGGTTGGGTGGGGTCTGTCTAGTTACTTTTCTTCTGTCGCTCTTTAGTATTCCACGTGTGAATTGAGCAGTTAGTATCTTTTGCTTCTTTAGGTTTTTGGGGCACTTCTCCCAGTTCCAGAGAGTGCTCCCACGTGGGATCCTGCCCCTGTGTCCCAGTGCCCGTGTAGTGAGTGCACCTGTCACTCCAGGCGTGCCACTGCCGGGTCAGTGGGCACCCCCTCCCCTTGACTGAATGTGCCACATTGTCGCCACATGGTTTTTCAGTTGTCGCTCCACGCCTCCTCTCATGTGGCATTGTCAGGGGGGTTGGGATGTGTGCTCACCTGACGACTGTGAAGTGATACCTTCTTGTTTTCTTTGGCTGCTCCTGCGTGCTGTGCGGCTGCAGGAGCTGCTGTGTAAAGTCCAGGTGTCTCCTGCCTCCTGGGACCCTCTTTTCTCAGACCTCGAAATGGAAACGGGGCCTTGCCTGACATAGTTGTTGGGGATCCTGTCACAGTCATCCGTGCAGTGTTCTTCCCTCTTTCCCTTCCCCCGCTAGACATACCCCTAAATAATGTTGGCGTTAATGACTACTGAAGGTGGTTTTTTCTTTGTTATATTTATTACTCAGATAAATCCAGTGGTAGCAAAGACAACGCAGAAGCTGTAAGAGGTCACAGTGTTGAAGCGCATTCTAAAGAGGTGGGTTTTCATAAGAAACACAAGGATTTCATGTTTTATATAAACTGCTTTCACTTGTGCACCAAGGCTTTACTTCTTGGTATACGTGAAAAATACAGCAGAGTGGCCAGGGCTCTCCCGATCCTGCCGTCTGTGTGTGCTCACGCAGCGCTCGGGGAACTGACAGGCCCCGGCCGCGCTGGACGGCTCCGTGTGGTGTGCTCACGCGGCCTCCCGCATCGGTGGCCTCCCCTCGGCCCTCTTGTGGGCACTCGGAGAAGTGCCACCAGGTAGTTCATGATGTGCTGTCAGTTGTAAGGCACAGCTTGACTTCAGAGATGGTAAGATGAGAAATACTTTTTAAAATGTATTTTACAACTGTTGAAATATAGTAGGTAACCAGAAACAGATTGGAATATTTTGTATGGATTTACATTAGAATTAAAAAAAAAAGACTCAAGCTTAGTCTAATTCAAATCTAGATGCTAAAAGTAGTGTTCTAGACTTTTAAAATTTATACAAAACTGTGTTCCAAAGGCTAGAAGCTAATGCACCCATTTCAGGAGACAGGATGCAAATTCGAGTGCCTCTAACAGAGTTGTTCTTAATTCCAGGTGGAAGAGAAAGAAAGGCATATGCCTAAAAGAAAAAGAAAGAAGCATTACCCCTCTTCAGAAGACGAACTGGGTATTTAGAATATACATTTTTGTGTTTCAGACATCTTTAAAAATCCTGTTATTTTTGCATGCAAAATAGTGGGCTGATAACAGAAAATTCTAGAGGGTAGTGCAGTTGACCTTGATCAGTGTGAGGGTTAGGGGCCCTAGCCACCTACAAAGTTGAAGATCTGAGTGTATCTTAAGTGAGCTCTCCACATACACAGATTCCCAGCTAAGGACGGAAAATACAGTTGAAGAATGTGGGTTTGAACTGCATGAGTCCACATATACGCAGGTTTTAAAAATCAAGCCTACGTTGTTCAAGGATGAATTGCAATTGTTTACTTCCCGGCTCTTGAGTCCAGTTTGTTGCCAGCCTAGCTTCACGCCTGCAGGCTCACTTCTGCACTTGACCTAGAAACGAGGTTGGTTCCTGTATAACCCAACTCCTGGAACACACACAGACTCCAGGCCTGGGGCCACAAACATGCCCCGCAGAGCTCAGGAAACGCTGCGGTGAAGGCGCACAGCGGCCCTCCAGTGCCTCCTGCTGTTTGACTTTCTCCTGGTCTGTAACAGTGCGGCTCAGGAGAAGTTGCTGCAGTGATGAAAAATCTTCTGTTCTGTAATTGCTTTGTCTAGTGCAGTAGCCACCAGCCGTCTGCGACTATTGAATGTGGCTGGTATACACAAAAGACTGAATTTTTAACTATTTCATTTTAATTAATTTAAATTTCAATAGCCTTGTGCCGCTAATGGCTACAGTATTGGACAGAGCAGAGATGTTTATACTTTAATGCCTGACACCAAGTACAAATTCGTTAAGTACTTATTAAATAATATGTGAGAAAGAATGGATACTTTGGTGGTGAGGAATGTAACTATTTTATAATTATTGAATTCATGCTATATGTAGGTATTATCCATGATGCATATTAATAATAGCTATGTGTTAGGTATTATCACCATTTAATAAAAAAGAAAATACGAGGTGGAGAGATTCCCAGCTAAGCCCATGATCGTAGTCACTAAATTGTGCCTCTCAGGTACTCATTCAGGAAGTTCAGGTACCTCTGGGGACCCGGCCTGCCCTAAGCCCTTTCCATAGAATGGCTGTGTTTTGGTGTCATGAACATTTGTGGATTTTTTTTTTTATTACTATTATTATTTTTTTTTGTCTTTGCCAAGGCCTGTCTGTGTTCAGTGCTCAAATCACATGACATTAAACATACATTTAGAATCACTAGCTTCACTGCATCACAGGTCTAAGAAGGAAGCCTCAAACTGTCTAAAAATAGAGCTACACATTTCATTTTTCATTTAGCCTTTATTCCTTTGTGGTTCTGTCCAAACCGATTTACAGATGATAATTCAGATGCCCTAGATTCCAAAGGAGAAGCAGCACAGAGGCAACGTTCTGAAAAGGAGCCACAAGACACAAAGGTATTTTTTCCACATATTCGTTATAAATTTTGGGGGTAGCCTAATTATATGACTGTGAATACTTATATGTATTTTTTCCATTCTATTTTCCCTTTTACTTTATGTATCTCTAATAGCAACCTCTGTATTATAAAAAGGTATTTTTTCAGCTCAAAAAAAGAAACAAATGCTGAACCTTTTTATTTTTATTTTCTTACAGAAAAAATTACATTTGACATATCCAAGGACAGTTTTTTCTTTTTTCTTTTATTAAATTTGTTGAGGTGACATTGGCTAATAAGGTTATATAGGTTTTAAGTATAGATTTCTGTATAATTTTATACTGTATGATTGTATTTTATCACAGTTTTACATATAATCCTTGCTCGTGTTTTGTTCAGTCATATTGTTGACAACTTTAGGTTTTTAGGTGCTTTTTTCCAGAGTGTAATATGCTGTGTTACAGAGAAACATTATCAAATCAGTGAAATACAGGAATGCATATTAATTTAAAATTTTGAGATTCTCTCTACCTTGTCTCCTGCCCCTAAAATACATGCTGTGCACAAATGGGCAGTCCCATTACCTTTTCTCCTGTGGTTTATGTCCACCTCACGGCTTCAAGTTTTTTATCTATGCCCCGCCGCCTTGTTCTGGGCCCAGCTTCCTCCCTCTGCTGGCTGAAAAGTATGTAAATCAGCTTACAAAAATACATGCAGTGACTTCCAGACACTAAAACCAGTTCAGAGTCCCTTTTTTACTTAATAGCTGATGAGCTAAATAAAAAGTAGTAAAAGAATTTTACTAAAGAAAGGCACACATCAGGATGAATATCAGCTGTCTGTGGCCAAGGCAGAGGCGGGCCTTTAGGCCCTCCCTGCCCTGCCCTCCCAGGACAGCGGTCCCGAGGTGACACTCCTCGGTGTGCGGGAAGCCGCTCGAAGGGCCTCTTCATTTTCCCGTCCTTTTCAGTAAAAAATCATATATACAGTACTTTCAATATTGTAAAACAGCACGCTTATGATTGAGCCTTATTTATGTATTTGTTCATATATTGGTATTATAATAAAAACATTTTGGTGTTTCATACTCAAAATTGTTTTGCAACCAAACTGAGCAGTTGAACCATGGAGAGAGATCGTTGTTCTCCATCAGCCCCACCGAGGACCCTTCCAGTCTGTCCCTTTCAGGGGAAGAAAAAAATCTGTAGAAGTTTTTGTCTCCTCTGGAGTTTTCCTCCAAAACACAAAGTCCACAGTGAGCGAGAAGAGTGATTTCCATTTTGCAGGGGCAAACAAAAAAATAGCAGCCTTGGTGCTTTATGGCTGAACATTATCTCATGTTCTTCTGCCTTCAGAATTTGTATCTTTTTTGTAGTTTCACTAGCAGCAACAGTAGTTACATTTTAAAAAGTTTGCAGCAAACTCTTCTAAAAGGCCGCTGGGAAATCTGTCTTTGAAATAGAAAGGGAAACTTTGGGAGGGTAATTGGAGGCGGTTTGAAAAGGGCTTCTTGTCTTGTTTAACTTTTCCCAGGAAGAGAGCCCTGGGGATTTGGAGGAAGCATCTAAAACAAGTCCTAACACAGGCGGTGCCGCTCCAAGGGCCATGGAGGAGAGAGGTGAGTGATGCATCCACTAGGTGAACTGTGGGCGGACACGGGCCCTTCAGGCGCCCGCGCGCTGGCCAGCCTTCGCCAGCCGCAGCGGCCTTCCCTCCGCTTCCCGTGACGGTCCGGTCACGCACCTGTGCATTATCTGTAGGGCTCGGGCGTCACTTCTCATTCGGATCCTGCTCTACCCAAAGTGTGCTGCTTGCTTACCAGTTAACCAGACCCTGGCTCATTAACTTTGGTGGCACAGGCCTGAGAGTGGAGTGCGTGTGCGTGGGTGACAGGGACTGCGCCGGTCCCCTTGGTGGTGTCCCAGCTGTGAGGCTGACCGTGTCCCCAGCTGTGACTGAGCTCTGCCGTTTCTGCAGATGAGTATAGCAGCAGTGAAGCCGCTGGCGAAAAGACAGAGCAAAATGACGATGACAACGTAAAATCTCAGGAGGTAAGGAAGATTTTCCTATTTATTTTTTCTGATTGACCTAAAGAACTAAGAACAAATACAATGCGCTAAATGCTGTTACCTAAATTTTCTTTAGTACTTTTGAAGGAGTTAAAGGAGCTCTTTTTTTTTTTAAGTACAGTGAGACACCATTTCATACAGTGTATTTCATCAGTGTCATTTTGATTAATTTTGTTCTTTTCATCTTCATTTCATCCCAACTTTTGTATGAGACCTCCTTCTGTCACAGCCGCATGGGATCAGCCCGGAGCGGTGCCTCCTTGACCCCACCAGTTTCCCGCCCCAGCAGCTGGGCACACTGGGCCGCGCACCGTGCAGTCCAGAGAGCAGGGTGCTGCTGCGCTGGAGCCCGGACGGGCCGAACGGGGGCGGCGGCAGCAGGGCATGCGGGGGGCCCGCTGGCCGCCCGCGTGGGAGCCAGAGTCGCGAGGCCAGGCTGGGACTCTCGGGGGGCTGCTCGCGCTGCGCCCGCTCAGATCTGCAGGGAGCCCAGGGGGGCACAGAATCGCACTGGCCTGTGACAGGCCAAAAAGCGGGGAGAGAGTGTGCCCTCCAGCCAGCGTTTCCGGACAGCCATTTCCACGTTTGCCAGGGTTTTTATGGTTCTTTCTGTTTTCTCATTCTTCTGTGTGAGAAATTCAATGGTTTCCTTTATTCTTTGTGAGGAATCACATTTGGTCACAAGCAACTGGACCAGCCCCAAATTTAAATGTATGTACATGTTTATTCCAGAGGTAAAAGCTGACACGAATCACTTGTGTTGCATTATTTCAGAGCCCTCACGACCAAAGGTTCCCACTGCATCTGCTGGTCTTTGAGGCGCGGGGGCCACGCTGAGAAATGAGGCGCTGAGCCCCAGGGCACGTGTTTCCTAAGTGACAGCTCTGGGACTCGGGTCGGGTCTTCTTAGGAAGGAAGCCTAGCTCTCACTTTGGGGAAATGAGTACTATCTGTATAATGGAGGATACAATTTTTTTTTTTCCTTTTCTCCTTAGGAAGATCAGCCAGTAATTATTAAAAGGAAAAGAGGAAGACCTCGTAAACACCCTGTGGAAACAGCATTAAAAACAAGTAGGTATCTGGTGTGCTTTTAGTTCACACAAGAAATTTTCAAACTGACTTTCTAAGTGAGATTTATTTTTGCCTTTTTTAGAAGAAGACTGCAAAGCAGATACTGGCATTGTCACTGTAAGTAATCACAAAAGCTGAGGACACTTCACATGCTTGCTCTTGACCTAGAAAGGGTGTACTACAGTATCTAATATTTTGAACCAGTTTATTTTTAAGAAGTATTTGAAAATCTTTAAAAGACTTTCTTAAATAAAATGTTGAATAACCATTCAAATATCCAATTACTAATATTTTTACATAAGCATTATGAGTTCTTCAGTTTAATTCCTTCCTCACTTGTGAGTTTGATTACATAAAAATTTTCTAGGGATTTACCTGTTGTGGTCATCCTTAATTAAAATGTAGAAATTCGCTGTATTACATGGTTTTTAGGTAGTGGCTTCTTTAGGGAAACTGCTGATGTCTTACTGATTTACTACTTCCTGTGGCATTCCTCTTGTACAATTTGTAATAAATTGTACCCTGATTTCAATGCAGAAAATTTCTCAGTGGTACTTGCTCTTTTTAAGCATTCTTTATCATTGACCCTGAAGTATATGGCCAACCAAATTGTTGAATCAGGATTTCATTGCATGGGTTCCAATGACAACATTATTAGAAGGACAGACATATGTCCACTGACCTAACAAAAGCACATGGGATTCGAGCCTCAGCTCTGCACTTGCTCCCAGTCCTGTGACACTGTGACCCTTTTGAGCCTCCATTTCCTTGGAGACCATTGAACTATTGTAAGACAACAAAACCGAAGGAGCGCGCATGAGCTGGTTCGCCGGGGTTGGGACTGTTAACGCGGGTCGGCACTGGGTGTGCCCCAGTGCCGGGGACTGGAGCGGCCAGGGGAGAGGGCTGAGGCGGCCCCGCTTGGAAGCACGGGTCCATATTCACTTGGTGCACTTGGCCACCTGCAGAAAATAGGACCTAAACATTCTGACTGCATAATCAGTGGCAGTCCTAACCCTTCTTCCTAAGGGATGATTACAAACTGCTAACTCCAGCGTTCTGTTTGTTTAAATTTAGGTAGAACAATCTCCTCCTGGAGGCAAACTGAAAGTAATGCACACAGGTTGGTACCAACAGCTTTGCTCTGGGTGTGGGGTGAGGGAGGGCGCAGGGGCCTGGCTGTTGGGGTAGCTTTTACAGTTTCATTGTTTCTCACTGAAGTGTGTGGCCTCCTTGGTAAAAACAGTTGTCCTCATAGCCATGAGACCCTGTGCCTATTGGCTTTTCTTGCGATCTGAGCCATTCTTGGTTTTAGAAACCTGGGAAGCCTTCAGAGAGGAAGGTGAAGGCAAGAAAAAGCAAACTAGGGAAGGTGCTTTGCCATGTGCAAACCATAATTTACTGGACCTGCGTAAGAGAGAAGTAGACCAGGCTGGGAACAGGGCACTCTTATTAGGAAGACACAAGTTCAGCTCAAGAGCCTGTTGTTCTCAAAAGAATTCTGAAAACACACTTTGCAGCTTACAAAGCCGGAATGCAAGAGATAAAATTGTTTCAAGTGGCTGTGTCCTTCCAAATGTTGATAAAGATTTGCTCTGGATGGGGGGATGATGGGAACATTCCATGTTATTTGTTAGTATTGCCTACATTTTCCAGAATGTTTTACAATGTGTATATATTCATTTCATGGCTTAATATCTTTTACATAAAAGCAAGAAGATCCATTAGTGGTTTTTAAAGGGTTGACACAGTCAAAAAGATGAGTGTGACAGCTTATTTGGATCAAGTCAGTGGCATGGTCAGATCAGGAGAGACATATTACAATCACCAAAGGCACACGTATGTAGACTGTAGCGATGTCGCCAGTTAACTGTGTGATCTGGTGATCACGCTTCAGTTCCTCTTACCTCTTGGAAAAATAAGATTGGTTGGTTTCTTTGTTTTAAAAAGGAGATTCTGCTTATGTTTGGCTTTTAACCAATTTTTAGTCACAATATTATACTATAATATAATATTTTAAATCCATGTAAGAAGAATTTATGTAACTTGAATGCCCTTTAAAAGACTCAAATTGAAGCTCCATGATTATGTTTGGGGTTGTTCAGCAGTAGTTTTCTGAATCTGGATAATGATGACCAGATTAAGGCGGGACTCTGTCGGCCTTTTTCCTGGTTCGGCTCTTCCGTATGTTAGCATTGAATATGTTGAACTTGCAGAAAAGGGCAAGTGCTGCAGTCTCGTTGCTAAGAAGAAGCATCTGAGTTGTTAAGTGTCTTGCAAGTGTCCCATAATTTTAGCTACTTGAATATAGTATATTGAACTAAACTTTATTTTTTTTACCAAGATTTGGTCTCAGAAAACTATAAATCTACAGAAAGAAATTTTTATAAACCTATTTAAAAATAGGCAAATATAACCTAAGACAATCTTATGTGTTTTTTTAGTTACCAATTTGTAAGTATTTACTCAAAGAATTCCAACTATCACCCAACTTCTCAGTTATGTGACTCTGAGCAAATGGCTTAAATCAAGTTGCTGGAGCCTTGTTTTTCCTAACTGTAAAGTGGGATTGTAGTATTTACAGGGCTACATTGAAGTCTGCGGTTCCCAGCACATGTTCAGGGACCTCTCACTCTCCCCTTCCACCTCCCTTTCTGGGTTCAGAACATTTGAGCAGAAACGGACCATAAAGGTGGTCTAACCCAGCTCCTTCTCATACAGATGAAAAACCTAGGCTTGGGGGATTTAAGCAGTTTGCCCGGATCACATAGCTTATTAATGACAACTCTTCAGTGTCTTGACTTGCATTCCACCATGCTAGTTATTCTGACTCAGACTTTGTTTGGGTAATACAAAACAATGATGAATTGTATAAAAATGCATTAATTAGCGTAATTATATTCATAGACCACAAGCCAGACTGTTGACATTTAGTTTTGCACTAATCAAGTGTTAATGCCGAGATTTCCCTTTTCTTAAAGATGAGTCCAATAAAGAAACGGGGGCCCTGCAAGAAAGAAGTACAAGCAATGTAAGTGTTGATCTTCTTATCAAGATATGTCCTTGAGAAATAAACTCAGCACATGCGCAGTGGACTGCTCTGTCATCGTGAATATCATTGCTTCTAGGATGACGGTGAAGAGAAAGCAGTAGCGAGCGTACGTCGGAGAGGAAGAAAGCCCAAGCGTTCGCTCACTTTATCTGATGATGCTGGTATGTTCTAGCAGATGCTTAATTATGGAGCCTTATTATTTCAAAATCACCTTTTTAAGAGTTTTTCTTTCAATGAGGAAAAAAAGCCAGTGGGGGTAAAGCCAGTATTAATATTACATAAATATGTGTGAAATGGCTCTAATCCCGTGTCAGAAATGGTACATCCCAGATGCTTTTCTGAGTGCATGTGAAGTCTGCGTGCATGTTGGCTGTGAACTGCCTAAGTAAACTCTCCCAAATGTGTTTGAGGCTAAGTTAAACAGTTTTGGATTGCAAGTGCTGAAAGAGAAAGGAAATGGAAAACCACTTCTGCCTGCAAGTCCCTAATACCCTGCGTTCTGAACCCCATGACTCTGGCCTTTGGAAGTATCTTTGGGAATTGTACAATCCAGGTGTTACCCTTCTGTTTGAACAGAATCCTCAGAACCAGAAAGAAAACGCCAGAAATCCATTTCTGAAGCAACAGAGGACAAGAAAGACCAGGAGTCTGAGGAGGAGGAGGAAGAGGAGGAAGAGGACGAGCCCTTGGGAGCCACCACAAGGTCTGCCACCAGATCAGAGGCTCAGAGGTAACAGGGCAAAACAGAGCTTCCAAAGACCTTTCCCAGCTTCTCCATCAGGAAACAGCTCGGGTTTCATGGGGCTGTTTTCAGTGACTCGCTCATGCCGCAGTGTAAGTCGTCTCTGTAACTTTGGTCTTCCGCAGAGGGCATGTGCCGCAGCCCTCTGGCATTTCGGTTCTTCTCGGAGAACCTGGTTTCCATCTTAAACCGTTATTGAGGTTCACCTCAGTCTTCGGCAGGTGTGAGATGCCCATGTGGTGGAACCCATTCGGTTCCTTTACAGTAGTTACCAGTCACAGGTACCGGTCTCTGAGGTGCAGATCACTGTGGGTAAAAGCACAGATAGGCACCCAGTCCCTACGAGCAACAGGCTTTGTCCAGTGAGAGAGCGAGCCACCTCTGGGACGGCGCCCTGAACCAGCGCCGTGGAAGGCGTTGGCCACGTGAAATTGCCCATATGTGGCCATTTTTAACTGAAATAACCGGTAACTTCATGTTTCCCAAACCCTAGCATAGCCAGCAGCCTCTGGAAAAGTGTACCATGGTCAAATGAGTTTGTGCAACACCAGTGACTTCTCTCTCCTCAAGTCACAGTGCACGTGAAAATAGTCAGGGCTCGGCACAGTCCTAAAGAGGAAAAAGCCTGTCAGCTCAGTCTGAGCAAACGTTGTTCACCGCTTGTACGCCGCACGCCAACGCACGTCATTAACCCTCTTACCATCAATCAGTGTTCCTCGCCCCGCTGCGTCTCTCAAGAAATGTTACATCAATTTACAGTTCAATGGCTTTGTCTAAAATGAGAATATTTTCTATTTTTAATGTGATTCACAAGCTGTTAAGGTATCATTGTCTGTAATTTCCTTATCCAAGATTAATTAAAAAGTTCAGGAATATTTATTTCCAGAGTAACGCACACTAACACCTGTCATGGTGGGTGTCTTATGTTTACATACAGACTTAAAATCTGCCGCTCTCTAATTCCTCTGACCGTGCGCATTATCAGCCCCTCGTGTCATGATGTACTTCCTCAAAGGTCAGATTTTAGAGCCGGAAGCCTTTAGGTGCTCACATGGCTAGGAGGATGGTAGAGGTTTCATAGTCATGTATTTGTGGGGTTGACTCAGATAAATAGAAGAGAAGTCGGAGTCAAGATTCCTGTTGATAGGAGAGGGTGGGGTGCTGGAGCCCAGCACCCGTCTTCAGGTACAGAACACCCCACCAGCGCCGCCACCTCCCTCCTTCTTAAAACAGCCGTGGGAAGATCGCCTGGTGCAGTATGGCCCACCTTGGAGAACGTTCCAAAGGCCTTCCAGGCGTCTTCCAGCGAGTGTCTAGAAGTAGCTCTCATATTTGCCTTAAAATTCATTCTTCAAAAATAAATGTTACTTACAGTTCTGTAATCCCCTGGATTCATCGTTGCTCTTCCTTACTGTGCTTGGTTTACAAATGGATTCTGTCCTCTTTGGTTCAGATTCCCTGGCATTGGTTGATTGGTCCCAGGGCACTGGCATCTTCATAACCCTGGATTCTCAAGATGGAGCAGGGTGTCAGTGGGTCGGTACCACTAAGCGATCGGTGCCTCAGTCACTGCGTCAGTATGTACCGCAGTGGCCGGGAGAGCCACGTCCTCCTGGCTCTGTGTCCTGGTTCAGTAGGAGCCACCCCTCTGCGGCTTCGACTCTTGGGGCCTCCGTCCAACATGCCCTCAAATACTGAAGGGCAGCTGCTCGGGCTGCTCTTTCTATTTGAGCCCCTTGCCATCTCTGTTCCAGCTTGTCTGTCTGCTCTTCAAGGAGCAAACGCTCTGCACCGAGGGTGGGCTGGCGAACTCGGGGAGGACTGTCCCCCCGTGCGCCCCTGGCTCTCTGCTTCGGCACACAGCCAGACCTGGGTCCCCTCACCTCTGTCTTCATGCTCGCTTGGCAGGTCATTTTTCTTAGCGTCTTTGCTGGCAACTCAGATCTTCCCGCACCTGACTCTCGCGCAGTTGGCCACGAGGACCCGGTTCCAGGGCCTTAACGTTCAGCCTTGTGAATTGTGAGTTCTCGAATCTTGGCCCCTTTTCTTCTCTCATGAGCACTTCTGAGAGCGTTCTCTTGTCAGCCAATATGTTTTCTGTGTATCACAGGTTCTTCTTTCTCTGCATCACTGTAAACTGTCTTACACAGTCAGAGCAAAGCAGAGCCACAGGGGACGTGAGATCTCCTTACTAACTGTGTTTCAGAAGGCCAGCTGTTTCCTGCTTTTAGTCCCATTCTCTGGCTCGCCCTGAGGAGCCCATCCTTTCTGAAGATGCCAGGGCCTGGCAGGCTCAGGGCTGCCACAGCCCGCGGCTTCTGTGCCCCAGTGCGGAAAGCCCCAGAGCGAGCCACCCGTACCATCTCCTAGGAATCGCCAAAACCAGCCAACGGGAAGTTACCTACGGTGTAAAAGTTAGTAAATCTGCCCCATCAGTGAGGTGAGTCCCTGCTTACACTTCAGCTCATTTTTAACCCCCTGAGACTATTCTTGACACAGTAACACTTTCTCCTGGAGTTCCTTGAAGACTTGCCCCGCAGGCTGTGCGGGTCCTGCTCTGCTTGGCTCGCACAGGTGCTGCCTGCCTTGAGTGCCCTCGCGACCGGGCCCTCCACGCCCACCCCACCTGCGTCGGCTCGTCGCCACCTCTCCTTCCTGCTCATTGCCACTTCTCCTTCCTGCCGTGCCCCCAGGCAGGCTGCGCCGGTGACGCGGTGCATGCCATGGCTTTATGAGCTTCGTTTTCCCTCTGAGCTAGAGGTTTGTTCCTTGGGATCAGAGACTGCCTTACTGTCTGGGCACTGTTGCGTCAGAAAATACCGGGCCCTTCAGAGTGTACAAAAACCGTTCCGACACCTCTTACCATGTGGATCTTCACCTGATACGTGTAATGCGTGGATACGTCGTCCCAGTGCACAGAAAGGGAAGCCAACTCAAATGCCAGGCTTCTTGCACATAGATTCTCCCATGAGCCCTCAAGTACGATGTATTTTCCTTATTTTTTATGTGAGCAGAATCTCGGGTCTTTTCATTATTTCTGAGGGGCTGGGCAGGGCCCGAGAGTCTGCCTTTGTAGCAGGGCCCAGGTGATGCCGACGCGCTGGTCACACCATCCTCTGGGCGGAAAGGTGAGGAGTGGCGCCTGGCACAGCACCGGACGCCCACCTGTCCAGTGAACAGGGCTCCGTTGATGGCAGGCGGCTTGCCCCAGACAGGGTTTGCAGTGGGCCGTGGTCAACTCAGAGTAGGCGGAAGGCGCCAGAACTTCATCATATGCAACCCTACTTGACTCAGTGTGGGTGTAGTTGCTTCTGCTGTCAAAGGGCTGATGAACAAACATGTCTTCTACGGGTGAAGTCCTGTTTCTGCATCTCCTGCCAGCTTAGCTTCCGGGGGCTGACGTGTGCTGGGCTTTGCACCAGGCACTGGAGACAGGAAATGACGGGAACCCAGCAGCTGCCCTGGGGACACACCCTGTTTAATGGGGGGACGTGTGGGGCTCCCGAACCTTTGACAGCAGCCCACAGCAAGTACGTATTTTGCAGTCCCGCTGCTATAAGTGAAACCAAACTTTCATAACCAGACTTAAAGGTGTGGTGCCAGCGGTATTTTCTATGTGTTCTAGTAACACTTCGTTTTAAAATTATGCCTGTATTGTACCTGCCATGTGGGGGAAATGCGGTGGACGGATTACAGCGGTAGATGCCGCGGGACTTCCAAAGGGCGGCTTCCCACAGGAGTTCCTTTTAACGGGGGTCTGCAGTGAGGTTTGCCGAGTGGGAAGTGTGGAGTGACTCTCCTCCCCCCCAAAAGTCACATGCCAAGGCATGAAAATGTGCAAGGACATCAGGTGTTTGGCAGGACGGCAGGCCAGACTGTGCAAAGTCAAGGGTTCTGCTCTAGAGGACTTTATCCTGAAAGCATCGGGGAGCCAGATGTAGAGACGTCCATACAGATACGGACAACCACGACAGAGGCATGATTAACTGTAGCTTCCGCAGATCATTCTAGTCGCGAGTGGAGAGCAGGCCTAGGCTGCAGCTGGGAGAGCCTGCGGAGCCCGCCTGTTGTGAGGCCGCCAGCTGTCATTCGGGAGCAGCGCTGTGTGGCAGTGCCCCTTCCGGGAGGGAGTAGGTGTGAGCCGGCTGTTTCCACGGGGGGCAGCGTGTGTGGGCCTGGCTGGTGGTGATTTCATAGGGAGAGTGGCCGGGCCGAGAGAGGAGGGTCGGCTTGGCCACGTCCACACCAGAGGTCCACACAAGAGCCGGCTTCCAACCACTCTGTGGGCGGGGCTGTCAGCAAACACCGCCTAGCGCGAGCTCCTCTCAACCCATCTCCTTTTCCTGTGTGTAAGCCTTACTCGGGTTGTCTTTTCTTGGCTCTCAAGTTCAAAAGGCTTTTTCTATTTTTTTTGAAGCAGCTCCTTTGAACTCTCACCACTCACTGCCTGGCTTGTGTCTGCTGCAGGTCGAAGGCGCAGCTGTCCCCTCCCACCAAGCGCAAGAGGGAGGCCAGCCCCCCGGGGGCGCGCACGCGAGGCCAGCAGCAGCGGGCCGAGGACGCCCCCGCGAAGAAGGCGAAGCGGTAATGCGCGGACGGCGGGAGGAGAGGGAGAGAAACTGGAGAAAGCGCCAGCCTCACCCACACGTGGCGGCTGCTTGGTTTTTTGGTTGGTTGGTTTTTTGTTTTTTGTTTTATTGAACCAGGGAAAGGACCTGCATGTGCTCTAAATTCCTAGGTGCAAGCTTTTTCTTGTTATATTTTAAACAGCTTTATAAACTATTGTTCATAGAAGATAGATATTATGTACATTTATTTCAGATAAAGGAAAATAAGTTTACTTTGTATCAACTCAAAGCAAAGTAGTTGTATATTTTAACATTCGAATTGGGATTTCCTGATGGGGCACATGGCGAATGCAGACCCTTCAGCCCACCAGACACCAGGCTGCCTGCCAGTCATCCGTGTACAGTATATAAACGTGTAAAAATAGGTTGTATTTTACTCTGTGTATGATGCTAATCAATGAACACTTTATTTATTTTACAGAGAAAACTTATCTGTGAACTTTACTATATATCTGTTTATTTTATTTTATTATTTTTTTAATTAAAAAAGGATTTTAAATGCTATGCAGTCATTAGTAGCAGTGTTTAGGACCGCCTGCCTGTAACTACGAATATGGCCTGGCAGGACACACAGAGCCTTCTCGCATGTGTTCAAGTGCAGTAGCTTAGCTCAAGGGGCTCCATTGATTTTCTGTTCACAGTTGTGACTGTTTTTTTAAGAATGTCACTTGTTTTTAGATTACACTCTCACCTATGACTTTACGACCAGCCCCGCTGGTGAAAGAGGTTCTGGTTCAGGTAAAGTTACATCCTGTTTGTCACCTGCAGCAGAACCGCCCACCCCCGCCCCGTCGGTGTCTGCTCCTCTCTGCCGGTCCGCGGCCTAACCCCTGTCCTCCCCGTACAGTCGTTTTCAGAGAAGAGAGATGCTCTGAGGATTAGGCCACTCCCATCATGCTTCAGGTTTTATGTTGTTTCCCACGTCATTATTTCAGGATAGAAACTGGCTTTATTGCCAGGTCCTTTTTTAAACATCTTTAATCTCCCATATGAACAAACTGTCCAACTTATGTTTTTCATAAGATTAAACTTTTCTTAAGATCAAATTTGTCTCTAGAGATGATGTGATGAGTTGCCAAATAATTGAGATTATTTTAAAATGTTTTATTCATATTCTTGTTTTGTAATTAAATTTACATTCAGTGTGAATTTTTTTTGACGCAATGTAAAGTGGATATTTCTGTCATTTTACATGGTTTCTTACTGAGATTTTATATATAAATTATAAAATGTTTCCCAAAACTGTAGTAGTAAGATTTCTTCTTTTCTGAACTTTAAATTTACCCACTGTGAAAACCATTTCTTCTCTTCAGCTAATTTGGCTTAGATGTATTGTTCCATTTCACATTTAAATACAAGTCATTGATGATATCCCTTGGCAGAATTGAACGTTAGATGCCATCAGGTGGCATTGCCCTTCTGACAGGGTCGTGCCGTGCATTGGCAAGGTTGAGGCTGAATCGTTCGCCAGCCCCCAGGCCAGGCCAGGGTCCTCTGCCCGGCCGCAGGGAGGGAGGCAGCGTCTGCTCCTGGAAGGTAGGCTCACAGGCCTTAGGGCTAGAGTACAGGGGCTGTGCCCAAACATCTCAGCAACTGGTATAACCAAGCTTGTTTGGCGGGGGGCGGGGGGGGTAGTTGGAACTCAAAGAAATGTGTGAAAAAAAGGTGGCTTGCTTATTTTTGTTTCACTTTGATTTTCATTTGTTTTTATTTATTGTTCATCCTATATGCAAGAGTACCTTACATTCCCTAAAATTGGTGCTTAGGTATCTCTGTGATTAAGTTAAGAACAAGATTTTCACAATGCACTGACCCAGGTGCTTTTTTCGGGGAGGAGAATGGTTTGCATACCCAGAACTGCTGTTCTGGGAGATGCACATGTGATGGGCACCTGCTCCATGGCCAAGTCCAGGGATGCGAAGATGAGGCCAGGCCCCGGGGGTGACAGTGCGTGAGGCAAAAAGCTGTGCCACACCGAGACCGGTGACCGGTCCCAGGACACAGCTGGGGGACAAAAGTACCTTCCTGCCCAGGAGACTCATGAAGGACTAACTCCTGGCAGAAAAAGAAATTTTATTTATTTTTAGTATAAGAGTGTTTCAAGCAAGGTTAGAACCTTGAGGAGGGGCTGCAAGCGGGGGCGGTGCCTTCCTCGCCGCGGTCCACCGTCCACCGTCCACCGTTCAGACGCCCCTGCAGGCAGGAACCAATCCAGGAGCTCTGTGCCGCACCGAACACTGGCTCCCAGCCACGCTTCGTTGCGCTGCAGCCCTTCCGCGTAGTTCCCTGGGCACCTCAGAACACCGAAATTTCCGAGAAAGCCAGTTAACTTTGTTTAACCCAGGATTTTCCAAGTTATCAAACCTTAGAAACCCTGCTTCTTCCCCAAAATGATACACACACACCCGTGCACACACACAAACTTGACAAGTTAACAGCCATAGAAATGATGTTGCACAAAACTCAGTTTCCTAACAGCCCTACGAAGGCATACCAGACCCCTCCCCCTAGAGCTGGGGGCACCGAAGCCCGCGTGCCAGCGTCGCGAGGCCTGGAAGCATGACCCCAGCCAGGAGTCTCAGGCGAGGGCTTTCTGCACCTGGCCTTGCCAGTGCCACAGAGGTGGGACCCATGTGACTTGTGGATATAAGTGGGCTACAGTTTCCCTCCACATTCTCTTAATGGTATGCTTGATTTTGTTAAAAACAAAAGATCTCGATGCATTCTTTTTTCTTTTAAGATTTTATGTATTTACTAGAGGGAGAGAAACAGCAATATGCAAAAGATACATCTATCCATTGTCCCTTGCACACACCCAAACAGGGACCTGGCCTGCAACCCAGGCATGGATCCCGATGGGGAACCAAACTGACATCCCTTAGGTTCACAGGCTGGCACTCAGTCCACTGAGCCACACCAGCCAGGGCTCAGTGTGTTCTAATAATAATTTTGTTCAAGTAATGTCTTGATTGTAGAAAAAGTCAAAAGTAACAGTAACCGGGGGTAGGGTGGGGGTCACTTGTAATCCCACAAGTCAGATATATATTATTATCCTTGATGGGTGATTCCTTTAGACTTTGATATATGTATATTCAAAATATACTACATTTCATCAACTCCAAATGCTCTTGGCAAAAACACTCATCATTCATTTCCTTTTTTTCCCCACTAAGATAAAAAAAGAAGCTATGACACAGAAATTAATCTGCCATAATCTGCTTGTTTCTTTGAAATGTCTTTCCTCAATTCCACCTGCAGCTGGGTGACTGGGCATGGATTAGATAATCCTTTGTGCATATCTCAGGAACAAAACACAAAAGCATTGCCCACTTGTGGATATCTTCCTTTCTTAGGTCTCAGAAAGCACTTAGTCATTGCTTTGCAAGAAATGATAAAATCATGGGTTTTTCTCCAATGCTGAGTATTTGCCGCACCCTCACCAATACAAAACATGTTTCTTGCTGTGGGGTCTCTGTGACTTTCTGAATACATAGTGACATCAAATAATAATGTCATCTTTTTAAAGAGATTGTAAATGTTTAAAATCCAGGTGCGTTAAGCCAAGGATGCACATAATTTGGTCGTGAGAAAAACATGACTGCTTATGAACAGATTTATGCATGAAAATGACATTGATAACTATAGCGTACCTGCCACGGGGTCAGTAGCCATTTGAAAATGCTTCCTAATTTTAACCCTGGCTGGTGTGCCTCAGTGGATTGAATGCCATGCTGCGAACCGAAGGGTCACAGGTTCGATTTTGGTCAGGGCACAGGCCTGAGTTGCCGGCCAGGTCCCCAGTTGGGGGTGTGCGAGAGGCAGCTGATCGATGTATCTCATACATTGATGTTTCTCTCCCTCTCTTTGTCTCTCCCTTCCCCCCTCTCTAAAAATAAATAAATCTTTTTAAAAATGCATGCTTCCTAATTTCAGAGGTTTTACAATGTGGGTAGGGGGAAGTGTTTCTTTGAATTCCTGAAATATGTAGATAAATGTTTTGCAAAAATGAGGTTTCACATCTACCTTTTTATACTCTTTTAAAAAAGATATGTCTTCATAGACTATTTCTCATAATCAAAAATAAATCTATTATATGTATGTATATAATATGTACATAGATAATGTACATACATAATTATGATGTAAAGAATTGTTTTTAAAGATCCAATTTACCTACAATGCCTTGGAAATTTCCAGCATGTCCCCAAGGCACCAACTTTCTCATTAAATGTTTATCATTTACTACATATGTAAATAATACATTTCTAAACAATACTTCAAGCTTTGAATGTTTCTGCACTTGATACAAATAGAGTCCTATTTTAAGGGTCATTTGAATTGCTATTTTTCTTGACATTGATTTGAAACATCTGTAGTTAGTGTTATGTAGTTCAAGTTTGTTCATTTTCACTTCTGTATGGTATTCCATTTAAAGACTGTATCACTACACACTTAGCTATTTATGTACCTGTTACTGGTCTTGGGGTTGTTTCCAGGTTAAGCAATACTTCTATGAATATTCTATAAATATGTTGCAGGCAGACCTTTCCAAACTTACTAATATCATCGTACATATAGGAAATGATACTTGTCAGCACATTGAGGTACGTGGGGGAACAAAGCTGGTGGCTGCTGAGGAGACATTCGCCTGTGAACCAGAGGACTGGACCACCCAGCCACCTTGAAGGCTACAGCTTCCGTATAGCCCCCAACCCCCAAAACAAACCAGCTTTCTGGCCCCAGGGACAACTGGCTCATTCCCAGGGGAAGCCTATTTTCAGATTTGCAAAATAATGCCCACTTGCTTCCTAAATGCTGCCCCGGCAGGGCAGGCTGGCCGGCAGGGCCCTCCTCCTTGAGGTGCAGTAGCGCAGGACTCCTAGGCCCTGCCTGTCTGGCAGGGGAAAGCATCCCTCTGCGACCCTTACCTGCACTGGCTGCGGGGAGACTGAACATCTTTTCGCGTGTACGTTTCCATCCGTGTTTTCCTCTTCGGTGAACTGCCTATCCGTGTCCTCTGTCCATTTTGGTCTTGGCATTTTTCTTGCTGACTTGTAAGCATTCTCTAGATATTATGTAAAGGTAGAAGCATGTATCTTTGTATATTCAAGGATAATAAACCTTTGTGTGTATGTGTTGTGAATACCCCCCCAGCACACATGCACACACATATACACAATGTGTACTTTGTCTTTTTGCTTTCTTTATGGTACTTTTGGATGAACGGTTTTTAATTTTAAGGCAATTAAATATAAATTGCCCTTTCTGGTTGGTTCTTTGCCTTGACTTAAGATCACATATTCTCCTAAAAGCTTTGACATTTTGCCTCCTGTGTTTGTGACACGGGGAAGACAGGAAGAGCTATATAAGCATGTAACCCCAGGAAACCAAGGGTCTGGGAGACACCAGGCCGGACCCTCCCGGGCACCACTGGACCTTAAAAGATGATCCAGGGCCAACAGGCCTGTTGCTGGAACTGCTTCTCCACTCAGAGCGGCCGCCTCCGACCGCCATCGTGGGGACGCCCTTCACTTCTCTTACCTTTTGGATCCCTGAAGGCCTGTACCCACATCTTCCTCTTCTCGTTGCCTCCCGTGTTTGGACGAAGCACCGGCAGCATTCTGAGAAATGACCTCTGCAATAACTAAGGACCATCCGTGTGAGAGGTCATACCCAGCACCACGCTTTGCTAATAATTTTAAGGAGACAGGAGTTGCCGGGCACAAGTGAAACAGACTTCCCGGGCAGCCAACCAACTTCCCTGGGTCTTTCTCATCAGGACACCCGTGCCCAGATTAACACATGAAGTCTCTAAAGAACACCCACAGCTCCGCACGCAGACGGAAGCCGCTACAGCGGTGGACGAGCTCCCTACTCAGGTGGTTACAGAGCTTGTGTGGTGTTTTCCAGGCAGCCAGGGTTCTGTGTAGGTGTATGTTGTGTTGCTGCCATAAGCAACTCTGGAGAAACCAGGCAACTCCTGCTAAAGCCCTTCCATGCGTACCAACTACTAACTCCCCCTCCAGCTGTTTGTCTGGAGGCCAAACGTTAATGAATGAACAGGGGGTTTTGTCTCCAGGTCAAGGTCTTCCTGTGCCGGGGGCATCCCTCACTGTTGGACCGAAGGCTGGATGCAACACCTTCCTGCTGCATCATCGGAAGTCACATAGACCTTGCTTCAGCCATGGGGCGGTCAGCTATTAGAAACCACATCAGTCATTTTAACAGATCATCTACTTCCGGGGCTGGGCTTCGAGAACTGTTAAAGGACAAAAAAAGAACAGGGCAACACAATGACATCGAGTAACTTCAGAAAGCCACCGTCTGTGGTTCCCCTGGGCTTAGGAACAGCACAGAAGACTGGGGGCGGGAGACCACGGGAAGGAGGGGGAGCTGGGCAGAGCGGGGTGTCTGAAGGGCGCTGCCTGTTTGGTGGCACCTTGGGACACTGCAGCTTGTTCTCAGAGAGTGGGAATCTGGAACCAACGGCCGCTGCAATCTGCTGTCCCTGCCGAGTGACGAGCCGTCGCAGCGGGGGATGCTGATGGGACGCAGGGTGACCCGAGGGGAGGACGCAAGTCCCGGAGCTCGGGCCTCTGGTCTCTCTCTAGTGCCCGGGCTTGGTGGAAGTGGGAGAGCCAGCAGCAAAGGAGAAATGGTGTTTACAAGGTCCCTGTCCAGCACCACAAAGCGGAACAGAGAAGGCCAGATGCAGTGAAGACGCCACAGCTTAGCGGCACCACCCACAGCTCTGCCCGCCCACATCCACCCATCTTGCCCTTCTCCATGCGGTTAGATTTCTGTGCAAGAGCAGCTGTGATTGCAGATTTCCCTTATTATCAGGTAAGCTCAGCAATGCCCCTTGAGAATGCAATTCGAGTGTGAAATTCAGCTAGCATCTGAGCGTTTTGCGGCAGTTGGGCCTTGACAAATGCCTAGGATGCCATGCTTTCTAACCTTAAAACTCCATGGACGTTTTTCAGATCCTCTGCAAAAATCCTGTTTCCTCATTCACTCAGTTCACAGCTCCCGAAGGATCAGCCTCTCCAATAGCTTCTAAAAAAATGCGTTTCCCTATGACCACGTGCAGAATCTGGTCCGTGCCTTTTTTTAAAATGTCATCTGTTCAAAAATGAGTTTATCGTCAAAGCCCAGAGTTGTTTTCATTTGCGGAAACCAATTTGTAGTCTTCAGCGACTCATTTGAAATAGCCAAACTCACACTTTTTTCAGCCAAAAGGAACTATGCAACCAGAACTTGCCTTTCCCTATTTTTGATGCATGTGTCTCCGTTTACCCTCAAACATGGCTGTTAAATGCATCCCTGTCACCTTCGGGTCCTCTGGTCCTTCAAAAAGATTCCTTCCCCAGAAAACATGCTTGGAGTTTAAAAGGATATAACTGGTCATTTTGGACGCTTAAAAAGCAAACGTAGCCCTTAAGTGAAATCCATGTCTTAATAAATGTGTCCACCCTCCACCCACCCTGCAGACCCCCACTTCCTTCTGACCTGAATATAGATTGATCTAGAAAGATGGCTTGGACAGAAGGAGCCTTTGTTTTTCCTTTTCATATTTCACTAAGACCCCTTTCTGAATCCATAGGAAGCGCGAGTCCCAGCCCCAGTTCACCTGCATTTGTGTCGATCTCTCCGAAGCCTCAAGCGTCTTCCTCTGACAGTCCCCAGGACAGCCTGGTCCCATCTGTTCACTTGACATTCCATTAAGCCTGAGAGCTACCACGATATCCTGTTTTCCCCTTCCTGTTTCTAGCCACACTTACTCAGGCAGAATGACAGTTCGCTGTAATTCCTGGACATAAATCTCTCCAGTTTGCTTCCCCCTGGTGCTGCCCCCCCTCGCCCCCAAGCCCCGTTTTCTGAAAGCACAGCCTTCTGGCCCTTTCCCTTTCGGAACTCAGTCCAAAATATCCCAGGATGGAAATAAACATCTCCGAGTTAGGTCTCAGAAAATGATTTAACAACAACAAAAGAAACTGAAATATGTTATTTGTGCTAAAAGGCAAAAGGAATAGCTGCGTACCTGAGGGAGGGCGACGGCGAGCCAGCGTGGTTCACAGAGCGAGCCGTGGGACTGACGCCCTAACGCAGCGGCTGGATTCTGCCCGACCTAGAATAAATCACTGGGCCTTTCTACGTCTCAGGTTCCTCATCCATAAATAGAAAACCCAGTACCTGTCCCTGATCTAAGAGGGTTGTAGGAGGATAAAATGAGACCGTCCATTCAATAAATATGTGCTGAGAGCATACCACATGCCAGGCTCATTCTAGGCAAAGGGGACACAAGGTGAGTCATTTTAAAACAGTGTATATGGGATTTGTCCACATGACTGTATGTAGCTATAGATCATTCTTGTTGCTGTATGGTAAGTAGTATTGTGAATACTGTGAATAGATCATAAATGATTTATCCATTCTACTTTAGTGGATAATTTTTTATTTTTTGTGTATTGATTTTAGAGAGACAGGAAGGAAGGAAGAGGGAAACATAAATTTGTTGTTCCACTCCCTTACGCATGCATTGGTTGGTTCTTGTATGTGCCCTGACCAGGGATCGAACCCACAACCTTGGTGTGTAGCAGGACAACGCTCTAACCAACTGAACTACCTGGTCATGGCTATCCATTCTACCCTTAAAGAGCATTTGAGTCGGTTCCAAGTTTTAGAAACTAGATAATGAGGCTATGAACATTCTGGCATATGAGGTCTATCCAGAAGGTATCCAACCATGTAATATGAAAAATAGCGACATTTATTGAAGAAGATACAAGAAACATTGTACATAGGACAATGAGGTCTCAGTCCCCTTCAAAATAGGTACCTTGGGATCTCACACAGTTCTACAAATCAGCATGAGCTGCTTCATTGTATTTTCCTGAATCTCATCATCTGAAATCTCTTTCCTTTCAAAGGTGACTATAGTTTTGGGGAAAGCTGGAAGTTGCAGGACACCAAATCTGGGCTGTAGAGAGGCTAAGCCACAGGGGTAATTTGAATTACCTCTGAATGAGATGTGATGCACGGCCAGGCACGTTGTTGTGATGAAGCTGCCCATCACCAGTTACCCATAGCTGAGGCCTCCTGAATCATTTGAATAGTTTCCATGGAGCAATGTTCAAGCTTAATGCAACATTTGATGCAAATTTGTTGCTGTACTCACTTAGCCATTTTGAATGTGATAACCGCACAGTACACCTAGCTCACTCAACCGTGTCTACCAACCCCAGTGAGTGGTAGAGGTAAGTTGTCATTGTTCAGTCATGCACACGCCGGTCCACTCTCCTTGGCTGCCAGGTTACATTGATGTCAGCATTCTCATTATATTAACAATGGCTGGACTTTTAAGAGACAGACCTCGTATGTCTTTCAGTGAACTTACATGCACATTTCTGTTGGGTTGGTTCTTTTCTCGTCTTCCTGAATATGTCAGAAAGTCCCAGGTTGGGGTTAGTTGCTGTAATATCTCTCTAACCCTTGCCCATCTGTCTTTACCACAGAGAGCCAACTTCAGGCCCAGGCCTTCAGAATCCTGCTGTATCCAGCTAGTTTACTAACATTGCTTTATTGGAATTATATATATTTTAAGATTATATGCAGTATTGTTTATATATTTCTATATAAATACATTATTCTTATGTAGTTTACAAAGGTTCATTTGAAAATATGGTTTAAGTTCCAACGACAATCATCTACATAAAGGTATAAAGTAAATGGTGATCTGGGTGGCTACCCAGAGATGAGAAACTGTGAAGGGGTCTGGGGTGATTGTATCTTAGGGGACGCTACCCTAAGAAAGCCACACTCTAGAATTACGCATCTTTGTTTATCATCAAGTTGCCAGATGGCAACTTGCCCAGATTAGTTGGTTTAATTAAAGACAAAGAGGTCAAGTTGGGCATACGGGTCGGTAAGACACCGGGTGTCCTGGATTCCAGAAGGAAAAGTCCCAGCGGTGAGAGAGTCCCAGGTGGACTGAGAACTAGTGGGATACGTGAGCTGACCCTGGCCACGGAGAACAGTCTCTTTTAGAAATAGCATATGTTTTTGTGTCTGTGTCCTTTGCCAGGATGCGTGGGTCGGTAGGATCTCCACAGTGAGGCACCGTGCAGACGGCATGTAGGTGGGAGAAATGGGAGCCATGGGTTTTGGGGAGAGGTGTTCACAGGAACAACAGATTCTCTTGGCTGCGTTAGGAATCAGAGAGTGTAATAAGGGCAACGAGCACGTCCAGCGTCAGCACCTCCCCCCCCCGCCGCCGCCACGCCCCTGTCGCTGCCCGGCTCGACCTGGGCGTCACTGAGCACCTCTGCAACCTGGACTCAGTGCTCAAGTCTATGGCCACTCCTCTTCCCAGCGGCTATCCCAACCGCCCCTGCTCCCCCGCCAGCGAGCACTACCGTTTCGTGGTAGCTGAATGAGTTCCGGGTTGGCAAGGGAAGTGTGGGAGGGGGCGGCGGTGCTGGTGACACAGCCCTGTGACTGGGCCTGACGCCCTGAACGGCATCCTCAACGTGCTTCCAGGGGTAGATTCCGTGTCATGCATACTCCACCACAATTTAAAAAAATAAATGATAACTACCGCCAGAATCAATGCCACGCCTGTCCTCTCCCTGCGTCTCCAGCATCACCTAATAGACGCTGCTGCCTCTCGGGCTCCTCACTGCCAACAGATTTCCATAATTCTTTCATCCTCCCCACAAGCCGCGTGTTACCCAACAGCCAGAGTGATCTTTTTCAGATGTAAATGATACTCAGTTAACTCTTTGTGTAAAATCACCCTATGGCTTCCCGTCAAACTTAGAATGAAGTCCGTGCTCCTTACTATGGCTTATAAAGCCGTGCACAGTCTGGCCTCTGGTTGTCTCTTGGACCCCAATTCTTGTGACCCTGCCCCTCCCCCACCATGCTGCAGTGCCCGAGCATCCTGAGCACACTATTTGTTCCCTCCATGTGCCCTTTGCACTAGCTTTCCCCTCTGTCTGGAAGTGTCTTCCTCCATATTCTTTCTGCTTCGAATCTCACTCCCTCTAAAGCAGCCCCGGTCACCTCGGCCGCGCCACTCGGCCTTCACCTCCTTCATAGCACTTACACCGTCTGATGGTTCGTCCATACATCACTGTGTTTAAGCATTTGTTTCTTGGTGGCATTTCTGCCCCTGGGGTGTTCGCTGTGGAGACTCGGCCCTTAGGGGCCTTGAACCCCAGAGCCTCGACCAACACCTGAGACACTGGAGGCCCTGAAGAGATTATTAAAGGAATGAAAGGATGAGATATTAGAGGAATGAAAGGATGAGACTAGAGAAAGGGAAATTAGAAGGGAAATTTTGCAAGGAAGATCTGGCAAAACGCCTTGAGAGCTCCCAGGATAGTTATTTAGACTCAGAAAGGTAATAAATTCAGAAGACTTTCTTTGAATTTTACAAGCAAAACTCAACACAAGCAACTGCACATACTCTCTTCCTGTTTATCCACTCAAACCTCCTCTTCCGAAAGAAAGAAAGAAAGAAAGGAAAGAAAGAAAAGAACAGAACACCTTCATCCACACAATGTCTAATAGTCAACCCAAATGAGAAAATAAAACCTGAGGGACGAGACAGGCTTGTTGGTAATGCCTGAACTTCATGATGTTTAAGTTGAAATACCCCAATTAGTCTCATGAAAAAAACTTCCCTATGACTCCAACAAGCATACAGGCTGCCGGTGCCCTCAATCAGCGCCCAGCGGGAGCTCAGGGAACCTACTCACAAGAGGCAGCCCAAGGAGCCAGCGCAGAGGAATCAAGGCTGTGTTAGGCCAGGAGGTCCCTGGGCTCTGCAGCCCCCTGGGTTCTGGAACAGACTTCGACCTATCGCTGCCGGAGCCCCAGTATGCCCTCCTGCCATATGGGATCTTGTATATCGGATCTCCTGCCCTGGAATGTAGTGAGTCTTCGGTGGGAATCCGGACTGTGTCTGCGTGAGTTTAAAAGGGACACCTCCGCTATTGGTGTCCCTTTTAAACTCACGCAGACACAGTCCGGATTATTGGTGTCGCTCATAATGTGAGACTGTGGAGACACAAAACTAACAGCAAAAACATTCCGGTTTGTGAAATTCACGTTTTCTTTTCGGTGCTTCACTAGATGGGAACTCCACACTCACTGCGTGGGGGCCCACTAGGTGGCGCTCGTCCTCCACTGTACCCAGGGCAGGAACATGGTTCGCTAGCCAGTACCTTTGTTAACCTGGGACGTGATCTCCAGCCCTGGCTTTTCACAGGTAAAAAAGCTAGAAGTCCAAAGAGAAAGTGTCTTCCGTGAGGTCGTATCGCGGCGTCGCAGAGTCTCGAGCAAAGCCCAGGTCCCCGTATTTCTGAGCCCAACGAACTTCATCACCTGGCTGACTCTCTCTACGCACGATTTAGTGTATTGATTGTAATAATAATGGTGGTTCTTTCCTTCCACGTAACAAGCTTTAGGCTCCGCTTTGTAGGCCTTGGCGTCCTTTGTCTTCTAATGCACGAAACAGAAACAGCCTTCGGTTTGCCTGCCTGAATTCCTTCATTGATTTCCTTAATTCCGGGCTCCTTTTCTAATGAATGAGTCCATTGAAATGGGTCAGGAAGACGATGAGAAACATTTAATGAGAATAAGAAACGTGAAGTTTTAGGAGAAAACCCGGTTACAGCAGAAAACCCAACAGGATTGACATGAGACAAAGTCAGATTTGAATCCTGATCTAGCCACTTACTGATGGCCATGACGTTTAAACTCTGTGACTCAGCTTCCTCCCCTGTTAAGTGGGGGTAATAATGTTTTCTACTCACCACCCCCTCAAGGTTAGGTAGATTAAATAAAACAATAGGCTGCGCTTCCGGAACTTTGCTGGTGAACAGCATTTCATTAAATATAAAACTACCTTGGTCCAGAGTAATGCTTCTCTGTGCAGCCTGAGACACCTGGACAATGTGCGTGACAAAACCCTGGCGTCTGGAAACGGATGACTGAGAAACTCAGGAGCCGGTGTCTGCGGGCGGGAAAGTGGCAAGTCGCTTGGCACTCGGGATGCTTGGAGCGCCCTCGGGAGCCTGCCCGTGGGGACAGCCGTGCAGCCCCCGGCGCGGCCTCCGCCTGGACCTGGCTCCCACGAGCCTGCACCGTAGCCTCCTGCCTGCCCGCCAGCTCGCGCAAGTCAGCAGCGGCCTCGGAGGGCAACCGCCGCCCGGGACAAGCAAGCCCTCGCTTTAAAGGACTGGAAACTGTGGCCCAGAAAAGGCAAGTGTCTTCAATCAAGGTCATTAGCGACTGAGACACGTCCCGCGTGGCCTCCCATGGTAGAGCAGCCTCTGGCGCGCGCCCTCTGGCCACCCCGAGCTCCGATGGCAACTCCTCCCCGGAAGACCAAGGACGGGGGAGGGTGCAGGTCCAGGGCGCAGGTGGAGGGCGGCGGGGGCGCGGAGCGCGGTGGCAGCTTTCTTGCACGCGCCCGGGAGCCGGGGCTTCTGCCTCTTGCCCCTCGTCTTTCCCACCCCCATCCTACGCTCCGCCAGCGGCCCGGGGGAGCCTCGCCGCCCAGCAGCGCCTCGGACCCGGGCGCGTAGGAGGCGCGCAGGAACCAAGCTGCGAAGGGGGGAAAGGAGATGGCGGGGTGGGGGGTTGAGGGGAGGAAGCCGAGAGGAAGGGGAGAAGACCGGGAAAGAGCCGGGTGAGGGGCCGAGGAGGAAGGCACCGCGCGGAGCGAGCCGGTATCTCCTCGAAGACTGGCGGGTCGGCCGGGCTTCTCGGCTCTGCCGATTCCCGGGGCCGGCCCAGGCCGGAGCGCGGCGCCGACCGAACGCCAGGTGCGGCCCCGCAGCCGCGGGTTCCAGGAGTTCGCAGCCACGCCGGGGCGCATCGCCCTCGGGGGGCGGAAGCCGGGTCCGCGCGCGCCCGTGCGCCGATGCCTGCCTGTCTGCGTCCATCTCCGGCTCCGCGTGACGCGCTGACCTGCCGAGCCCTCGCCGCGCACACCCCCTCGCCGGCTTTCACTCTGCGCGAACCCCGGAGAAATCCCTGTGCATCCGACCACCTCCGCTCACCGTCCCGCAAAGCCTTTTCGTCCCCACCCAAACCGTTATTATGTGTGAGCAGCTTCCAGACCCGTGTGTTTACACCCCGCCGACACCCGGCTCCCGGCCCTGCCTGCAGCCCTTTGCCGGACCTGAAGACCGGCTGACCGCCGCCGTCGCCGGAGATGACGAGACCCTCCCGGCGGTGCTGGCCCCGAGGCGGCGGGGGGCCGCCCCTCTGTTTCGCCGGGTGCACGCAGCGCGCCCGGACCACAGCTCTCCCCGCTCTGAACACCGTTGCCCGAGCCTGTGTCAGGGGTACACCATACATAGATGTGGGGTTCTTTTAAAAACGGGGGGCAACTCAGTCAGTCTTTGGACTGAGCTCCCAAAGTTCCTAAGTGAGTCTTTGGACTGACTGAGCCCCCAAAGTTACTCTAACGTTCAGTTATTCAGTCCGCAAACACCGCTGCCTGCCTGTGTGCCCGGACTCACAGCCTGATTTGTGCACAGCCATTCCTTACCCCACAAGGGGACTGACACAGTTCGCACCTGCCCACCTCTCGCCTCCTGGGCGGCCTGGGTCAGCCGCCTCCTCGCCTTGACCCCAGAGAATAACCAATTGCTCTGGATGGGAGGGAAGGGGCGATTTCGAGAAAAAATAAAGGTCAGAGAGAGGACGGGAAGAACACGCTTTCTTTTGAAACCTGTGCTGCTCCCCTCCGGCCTGAAGAGCGTCGGGTTCCTCACACGAGGCGGACCCCCACGCCAAATTTAAACACCTTTCTCTAAAAAACTGATGTCATCGCAAAGAGCTATAAAGGGCAATGACCTTTTCAAGTGTGAGGGTTTTTTCCCCAAAAAAGACACCACAAGGATCTGCACTGTAGTGTGTTTGGGACGAAATAAAGCATCATGTGGCTGGAATGCTGGAAAGTAGCGATGCTACAGAACGCCCCGCTGAGCCCGAAAACTGTGACCAGTGGGTGTGTTCCGCCCTGCGGTACAGAACAAGAACCACCAAAAAGAAAGCAACAAGGGGAAATGTTATTTATTTCAGTGGCACCAAAAACACCAGTCCCCGCAATTTACTAAATTAAAATCACCGTTCTTTAAACTTACTTAATGGTTCAAGTTGTGTATTTGGTGTTAAGTTAAACCTCTGGTAAAATTTATGGAAGACAGTAAAGTATGGTACTGGAGCAATTTTATTTAAAAATAAACAACATAAATAAGTAACAAATGTTTTGATATACCCACAATATTTGTGTTTCTTAGCTTGGTTCCTTCTTTTACTGAAAACAATGTGCCACTTATTTTTTTTAAGAGCATTTAATGTCACTTGAGTATCATTACTATGGTAATTCCTAGAAATTCTTTTAAACAAACACAATCTTCTAATCTTATTCAAATCACAGGTAACAGAATATTTAAAGAACAAATTGAAAGGTTTTTTTTTTTTTCTCCCTGGTGTAAAATTTAACTAACTCCAATTACATTCAGTGTTGACAGTCAGGGAAAAATCACGCAATGTCCAGAAGGTCTCCAAAACACACTTCCCAATTTCTCGCCTAACTTTAATTCTAACTGTACCATCTTTTTAAAATTCCTATACAGAAATCGAATTAAATAAAATACAAGGAAAGAAAAATAATAGTGTGATTTTAATTGACTGATTATTTTAGCGAAAAAAATTAGCAATGAAGAGCCGCGAAGCTCTCAGGGGGCGAAAGAAGCATTTTGTTCTTCGTATCTAGGAACCTTTCTAGAGAACAGAAAATACACGCACGATTTTCGGAACTGCGTTATTTTGGATTTTTCCCCAGACTTTGACTCAACTGAACATGGTGTTCCATAAAAGCGCGGGAGTAGGTGAATACATCCACAAAGATAAGAACCGTAGTGTCCGGGGCAGCGTGTCTGGGGCCTCCTTGTTGCTGGCGGATGCTTCGTGGAACAGACTTGGGAGGAAAGGGGTTAAGTCAGACCCTGACTTTCTCCGCGCAACGTGCCCGGTTTTGTCTGTTACAGTGAACGTCGCCCAGCTGGAGCCAGCCAATGGGCGGCCGGGAGCGCCCGGGACGGCCTAGTGAAGGGGCGTGGCCTGCGGCTGTCACTCAGCGGTGAGGAATGACACCCGGGCGGGAGGGGGTACGCAGGAACGCTGGGGAAGGAAAGAGAGAAGAAACAGATAAAACCAAGGCAGGGGGTAAAAAGGTGCCCCGCGCCTCTCGGAATCCAGCTGCCGCCGCCGCCGGGGGTGGGCTCCGGAAGAGCGGGTCTAGCAGGGAAGGGAGAGGACGAGCCAGGAGCGAAGTTCTGCAGGCGAGGAAGAGACTGAGGCGCAAAGAAAAAGTGACTCTGGTCGTGCTCTCCGGAGGCGCTTAGGAGGCGACTGCTGCCGCAGAGGGGCCCCCGCGGATCCTCCCCCTATATCCTCGGAGGGGCCGACCCTGGGCCGCCCCTCAGGGCGCCAGGCGATGAGATAATTCAGCTGAGCTGCGAAAGGAGAGCGTCTGGCGCTGGACTGGGAGGGAGGGGGTCTCCGGGCGGGGTGAGCCTCGGAAGTAGGGGTGAGGGTCGGCGCTGATCCCAGCCAGAGCAGGGCGGGGGCTACTGGATTGCGCAGGAGTGGACTGCAGGGGCCTCGCGCGCGGGGCTCACTCGAGCTGCGGCGGCCCGCGCGCTCCGTCCAGCTCGGAGCTGCCCCGCGCCCCAGCCTCCCGGCCGGCCGGCCGCTCCGGCCCGCGGCGCAGATGGCTGTGCGCGGTGCCAACACCTTGACGCCCTTCTCCATTCAGGCGATCCTCAACAAGAAAGAGGAACGCGGGGGGCTGCCCGTGCCGGAGGGGCGCCCGGTACCCGGGGGCACACCGGTAGCAGTGGCTGGGGCGCCCGCTGTCTGCTGCTGGCGGCTCTTTGGGGAGACAGACGCGGGCGCGCTGGGGGGCGCCGAGGACTCTCGGCTGGCGTCGCCTGCTGGTACCAGAGCGGCTGCGGGACGGACCGCGGAGAGCCCGGGCGGCTGGGACTCGGACTCGGCGCTGAGCGAGGAGAACGAGGGCACGCGGCGCTGCGCGGACGAGCCGAGGGCCAGTCGGTCCAGCCGTGCGGGAGGGACTCTGGGCCTCGTGCAGCCGGTCTGCGAGCTGCCGGCCGCCAAGGACCTGGAGGAGGAAGCCGCCGGCCGGAGCGACAGCGAGATGTCCGCCAGCGTCTCAGGTTCGCTGAGATCTCCCGGGGAAGGGCTGAGGGACTGGGCAAGGAGGTCAGCCTCGTCGAGTGAGGCGGGCCTGCCGTGAGCACCCTGCACCCTGGGGCCCAGGGGCTGTCCCAGACCCCAAGCTCTGCGCTCTGGCGCGGGCTGCTCTAACCCTCCGGTAACTGAGCCCGAGAGAAGCCCAGAGAGTCCTCAGAGTCTTCCGTCCTGGGACGAGGCCTGAGATGTCCTCCAGTCAGGGCTGGGAGGGAACCACTGCACCCCGGATTTGAGCCCATCGCCAATGCCTTCGGCTGGCCCCGTGTTTGTCTCCAACACTCCCCCCCCCCCCACCATCCCAAATCAGTTAAAGGTTGAGAGCAAGGGGCCCAGAGACCTGTGTAGCCAGCACCCTGGCCCTCGCCCAAAGAGCAAAGGTACTCCTAGGACTGGAGGTCCCAGGGCCGGGCTCCGCAGCTCAAGAACAGGTAGCGAGGGACACCTCCCAGTGGGCCGGAGGGCCAGGATCTGCAGAGTCCAGGCTTTGGGAGGAGGGTTTGTTTAGCTTCCCCAGACCCCAGGGCCTGGAAAACTGTTCTGGGCTGAGGACCCACGAACTGCAGGCAAAGCCGGCAGCCACCTGAAGGCAGAGGGGCTGATTTTAGTCACCCCAGTCGCAGCAGAGAGAGAGAGACCTCCTCAGCCACTGGCTGGCAAATCATTCTGTCGGAAAGACCCCAGTGCCTGCCCTGGTCGGGTGGACGCTGTAGTAGGCCTCACTGGGCCCCAGGCAAATGGTCTGCTAGAGGCCAGAGCCTGGACCTCTCTGCGAGGGTGCTGTGGAGCGAGTGGGAAACAGCCGAGGAGCTGGCATCCGATTTGGATTCAAGGACTCTAGGCGGAGACCTTTTGCTCTCGTCACCCCAAATCCCCAGCCCATGTCTCAAATCCTTGGAAGAGAGAGGGAGAAGTCCACCCAAGGCCTTGGGGCAGCCCATTGCCACTTTCCTCGCAGCATCTCTGGGTGGATGGAGGCGGAAGGCCCTGAATACCTCTGTCCCCAGGATCTGCCCCCCCTCCCCACCTTCCCTTCCCGTGCAGCCGAGGCATGTGTTCTGCGAGGACGCGAATGCCTGAGCGTGAGTGCGGAGAGGCGAGGGGACTCGAAGGAGACAGAAACGCAGTCCAGAACCTCAGAGCCGAGAAGCCTTGGAGACTAGTCAGGCTCGGTGCCCCACGTTACTGAGGGGAGCCAGGGGCCCGGGTAGAGGAGACAGCTGTGTCTGGGCTGCACAGCGTCCACACCGTGGCTGAGGCCGTTGGCCGCACCCGGCAGGCCCAGATGCGGGAGGTGAATGGGACAGGGTTCTGAGACTTGTGCCCGGGAGCCTCAGCGTCTAGGCCTTCCCCATCACTCCGGTGGGATCAAGGCATGGCCGTGCCCCTCTCCCCCGCCCCACCCCGCGCAGCTGAGGCCTGACCTCTCTCCTCGGCGGTGCTGAGGGTCTCTTGTTTGTGTCTCCTCTGGGGTCCGCAGGCGACCGCAGCCCGAGGGCGGAGGACGACGGCGTCGGTGCCGAAGGCGCACGCGTGCCTGCGCTGTGCAGCGGCGCGGGCGGCGGCGGCGGCGGCGGCGGCGCGGGCCCGGCGGGCGGCGCGGAGGAGGAGGAGGAGCCCGTGGCTCCCAAGCCACGTAAGAAGCGCTCGCGGGCCGCCTTCTCCCATGCGCAGGTCTTCGAGCTGGAGCGCCGCTTCAACCACCAGCGCTACCTGTCGGGGCCCGAGCGCGCCGACCTGGCCGCGTCGCTGAAGCTCACCGAGACGCAGGTGAAGATCTGGTTCCAGAACCGTCGCTACAAGACCAAGCGCCGGCAGATGGCCGCCGACCTTCTGGCCTCCGCGCCCGCCGCCAAGAAGGTGGCGGTGAAGGTGCTGGTGCGCGACGACCAGAGACAGTACCTGCCCGGGGAGGTGCTGCGGCCACCCTCGCTGCTGCCACTGCAGCCCTCTTACTATTATCCTTACTACTGCCTCCCCGGCTGGGCACTCTCTACGTGCGCGGCCGCCGCGGGCACGCAGTGAACCGGCCTGGGGCGAGGCCGAGAATGATCCCGGCTCCCCGGCTCTAGGGGGCCGCTGACGGCTGCGCAGGTTGTGCTTTGTACAGGGGCGCCCAGCCGAGAGGTCAAGTGGAGGATGAAATCCAGCCCTGGCCCTGCTCTCCAGGAGGAGCGCCCTGGCGACAGGACTGAGTCTGCCCGGAGGGTGGCGCCTTTTTCCACTTTGAACCAAGGCACCCTGTGGCCTAGGGGCCCTGCTCCCCCACGCCGCCCCCCCCCACCTGCCTGGAAGCCCTTAGACATTATTTATTATCACGACAGCGTCGGATTTGGATTGTACCTACCTGGGGATGGCGTTTCCCCGGAGTGGAGAGCCCTCCTGGAGACCACGTAGCCTGAATCCCCAGAACGTCAGGCCTGCCGGGAGCGTCGTGCGCTAGGCCACACTAGTTCATGGTATCCATGCTACCAATCTATGTGTATCTACATATCTATTATTTTTGGAAATTGCATTTGTAACAAAGGGGTGCGAAACCCTGGCAGCCTCTAGGAACCCCCAGGCCAGGGGTTGGTTTGAACCGTGAAGGGTTTGGTTTTCCGGCCCCTGTCCTACCCCCTCCCCGGAGTCCCTGCGCGGGCGAGGGCGCCCTGTTGGATGCTGAATGTAAGGAAGGCAGCCTCTGGGCGCAGGGCACCCCCCCCCCATTTTTCCTCTTTGAGGTCCAGGGCGAAAGAAACTGGGAAGCTCCCGAAGCCTCCAAACAAGGAGACAGCAAACCCCACCCCCGGCAGCCTTTCGCAGAAATTTTTTATTTCTTTATTTTTTTAAAAGGAGGTTCAAACTTGTAGCACTTTTAAGTTGTTTGTATTCAAATGACGGTTATTTTTGTATTCAATGTGAATATCCCCGACCAGCCTTCCCGCGGCGTCCCCGCAGCTCCGCCGCCGGGCCCTTGGTCCCTCCTGCCCACCCGCTGCCACTCCCGCGTCCTGACCCTGGCCTCTCCCATCCCTGTCCCTGCCCCTAAGACTGGTGGTCCCGTCAACCTCTTGTCAGCCTCGCCGCTTTTCGCCTCCTTAGGGGCACTGTGCACTCAACTAGACTATTAACTTTAAAAAGATTTGTGAAGTTTGGAAGCTCTGTGCGCTGTATTTTTCCCTTTAATTTATAAACTTTTAGTTTCACATGCTTTCCTGGACGCCTTGTTTTCTCTGAGCTTCCCTCCGCCCGGCTTTGGGGAAACCAGTAACGTGGACGTATCTGGGGTTCAAGTTCCCGACTTCTTTTCAGTCCTGGAGCCAGGGTGCCTGCCCCACCCCGCGGGGGAGCGGCCCTGCCGCCCACCCGCAGGAAGGGGATGCACCTATGCCGCTCAGGGGACCCCGAGGTTCCGGACTTTGTAAGAGCCGAAGAGTAATCCCACCGGATCAAGACTGGATCCCTAGGATCCCCTTTTCCTCGTGGGCATGGATTTCTGAGTCCAGGAAGAGTCCATAGCCAAACCGCAACCAGTTTCCGTCTCTCGCCCTAACCTGCCGACCCTGCCACCTGCCCACGTCCTCTCTGCTTTCCATCTTCCCAGCGTTTCTCTGAAGTGATTCTGGTTTTATTTGGTTTCCAGAATAGGCCAGCAAAAACTTTGGCCGAGATTCCGAAACCATTAGGGGGAGAAGGAGGCGATAATAGAGCTTCTCCTGGGAAGGGTCACCTGCGTTTTGACCTCTGCCGGGTGCAAATGGCACTTCCCCTCCGCGAGGGCCCGGCGTCATTTGATCCGCACGGAGGCTCAAGGTTGGAGCAGAGAGAACGGGCAGGGCGAGGGTTGGTTGTTACCCCATTCTACAGGCGAACACGCCCGCCGGTCTTCCCGGCGTCCCCAGGAGGCCACGGATGCACTGGAGCAAAAAGCCCGTCGCTACCCTTCGCTCACCCTGACCCGGCGAGCGAGGAAGGGTTAACGCCACAGGGCAGGCGCCGAGGCCCCTGGTGCGCGGCCCAGGCTGGGAAAAGCCGAAATCAGGCCTGGGCTACTTTCAATTTCACCCGCAGCGGCGGAAGGGCTGACCCGTCCAGCTCCTCCGCCGGCGACTGTACCCATCCTCGCGACTCCAAACCCCCAACGCCCGCTCCCCCTCACCCCAACCTCCCGCCTTGGGGACCCAAAGGCCTGGGCCGGGCCTCTGCAGCACCTCGCGCCAGGTGGAGCCGAGAGTCTCCACCAGCCTTTACGAAACGATTCCCGCTTCTGGAAACAGAGAAACGCGAAGGTAAAGGCAAAGGCCCTGGGAAGGGCACCTCCTCGCCCCGGGTCCCAGCTACCTTCGAGTGGCTCCTGTAACCACTCTGTTTCTTTGTGACGTGGTTAAGACTTCTATTTTAATGTCTTACGCATGAATGCATTCTTTTTTGTTTTTGTTTTTTGTTTTGGTAGAAAGAGCATTTCTGATAATGCCAGAATCCCCTCCCCTCTCTCCAGGGGTCGCCACTACTGATTTTTTGGGGTTGGGGGGGTCAATTTTTTCCCCTTCTGGAAATGGCAGTTGGTTGTGGCTCCGTCCTAAAAGGGTAGTTGCTGCTCCACCCTCGCGGACATGGAGTCAGGAGAACCGGGTAATTGCTTCCGAGTAGGCCGGGCGGCTCCCCTACCTCCTTCGCCGCCCCCTCTCCGGCTCCCCACCTAGGCCAGTTCTGCTGGGCTGGCTCGAGAGGCCCGGGGAGAAAGACTCAAACGAATTCACCCTGACCCGCACGGCTGCGGGATGGCTCGGGCCCGGCCCGCGGCCGGCGTTGGCGCCAACGCTGTGAGGCCTGAGTCGCGGGCCTCAGGCCGCCCCTGGCTCAGCCCGGCCTGCGAGGGTTGCCGCTGCGTTTGGCGACCCAAGACGGTTTCGTTCCTGGGCTCCTCGCCGCAGACACCCCTCCCGTTGGAAATTTCCGGTGTAACTATTTTCATTTCCTTTTCCATCTGCACTCACATCCGAGCCCATTTTTAAAAGACGAGAAGCGGTTGGTCCGGCTCCCTGCCCCGGGGGATCCCTGCGCCGAGGGCTGCGCTGAGCGCTCGGCCTCCTCGGGGCCTGGTCGCAGGAGCCCCTGCCGCCAGAGCCCGGTGGGCTTCGGAACGCTCCACCCTTCTCGGTCCCTTTCGGCCCTTAGCGAACCTCAGAGCTGGCTTTGGCGACCACTGAGGACCCACCCACAGAGATGGTGAACTAAGGCAGGAGGAACGACGGGGAAGGGGGGCGAAACGCGCTGGGACGCTACTGAAATAGGTCCCAAGGACCAAGGTTCACCCCGCGAGTCTCATTCTGGGCTGCGAATTTGGGGTCCTTTGGCTACCAAATGTCGCTGGCGTGCGTGCGTGTGTGTGTGTGTGTGTGTGTGTGTGTGTGTGTGTGTGTGTGTAGCTCAACCTTCCCTTTCTGCCCACCGGCCTGCGGGGCTCGGCCTTGGCGGTCTCAAGCAGAGTCTCACACTGGGAGAGTGAGGGGCTCTCGGGCTCTCGGACTCCCAAGAGTAGCTCAGAAAAGCTCGGCCAAGCTGGGGGAGTGTGGGGATGAGTTCCATTCCGAAAATAAATGGCTTCCGGGCCGAGCAAAGGGGGAGAGGGCGACAGTGAATCTGACTTCATTCGAGAAGGTCTGAGGAGGGCTCAAATACAACGTCCCCACGCCTCCGACAGGTGGTGTAGTGGCGGCAGCGTCCCCAACCCCTAGAGGCTGGAGAGAAGCAGCGTACGGGGGAGAGAAACTGGCCGGCTGGTAGCAGCACCGCCAGCGTCCCACCCAGGCAGGACCTCACCCAAGGCTTGCAGGCGTCCTGCGCGGCAGGCGTCTTGTGACTCACGCTCCCAAAGTGGCTGCTGGAGCGCCGTCTCAGGGACACCAGGCCGACACTTCACCCGTGTTCCGTTAGGGTTCCCAGGAAAAGGGAGAACCCCACCTGCCGCGAGTTCACGGAGTTCCCCTGGCTTTACAGGATGACTCGTGCCTCGAGGAAAGCCGTTGCTGACAGACCTTGAGCACCAGGGAGAATTAGACATTTCCTGAACCCCTGGAAAATGGTGGAGGAGCAACTGGGAAGAAGGGACAAGGAGAGGAGCGAGACCAGCAAGTGCAGGGGCTGAGGCCCAGGCCACAGCCCAGCCGAGGGGCCGCCGAGGGCCTTCAGTCTTGCAGGCCACCAACCTCCTCCTGTTAGCAGTCTTAACTGGGAACCATACCAGCTGTGCGGGGACTGCAGGACACAGCAAATGCTTGAACGCTTTGTAGGTGGGTAGAGGAGGCTCTTTGCATCGGCTGGAGTGCCTGGCTGCGCAGAGGCCGAGTTCCCCGGTGAAGGCCACCCCCTGAGCCACAAAGGAAGCAGGAACAGAGGCTCCGACTCTGAGAGAGGCCTGGAGGAGTGGCCAGAGTGAACCCAAGGACAAGCAGTACCAACAACGGTAACTCCATCTGTGTGAGGCGTTATACCCTAAAAAGTGCTCTTTGCATCTGTCCCACACAAGTTCCTCAAGGCCACCTCAGCCAAAGGGTGAGATGGCCATTTCAAAGATGGGGAAACTGAAGCTCAAAGAGGCGATGTGATTGGCCCGGAAGTCACAGGCCCCTAAGAGGCCGAGTCAGGGCGCTCACAGCTCAGAAGCCTGGCATTGGAGACAAGAGGGTGTACCGCCTCTTGGGGCTGGCCTCCCCCAGGCAGAACTGTGGGGGGCTGGATCACAACGTGGGGGTGTGCTTTGAAGACCATTAAGCACTGTACAGCTGGTATGGCTTTTCTATTATTGTTACCATGGGGAGGAGGAGGATGATGATGATGATGACGAAGAACTAGGCAGTGCTGAGTTGTCTGATCTGAAGCAATCTTCCCTGAGCCCCTGCCTCCCGCAGGGGTCTCCAGGAGCCCTGTGGTGTGTGCTCCGTGAAGCCTCCTCAGGTGGAGAGACGTTGTTGGGCCTCTGCCAGTTTTTGATTCTCCTGATAAATACGGTTTTTAAATGAAGAAATGCCAAAGCAGGGTTGCAAAGAAAAAAAAAAAGTGTTTTACTGTAAATGGTTACATCGTGTAATAAATTAAGGGTGTTTTTTTTTTCCATAGTTACACATAGAAGTTATTCAAGAGAAGCTGGGTTGTTCAAATCATTAAAGAATTTTATAAAAGAAGGTGGATTCCCAGGGCCCTGAAAGCAGGGGTGGTCCAGTGGGGGACCAGGTCATGTTAAGGAGTGAACTTTCAGATCTGCTGGGTGGACAGGCGGTTGTGCCTCCTGTGAGGGAAAGGACAGAAGTCCACTTTGGGGGCACTTCCCCAAATGCAGGCACTGGGCAAACGCTCACACCCCGCCTGGGGCGCTATTCCTGCGGCAGCTTTTTGCTCTGAGGCAGGCAGGGAGGGTCAGGAGCGAGGCTTCTGGCAGACCCAGAGCTGAACCCGAGTCCTTCAAGCCGGTGAGAAGCACCTCTCTCTTCCTGCTGGGATGTCAAGGGCAAGGGGAATAAGCTAAGCGATAGCTGCGGAGGCTGGGGCATCGCCGCCTCTGGAGCTTCCTTCGAGGTAAGCTCGCTCTGGGCTCAAACGTTCCCTCCACGCTGTCACGAGTGTGGAGGGAATGATAAGCTCCCTCCCCACACCTCACTCCTCCCCACCTAAGGCCCGCGCTCTCATCCACTCTCCCTCCCATAAGCACCGTGGTTTTCTCCCTCGTTGCCCTGCTGGGGTACTGGAGCCTTGCAGAGTCAAGAGCACTGTGGGCCCCACCTGGGCCCCATGGTCTACAGGGAGCTCCCGCCTCACTCCACTCACTCTTTCTGCAATTGCAACTTGAACTTCTGGCGTGAGGATCCTGGGCAGGGACTGTGCAGCCCTGGGAGCTTCTCAGAGAGACCCTCTGTCCCCGCCCCGCCCCCACCCCCACCCCCGCCTGGCCACCACACTCGGGCCTGGGTCTGAGCAGCGCTCCCTACCGCCTGGGCCTGTGTGGAGGGGAGTCCGGCCCTGGAAACCCTGCTGCCCCTCGGTGGGAAGTGTCTCTCCAGCCTGCACGCTTCGGGGTGGGAATGATCAAATCCCTTCAAGGGCCTTATAGATCCACGGAGAGAGTCTGTCTCAGGCCTGGAGTTTTCAGGCAAGAGGCAGCTCTGCCACTGACTTGATGACTCTTAGGTGATGGGCTTCTCTTCTCTTCTCCGTATACCTATCTTTTTAAAGTTGTGAGGCAGCTTTTAAGGTTCCTGGGTCGCGTTTGGAATCCACAACACCTCTGGTTTGGAGTGGAGGTAAAGGACAAAGTCGTTTTCTGCTTTGAATAATGAGCCATGCCCTTCCTGAGCAGAGGTTTTGTTTTGTTTTGTTTTGTTTTGGGGGGGGTGGTGTTTTATTTGTTTAAAGGATGTGGGTCCAGGTTGCTGCCCCCAGGCCTCCCCAAGGTTATCTTTGGGCTCTCCTCTGTCTTCTCTGGTTGGTCAGCTGTTTTGGAAAGTCCAGCTTTTTTGCTCCGAGAGGCTTGTCCCCACCCACTGTGCTTAGGAGGGAGGAGACTTGAAACCAATCCACCTCTGTGGCCGCACTGAGCTTCGGAGAGTCCCTAGTCCTTGGATGGAAAACGTGTTGAGAAGAGGGAGGAAAAAAACCCCAAATGCCACAAGTGCTTTCTCTCCCCTGGTCCACCAGAAAGCAAGGGTGGGCAGCACGCTGTAAAACAAGAGCTAGTAAAGCCGCTTATTTTAATAAGCTTATTAACATTTTTGAATGGCTCCCCTTGTGCGCGCCAAGGCCTCCCTCGGTGCGCCGCCGAGCTGTGCGGCAGGGATTTTTACGCACCTACAAGCACACACGCGCTCGCTAGTGCTGCCGCCCACCGCACCGGGGGCCGGGCAGGGCGGGGCGGGCAGGGAACGCACCCACTGTGCCAAGTCAGGACCACCGCGTTTCCTCCGGTCCACGCCTGGCCGCGCCCAGTTAGCGAGACTGCCACCCGTGGAGGATACGGGGATGAGTGGGGTCAGAGGTCGCTGAGAAGCTCAAATAACCTTAGAAATGGCCCGTAATTGTCCCCACAGCGTCAAAGGATTCGCAGGTGTGAGGATTTGTCCGGCTTTACCACCAGTTTGCTTGTGTTTTTGCAAAGGGCGTCAATGGAATTGACATTCTTCGTTGCGCAGATGTCGCACGTATTCCTCTGGTATTGGCCCGCATCCGGGCTCGGGCTGTGCGGGTCCCGGCCCCGGGTGACCTCCGGAAATCCCTGAGTTCTGGGGATTCTTGAGTCACAAGGAGGCCCAGGACACTGGCCCTCCTCCCCTTGGGGAGGTCGGGCGCTGTGTCCTCGGTTCCTCCGAACTGTGGGAAAGTAAGCTAGAGACACACACTCTAGAGGAAGACTAGAGAAGAGACGCGCGAGGAGGCAGTGCAGGTGATAGAAAACGCGGGCCTATGGGGAAGACCTCGCCCGGCTGAGGTCCCTCGGCGACCCGACAGCCTCCACCTACAGGTCTCAGGCTTTCTCAGACACGACCCTCTCCCGCGAGTTTTGGTTAAAAGTCCCACCAGAGGTCGTTCCACCATTCCAAGCCTTATAACTTGGGTCATTCATAAGTGACATTGGGCTCCGTCATGCTCTGTCTGACCTTGGAGCCTCTGGGAAGACTGGTTCCGGACGCTTGTGCCCTAGAGCCCCAGTGCCTGGTGAAGAATCTGTCCTTCTTTGATATCCAATACTATTGGAAGGACTCAGAAGTAAGGACCAGGATCCTTCAGCTTTGTCCTGGTCTGTCCCCTCTCCCCTCTCCTTTCTACTTGCATCCCTGGCTCTGGGTTCATGGCTACAGGTAGGTGTGAAGCTAGCGGAGGGCAGGAGGGCCAGCGGAGCTTTCCAGAACCTCGCCCAGGTCTTCTTGTTCCAGCTGTGCGCAGGTCCTGGGGAAAAACATGAGCGTGAGAGCCGGATGTGTCTGGGGTCAAGTTCTTTGGCCTCGGGGTTTAGGATTCTTTTCAGCACCGCCCCCCCCCAAGCCGGTTTACATGTGAACAAACTCCACAAAAACGTCTCACCATCTCATGCTGGATCACATTAAAATGCACATAACACCTGCCCAGCTAAGGGCTGTAAAGAGGCCTGGCTCTGAGGAAACATTTTGTTGGGGATTTCTGTAGGTGTGTGGGGGCAGGATGAAGGGTCCAGCCTGGAAACTGGACAGACCGGAGAGGGCCAGCTGCCCCACAGAATGCAGAGAACTGGGCAGAATGGGTAGAGACCCCTTTGGAGAGGTATTGGCGGGTTCCTCTCCTCAGCAGCCCTCACAGAGCGAAGAGCAGCTACCCCCAAACCCTCGGGGTGTGCCCCAGCTCAGGCCCCGGTGCTGGGTTGCGATTGCGGGCTGAAGGCACTGCTGCTGGTTGAGCTGCCTGCTTTCCACTGCCCTAGCTCTCGGCGTCCTCAGCTCAGGGACTGGCAGGTGGTGAGCACTCAAATGTTTGGCCACAGAGCTGGAGAAGCTGGTGGTTCCTCTAGGAATGCTCAGCTGGGCTGAACCCAGAAGAGGTCTTTTTGATCCTCCAGGAGAGAAGGGAATGAGAGCTTCCTCCTGAAAACAAACCCCTGTAGGAACAGAGCATGAATTAGAAACTAGGCCGTTCATGAAGACGTCGCTGGAGCTGCCATGCTAAAATTATAGGTAATAATCCTCTGACAAAGATGGGATAGTCTAAGAAAGAACCTCATGCTTCCTGAGCAGTAGTGCTCACAGGCTGACCATAAGTTTTGCAAAGTTAAACAAGAATATTTACCATTTAAAAACATTATCTCTGGAGATGGTAAAGAGTGGACAGGAAGTGTCGAGCGACTGTGAAAACAAGCAAAGCAATGAAAATAGTCGGCCTCCACTGGAAACCTTTGAGGCAGCAGGTTCTGTGGATCCTTTGCCACTGCACTTGGGGTTTTTGGTTCAATACATAGACCTTCAAGGTTTAGGAAAGGAATACATAAGCAGGAGCCTTGTTTTCTGGTGATGTCTTCAGTGCACAAGAACCTGCAAAAAATGCATTTTAAATAATTCTGTCCTAAGATGCCTACCATTCATGAGATTCACAGTCGTTCACGCAGTGCTGCCGGAGGCGAGGTGTGCCTACCGCCTGGGTCCCTCTGTTGGTGGGAGGCTGATGTCCTGCCTTGAGATTCAGATTCAATCTGCAGCGAATGCACCCGGAGAGCGCGTCCGGGAGGACGCCCCAGCGCACGCCGTGAACTGGCGACCCGCTCCCCACAGGCGCTCACCCGCGGAGTCCTCCAGAGAGCTCCAGGGCCATTACAAACCTAGAAGGTTTTGTGGGGAGGTTTTAAGAGTATAGTTTTTGTGTTGTAGAACTGCTCTGACCTCTTTCCTGATTCATTCAGATAATTTGTTCAACTATTTAGCAGTACTTGTCAGGCGCCTACGCTGCGCCAGGGATCCGCGGAGGAAGGCGCCGCCCAGGTGGAGTTTGCCGTCTAAGGGAGACGGGAAGGAAGCGGCAGGAGGAGACAGAGGCGGGCTGTGCGGGCGCGGGCGGGAGCGCGGGGGTTACGTGTCGGGGCACTCAAGGAAGGCCCTGGGAAGTGGAAGGCTTGCAGGAGCGCTTTCGGTGCTGGCTGATCGCTAGGGCCGCGTCGCTACCTCCTGATTCCATCATGTCTATTCCGGGCTGCCTTTGGGTCCCTGTGTCCCTTCTTTCAGGTCCTTTTCCGAGCCTTCCTGGCCCTTGAGTGTGTGTGGGGCGGAGACCAGGCCCGGGGCCTGAGCGCGGTCGTTCTGCCCTTTTAAATGACCCCTGCGTCTCCGGGGGGACCTGCGCGAGTGTCTAAGAGGCGCGGCACCAGGACCGCCGCGCCCTCATTCCCTGTCACTCGCGTCGGAAGCTGCTGGAAACGCCAAGAAGCTTCTGGAGGGGTCGGGGGCAGGTTCTTGTTCTCCCTCGAAGCAGCTCTCTCAGCCTGTGCCGGCCAATCACCATCCTGGTAACCAGCGCCTAACTCAGCATTTAATCTGTTTCCCTGAGTGCTTTATGTGAATTATTTTATTCATTCCTCCCGGCAGCAATTACTGGTCTTATTACCCCATTTCAGGGATCTACCCCAGGCTTGGCCATTGCCGGCGGAGCTGGGGTTCAAACTAGACTGTCTGGCTCCAACGCGCTCCGCGCTGGCCGCCTTTCCGCCGGTTCCCCACCGCAGAGCCGCCGCGGTGAGATCCCATTTACAGGGGAGAAAAATGAGGCCCGGAGAGAGTGAGCTCGGTCAGGCACCAAGCTAAACGGTCTGGGTTCCTTAGCTCACTTCATTTTAACTCGAAGGGGAAGAACCCGCGCGCCCGCCGCGAAGGAGGAAAGAGGACCAGGTTCGACAGAGCTGGTCGGCCGCGGCTACGCAGGGCGAGGTGGCAGCGTGATGTTGAGGCTTTGGAGGCAGGGCCAGGCGTGGGTCCTACGTCTGCTTCTTTTCAGCTTCGCGGTTTTTGGGTGAGTTCCCTAACCTCTAGCCCTCGGCCTCCCCAGTGGGAGAATGGAGGCACCGGTTTGCTGGGAGATTAAAGGAGACCGAGTTGACGGGCCCCTTTGGAGCTGGTGCCTAGCACCTACCCAGGTCTCCGGAAATGATAAGGCTGAGCAGGAGCCAGCCTTTCCAGACTCTCACCCTGCGTCTTTCTCCCGCCTGCAGACGCGGAGGAATTTCCCTCCAGTGCCCTGTTGGGAGACTTCAGGGGACAGTAAGTTGCCTTTCCATCTTTGGCAGGGGCGGCGGCAGCAGCCTGCAAAGGAAGGCTTTTTAATCCGGACCCCATTTACCATTGACCCTCCTTGGTGACTAACAGTGTGATTCCTGGTGACATCGCGGGCCCTGTGGGCAGGTGGCTGGGGCAGACCCGGGAGGGAAGGCGGGTGCAGAACTCAGCTCCCCTTTCATACCTTCATATTCGGGGTGGTGGTGGTACCAGGTCCAGCCAAGGCCCATAGAGGGCTCTGAAGTCACCCCTCCCTGGTTTTCAGAGATTCCTGATGCCTTTCTCGGGGCCTTATTGGCAAGAGCGTCTCAACGCCCCTTTCCATCTCCCCCCGTCCCGCAAGCGCACACCGCAGACCCAGCGCAGGAAGGAAGAGGGTGTCTCCCAGGTTCCAGGGGCCTCTAGTGCTCTGTGCTGACCATGTTTGATCTCATTTAATCCTCATGAGAATCCCGTGAAGTGGATGGGATTATCTCTCCTTTACAGATGAGGGAGCAAAGTTCAGGAGGGTCAAGTGACTGGGGTAGGGTCACACAGCTTGCAAGAGGCGAGCAAGGAAATCGCCCCTGGGCCTGTAGGACTTCAAAGCTTCCAGCTACTGCCTGGGACACCTCCGTGCCCCCCTCCTACTCCTAGGGTGGGGGCTGGGTGGTGAAGAAAGGAGGAGGAACCGGGAGGGGGGTGTGAGGAAGGGGGTATTAATTCTCTGGGCAGTTCCGTATTAAGAAAACACTGGCCCTGGCTCTCCTCCTCCCTGGGGCCAGAGCTCGGCCTCCTGAAGGCGAGGCCTGTATATTTGTAGTTTGATTCCGCCCGTCAAGGCTAATTTCTCCCTACAACTTAATGGACTCGGCTTGACGTGCGTAATGATTCCTAATCACGAACATTATTTTCGCTAGCACGGAGACATGTTCCAGTTGTTGTGACAGATCGCGTTTCAGCCATAATGACGGAAAATTACCATTTCTAATTCTCCGGTTTTTGACACCTAAATCCACAGACCATATGTGGCAGGGGGAACTCTGGGCCCCGGGGTCCTCCCTCCTGGAGGCAGTGACAAAGCGCTCTTACCCCGGGGGTGCTCCCACCCCGAGGGGCTTTAGGGATGGACGTTGCTGGATCCTCAGCCTTCCGGCCTCTCCTTCCTCCAACTTGAGGTCTCCCACCACCAGTGACGAGAACTGAACCTTGGCGTGGGCCTGAGACTGAGGCGTTTCCAGGGACCTGTGTTACAGCTGGGACCACAGAGGGGCAGAGAGGGGAGTGCAGCTTGCCTGAGATCTCCTGGGCGGCAAGGGAGGGTCAGGTTTTCTCAGAACTCTTCCTGGAGTTCCCAGCAGGGAGACTCATGTGTCCCTCTGCCCTGGAAAGGGAGCTCTCTCTTGTTCCTTTACTTGCAAGCCTCAGAATTTAGTCCATTCAGTTGCAGGGAGAACGTTTTTTAGAACACTGACAAGATGCGTGGGCCAAGTGCACAGGGAGAAGTTGAGGCACAGGTTGTTTAAGTCATTTGCCCAAGAAGAGAGCTGATAGAGATGGGAGTCCGGCCCAGACCCCGTGAATTTAACAGCTTTCTAAGGTCATGCAATTCACGTTGACCTCTCACATTCAGTATTCACCCCGAAGCTGGTGGATTATTATCCTCACTTAAGGTGTGAAGGAATTGAGGCTAGTAGGTGAGAGCCAAATCCAAGACTCTCACGTTGATGTCCTAGATCTTGTCTGCTTTAGGGGTGCCCCAGTGAACCCCATCATTAGCTAACATTCCCCTGTTTGCCTCAGGAGCCCCTGCCTCTGTGTACCCCCTACCACCCTCACTTCAGTTGTAGGTCTGGGCGAGGCCCTGGGGACAGAGGAGTGAAGACATACAACCCCTCCACGGGGAGGGGAAAGGGGGTCCACAATGGCACTCACATCTCCTGGGTGTGAGGGTCCCAATATTGGCAGATGTGCACTTTGTTCTGGGGAGCAAGAAGGCACACCTGGCGAGATCATCTGCTCAGAATTTACTAACCCCGCCTTAGGGATCTGCCACAGAACCTCAGATTCATCTTCTGTGAGACAGGGGTTTAAAAGGCCCGCCTCTGAAAATGGCTGAGAAGTTCGCGGAGGCCTCCTGTCCAGGCACTGGGGCGGCGCCAGTCTTCGCTGGGACGCCCATGCACTGCGTGCAGGTGCTAAGGAACGTGCTGCAATCGGGCCAGGGAGCCACAGCCTGGCCTCGAGGGTTCTGAGGAGTCACTGGAAGTGCTCTGCCACCCTGAGCTTAGGGTGACACACGTGTTTCGAGCAGGTGGTAGGTGAGCACTGGGACCTTGCTGCAAACTCCATTCTGCCAGGGACCGCTGAGTTTGCAGATGTGCTCTCCTCCAAGCACGCTTCTCTTTCACAACAACAGTTTTGACTCAGAAGGGTCGAGGAGACCTGGCACCCACCCAGAAAACTGAGGTCTGGAGAAGAGAAGTGACACGCCAGGGTCTGAAAGCCATGCCCCTTCTCCCTCCCCCCGCCCCCTTCCCACCTTTTGTCTTCCCCACCAGTTGTGCGTCCTCAGGCCCTGGAGCAACCGGCCGCAACACATGCCACCTCCCTCCCACTGGCCTTTGCCCTCCCCTGCACCGAGGTCTGCTGGGAACCCGCCCGTCACTGCCTCAGCCTCCATTGTTGTTTCCAACTCATCCAGGGAGGAGTGGGCAGAGGATAAGGCTGAGATGCACCAATGAGTGTAAATGCTAAAGCAGCGGTCTTCTCTGTAGCACCCACCCATCCTATCCCCAAAGTCAGTCTTCGTTGCTTAAAAAGAAATGTCTTGGGAATACATTTTTCAGACACAAGTAAGTGTCTGTGGAAGGCGACTAAAGACAATTAACTATCCGGACAGATTAGGAGCCTGTTTGGCTCAATCTCTTGACCGACTTGAGGCCAAAATGGGTCACATCTGCAGTGATTCTCTGTTTTGGTTACTTATTAAATCCAAGAATAACAGATTCCTTCCATCACCTTCCTCATGGTAGGAGGTTTGAGAAAGGGTTTTGCAGCCACCAGAGTAATCAAAGAACGGTGTAGGCAGTCGGCCCACCCTTTCTGACAAGGGCACGCGCAGGTGGAGAGCCCTTCTGGCCTTCCTCACTCAGGATCCAGGCACGACCATAAGTCTCAAACGGATTAGAGTTGTCTCGACTGTTCATTTTTACTGATTTGGAGACTGAGGCCAAGTGAGGGGGTACTGGCTCCCCTCTTTTCTTTAGGTTGCTTGGAGCTTTAGGTCAATAGGGCAACTCCATCCCATAGGACAGCCCTCCCTATAAGTGAACTGGGAGGAAAAGATGTGGTAGACCTTGGCACAGAGGCTTCTGCACAAGGGAGTCTCTTATTTCGCATCTAGTAGAGAATCAACATTTACAGCCAGGCTGCCTGGGAGTCAAGGCTAAGTCGGCTTTTTACTACTTGTGTGACATTAGGCCTCCTGAGTTTGCACACCTGTAAAAGGGGATGAGCCATCCCACCTACCTCATAGGGTTTTGCTGAGTATTAAACGATTTAAAACTTGTGAATGGCTTAGAAGAGTGCCTGGCATATAATAAGTGGTTAATTACTGGTGCCTGACATATAAGCAATTACTGTGTGGTAGCTATTTTCAAAGACACCCTGTGGCTCACAGGGAAGGAGATTCAGCCCTTGCCTGGGTTAAACAAACGGACAGACAGAAGCTGCCCTACCCTGAGGGAACCCTGCAAAGCGGCGTCTTAAGTGCTGCCTGGAATGGCAGTTGGAGCCCGGCCTCTCCCGGTCAGGGGCCCGGATGCCACCTTCAGCTCTGCCGCTTCCCAGCCAGGAGACCTTGAACTAATACTTAATCTGTTTGTGCCTCAGTCTCTTCTTGTGTAGATGATTTTTAAAACATATCAACGTAAAGCATTTATTTCCGTGCCTGACATTCAGTAAGAGTTCAGTATTGTTCGCTTTTATTCCTTCTTCGTGTAGAGAGTGCCCTTAGGGTCACTGTCCAGCGTAGTAGGAGAGGAGGTGACATAATTGGCAAATGCTCTGGTAACTGGGTTTGATAGCTCAGGGACACCGACCTCCGCAAGCACCTTCGTTCACGACTGACGTGATCACTTGCAGTTGGGTGGCCTTGCACCGGCCACGGCCTGTTTGAGCCAGCTACCCCCTCTCCAAGGAGGATAACAGTCTCCACTTAGCAGAGACTCCAGAATGTCCTCATAGGAAGAGCTCCAGGGCCTGGGGGTAGCTGGGAGTTTGTCTTCAAGCTGTTCTGGCAGAACAGACAGGCTCTTGACTTGGGTGTGTTCTTGTGATTCCCTGGACGGGAGGTTGCAGACCCCAGTGCTTTGACTGCCCTTTGCTGCCCCGCCCACTCCCAAAGGGCAAAGTGCTGTGCCCACGTCCTATTGTAAGTCCTCAGGTCTGTGGCCGGGACAGACAGGCTGCATTCCAGTCTGGCTGACTGGGGCACTTGCCCCGTCGTCCTTCATAAGATGCCAGCAGAAGGGCAGAATTCACTGGGGGCTCACTGGAAGACAATGCTGATCAGCAATCCTTGTTACTTGCATCTTAGGTGCCACTTAGGGCATGCCCGCCAGGCACTGAAAAGGTCCACAGGCTTTTCAGCACCTATTTTGTAGATTTAGAATCAGAGCGTGTAAAACGCTTGGCAATGTGCCTAGCACATAGTACTGGAAAAAAAAAAATGGAAGTCCCTATTATTAAGTCAGATCATAAATGCCTGAAACAAGAAAGCCTGCACAGGACCTTCTGGGACGTATTTACAAGAAGGCTCAAAGTTTATTTTTAAGCCTTCCCAGAAGAGCCTTTGCAAGGCCCGTGGTGCAACTTTTGTCCTCCTCCCTGGAGCGCATCTGTAGCTGAGAGGCCTTTCTATTGGAATTTCCCTCAGATAGGAGGCTATCTTAGGAGCTCGCTTTGGAAAAGGTGCGGCTGAGGTCTCTTGGCGCTTGCTGCCCGGCCCTGCAGTGCCCAGCCCTACGCCTGGGCGCAGGGAGGCTGCGGAGACCTGCGCGGCGGCGGCGGCACCCGCAGCTTCTCGCGGCCGCCCTGCCTCTGCGCCCGCCGTTGGTCCTGCGGCGCCTGGTCGGCCCTGGGACGTTCCGATCACCTCCCCGCGCAGCCCGGACCCGAGGCCTGGGAGAGCTAGAGGGATCTCTGTGCTTTCGGCTCTCCGGTCCTGCGGGCAGGGGATCGAAGGGGCCTCCTCCAGCGCGCCGAGCGTGCGGGCTCCTCCCTCCGTTCTTCCCGTGGGCACCCCTTCCCTCTGGTCCGTTTGGAAAGGTGGTTGGCAGGGCCAGGCTGGGCGGTCATCGCGCCGCGCTCCGAAGGAGGGTCATGAGCGAGGCAGCTCAGGGATTTGCTGCGCTTTCCGTAGGGGCCGCCACCAGGCCAAGCTAGCTGTGTTCATCGATCCGTCACATCCGTCCTATGAAGAGAAATAACATATCGTTATCATCCCCGTTTTACAGATAAGGGGGACTGAGGTACACACACTACCTTTCTCTGTGGCCCGACAGTTTACCAAACGGTGGAACCTGGAGTCGAGCCTTGACAACTCGTGCCTCTGACCACGTCTCCGTGCAGCCGTGGCTGCATCCCGGAGGCCCACAGCGGTGCCTGACATCGGGTCGGCTTCACTCAGCATTTGCGGAAAGAGGACGGTGTGGTTATCTTCGGGCTGCCGAAGATGAGCGGACAGAATTGCTGGGACAACCCCGCGGGGAAGGGAGACTGGGTCGCGCCGGCGCCCCTTTTACTCTGGGACCCAGGTGGCCACTGCGATGCTAATCGCGGTGGCAGAAAGCCACTAACTTGATACACACCTTGCCTTTCATACCCGTTTTTTTTGTTTGTTTGTTTTTGTCGGAGGCAGAGCACGAGGGTCTGTGAATTACGGCTCTTGGCGTGGAGGGCAGAGGACGCTGATGTAGTCCTATTTCCGGGGCGCTCCAGTCGGAAGGCGACCCCGCTGCCACCGACTCGCTGTCCTACGCGAACACGGAATCCGTCCAGGGTGCTGCACGCGGGCTGGGAGTGCGTGTGTGAAGGGACCCCGGGGACGGTGCGGGGGGGCCGCGCTGGCCTCAGCGGCGACCCCCACCCCTGCTCCGGCACCGCAAGCGGAGAGGACGAAGCCGGGAACCTGGTCCGGGCGGTGTCTGGAGTACCCGGCGCGGGTGGGGTGCGCGGGAGAGGGAAGGTGGGCGGGCGGTGAGTGGAGTGTAACCCACTGGTGGTGAAGGCCTGGAGCCGGTGGGGTGGAATCGGGTAGAGGCCTCAGGTGGGCGTGGTTTGAGTGGGACCGGGTTGCCGGGCGCCTACCAGGCCCTCGTGGACGTCACCTGGCCCGACGTGAAGACACCTGCCAGGCAGTGTCCCTCCCCCACCCCCTCTTCCCCTCCTGCTTCCCAGGAGCGCAAGGTGAAGCTGACTGTAGCCTGTCTCTGCCCTCCACGCTGAGCACTTCCTCCCGCACCCCAGCAATCAAAGTGCGGGGAGCAGGTGGAGGGGAGATCGATTCAAGGGCGCGGGAGCTAGAGCGGGGAATCTCCCCAATTTCGGCAGCGCTGCGCCCTTCCGGATGCTGCAAGTGAGGGGAGAGCCCCAGCCACGCAGGGCCGCCTCCACACCCGGCTCTGGGAGCCCCCACTTCTCTTTGTGCTGCAGGTCCTTCTACTGTTAGACAAGCTGGTAATGCCTCCCTCTTTACGAAACAGAAGAGGGGCGAAGGTGCTTCCCTAACGCGAAAGCTCCGTCGGTGTCAGGGTCCAGCAAACCACCCACTCAGCACGCGGAAAGATTCAATGCAGAGTGTGCTCGGCCTCCGTGGGTGACGGCGGGGCCCCTAGCGGGGTCCTGGTGCGCGTGGTTCAGGGACCTCTCAGGGAGCCGCCGAGAGCTGCGGGGCGCGTAGGCAGGGGGAGTGGAGTCGGCCCTTGGCTCGCTCAGCCTGTGCTGGGAGCCACTGTGTGAAGGCCGCTGGGGGCGCCCGAAGGGCCGAAGACCTGCCCTCGGGGAGCGGACAGTTTAGCAGCGGAGAGCCAGGCCTGCGTTTAAACCACTCCCTCCGGCTAGGCCGCCCCGTGGTGAAGCTTGAAGGGTCATTGCACCATCTCGCGCTCCAGTTCCCCCAGGTCCCTTTGGCCTCCGAGTGGCTTTCGCCGGGTCGAGTCTCGCGGTGCCCGCCGTGCGGGGCTCCGGGCAGCCCAGATCCCCGCAGGGGACGGAGCGGCCACGCCCCGCGGCTTTGCTGGGGCTCCGAGCTCCTTGGCAAGCGTCTCTGCCGACGCCCAGTCCGGCGACGAGGCCCCTGCCAGCCTCGGGGTGGGTGGGGCGCGGTCCCGCAGCTGGACAGCGTGGGGGCTAGCGTTTCCCCCAACTCGGGTCTTGCAGCGCAGGAGCAAGCTGGGCCCAGCGGCAGCCGACTCCGGAGGCCGCGATCTCCGCGCCGAGAACTGGGGCGTCGCTTCCTGCCAGCCTCGGCGGGGGTCACGTCAGGCTTCCCGAGCAGGCGGTTTGCGCGCGGTCGCGCTGCCAGGAGAGCCACCTGCGAAGGCCGTGGGCGAACGCCGAGCTGAACCCACACCTGGAACTCGCCCCTCCCCAGTTCCTTCTCAGAGCCCTTTCCCTGCGCGTTTGAACCCGAGCGAGAGGCTCGGCCCCGCCCTGGGGTGGTAGGCAGGGAAGTTGTCCGTGATCCACAAACAGTGTTTTCTCGTCTGTACCTACCCAGGTGAATTATTTGCGCTGGCTTGTCATTTCCTTCCCCCAAAGAAAACCATGTCCTCCCATCTTTCCACCTTTCTTTCCCCCCTTCTTTTAGCTTAAATGCTTATGAAAAAATGATGGAAAAAACATCTTCAGCGGCCTTTGGGTTCTCCTAGAAAAACAACAAAAACCCAGACCTCACTAGTAATAGTGAAAACTTTAAAAATTCAGCTGTTTATCCCAGGCTTCCCCAGCTTTCAAACGGACAATTCAAACATGTTTGGACTTCAAAATGTCAAACTTGATATCTGGCTGTTTTACAAAGATGGCTTGGCTGAGAAATGAGTGAAAATGTGAAATGTTAATTCCGACAGATTTGGAACTATCCTTTTTCTTTTGCTAAGCCAGCTATTCACTTGCTGAGTGACCATGCTAGAACTGAGTTTTGTGTCAATATCTGGGCATTTTATAGGGAAAAAAGGGGGTAGAACATGGAGCTAATGAAATTGAACAAGAATACTATTAGAATTTTCCCTTATTCGTCATTCCCCTTTGGTTTCTTTTACGTGGAATTCCATATAAAATATAAACTATTTATATAAAAATTTTCAGAGTGTTACATTAACCAAAAATACAGGGAACGAAACAATTAAGCAGCACATACAGGCATATTAATTACCCCACCTTGCACATGCGGCTATATGTTGTACATGGCATTTTTCATTACTACATGAGCTGTTAAATGTATAAAGTAGGTACATTTGTGGGCACATTAACACACTATGAGAACTTGAACTTGTTCATTTCCTGGCTTTTATGGGCCTGGTTGGGCTGTATGGGCTTGCTACGCACATGCTCACGTGCCCTGAACTCCCATTGACTTCTGGAGTCCCTACCTCCCTGAATGGAGGGAGGCAAGGAGAAAGTGGCAGGGTTAAGTGTAAACTGGCCAAATCTGTGGCGTCTGTGTGTGCCTGACATTAATTGCATTCCACAGTGGCCCTGGCCCCAGGACAGGAGGAAGCTCTTGACTCCTGGTGCCTTTCTTCAGCCAGGCTTTTCAGAGACCACGGGGCAAGTCCATGGGTGCATTGGGGGTATGTTCTTTGCCACTGGTTAGCCGAGGCTGTCCTCCCAACTTCGTCTCACAAATATGAAGCCTAAATTAAAGCTGCTCTTAGCAGAGCATCCAATTCTCTCCCTCATGCCAGTGAGTTTGAAATCATTCTCACCCACACAAAAAATGAAACACCCATGGCTTTTACCTTGGATTTCTATACTCCTTTAGTCTTAATCTTAGATTTGGAAATAATTTTAATAAGGCAATTAGATCCTTTGAAATGGGTAATTCAGTGAAGAACAGGTAGATTGGCATACCAATAAATAATCCTAGGTCCCAATGAGTGTTGCAATGAAGAGAATTAATCTATATTACCCATATTAAAAAATTGCTTATATTTTCAAGAGAAGTGGAAGAAACTGTACACCTACTCTCCATATACATTTTTGTTTCGCTTTTCTTTCTTTCTTTCTATCTTTCTTTCTTTCTTTCTTTCTTTTCTTTCTTTCAAAGATTAAGTAGCAAAAAAGTAACTTGCTTAAGTCTGGAATTAGGATAAAGAGCAAAGCTTGAGAGTTCAACTTGATGGTAGACTATTTAGAAAAAAAATTAAAGTCAGCTTCAAGATAAATCTTGACAGAACTGTTTAAAATACATTTTCCTTCTCATGCCATTTGCATGTAAACCAAATGGCATGAGAAGGAAAATATCACAAAGCAAAGGACTTTGAAGAAAAGTGAAAAATGCCATTTGTCACTTTATGTCCTGTTTACAGGAACAGATGTCCGGATATTTTGGAGTAAAAAAAAACCAACAACTGGCTTTTTGGGGGTGGGGGGTGGGAAGGTATTGTTTTATGAATGGCCTACATTTTTATATTTTATCTGGTGAGTTTAGGCAGTCTATGATAGATCGATTGAAATTTAAACTGAACATCGATAAAGCTTTAAAAGGTGTGACTGGCCATTTTGATCTAAAACTGTTTCACTTATTCTTTTAAAAATGGCTAAATGAAACATGGAGATAATAGCTACCATTATTGAGAGCCTCTCATATCCTAGGCATTGTGCTGGGTGCCTTACAAAAATTATTTCACTTTCTATTATGAAAACCTTTGCTATTATCCCTACTAAAATCCAGCCTTTGAGAGTATAAGTAGCTTCCTTACAGCCATATAGATAATAAATAGGGGAAATGGGATCAGTTGACTTTAAGGTTCAAATTTTAGCACCACTCTTAGCTGTATTCCTGTATTGACATGAATAGCCATATTTCACTGAACAGATGTGAATTCACAGAACCTTGTATTGAAAAAAAATGTTTACTAAATTAAATGGTTCAAGTTGGAATGGGAGAATTGGCTATGAACTTAGACTTTGAGAAAAATTACCTGGCACTCAGGAAGGTGGTCTTACTTGCTAGGCCTAAAATGTTTTACTGTTCTGTTTTGAAATGTTATGTTTTGGAACAAAACCAGTGGTGAGGTTCAGAAATGGAAATGCCAATATAAAGGATAAAATGCTGGCACTCATTCAGGCTGTAAACCAGAGGGAGCTCAGTGGGGACCCTTCATATTATCTCGATTTCATATCAGATGATTTCATATGTCTGACAGATTTCATGTGGCCTTTTTCTGTTGAAAACATTTCTCTTTAACATTTGTTTGCTAAAAAGTGTAAGTCCAAGGGGCAAATTCCCTGGCTTGTGTACTGAAGATATTCAGCATTTTGAGTGTTAGGAAGAGCTGTGAATTAATCCTCAAGAAAAATTCCTTCCATTTCCAAGTCTGCCAGTGCAGGATTTTCAGAAAGGATAGTTGACCAAGGAAATTAAACTCCCCTTTACTATGCAGATGTCAAGAAAGAGCATGCTCTTCAAAGCATGGCTATGAAACAGAAACATTTTTTCTTCCCTTGGAAATATATTTTCTTCTTGGTGTAGGTATCTAAATAAGTTTGAGTTTTCTGTGAAAGTTTTAGCTCCTTTATTCTTTGTTACTGTGTGTTACTAATTTTTTTTATAACCCAGGAACAATGTTGTGTAAATGAAATTTTAAAGTTCAATTACAATCTCCAATTCCCTAAAATTGAGAAAAAGTAAACTGGAATTAACATCCTTGCCATAGAAGGATGGAATTTTAAATTTGCTCATAATAGTTCCAGTACTTAGAAATAGCAGTATTATTCCATGGTCGAAGATTCTTTATTGAATAGTATTTCTAGAATGTGGTGAATGCTGGTTGAGCAGGTAAATGGCTGCCCTTTTAATAGGCAGCTATTGCTACTGGCTTACCTTCCATAAGGCATGCACTTGGAGTTGTTTTTCAGTGCCGTGAGCGCTAATGAAGGCCAATTTAAAGCAATTTTCTTGAAGATTGCTGCTCAGGCCTGGCTGACTTGTAATTCTAATACTTATGTCAGGAAGGAGGGTGTAGTGGAAGGTTAGTAAATACAATTATATTGATATTGGTGTTATTTTAGTTACTTAGAGTTCAGTTATCTTGAAGACAAACAGTCAATTAACGTAGACCCGATAGATTCAATGCATATATTAGACCAATAAACCCAGCATGGAAATGGACATTGAAACGAAGTGTAACAGCAAGGGCGAGGGCGAGAGCGTTCGTGTTTTGCCTGCTCGCGCTCTGAACTGATGAATGAGGGCGAAAGATCCTCTTCCTAAACTCTGAACTGCAGTAGATGAGTCACTGGCATGTGTTTTCTTAGATAGGTCATGGCTATGTTTATCGTAAAATTATTATGTTGTCAGTTTTTTGGAGAGGGGACATTATTTTACTCTGTTATAGGTATTATTTTTGTCTACATTTTCAAAGCAGGGCATGCTCTTTCAGACTAGACTGACTCACAGAATCAAGTGGCTCGAGATAGATGCCATCAGCACAGAATTCGGAGAGAAGCTAGTTCGGTGATCTTTGCAGTGAAAACTCAGTAGGGTTCCTCCAGTTCAGTGACTTCATTATTAGGAAAATAAAAAAGGAGGAAAGATGACATTTATATATTTTCTGTCATTTTGTAGCCTCTCAGCCATTTTCAGGTTTCACTTTTCATTTTAAAAACAAAGTTTCACAGGCTCCCTTCCAAACTTTTTAATTCACTTCTGGCAACTAAAAAGAAAAATGAGGCATAAATTGCTTTTGAAAACTTAGAAAGGGACCTGTATTACTGAATATAACATTGCATAGGACTTAATTGGGTATAATATAATATTTTATACCTTCAATTCCCTTGAAACCAAAATGAAAAAATTTTCTCTTTGGGGCAACAGATAAAAATGATTTCATATGCAATCACTAAAAGGTAATTACACAAAGTAGGGTAGGGTGTTTCTGTTCTCTAACATTTTTAATTATGCCACCTTGTTTAAGAGAAGATAAAAAGTTCCAAGGAGGAGAGTTTAAGAATATTGAATTTGTAGGTTGATATATTTGTAAATTATTTTGCAACTTTCGAGCTGCAAAATGGAGAGTATTTGACTTATCAAAGACATTTTGGGGAACTTTAATTGAAAAGCAAATGGATGATGAACACTACATTAATTTTGACATTTGAAGGGAATTGCTTGAAGGGAAGGGAATTAACTTTTTCTTCTCCAAGTCTCAAGCTATATCAACGATTTTCAGCGTGTCCTTTTCTATGAATGCCACAATTATAGAGATATCGTAAATGAAATCTGAAGTGAGGTCATTTGAATTCTCAAGGTTAAGTCAGTAATTTGCATTTTGTTCAACAACTTAATTTTTCATCTTTGAATAATGGCAAAGTAAATCAGGGTGTATTTTCCACTTTGGGCCTTTTAACCGAGTTTGTATTTTGACTTGCATACAAAACAAATGCATTCTAAAGAGATAAGACTTTGAGGTTGGCACTCAAAGCTTCTTTAAATATTAAGAAAAATAAGGCATTTTACAAGTGTCATGAGCACATTTCTGGTGGTTATTTGAGAAGAACATCGGGTTCATACTGCAGACAGTTTGAAGAGATTTGATTGAAGCATGGCCCTCCTAAAGCTGTGGGAACACATCGTCCGTCTCAGAGTCCCTCTTTGTCTTTCTGTTTACGTGGAGAATAAGGAAGTGTGTATAATTTATTACTATTAAGAAACTTTATGAACGGTCCTTCTCATATTTCCCCTTTGGAAGCCATTAGATAATCTGTTTTTGTAATATGAAGTCAAACATTTGGTTTAATATTCTTTTTCAGAACAGACCACATAATCATACGATTATTAGACATCTCGTAATTTTTAGAGGTGTCTTAAACCCATGCACGTTTATTCCTGTGCTGAGTTTCCTAAAGTTACAATCTTTAATTCTTGTTCTCAAAAGCAAACAAACAAGAAAATGTTACCCAAGATGCACATAAAACATGCATTAAAGGCGTTTCCTACTCCATGTTTTTTTATTATCCCTCTAACTTACCACCCACCAGTGTTGTGGATTTAAGAGAGTCGACATAATTGAGTAAGTAAATTACCAAAAACCGAGGCAGCTGCTGCAGACACCTAGCAATTGGCTGTTCCTTGGTTCTAATGTTCTCGTATTAGCACATTAAAACAAGCAGAAAGGGGGCTCTTAATTACGCCTTGCTTTATGGGAGCACAATAAATTCCTTTTGTTGACCTTACTGCAAACTCAATGGTGTTTTTGTGCAGTGTTGAATTAAGAGATATCAAAAGTCATAGATTGAAGGATTATTCTGAGTATTTAAGGAACATGTAAGTAGGTAGTAATGAACCCCCAATACAACCATATCTGCTTGCCTGAATGCGAAAGTACCAGTTATTCCACATTTCAAACTGACAGCTTGTAAATGTAAATTTTATTAAATGCACAGCAATAAAAATTTGTAGGTTTCTGTCACTTTGAATTTTAGTGGCTCAAAATGAGGCCTCTAGCCTTTTAAATCACAGCAGGTAAAAGCAGAGCTCTCAAGCATTCAACATTTTAAAACAAACCTTTTTTAGGTTTCACTCTGTGCATTTGCTCACATAATATCCTTTGCAGGATTCAAGAATGGATGTGTTATGTCACTTAACAGGCCTGCATTTTCCATCACCTCTCTATCGCCGTTCACAACGTGTTTCTCTTACAACCCTAGTGGGGAGAGGGAGAGAGGGAGGGAAGAGGGAGAGACAAACAGAGAGATTTAAAGGGAAGTAAAGAAATGAGAGAGATAAACAAACTGGAAACAACCGAAGTGTCCAACCTAAGCAGATGAATGGATAAAGAAGTTGTGAGAGAGAGATATATATATCTCATATATATATATATGACATACAGGAATATTATTCAGCCATAAAAAAAGCGGAGATCCAACCATTTGTGGCAGCATGGATGGCCCTGGAAGGCATTATGCTGAGTGAAATAAGTCAGACAGGAAGACAAAGACTGTATGATCTCACTTATACGTGGAATCTTAAACAAACAAACTAACTAACTACCAAACTTAGAGAAAAAAAGTGGTCAGAGGCAGAGAGAGCGGGTGGAGGGAGACAGGAAATTAGTGGAAAGTGTTCAAAAGGGCCGCACTTCCGGTCGTGAGATAAATAAGACCTAGGGATGTTGTGCACCACGAGGCGGCGGCAGCCGCAGGACACACGGGGACGTGGTGAAGAAGGTAAACCCTATGACTTCCCACAGAGAAACATTTTTTCCTTTCTTTCTTTTTAATTGTATCTGTATGAGAAAAATGCATGATAGCTGAACTTACTGTAGTAATCATTTCACGATATACGCAAATCAAGCCATTAGGCTGTTTGCCTTAAACTGATACAGTGATACATGTCAATTCTGTTTCAATAAAAGTGAAAAGATTTCAAAAAAGTAAAACAACATAAACTTAAAATAAATCGAGAACAAAATAAGAAAATGTATTATAGAACACTTCACAATATGAATTGATACATTTTTGAAACTAGCCAGGCTTATTCTCAGGAAGATTATGGAAAACATAAAACTGACTGAAGTCATCATACAGTAAGCCTGTAGTGGGAAAATACTGTGGGGAAGAAAATCTTGATAAGGATTTCTTAAAATTTCTAAAGTAAAGAAGGAAAATTAAGAACATGTATATATCAGTTTACTGGACAGAATAAAAATTGGTTGTTCATTTCAGGAAAGGCCCATGCTAGATTTACACAATTGTTTCCTGTGACCCCAGTTTGCTTAATAACAGAAGCGCTGCATTTCTCTGTTCATTGTCCTATACAGAAACGATTTCAATGGATACACTGACACATGTCAGAGTTTAAACATAGTAATTGAATATGTAGTTTGTCAAGTAATATTACTTTACCTTGGTGAATATCGTTGCTATAAATGACTTTTCTGATGAGACTTAGGAGAAAGCATTTGGCCACCTGCAGCTGTTAAATATCCCCCTGGCACTTTTTCTAAGAGTTGAAGTATTACCCTGTGTTTTGGCCACATTCCAGTTTGGGCTAATGGCATTCGTTCTTTCGAAGTTTCCTTTGCAGTTTTAATTGGGTCTGACCCTTTTCTTCACTTTAAGGAACCTTCTCCCCTAAACATTCCCATTCTGGCAGAAACAGAGTAGGCAGTCCTCCCTTCTTTGGCTTAATTTTTGGAGAGTATTACACCATTCTATGCATTAGCAAAGTAGTTAAGGTGAATTTCAACACTGTGCCTGCCTAAGTGTTAGAGGGCTTTAGCATTTATAAGTTAGAAATATTATCTGGTGCATGCATAGACCCTTTCTTAAAAATGTTTCAGTTTTAGGGTACTTTAGGGGTGATGTACAACAATTATTTTAACTGCAGTGTTTTAACAGCTTATTTTTTAAAGGGTGGAAATCAAGAATGCCTGATGAGAAGAATTTACACATATTTAAAGATTATTACCAAGATAGTAATCACATTTTGGGGCCTAACTTTCCTTTCTATATTAACAGGAAGCGTTCTTTTTCAAAGACCGATGTGGAGCAGCAAACATGTATTTGAAGCTGTTCCAATTTTATTACTCTTGCTGCTGCTACATCTACTGAATCAAAACTAGAGTTAACCTTAGAGGACATATCAGCCAAATGGCTTTTAAAGTTTCCTTAGCTGAAACGTTTAACTTTGAGAGGCAGTTGTCGTTAAGATTGTTTCTGTTTCTTGTTTCTCACCCCCTCTATCGTTTCTGGCTGGGTCTGCTGCCAAGGTCAACTCCGCGTCCTGTTAGGGTTGTTAGGATTACCGGTATTTTGGTGGCTAGCTGTCCAGGGGAGGGAGGTTGTAGGATAATCAGGGAGTGGCCTGAAAATCATGAAATTTCAGAGTTGGACTCTCAGGGTTCACAGTCCTTATATTAATCGACTTCATGCTTTTTTCTCTTTTTTTTTTGTAATTTCAAAACTAATATGTGACTATTAAAAGTACATGTTATATATCATGAAAGAATTCACTTTCCTTCCTCCCATACTTTGCTCTACCTCAATTCCAGAACCTTCCTGGTGGTAATTACTGAATGGAATTACCTGGTGGTAATTCCTGGTGGTAACTTTGGTGTTGGCCCTTCCAGGCACTAACACATTTTTGTATATAATTTTGTTTTGTGTGATTTATCTCAAACATAACCTGTTATGCAACCTGCTTTCTTTTACCTTATAATATTATTTAATGAACTTTATAAGTTAGTGTATATCGATAAACTTATCTTAGATTGGGGCTTGTAAATCAATACCGTAAAGCACCTCCCAAGTGTAGAATGTTCCATTATTATAACCACATCCCTTGTCCTCTCTTTATGTGCACGTGGGATTGTTGCTCCAGAGCAAATACCTGTGAACTAAGCTGCAATCCTCTTATTTTATAGTTGAGGCAAGAAGGGTCCATAGAGATAAAGTAATCTGTCTAAGGATACACAGCTTTGGCAGCGCCAGGCCCAAAGCACATGTCTCCTGATTTTTAGGTCACCGACCTACTTGTGATATGGTATATAATGGCTACTCTGATGCTCTGCAAGAGCCTTTTTTCATGGTAACTGTTCTCATCTTCTGAGGCTGGGGCATCCGCTCTGACAGCTCACAGCTACATTCCTCACTGAGAATCACCCTCCACTGTGAGAAACTGCTTTGGCCGAGGCTATGCCCCCTTCCAGAGGGTGTCTCATTGTTAACGACTGGCTGATTGAGGAACACAAGGACCTACCTCCCTTGTTTCAATCTGGGACGACTCTGAAGAGCCACCCCAGCTCTATAGCATGTTGTAGGCTGGGCTGAGGCCTCAGTTGCAAATAGTTTTCAGCGTGAGCTTCTCACTCTGCAGATCTGGACTCCCTTAAAGGAGTCTCACTCGCAGAACTTCTGCACGGAATTCTCTGGGTCGGAGTCTGCAGAGAACCCCATCCATGACATCATACACTTTCCCATTACCTTCCTCAAATGCGAAGTTGGAGCTTCAAAAGCCAGGAAAGAAATAATGTTCAGAACGGGGGAGTGTTAACGGGATCCATAGTGCCTGTAGGCGTTAAAACTAAGCCGAAGCATTTAAGGCCAGCATTGCCCAGAATCCTACAGAGGAAATGTGGGGAAGGGAAGGAGGCGTGAAGATGCAGGTGTGGGGACGAGGGGCGCTGCCTTCGATCCTTTCTGAGGAGAGAGGCGAAATGTTAAAGGGAAATAAATAAATAGGTGGAGAAATTTTACTCACCCGAACTCCTTTTAGGTATATGATTATCTTTTACGAAGATTATCTTTTCGGCGGTGATAAGAGTGATGTTCCCCCATTGCCAGGCTCCTTGCCCCACCACGCCCCCGGCCAATGTGCAGGCAGAGGCTGGCACCAAGAGCACAGAGGAGAGAGGGCGAGGACTGGGAATCTGAGGTTCTAGGGAAATCGGGAAGAAGCAGGAAACAGCCAGGGTGGCCGGGCGCTGCCTGGAAGAAAGAGACAAAAGGGGGAGACCCAGGGAGAAAAGAGGCTGGAATATAACTTTTTCTCCCCCTCAGGCAGGGTGAATTTTGAAGCTTTAATTAATTTAAGTTCAGATATTATAGATATATTTCTTCAAACTTGGACACGGGTGTTTTGCCTTAGAGAAAAATTTATTGATAATTATAACATTCAAAGATGTCTGCACTCCAGTCTCAAATCTGTTCTTTATTTCACACTGATCTCATCCCTTTATAACACTAGTACAGTACACAATACCCCAAAACAATATGCGCATAAAAAGGGTCTTGTTTGTTGATTAGTTTCTGTTTCTATTTATTTACCCAAATTAAATTTATTGGGGTGACGTCGGTCAATAAAATTATATAGGTGTCAGGCACACAGTTCCACGGTCCATCATCTGGGTGTTGTGTGCCAATCAATACGCAGATTTTCTTCCATCATCATATATTTGACTCCGTTTACCCTTTACTACCCTCCCTCCATTCGCCTTTACTCTGGCAACCACTGTGCTGCTGTTGTCTGCTTCTATGAGTTTTAGTTTTATATCCCAGATATTAGTGAAATAATATGGTCCTTAGCTTTTTCTCACTGACGTTTCACTTAGCACGATATTCTCAAGATTCATCCTTCTTGTCGCAAAGGGCAGTATTTCACCTCTTCTTGGCTGAGCAGTATTGCATTGTAGGTATGTACCACATCTTCTTTATCCCGTCCTCTACTGAAGGACACTTCATTGTCTCCACGTCTTGGCTACCATCAGTAATGTTGCAATATACATGGGGGTGCATATATCTTTGCCAGTAAGTGTTTTCAAATTTTTCGGGTATTTACCTAGACGAGGGGTGGCTGGGTCATATATTTACTCTATTCTTAATTTTTTAAGGAATTTGCATACTGTTTTCCACTGTGGCTGTACCAGTTTACATGCCCGCCGGCAGTCAATGAAGTCTCCTTTTTCTACACAACCCCTCCCACACTTGTTATTACTTGTCTTGTTGGTGATACCCATTTTTACAGGTGTGAGATGAAACATAACTTTTGAAGGACAAGAAAATCTAAAAAGATTTGCCACGTTGTTTCATATGGACTATGCCATCTAAGTGCTTTCCTCGCACCTGCTCTCCAAGGAGCCTCCCCTGTGGCGGGCTCTGACTCTGCCCCCAGCTCCGTCCAGTTGGCTGGCCCCGGAGCGGACCCCTGAACCAAACTGAGCCGGCAGGTCCTCTCTCAGTCGGTAATTTGGAATTGGGATTTAGAGACAGAATTTATCTCTGCCTGCAATCGGAATTGCAGTCAAGTGATCCTGGGAGCTGAGTCATGGCTGTCTTGGAGGATGGGACACGGATGCAGAGGGTATCGGGCTAAATAGAGGGAGTGGCATACATAACACACAGAGAGAAAAATAAATAGAAGACCCAGAGGACTTTCTGGCTTCCTTGTGTATTTCTTGGTCTCCTTTAAAATCCCAGTGAGGCTTAGTTCCACACTTGTCCTTAGGTTCCAGAGGACACTCCTGTATCCTGGTAACAAATGACTAAGTCCAGGTCCAGTTACATTCTAATACTTTAATCAAAAGAGTTCTACCTGAGGGATTGGTGCCAGAAGTTGTGTTGTAAGCAATAGCCCTTTAGAGATCACATAGAATTGGCTCCGCTGAAGGGATATAAAATGGGGTGAGGAATGAAGATTTCTCCAAAGTAGGACAGGAAAATAGCTTGGTTTTGTTACTGGCAGCCATACAAATGTCACTACTCACGATTAGAGTGGGAAGAAGAAACATGCTAAAGGAGGACCATTTAACAAAATCCTGTAGAGACCAGAAGCGGAAAGAACTGGGCATGGAAAGAATTAATCCTGTGACCATCAGGTCAAAGGGGTCAGGAAGTGAGCTGATAACAATATTTATGTCTTCAGATGAAAAAAGTGTTTGGAAGAAGTAAAGCAAAATTTACATTTAAATATGATGAAATGTAAGCACATGTAAATGAAAAAAAAAGCAAATTGTAGAATGATGTATACAGTGTTAATAAATGGAGGGACTAGGTATTAGTTTCCCAGAGTTGCCATAACAAAGTACCAGAAACTGAGTGTCTGAAAACACCAGACTTTTATTCTCTCATGATTCTGGAGGTGGACATTCCCAAATCAAGGCGCCTTCAGGGCCACACCCTCTCCAAAGGATCTGGGGGGACTCTGAGCTGGCCTCCTCCAGCCCCTGGCGGCTCTAGCCATTCTTCGGCTTGCGACGGCGACTCCAACCCTTGCCTCCGTCTCCACGGGACTGCTTCTCCGTGTGTCACTGTGCCTTCGCAAGGCATTCTCCTCTGTGGGTCTCTCTCTGGTTCCTTAAGAGGACCAGTTATCTTGGATGCAAAGTCCACTGCAATGACCCCATCTTAGCTTGAATAATCTCCAAGGACTTTATTTCCAAATAAGGGGTTAGGACTTTAACATATCTTTTTTGGGGAGTACAGTTCAACTCCAAACAGATTGCATGTAAATACTTGTGTCATAAATCAATAGAGAATCAAACTGTGGATGTAGTAGATCATATCTTCCAAAGAGGGATGCAACAATGTCTCGTCCGAGGTACTCTTCTGCAATATATCCTAATCCCTTTCCCATTGATAGAGGGAGTATAATCCCTCTGCCCTGGAATCCAGGCCGGCCTTAATGACTTGCTGTAACAAAGAGAATGCATCAGAAGTGACTTTTGACTTACGAGGTTCCATCAGAAGGAGCTCTGAGCTCTGCACCTTCTGCCTGGGTCTTGGGTAATGCATTCTTTCTTGGATAATGCGTTCTTCCTGGTCACACCTTCTCAGGAAGCTCCCTCTGGGAACACAGCTACTATAATGTGACAAACCCAAGACCAAGTGGGAAGCTACAGGTAGATGTTCTTGTTCCCAGCCCCAGCTCAGCCAAGCCTAGTGCAGGATTCAGACGTTGAGTTAAAAAGCCTCCAGATAACTCCAGACCAAATGTGTTTGCATCATTCCATCATTTAAATCTCCCCAGCTGTAGCCCAGACACTGCACAACGGAGACGTGCCACCCCTGCTGTGCTCTACCTAAATTCCTGTCCTACAGAATCCCCAAACGTAATAAACATTGGTTGTTATTTTATGCCACTTGTTTGTGGTGATGTGTTATGCAGTAACAATAACTGGAACAGTGGGTCACAACTCAATGGGTTGTAAAAAGGAATCTAGTGGGGCACTAAAAATTAAACTGAATATTAAAAATGTTTTGTATTCTATATTTTAACATTTTGTATAAAAGTATAAATAAGATACATGTGTTATTAGAAGTGATCATACTCTATCACTGAGGTTTAAAAGGTTTTGTTTGAATGATATAATTATTTAAATCAAATAGCCAGTAGGATGTGCAGGGAAATCCATCAACTCAAAGACAAATGTGTGAAAGGAAACTTATGACAATAGAAAGAAGAGCATTTAACAAATAAGCATTTATCATGGGAACAGACTCAAAATTTGCATGACCAGCATGAGAGGAAGGCTTCCTTGATAGACCACAAACATGAACACTGGCAAGATAAGACAGTTTAGCTTAGAAGTTAAGAATTCTGAAGGTGGACTGGGATTGGTTTGAATCTCTGTTTTCCTGTTTATATCTGGGTAAACCTAGAAAAATTATGTTGTGAATCTAAAATTCAGTATTTTTTATCCATAAACTGGGGATAATAGTGCCTACTTCATAGCATTGTTAAGACATTAAATAAGCTAATGTACATAACCTCATAAAAGTTTAGTCCAGACTATGAGCTAAAATATAGAGAAATAAAGAGTAGAAAACTCAACACTCTAGCTTAATTCTAAATTAAGTGGGGCAAATTAGTTGATGTGGCAGGCAGAGTTCTAACACGGCCCCCAAGCTCCCTACGCCCTGGTATATACACCCTTTAGGTGACGATGATGGCACAGTCACTCCAATGACTAGGTTAGGTTATATGTGGCACAGTCGGCTGTGAGAATAGATTATCGTGGGTAGGCCTGACCCAATTAGGTGAGCCCTTAAACCTGGCTGGGCTCTTGCTAATGCAAGAGATTTGATGCATAGGAGGGATTTGATGTCAGGGACACACTTGGTTGCTGGTTTTGAAGATGGGGAGAGCCACGTGATAAAGAAAACAGAAGGCCTCTGGGAGCTAATTTATCAATGGTTCTTTCTGATTTTCAGTCTATGCAATTATATCAACTTCAGACAATGACGGTTTTATTTTTTTCATTTTGATCATTATAATTACTTCATTTTCTTACGTTACAGTGCTGGCTGGGATTGCCAATACATCAATGAATGGTATCAATGATGGCGCGAATCCTCTTCCCAACCTCAAATGGAAAACTTCCAACAGTTTATCACTGTGTATAATATTTTCTGTAGGCTTTTTGTAAATTCCTTTCTAAGTTTAGGGAGATTCCTTTCTAGTTCTAGCTTGCTGAAAGAATTTCTTTAAAAGCATGAAATAATGTGGAATTCTATTGAATTATAATCTTTTCCTCTATCTACTCAGATACTCATAATTTTTATTTGACCTTGAAGTGCAATATATTGCATTATCTAATTATATTTATTTATTTAAATATATAATCTTTGTTATATATTTTTTCCATTACCATTTAGTCTCCGTATACCCCTCTTCCCCCAGCAATCACCAAGCATTATTTAATTTTAGAGTGTTAAACCAACCTTGCATTCCTGGGATAAGCCCTGCTTCATCAAGACTTTAAGCCACTCTACTCCATTTATATTTTTCTTTCCCTTATATTTTATTATCATCATGTTATTTTAATTTTACTTCTTTAAACACCACAGGATGTTATTATCTTATATATTCTTATATATTGTTTACAGACATATTTATCACTTTCTTTGCTTGTCTTGTGTGTCAGTACATATGGGATTATGTTTCCTGTCTAAATTGTATTCTTAAGCATTTTTCTTGACTAGGTCTAATGGTGCTAAATCAGTTTTGTTACCCTGAAAATAATCTTCATTACCTGTCCTACTTTTTACACTACTTTCTGTGTATAAGAAATCTTTTGCCTGAAATTAAAGTAAATTTGAAGTCATTGTAGTCTCACGGAAAGATCTGTTTCTTGTTAGAGGCACTCCTAACAGGGAAGTTAACATTGTCTCTTGGCAAAAACGCAAATCAGCTTCATGGTTGGCCTAACATTGACAGTACCAAACGCTGAAGGACTGCCCTTTCACATGGAACATGAGGATAAGGTTGTTATTGTCCTAGAAGAATCAGAGGGAAAATCCATTTAAATAATTTTAGAAAAGCCTGAAATCTTTATGTTCAGCATGTGCTCAGGTAAAAATTGTGTGCATTTGTGTGTGTGTGTGTGTTATAATATTTAAGATGTAAGGTTCTAATTTATCATATATACTTTTTCTTAGTTTGAGATATAACTTTTATAAATAAATAGTTCTCCTTGGAAAAGTTTTACCTGAAAAATCTGAACCAGATATGATACCACTAACTTAGATGGTTGTTCAGTAGCTCAGAAATTAAGTGAATTATCTAAATAGAAGATGACTTTCAAGATTTCTAGGATGGGTATTAAATTGCCATTACCCTTGTAAAGCATGCATCCTCTCCTCCCCCCACCCAGGGAGTCACCAATGGAGAACCTTCACATGCATTCCTGCCAGGAAGTCTATTTTCTCAATGACTAACAAGAAAATTGATATTGAGGGGGTGAAGGCTGTGGAAGGTAGAAGCAGGCATCTCTCAGGTGAGCATATCATACAATGGAGCTCAGAGACAGGTATTTTCCCTGCCAGTACTTCAGCTGTGACCTGAACTACCAGAGTTCAGCGTCAACCTAATGGCAGCACAGCAAGGAGTCCCTTTTAGAGACCAGCTGCTTGATCTAGGATTCATTTATCAGGAGGATTATGACTACAAACATTTTCCTAGACTGTTGTGGCCATTTAAAGGGGGGGAAAAAAGAGAGGAGTCTGGGGAACTAATTAGGAAGGAGTGGCTCCCTCCGAGTCTTGACCTTAACCCCACTGAGAAAGTATGGGATTTACTTTACCTAAGTAAGGAAAGAACATAAATAGTTGGCAGAATGCTTTGTGGTATGAGTTCCAGCAAATAATGAATTGGCCTGATAGAGAGATAAGAAGGAGAAAAACAAAGCACAAGAAAACTCCAAATGCTTTAAAAATAAGTTAAATGTATCATTGGCAAGTTATTATTTAGCACTTTCATGATTACAAGACATTAATTTCAGCCTACGATTAGCTTATGCAATATATGATATAAAAGCGTATTTTTGGGTCTTTGGCAGGTTATGAAGTATTACCACAATGCGTCTAGGTGTCACTTTCTAACTTACTTAGAACATTGTGTTTTCTCTGTTTTTTAATGCCTTTCATTAGTTTTTAAAAATTCTTCAGCTTTACCTTGCAGAATATTGCTTCTTATGCATCTTTTCTTGCCTCTCTTCCTCCAACTCCTGTTGTCTGCTACACTTTCTCATCTTAGTCTCCATCTTTCTTAATTCCTCTCATTAAAAAAAAGTCTCCTGATATATTTGTGTTCCATTCTTGGTAATTTCATTATACCTATTTTGCAGTTACTGAACTTTTTCAACTGTTCTATTTAACCTACTCACAGATATTTTAATTTCAATGATGTTTTTATTTCTAAAAGTTCCATTAAACACTCAAGAGTATTAGTCTTTTTAATGTACATTTTATTATGCTATTACAGTTGTCCCTTTTCTCTCCCCTCTTTCACCCCCACTCTGCACCCCGCTCCCCCTCCAGCACTTTCTCCCACCCTTAGTTCATGTCCATGGTTGTACATATAAATTCTTTGGCTTCTCCATTTCCTATACTATTCTTAACCACCCCCTGTCTATTTTGTGCCTACCAATCATGCTTCTTATTCCCTGCACCTTTTCCCCCCATTCTCCCTGCCGCCCCACTGATAACCCTCCATGTGATCTCCATTTCTGTCATTCTTTTCCTGTTCTAGTTGTTTACTTAGTTTGTTTTTGTTTTTTAGGTTCAGTTGTTGGTAGTTGTGAGTTTGTTGTCATTTTACTGTTCAGAGTTTTGATCTTCTTTTTCTTAGATAAGTCCCTTTAACATTTCATATAATCAGGGTTGGTGATGATGAGCTCCTTTAACTTTACTTTATCTGGGAAGCACTTTATCTACCTTTCCATTCTAAATGATAGGTTTGTTGGATAGAGCAATCTTGGATATAGGTCCTTGCCTTTCATGACCTTGAATCCTTCTTTCCAGCTCCCTCTTGCTCTTAAGGTTTCTTTTGAGAAATCAGCTGATAGTCTTATGGGAACTCCTTTGTAGGTAGCTCTCTCCTTTTGCTCCTTTTAAAATTCTCTCCTTATCTTTAATCTTGGGCAATATAATTATGATGTGTCTAGGTGTGTTTCTCCTTGAATCCAACCTCTTTGGGACTCTCTGAGCTTCCTGGACTTCCATGTCCATTTCCTTTGTCAGACTGGGGAAGTTTTCCTTCATTAGTTTTTCAAGTAAGTTTTCAATTCTTTGCTTCTCCTCTTCTCTTTCTGGCACACCTATGATTCGGATGTTGGAAAGTTTAAAGTTGTCCCAGAGGTTCTTAAGCCTCTCCTCATTTTTTTGAATTGTTTCTTTATTCTGTTCCAATTGGATGTTTATTTCTTCCTTTTGTTCCAAATCTTTGACTTGAGTCCTGGTTTTCTTCCCTTTCCTTCCCTCTTGGTTCTCTGTATATTTTCCTTTATTTCACTTTGCATAGCCTTTGCCCCTTCTTCCTCTATTTTGCAACCATACTCAGAGTATTAGTTTTTGAAAGTGTTTAGTTTTATGTTGGGAGGACTTTATAGAGCATAGTGTGCAAAACTGCTAGTAGCAGAAATTTAGCCTTTTTTTCAAGGTTATCTTGGCTATAATATGTAAACTGTGGGACAAAATAAAATGTAATATTGAAGGAGCTCAAATTAACAAGAAGAACAAGTACTTGCACATTCTTGTATAGTATACAGAATTCTTTAAAATAATGGTATTTAATTTGATCTTCAGAATATACTTGTGAGGTACTTAATCTTCTCTCTATTTTATAGGTAACAAAACTGAAGCTAAGAGACTTACCTAAGGCCCCCAAATAATAGAGCTGAAATCAAACCCATGTTTTATGAATCTCAATATATTCCATACTTTTCTGAGCATACATACTTAACTAATTTTCATGTATAGGCTACAAGACAGTGGTGATTTCAGTAATCAGGGAAATGTGTGCTTTACTTTGCTATATCAATATTAAATTTTATTTGGAAAAGCTAATTAGGCTTAGCCCAAGATAACTCAAAATGTTTCCTGAGTAAATGACAATGGATTTTCAGAATAAATTTTTTTTACTTATTTTTTAATTTTTATATTTCCTTACTTCCTGCTTTGTTTCTTAAATATTTCTATATTCATTTTAGGGTGTATGTTCTGTAAAGCAATTTATAAATTGTAATTTATAATAATTTAAGCTCTACTACTTTTTAATTGGTTAGATCATTATGAAGCTGAAATTAGTTAATGTCTGTTCAAGTTCCTTATAAAGTGTCTGATTCATAATGGGCACTCAAACTAAAAAAAAAAAAATGAATTAGTAAATTCTTTTATTTGCAAAGGTAGCATAAATACTGGTCCAGTGAAGTCATAATTCATCTTTTTATCCCTTGCCACATGTATCAGGGTTCTCCAGAGAAACAGAACCACTCGCTTGTGTGTGTGTGTGTGTGTGTGTGTGTGTGTAAAGAAAGAGGGAAAGAGTCAAAGAGACAGAGATTGGATTTATTGAATTGGCTCCTGTGATTCTGAGAGGGCAGTACCTCTGAAATTTGAGGGTAGACCAGTAGGCTGGAAACTCAGGCAGGCTTTCTATGTTGTAATCTTGAAGTAGAATTTCCTCTTCTCCAGGAAATTTCAGTGTTTAAAAATTAACCATTACACAGCATGGAGTATTAATCCACATGTTTGCATATACAGGACCTACATCAAACATTTTATTGAATTCAGTTATTTTTTTCAGGAAAATGCTTCTCACACATCACAAGAAACTTTAATTTATCCATGTTTAGTCAGGAGCTTACTCTCTCCCCCTTCACTTACCTTCCAAAAAAGATATTATGGACATATTGGTACCACTGGCTTGACGGTATAGCTCGTCATGGTGACTGCTTTGCAGGCAAAACTCATTTGAAAATTTATATTCTAATGTGCTCACTTAATATCCAAATAAGACATTTTAATAATAGGTTCTAACACAGATTTGGTGGTGTACTAAGCACTGTGTATATGTTATTGGTAAGATTCATAACAGCCTTATAAAGATTATATGACAATAATCTCTATTTTGTAGATGAGGAAAGTGAAATTCACCAACTTTAAATTACTTGTCTAAGGTCATTAACATGGCTACAAAGGGAAATCACATCTACTTGCATTTAGGTTACTGCTTTAATTAACGCTATGAGCAGCTGTTCATGTTCTTATGATACTAACGTAGTTTAGTAATAATGACAAAGGCACTGAGAAAGGTTCAGAACACTTGCGAATTATAAGACTGAACTCTCCCTATATGGAGGAAGAAATTGAGAACTTTTGCATATGAATCTTTCTATGAGGAGTTGAGTGTTGGAAACCAGCTTCTTCTGGTAGAATGCTTTAGTTTTGAAGTAGGGTTTCTGAAATAATGCTTTATGCAACTGTGAGTTCTATATTGTATCAATAAGTATTACTTTGGTCAAAGAAGTTTGGGAAATTTTGGGTTAAAAAAGTCCAGAGAGATTGTTTACTGCCTCAGAGCATGAAATGCTCAAGTGCATTGTCACTTTCCAAAAGTGGAGGAGCTATAGCTGTTTCCAAATTTATTTGAACAGCAAATGCATGAGACCAGGGTCCCAAAGAATGTGCTTCTGGGGAATGCTATCCCAAAGTTAAGATGACACTCTATAATACTATCACACATGTGTGAATTCTGAAACCTAATTTTAACAACATAGATAAACTGGAAACCCAGATGATACAGCTGAGGCCCATTGCAGGTTAAAGCAGTTATGCTGAAGAGGAGAGCTGTGTAAAACGAGGTTGCAGAAGTGATCAAAGTAAAGGATAGCATGTCTTGAAGAACATTTGTGCCACTGCCAGGCCATAGATTCTGGAAATCCATAGTTTTCTTAAAATCACTGAGTTCTCTATGCTCAGGGATTCTTCATGGTCAGGGAAATTCACATCCCAAAAGTGCCATAATTAAGTTTCAAACAATATTTTGCATTTGTACCATAACTTCCATTAAAAAAAAAACCATTTCATATTACCTTACTTAACCATGCCAGACTCATTGGTAAGTTGTGATAGGTCTGGTTTTCACAGCTGTAGAGGTGATTTGAGAACTCTCCTGTTTGCACATTTTTGGTTTTGTCTGGAGCTATGCTTTAGGATTCAGTGAAACACATCCCCAAGCAATGAGGCAGAACTGTAGGCAGCTGGGAAACTGCAGCTCACACAACAGCCTGGGATTCTGTTACAAGGAAGTTTTCTTTTCTTTTCAAACAAAGGTTCCTACACGATTGTGAAACTAACATGTTTTCTATATTTGTGGAATCTGCTCATCACATGACGAAGTTCTCATCTGCCCACTATAAAAAGGACTGTAGGTACTATTAGTCTTTTGTTGTTACCGACATATTTTTTCATGCTTTTTCCTGATTAAAACACACACTCATTCTCACGGTAAAAGTTTATACGATACAGAAATATATAACATGGGAAGTGATAATTCTCTAACCTCATTGTTATTAATGGTTATTAATAACTTGGTTTATATTCTTCTAGTTTTAATACTACTAGGCATTTACTATCAACCATATATGGATAATTATTTTAAGAATAACACGTTTACAGGAAATTGCACTAGTCTTAAAACTATGTGTTAGTGAAAGTGGACATACCCATGTGACAACCATCGAAATAAAAAAATTAATACAATACCAATACTCTGAAATCGGGCATGTTCAGGGTAGTATGGCTGTAGACAATACCAGCACTCTGAAAGCTTCGTTTGTGCCCTGCTCTTCATGACTACCCTCTTCCTCCTCCTCAGAGGTAACCATTATTTTGATTTCTAATACTATAGGGTATTTTGGGGAACTTTATATAAATGAAATCATGGAAGATGTGCTCATTTATGTCTTGCTTCTTTCATCCCACATTATATTGATGAGATTCTTCCATACTGTAACATGTAGTAATTCATTCATTTTCATTGCTGCATAATATCCCATTGTATGATGATACCACAGTTCAGCTGCTGATGGACATTTGGGTTGATCTCAATTTTGAAGAGTTATGAATAATTCTGCTGTGAACATTCTTGTGCATGTGTTTGGGTGTATCTTTGTTGGATGGATTCTAAGAAATGAAATTGTTGGATTATAGAGCATATATCCAGCTCCAGTAGATGATGCCAAAGAGGTTGCTGAGGTGGTTACAAACATTTATACCCCTACCAGCAGTGCATGGAAACTTTCAAGGCTCCACATCCCCAACACTTGCAATGTCAGTCTTTGCAATTTTAGCCATTCTAGTAGGGACGTAGTGGTAGCTCATTGTGGTTTTCCTTTGCATTTACCTCATTACTAATGGAGTTAGGAACTTTTTTTATGTTATTGGCTATTCTGTGGAATGTCTATTCAAGCATCATGTCCAATATTCTATTGGGTTATGTTTGTTTTTATTTAAATAGGTATATTTTCCAATTCTAAATACAAGTCCTTGGTGTTATATATATTGAAAGTATCCTCTTCCACTATGGGGATTTTATTTTCTTAAGATTGTCTTTTGTGCCCTGGCTGGTGTGGCTCCATGGATTGAGTGGCAAACTGTGAAACAAAGGGTTGCCTGTTTGATACCCAATCAGGGCACATGCCTGGGTTGTGGGACAGGTGCCCAGTGTGGGGCATGCAAGAGGCAACCACACATTGATGTTTCTCTCCCTCTCTTTCTCCTTCCCTTCCCCCCTCTCTAAAAATATTTATTTAAATAAAATCTTAGAAAGAACTCTTTTGTTAAGCAGAACTTTAAAATTTCACTGTAACTCATTTAGTCAACTTTAACCTTAAAGATTTGTTTCTTTTGTGTCTTAAGAAATCTTCACCTACTCCAAAATCATGAAAATATCTTCCTTTGTTATATTTTATAAAGCTTTCTTACTTTTTAAAAAGAAGATCTTATTTATTTATTTTTAGAGTGAAGGGGAGGGAGAGAGAAAGAGAGGGAGAGAAACATCAATGGATTGCCTCTCGCAGACCCCCAACCAGGGACCTGGCCTGCAATGCAAGCATGCGCCCTGATCAGGATTTGAACAGACTTTTTTGGTTCACAGGACAGCACTGAATCTACAGAGTCACATCAGCCAGGGCAAACCTTTCTTACTTTTTGACTTAGCTTTACAACATGCCTGGAATTGACTTTTGAATGTGGTATTAGCTCGAAGTTAAGATTCATTTTGTTCTAAATGAATATCTCAGCAGCTCAGGACTATTATTGAAAGGCAAGTCATTTTCTCACATCTCTGGAATGCCATTTTGGTGATGAATAAAGAAAAATAAAAGTATCTCTCTTGGAATTCCAATCATATATATTGACCATATATCCCATATGTTTCTTATGGTCTTTTCTGTATTTTCTATCAAACTGTCTTTGGGTTCTTCAGTCTAGATATTGTCTCCTGATTTATCTTCTGCTTTATTTCTCTCTTCAATTGTGTCTAACTTGCTATTAAATGTACTCATTGGGCTAACTTCAATTATTATATTTTTTATTCATAACTTCCATTGGATTATTTTTTATATTTTCAACTTCCCTGACAAAATTCTCAATCTTGTCATATAAACCCTTACACATATCTACTATTTAAAGCCCATGTTTTATGTCTGCATCTCTGGTGTACTTCTACCGGCCACAGTTTCTCTTCATCTTTAATTACATGAGTGACTAAAGTCTTGTTCCTCACATACCGAGGTTCATTGGGAGCCAGATATTGATTATGGAAAGTGGTAGAGATAATTCGATACTCCTCTAGAGAGAATGTAGCTTTCCTTTGGTGGTTCACTCAGGGGCACAGCAACTTTGGTTCATCTCACTTCTATGAGAGATTGAGAAAACACAAAAATTGACTTTAGTTTCTGTGCTGGTGGTTTCTTTTTGGTTCACGTACCATTTCTCTCAAAATGTAGTTTTCAGGGCCTTAACATGAAGAACGGGGGCTAGTTTACAAACGCTTCTCCTCTGTGATGTGTTGGGAATGCCAGTGTTTGCCCCTTCTATTCCCAGCTCTATGAGACCATTAAAACCACGACTTATCCTCTCTGTCTCTCAACTCTACTCTTGAATCAGCAGATACTTCCTAGGGAGAGTGGTCTTGAATGCTGGTTTCCAATCTTTGGGCCTCCTTTCTCTTAGCCCATAATTCCTCTTATAATTTGGTAACTCTCTGATAACTAGAAAAAGGTTCTTAAAATATTATGTTTGGCTTTTCTAGCTTTCTCAATGAGAACATTGGTCCTAACCATTTAATCTTCTTTGGTGGGAGCTTATAAGATCCTAGTCATGCTTTTTGCTACATGAATGTTTACAATTTTATGTATATACAAATGATCAGTATTTAATTTTTTGACTGAATTTCATACCATGGTTAGATTAACTATTTTATTCCAGGTTATAAGTATTTACCCATTTTTTTTTTAGTTTGTTATGGTTTCCTCTAAGAATATATTTTTACTTTTATGAGAGTAAGGAATGAGAGAGACATTCAGTTTCAAAAATTAACATCCAGTGAATAACATTACATTTTTCCATTGATTAGAAATGCCATGTTTACTATCCACTTAATTTTTTCATATTTTGGGACCATTCTATATTTTTCTTTTGAAGGAATTCATGTATCTATTCTAGTGCCTGCTCCACATAGCTTTAATTATAGCAGTTTAATAATACTTGAACAAATTTGGAAATTCTAAGCCCTTTTCAATACTTTCCAAATACTAATTTGGAAAAATTAGGTATGTACCACTTATTTTTCATTTAGATATTGCTATGGACTAAACTGTGTTCAAAATCTGCTGTAGTTAGCTTGGGCCGCCACAACAAAACACTGGGTGGCTTAAATGACAGATGTTAAGGTGACTTCTAACCTCTTCCTTTTTTTCCCTTCTGTATGGTATCTTTTGATGGAGCAATTTTCAATTTTAATGCAATTTTTTATGTTATCCTTTATGATGAACTCTGTGTCTTGCTCAAGACATCTGTGAGTATCCTGAGATAAGATAGTCATCACAAATCATTAAATTTTGTTTTTCACATTTAGCTCCTTAACTGCACTGAATTTTATTTTTTGCATGTGTGTAGGATGAACTGTAGGATTCCAGTTTTATTTCTGTTCCTATATGGTTTCCAGCTACACTCTTTCCCCCCACCTTTATCTACTATCATATATACCTTGTTTTATATCAAAGTTCCACGTATGTGGGCACCATTTCATGGCCCTCTGTTTTGTTACAATGGCCCATTTGTCTATTCCTGAAATAATAAATACATTATATCTTAATTTTTTAATTTTATACTAAGTCTTGATATCTGGTAAAGGAAGTTATTTGTCCTTCTTTTCCTGGACTATTTCCATTATTCTTAGATCTTTGCCTTCCATATGCATTATTTCAAAGTCTATGAAAAATTTTATTAGAATTGCATTGACTTCATAGATCTTTTGGTAGAACTGCTGTATTTTACAATATTGTGTTTCTATGCATGGACATGGGACATCTCTCCATTTATTTAGTGTTTGAACAAAATGTTCGGGTATTTTTAGTCTTTATCCTATCCATCATCCGTTTTTTAAAAAATCTTTATCTGAATCTGAAATTTTCATGTTTGATTTATGAAATTTTTGTGTTTCTCCTTTTATTAGTAAAAAATTACCAGAAACTTGCTGGATTAAAAGAACATACACTTATTCTCTCACAGGTTTTGAGGGCAGAAGTCTTAAATCAGTATTCATGAGACTGAAGTCCAGGTATTGACAAGGCTGCACTCTCCCTGGAGGCTCCAGGGGGCAAGTAGCTCCTTGCTTCTTCCAGCTTCTAGTGGCTGTGAGCATTCCTTGGCTTGTCACTGCCTGACTCCAGCCGCTGCCTCTGTGGTCACACTGGGTCACACCTAGCCCCCTCTTCTCTAAATATCCATCTGATTGAATTTAGGGCCTACCGTGATAATCCAGGGTAACCTCTGCATCTGGAGGTCCTGAATTTACTCACATCTGAAGGGTGCTTTTTCAAATGAGGCAGCATTTACAGATTCCAGGGATTAGGTCCTGATATTTTTGGGGTGGCCATTATTTAGTCTACTGCACTTCTCCACCAAATAACAAGTTTCATGCAAGCAGAGCCCTTGTATATTTTGGTCTCTTGTATGTATGTCCTCATTGTTTAGAAGAGTTGTGAACAAGAATGCTTGGTACACAGTAGCCATCTACTTAATATTTGTCAAGTCAATCATTAATATAATGAAACAATTTGAAAACCTCTATTACAATGGGGAAGTTTTGTTTCATTCAGAAGACACACCCAATGCCATTAGTTGAAATTTATAAAGGGAGACTTCAGCTCATCTAAGAATATTCTAATACCTGGGCCATTGTCCAAGTTGCTTCCTGGGGGAGTAAACTTCTTGAATCTGGATGTATTCCAACAAAAATTTGGATTATCATATGTTACGAATGCCAGAAAAGATATTTTAAAATTAGGTGGGAAGTTGGTTTTACAGATAGCAGCAGGCTTTATCTTGTGCAATTATTTTTACTTCTTCATATCTAAAGAACCTTAATTTCTTGTTTCTAGAATTCTTCTCTAAGTATTTTGTTAACTTACTAGTTTTAAGAACATGGGACAAGAGTCCCCTAGTTTATGGCCCTGTGTGGGCATTTTACAAGGGATCCACAGAACCATCTTTGTTTTCTGTGGATCAGCTCTATTTCTCTTTAGCATGACAAAGCGCCGTACCGGAAACAGAAGCTTTCAATGCTACCCAGAGAGATACTCCACACAGAAGAATATTTATTTCATTTTAATTTGCAAATATGGCTCCAAGTTTTCAAATCTAATTTTTAACCTGGAATCTTGCCATAGGTGTGTAAAACATGGTCACTAACTTAATGCAATTAGCTTTTTATTTCACGTAGCAATACTCACAGGGATGAAACCACATCCACATAAATGACGTCTCTATCTCAAGGCAGTTGTTTAGGAAATTAATGATTGGAAAATGCAAAGTTTTCCTCTAGATTTTCCTTTATACAAACTACACAAGAAAATCAGTCCCATTACCTTAGCTAAATTTAGTTTTTGGCTGAAATAGTTGTGTCAATTGAGAATTTTTTTTTTTTTTTGGTCTTCAGGCAATGGAATACATCACTAAAGTGCCTTAGTATTATTCCCCAGAGCAAGAAGCCTGGAAGGGGTCTACTGAAGTCTGAGCAGTTCCAAACATTATGTCCTCATTCAAATAACGACATCCGCTTCTATCTCATTGAGCAGAACTGGGTCACATGACCCTCTTCATTAAGGAAGAGTGGAAAAACAGTTTGTGCACTGTAACTTCCTTCATAGACAAATAGGGGTTAAATCTATCCTTATTAGATGCAGATTCCCGAAAGTAACATTTATAAAGTAGTTTGCAAAGCCCTCTTACATGCCTTTTACTTCTAATTCCCATCAACACACCCAGTGATGCAGAGCGTTGTTATCGGTGGTGGGAACTAATATCGACTGGGTATCCACTAGTGTGGACCAGCCCTGTCTACAGGGGAAGAGGCTGAGAGTCTCCCTAAGAAACCGAAGGTAACATGTCGGGAAAGCAGCAGTGTTCTAGCATGGGACAGATGATGCGGTGGTCATCATGCTGGTTAATACTGAGTGCTTACCACATGCCAAGCACTGTGCTGTGTTCCTTTACGAGGGGTGTACAACCTTTCGACATCTCTGGGCCACACTGGAAGAAAGAGAGTTGTCTTGGGCCATACATTAAATACACAAACACGAATGAAAACTGATGAGCAAAAAAATGTGTTGCTCATCAAAATGTGTTGGGCAACATTCATAGCCATCCTGGCTGCAATGCAGCCTACAGGCATGGGTTGGACAGCCCAGCGGACTGGGTGATTTAAGACCTTTAATTCCCAACCCTGTGCAGGAAGTAGTACCATACCTCTGTTTTCTAGATAAGGAAACTGTGGCTCAAGGCCACAGGCTCAGCAAGTGCAGGTCTGTGATTTGAACTCCAGGGCTGTCTGCTGGCTGGCCATTTCTTGCACTCCGCTGCTTTCCCATTAGAACTCGCATTTGATAAGGACACTGCCTCTGAGCTCCGCTTTTGGTGACTTAAGGCTCCTCATCTGTAACATGGGATAATTCCACCTGGATTTTTAGAGTTACCATGAGGAGTGAACCTGATTATCTAGGTCAAGTAATTAACAACGAGAGAGACATGGTAGGCAAGAATTATTATTGTCGATTTTATCTCACCTTATTAAAATTTTTAGTTTTGTCTTTTATCTACTCTACTGGATAGCAGTTCTGAGAATTTTGGGCTCAGGTCCCCTCTACACGCTTAAGAATTACTGTGAACCTCAAAGAGCCTTTGTTTATTTGTTATAGCCATTACTACAGCCTAAGAAATGCTTGAAACAGAGTAAGCACAGGCTCCCTTAGCTGCTGCCACAGCGAGGTCATACACCTCATACCTCCTCTGGAAAATTTCTCTCTATATATGACAGAATGAACATGAAAAAGGCAAAAAAAAAAAAGGTGTATTATTATGAAAATGGTTTTGACTTTATCGAGTCCCAGGGTTCCTCCGACCTCGCTTTGGCAACTCCCGCTCTAGGGTAGGTGCTTGATGAATGAAACACGGAATTCTGTGGTTCCAGCTCCAGGGCCCCGCCCCTGCACGCTGCCCCTGGCAACCCGCCTCCCGGGCGCCCAGAGACAGGCCCCGCCCCGCCGCCTCTACTTCTACGCCTGGCTTCCATGGCAACCGCAGCGCGCAGCCCTGGCGTCATCCCCCAACCCCGGGGCCACACCATTCGCAAAGGGATCTTCTCGGGGGAGATGGCTACGAGAGAATTTGATAGAATGCCTGAGCACCGACTAGTCGTCCACTTTTCTACCTAGTTTTAATGATACCCTTTTTTATCCCTTGCCTACTGTCCAGGCGAAGATAGCGACGCGTCTCGCCGCTCGTCTCGAACGTCGCCCCAACCTCAGGCCCGCGAATGGGCTGGCTCGCCAGGGAGGGTCGCGGGTGGGCGCGGGTTGGAGCAGACGTGGGCGTGCGCGTCCTACGTCGCGAAGGGGGCGGGCCGCGTGGAGAGTGGAGGGAGGGTGGGCAAGATGGCGCCGGGCGAGTGATCTGCCTGGATTTCTCCAGCGGTCGCGGAGGCACCGGGGCGGGGGGTTCTACTCTCAACTGCCGCCTTTTTTCCTCTCCCCGCCCCCCGAGCCTCCTCCTTCCCTTCTTCCCTCTACCTGGGCGGGTGGGGGGGAGGCAGACTTGGTTCTCGGGACACCATGTCGGACTCTGAGGAGGAGAGCCAGGACAGGCAACTGAAAATCGTCGTGCTGGGGGACGGCACCTCCGGGAAGGTCAGTCCTCGATCGGGCTCGCCGTCCAAGCCTGCAGGAACCCCGGCGCGGCCCCGGCGCCCCCCCGCCTTCTCCCCGCCGCCGGCGTCGCCTCATTGCCCTGAGTCCCGGGGCCTCTGGGCCCCAGCCCGCAGGCGCTTGGTAAAGGCCGGCGAGAGCTGACCAGCCCCCCTTAAATTAAAAAAGAAAAAAGAAAGAAGAAGGTCACTTCCCAGCTCCCTGACTGCATTGCGAATTCCTGCTTCTCCTTCAAGACGGGGGGCCAGCATCGCCTCCCCGGGAAGCTTTCCAGCCTCTCTCCTCTGATGACTGGCAAGGATCTGCCAGGGCTTCTCTCTCTTCACTGTGGTCCAGGTCACACTTTGCTCCTGCCCCCCTCCCCAGCCCCCCATTACCGTGTCTGATGCCTCCACTTTCCCGGGAGCTCCCAGGAGCTTGGCTGTGGAATCAGATCCCCTGGGTGAGAAGTTACTGGTCGGGTCACTGGAGGGCAGATTGCTCACCTGTTCGTGCTTCCTCTGAAAGGGGGTGTGGATAGGGGTCGCCTCGAAGCGTGAAGTGTGCAAATACACTGTCAGTGGGAAAACCCACCAAAAGTTTTCAAAACGTGGGTGCACTCAATAAACGGTAGTTGCTGTCTTATGGGCATCCTACTTGATCACCTCTGTTCCCAGCACAGCACCTGTCAGCACATTCATTCAACAAATACCTGTTGAGCTGCTCGTAGGGGCTGGGTGCTGCGGCCGGGGCCGCTGGCGGGGCAGAGGGGATCCTTGCCTTGAAGCCCAGCCTTCGGTCGGGGGCGCTGGAAGGAATGGGAGTGCGTGCCCGCGTGCGTGGGTGCGTGCGTGCGTGGGAAGAGCAGGCAGCCGGTCCCCGCACGTCCTAGGCTGGCGTTTTTAACCCAGGATGCAATAAGCAAGAAGCATTGCCCGCTCCTTGCTCTTTCAAGAGCTCGGTGCGTAGGATCTCAAGGGGTCGGTGTCCCACCCCCGCAAAGAAAGTGAGGGCCTCGGCCGGGGTGCCTTCACACCTGTCGCTTCTGCCGGAGGCGCCAAACTCTCCGGGAATACTGCTGAAGCCTGTCCCCCCTCCTCTCCCCTGCCTTTTCCCAGCCGGAGCCTTCAGGCTATTCCTACCAGGTCCCCCTTTCCCGTCTCGCAGTTGCGTGTTCCCCGCGTTGTGGGCACCCTGGTTTCCGGGGTGACGAATACGCTTGGCCTCTTCCGTGGGATATGGCAGGCACGGCTGCCCCTGTCTGTGGTTCTGAGATTTGAGTTTCGGGGGCCCTTGGGAAACAAATTTGCAAAATTTGGAGAATTCTCTTAATTTCTTTCTTTCCCTTCTCTTATATCTTATTACCGATTTGCATTGTTGAGGAAAAACAGCTTACCTAATATGCTCTGATTACCCGGAAGCATTTCGGGGAAGAGAAGAACTTGGGATCACTTTTCTTTGTAATGTATTAATTATATTAATTTTTATACAATTAAAACAACTTTTTGAATGGATGAATTGTTTTAAACCAGTCCACGTTGTTTCTACCACCCTTATTCAATAAAAATTTAAGTTACATTTTTAGTGTTCTCATCTATCATATTTTCTTTTGAATGCCTTGTAATGTTTTATTTCCTAAATTTTTTAGTCACATCATAACAATTTATTTCCTGTTTAGGATTATAATAACAATCTAGAACACTAATACACTTGTAAAAAGATGAAATTGCCCATTATCCTACTTTCTATCATAATTCTTTAAAATTTTATTTATTTCTCCCAGTATTTATCTGTTATCATGCACTTATTACTCAGTTGAAATTGGTTCATAATTCTGTGTCTAGATTTTTTTCTTAGCCTGCATTACACGTGTTTCTCTTGTTAATTTGATGTGAATAATTACGGTTTTTCATTTTTGTCTAAAATTCTGTGTAGGACAAAGCAGTCTTTTCCCTTCTGTACTGTTGAAGAACTGTCAGTCTGCTTCAGAGGATAACAGCGATATTCTTTACGGTGTTTTGACTTTGTTTTCACCATTTTGATTAGACTATTTTAAAACCGCAAAGACTTCTTCTGCCAGAGATTTTCAGATACAAGCATCGGAAACCTAACCTTTTGTCTTTACAAATGCATCAAACTTTTTTTTCCATAACCCAACTCGCTCTCAAACTATTGGCAGCTACCAATGTTGCCATTCTATTTCCTTTACAGTCCATATCTTATACAAATTCAACGTTTCATTTTAATTTGTATTCTGATTTAACTCCTGGCCATGTTTTCTAGCAATAGGTTGTCCTGCTTGTTCTAAGTCAGATCATTTTGACACATACTGGCAGAAGCAGTAAATTATCGAGATGACCACAGTTTCTCCAAGAGAAATTTAGCTCCTCCCCCTAGTAACACGTGTTCCCACTTCTTTCCTGTTTTGATTCATACTTTTGATTTTATTGCATATTTTAAAAGATTTTTTTAACGCAAAATTTTTTTATGATGTCTTTTCAGTACTAGTAAGTGTAGTATGGTTAGAAATTGTTAACAAAAAGTTCACCAACCCTTCCGCCCCCCGGGCCCCCCATACACTGAATCAGATAAATTGTTTCAGATATGGTAGGCGATTGTTCACTTTATAACTGTTTAAGAAGGATATTTATACAATAACGGGGGCGATAAATTATTGGATGTGAAAAATAGCATAAGTACTACATAATTGAAGAGGAAGTGCCTCCTGATTTGGGTGATACTGTTTAATTTTTATAGTAATTACAGTAAGGTATCAGAGATGATATAAGAACCCATTTTAATGCTTTGTTCCCAGCCACCTATACTTTTGACAGATTATATACTTCACTTCAGTTGAAACCCTAGCGTTATGTTTGCCTCAAAAGTATGAGGATAGAAGTTTCCAAGAAAAGAACTACAGAATTTTTCTGAATATTCATTAATATAAAAATACTGAACTTTGAGAATCTTAAAAGTGAAAAATTACCTTAAATAACAATTTGCTGATGTTACATATGCCCTGAGTTTCTCTTTGACATAAAATACTATTTCAGCATTTCAGGATTCATTCATTTATTAAACATTTTGAAATATCTGTAGTAGTGGTGATTATAGTTATTTTTCTCTAGAACTCTGAGCCTCTTCACAGATGATTTTGTGCTCTGAGTTAAATAAGTTCAATGGCATAAATAGAGCCAAATGAAAGAAAGGGTTTAAAAAGGAGTATTTACCTTTTTTTATTGTGATTTCTCAGTTTTTATATTATTGTTATATGCTTCAAGGAAGCCAAATAAATTTTCATTTTGGTGTAGTGGGTTTATTTCTCATTCTCTAGTAGAACATCTTTAGTGCTGAGTAAATATTTGACCAAATGTCTTAGACGTTTATTAAAATGCTGAGTATTTATTATAAGAGAATTGAAATTAAGGCATGCAAGTTGCCATTTGTGTGAAAAATAAAGGAATTTTAGGTCTTTTTGTTTAAAGGAATTGAAATTTGGTCATTTTCTTTTGTACTGCTGTACTTATTTCAAAATTAATTATAATAAGCTATTTAGGAAATTTTATCTTAATTTTAAGTATTTTAGGAGTTGACATCTAATGTTAACTTTTAAAATAAAAGTGCTATTTTTCTTTAACTTTGGTAGCCTCTCTTGAAGAGCATAAAAGCCTCATGAAGCTGCCTCTCTTTTCTGTTTGATAAAGTTTACAAATAAATAGTGAATTTAAAATGTTTAAGAAGCTTGTAAGTTGACTTATTTCAGTTGTTATCAGAATGATTAATTATTCTTTTGCTTTAATAAGTGGTACTCGGTGAGAAAGCCCTCAAGTTTTGAACATAGTTTTGAGTTGTTCTTTTAGGAAAATGCAGATACTGTATCTATCTGTTCTGTTTATAATATTCCTATGGCTTTTAAGCTTCATAGTTCATGGGTGAAAATATTTACTTTTGCTTAATATTAATCTTAAAAATACCAGCTCTTTTTTTTAAAGCTATGTATTACTTGAGTCATTCTATAGAATTACTTTCATTTAACAGCTTTAGCAAAGAGAAAAATTAGATACTTAATGATACTTTTTTTTGTAGTGCGGGGGAGAAAAGAAATTCTGTAAATAGGCTTTCCCCTCCTTAATCATTTCTTATAATTGGCTGAGGGCACAAACTACTCAAAATATTTAACTTCAGAAATGAAACTTAGAGTTGTCTGAAATTTGAATTGAACTGATATATGTAGATATAAGATTCATATCTTTTATGAGGATGCTTTAATTTCAAATGATAAATTTCAAATTCTAACGTCCAGCAAGGTGAAGGAGTTTGACAATCGGGATTTACAGATACCTAACTGATTAGTCTGTTGTCCTCACTGATAGCTGTTGGCAAGTGATATTTACCTGGAGGTGTTAAGTCCCTCCTCCCCATAACTGATTAGAACCGCTTAAAGTTGTTGGATTAATGGGAGTATGAGTATTAAGATTACTTACTAAGATTTAGGAGTGATGTTTTATTTCTAAAACAAAGACATTAATTTTGATATTATGTGCATCAATTTTTAGACCTCCTTAGCTACGTGTTTTGCTCAAGAGACTTTTGGGAAACAGTACAAACAAACTATAGGACTGGATTTCTTTTTGAGAAGGATAACATTGCCAGGTAAGAGACTCAAAGTATAATGTAGAAAATTGTGCATGTTTTACAGTAAGAGACATAGGTAGAAATATGTAAAATAAATTTTGGGGTTGCTTCTATATGAAAATACATGTAATCAGTACATTTATCTTAGAGAGGTTGACTTTCATCAGCTTCTATCATGAAGACATTGTCCATGGGTGTGAGAATAAAGTTTGTATATGAATACGCCTCTAATCTCCTACAGATTTTGACTACTACAGATTTTTTCAAAGATAAACAATAATTGCTTATGAAATTATAAAATGTTTTAAAAAATCAAATGCTATACAGTTATCAGCAGATATTGTATAAACTAAATGGAAAAGACTGGAAAGGATTTTTTTAAAAAATATTATTTTGATTAGCCTCTGCTTCAGTTTTTTTGTTTGAAAGTTGGACCAGAAGTATAATGTAGCTATGGAACTTCTGTGCTCTAATATGTGAATGCTGTTTTATGCAAGGCAGCATGAAATTGCTGGCATTTAATAGACCACTAAAATTTAGGGTCCCTAGGCACTCATAAAAATACAGTTTGAGCATTCAAGATGTTTCAGTTCACCATGCAAAGAAACTATTTAGATGCCAGTTGCAGCACATTTTGTGGGAAATACAGGGAAATAATAACAAAAAAAGAGTGGTTTCTGTTTTAAGTTAGTTTCTGAACAATTGGGGCTTTAAAATGCTCGGTCCATTCACTGTGATGGTTAAATTATATGTTTAAAGAATTTTATTAAAAGCAGTTTATCTTGATTGACCTTATAAACCAATGCATCCCTCTCCTCTCTGAGGAAACCTATTTGAATAAAAATGGTTGCAAGTGTAGCATCAGAATCATATGATAGAATATGAGTGATAGTGGAAGGGTTTAATAAAATGCAATATTATTAAAATACTATAATCTCTCAGACATCCCATCTCTCAGACAGCTCTCCATGAAAGTTTTAGACCAGTTCATGAAAACTCTTGGTACTTGAAGGTGTTTTGCATATCTTACTAGTAATATACTCTTATATTTTGTGGTGGTCTGTCTTTATTTAGCTACCAATGAAAAATAAGTCAGAAGATACAGTATGAGAAAAGAATTCTGATTTTCCATTATGGAGTTATTTTCAGCAAGAGGTTGAAATGAGAAGCATATGCAAGTCTCATAAGCAAGTTTCATTTGTATTTTATTTTAATGTATTCAAAACCAACAATTTCATTTTATTTTTATTATTCTCACTCTTATGGATAGGTTATTCCTACATTCACAATGTTTACAGCAGACACCAGGAGAATACCTGCACAAGTCACATAATATACATGCTGAAAACTTATTTTTACAGCAGTTTTTTTCAGAAGTGCCAGTTGTACACAGAAAGCCTCCATATGTATTTAGTTATTGACTGTTTCTTTTGATGCTAATTAACGAAAGCACTCTCTTTCTGTATTGTTAATATTGTTTAATTTTTCTGATTTTTTAGTTCCAGACTTAAAGGAGTAAGCATCTACTCAAACATTAAACACATTTTAAGACTTGTTTTGGACATTTTCTATATTTGATATATGTGATGATTTCTGATCTGTTGCACAATACTACCAGTTTTTAAATTTTGATTACTCTGCAAAAAAAAAAAATTCGGCGTTTTTGAATTCCAAAATTATAGTATAATATTTTAGAGTTATAAAGTAATTACATTAAAAAATAACATTAGGAAATGTATATTCAATGAATGTATATTATAATTTTCCTTATTAAGTTTTATTTTGATAGGCAGAGTTCCAGAAAAAGAGTTTTTTTTTTTTAAAAAGGCAGTTGGTTTTATGCTACTTAATGGACTCAAAATTCTGGTAGAAGTTTCAGTAGGAAAACATTGTTTTACTGTAACTTGATTTTATTTAATTAATAGGTACATTAAGAAATGAAGTGAATAAATTACAAAATACATAGTATATCCTTAACATACTTTAACCTTAATTTTAATTCATTGTGTTAAATGTAAGATGATCAATATTTGTATCATTTACTAAAATATTGCAGGTAGCATTATTGGATTTATAGTAAAGCTGCATAGTAGTTGAATCTCATGTTTGTTAGTGTTCCAGTAACTGTTAAGTCCATTCAGATTATTAGCAGTGTAATACCTCCTGTCTATCTATTCACATTCTCTTCATGCACATTTTCAAGGTCATTACTTTGCAAATACGCATCCATTTTAGTATATTTCATGATCTGGTATGCTGTATAGTCTGGATGCAACCACTGTGCAGATTTTACTGCTTAAAATAGTGTATCTGTTAGTCAGAGATTCTGCTGATAGAGCTTCTTAAGAGCCTTAGTCAAAATACTTTCAGGAAGCTTGTGGGTACAGTCCAGTAAACAGCGTTCTACTGTGAAAAGGATTTCTAAGTCTTTAGTACAAGAAGTGGGCAGACTTGTGTTTTTAGTTCCATCTTGACTATGCAGCACTTTAAGTAAGGTTAACCAAGGCACCAAGTGTACTTTTACAAGGTCACTGTTGAATCCTCTTTGTGGCTTTGATTCATACCAAAAGCAACTTACCTGTATTTTGTCACCTCATTTATTTTATTTTATTTTATTTTTTTTCTCTAGTTACATGTCATTTCTTACAGAGGAGCAGGAATTTTGTAGCATTTTACATCTGGGATTAGATTGCTGAAAATTTTAACTTTTTTTTAGTTAGAAAATTATATTAGATTCTTGATTTTTAAAAAAATTCGCAATATTGGTTATTTAAATACTTTTATATAGCTTTATAGGTATGCCATTTTGAAAATATCCTGGGAATCTTCATGTTTATGCCTGCAAAAACTAAAATGAATGTTGATTTGAATTCCATCTTTATGTGATTTCATTTATTTTTATTTTATGTGTTAATAGACTTATTCAAATGTGGAAGTTAAAAATATATTTCTAGATATATGAAAAAACTATGAAGTTAATATTTTTGAGGCTATAATGGTAGTAAGGGTTTTTTAAAAAAATTTTTTTGGTTAGCACTGTATATTAGTTGGTTATCAGTTATGCATAGCTGTTTTTATTTCTGAGGCAGTAGAATATGTATATTAAGAAAACAAGCCAACCATAGCAAACAGTGTTTATTTGGAAAGGTATAGATTTAAAAAATACCCTCAACCCGTAAATACAAACCCCTTAGATGGAGACAATTGAATAAACGATTTATAGTCTTCAAATGATTGTCATCAAAATGTGAAAACCATGTTCCTAAAGTTGTAGTCGAAGTAGTCACAACACTTAACTCAGACAGGATCTGAATATCAGGACTTACAGGGAAAAAGCTTCACAGTTTTTGACAGAAGTTTTTGAAAAAAATGGGATTAATTAGGTGCTTTTTATTAAGTTGCCTAAAATCGTACTCTAAAAAAGTTAATATTGTTAAACACTTTTGTTTTTGAAGTAAACACACGATTATAAAGAGTTTTGCAAGTAAAACGAATAGAGTACTGCCTTTTTCTCTAAGGGCTTCTGAAAGTATTTGATATAATTGGAGTGATGGCTAGCCCTGTGTCACCTGGGCAATTTGAGACAGCATTATGGGGGATGATTTCAGCTTCGAATCTTGAAAAATTTAGGTTTTTAAGAAATTAGGTTTATACAAGTTGTTGGGCAAGTCTCAGTCTGTGACACTGTGGCTTTCGTATTCACAGAGCTTGAAGAACATTTCTGTCCTTCCCTGTGGGCGCTGGGAGTGTGTGTCTGTGGGGATGACGACGGGGCGACAGACTTCAGTAGCTCTCGTTAATGCTAATGGAAGTTCTTCCCGTAAATCTGCCGCATGCGGGCAGATGGGACAGACCTGCATCCCAGTAGTGGACAGGTGGTCATGCACACCCCACAAAGCTTAGAGTTCAGAGCACAGCCTGGCTGGTGATTCCAGCGTTGCGCTTCCCTTGCAGTCGCCAAGTTGAACCGTGTGACTGACATTCTCCGATTTAAGTGTTTTACATTGGTGTGAAAATTCATATCTTTATAGTCCTTTTTTTGTTTGGTTTTGAAGTGAGACCTTTTTTTAGTTTCTAAGTTTTCATTTTGAGTTTTCCTAATTTGCAAGTCATGCAGAAAGATACAGTTTTGGGGGGCGGAGCTCATATTGAAAGTACTGAGACTTTGTCTACCTTTGGAGAAAGCTGCATAATTTTATTAGGAGAAATAATTTGAAATATTAAACTAAAAAGCGTATTGAGCATGGTCTTTTTTTAGTCAATAATTGTTTTGAATAGAGAGAGAAGCTTATCTCATAAACTTCTGTATCAAATATTTTACATAATGAACAAAACAGTTTTAAAGATTGCCTTGTATTTTTGAATGCTTTTGTAATGCTCATATATGAAAAAAGATTTGACGCGTTATTTTATGAAGGCATTGAAGCACATAGTATAATTTGTTTCAGTGGAAATGCTTTGAACAGGTATAAATGCATCAGAGTAGTTAGTGATACCGGGAATATGTATCCTACCTCACCTCTGAAGAGGATTATCAAAGTGTTTATATTTTATAAGTTAAATTAGTAAATACATAATTTTTATTATATATACTATTACACATAATAGCTGATACTGAAATTTTAAAAATCCATTCATTTAAGTTGAAACTATGGGTCCATTTTTGTTGTCTGCTATTCTGTGGGTTTTAGAACCTTTAGAGTATGGAACTTAACATCAAAATTCATTATGTGCATTAGGGTAGGTTAATATATAAAGTTCAGTTTTTATTTTTAAAGTATATTTCTTACCCCAGGTACAAGTGCTTTATTGTTCTAGTTTCTGTTTAAGAATATTTTTTTAAGGCTTAAGAAATTTATGAATTAAAGCTTTATTTTCTTTTGTTTGAAGGTGATTATAAATGTGGTTCTATGGAAATGGGGTAAAAGTATAAATGTAAATTTCCACTATGATTTCTTCTGCTAACATTACTTCATAGTTCCAGATATCTAACTACATGAGTCTCCAGATGAAAAGGCAAATTAGATTCAGAGTTTCTCATTGTGATTTGATGTTCTGTGAAACTGTGTTCAGTTGTTGCATTGTTAGTTAACTTTTTCTGTATTCTTATTTTTATATATTTTTTAATGTTCTAGGAAACTTGAATGTTACCCTTCAAGTTTGGGATATAGGAGGGCAGACAATAGGAGGCAAGATGTTGGATAAATATATCTATGGAGCACAGGTATGACATGAATTCTGTGATTATTCTGATCCTGGAAACACTCACAGACACATATACAACTGGGCACACACACATTCTAACATGATTTCTACCTGATAAGTACAGAGACCAAATTTATATTCGTGCTAATCCTTTGCTTTCATCTTCCCCAAATTATGTTTGGAATGATTGGGTCAAGGTACTGGTGTGACTCTAATATTTACATACTACTTACATTACAAGATAGTATTGTCAGCAGTTGGATAAATGATATTTTGATATTAGCTGACTTTACAATAGTGACTACTTTCAAAATACATAAGCTGAATGAATGAACAATATAGAAAGGGAAAATTTAATTTCATTTTAAGTTGTAAGGACAAAAGGCATATTTGCATGTTTATATTTTTGTGCTATGAACTAGTCTACTAAATATAATTATCCAGATTTAATAGATATATCAATATATTGTATCAGAAAACTAAGTATGACTAATTATATGTATGAAGCACATAACTATATTTTAATATGATAATGATGTCTTTTGAGAAGGTGATATATACATTAAGGAAATATATATTATATAACAAGTATTTGGCAAAATGAGCTTATATAGAAATAATTTATGTTTTTAAATTAAATTATTGTACAGATAGGAAATGAGCATGGTAGTAGTCTACTTTAAAAAGTTAATTATGGACCTGTTATTGATTTATGCTTTTTATTCCATTTTTCATTGATGTGCCTCTTTCACATCAGCATGAGGCATTGGGGGAGTTTGGTGTTTTCAGTGGGAGAGTTATCACTTGGTTATGAGGAACTGTGCTGCTCACAGAAACGAATCTAGAAGGCGAAGACAGATAATGTTCAGTGCTCTTCTTTATGAAGTATGATGATTGTTAAATACCATTGCTTTAATTTTTGGTGGAACATAGGATCTGAGTTATTTCATAACATAAATGAGGCTCTGGTAATACTGAATCCTCTGTAAAGGTCCAAGAGGTTTGTTTTATGTTATTGATACATAGATTGGGCTCTTGGAGCTCGTTCTTCCTTTGCCTTTTCTACCACATTGTTCTTTGTCTCCTAAAAAGTCTTTCTGCTCACTTAACATTTCTACTTGTGATCATATGACTTGATATTTTATATGTATTCATTTTGCTTTCAAAGGTACGTCTCACATTTTAGTTTCTGGCTTTATTATTGTTTCATTTTTTTGTTTTAAACTGATTATGATTAAAGTAGATATTAAGCTAAAGACAACTTGCTGGACGGAGATTTGTGGGAATCAGCAGTCCTTGTTTCACTCAAATACTGGGTAAAATTGGATTTGAAAATAACTATCTTTTTCCTCTTTGCTCCATTAAAATCTGTTTTCAAGGACATATTGGATTTTTAAAAAAATGAAAATTAGATTAGTCAAGCTTCCTATGATATTTGATTCTGAGTGTCAAATAGAATTTTTTTTTATGGTTTATAGATATAGCTAGAGTTAGTAGAGAACAGGAAGATTTTATACATCTTGGGGTAAATAATAATATAAAATTCATTTAATAAACTCACTTAAAATTTAGGGGAATATAATACTCATGCATTGGATTCTTTCAGTTTCACCATGTCAAATCATTTTAAAAATCTATTACATGATATATTTAGATTATTTAGTTAATATTATAAAATTATGGTACTACACAAAATTAATATTGATATGAAGTATACATAATATAAAATAACCATTTAAAAGTATATAACCAGTGGCATTCACAATGTTGTATGACCCTTCCCTCAAATCATTTTGTACAGTGTATGTTTTATGTTATTACATGTCCACTTATGTGGGCAAACTTGTACAAATTTCAATCTTTTTTGAGAGTTCTTGAGCATAGTGAAATTTCTCTGTTTTCTTCTAATGTACCTCATATCTTGAGAGGAAGCGAATGTTATGTTCTTTTTTAGAACTTAAGAACATAAGATTTCTATTTTAAAGGTACATGTCTCTTTTCTCTTTGATGGTGCTTTATGTTATTTATATTTTACAACTGCTGTGAATGTTATAAGCATATATCATGTTTTATTAATAAAAATTATGTTATTATTTACCCCAAGATGTATAAAATCTTCCTGTTCTCGATTAACTACAGTATTTCTGAGACGTTCATGAATTTTTTCATAAAATTGTCTCAGGAAACTTAAATCTGAAATGATAAAATGACTTGTCATTAATTAATGATAATATAATAAATTTTCTCTGCTTTCCAGCGATTCTAAATTAAATGCTATGTAAAATATATAAAGTACATTTACCAGTAGTTTCTTTTGTTAAAATATGTGTAAATTTTTTATCAAGGCCAGAGAAGCTCTGACTATAATTCACTACGACAAATTGGGGGAATTGTTACTTTTAAGAACAATGCTTTCAAAAACACTCTAATAGCATTTTAATATATTTAATAACTTTATATTATATCATTATATGATTATTCTTTAAAGTGGATCAGTACTGTTTATAGAATTAAAGGTGCTATATATAGTCTATCTCATGAATACCTTAGATTTTAGTGCACATGCTACAGAATAGAACTCTTACATAAATAATATTTTGATAAGCTGTTGTGAAGATATCAGTTTAATGTATTATTAGGATTTTGTTTTAGTTTTTTTTAGCTTATATATTGGGTATAGCAAGAATAATCCTAAACTCACCTGGGCTGTTAAGCTAATGAATCTATTTTTTAAAAAGCTTTTCTTAACATCCGTGAAGAGGCTTATTTGTAGTCTGGGAATTAACTGATTATTTTACACTCTTCATTCCCCAACCTCCCACCCCCCCCCAGTAGCAAAGCTTTAGTAATAGTTTATTGATTAGTGTTGGTTGAAACAAAGTTGAATTGACACCTAAGAGAGAATTGGTGAGATATTTTGTTAAGAACTAGTTTTAAGAGTTGAAGTATATCCCAGTTAAATTCCCAGATTTTGAATTACCTTAACATTTTCTAGGAGTCTTCAGAAAGATGTTATAGGCTATTTGTCATAGTGGTTACGAGCAAACACACAGTATGCAGTGTTTAGTGCCCTGTAACCTGTGGCTGACAGAGGCTAGTAACAAACCTCAGAGAAGGGCTGCATGTTTCGTTTTTGTAGCTCTTTCCGTCCTGGAATCTAAGTGGTTTGCAAACACTGCCCTACTCAGCATAAACTCAATGAAGTATAGTCATTTGTGAGGTAGAACATAACTACTGTTGTGTGCCAGTGTCCCACACACGTGAGCCAGCCTGCTAACCACCACCGAAAGGATTTGGTGTCTCTGACAGCTGGGGTGAGATCGCATCTGAAAGCTGGACTCCTTGAGACCCTCGCTGTCTTTTACTATGGATTTCTTAGTTGGCTATCTGCCAACTTACAACTAATTATATTTACAGACTTCTCTTGCTTTACCATTTCTTCTTACAGATTGTACTTAGCAAAGTAGATGATGTTATGATGATTGTATAATCTATATGATCTACTTCTTTATGTAATTAAAAACTAAAGTAGGTTATTCATCATACAAATTGGGAGAGAAGTTCCCTGTGTTTTGAGAATAGAGAAGCTTTCATTTTTGGGAAGGTTACATTGTGTGTGCCCTTTGCCTTATTACGTTTTAGAAGTGAATCTGTGCAGCGCCCTCCCCGACCGTGGTGTTGCCACCCGTGAGTGAGTGTGTCTTCAAGGCTGCTGCCCGTTACTCCTTCGGAAATGGCATCCGTTTGGTTCACCGGCTTATCATGCCTGCTAGATTGGGGATAAGTGAAGCAGATGAAAATTAAAGGACTGTATAAAGTAACTTTATGTACTATTTGCTAAAAGTCTTGAGGTTTACAGAAGGGAATTGAGGGGGAAAACGTGAAGTTACAATATACAAAAGAGAGGTATATGTTGTACGATATACAAAAAAAATTGTTGTTGAAGAATTTGATGATATGGGAAGATTTATTAAACTTGAAATCTTTTTTCCGAAAGTCATGGCCAAAAGATCTGGGAAGAGGAGGAGCGCTTGTGTGGTAAGTTGGGAAGGGAAAGCACAGGGTAGTACGTGGAGGAAGACATAGGAGAAGGACCGACGGGGACGGGGTAGCAAAAGAGGGATCAGGGACATGGGGCATCAGGGACACGAGACACGGTGACGGGTTCAGGAATCCTCAGGATTGCCAAGAAAATTATTTCCAGCAGTCCCCAGTATATTCTTTTTAGACTTCAGTTGTTGCCAACATGGGTTGGCTTTCTGAGGGAGTTGTATTTTCCTTTTTTTTTTTTTTCTCAGCATGCAAAATCTTTTCTTTTAAACAAGGCAGGATCTGGGGTTAGTTTTTGTAGCCACGGCTGGCCCGCCGGCCTCTTGCGCGCTCGAACTTCCTGCCCTTGGATGGGACGTCGGGTTTGGTGTGGCCGTGAGGGGTTCCCGGGGCCTTGCCAAAATGCCTGTACACCTCGCGGCCCTTGCGAGGACCGGGAAGCAAGACAGGGTCGCAGCCCTTGGGGGAGTCCGGGGCCAGCTGGCCGACGGTGGGGATCTTGCCCCGGCCTTGAGGATGCGGCTCCAGGCGCGGCCGCTCACACGAAGTGCAGCACACACCTTCGGTTTGGGCACCTCCGGGACACGCACGTATCAGTTACAGTCCCTGCAACCACGGCGGTTTTGCCCTCGTGGCCAGGAAGCTTCATCTCCCGGGTCATCAGGGAAAGGGACAGAGGCGGCCGGCTGGTGCGACTCATGAACATCCTCTTTCAGCACCGCTTGGTTGAAGGCGGTGGAGTTGGTTCGTCTGGCCGGAAACCTGCACAGCCTGACCAACAGCCTTAGGTAGATGTCCTGGCTCTTGCGCTCCTTGCGCCGAACCTTTCGGTCTTTGTTGGGGCGGATGTCGACTCCCATGATGGCGCCTTCTGTTCCACCCCTTTTGGCTGAGAAGAATCTGATGGAGTTCTGGAAGGAGTCAGAAGGGGTCCGGGTTGATCGATGTGGTGAGAGACCCAGGGTCTGGAGGGTGCTTGGACCGTAGGCTCCCGAACAGGAGGACACTCAGAGGCCTGGCTTTGTGCCTGGGAGCTGGGGGAGAGCGGCCCTGGCAGGCAGTGTCTGCTTCCGTGAGCTCTGGTATTTTGTGTCTTTCAGAGAATTGGTCCATTTCATTTAAGCTGTCCAATTTTAGCCATAGAGTTGTTTATATTATTCCTTTATTATCCTTTTCAAGTCTTTGAGATCAGTAGTGATGACCCTTCATTAATTTATCTCTTTTCTCTCTCCTACTCCCTCACCCTCCTTTTTTGGTTAACTTGGCAAGAGATTTACCAGTTTTTGGTTGTGTTAATTATTAATTGGTTTTTTCGTTTCAATTTCATTGATCTCTACTGTAATTTTTGTCTTTTTTCCTGCTTGCATTAGGCTTCAATTGCTCTTCTTCCTGTTTCTGAAGTGGAAGCTCAGGTTATTGGTATTTCTTCTTTTTTGATATGTACATTCAATGCTATGCACTTTCCTCTAAGCATGATTAGTGCTGTATTCCACAAGTTTTGGTAGGCTGTGTTTTTATTAGTTTAAGATATTTTTTAACTTCTCTTGAGACTTCTTTTTTGACCCATGTTATGTTAAAGTATGTTGTTTAATCTCCAAATATTTTGAGTTTTTCTAGCTATCTTTCTATTACTGATTTTTAGTTTATTTCATTGTAGTCTACTAACATGCTTTGTATGATTTCTGTTCTTATAAATTTGTTAAGGTATATGTTTCATGGCCCAGAATGTAGTCCATCTTGGTGAGTGTCTCATGTGAACTGGAGAAGCGTGTAAATTCTAATGTTTTTGGACAGACAGTTCTGTAAATACCAATTAGATGAAGCTGATTGTTAGTGCTGTTTGGTTCAGTTTACTGATTTTCTGGTTGATGTATCAATTAATGAAAAAGGGGTGTTGAAGTCTCCAATTATATCACTGGATCTGTAGATTTGGAATTCTTTATGGTTCTGTCAGTTTTGGTCTCATTTGTTTGGATACTCTGTTGTTAGTTGTATGTACATGAAGCATTGTTATGTCTTCTTGGAGAATTGACCCCTTTATCATTATGCTAATCTTTATACTTTACACAGTTTTTCTTATTCTGAAGTCTCTGTCTAGAATTAATATGGCGACTCTAGCTTTCTTTTTACTAGTGTCTGTATCTTCTTACTTTTAACCTGTGTCTTTATATTTAAAGTGAATTTCCTGCAGGCAACATATAGTTGAGCCTTGGTTTTCATATGCTCCGTCAATCTTTGTTTTTTAATTGGTGTATTTAGATCATTCGCATTTAAAATGATTATTGATGTAGTTGGGTTAATATCTATCATGTTTGCTTTCTATTCCTTGTTTTTTATTTTTCTCTTTTGGTCTCTTCTTGTTTTATTTTATCTTTTACCTTTATCTCCTTTCTTAGCCTGTGAATTATACTTAAACTTTTTCTTTTTTTTTTAACAATTTCTCTAGAGTTTGCAATATATGGTTTAAAAAAAAGATTTTATTTATTTTATTTTAGAGATAGGGGAAGGGAGGAAGAAAGAGAGGGAGAGAACCATCAGTTGGCTGCCTCTCAAAAAACCCCAGCTGGAGTCCTGGCCTATAACCCAGGCATGTGTTCTGACTGGGAATTGAACTGGTGACCTTTTGGTTCACAGGCTGGTGCTCATCCACTGAGTCACACCAGCCAGGGATGCAGTACACAGTTTTAAGTGATCTAAGTCCATTTTCATATAATACTGTATTGCTTCCCATGTAGTTCAGATACTTCATAAAAGAATATTCTTAATTCATCCCTCCCATTCCTTATGGTATCCCTGTCATCATTTCTCTTGTCCATATGCTAAAAATCAGTCTATATTATTATTAAACAATAAACACTGTTTTCCTCTTTGTTACTCTACCTTTATTTATAGAGAAATCAGTTTCTTAAATATCATTTCCTTCTCCCTGAAGAACCTCTTTCAATGCTTGTTCCAGGGCAGGTCTGCTGGTTATGGTTCAGTTTTTGTCTCTTTGAGAAAGTGTTTACTTCTCCCTCACATATGAAGGATACTCTTACAAATAGAATTCTAGATTTCTTTCCCAACACTTAAATATTCTACTTCATTCTTTTCTTACATGGTTTCTGAGAAGAAATTCTCTGTAGTTCTTTGTTTCTCTATGGTAAGGTATTTCCCTTGCCCCTCACCCCCCAAACTTCCTTCAGATTCTCTCTGTTTTGTTTTATGCACTTTGAATATATGATATGCCTAACTCTAGATTTTTTGGTATTTATCCTGTTTGGTACTTTCTGAGATCCTGGATCCGTGGTTTGACTTCTTTAATTTTGGCAATTTCTTGGCCATTGTTACTTCAACTATTTTTAAAGCTTCATTCCTCCTCCTTTTTTTTTGGTATTCTAGTTTCGTATATGATACACCATTCAAAATTGTCCCATAGTTCTTTGGTATTGTGTTTTATTCATTCTTTTCTTTATATTTGCATTTTAGTTTTGGAAGTTTCCATTACCTTATCTTCAGGTTCACTGATCTTTTCCTAGGCTACGTTCAATCTGCTGATGAATTCATCAGTAGCATTCTTTGTTTCTGTTACAGTGTTTTTGATATTTAGCATTTTCTTTTTTTTTTTATTCTTTAGAGTTTCCAGCTCTTTGCTTATGTTACTCACCTATTATTGCATGCTGTCTATCTTTAAAAAAAATTTTTTTTTCTTTATTAGAGAGAGGGAAGGAGAGGAAGAAAGGGAGGAAGAGAAACATCGATTGGTTCCATAAACACCTTGACTGGGGACAAACCTGCAGCCTAGGCATGTGCCCTGATTGGTAATCGAACTGGCAACCTTTTGGTGTCTAGGGCAATGCCCAGCCAACTGAGCCACATCGGCCAGTGCTTGCCTACGTTCTTTATTAGAACCTTCAACATATTAATCATAGTTATTTTAAATCCTTGGTGTGATAATTACAAAATCTGTACTATATCTCAGTTTGATTCTGATGTTTGCTTTTTCTTTTTAAAGTGCCTTTTAGTGTTCTTTCTGATTTTTTTATTGAAAGCTAGACATGATGTATTGAGTAACGAGAACTCAGAACTCAGGCAAATAGGTCTTTATTGTGAGGTTTATGTTAACTTAGCCAAAAGTTGGTCTGTGTTTAATGTTAGCTGAAGCTGTAGGTGCCAGAGACATCAAATTCTTCTATGTCCTTGAGTTTTTCTCTCCTTTTTTTCTGAGTATCTCAAAGAATTCCTCCTTAGTTGAAGTTCGTGTCTTGCAGTTTTTCCAGCTGTAATCCCCTACTATTACACTGGAGCCCTGTTGGTGTTGTGGTAAAGTATGAGAAAGGGGACGCATCCTGTACTCTGATGAATGGGGAGATAGTCTTTACTCTTACAATTAAGTCATGGCCTTTTAGTGGCCTGTGACCCTGGACTGTGATCTTCATAGGTGTTTCTTGGCTCTTTTCACTTAGGTGAGACAGGATGGCTAGAGGTGGCTGGAATTAGGAAGTGCCCTTCCTCCATGTCGTCATACAAGGCTCTGATTAAGCTTTTCCTCTTGGAGAGTATGCCTTTTTCATGGATAATGCTCTGGCAGATTTTACAAGGGTTGCTTTCTCACTTCCCATGCCAGAGCCATGACAGGATCTTTCTTAACTCTACCACGAGGATCTGGTGGGATTCCTGGGGGTAAACCCCCTTACCTCTTAACATTTTGTCCTCCAGGAATTTCTCACTTTCAAACTAGAGCACACTCAGCCTTGAGCAGTTCATCAAATTTGTCATTTAAATGTTTCTACCATTTACTGGCTCTAATGATTTCTGCTCTAGGCAAGCAGATTTGGGTTATAGCTCTCTGAATTTACCTGTCTCTTGAGATTTTAGGATGGGCATTTGCTTGGTAAACTCAGCTCTGTTATATCCAAGAAAATTAATTTATTTTCAGTTTTTTTAGCTTTTTGTTGATTATAAGGACCAATGATGACAACTTCTAATCTCTTTACATGTTGGAATTGAGACAAAAGTCCTGAAATTTCTTTTTTCTTTACTTTTTTTTTTAATGTTTATTTTTCAGTTATATTTGATATACAATATTATATTAGTTTCAGGTGTACAACATAGTGGTTAGATAGTTATATACTTTATGAAGTGATTACCTCGGTAAATTCAGTACCCAATTTGGTCTGGAATGTCTTTTGTATTTTAGTGTCTTTGGTTTTCTTATCTTCTCTTTTCAAATTTCACCGTAGTAGTGATGGTCAAAACTAGTACAAAATTTTCATCTTAGGAGCAAAGATAAAGTCATAGTTTTTACATTAAATGGTGTTACAAATGGGGTTTATGAACAGATAGATGTTTGAGTTAGTGAATAGCTAGAGTAATGAAAAAGTGATAATCCTTTTATCTTTCTGGTGAGTCCTGGAAGATCCATAGGTATTGCTGACTGAGAAATATGAGAACACATTGTTCTATGTCAGGAATTGGCAAACTTTCCCTTAAAGAGCTAGATAGAAACTGTTTTAGGTTCTTCAGGCCATACTGTCTATGCTGCAGGTGCTCAGCTATGCAGTTGTAGTGCAAAAGCAGTTGTCGATAATACTTAAAATAATGAAAATGAGTAAATTTCAAGAGCAGTTTATTTAAAAATATGGGTATGAGCTTGATTTGACCTGTGGGCCATAGATCCCTGATGTAGATCAGTGTTATTTAATTTGTATTCCATAGCTCTGTCTAGTTCTGATTATCAAGATATGGTAGCCTTGTTTTATTTGCATGTGTTCTTCCATGTTCAGATATTGACCCATGTTGAGATTAAGATTTGCCTATATTAATTAAAAGGGTTCCAAAAGTCTTAAGGTTTAAGAATCATCACAGGTCAAGGCTCAATTTATGAGTATAAAAACTACCTTAAAATTGCTTTGAAAATGTGATTCTTTTTCATTCAGAATAATAATAAAAAAATTCCAGCAATTGTGTATGTTAGTTTTTAAATCTCTTTTTCATTACTTCACTTAATCACTTAGGCATGGCAGGTGTAAAGAAGGATGACAGAAGCATCGCCCCGGATCTGTAGATAGCAGGGCTCTGTGGCTCTGTGGGGACAGGGTTAGAAAAAGGGCACTGGCCTCTGCCCTCCTTCCTGTCTGGAAGAAAGCTGTCCCCCGGCTCTTGCCTTGATGCCAGACACTTCAGTGTCTTCCTATATGCCACTCGTGTCTTTCAAGCTGCAGCTCCATGCTGCAGTCCACGGGGAGTGAGTATGCCTACGTTCCTGTGTGGGTTCTTTAAGAGGAACTGCTTGGGACACCAAAATTTATTTCCAGTGACTTAATCCCTGTGGATTTTTGCAGCCAGGATTTATGGGGACTTATCTTCCTGGCACTGGAGCCCTGGGCTGGAGGGCCTAGAGTGGTGTTGGGATTGCTTGGTACTGAGATATCCCTCCCCAATTTTTATTCACCATATGTAGATGTGGGACCAGCCTGTTCTGTGTCTCCACCCCTTCTGCTATTCTGGATGGATGTGGTTTCTTTAATTTCATAGTTGTCAGACTTCTATTCAACTCAGTTTCTGACGGTTCTGAGTGATGGTGGTTCTATAGTTTATTTGTAATTTTGATGTGGTTGTGCTTGGAGGCAAACCATGTTTACCTATGCCAGCATCTTGGCTGGAAGGTCAAATAATTCTGTGTTGCGTATTATTTCAGTGCATTTGAGGAGACAGAAATAGATGTCTAAGTTACCCAAATGAATCAGACAAGTGATTTTTGCATAATTATTATAGAATATTTAAACTGGAAGCGATCTTGGAGACTAATGCACTGATCTAATTTTATCGGCACTGTGTCTCAGCCTTTTGGCTAACATCAGGTGTAGTATCTGTTCTTATCAATTTAATTTTAGAGGCAAACAACCCAAGATTCAGAGAAACAAAGTGGTTTGGGGGCAGTGTAGTCAATGAAAGAGCATGGGACAGAGAAAAAAGGAGACAAAGACTCTCAAAGATTCTGGAGTTGACTGCCTGCGTTTGAAGCCAGATGTTCAATTTTGGGCAAGTTAGTTAACCTCTCTGCACTTCAATTTCCTGTGTCATAAGGTTGTGAGGATTGGATAATTAGATAAATGATTACGTGTAGAAAAGAAAAAAAAGAGCATTGTACTGGAAGATTATTACAGTAGTATGCTAGAGCCTTCTGGGAGCTTTATAAGTCCAGGAGTGTTTGTGAACTGTTGTTACAGTTCATTTATGATTAAAAATTATATCTAACTTATAAATTATATTAAAACGAATATGTGCTCAAAATGCACACTTACTAATTATTTTGTTATATATTTTTGTTATCTATGCTGTGGTGATTATTTACTTTTATTGTACCCGTGTGGTGGAGATGCTGAATAGTGGTGCCCTAACCAGCTCCGTGTTAAGTGAAGTGACTTTGATAGCTTGGAAATGTCCACAAGGCAGTGTGTACACCACAGAATTTGGCAAATGCTACAAGCACCACTCTTCCCACCCCTACCTCTGCCATCCCCCGAACCAGCCGATTAATATTTACCAGAATATCTCTGTCCATGACTTCTGTGTACATGGACAAGTGTTGTGTATTTGTCTGTCTGTGTGCTTGGCTTTGCTTCAAGACTGTGAGCTCCTTGAAGTTTGGAATTTATATCCCTAGCACCCAGCACAGTCTAGGCATGTAGTTTGTGGAATGAATGAGTGAATTTTATATTCATTCTGTCTTTGATTTGAACTCTGGCTCAATTCCTTAACTAGCTGTGTGACCTTGGTTATTGTAACCTCCATTTATTAGTAAAACAAGGATAATAACACCAGCTTTGCGTGCTTGTGAGGATGAATGAAAAGATGTAGATATCTCTTTGGTACATTATAGGTGCAAAAAAGTAGTCAACATTTATGATTATAACCTAAGAAGAAGGAGACATAAATGCTATTAGGGTCCAGACATATATTGTATGCAGTGCTTTGTATTAAGTGTTTGACCACAGACTGGATGAGAATCAAGAATGTGGCACTGTTATTTTTGTGTGTGTACTTACTTCTCCTTCCCACACAAAATAATGGGATATATTAAAAGGAATATGATATTTAAGAGGCAGGAAGCAGTCCCTCTGTTATATTTGGCTTTGTTCGTGCTCTTATTACAGCATCATGTCCAGTTTTACATTGCTCATTTTAAAGAGGATGTCAAAAAACTGTATAGAGAGTGTCCTGGGAAGAACTAACAACTATGATTAAAGGGATAGAAAATAGGTCCTTTGAGGCAAGTTTAAGGAATTGAGTTTGTTTATTCTGGAAAGGAGACGGTAAAGGAGTTTCTTAACTGTCTTCAAGTACATGAAGGGTTATTATAAGGAGGATACTCGCACGTTGTTCTCCAAATGCACAGAGGACCAGAAGAGGAAATGAGCTTATTTCATTTAAAGAAAATTGTGTTAAAACACTGAAATGGACTATCAAGGGATGTCATGGAATGTCCATTTTTGAAAATATTTAAAAAGAGCAGCAGCAGATGGTTATTTATTGAAAGGTTTAAATGTTTGACCTCATGAAAGTAACGGACAGTATTGTAGACCATGCAGGGTTTTCTTCCTCTCTGATGTGATTTTCTTACATTTATTGTAACTTAACAAACATACCCCAGATATCTTATTGGGAAACCATTTATCATTTGATAAAATTATTATTTAGCTTGCATCGCTGGATTTGGGTTTATCTTGAATGAAAACATTTAGTATTACCTGTTTGCTAGTAACTAATTTGAAGCCAGTTTGTATATAAAATAGTCTGCATTTGTAATTTTACCCTATTCTAGTCATATCTGAAGCATTGCTTTAGAGTATTTAGTATTAATATTTTTTTCAAGTAGTGCATTACAAATATCCTGTAACTCCTTTGCGACAGGGAATCCTCTTGGTATATGATATTACGAATTATCAAAGCTTCGAGAATTTAGAAGACTGGTATACTGTGGTGAAGAAAGTGAGCGAGGAGTCAGAAACTCAACCACTGATTGCCTTGGTGGGCAATAAAAGTAAGTTATTAATGCTTATTTATATATAGTAAAGTTTACTTGCCTATTGTTTTTAGTTCTTAAAAAATTTTGATGTTTGGAAACAAAAATAGACACAGCTTTCCTGTAGTAAGCTAATTGCTTGCGGAGAAAATTCCTAAAGATATGTACAGTCTTTTCAAAAACAGTTTTGACGATTGCTCTATCATAACTGCTCTGCTTCTTTGGCCAATTCCTGTTAAGGTAAGTTCTGTTCTGACAGTGTGTGTTTTGGCTTCCTCAGGTCTAAGGAAGCAGCTTGGGCTATTAAGAACAGCAGCACAGCTGCAGATTTTATGATACTGCACTGCAGCTTCAGCTTTGCCCCAGAGATTTTGGGAGATACATTTCATTAAATGATCCCCTATTCTAGGGAAGGACTAGGTGTCTGTGTGGAATTTTGTGTACATTGTTTCTTGCTCTCATCTCACAAAGTTCCTTTTCTAAAATTTTGAGGTCCCGAAATATAGATAATTTTTTCTTTTTCTTTTTCTTTTTTTAGAAAGAGTGTTATAATGGGGGAAGGTAGTGCTTGGTAAAAGCGATGGAGAAGTAATTTTTGAGACCTGTCTTTTGGGCTATGATGTACAGTATATAAAATTGATAAGACTGAATGTAGTAAAGACTGTTACTTGGTTCATCATCCTGCAATGCAGTTACTTGGAAAACGAGTGCTTAATAAGGATTTCAAATATGTAAAATATTATGATATGACCTAAACTTTTACAACTATTTGAGGACAAAAAAAAGAGAAAATGTATTCAAATTACACCGTGGAGGATTTAGGTCAGGAACCGTTTCCTGACTACAAACGTTAAAGCAATACCTAAGTATACCGCGAAGAGAATTATCTTCTCTAGGCCATTGAAAAGTGCATTTTTTTTTGTCTGTAATTGTTTAGGAAATAGTACATCCTGAAGGACTGAACCAAGATTTCTTCATTGTGTGCTTTTGCACACTTAAATGCACATTTAGTAAATCCAAGCCTAACTTTAAAACCACCACAAAACAAGTGGGAATATCATTTCTCTGAAGAGTTAAAAAAGGCAAATTTTATATTGTTTTTAAAAAACAGTATTACATAGCACAAGATGGATGGCTTAAGTAAAAGATACAGGTTTGTTTTTTCTTAAAGCTTTAAATTTTGCTCATCTATTTGATAATTCTAATTGAACGAATCAGATACCCCTTCACAAATCATGAATCTGATGAGCTTAAGTTCTACTTTTAAGTGGAACTTTTCATTTTAGGAGATCATTTCTTGGTCGTTACGTCACTAAAGCAGTAGCTTATTTTATGGTTAAACTTTGTGCTTCATTTGAGGTTTCCCGTCACCTTTTGGGAAATCACAGAGTAGGGAAGGGATGGAGGTTGGGATCTGTCTTCATTTCTTTCAGGATCTAACCTAACTGCCATCTGGAGAAACGGTGTAGCGATGCGTAATTGCATCCATTATGTGTTTACACTGCCCTGTGAGGCACCCAGCACAGGTCACTGTCAGAGACAGGTGTCAGACGCGATGGGCTGTTAGACTGCTGTTATGCCCTTTCTGTGCTAAAAAAATTTATCTAAGTTCTATGGATTTATGCAAAAATTGCTGTAGTGTTACATTTGAGATTTAATAGCACTTTTGGCTTAGCTCTAACTTCTTTCTTGTATTTATAATGCTCTCTTTCAGAATGTGATCGTATAATAGAGTATGCAGTTACACAGAATGTTAAATATGTAAAATGAAGAGATTATAGATGAACATTTTCCTGAATGTTCTTTACTATATAATCTGCCGCTGGCTCAATTTCATATGATCATGTAATGAAAGAAATAACAATTTGTGTTTCTAATTGATGTTATATTAATATGGTGGGATATATTCATTTTCTTTTTGGGGATAAAATTATACTAAAAAGCAAAGACTTTACCTACTGGTTAAAGTCAAGGAGAAAGAAACATAATGGAAAGACATCTCAAACTAGATTATTATGTTAATTATATACAAGTCATCTGCCTAAATGTGCATTTTAAAATTCATCATTGTGTTTTATTCTTTGCTATTTTAATAAATAGCATGTGTTGAACAGAAAGATGTGTAGACTGTGAATATATTGGCAGCAGTAGCCAGCTTTTAGCCAAAGTTAAGTAGAATAGAAAATTTGCACACAAAGTGTGTATGTATGCATGCACATGTGTAAATTTGTTCAGTAGTAAGAGCTTCAAATTAATTATAAAACCATTTACTTTTTATTAAAATATAGTAAACTCAGAAAGTTGGGCTGGGGATTGAGGATAGTCTTAGGTAAGGGTGAATGATGGATTTATTTTTGTAAAAAATTGAGTTTTATTATGTTTAAATATAAAGAGTCACTAGGATAGGTTAATGAAGTAGCCAGCAGAGAAAGGGACTTGCTTTAATGACATAGACAGAATTGGTAATTAGTAAATTATTTCAGTATATGATGCTTAAAGCATATTATTGAATTTATTTTATTCAGTATTCTTGTTCTGAGAAGCTCTAAGAGATTAGTTAAGTGTTCTTTCTTTGTACTAATTAAGATTTTAAATGAAACATTGAGTGTGGTTAAGATCACAGGGTTTTTAATTTAGACAGGCTTTGCCTTTTACAAGCCCAATTTTTTCACTTTACAGCACTGTGACATCAGACAAGCTACTTTATATCTCTAAGCCTCCATTTCCTCATTTGGAAATAAGAATAATAGTTTCTGTTTGATAAAGTTGGTTTGCAAAAATTAAATGAGACATTACATGAAAAGCACTTAGCATGTGGTCTTATTCAATGTGAGTGCTCAATAATAGTTATTATTGTCTTAACCATAGTAGCCTTTTTAAAAAGTCTTCACCTGAAGATATGTTTATTGATTTTACAGAGAGAGGGAGAAGGTGGGTGGGGGGAGGGGGGGGAGAGAGAGAGAGAGAGAGAGACAGACATCTATCAGTTGCCTCCTGTAAATGCTCTGACTAGGGATTGAATCTGCAGCTGTTTGGTGTGTGGGAGGACACTCCAACCAACTGAGCCACCTGGCCAGGGCAATCATAGTAGCCTTTCAAAAGCACTGACTAAAGCCTCAATTTGAATGATCACAAATTATAAGTCAGTTGAGCTAAAACAGAAGTTTTACAAAAGTGGCCTTGTTTTTGTTCTAGATTAATAGTTCTCAGACCATGTGTTGGGTAGGGCTATTCGCTCAGCAAATGTTCTTGTGTGCCAGTTGTGTATATTCACAGCTAGCCATTGTGAATTTGCACAAAGGTTGAGCCAGAGAGAGTGTTTAAGGAGTGATTGGACTTGCTAACCTAGGTCTTAATTTTGATCTTTTTCTCTACCATATTCATGTTTTCTAAAAATTTGAGTACCCTTTTTTGCTATTTGGTTATTGAGATTAATAAATATAGTATATCCACATCTTCATAGAACACCTTACTTTTCCCTATTGAGTAAAACTATATTTCTGGTAGGTAAATTTCAAAGTGAGAAAGAGGGTAAGTCATTTACTTATTTTGTTCATTTTATGGGAAGTTCTGTTGAAGTTCGAGGATATCTACAGCCCCATGTAGAATGAGATGTCTGACAGGCTCCAGATCCAGCCACATAAGCACCAAGAAACAATTACAGTGTACTGCCATCTAGGGTAACTTCTGCAATTCAGGGAGCCAAAGCCACCGGGCCGAACATTCAGTTTCCTGGCCTTAAAGATTTTGCTCTCCCAGCATTGGGACACTCACTTGATCAGAGCCTGTGCTGACTGGCCTAAGGATTTTCAGTTCGTGTCCACTTAGGGGCTTAATACAGGTGGACGTGGGCCGCGGCCTAACATAGCACCATCACCTTTCATGTGAACTGCTGCAGTAGCCTCATCGCTGTTCTTCTTGCTCCTAGCTTTGCTCTTCAATGATTCAGTTCCCAGGTGGGAAATCATAATATATGACTGTTCTGCTTAAACCCTCTAATGCTTTCTCATCACACTTAGAATGAAATCCAAACTCCTTATTCAAGTTTATCAAGCACTAGGTGATCTCAGACCTCATCTTGTACTATATGCTCCCTTGCCCACGATATGCATAAGGCACATTGGTCTTTCTTTCAATTCCTAAAACACTCCAAGTTAATATATACCTTAGGGTTTGCTCTGCTTGAAAGACTTTTCCTCCTGGTCTTTGCTTGGCTGGCTCCCTTTGGTCATTTGGATCTCATCTCACATGTCCTCTCCTTAGAGTTGCCTTCCTCAACCACTCAATCTAAAGGAGCCATCTAGTCCCTTTCTGTCAGGACCTTCTGTTTCTGTTAGCTGCATATTCTCATTGCCACCTGATACTGTTTCTTGTTTGTTTCATGTCTGTCTTTCCCCACTAAAATCTAAGCTCCATGAAAGCTAAGGACCTCATCACTTAGAACAGTGCCTGAATGAATGAATACTGAATGAATGAATAAAAGCCTTTTCATGAAGACTGTTGAAATTAGAAGTGTTTATGGCCTGGGATGTGTTATTCAGGGAAAATGGTTTTCTTAATGAGGAAAAAAACATATGTAGATACAGGAAATCTGTTAGATGGCCTTCAGGGCCAAGTGGCCTATTGAATTCCATCATGGTGACTAACATTAGAGAGAGTTTCTTAGGAAATACATCAGAGTTGTACTGGACTGGATCATGTTTGAGATAAAATGTCATATATTTTATGCCACAAATTTAGAATAAGTGAATATAAGAGAATTAAGAATTTTTCTTTTTTCCCCCTAATATGTGACTTTTACATAATGGTAGAACCCTACATTTTTGAGTTTTCAAAATAATTTTTTAACTTGTGTTTAATTTAAAAAATCATAATCTATACTGAAGTGCAATTTTATGTTTTCCCCAGTGTTTCAGGAAAAGTTCAAATTGAAATGAAATGAACATTAAGGAGTATTAAGTTTTTAAAGAGTAATTTTAAATTTAATCCATGTTTTATAATCACATGCCTTTTTAATGCATTTTGTTATTTTCTGTCTTTAAGCTGTTATGTTTTCTTACTATCTGATCCATCAGCTAGTTTCTCCCCTGACGAGCTAACATTCTCCGTTGGATAGATTGTAAACAGAAATTAACAGGGGTTGCATAGGAGCTGCCCTCTTCCTGATTTATAGGTTCTTAGCTGGTGGAGGGGTGGTGGTTGTCCGTAACTTGTATTGGAGGCAGGAATTATCACGCTGTGGGACAGAGTGGATGGATGAGTGATTTCTACTCTTAAAGATATTAACCAGATCCTTTCCCAAATAAAGACTAATAACTCAGATTTTTAAACAATCTTCATGACAGATGAGGGCATCGAGAAGAGTGCATCAACACTAATTAACAATGTTGAGTGTATATTCTTCTTAACAGTGATTGATTGTTCTTGGAGTACTGTCTCTGCCCAGGAAGTGATGTTTTACACTGCCAGGTTCAAAGGTTACATTTTAATGTACCTTGTAAGTTGTATTCTCTGAACTCAGTGGAAATGTATTAGTAAAACAAGTAAATTTCCAGTTGGAAACTTTACTGATGCTCTCGGTACAATTATCACAAAGCTTCTAAAAGACTATTCTTTATTCTTCATAATAGAGGAATGTATGAGGTGGTTATGTCCATTTTGGAAAACTTTGTGGGACTTTACATGAAAGAACTTGACTATACTGTGACTCTTTTGAGTCTTCAAAAATTCTTATTTTATGTGGAGAGTAGAAATGTGAAGCTATAAAGTAGGTAACATTTACTTGGATTTCTATTTTGAAAGATTCATATTAACCTCTATAAAATATATCACCTATTACATTATAACACTGAATGAGTGAGTCATTATCAGCTTGCTTAAGAGAGTTTATAATTTATAAGGCATAAACAAAAACTCTTGAGGATTTGAAAGGTTCATTTTGTTTATACATTCTAAATTAAACCATTCTGCCCCCTTGTCTGTTTGTTATAATACTTTGGTTCTTTCTGCCTAGGGATAGTATTCTAAAGTGTCGTTTTCAAGTGTCTTTTTCAGGTGGACCTTTTTGGTTTCTATCGCTTCATTTTTTTTTAACTTTTTCCTGTCTTTACATGTAAATTTGGCAAATAGAGCTATGACTATTTACTTCCTGCGATAGCATCTTATCCTCATACTAATAGCATCAGTATTCTGTGTACTGAATGAGAGAACATTTTAATACATACACTCAAAGCTGTTCTCTTGCATGATATTTCATACTCCTACTGTACTGTGAGAGCACTTTGATAGTATTCCAAGTTTAATTGGTTTTCTCAAATGCATAAGCTTGCATTCAAACTGGTATTGTGACTGATAATTATTGTGGAAGAAAATGTGAAATGAATGCTTTTTCTTAATACTAATTAAAAATGATTTTCACCTGATTGTTCTTGCAGTGATATTATTATACAATTGCATAGTTACTTTTTTCAGATAGTCTACTTCAAATCATTTTGACAATATTACAATTTACTTAGCCTGAGAAGTATTAAGGTTTTTGTGGTTTTGTTTTCTTTTGGGGAATTGTGTAAATGGTTAGGTCATAGTAATTTGTTTATATAGTTTCTGTTCATTTTCTTGTCATGGTAGAGAAAGTTTATTAAATGTTAAAATGAGCATAATCCACCTTTTGTTTCTTTTATGATGAATCTCTGATTTTAAATTTTAGAGGAAATTACTTTTTAAATGTGAAATTAATATTAAATAAAATATTAGAAGAAAGCTATAAAAATTTATTTTTGAAAAGGAGATTTAAAATTTTTTTTATTATAACCTAAGCCATTTTAAAAATTATATTTATAATGATTGTGGAACAAATCCAATATAGATTAAAGGAATGCTAGAGTAGAGACCATAAAACTTCAGTTTTTTTCTGGTACTGTTATTTTATCTAACTACATGACCTTGGGTAATTTACTTAATCAGGATCATCCTTAGGTATAAATTGAAGGATGGTACCAGGTAATCATAAGCACCTCTATTCCTGAAATATCATGACTCAAACTATGTTTAGTCAGCCTGCTTAATTGAACATGTTTATTGTCACACAGTTTAAGGAGAGTTTAATTTCAACTTTATGTTCATTTAAACTCTGTTTTATCTTTGCAGAGATAATTTCTTAGGCTTATTTTATTATTTGTTAGATTATTAAAAACTTTTTTTATATACATAGATAGGCGCATATATATAACAGCAACAGCAATGATAATAAATCTAGCTAAGATTTATTGGATTTATACTGTTTTCCAGGTATAACCTAGAAATGTGGCCAACTTTGGAATGTTTTGGGAGCCTCTAAAAATAGCATTTTTAACTTAAAATTGTTCTTGTGCTTAGAATTTAATTTTTATCTTCTGTGACATTATTTTCTAAAATTTTATTTCATGTTTAGTTTTTGCAGTATAAATAAATGGATTCAACAGGTATTTTCTTTGTTTGCTGTCTCTTGTCTTTATTAATTCACTCATTTAACCAATAACCCTTGAGCACATACATGTATAGGTGTTAGGAATACACAAATGAACAGACAGGCAAAAGCCTCTGTTCTCATCTTGCTGTGCTTCCTGTAGAGGAAGATAAATGCTAAATAAATAAGAATATATACTATGTTAAATGGTGGTAAGGGTTGTGTAATAGATAAAGCAGGGAAAGGAGAAAAAAGGAAGTCTTGGAGGAGAGTGTTAAGATTTTAAATAAGGTAATCAGGGAAAGTCTGAGAAGATGACATTTGAACAAAGACATAAAGGAGGAAAAAGAGTGCCACATAGTTATCTGGCAGAAGAGTTTTATGCAAGTAGAGAGGAAAAGAAGCTACAGAGGCCTTAAGGTAGTATTTTGGGTTTTTTCCCCCACCAGGAACTATGAGGAGGCACATGTGTGGCTGTGTGTATAGCTATGTGTAAGGAAGAGTGAGTGAAAGAATAGTGGAGATGAAATTAGATACTGTATAAAGAGGGATGGTCTAGGAAGAGGAGGGATCAGAGACAACTTTGTAGGCCATTGTAAGGGCCTCGACTTTTACTCTGTGTGAGATGGAAAGTCGCTGAGGCCTTTGATCAGAGGGAAATGGTCTAACTTGAAAGGGTCACCACAGTTCTTGTTTTGAGAATATACTGTAGTGGGTATATATCCAGGAGAGAACCAATGGTGGTGTGGAGCAGGGTGATAGCAGTCCAAGTAGTGAGAAGGGTTTGGCTTTGCATTTATTTTAAAGGTAGGAGTGATGGATTTTCTTTTTTTTTTTTTTTTTTTAAGATTTTTTATTTATTTACTTTTGGAGAGGGGGGAAGAGAAAAAAGGGAGAGATACATCAGTGTGTGAGAGATACACGATTGGTTGCCTCTTGCACACCCCCAACTAGGCACCTGGCCTGCAACCCAAGCAAGTGCCCTGACTGGGAATCAAACTGGCAGCCTTTCTGTTCGCAGTCAATCCACCGAGCCACTCCATTTTCTTATTGAGTGGTTGTGGAGTAGAGGAGAGACGATAAAACCAAGATTTTTTTTGCCTAAATGTCTTGAATGTTGAAGTTCAATTTACTGAGATGAGGAAGAATATGGGAGAACAAATTTTGGGTGAGGATTAAAAGTTTGATCTTTGGAGATATTAAATTTGAGGAAATTAAGCTTCTACGTGGAGATGTTTAGTAGGCAATTGGATATTTGAGCCTGGAGTTCAGGGGCAAGATGAGGTCTAGAAATTAAAATCCAGGAGTCAACAGCATGCTGAGAATATTTAAATCCTTGAGAATGGATGAACTTTAAAATAGCAGTGAGTATAAAAAGAGAAGAGGTCCAATGATTAATTCTTGGGTTGTAACCATGCTTTAAAGTTTGGGGAAGTGAACAGAGATCGACAATAGAATTGAAACGTGGTCGATGGAGGTAGGAGGAAAATCATGGATGTGACGTGTCTGGAAGCCAGAGATGTTTTAAGGAGAAGGGTGTGATCAACAGATGAAGACCGAGAATGGCTGTTGGAGAATTGGTGGTGATCTTGTTGAGCAGGTTCTTGGAGTGGTGGGGTAAAAGGTGATTAGCATGAGTTTAAGAGCGGGGGGGAAGGAAATGGATTGTAGACAGTGAGTAGAGGCAACATGTGTATGTAACGCCACTGTACAAGGAGTCTACAGACGGGGTAGCAGGTGGGGGGAATGTGGCCTGGAGCTCTGGTGCTTTGAAAGGATGGGAGGTTGGACAGCGTGTTTTATGTTCATGAGAAGAGAGACCTGGGAGTGGGGGGTGTGTGTGCAAACACCTGATAATATAAAATATTCTATTTTAGAATAATTTTGAATGAGCCATCTCCATTTTTTATTCTTCAGTTTATTGCATTGACCCTGATTAAGTAAAAAGGTAGAATATGAGGGGTCTGTAAGAACTTTCTCAATTCTTAAACTCTTTGTAGAAGGTTAAGGAAAGTGAACAAATAGGTAAGGACTAGGACATAATACTAGATAGTTTCTTCCTTGATTTTAACGATTATTAGCTGTTTTTCTGTTTTTTAAACTGTGTGATTCTTCGGAAAAAGCTACCTTTTTAGCCCAATTTTTTTCTTTGGAGGTATGCAGGTGTTCTGTAATTAAAGCTCCCTGAAGGCAGAGACTGTTTTGTCCACAGCTGTCTCTACTATTGAGTGCAGAGAACGTGCTCAATAAATACTGCTTGTTATCTCTGATGACGCAGTTATTAATTAATTCTCTACCTCAGTGAAAGATGGAACTGCATATCTTTTGATGTGGTAAAGTGTAAACAGGAACAGAGGTCCCCCCACCCCCTGCCAGCTTTTGTCCAATTCTGAGCCCAGGTTTTTATCTGGAAGAAGAGTTTAATAATAGACTCATTTGGTGCCTATGAGTTACTACCACATAAGATCATGTACCAAACCTTTTACATTACACACAGTTCTTTTGAAAATTAAACTTTTAGTCCTAATTGATCTCTGAATTTTCAGTCAAAATTTTAATTTTAATGAGAAATTATATTTTTCCTTATGGCTATTTATTTTATGCTGTGTTCCAGTGCTTTAGTATCTTCATTATGGAGAAGCAGTGTGAGCACAGACTTTCTAACCACGTAGGCTCACTTATTGTGTGACCATGATAAGATATTTATCCTCTTTATAACTCAGTTTTCCCATCTGTAAAGTGGCAGTAATAATAGCACTTATAGAGAGGCTGTTGTAAGAATTAAATGTAAATAAAGCTCTTAGAACCACCTCTCTTATATATAATAATAGCTGCTATAGGTGTTAGTTGTTAGTGTTTGTCTCACTCTCTTCAAATCCTATGTTCTAATTATAGGTAATCAGAGGAGGTATTGCTAAGTCAGTCTATCCATTTATCTATTTATGTATTTTTAAGGATTTAAAAATAAACATTAAAAATTTAAAAAAATGTTTTTGAAATACATAACTGTTGATTAAAATTTTGGTTATAGTTAATGTTTGAAAGCCAGCCTTCACTTCACTTAGAGTTTAGAAGTATATTTTTCTGAAAAATTATTTAAATCAATTGATGGAGTTGATATCGTTTTGATATTCAATCTGAATGGTGAAAGCTGGTGTACAGTTGCCATGAATTTTTATCTCAAGTTTATTTTGCTCTGTAGACATGTGTCTAATAAAAAAAAAGATGCTGCATAAACCATCGTTTGAGTTTGAATGTGCTTCTGTTTTTGGTTGAGGTATAAATGTTATTTCTGGCTGTGTCCTTCATACTTAGCTCTTCTTACAACAAATGGAAAGGCTTTAATTGTACCTAAGGGAATAGTTAATCCACAGTGGACATACATATGGTGGACAAAAGCTGAGTCTAGTAAATGAAATAAAATTATAAATGATAAACATATGGATGCTTACAAAGTCTGGCAGCTATGAAAGATAGAGTATTGTTTGAGATTAGACAATTTGTGTGTGGCATAATAATAATTCTTTTCTTGGCATGTTTGTGTTGTATATGTTATAGAAATTTGATTAAAAGACATTCTCTCAGCTTATGTATTGTCTTTTTTGTTTTATTGTTCATAAAGCTTCGTGATGTGACTTTGTTGTCAGCGATAGAGGCTGATGATCTCACATTTTTGGAAAGTTACAGCTCTTTTGATTGGGAGCAGTTAATTAGCATTAACCCAGAACAGCTCTTGGGCTTTATGGATATGTGGTTGCACTGCTCCAGCAAAAGGTTAAGTATTAATGGAAAATGGTCACAGCCCTTTTACTTAAAGAAAACATGTTACTTGTAAGTTTTCTTTTGATTTTACTTTTACAGTTACATTGAATGTCTTCATTCATTTAGCCATCCATAAAGCAAATATTGTTGCACATGCAGTGGATAATAAGTCTTTTTAGGACTACTTGTGTGGTATGTCACAGATCATTAACTGCAAGTAACCACCTGACTTGAGGGAAGCCTGGAAGCATCATTATAGTGAAGTAAGCTTTTATTTAGGTATCACTGCAGCACATTGATTTATTGAAATGTCACCAGTTGCTACTATGAAAATTTATTCTCATTATCATTCAGGGAATGAGAGAGATTAACTGGTGTATACTGTAGAAGAGATATATATTGCTAACAATGGCAAAAAATAAGAGTAAATGTTGTTATGGTCTGTATTTTACCTAACAATTACTTTTAAATAACTAGGTGGTTAATTAGGCTAAATTAGGTGATTTTTTATTATACTTTCAGATCTCTCTGTAATTCTATATATGTGTTAAAGGCATCTTCTGAGTTCTCTGTAATTTGAAATACCTTAAAATTAAGCAGCACAGAAAGGCAGTCGCAATTATTTAATTCTTAAAGTACTAAGTCCTTTCTTTTAGCACATGCCTACTTCCTAGGCACATATATTATGAATCCAGTCTTGAGGAAACTTGTCTTTTTGTGGAAGTAAGATTAACATAATAGACAAAAAGTAGAGAAGAAAGACAACATATAATTTAGGTCTATTTTATCAATGGGAAGGAAAAAATTGTCAGGTAAGGATTGCAAAGAATGTGGAACTGAAACTTAGTCTTTGCAAGTTAATAAGGTTTGGGTACATAAATGCAAGGACTGAATTTCAGGCGAAACAGAACATGTTAAGATAAAGTATATTTAGAGAGGTTGACAGAAATCTTGAATCTTTTAAGTACTTGATTCATGGAATTGTGATTCCTCCTGCCTTTTCTATTTTTTCCCCCAGACTCTTTTGAATATTCTGTATTACTTACATTTCCATGTGAAATTTAGGATCAGCTTGTCATTTCTGAAAACAAGTTAGCTGGGAACTTGATACGTATTGTGCTGAATCTGTAGATCAATTTGGGGAGTATTGCCATCTTAACAATATTACGTCTTTCAATCTGTGAACATGGGGAGTCTTTCCATTTAATTAGCTTTAATTTCTTTCACCAAAGTTTTGTAGCTTTTAGAGAATGAAATTTGCATTTCTTTTGTTAAATTTATTCCTAAGTATTTTATCCTTTTTGATGTTATTATATAATAAATGGAAATGTTTTAACTTCCTTTTTGTATTGTTCATTCCTAGTGTAAAGAAATACATATGATTTTTGTATGTTGATACTGCAACCTTGCTGTGCTAGTTTATTAGCTCTGATAGTTTTTTTTTTTTGATGGATTTTTAAAGATTTTTAACATATGAGATTGTGATATCTGCAAGTAAATTTTACTTCGTCCTTTCCTTTATGAATGCCTTTTAATTCATGTTCTTGCCAAGTTGCCTCAGCGAGCACTTCATTGAACAGAGGTGATGAGAGGATATATTTTTGTCATGCTTTTATCATGAGGAGTGTTGGGTTTTGTCAAATGCATTTTCTATATCTATTGAGTCAGTCATTTTTTTCCCTTTATTCCAGTTTGATTATGAATATTCTCGATCGACCTATCTTCATGTCAACAAGTTGATTGTGCTCTCTTTGTGTTCTTCCTGGTCTAGAAAGTAACTCCAGGTAGAAAGAGTGACAACAACACTCACCTTATTTGTTTGTCATCTCTCAGGGATTATCCTGTGTAATGTTCAGTGCCCACTTTATATACTTTGTGCAGTTTTCTAGTTGTGTATCGCAGAAGGAAAATCTTGTCCCAGTTATTTTGTAATGGCTGGAAGCAGTAATATTTTAAGGAGGTTTTTATGTCTTCCATTATTTTTTTGTTTTTATTAATGCTTTGGGTTAGCTGTTTTTATGAAGAGAGGTTCAAAAATGAGAAAAATAGTTAGAAAAACTCAACAGTGGATCAGTGTATTTCAGGATATCAGATCTATTGGGATCATGAGACTGAGCCATTTTCTTACACCATACGTATCTTGATATCATGCAAAGCAAGGGAGGGAAGGATGATTTTATGATGATTAAAACACAAATTGAAAAAATTTTTTGAGGCTCGTCTTGAAAATCTAAACCTCTAAAGTATGTGTAGTTACCCCCATAGGTGAAAAATAATCTTGAGACTAAAGATTACCTTGACTAAAGCTAATACTGAAATATTTTAAAGGTCAGCTAAGTATTTTGATTAATACTGTTGAATAACATGAGTATAATCTCATCAGTGCAAGCAAGGTAATATATTTATTTAGTATATATCTATTGAGGACCTGATTTATTGAGGAAGCCTGCTAAATACTGGGAATACAAAAACAATAAGTCATGGTCCCTACTCTTAAAGACCAGATAATTTTCAAGATACAGCCATAAAATTACAAGGAAGACTGGATTTCAAAGAGTAAAAATGGACAGTGATCAGTTTATGAACAAGCAGGGGAAGATGGGATATGAAATAGGAATCAACATAAAGGATAAAATACCATGTGAAGATTATTGTGTAAAAGTCAAAGTCATAGAGGTGGATAAAGCTTTCTCTAGGGTCTTATGAAAGCATTTTATTTCTTTTTTCTGGTTCTCATTGTATCAAGGTCTCACTTCACATTCCCTTCCTCAGAGATTCATTTCTGAAGTTTGTCCTCATTTGTGCACAAATCCTTAGATTGGGGGAGGCTAAGCAGCAACCTAAGGCTAAGGAGATGAATTTTGCTCTGCCTTCTCTTCCCCAATAAGGCTTGTGGATTGAATCTTTATGTAAGTCTCACAGGAATTTTTTTCTAAAGATGGAAGTATCACAGTATTTTTTCTGATATAGCTCCTTGTGCAAGAGAAACGAAAGAAAAAATAAACAAATGGGACTACATCAAAGATAAAAATTTTTGTACAGCAAAGGGAACCATCAACAAACTGGATGAAAGAAGGTATTCGCCAATGATAACATCAAATAAGGAGTTAATATCTGAAATTTATAAAAATCTCAGACAGCTCAACACCAAAAAAAAATCTAGTTAAAAAATGAGCAGAGGACCTGAATAGACACTTCTCCAAAAAAGACACACAGATGGCCAATAGACATGAAAAGATGCTCAACTTCATTAATCATCACAGAAATGCAAATTAAAACCACAATGAGAAATCACCTCACACCTGTCAGAATGGCCATCATTAATCAACAAACACCAAGTTGGTGAGGATGTGGAGAAAAGGGGGTCTTCTTGTGCACTATTGGTGGGAATGCAGAGTAGTGCAGCCACTATGGAAAACAGTGTGGATGGAGGTTGCTCAAAAAATTAAAAATGGAACTGCCTTATAACCCAGCAGTTTTACTTCTGGGTCTTTATCTGAAGAAACCTGAGACACTAATTTGAAAGAATATGCGCACCCCTATGTTCATTGTGTTGTTTACAATAGCCAAGATTTGGAAGCAGCCCAAGTGTCCATTAATATAGAAGTAGATAAAAAAGCAGTGTACAGATATACAATGGAATATTACTTGGCCATAAAAAGAATGAAATCCTACCATTTGAGACAGCATGGGTAGACCTAGAGGGTATTATGCTAAATGAAATAAGTCAAAGACGAATACTATATGATTTCACTTATACATATATGTGGAATCTGAAGAACAAAATAAAGGAACAAAGGAAATTGAAACAGACTCATAGATACAGAGAACAGACTGATGATTGTCAGAGGGAGGGGTGTTGGGGGGCTGGGCGGAAAAGGTGGTAGGATTGAGTAGTAGTAATTGGTAGTTAAAAAGTAGTCACAGGGATGTAAAATAAAGCCCAGGGAATGTAGTCAATCGTACTGTAATAACTGCAGTGCCAGGCGGGTACCTGAACTATCGGGAGGAACACTTTGTAAAGTACATGACTGTCTGATCCCTATGCTTTACATCTGAAACCAGTACAAAATAACATTGAATGTAAACTGTAATTGAAAAAAATACGATGGAATGTCAGAGGTTCTTTTGGTTGAAACTAAACAATCAGGCACACTTTTGCCCTCTTCAATTTTAACATTATCTCCAGCTTAAATCTCTAGAGATGAATAGATTTGAAATCTATTTGAATAGATTTGAATAGCTGTAAGAATTGAGTTGAAGGTGTCAGTGTGACATTTTAAATCAAATTTTGCCTGTAACCTGAGCTTTAATTTCTTTTTCTGGGGCAGTTCACGGCTTCACTGCTATGCTGCAAGCAGGTGCTGCGCGCGAGTGGAGGAGGAGAGCAGTACCTCCGAGTGCTAAGCCTGTGAGGAGAGTCGCCTGTGTGTTGTTTGAGATTAATGCAACTCCAGTGTGCGACTCTTGTACTGGAAGATTTTTCTTACCACAGAATTCTGTACACATTTATTAAAAAAACAAAAAACCCCAACAAAACTGCCAAGACCTGAAAAAGTGAAAAATTTTGCCAGAGGTTAAGTTTCTATTCATCCTACAATACTAAGTTCATCAGAGTTTTGAAAAGAATGTATATGGATCAAATTTGGCTTAATTGTGTAGACACACACACATACACACACACATCCCACTTTAATGCAGGATCTTGACTGCATTTCATGATACTAGAGATTGAATTTACTAATGTTGGAGTTTCTGAAATAGGAACATCTGAATTTAAAATACTGTAAAATACTGTGAAGTATAGAAAATGGCATACTATACAAATGCCATTTTCTATACTATATTCTTACTATACTATACAATTTTTATTATATTTACTATTACTATATATACTTACTATATATACTGAAATACTCTATGTACTAAAGGATATATACTATTCTTACTATACTATACATACTGTTGATATAGTTTGGTTTGGCATTCAGTCCTTGTTTTTAGTAATATCCAAGGGAGCTTAATTCCAGAATCAATTGTCTGCTTGCCCACACTCTTTTTTTAAAAAATTAATACAGATATTTTTAGAACAGTTTAAAGTTCATAATAAAATTGAAGGGAAGGTACAGAGAAATCCCGTATACCTCTCCACACATGCATATTTCCTCCACCCTACCTTTATTGACACCTTCCCAAGAGTACAGTTGATGAAGCTACATTGATGTATCATAATCACTTAGAGACAGTAATTTACATTATGATTTACTCTTGGTTTTATATATCCTATAGGTTTGGGCAGATATATAAAGGTATGTGTCCATCATCATGATTTACAAAGTATTTTCATTGCTCTAAAAATGCTCTGTGCTCCCACTATACATCCTCCTCCACAACTCCTGGCAGCCAGTGATCTTTCTGCATCTCCATTGTTTTGCCTTTTCCAGAAGGCCACATATTTTGAATCATACAGTATGCAGTCTTTTTAGATTGTCTTTCACTTAGTATTGCATTTAAAGCTCCTCCATGGCCTTTCATGGCTTGACAGCCTATTTCTTTTTAGCTCAGTTTATCCCTTCACTTGATGAAGGACATCTTGATTGCTTTTAAGTTTTGGCAATTATAAATAAAGCTACTATAAACATTACTGTGTAGGTTTTTATGTGGACATAATTTTTCAGATCATTTAGGCAACTACTAAGGAGTACAGTTGCTGGATTGTATGGTAAGGGAATGTTTAGTTTTGTAAGAAACCATTAAACTATCTTCCAAAATGGCTGTACCATTTTGCATTTCCACCAGCCGTGAGCTGGAGTTCCCATTGCTCCGCATCCCTGCTAGCATTTGGTGTTGTCAGTGTTTCAGATTTTGACCATTCTAGCAAGTTATCATGGTATATTCTTTTAATTTCCATTTCCCTGATGATACATGATGTGGAACATCTTCTCATGTGCTATTTCCCATTGCCATATGTATATCTTCTTTGGGGAAGTGTCTGCTTAAGACTTTGGCCCATTTTTCAACTAGGTTGTTTTCTCATTGTTGAGTTTTAAGAGGTTTTTGTATATTTTGGATGACACTTTTATCAGATGTGTCTTTTGCAAATATCTTCTGTCAGTCTAAGTCTTGTCTTCTCATGCTCTTGATATTGTTTTTACCAGAGCAGAAGTTTTTAATTTTAGTGATGTCTAGCATATCCATATTTACACTTTTGGATTGTACCTTTGGTGTTGTATCTAAAAAGTATGACCATACGCAAGGTCATCTATGTTTCTCCTTTATTATCTTCTATGGAGTTTTATAATTTTACACTTTCCATTTAGATCTTTGATCCATTTTGAGTTAATTTTTGTGAGGAGTGTAAGGATGTCCTGTCATTCCAGCACCAATAATTACAAAGACTGTCTTTGCTCCAATGTACTGTCTTTGCTTCTTTAGTAATGATCAATTGACTATATTGATATGGGTTTATTTCTTGTATCCCTGTTCTGTTTCATAGTTCTGTTTATCTATTCTTTTGCAATACCACATAGTTCCGATTGCTAGAGCTTTCTAGTAAATCTTGAAGTTATGTAGTATCAGTCCTTTAACTTTGTTCATCTTCTACAGCATTGTTTTGGGGTATTCTTGGTCTTTTGCCTTTCCATATAAACTTTATAATGAGTTTGTCAATATCCACAAAATAACTTGTTGGGATTTTGATCGGGATTGCATTGAAGTTGAAGATCAAATCAGATAGAACTGACATCTTGATGATATTGAGTCTTCTATCCATGAACATGGGATATCTATTTCATCCACAGTATTTATTTAATTCTTTGTGTTACAGTTTTATTCTACACATATATTTCCTGTATAAAATACATATTTTATACATATTTTGGATTTATACTAAGTATTTAATTTTGGAGTACTAATGGAAATGATTATTGTTTTTAATTTCAAATTTTACTTGTTCATTGTTGGTATATAGGAAAGCAATAGACTTTTTTCTATTAACCTTCATCCTTCAATCTTGTGGATATTCTTGATAAAACTAATATAATTTGAGAGAATGACTTAAAAGTACTACATCTCAGTGTACCTCTAGAACATTTCACAGAATGTTACTTACCTGGCTTTAGTGTTGAATATGATATTCTGGGAACTAGTTCCAAGGAGGCTTCCCTATGTCAAGTACTACTGATAGATAAGAAGAAGATCAATAATTGACTAATGAGTTTAAGAACAACTTATCATTCGTAAAATCAATTTTGGTGAAGTGGTGACGACAAAAGACAGATTAGAATGAATTAGTACAGACGATTCTTCTGAGGAGTTTGTGGTAAGGAAAGCAAAATTGAAGGAAGAAGCATGGTCAAAAGCTTTTTGTTCTTTTGTTTTTTAAGATGAGAGGTTTGTATGCTGATAGAAATAAAATAGTAAAATTGATGATATAGGAGAGATGTTACAATTGCTGAAGTGATATTGATTAAGCTGTGAGAGGAGATAGGATTCAGTGTACAAATAAATGGCTTGGCGCCAGATAGAAGGGTGGGATGGATCATTTATTGATTCATAGTAATAAGAGTTCCAGAGAACTGTCTACACTATGTATGATCTGGCACATATAGAAGATCTGTAGATCTGGTGACATATAGAAGGTCTCTTGATAGTTTCCAGTTTCTCAGTGAAATAGGAAACACAGACTTTGTTGGGGGTTAAATTATTTCCCCCTAAAAGATTTTGAAATTTTAACCTCTAGTACCTCTGAGTGTGATCTTATTTGGAAATAGGGTCTTTGTACATGTAATCAAGTTGAGTTATGCTTGATTAGGTTTACCTGTAATCCAATGACTGGACAGACACATAGACACATATGGAAGAAAGCCGTGTGAACATGGTGGCAGAGATTGAAATGATGCAGTTATCCGCCAGCCAAGGAATGCCAAGTCTTCTGGTAACCACAAGAAGCTAGGAAAAGGCAAGAAAGAATTCTCCCAAGAGCCCTCAGTGGGAGCATGGCCTTGCCAGAATTTGAATCCTGACTTCTAGTCTCTAGAACTGAGAGGGAATAAAATTCTATTGTATTAAGCCACCAGTTTGTGGTTCTTCATTACAGTCCTGGAAATCTAACACTGGTCTTCAACTGAGAGAGAGAATGGGGGAAGATTTGATGTTTTGATTTCTCACGGATATTTTTAAACTTTCCTTTTTTGACCAGAGATTTCTTATAAGATCAGCCTTCCTTATCACTTTCATTGGCTGGTGAGTAGAATGTTTCTGTGTTTATTTTCAATGAAGGGAGCATCTCTTTAATACTAAAGTATGAGTTCTAGTTTTCTCACCTTTTGCATGTGATTTGTCCAGGTAGGGTTTGAAAAAGCTGGCCGAAGCCCTTCAAACTGATAGCCTCTCCTTGCCCTTCCCAGTAGTCAACTAAAGAATCAGCTTATAATTATTGCTCTGACTTTTTTAATGTTCTATTATTAAAAAAGCTTCAAACATACAGTAGAATTGAATGAATTTTATAGTAAACACCTGTAATACTCTATGTTGGGGGTCAGCCAACTTTTTCTGAAAGAGCCAGATATTGAATATTTTAGGCTTTGCAGGCTGTATAGTATCTGTTGTAACTATTCAGCTGTCCCATTGCAGTGCAAATCCAGCCATGGACAATACGTAAATGAAAAGAAAAATGTGGCTGTGTTCCAGTAAAACTTTATTTATAGACCTGAAATTTTATTTTCATATTTCGTATGTCATGAGTTATTTTCAGTCTTTTCAAAATGTAAAAACTTCTTAGCTCATGGACCGTAACAAAAACAGGTGGTAGACCAGATTTGGCCCGTAAGCTATAATTTGCTGACCCCCCCATCTGGAGTTAACAGTGAACATTCTGCTATGGTTGCTTTTTAACATGCCTGTCCATCTTTCCATCCCTCCATCAGTCTAGTGGTTCATCTATCTTGGTGCATTTTAAAATAAGCTATAGACAGTACACTTCATACCTAAATGCTTCATCATACATGTCATTAGAATTCATTCGTGTGTGTGGTAAAACTTACTAACAGTGACATGAAAAAACCTGAAGTGTACCAGTTTTTGATTTTGACAAATCACACACCTGTGTTACCTACGATCTCACCAGGATACGAATGGCACCATCACAGGTGAACCCCAGCCTTCCTGGCCGCTCTCCAAATCCTGCTGCCGCCACTGCCGTGACCACAGCGCTGAGTGAAAGCGGGAGAACCAGCAGCAGCTGTCACATCTGCAGCGCCCACTGCCCGGGTGGGGAGGGATCAGAGACGTGGCAATGGGGCGCTTGCGTTTTTTTTCTTTGTCTTTCATTTTTTTAATTGACTTCTCTTGAGAGTCAACAGGTCTGTGGCGTCACATTCATATTTTGGTTCTTTAAGATCTGTAGACTCTTGCTTGTTTCTGTTTAAATATGAAGATATAGTTGAATAGTATTAGTAGCTGATTTCAGTTTTTAAATTTAGGGTGAAGGTCATTATTGGATTTTTTTTTTTTTTTTTTAGCAGTTCTTACCTTGAATGTGTGGAAAAACTTCAGGACTTGCCAATATATTTCACACTGACCATAGAGTATGAATGGCATATTGACAATCAGGCTTCTAGTATGGGTATATAGACAGGCAGTAACTGAGATCCTTTGTCCATTGTGGACGTTAAGGAGGGTTACTTGGGACTGATATAGAGGATTTGACCACTCTATATCGCTGTCCTTCCTTTCTTTTTACCTTTGTAACAGTCTGAGGTTATGTAAAGGCACTGACCTGTTTCTAGGGTGGCATTGTTTAGGTCAACTTGGCTAACCTGGAAGTGGTTCTGGTTAGCATTGGTAACAGGACATTTTGACTAGAGTCTAAGGAGGAAGTAAAGTGGCAGGCATGCCGTTCGACTCTCTGAGGGTCAGTGTTGAGAGTCCCAGGCACTGTGACAGCTCTCACCTTGTGTCATTGATTTGCCAGCTCACCTTGCATGTGTGGAAAGCACAAGGACCAGCAGTCCCTTCAGCCCCTGCCAGATCGCCCTCTTCACCTCTGCATACTTGCCATGTGCACACCGCTTTTTAGTGAGGGGTGCAGGTCTCTCCCATCAGTCCCCCTTGGCATTAGGGTTGGAGTCGGTGAGAGACAGATGTGAGTTCCAGTTTGTCACTGCCAGTTCCTGTTGTCCTAACAGATTAAAGTTTGTTCTTGTGTGTTTCCATTTTCTTTATCAGTTGCAGCTCATCTTCACAGGTTCTAGTGTATCCTTGCCCTTCTGTCTAGTTGCCTTTTTGACAGCTGGTCTGGCAGACCTAGAGTGACTGCAGGCTACAAACTAGATGCAGAGGCAAGAGCCTGCACCTGCCATTCCTATAGCTCTCACAGTTAATGTAAGGTCTGACCCCGGTAATCAATCCTTCTGCCTTATCACCCACCCTGGTTCTTCTGCCTGATCGAACTGTAACTGATCCAGTCTACCTATTCCAGAGTTCATACTGGAACCCTTTAATATTAGATCTGTGTTTAGAGAGCTGCTCCTGTCAGCTCATTTTAAATTTGCTGTTTGTCTTCTATTCTTGGCACTTTTTCCTTATTTTTTTTTAGTGCTGTTATGTATTCTCTTTTTTAATATTGCATCTGGCATATCAGTGATATTTTGAACCTTAAATAATGGCTTGGATTAAAAAAATATTTATTGTGCTTAGATGTTAGTTTTAAAAATGTTAAAACAGACATAACAATCTTTTAAGAACAGTTGAAGTCTTTTTACCACAAGACCTGTGTAACAAAACAGTGAGTTGGAGAGTGTACAGAACACCCAAAGAAGCTTAATGTTTGGATGGCCTAGAGTGAGACAGAAGGTGAAGGGACTACGCAAAGCAAAGCAAAGCAACAAACAAACGAACAAACAAACCAACAAATCTCGTAGATACAGACAACAGTACTGTGGTTGCCAGAGGGAAAGGGCGTCGGGGGAGGAAGAAAAGGGTCCAAGGGGAATAAACTGTGATAGAAGACAACTTGGGTTTGGGTGGTGAACACACAACACAGTATACAGATGATGCACAAAAATTGTTCAAGAATTGTACACCTGAAATCTATGTAATTTTATTAACTAAAGTGACTCCAATAAATTCAATAAAAATTAAAAAGAATTCAACTGCAGAGTGATTGATGACAGTGAGGAGAAAAATAGGCTCAGAAGGAATGTAAATAAATGTACATCAGTGATTTTGTATACACTTTACATATAAAATATCTCTGAAGAGTAAAAAAAACCCAAAAACCCACAGAAGTATTATTTTAAATCAGTACTATGGCAAAGGCATAGTGAGAGGTGTTTGACAACTCACAGGCAGACATATTTTCACGTTGTGCTACAGATGTATAATGTAATGGGGTGTGATCAATGACAGAGTAAGGTCTAAAACTTTTCTTTTTGATAGCTTTAAAGTTTGTATGCCTGTTTTAGGGACATGACTCTTCATTGCTATTAGGTTTGTGTATCTTTTGTTTTCAGTGTGATTATTTAATATCAGAGGTTGTATATTTTGATTTTTTAGGTTGATTTTTTGTAGCAATAGAATTGTTTGTAGCCATTCAGATTAATTGGCTCCAAATGAGATTTTATTTTATTTTATCAAGCCATCATATAATGGCTTGGTAATGACCAGCTCCTTTAGCTTTACCTTGTCTGGGAAGCACTTTATCTGCCCTTCAACTCTAAAAGATAGAAAGATTTTCTGGATAGAGCAATCTAGGCTGTAGGTCCTTGCTTTTCATCACTTTGAATACTTCTTACCAGTTCCTTCTAGCCTGCAAAGTTCCTTTGAGAAATCAGCTGACAGTCTTATGGGAACTCCTCTGTAGGTAACTCTTTTGCTTTTCTTTTGCTGAGTGTAAGATTCTCTCTTTATATTTAACCTTTGGCATTTTATTTTATTTTTTAAAAGATTTTATTTATTTATTTTTTTATAGAGAGGGGAAGCAAGAGAAAGGGAGGGAGAGAAACATCAACGTGTGGTTTGTTGCCTCTCATGCACCCCCACTGGGGACCTGGCTTGCAACCCAGGCCTGTGCCCTGACTGGGAATTGAACCTGCAGCCCTTCTGCTTGCATGCTGGCAGCACTCAATCCACTGAGCCACACCAGCCAGGGCTGAAATGCATTTTGATGGCCATAAAAACATAACTACATATTAGCATTTGACTTTGTTATTATTGTAAACATTGGCTGCACACATGCACCTTTCTCTTACGTTTTAAAGTATTCATCCATTCGTTTGTGCATTCATGCCTTTGTTGTACCAAGCACAGTGGTAGGAGGGACAGTATGATAGTGTTTGTTCCAGAGTGATGTAAAGAGGCACTTTATAGCAGAAGTAAAACTTAAAACAGAATCTCGAGGGGTATGTAGGAATGTGCATACAGGGAAGGGCAAGAAAGAGCAGTCCAGGAATAAGTAAAAGAATGAATAAATCTACAGAACCTAAGAAATGGTCTAAAATACAAGGGAAATTTATAACGTGGTCAGAGCTGGAGTATCGGGTACAAGGTAGGAAGTGTTGAGAATCAGAGACAATGCTTGAAGGAATCCACATTTTCTCCTAAGCTCTATATAGAAAGCTACTAAAGATTTTTAAGTAGAAGAGTCATTTGAGTGGCAGTGTAGAGCAAGAGTCAGCAGACTATGGGTCTTGGCTTCTTTTTGTATGTCCTGCTATCTAAGAATGGTTTTTACATTTTTAAATGGTTGGAAGAAAATGAAAAGATAATTCATGATACCTGAAAATTACTTGAAAATAAAATTTTAGTGTCTATAAACAGTTGGAACCAAAGCCATACTCATCTGTTTACATCTTATCTGTGGCTGCTCTTTCACTGCAATGGTATAGTTGAGTAGTTGTTATGAGGAACACATGACCTGAAAAGCCAACACCTCCTCTGAATACACCAATTAAAATATAGAGATAATCAGAATGGATAGAAAAATAAGACCTAAATATATGTTGTTGGTACACATTAAATATGAATCTACAGAGAGTTTAAATGTAAAGGTATGAAAAATATAGATTATGCAATACTACTCAAAAGAAAGTTGTAGTAACTATATTAATACCAGAAACAAGGAATTTAGCAGGAAGAAGGACATTACATAATGATCAAAAGGTCAATTCACAAAATAGGTGTTTCAATTCTAAGTATGTATAAACCCACCAACAGAACTTCAAAATACTTAAAAACTTACAGAAAGAATAGAGAAATAGACAAATTCACCATTGCAGCTGAGTCTTCAACATTTCTTTTAATACTGTTAGGACATGTACACAGATAATCAGTAAGGATACGCAGGACATGAAGAACATCAACTAGCTGGACTTAAGTGGCATTTATTGAACAATCCATGTGACAACAGCATAATACAGGTTGCTTTTAAGTGCACATGGAACACGATAGACCATATTCTGGCCTATAAAAAAAGTCTTAACAAATTTAAGAAAATTAAATATGTTCGCTGACAATAATGAAATTAAACCAGAGATTAATAACAAAGATAATATTCCCAAATATTTGGAAATTAAGCAACATAATTTTAAATAACCTATGCATCAAAGAAGAGGTCATAAAATATTAAGTATTTTGAATTGAACAAAAATGAAAACATTGCATATTAGAATTTATGAAAGTCAGCTAAAACATGTTTAGAGAGAAATGTTTACCATTATTAAATGCTTATATTTGGAAAGAAACAAATTCTCAAAGTAGTGACCTAAGCTTCTACCTTAAGAAAACAGAAAATGAAGAGCAAGTTAAACCTAAAAGAGGCAGAAGAAGGAAAAAGAGAAGAAGTAGAAATTAAAAACAGTAGAGAAATCAGTGAAACCAAAACCTGGTCTTTTGAAAAGATCAATAGAACTGGTAAACTTTTGGCTAAACTGACACCAAAAAAAGAGAAGACACAGATTATAATGGTCAGGAATAAAAGAGGGGAATTTATTACAAATCCTGCAGGTTATTAAGAGGAGAATAAGGGAATATAATAAAAAATTTTACTTGCATAATTTTGACAATGAGCAAATTCCTTTGAAGATACAGACTACCAGAGTTCACTAAAAAAGAAATAGATAACCTGAATACTGCTATATTTATGAAAAAAATTGAATAATTTAAAATGTTTATGCAAAGAAAACTATGGCCTTTAGATGGTTTTACTGGTGAATTCTCCCAAACATGTATAGAAGAAATAATACCAGTTGTACATAAACCCTCCCAGAAAATTGAAGAGGGTGCAACATTTCCCAACTTATTTTGTAACAGCAGCATTAATCTGTTCCTAAAACCAGAATAAATACACTTTAAGAAAAGAAAACTATACAACAATATCCCTCATGAACATAGACAAGAAAAAAATCCTTAACAAAATATTAACAAATTGAATGAATAATAAAGGATACTACATCATAACCAAGTGGGGTTTATCCCAGAAATGCAAGGCTGATTGGCATTGAAAATCAGTTAATAGAATTTACTATGGCAATAGGCTAAAGAAGAAAAGCAATGTGATTTCAGTAGATGCACAAAAAGCATTTGATGAAATTCAGCATCCTTTCGTGGCAAAAACAAAAACAAAAACAAATTGATAAATTAAGAATGAGAAGAACTTCAACCATGAAAATTGTGTCTATGAAAAACCTATAGGTAATATCATATTTAATAGTGAAAGAGTGAATACTTTTCTCATAAAATCAGGTATAAGCCAAGAATATTCACTCTTACCATACCTACCTTCAACATATTATTGAGGTCCTAGCTACTGTAAAACAGTAAGAAAAAGATATACAGGACATACAGATTAAAAAGGAAGAAACAAAAGAACCAAATTTCCAGATGATGTGGTTAGCTGTGTTGAAAATCCCTGTATTGAGAAAATTGTACAATTTTAACGTAAGTCATAAATGCAAGACCCAATACAATAACTGAATAAGACAAATATACCATGTTCAAGACACAAAGACTTGTGCACTCAATATTATAAATATGTCAGTTCTCAAAGTGATTTATCAATTCAGCATAATATCAATCAAAATCTGGTGGTATTTATGTGTGTGGTGTTTAAGCAAACTGAATCTAAAGTGAATATGGAAAGGTAAAAAGCCAAGAATAGTCAATACGATTATGAGTTACAAGGTGAGAAGCATTTGCCATGCCGGTGATTGAGACTTTTTATAAACAACTTGTAATAAAGACAATGTGGAATTCACTGAAGAAAACAATAGAGATTTTGGAAACAAACCCTGACATAAATGGAACTTTGATGTTATAATGGAAGTAGAATTGAAGAGTTTCAAGAAAGAAGAAAATGTTTAAGTAGTCATGCGACAGTTGTTTATTTCTATAGAGAAAAAGACAATGTATCCCTATATTACCACCCATATACAAAAATCAGTTCCAAATGGAGTAAAAAGGCTGAAATGTTAAGGGCACTCTGTTTAGAAGAAAAAAATGAAATAAAACATCTACCTTGTGTATGTGGAAGGATTTCTTAAGCAAGATGCAGTTGTTAAATTTAAGTGTTTAATATAGCAAGCACATAAGATTAACATGTTTGTTTCCATCAAGAGGCAAATTAAAGAATTAAAAAAGTAAAGCCCCAAAATGGGATAAGATGCATATAACATAAATACCTGACAAGATTGGTATACAAATCTATAAGAAAAAACTCACTAGGAAAATGGACATAAAACTTAATAGGAATTTTACAGAAGAAAGATAAAAATGGCCCAAAGACTTTTGAAAATAGGTGCAATCTCATCACTAATTAAGGAAATGCAAAGTAAGACCACAAGTAATAAGGAACAAATCAAGAAGCCTAAGAATAATAAGTGATAGAGACATAATGTGAATCTACAGCAATTCATATTCATTCCTGGATGGACTATAAATTAGTACTGGGCACTACTACTACTACTACTACTACTACTACTACTACTACTACTACTAAACTACTTGGACAATCATTTGGCCTTATTCTGAAAAACTGAACATTCATAGACTGCTATATATCTTAGACTGCTAACACACCTCATATGTGTCAGCTGATGTCAGCTAAGAACAGTCGTGGTGCTTCATTGTTGCTGATAGCTAACAATTGGAACTAATTTGACTGTCCATTAGTTGAAGAAAAGATATAAATAAAAAGGTATATTATATGGCAATGAAAGTTGGTGAACTATTCCACTTGGGATAACACAGCTGAAACAATGCTGTGTTAAGAACACAATCACAGAAGATTCACACATGTATGAAGAGAAAACTGTGAGAATTAAGAATGCAAACTCTGGAGCTAAATTACCTTAGTGTTGAGTTCTGGCTTCACTCCTTACTTAGATGTATGTCCTTATATAATTCATTTATCCTCTCTATACCTCTTTTTTTTTTTATGTTTACACGATGGTGGTTGTGAAGATTAAATTACTTAATATACGTGAAGTGCCTATAAAACAGTATAGTGCTATATAAATGTTAGCTATTCTTATTACTCTGAATTTTATTGCTCTTGGACAGTTTTCTGTTCTGCTTGTTTATTTTGTTTTTTAGATTCAATTGTTAATAGATGTGTATTTATTGCCACTTTATTGTTCATGTTTTTGATCTTTTTTTTCTTCTTAAAGAAGACCCTTTAACATTTCATATAATCCTGATTTGGTGGTAGTGAACTCCTTTAGCCTTTTCTGGACTGGGAATCTCTTTTTATGTCCTTCAATTCTAAATGATAGCTTTGCTGGGTAGAGTAATCTTGATTGTAGGTCCTTGCTTTTCATCACATTGAATATTTCTTGCCACTCCCTTCTGGTCTGCAAAGTTTATGTTGAGAAATCAACTGACAGTCTTCTAGGAGCTTCCTTGCAGGTAACTAGCTGCTTTTCACTTGCAGATTTTAAGATTTTTCTCTTTGTCTTTAACTTTTGCACTTTAATTATAAGTGTCTTAATGTGGGCTTCTTTGGGTTCATCTTGTTTGGGACCCTCTGCTTCCTGGACTTATATGCCTACTTCCTTCACCAGGTTAGGGAAGTTTTCCATCATTATATTTTTTTAAATAGATTTTACATTTATTGCTCTCTCTTCTCCTTCTGGCACCCCTGTGATGTGAATGTTGGTAAGCTGGAAGTTTTCTGAGAGATTTCTTACACTGGTCTCATTTTTTAAAATTATTCTTCTCGTTGTTCTGATTGGGTGACTTTGCTTCCTTATATTACAAATTGCTATTTTGATTCTTGGCTTTGATTCTGCTGTTGATTACCTGTAAATTATTCTTCATTTCAGTTAGTGTATCCTTCATTTCTGACTAGTTCTTTCTTATGGTTTTCATATCCTTTTTTATGCTGCTGAAGGTCTCTCTTAAGTTCATCTACTCTTCCCCTAGGTTCATTGAGCATCTTAATAACCAGTGCTTTGAACTTTGCATCTAGTGATTGCTTGTCTTCATTTTGTTAAGTTCTTTTCTGGAGATTTTTTCTGCTTTTTCATTTGGGCCATGTTTCTTTGTCTCCTCATTTTGGTATCCTCCCTGTGTTTGTTTCTACGTATTAGGTAGAGGTGCTAAATTTCCTAGGCTTGGTAGAATGGCCTTATGTAGTAGGTGTCCTGTGGAGTCCAGTGGCATAGCCTCCTCATTCACCCAAGCTGGATAGTCCAAGTGTACTCGCCCCCGCCCCCCATGTGAGTTGTATATACCTTCCTGTTGCAGGTCAGCCTTGATTGCTCTTGGCTTGCGGGTTCTATCCCTGATTGGGGCACATACAAGAATTCACCAATTAATGCATAATAAGAGGGATTTACTCCCGGCCGACTGGCTGCAAGGACTGGCTGCAGCCACTGTGGAGGGTCAGCTGTAAGTCCCATGGACCAGGACTGACTTCAGCAGGGCTCTGGTACCCTCTGAGTGTGTCACTATGGAGGTGGTTAAGTGATGCTTCGATGTGGTCTGAAGCTGTCCACTGGACATGCTGGCTCTGGGGCCTCCTGGGATGTGCAGACCAAGGACAACCACTGCCTGAGTTCTGCTTGGGGCCACCTGGCATGAGCTACAAAGCCATCTGCAGATGGCTGCTACTTGTGCTGGGCTTGGAGTGGCCCAAGCAAGACAAACTGTGGACCAAGGCCAGCTTCTGTTAGTGCTGTGCCTGGGGCCTCTTAGCAAGAGGTGTGGGGCACACTGAGGCCAGATGCTGCTTGTTTGGCAGATATTAGATTTTAGGAAAGCCTGAAGCATAAGCCAAGAAAGGCCATTTGTATGGAAAAGCTACTAGAAACGCTTTGGTGGGCCTGAGATTTTGTGGGGCAGGGTCTCAGGAATTGTCAGGGCAGAGCAAACAGCGATAGCCAGGTTGAAGGAGACTCAGATATCGTGCCTGCCTGCCATCTTTGTCAGGAGACAGCTCAGAAAAGGAACGATGGCCTCTGCCAGCACTTCTGCCTGGGAGAAAGCTGCTATTCTAGCCCCCATCTTCATGCCAGACACTGCATTTCTTCCCCACATGTCACTGGTGCCTTTTGAGCTGCTGCACCAGTGCTGGAGCTCAGAGAGAGTCCGTCTGAGTAAATCTGTATTCAGCCCATTGAAGAGGAACTGCCTGAGACTCCAACAGCTTTTTGTCTAATTTGACCCACAATTTCTGCTGGTTTTTACAGCCAGAATTTATGGGAACTTCTCTTCCCAGCACTGGAACCCTGGGCTGAGGGGTTTGGTATGGGGCGGGGACCCCTTGCTCCTCAGGGGGAACTCCTCCACAGCTGAGATATCCCTCCTGATTTTTAAAAATTCTCACCTGAGAGTGTGTTTATTGATTTTAGAGAGAGGGGAATTGAGAGAGAGAGAGAAACATTGATATAAGAGAGTAACATTAATTGGTTGCCTCCTGTACGTGCCCCAACTGAGGGTCAAACTCACAACATCAGTATGTGCCCTGACTGAGAATTGAACCCACAGCCGTTTGGTGTGCAGGACGATGCGCCAACCACCTGAGCCATTTGGCCAGGGTATCCCTCCTGATTTTATCTGCCATGTGCAGGTGTGGGAACAGCCCAGTCTGCATCTGTTATCATTCTCGATGGGGCGGCTTCTCATATCCTTAGTTGTAGGACTTCCGTTCAACTAGATTGTCCAGGTGGTTCTGAATGATTGTTATTCTGTTGTTTAGTAGTATTTTTGATGTGATTTTGAGAGGATGTGAATACTGCATTTACCTATACTACCATCTTGACCTGAAGCCAGAACAGATATTTCTCCAGTTTTCTCTTTACTGTTTACTTTTTATTATTTGAAATTATGTTCTGTCCTCCCCCTCTTCCAATAGATATATATGATCATTGTGGACAACTGGAAAGTAGAGGAAAATATAAAAAGAAGAATTAAATAGCCTAAATATAATTACCATTTGAGGCAATTCTTACTCTGGCTCCTGTTCTTTGCCAAATCCCTGGATATGCTGATGTTTAAACAAGAAAAGTACATTTTCTTTTTCATGCAGGTTTATGTATGAAAGGCATAAGTGTACTTGGACCTTGTTGTATGTATCACACAGAACATTTCAAATAAACCTATACAGTACTATGCCAGTATGAAATTATCTGATAAAAATTTCTATGGCCTTGGCCGAGTAGCTCAGTTGGTTAGAGCATTGTCTCGATACACCAAGCTTGCGGGTTCTATCCCTGATTGGGGCACATATAAGAATCCACCAATTAATGCGTAAATAAGTGGAATGACAAATCAATGTCTCTTTCTCTCCCCGCCAATCAATAAAAAAAGAATGTCTGTGAAGAAAGCCCACCCAAAACGTGATTTAAGATAAATGAAAGCAGTTTATTAATTTTCCAGTTCTTTTATGCTTTTGGCATGTGGGAAAATGATCTTTAGGATTTAGGCACAAATGTTGTAGAAAGTATTGAAAGTTGTAATAGCCACAAATGTAGAAAGATTTACTTAGTCTTTGGCTCTCATTTAAACCATTTATTTCATTTCAGCCTAAAGGCAGAGGAGAAGTTGTTGTCTATTATCCATGACCAGAGGGAATTTACATAATCTAATTAATGATAGCTAAATAAACTGAGGAAATGAAATGATTTCTTAAGTCCCATCCCTGGCCTCTTGATATTGCCTGTTTTTGGTTGTTTTCTGGTGACTCTACAGAGTTAACTATTTATCATTATTGCTTCAGAATCCTTACCAGGTCAGTTTGTGGATATATATGACTATACAATAGAAATACAATGCAAAATGATTAGGCAAATATTGTGGCATTATGGAGAGTCTATAAAATTCTTGGAAAATTACTAAAAGCAAAGTAATTAGTGAAGAAGGATCTGGCAGAGTCAGGTGATAAATATATTGAAGAGAAAATATACAAGGTTCATGACATATGTAAGATTTGATAATTAAATGATTAATAGAGGTCCTTGGAGAAAAGTATGAAATCCATGAATATTTTCATAACAGTGACCCTTTATGATAATATGAAAAAAACTAGGTTTGAAGAGAACTGTCAAATTATTACAATTTTAGTAGGTATTTTGAAATACAGTGATCTATACATACAGAAGAGTTTAAAACACACACACACACACACACACACATGCACGCACGCATGCATGCACGCATGCACGCATGCACGCACGCACTTATTCCTGGATCAGGAAATAGAGCATTGTCAATCACCCTAGAGGCCTGCCTACCAGGTACCTTTATTAATCCTCTCTCTACCATTAGTGGTAACTGTTATCTTCTGTCATCTTTTCCTTGCTGGGGTTTTTTTTTTAGTCTCATTATTTCTGTATACTTCATTAAGAAATATTTAATTTGTCATTTTTAATTTTCATATGAAAGCTAACATTTATGTATATTCCTTTGTGTCTTGCTGCTTTTGCTGAGCACATGTTTATGATATTTTTACTGTGATGCGACTTTAGTTCATTAATTTTCAGTCCTGTATTATATGCCTGTAAAATGAAGGAATATATATTATTTTAGACACAGTTGATATTTTGTGCTTTTTCTAAGAGCCTAAAAATATTTTTTTTACTCAGCAAATATTTTGTAAGTGGCTATTGTATTATGCATGTTTTTGTTTCTTTTTTGTATTTATCTGCATCTGACAAAAGAACTAAATAAGCAAATCTTAAGCAATAATGAGCTTAGTATCTTAGTGTATTTGATTTCATAAAATATTAATTTCTGTGTCTCTAATATATCATGAAATATTTAAAAGGAAAATTCTAACCTGAGGGGAGTGTTCAGGACAAATGTGGCAAATGTCTTTAATCTATATTTAAGATAAACAGTTAAAACAGTAGAAAATGGGAAAAGGAAAGAAGAGACATTTCACAAAGATATAAAAGCTAGTATGTAGAAAAAATGTTAAACTGCATAAAGGTTTTAACATTTGTACTAGAATTAAAGTCTTTTCTTTGATGACACCCTTTTTATCTGTTTGTGGAACTAAATGATTTTCAGGCACTTACATTTTTAAAGAAGGTTGATTCAAGAATCTGTAACACCAAAGTCAAGTTCTTTTAACTTTTTATTTTCCTGCATTACCAATTCTTCTAATACAGTATGATTTACTATGTCATCATAGAAAGACAGCATTAGAGAGTGTACATGGCAGGGTAAAATTAAACACATGCTCACAATCAAATTAATGTATTTCATCTGTCTTCAACTAATAACAATCTGTCATGTTATCTATCTGAGTAGGAGCATAAACAGTTTATTTTGTGTTTGGAGTAACTTCCTGGAGGTAGTTAATGTGACAAGTAGTTTGTTTGAATTGAGTATAACCAGATCAACACTCTAGATGTTTCCTTGATAACCTAAAAATTACTGTGAAAAATCTGTGCAAGTGCTGTATTTGTATTTTGCTTTTACTTCTTTAAGTTAGATAGTGGCATATTTTACAGTCATTTCACTGAGAATTTTCTGTTTCTGACATCATATGTGAACTGAGGAGCCAAAATAGTTTATACTTTTAATGTATTTCCATTGACAGGGAATAGACAATGATGTAATTAATTAGCATCGTATAGTACTTTACATTTTTTTTTAAAAAACATGAAGTAATACATTCTGGTATTAATAAAAAAGTCATATTCATTATAGAATATGTTCTTATAACATGTTGAAAAGTGAATATTTAGGAAGATAGGAATATTATAAAGTCTCAGGACAATATCAAAAGTAATATAGGTATTGTAATGTTTTTAAGAATTTTAAATTTTACTTAAAATTTTACATCAGTCTTATCAGTAGCCCTGATTATTATTATACAGTTGATATATCTATTTTTTAAACTATTGTTACAATTGGTACTGTGTTTTTGAAAACTATTCTTTTCATTATATTAGCAATCCTATAGATGCAGTGGAGATCCTGGATATGGATGCTTGAATGCCAGTAAACAAATAGGTCTTAAAAAAGAAAGGCTGTCACAGGAAACCATCAACAAAATGAGAAGACAGCCTGCCGAACGGGAGACGATATTTGCCAATGATACATATGATAAGGGTCAATATCCAAAATTTGTAAAGAACTGAGACAACTTAATACTAAAAAGCAATCGAATTAAAAAATGGGCAGAGAACCTGAATAGACACTTCTCCAAAGAGGGCATACAGATGGCCCATAGACACAGGAAAAGATGCCCAACATCCCTAATTGCCAGAATATCAAATGCAAATTAAAACCACAATGAGATATCATGTCACACCTGTCAGAATGGCTGTCAGCAATAAATCAGCAAAAAAGTGCTGACCAGGATGTGGAGAAAACGGAACCCTCATGCACTGTTGGTGGGAATGCAGATTGGTGCAGCCACTATGGAAAACAGTGTGGAGGTTCCTCAAAAAATAAAAAGAGGAACTGCCTTATGACCCAGCAATTCCACTTCTGGGTGTTTATCCAAAACACTAATTTGAAAGAGTATATGCATCCCTATGTTCACCGCCGCATTATTAACAATAGCCAAAATATGGAAGCAGTTCAAGGGCCCATCAGTAGACAAGTGGGTAAAAAAAATAGTGGTACATGTATGAGATACAATGGAATATTACTTGGCCATGAAAAGAATGAAATCTTACCATTTGAGACAGTATGGATGGACCTAGAGGGTGTTATGCTAAGTGAAATAAGCCAGATAGAGAAAGACAAATACCATATGATTTCACTTATATGTGGAATATAAAGAACAAGGTAAATGAACAAACAAAACAGAAACAAATTCGTAGATAGAACAGACTGATGGTTGTCAGATGGGAGCAGGGTTTGGGGGCTGGGTAAAAAAGAGGATGGGATCAAGAAGTGTACTAACTGGTAGTTACCAAATCATCACAGGGATGTAAAATAAAGCAGAGGGAATGTAGTAAATAATATTGTAATAACTGTGGTGCCAGGTGGGTACCTGAAATATTGGGAGGAACACTTTGTAAAATACATTATTGTCTAATCACTATACTATACACCTAAAACTAATGCAAAATAATGTTGAATGCAAACCGTAATTGAAAAGTAAAATTTAAAAAAGAAAAGTTGTCATAGACTTACCTAATTAGCATGTGCATGTTTTAGAAGTCAAAATATATACATAATTTTAAGCACACATGTAAATCATATTTAATAAATTATTAAAGATATTTACTTGTCATGTTTTGGCTAATCATGATGGATCATTTTTAAATATGTAATTTCACAATTTGTATGTAAAGCTGCAAGTACTTTGTAAAGGACTTCCAAAGCAAAGAGTATCTTACTTTATGATTTTATGAACTCAGTTTTATGGTTTATTGTTACTAATGAATACTTTGAAAGTACTAATAAGTAATGCCAGGTATATAATTCCCCTTTTTATAATGAGCATTTAAAGTTTGTATATCTTTATTCTTTTAATTAAAATTTCAGAAAAAAATTAGACTCTTAAGTAATCATCACCAAAGCTGATATTCTTTCTGCTTAGTTAGCTTATTTATTTATATATTTATTTTCTCCTTTGAAGAGACACCATCTGGATTTGGCATAACAATCTTGGCAAATAGGTGAAGCACCATTCTGATTTCACACGAAAAAAGTAAGGCTCACAGTGACTTAATGTCCCAATGCCAGTCATCAGCAGCAGCAGCTTCTCTCCTTAACTTCTGAGACATTTCCACTGGGTCTTCAGTAGCTTACAAAAAGATATCAGTAAAATTCCCGTATTCTTAACATCTTCCTCAAACAAGTTTTTAAACTTCTGGGTCTGTCTCTTGGTTCTCCCATAAGGATGGTGCTGCCTTCTCCTGATGCCCTTTGAAGCGCTGGCTGTTTCCTGCTCTGTAGGTCTTATCACCAGGACTGAAGGTGGGAGAGACGCCCTTGTTCCATAGTGCTGTTTTCAGATCATTCTCCATCTTCCTTAAAAACGTTTACATTTGATTATCAAACCATATGATCATACCTCCTGCCACTTAACTTGTTGGCCAACACCTATATTGTTTCCTTAAATTTCTTGAAGATTTTGGCTCCTTGATCACAGTAATTCTGTTACTATGCTGTCATAATTCTTAGTAATTCCAATATTAGTACAGATTATTCTAAGACCTTGGACTCTCAGTTCTCTGATTCTCTACTTCCGGTCATGTTGTACACCTCCCCCCACATCTGCACAAATGTAATTATTCTGAAGACCTAGTTGACAGCAGTTTCTGCACCTTCTTCATAATACCAATTTCGGGCGTCCCAGTCTCTACTACCTCCTCTTTCCAGCCCCCTTCCTTTAGTAACCAAACTTCAGTAATTTAAAAACCCATGTAAGACCTTAAAATCCATTGGCCTTTTCATGTTCCTCAGCCCTCTTCTTCATCAACTTAGATTCCCTGTTTCATAAATGTAATCACTACATTGCATTTACTGTCTTCAACTTACCTGTTTTTCATTTATTGTACAAGGTTGAGAAAACCTTAGTTCTACTTAAATGCAAATCTCCATCCATGAAAATAAATGAATGTGGCTAGAACAAAACCGACAAATACACTGTCTCATTTTGAATACAGATTAACTATCTTCAAGTGACCTTTATGTACTTTTCAAATCCCACGTCAAATCCACTAGCAAATCCTACTTACTTTTTATTCCAAAGATACTTTGAGAAATGCCCCACTTTTTACTGTCTCTCTTGCCTACCACTCGTCCTAATTACCATCATGTCTTAGATTATAACCCCTCAGTGCCTCCTCTGCTTTCCATTTGTCCCTCTGCAGTTTCTTCTCAATAAAGAGCCCAGAACCTTTTAAAATGTGAGTCAAATTATAACTTTTTTTTTTTAAAAAATCACAACCCTTCAGTACCTTCCCATCTCTCTTCGAGCGGCCCCCACACGCTGCACGATCCGGCTCTGCTGTTCAAGCCTCATCTCCCACTGTTTCCCTCTCTTTTCAACTAATTTCAGCCACTCTGGCCTCCTGGCTTTTCCTTGAATCTGCTAATAGTAATCTTCTTTTAAGGCCTTTGCGCTTGCAGTCTCCCCTGGAAGGCTTTCCCCCAGATTTTCTTGCTCCTTAGCCTTCTTAAGGTTTTTCGCCTACCTGTTTAAAATAGTACTGCCTCTCACGTACCCTTTATTTTTCTTCATAAAACCTATCAGTGTTTGCCATATTATATATTTTACTTGTTGGTCCTATTTTCCTTTATTAAAATGTAATCTCATTGTTATGTGTGCAGCATCCGGGACAGTGCCTGATGTTCAGCTATTTGTTAAATGAATGGATGGAAGATCAGTAAAGCAGTTATCTGGTGAAATTGTTAAGTGCATGGTTAAGCAGGATGTATGGGTTGGCCAAAAAGTTTGTTTGTTTTTTTCTATAAGATGGCTCTAGTAGTGCGTAATTGTCTTTAACTTGATTCAAAACAATTTTGTTAAGATTGTATTGTGACAGCTGTCATATCAGTGTGCTTTAAAAAAAAATTACCAAAATTGGTGAATTTTCATGTACCCGTTTTAATATTGAAGATGGAAGAAAATATGCAACATTTTCAGCATATTATGCTTTATTATTTCAAGAAAGGTAAAAACACAACTGAAATGCAAATAAGGATTTGTGCAGTGTATGGAGAAGGTGCTATGACTGATCAAACATGTCAAAAGTGGTTTGCGAAGTTTCGTGCTGGAGATTTCTCCTTGGATGATGCGCTATTAAAATATCCAAGTCAATAAAGTTATTGAAAAATGTGCCTCTTTATTCTAGGGGAGAAAACCATGTGGACTTTTTGACCAACCCAATTGTATGGTTGAAGTAAAAGAAATGACATATATACAACATCAGTGCCCTTGTCCTTCAGTTGCTTAGATGTTGGAAGGATATACCCCACATGTTAACAATAGTTGTCTTTAGTTGGTGGCATTTAAAATTTCATTGTCATGGTTGTTTTTCTGAATATTTGGGAAATGAGCATATTTTACTGTGTTTAGGACATTTTAATTCCATTTTGTAAAATTAAATATAACACCTAGGGCCCTGGCTGGTGTGGCTTAATTGGTTGGAGCGGCGTCCTATAACTGAAAGGTCGCAGGGTCCATCCCTGGTCAGGGCACATACCTAGATTGTGGGTCTGACCTCCAGTCAGGGCATGCACCATCACCCGTCTGAGTGTGTATAGGAGGCAACCAGTTGATGCTTCTCTCTCGCATCAATGTTTTTCTCTCTCCCTTCCTCTCTCTCTATAAGCAATGAGAAAATGTCCTCGGGTGAGGAATATATACATATTTTTATATCTCACCTAGAAAAATGATGTGATTCCCTTCACTGAAGGACGTAAAGGAAATCATTTTACCAATGAGAATGTTATCACATGTATGATAGGTAGGTACTGGGTAATCATTTTAAGAATGCTCTTAAAAATAAGAGAAAAAATAAAAATGGAAGAAAAGATTTTACTAGTGTCTTACTATAACTTCATTTTAAGACTTTACATTTCTGGATTATCTGTAATGAAGTGCTCTAGTAACTGAGCCCTCTTACATGTTGCCCACTAAATTCTAATACAACAGAAGAAAACTTTGAAGTTCTGTGAGGGCCTTTTAAAAAAATCTCTGCTTTCATATTTGTCAGAGTCTCAGCTGTTTAAAAAAATTTTTATGTCTTTAACGGTCTGTGATGTTCATAATACTGGTGATGACTTTTTGAGGACCTGGCTTGTATCTTTTTCATCTTTGGGTTCTTATTACCTAGCACAGTACTTGATATATAGTAGGTACTCAGTAAATGTTTGTTGAATAAATGCTTCTTCCCCCCAATTGATAAGTGACATACTAGTCTTTTATTGCTATTTTTATGAGGAAAAAACTTTTGCTTGGATAGTAAATCCCCCAATGCCATAGATAAACTTGTGTGGTAGTTTGCGAGTTGTGGGAGGGACAGAAGGAGAGAGGAAGAAAAGAAAAAAAATTGAACAATGATAGACTGTTCCATTTGAAAAGACAAATACACACACAAAATGGCAGACTTCATTTTAAAAAAATTGGACAGTGATTTCATTGGGGATTTTTCCTAGTGACATTTGTCCTTACTCTTGTTAAATTAGGAAAGTATTTTAGCTTTAATATTATGATAGCCTAGATGTATAAATGTCAGTGCTAATAGCTTAGTATTTAATCTTCTACATATTGATGCCTATGGTATCTGGACATTTTTTGGCCTGTTCCTGTAAATAAGGTCTCAGTGATGTTTAAGGAACAGCAACTTGTGGCCAGAAAAGAAAAAAGCTCCATATTATTCAAGGTAAGCAATATAAATGGGACTCAGGAATCCCTCCACTAAGTAAAAAATCTCCTAGAGAAACATCTCTTGAGCCTACAAACTAAAGACCTTCAATATAATTTTAAATAAAACCTTTTATGTAAAATGAGAGCACTTTTTAGTTGATAATCAATTGACACTATTATGTAGGCTTACTAGATTTGCAAATTCACAAGTTTTTACAAGTCAGTTGGGTCCCTTCCTCAGGAAATCAGTTTAACTTTTTTTCCCCTATATTGACTCAAAGAGCCTAGTTGTCCTTAAATCCTGTGAATATATTTGCCTTATAATTTGACGGCATTGAGTCAACACCCTTATAGGGTTTCTAGTGTTGTAAAAAGAGAAACTGTTCAATAAAAGATCACATTTGAAAAAAAAAAACTGTGCCGGATAAAACCAGTATTGGATGTGAATACTGTGCTTTGCTTTAAAGTACCTACATGTATTCAAGGAAATAAATGCTTACCTCTTACTTTAAAAATACATACTTTATGTTTGGAAAGCAGCTGAGCTATGTCTTTGTGAAATTAAACCATGGCTTTCAATAAATTAAATAAACTATGAAATATTGATATCTTTTAGTAGAAAATTAATTATGTATTTGTGTGAACATCAGTATTTATAAAAATTGCAGAACGATTCTAATTATTACAATAATCAGACTGTTCAATCAAATATGCTTGGGTAAGTGCACCTTTCTATTAATCACTATGTTTAAACTTATTATACTAAGTTTATGTATTTTTTGTGTATCATCAATGTACCCAAAGCTATGTAGATAATAAGGACAATACCTTTCATTTTTTGAGCACTTACCAGTGCGGGTCATGGTGCACTATACATGGATTAATTCTCAATTACTAGGTGTATATTTGTTAGTCTTGATTTTTAGATTTGGAGACTGAGGCATAGAGGAATTAAAGAAATTGCTCAAGATTACATAGCTAGTGTCTAGGCTGGGGGTATAATATTGGAAAGTAAATCAAACATGTTAAAATATATTGATTGACTCTAATATTAAATTTTTTTTTCTGTTTTTGTTCACCTCTCTAGTTGATTTGGAGCATATGCGAACAGTAAAACCTGAAAAACACTTACGGTTTTGCCAGGAAAATGGTTTTAGTAGCCACTTTGTCTCAGCAAAGACAGGAGACTCTGTAAGTAAAGTAGTGAATTTTGAATGTTATAAGTGAGGTTTTACTCACTTATTTTCTCATTTATTTACTAATATTCATAGGAAGTATATACTTCCATTATTTGACTTTTGCAACAAATTAATGCTTACTGAAGACATAAAGTAGATTAGATTAGATATGCTTTTTCTATTTATATTGGTTGTGTAATTAATTTAACATAATTTTGTGGTTATCTTAGAGTATTTAAAAATGTAAGAGTTTAAAAAGAATGTAAAACAGCCGCGATCTCAGCATTCAGAGATGGCCGTCCGCAACCTCGTATGATCCCTTCTGGTCTCCTTTCTCTGATCCTCACACATATTAGTGCTGCCACCAGCAGTTTGCATTTACTGAGTGCTTCCTTTGTGATAGGCACCGTCCTACTCTAATGATCTCTTTTTTAATAGATGAGTCTTAGTGAGATTCTATAATGGGGGGCTAGGTTATACAGCTAATCAGTGGTGGAGGTAGGATTTGCAAACCGAAGTAGTGACACTTCAGGGCTCACTGTATTAACCACACTAAATATTTATTTTAAAGAGTTAAGATCATAATGTAGAAATAATTTTGCTTTACTTTTTGATTTAATATACGCATCTATGGAAAATATTGCCATGTCATTTAATATTACTAAATAGATTTAATAATTCATTAAATAACTATTAAAAATTTCATTCAACGAATTCCTTATTATTAGACATATAGGTTGTTTTCAAGTTTTGACATAATAATTTAATGTAAAACTTTGTCCATATGCTTTGATGTTTTATTTCCTTTTTAAAAAAATTAAAAACTTTTCATTGAAGTGGACCTTCAGTGTTATGTTTCAGGGATACAACATAGCGGTTAGACATTTATATAACTTACAAAGCGATCCCCCTGATTATTTCCTTTATGTGGATTCCTTGAAAAGGAATTGAAACATATTGCCAAATTACCATCAGTATTGTGTGAGTGCCATACCATACCATACGCTCTTTTTTAACATTATTTATTTTCAAATATTTCTCAATTTGGTGGGCAAAAGGGGGTATTTTGCTATTTAAATTTTAAATCCTTTGATTGCTATTGGGGTTGAACATCAAAAAATTTCATTACCTATTTTCTGCCTATTATCTGTTTGTAATATGCTTTTTTTTTAAAAAAAGATTTTATTTATTTACTTTTAGAGAGAAGGAAGGGGAGGAAGGGAGGGTGGGAGAAGGAGAGGGAGAGAAACATTGATGTGTGAGAGAAACATCGATCAGTTGCCTCTCACATGCCCCCAGTTGGGGACCTGGCCCACAACCCAGACCTGTGCCCTGACTGGGAATTGAACCAGCAACTTTTTGATTCACAAGCCAGTGCTCAATCCACTGAGCCACACCAGCCAGCGTTGTAATATGCTTTTAAAAATTATTGTGACCATTTTTATATCAGGGATAACAGCCATTTGTCATAATTTTTGCCAATATTCTTCACTGCCCAGATTTTTGTTCATTAATTTTCTTGACATATTCAGCCAAAAGAAGTTTGAATTTTTCTTTGGTTTGATCCTTTCTGATATTTTGCCTGTATGATTTCCTTCATGGTTTTTATGCTCAGGATAAATATTAAATAAAATAAAGGCTGTTTAATCTTTTTTTGGGATCTGATATTTAAAATTTTGACCTGTTGGAGCGCTTTCTTCCAGGATAATACAAACATTGGCATATACCCTCATATGCCATTAAAAAATATAGCATTGATACTCCTTGATAAGTCTATCTGTAAATTGGGCTTCTACTTTCACTAATCATCCTAGGAGTCTTTAGCCATTTTAGAATTATTTTAACTTCCAGTATTTTAGCTTGTATTTAACCACTAAGTATTTTTTGTGTATTTATGTTGAACCACCACTAAAAATTCTCATTTTTTTTAAAATCTAACTTTGAAATGGTTTGGTGGAATCACTTTGCCTTCGTCACCATACTGAGTGATTTTACTTTGTCCTTCACCCCACCTCAGCCACTCAGTCCCAGGCACTGTCATTGCAAATCACTGCCGTCCTTCTGTTATCTCGTATCTTCATATCAGGCATCCTGATCATTGATGGCCATCCCCCCTTTTTGGCTCACACCTTTGAGTTCCCTAAGCCAATCAGTCTGCAACCTCAGCGGGACCTACAAGACACTGGTCCTAACACCCTTTCAGGGTCCCTAACCTCCTTTCCTGTCCTCATTTTTCACTCTTCCTAACTTAAATATCATGACCAGTGAAAATCGTTGCCATGTGTTTATCCTCCATTCCTGTTCCCCCTCTTTCACTTTATCAGATTCACTTGGCCTTAACTCTGGTTTAAGTCAGACCCCCACCTTTTTATGGCTTCACGCATGTATTTGAACATGATCAGAGAAAAACACAGGCATGATGGAGTTTTCACTTACAATTCACCATCACTTAGTAGGCCCTTAAGGTCCATTGTCTCTCCCCCTCAACTAATGACTGTCCATAGTTTCTCTCCTCTCTTGAAATCTTCAAAACTTCTTTGTCCATTTTCTCAGCTAATAACTGTGTTTCCTATTTTATAATAAATTTGAAACAGAGGACAACTGCCCTGTGCTCCTGCCACCGGATACCCTCACTGTCCTTCCCGCTCTGTATCTGTTCCCTGATACTCTCTCTTTTCTGCCCTTGCTCTGGGATGAACTGTTCATGCTCCTGGTAGGGCCAGCTTTTTGCCTAGTAATGAACAGTGTTTAGCAATTTCTTCCTTCATCATTTTTTCTCTTTACTGGATTCTATCAGCATACAAAATAGTATGACTTACCTTAAAAATACAAAAACTCTTGATTCCACATCTTTCTCTAGCTATTACCTCCTTTCCCCTGCTTTCCAGTGGAATATTTTGAAAGACTTATCTCTAGTTTTCTTCTCCAAGTTTCTCTTGAACAATTCCAGTCAGACTTTTGTCCCTAATATTTCACCTGGAGACTGTTATTTTCAAGGTCACTGATGACCCCCTTTTTACTAAATTCACTCGCCAGTTCTTAGTTCTCATCTTACCTGACTTAGTTGCAGCATGTAAAATAGTTGATTACTCTCCTCTTTAAAATGTTTTCTTCACTTAGCTTCCAGGATGCCATACCTCCTGGTGTTCCTCCTGCCTTGCTAAGTACTCTTTATCAATCCCCTAGGTAGATTTTTTATCTCTTCACCTTCTGAATTTCGGTGTGCCCCTGGGCTCCGTCTTTGTGTGTTTCTTTTTCTGAACATATTTCCTTGATGACCTCATCTAGTCTTGTTTTGACCATACTCAATATTCAGCTGCCCATCTGACACCTCCACTTAGATGTCTACTAGGTAACCCAGTTCATTTAGACCCAGAACTGAGCTTTTGCAATTTCTGCCTCAAATCTTTCACAGTCTTTGCACTTCAATAAATGGCAGTTCTTAACCAGTTGCTAAGACCAATACCATACTGAAGTCATCCTTGACTACTCTGGTTTTGTTTTTTTTTTTTCACACCCCACATCTATCTATCACCAAGTCCTATTGGCTGTACTTTCAAAATATGTCTAGAATCTGGTGATTACTTTTTACCATCTCCTCTGCTATCACTTTGTTTTAAGCCTTCATCCTCTCTTAATTAGTGTCTTCACTGGTTTCTTTTTTTTCTTTTTATCCTTACCTGAGGACACACTTATTGATTTTAGAGAGAGGGGAAGAGAGGAAGAGAGAGGGAAAGAAACATCAGTGCTAGAGAGGAACATGGATTGGTTGCCTCTTGTACACGCCCTTACATGGGACTGAACCTTCAACCTAGGTATGTGGCCTGATCAGGAATTGAACCCATGATCTTCCAGTTTATGGTACAATGCTCCAGAACGAATAAGCTGCACTGACCAGAGCTGGTTTCTTTTTTTGTACCCTGATCTTTTCTGGTGAATATGTAATACAGCTGCCAGATTGAACCTGTTAAATAAAAGTCCCATCAGGCCACCCCCCATGGCTTCCACTTCACTCAGAGTAAAAACCAAAGTCCATCTGAAGGCTACCTGATCTCACAGGATTCGTACCCCCTTGACCTCTTTGCTCATTTTCTTTTACAATCCCCCTTTTTCTCTCTATTCTACCACGCTAACTTTCCTGTTTTTCCCTAAATATTGATCATCAGTGTACCATAATACCTAGTACTTTTTGAGGTGCAAATGGCATAAGGCTTTCAGAGTATGTCCTTTTGATTAAAAATCAAAATTAAATTAATAAAATTGTGATAAATATTCAGTAAGTAATCTTGAGATAAGTAGGAATAAGAAAATGATAGTGTGCTTATGAAGCAAAGACAAGTTATACATTATAGGTAGTCTCTGGCTTGCACTTCTAGGAATCAGAGTGGGCTCAGCCTAAGCTAACTGTGTATGAAAGGCTGTTTATAGAAAAGTGTTTGTAGATTTTTGTTTACAGATAATGGAGTAAACTGCTCCTTTGCTCTAAACTGATAAAATACAATAAGGATGGCTAAACTGTTTTGCTCAAGAGATGTGGAGAATTAAGTGACTTGATGAGAACCACGAAGGTTATTAAAGGGATAGGCTAAAGCCAGATCAAAAGACCAATACAGAACCGGCAGTGAGAAGCCCAGGTATTAAAGTATTGACTAAGGCATTCTCATTTTCTTCAGCACTTATACGAGTTTGTTTTACTAGTATTTTTTTTTTAAATGTGGGAGGTGTAATTAATTGTCTTATGTTAAATCTTTCAAAATGTAAGTTTTTAGGGATAAGTGTATATGTTTAGACCAATTCACTGAATTTCATGAATTTTCAAATTATGGGTTTAATCATTTAAAAAATTATTACACTTAAAGTTTTGCTGTGTTTAACAAATAACGCTATTTTTGGAATAACCTGGCATATCATATTTTTACAATTCTTGCTGTTTATCATTGTTTAGGAAGTTCAATTTATTTGAAGGTAACTTAAGCATGCCTGTTTTAAATCATTTAAACCTATTTTTGGTATGTAGGTCTTCCTGTGTTTTCAGAAAGTTGCTGCTGAAATCCTTGGAATCAAGTTAAACAAAGCAGAAATAGAACAGTCACAGGTGATTATATTGAACTTTATATTTTAAAGAATAATTTATTTCTTAAAAGATTTTTATCCCTGAATTCTTTCACATTTATATATTCTATGTACATATCTCTAAAAATCCTAGAAATAAATTGTGTGTATGAATGAATCACTGTTTTTTGCAGAAGATGGAGGATGTTAACTTTTTGCCAAATTATGATACCCTTGAAACTTTAGTTTGTTCCTTTTGTTGGAAACGTGAGATCAATATAGTATAAATTTCATCAATGGTTAAAGAATGGGTTATGGTGCCGACCATATTGTTGTGTACTTAAGTTCTCCCAGGATCACTGTACAATATTTTAAAAATATTTCATACAAAATTGCAATTATTTTTTAAAGTATTAATTAGGGTTTTCTCCACTTGGCACCTTCCCTGTTTGCTTTGGTAAAACATTATTTTCTCAGTTTTTTAAGTCTGTATACTCTATACTCTAAAACACCCCTTGCTCTAATGATATTAATTACTGATGTGATTTTATTGTTAATTTAATAATGGTGTTGATTATTGAGGATTTCTGAGTTCTTTTACTAGTCCTAGTCAATTTTCTGAGATTAAGAAATAAACATGAATACCAAGAGTCAGGCATTTAAAAATACCACTATAATAGTATACCAATTTGCATGTTTGACAGAATTAAAGGTCAGACAGAGCAAGAGCTTGTAGTTGGAAGTTAAGCTTCAGAAGTGGTTTGCTTAGAAGCAACAAATGAATTACATTTTTCCAGAATCCCTCCCACTCCATTTCCACCCCATTTTTCCCATACTTAAATTTTTCTTTAATTCTTTTTGAGTAAGTTCAGTGTCTTATTTTTGTGGTCACTGCATGTATGTGTGTACATATGTGTTTTAAAACAATTAGGGCAATTATTTATTAAAAATTGTTATGCTGCTGTGGCTGTTGTTAGGACTGGGTTAAAATACTTCGATCTCTGGAAATCTGCTGCTTTCATTTTTCATTATTCAAAATACATTTATTTTAGCACTTAGTTATGGCCAGGAACAGTGTTAAGATATTTTGTGCCATGTAAATCGCTCCCAGACACACAAAAACTCATCACTTGTTTTTGGCCTAGGAGGTGGGACACAAGAAAGAGAAACCACAATGATTTGCTTGATTACATAGAACTTGGCAGACCAAGTGCATCATCTGCTTTTTAGTTTTTATTTCTAAATGGTATTTTGAACAGAATGTCTGGTTAATTAGAGAGTCCGTGAGTGATTATCAAATAATTATAAATGATGTATTGATCATACGTTATATTATAGGGTATAGTGGTGGGTCGGAGGATGATTTAAAGGAGTTTTAAGATCTAGTCCTTGTCTTCAATGAAGAAAATTAATATATTGGTATTATGTGCCAGGCACTGTGCTATGTCACTTAACCCCCATAGTAACTCTGTGGAGCAGGTGGCATTCCATTTTATTTCATAGGCAGGAACAGACTGTGGAGACGATAAGGAACTTTGGACCCGCTGACCTGTGGTCAGGCAGGGGTGGGCCGGGGCCTGAGCTGAGGACTGTCTGCCAGCGCTGCCTGACAGCGCTGCCCTAGACTTGCCACCCCACCCTGTTGGGGGAAGACTCACTGGGCAGTTTGGGGTGGGGGGCAGGGGTTAAGAAAATGGCCAGAAGAGAAGCTGGCATGAACAAGTTGAAAAGCTTAGGCTGTATTTTGGAAAAAGAAGAGTAGTTTGGTTAAAATAAATGACTATTTGTGTTGGAGTGTAAAAGGAATTTGAGAAAAGATTATGGAGATTTACGAATGCCAAGTTGATAAGTTTTATCTAATGTATTGACAGTGGGAAATAATTTTTGAAGCAGGGAAATAAATGGAAGCAGTTTTTAGGTAGGATTAACCTAATGGGATATTTTTGTGTGGTCGACTTGGGAAAGAGATTGAAGCAAGGAAAGCAGGTTACTGCCCTCGATGTGATAAGGACCAGAATCCGAGTGGAAGGGAAGGAATGGGTGTAAGAGACATTTCTAAGGCGAATCAGTGGGTCTTGTGGAAAGAGAGAAGTCTAAGAGAGAAGACACTGGCATCTCTCACCTCCAGGAATGGGGAAGGGCGGCCCAGCGATGGGCGGGCCTCCTGGAAGAGAGAGCACGCCGTGCCCGTGCTCTGGGGCAGCGCTCAGCTGCAGTGAGGACTCAGAGGGAGGCCATGCTTTGGGTGCTTTTGAAAGGCAAAGCTTCATGGAAGCTAGAAGTTTTATCAATATTCTCAGTTCACTCTTAGTCAGACTTAACGTCCAGGTGTGTTCTAACTGGAGAGGTACCAGATGTGCTGACTGCATAGCACTCTGCCCTCCTTGTCCATCCCGCCGTGTTTATTAGGGCCCCGCCTTGTTTATTTTGCAGGCAGGTTTAGATCCGTCTTCAGTTTGTCGATGGCATTCATCAGGTTGGCCAAAAAGTCTGTTACATTTTTTCCGTAAAATAAAAGACACATTTTTCATTTTCACCAATAGCTTTATTGATTTGGATATTTTGGGTATGTCAGCTGTCTTCTGCTCTTGGCTTCTAGTGGGTAGAGGCTGGGGTGTTGCTAAACGTCTTCCAATGCGTTGGGCAGCCCCACAGTGAGGACTTATTTGGCCAGAATGTCAATAGTACCCAGAAACTTCACAACCCACTTTTGACACATTCGATCAACCACAGCACCTTCTCCATACACTGCACAAATGTTTTTGTATTTCAGTTGCATTTTTACCTTTCTTGAAATAATAAAGCATAATATGCCAAAAATATTATGTACCTTCTTCTATCTTCAATATTAAAATGGATGCACAAAAATTCACCAATTTTGATAAGTGTTTTTTTTAATGCACGCCGATACGACAGCTGCCGCAATACAATCTAACACAGTTGTTTCGATTGAAGCGAACAACTGAAGTGCCGCTAGAGCCATCTCATGGAAAAAAACGCAACGGACTTTTTGGCCACCCCCGTTCTTTGAATCCATTCATTTGAAGATGAATTCAAGATACTAGAACCTTTCCCTGTTGGTCAGAATCCTTTATGTGGGAATCTTCAATTTCCTCTCCTGAACCTGATGAATTTGCTGCCTTTGCCAATTAAATTATTGCTTTCACAATTAACATTTCTCAGTGGAAACACTTTTGCAAATTCCTTTCTTGGAAAGGTGTTTCTAAGAATATATACTTGGCAAGCCGCATTAAGCACAGTGTTCTTTTTTAAATTGAAATACATTTGACATATAATGTGTAAATTTAAGATGCATAGCATGTTAATTTGATACATTTATGTATTGTAATGTGAATGCCATTGTAGTGATAAAAAGTACCTCTATAATGTTACATGATGCTTTCTTTTAAGTAGGTGGAATAATTACGTTCTAGGCTCTCAGCAGGTTTGATGATTATTCTCTGTTCTGTACATTATATTTCGGGGGCTTATATACTACAGATTATAAGTTTTCAACCTTAAACAGTATCTACCCTGTCCCTCCACCTCCCATCCCCTGGTAAACACCATTTTATTCTGTGTTTTACAAGTCTGTAAATTCTTTGGAGAATTTTTGAAATTCTCCCTATAAGTGATATTATATCACACTTGTCTTTCTTCGTGTGACTCACTTCACTTAACATAAGGTGCTCAAGGTCCATCCGTGTCGCAGTTGGCACAATGTCCTCCTTTCTCACGGCTGAATAGTAATTCCATTGTGTGTGTCTCCGTGTGTGTATGCCACATTTTATGTATCCGTTCCTCTATTGTTGGACGCTTGGGCTGCACCCATATATTGGCTGCTGTAAATGACACTGTGATGAACATGGTGGTACCTATATCCTTTTGAAGTAGTGTTTTCATTTTCTTTGGATACCCAGGATCGGAACTGCTGGATTATGTGGTAGTTCTATATTTAATTTTTAGAGGAACCTCCGCAGTGGTTTTTATAGTGGCTGTACCATTTTACATCCCCACCAGCAGCGCCAAGGGTTCCTCTCTCCGCACCCTCCCCAGGACCTCTCTTTTGTTCTCGCCCGGTCACTCTAACAGGTGGGAGGTGATAGCTCGTTGTGGTGATAATTTGCATTTCCCTGATGATTAGTGATGTTGAGCATCATTTTCAGGTACTTGTTGGCCATTTGGATGTCAAGAACTCAGAAAAAAAAAGATAAACAAGTTCAGATTTTATGTTTTTTGTTTATATATGCAAGACACATAGAAAACAAAACTATATGTGGGGAGGGAGAGAGAGGGAGGGACGGGGAGGGGAGGATAAAAAAAGGAAGGAAGGAGAAAAAGAAGGAGGGAGAGAATGGAGGTGGGGAGAGAAAGAGAGAGAGCTCTTGTGCCTGGTTTCTATGGGTTTTATGTCATTTAACAGATTCCGCAGGGAATGTGATATAAGGTTTTAAAGTGTTTTTATTTATTTTATAGAAAAGGAGGTAGATGGTAGACTCACCAGTCATGTGGAAATTGATGCTACAGTAATTGAATTGGTGACAAACATTTGTAATAAGGCCTTTTAGTCTTAGTTTCATTCACTGATTGTTCAAAGAGATTACTTTAGTGCTTACCTAGATCATTCTTGTTGAGGGGTCATATAAAATGAGTTACCAGCATCTCGTGCAGGTTTTGTGAGGAAGAGAAAGGGGAAGCGGGAGAACAGAAAGGGAATGCACTTTGTGAACACAGCAAACGTGTTTGGAGGGTCTGCTTTGTGCCAGGGACCACCCTAGACTCTGGGGGTGTGGAGATGACTAAGTTGAAGTCCTTGTCCTCGAGGCGCTCCCAGCGTAAATGGGGGCAGACAGATATTTAAACAATGAAGTGTACTCTCGTTTCACTTCTCACAACTCCCAATTTAGTTAATAGTTTTGTTTTCATTGTCTATCTGTTCTCTTTCCTCTGGTCCCAACCGTTCTTCTCTGATTTAGTGTAAAAGTTGGGAATAATTGTTAGTAAATGTCCTAGTTTCTCAGCTTGTTCAGATTTTTTTGTTTACAAAGTAGTCAAATCTTTAGGATAAAAAATAAACTTACTACTGCTACCCTTAGGAAGTCTGGCATTCAGCTCTTCAATAATGCATTAGGTGGTCCAAAAAGAAAATGCATAGTCTTAATATCTTACCTCTTTCCGTCTAAATTACTCTCTGGGATAATAAGGGTTAAACTGGTGTTCCCAAAGCTTCTTCCCTCCTGGAGTGTAAACTTCATTATCTACACTCCATTGACTAATTGCAGAGAACAGTGGAGTGTACTTTGTGGCTCCAAAAAGAGAAGTCGGTGTTTTATAGGTAACATTTTCTCTGAAAGCAGCAGCGAATGACTTTTAAACAAGCCGACTACTGTGAAATCACCTGCCATGCAGTTTATGGCATGGAAATTCTGTTTTGCTCCTCACAGAAAGCAAAACCTTGGTTCTGGCTTCCAGTTCAGAAACTCTGGACAAAGCTTTATGTCAAACAACGAAGGTCCCCAAGAAGGATGTTGCCTTTTTAGTTCTTCATTAATTTGAGGAAAATTAATGGTGAATACCCAAGCCATTTATGTTAGTCAATACTTTGACCAGATGTCTTGACCAGAGGTCAGTAACTTGGTTGTGTTTATAGGATGGGGTTTAAACCAACTTTTGGAGGATTAATGAGTCGCTTACTGATTATGAAAATCCCTTTTCTTTATTGTAACCCACAGTTTGTCATGAAACAATTAGGTTCAGGGAGGGCAGATAATGGTATTCAACTTTCCACTGACACGCCCCTCCCCCCAGTACCTCATGTTGCAGTTGGTAACGCTCCTATTGATAGCATCAAGCTGAGGGCCTAGTAAATCATTTCTTGTCCAGAAGTTACCACCGCTTGCTGGAGAACTAGAGCAGGGCCCACTCAAAGCCGATGTGCTGCAGCGTCCTGCTCGTTTCCTCTCAGGTTATTCAGTCTTCGTACATGTTACCGCAACCAACAGCCATACTAACGTGTCTTCCTGTGCGTGTTAATTATTAGATGCTGTTATGAAGCAGTTTTCTGAAATAAGATTTGAAATTGAAAAAAAAAAAAGGAGGGGTAGTTTCAAGTTTAAATCTTTGGAGAGCATGTTATCTCTGGCATGTGTACTTGTCATGTATAGTCTTTTCATCCTAAGGATTATAGGAAACAAAAACCTAATAAAGTAGTTTTGATTATTTAGCAAAACTCTCAGATATTTAAAAAACAGCTGTTTTGCTTAAATACTGTATGACAGTATTTTTTTTCCAATGGTAGAAAAGTGCATTTCGAACTTGTTTAATTTTACATGGACTCTGGAACCGTGGATGCTGGGGCTGTGAGGGTGGGACAGGAGCATCGACAGGCGGCCCTGAGCGTCAACAAAGAGTCCTTACTCTTTGGCAAGTAGTAAGTGCTAGTAAATGTAAAAATTGTGAATCCCACGTGGCTTCCTCCGATACATGCGTCCTCTCTCCACCTTCAAAGAAGATTAATTACTCCTCCCTCCATGTTACCACTGTGAGTCTGCTGGTGAAGCACTGATCTGGACACATATGTATGTCTCTTCCCACAGCAGCTTATAAACAGAACCTGTGCAATTTACCTGTACGTTTCCAGGGTACAGTGACTGGCACATAGTAGCTCTTCGGTGATGCTTGTTGAAGGAAATGGAATTAATACTTTTACTGCACATTAGCATAGAAAAGCAGCATAATTCTTGGTTGTTCTCTGAAATACTGTGAATTATATATATTACTTGTAGTTGTGAAATCAAAAGTAGAACTCACAACTTGTGGAAAGTTCAGTAGACATGTCTGTTTTAACAATTAAATAGAATTGTAAAGAATAATGTTTCTTGGATCTTTATTTTCTTTCCTTTTATATGTCCATATTCTGCTGTTTTCTTTTGTGACATGTTTCAATTTATGTGTATATTTCTTTTTCTACATTGGTGTTCCCTTCTGTTTTCAGTCACTGAACATACTTTCTGTTTTTTCTTCTTCGTCTCATTTGTGCTGTACGGAATTGACAGCATATTGTCAGGGCAGAAATAGTGAAGTACCCGGAAGAAGATCTTCAACGTACCAACTCTGCTCAGAGTAGACTCTGTTCCGTACAGTAGTGCAGGTATAACAGATCAGTTATTGCAGTTTTGGGGGGGAGGTGGTGAGAACTAGTGAATGCTATCTTGTTCTTTTTCCCTTATGAATAGAGAAGTTCAAATGATTATTGTACATTATTGGAATTAATATTGCATACGTCCTGTTTTAGAACTTTGAAAAATTGATCCTTTGCCAGGACACTTATGAATTAAACAAGAAATTGGGAACAAATTAAAATAACAGTTCAGTTACTTTCACACGTATTTGTCTTTATGGTTGTGTTTATTACATGTGCAGTGAAGTGGAGAAGTGAGGCAGTTATTTCATTATTCATTCCTTACCATTTTCCTGAAATAGCCTGGTAATTGAAAGAGTATTTCTAAAATTTGCCTTGAATTACCCTTCTTTGTACGCTTGTGTGTGCAGACTAAGTAAAAGCATTGAAAACAGTAAAGTATTTGTTTTAATTTAAATTATTACTTAGAGATGAATATTAGGGCATATTGCTAAATTTATCATTTAAGATAATCCTTGAATGTGGGTTAGAGGGAAGGAAGGAAGAGTTAAAAGTATCTTTTGGTTTAAATTATTTTAGAAACATGAGTATGTGGTAATTTTCTAAATTTCTCATTCTGTATTTTGTTAGTCATTAGTAAGTCAGGGATTTGGGAGGAAAGTTTTAAAAATTGGCAAAGTTTTAAATATTGGGTTGCTTAAAACATTTCTCCTTTATATGTGATTCGTCTTTAACATTTATACGTCTTCTCACTAACTCACTAATTGCTGTAAACATTCTAAAAAAAGTTATGGCTGGGGATAGTGGTTTATGGAAATATTAATAAATAATGGCATTTTTCACTTTGAAATAACAAAGTCTTGTCTATCAGTTAAACTATGTGAATGATTAATTTTAATTCCTTTGCCTTAAGTTATAACCAGGGTTTAATATTTCATATTAATTTGTTGGGTTTTTATTAGACTTGTGATCACCTCAAGCTTATGTTGTAAAATCAGGGAAGACCCAATAAAGAAATTGTTATTAGATACTTAAGAAAAAACCCAGCCCCCTTCCCTTCCAGCCCCAGTTCTGCATGTTTGTTCTGGTTGATTCTCCTAATATCAGCTCCTGCTTCATTTATGATGTCTGTCATCAGGAGTTCACCTAAGTTCAGAAAATAAAAATATACTTTAAGGAGCTCTTTCTAAATGTTCTGATGTCCTGATAATAACTCTGTTTTCTTTTATGACAGAGGGTGGTGAAGGCAGATATTGTAAACTACAACCAGGAACCTGTGTCAAGAACTGTTAACCCTCCTCGAAGCTCTATGTGTGCAGTTCAGTGAGCGCGTTTTTCTTTGGTATTGATGGTTCTGGCTGCCCTTTGCCTCCGTGTGGGCCCGAGGACCGCTAGGAGCTTGTTTTATCGGTGACCATCTCTATAGTTCAGTTAACACTTTCCTCCCGGCTCGCTTCACCATTAAGTGTTGCCTCGCAGCCACAGGCCGCCCCTTGGACTGGAAAGAATTCAACTTCGGGACCACACACTTTGAATTCAAAATGGAAAGCCCATTCTCTGGAATTAGACTGCTTCGTTGAAAAAGAATAATGTTGGTTCTCTTTAATGTCCTCACTTCTTTTTTTCCCAGATGTCAATTTTTTAAAACAAATATGGAAACTATCCAAGTCTTGATCATCAGCCAGGATTTTGCCACAGCATGTTTTTATTTTCTTATCTGAACTCACACATGGCAGAGTATGCTTGAGTACAAACATTTAAACAAGTAATATATTTTTATCTACAAATAGTAAAGAAGGCAAATCATTTGCTATCTATTGTGAGTGAAAATATATAAAGCTGTATCTAACTGAAAATGCTTGAAATAAAGCTGTAATAGAAATATATTTTTTTCATTTTTTAAAAAAGGACCTAAATTGTTTATATTGTATCTATAGCTCACAAAGTGGTATTTGATATTGTATTTTTATCACTGCATCATGGTCTTTGTGTATTGTGGAATACTCAGGTTAGATGGCTGTACAGATTTTGATTAACGCGCAGCTGACGCTCCACACGGACCTGCTCCGGCAACTGCATCCGAGTCCTCTCAGAACGAGTTCTGACTGTTGTTGGATCATTGTGGGTCAGTCTTGTACCTGATGTTCAGATGTTTTTCTCCTACAAATAAATTTATTTAATCTACTTTTTGGGGACATTTTTGTTTTAGCCATCTTCTTTTAGTTAAAGAACACAAAGTGCACTTATCTGTAACATCGGCGATTGCATGAAGTTTAATACGCAGTCATGTCGAATTGTGAGGTTATTGTGTTGTGCTGACTCAAGTCCAGACTCCATTGGCTGGCATTTCAGGGGCTGCACGGCAGGGCGTCCTCCCTCTTTTTCTTCTTTCCTGTCACTCCTCGGTGCACGCTCTGCCTCTGTGCAGAGGCCCACCCCTGCCTGCTGTTCGCTGCTCCACCTTCCGGTCTTTCTGCACAGGCCCCTCTACCTGGAGCTCCTCCCTCGTCTCCGGACGTCGCCAGCCAGCCTTTGGCCATCGCGATGGCAAGGGCTCTGCCTTGGTCACGGTCGTGCCGTGTTTTTGTGCTGAGGCACAGTGCCTAGCCTGGTGGGTGCTTTGTATGTGCTACATCGGAACAGGAATGAATGCTGCCCTTCCAGAAAGTCTCCTCATCTCCATGGCCGGAGGTGCCACACGAGTACCTCTGGGATGGCCATTGCCCCTTCTTGCCTTGAATCACAGTCATTTGTGTCCTTGCGTTTTAATGTGTCATGGGTCACAAGCCTAAGGGCAGTTCAGGGTCTGCTCTAGTCCTTGTCTCCCGGGACGGCCCAGGCAGGGTGCCTTGCACAATTTCTGCTACAGGTGTGTGTGGAAATTTTGGACACCTAATTTTACAGCTGCAAGAAATTTTAGAAAACCTGTTATTTCACATCCTGTGTGGCTAAGGAAATTGAAGTTGGGAGAGAAAAAAGAACTTGCCAGGTCGCAGAATCACAGAGCCAGACCCCCTAGGAAATCTTCCATCTCAAGGGCAGGGTGACACTGGTCAAGAGTGATTTGAAATTTAAGAAAGGTTAAAAATTATGATTGCTATGCTAATTCGGCAGTCCAATCTTATTCTACTTTTATTTTTATATTTTTTCATTGTATAGTGATTAAGTATCTTTTTTTTTTAAAAAAAAAAATCTTCATCTGAGGATATGTTTATTGGCTTAGGAAGGAAGAGAGAGAGACAGAAACATCGATGTGAGAGAAAGGCATCCATTGGTTGCCTCCTGTACACGCCTGGACTGGGGAACACAACCTTTTGGTATACGGGACAATGCTCCAGTCAACTGAGCCACCTGGCCAGGGCTAAGCATCCTTTTAATAAGCCTTTCAAGGTTGTAAGTCCTTCAACGTAATTTAGTTTATCCTTCTTGTCAACATCTTCCTAACATATGCCGGTAAGTTTTCTAGGGAGAACGTATTTTCTCTATATTCTTTAGGAGACTGTAAAGTTGAATAAAAGAGATCTCAACCCTTGAGCACCTTACAGTCTAGTAGGAGAAGTTTCTATTTTTGCTGTTGTTTCTGCAAAGGCTGTGATTGATTGGAATATGTCCAACAAAACTGCCCTCGGTTTGACATTCAGTAAGCGATGCAGCCATGCTCTTCTGGTCATTTTGTAGTGTTTTCACCTCTACTTGAAAACTTTAGGATTTTCTTTTTTTTAGTCCAGTTATTGCAGTATTCAAAGGTATGACTTCACACACATATATAAGATCATACAAGCTGGAGTGCTACAGGCATTCTATAAGAGTCAGAAAGAACTTATAAAACACGTCAGTTGTGTGTGTATAAAGTTGGAGCACTAAGTGGCACTGATCAGGGACAGGGAGAGAATGGCCCTTGTAGTGTTGCTCTGGCCTGGATGTTTCCAGCCACGGGTCACATGAGCTCTTTTTCCCCTCATTCTAGTCTATGACAGAGCTGACATCCCCCTTTTACACATGAAGACACTTACGTAGAGAGTCGTTGATAACACCAAGTCCTCCTGGAGGCAGTGGTAGAACCAGGGTCCCCACAAGACCATCTGTTTCTGAGACGGGATGAGTGGGGCTGGGTACCGAGCGAGGCTGCCTGCCTTCTGTGAAGATACACCCCTGACCTCCTTCCTGAGAACGGACTGGGCCTGGGTGTTCAGCTGCTCTTGTGGAAAGTGGTGATGGCAAGTGCTGATCCACCCGCCTTCTCCCACCGCCCCCTGCCCACTGCCCACCGCCCACCGCCCACCACCTAGGCCGGCGGTGTGGGTCTCGAGTCTGGGAGCGGTGAGTTAGCCCTCTGTACCCTGAGGTGAGGGCAGAAAATGGGCCCTCCCCTGCCCGCCTTGGGCCTCCTTGGTTTTGTGTCTCTCCCAGCTAAACTTGACCAGTCAGGGAGAGCCTTTTGGCTCGAGGACAGCAGTCACAGCGAACATGCAATACGGCGCATGGCCAAAGCAGATTTCTGAATTCCATATTACAATTTTCCCCATACCTCGGGTTTTATTTTTGAAACAAAAACGTAGGATTCATGCTTATTTTACTTTGTTACCTCTCCTGTCTACAGTTTTTAATTTAAAAAATTACAAGTCTTTCCATCTAGTTTTAGGCACTTTGTCTCCTGAAGGCGCATGCTATAAAGTTTCAGACTCATTGTGGTCACTTTTGCTGCTTATTGAACTTTTGAAAAACACAAAAGTTTTCAGCCAGAACTGGTCATTGGACGTTGCCTTTCAAGTGCACCCTCTATTATGTGTGGCAAACCGCTGTGGAGTGGTTTTTGGAGTGGCCCAAGGAACTCCTGTGACTGCTTTATTATTCCAGGAGGAGGTAAGCCAGGGCCCTTTAAAGTCGATCACTGAAACAATGTGATGGAGCATAATCATTTGTGTGTCATTTAAAAATAGAAAGGTTTTCTGGCCCTAACCCATGCAAGTGATTGCTGTAATGTTGGATATCCTGAAAAACAGTTGCAAGATTCAGAGGAAATGGAAATGCAGACCCGCTGAGCATTGTGGTCGACATCTGTCCGCTGCCTCCCCCGCATCCAGGTCACTTCTCCCAGCAACGTTTGCCTGAGTTTCTGCTGGAGCCCGCCTGCCTTCCCAGCTACTCACAGCTCTAGAGGCAGATCCTTATTGGCTTAAACGCCTTCGGATATTATTTCCTCCTGGCCTAAGTGATGGGCTCAGAAATGAGCTAATAACTCCATTAGGGCTAATGAAGCTGGAGGGGAGGTTTGCTGAGGGCTCGGAAAAAGAAAAGAGTTTTAAAAAAGGAAGAAGACAAAAATCTTCTATCCCCCGAGGTCCAGAGGACTCTGACTCCTGGACTCGAGTGAGAAAGGCTAGCCCCGAGCGATGCTGGCAGCCATCTTGGGGAGACCAGGGGGTGCCCACCCAGGTCCGGAGCTGCCGCCGGAGGAGCAGAGGTGAGAAGCGGAGAGAACCCTGTCCCTGGCACAGAGCCCAGATCAAGCCACGTCGCTGGAATTGTTTCATAGCATGACTCAGTTGTTCATGATTTTGGCTGGTGTTGGTTTATTTTATTTTATTTCTTTGTTATTTCTTACATAAGACCATTATTCACCAGATCTTTGCTCGGCACCAAAGACAGAGGTGAACATGATCTGAGTTTTGTCCTCAACATCTTAGTTTAGGCACATGTACAACTCAGCAAGATGTGATCAGACTGTTCATTGTTTCAATGAAACTATAATATAGGAAGATGGGGCTTCTCAGAGAGTGTAGAAAAAAGTGGATTTCCGATGACTGGAATCAGGGTCAACAGTTAACCCAATTGCCTTTGAAAGCTAATGTAATCTTATGCTATGTTAATGCAAAAAGAGTCTGGTCTCTGAGTTGGTTGGTGCATATAAATCTCGTGGAGAATCTTGACTCAGTGGGTTCAGGGTAGGGTTTGCAGTTCTGCATTTATAACAAGCTCCCAAAGGATACCCATGCTGCTGGCTTTTGATGAAATTGGGAGAGAAAGTTATTTGTCAAACTTTTTCAGAGCGCAAAATCATAGCATTCAAGCGGGGCCCCAGGGACGCGCAATGCTTAAGGACACAGTATCTGTCCGCAGGTGGCAGGGTAGCACGGCACCCTAGCTATTGGGAGGGAATCCATCCTGCTTGATAGTGCACGGGCTGCTGAGAGCAGGTCAGCTCTGGCTAGATGGGGCATAGGGAGCGGCCAGAAGAGATCTGATGGGCAAGTGAGGCTCGGACTGACAGCGTTGAGTGAGACAACCAGCCTCTGCTCCCAGCACCCAGCCTGGGGAGTGAGCCTTTGGTAGAGCAGGGCCTGTGGGCTGAGCTCAGAGCCCATGCATTCCATTCAGTCTGGCCCCTTGCGGGATCACTTTTCCACACTGGAGAGCTGGAGATGGGGGAAAGCAGGCTCTTTGTTTTAAAGTTCTCTTTCCAAGCCATGTTGAATGTGCTCAGCCCTCCCACACTATAGACTGAAGTAGACTCAAGGCTGGAGGTCAGGCTGAGGAGGCAGATATCGCTGGCGCTGCACAGATGCCAGCTCAGTCAGCCACTCGCATCTGAGCCTGGTGACTTGGCCTCCCGAATCCTTCGTTCAGCCGACTCCGCAGGCTGCTCAGGGGTGGGTTTCCCAGCCACGTGTCTCTCAGGCCTCTTCGCCTTTCCCACACTGCTGCTCAGGTTGCTGCAAACAGCCTGCTTCCTTCAGAGACCTCCACAGTCTGCCGCGTACACAGCCATGAGGATGAACGTGGCCCGCGGGTTTGAATTAAGTCGCTCTAGTTCCCGACTCCTCAGCGGCTCCTCACATCCTTTTCCATCCGAGGAAAATGACTTCCTCGGCCTGACTTTTAGAATCCTCTCCCTGCTCTCCCATCCTTCCTGCTGAGACATCTGTTTACTTCAACACCAGCGACAGCTTTGTTCTAGCAAGTGGCCCCTCACCTCTGTGACTCTATTGGGGTTTCCTCTAGGGAAAGAGGGTCCCTGAGGAGGCAAACTGGAAAACCTGCTTCTCTCGGCTCTAAATCCCATTGGCTGGATGACTCGTCACACCGCGTCACACCCGTTCATGTCCCTGGGCTGTTTCCTGGGGTCTGGCCATGGAGAGCTGTGGTGGGTGCTCTTCGTCATCACCACCTTTATTATGGAGGCAGCGTATGGATACCGAGCTCTCTGTAAACGTCTTCACTTCTTTTAAAAGTGTTGTTGTATTAATAGTTGTCCCAATTATCCTGTTGCTCTTCCTTGTCATGACCCACCCCCACCCTTTTGTCCAGGTCCATGGGTCATTCATACCTGTTCCTTGATTAGACCTTTCCTTTCTTTGCCCCCTTATTCCCCTTCCCCTTCCCCTCCAGTTGCTGTCAATCTGTGCCTTGTTTCCGTGCCTCTGGTTCTGTTTTGCTCACTTGTTTTCTTCATTAGGTTTCTCTTACAGGTGAGATCACAGGGCATTTGTCTTTCATTGCCTGGCTTATTCCACTTCGCATTATCCATCCATGCTTCACAAAAGTTAGTTCCTTCTTTCTTTCTGCTGTGCAGTGTTCCGTGGTGTAAATGTGCCACAGTGTTTTGATCCACTCATTTGCTGATGGGCACTTCGGCTGTTTCCAGCACTTGGCTATACAGTCGTCTGCCTGTGTTCCCTCGTTTCCCGGGCTAACTTCTGCACCCCTTCGAGTACTGCAGACAACGTGGTGTGTGATTCCCAAGGTGAGGTCGTAAGAGCCACGGCAGCCTCTGCCTTAGTCCCTCCGATTCCTCCTCCTGAGGGAAGCCACACACCACACATGTGGACATTCAGGCTGCATTGCGGAGCGGGAACACCCCGCCGCCAGCCGGCGTCCGCTGGGGAGAGCGCCCTGGCTTTTCATCTGATTGCAGCCTTACCAGAGACCTCGAGCCGGAAGCACCCAGCTGAAACGCCCCCTAAGTCCTAATCCTAATCCTGAAACTAAGGGAGATGACCCATTATTGTTGTTTAGGCCACTAAGTCTCAGGGTAATTTGCTTCCAGGCAACAGGTGACTAATACAAAAAGGATATTTGTGTTATCTCTGACAGATGGGGAAACGGAGGCTCAGGGCAATTTAATAACCCGTCGAAGGTTTGAAAGTCAGGGAGGGATGGAACAGGGATCGAAACCCAGGTCTGCCTGGCTCAGCAGCAGGGTCACTGGCCTGGCCAGTCCCCTCCACAGCACTGACGTGGACTGACTTTTATCCCCCAGCGTGAGCAAAGGCAGATATGATCTCTGTACCGCAATGAAGACATGTGCCTTTCTTCTGGTGCCTCTATTTTGATCTTAACATATTTTAGTAATGTCAGATTGTTTCTTATACACCCGGTAAATAGCCTTAGAAACCTTTCATTCAAAATCGTTTATTCTAACTTGAGTTGTATAAAGTCACAGCACACAAGTGGCTTATTAAAACAAAAGTAACCAACCTTCCATATAAGGAGGCTTTGTTTTCCTTATTTTTCCCTCCCTTCCTCTGAAGCCTGAGTCCTGCCCACCAGCACCCTCCTCCCTTTTGGACAGAGCTTGTTAAAACCTCTTGTGCCCTTTGCTTGTATGTGGAAGTGAATCCTCCAGCCGTTCATCTGACCGCAGCTTCACCGGGCAGCCCTGGCCAGAAGCGGCGGCCGGTGTCGGAGCCCCAGCACGGCACCTTGCAGCTGCGCGCGGCCACTTGTCTCCCTCCCCTCACGCCACGCACTCTCTAAGCCCAAGATCCCTGTTGTTTTTATCTGTCTCCCTGGCGCCTGGCACCGAAGAGGCACCCAATAAAGGTTTATTGAATGAATGAAGCCTATCTATGTTGTAGGTTGTCATGACTAACTGTAAACAGTCCCTGGGGCGAGCCGGCAAGCATTCTGTCCTGGAGACAGTCAACCGAGGCTCTGACCTCGGCTTAGCCACTAGCCAGCTATGTGACCTTGGGCAAATTCCTCCACTCTCCCAAGGCTCTGTTTCCTTATCTGCAGTGAGTCTGTTAGGTGGGGTGTCGGTGGTTCCCAGACCTGGCGGGTTATCACAATCACCTGCAGGGCTTCAAGAAACACTGATTCTGGGGCTCCACCCCCAGATTGCAGGGTCCTGGACTCTGCTGGGAAACCTCTGAACCAACTCTCTGTGTAGCTACCTCTCCCTCAAGTGACCCCAAGCGTAGGCCAGCTTTGAAGCCTTGGTTTTCACATCTGTAAGAGGGGGCGATAATCACGGTGGCTGCCCTGAAAACTTCATGATACTAAGATCCCTCGTCATGGGGAGAAGGGCCTCAGAAACTTCTAACAATTCCAAACAAGTCTGCAAGCTCTCGGTCATTTTCTGAGTGTGACTTGGAGTCCTGTTGTGGCTCCCCAGCGCTTACGGAGCCCTGAGGGGGCCCATCCCCCCATCAGGGGTAGGTAAGCCCTGCAGAGGCCTGTCTGGGGCTTCTCCCGCAAGTAGTCCAGAGTTCCTTGAAATCTCCTCCCTTGTTTCTAACTTGGGGTGGGGCACTGTCTCTTTCCAGCTTCCCCAGCAATCTTGGCTCCTGAGCCAACGTAACCATTTCTCCTGACCCTCTTCCACCCCCTGCTCTCTCCCTTACCCCAATCCTCTGACACATTCTCAAACTCGTCTTCTCAATTGGCAGGTGGCCCACCAATAGATTGGCTGGGTGCCCTGTGTTTGGGTCAGGGCGTAGGGAAGATGCTGTAGAAGCTGAAAGAAAGCTGAGTGAACCAAGATGCGAGTGCTGTCTCATTGCTTCTACAACCAAGGACAGAGGGGACCTGGAATGGTTTGGTTGCAGTGATCTCTTTGGAAGCTAATGGTTGAAGACTGTTGATGGTGAGGAACAGGAGAGGGAGGGCATCAGGATTCATGGAGTCACCATTTTATTCTAGGTACCGTGCCAGGCACTGTGTACATAGTTTTCATGACAGCCAAGCTTTATAGCACATCTATTTTGCTGTGCAGTTTTCATTTACCATCCATTTAACCCTCATCCCAGGCCTCAGTGGGAGCTGTGGTTCTCAGCTTCCACATCAGGCAGCTGATTATTCCTTGGGGAAATAAAATGTCCTGTCCAACTTCACAGTCAGCCAGATGCTGAACCAGGATTTGAACCCTGCTCTTTGTGACTCCAGAGTTTGTCCTTCTCAACAGAAATGGTGTTTTTTCATGCCCCATACTTAGCATTTAAATTTCCAGAGAAGTGCTTGAACCTAGAATAGGATTTCTTTTAAGTTTTTGGAGCCAAAAATTATTTAAATTTTATGGCTAGGAAAAATGTAAACTTTCATGTTCAGCAGACCAGAGATGATAAAGTATGCATTTGTCAAATAAAATTCTTTGCTGTGATAGAGTAAATCATTCCTTGGCCTTGTAAAAAATTAGGCCTCACTTGAACTGTTTTCACTTCAGCCTTTGCTAATATTTCTGTTATCTCCATTAGGGATTACAATGATGAATGTCTTTTATTCGCATCGTTAAGCACTTCAGCGAATGTGTGAACACATAGAGCATCATAAGTCATAGGGAAATGAAACAACGTGGTCTCCTGGAAAGAAGAAAAATCATGAGAGCATCTGACAGAGTCAGGTTAGCATCCTGTCTCTGCCACTCTCTAGCTCTGCAAATTTGGTCAAATTCCTTAGCCGCTCGGGGTCTCAGTTTACTTATGCTTAAAACATTGATGATAATACTTATCTCACTGGGTAATTGTAAGGATGGAATGAGAGGACATCCTTGTAGCACTTTGCAGTGTTCCTGGCATGAAGTAAGTGCATAATAAATGTCCTGGTTATTACTGGAAGGGTGGTCATGGTAACTAGCTATTTAATGACGTGCCCAGGGCTCACTTCAGTTATTAGTCCTTTGGGTAGCAAGGCTGAGTGTAGGCCTTCCTGTCTGGGGGGCCCCACCTGCTGATGTTCTGCTGCCCCGTTAGAAATGGGCCCAGCAGTAGGCAGTTGAAGCTCGTTAGTGGGTGTATCTGTTGGTTGCAAGTAACAGAATATCTAACCTCAGGTGCCTTAAACAATGAAAAATATTGATCACTTGTTAAGAGTATTCTTACAGTGAGGTGATTCCAGATTTGTTTAAGTTGTTCAAAGATACCCTCAAGTTTCCAGATTCATTTGTCTTTTTCAGCCTGTTGGCTAACAGGCTATCTCCCTCATAGTTCCAAAGTGACTGCAATAACTCGAGGCATCACATCTTTCTACCATAGAATTCATGGCCAGAAAGAGGAAAGGGCCTATTCCATACTCATGTCTCCTTTAAAGAAAGAAGTAAAATTTCCCCAAAACTCTACTTCCCAGAAGACATTTCAGACCTTTCTTGGCTGGAGTTTTATGAAATGCTCAGCCCAGTCTAGTGGTAAGGGAAATGATTAGGGCCAGCAATTCCCAGCTCTGGCAGAGAATGAATTAGGAAGCCTTTAAAATACAGATGTCTAGGTTCTGCCCGTAGAGACTGACTTATTTGGGCTCAGCGGGGGCCGTGTACGTGTGCACGCCTGCCTGTGTATGTACACTCCGAGAAGCGCGGATGAGCACCCAAGGGCTGAGGCTCACTGGTTCTGACTCTCCATGTTTCATCCCCTGAAACGGAGATCGTCTTACTGGTCACTGATGCACATGACTGTGGGGTGTCTGAGCTCGGCAAGGGGAGTGCGGCTCTTGGGTAGACATCTGAAAGGGCCTTATGTTAAACTTCCACACATCTGAGTGAGAACCCTGGGTCTACAAGCCTGTAAATTGCACAAGCTTGGTTAAGCCAGTCCCTCTGAGCCTCGGTTCCTTTACACAGTGAAGAAAGTACTGCCTACCTCCTGGAGTAGTTTTAAGGTTAAATGAGACCAAGGAAATGAGAACAGCTGACACAGATTAGGGCTCAGTCATGTTAGTTAATGTTCCCGGAAGTCAGATTTTCCTCTCCAGATCAGAAAATGTAATTGGACCTGCCGTGGGGTCCCAGTGGCCTTTCCGACGTGGTGGTGACCTGAATACTTGACCAAAGCAGCAGCAGCAGTGAAGTTCCTCTGTGTTGTTTGGACAGGGGCCTCGGCACAGAGTCGGTCAGAAAGGAGCCCTGGGCAGGGCTGGGTGGGAGGTTTTTGATGACCACGCAGGAAAGAGTGAGGCGTGAGTTCTGGCTGGATTCTAGGATGTATCGGAGCCTGCAGAGCCCATGCTTAACTGCTTAATGGAAGCTCTGAGCAGGGCCCGCCTCCTCCCTGTCCACCCGGTGGCCTCTTTATCTGCCTACTGTCCAGGAAAAGAGTTAAGTGTAAACTAACAGTTCTTGGGAATGGGTTGTCAGGTCCCTGAACCAATGTGCTACAGTTAATCTGTTAAAAACAGCAAGGCTCCCCATTTGTAAACATCTCCTGGATAAGCTCTTATAGCATACACAACCTGGGAAAATGAATGGCATCCTACCAGCTGCCCTGGGATCCCTGCGCCCTGTGCTTGTCCCCATGACCTCTTCCTTCAGCTCAGTCCAGTGCAACTCAGCCTAACTCACTTGGACCCACCTGAGCAGAGCCCCAAGCTGCTCCTGGGCTGGGACCCAGGATTCCCGGGGGGAGCAGGTGGGGACCTCTGCCTTCAGAAGACTCGGGGAGTGGGGGACACAGGAACTCTGGGAGACTGCCTGGTATCGGGGCATGATCGTGAACTGAAAAGTGGGGCAACCCAGGCTTGGATCCTGGTTCTTAAGCTCAGTACTTCGGGGCTTTGGAAAGTGAATGGGTCGCATCCTATATGTGTTTAACGTCTGTAGATTTAACCCACACACTTGGTAAAAATACAGGAGAAGAAGAGACATGACTACCAATAGCCCCGAGATTTTGCCTGCCGGGCTGTTGGTGACCCCCTGCCCCGGAGGGACAGGGGACAGTGGGGCTCTGTGCTGTCTGTCGGCGTGGGCGCTGCATGTCTCTCTGCCCTGGCATCTTGCTGTGTCGGGTGGGATTCAAACACGTAGGGCAGTCACATTTGACCAGAGTCCTTTTTTCTTGCCTTGCTTGCTGACTTTGGAACCCAAGTCCTGTGTAAAGTGTGATTCCATTCCACCTTCCCAACGTGGTGGCGGCCCCGCTGAGGCCGCGTCATGTCATCTTCTCTTCCAGAGTGGGAGGGATTCAATTCTTCTCCAGCTGCTCTTTTCTCCTAGAACCTAATACAGAGCCCGGCACCTAATAAATTAACATTAAAATTAACACATAGTGCCTATCTGCTTCCACCTCCTCCTTGTGTGGGAGCAGAGGCAGGAATGTTCCATTGTGACTCACCCCCTCTAACCAAGCTGGTCAGCCCAGCGCTGCGTTCCTGACCCAACCAGACCAGTGAGTGCCTTCTTTAGGATTACTGAATTTAGAAATGGAACAGTGGCTTAGAAATAAAATATAGAGGCACAGTTTTTAATGGCATTCAAACCCCTGGTTCTACTATATCCTGGAGTCCAAATACCTGTCTGGCCTTAAGTGAGACCCAGCATCCTTGTAAGAAACTCGCATGCTTACCTAAGCTAGTTCAAGGCAGGTTTCAGACACTTGCAAACAAAGTCGTTCTAAGCAACACAATAGTTTAGGTCAGCAGATGCTCTGTGTCACTTGGATCCAAAGTTCAAGAAAGGCTCATTGGCAGAGATTCTCAGAGGCAGTCCTGCCTTGGGCCCTGTTGAAAGATGCTGGAGTGGCCACAGCGCCGAAGCAATGAGTTGGTAGTCACAGGCCTGGGCCACCGTGGCGCTGAGTCACACCTGGTGAAAGTGTGCTCTGTGGAGAAAGTTGCCCAGGCCCACCAGCTGGGACGCACTGGTTGTGTGCCCTCCAGCAACTGTACTTTGGGGACATGGCCCAGCTTCAATGCTTTAGTTCATTCTGATCTGGGGCGTAGTGCTCCCATTCTACTGCTCCTGGTAAAATCCTAACAAACTGTTTTGAGAGGCAGTGTGGGCCAGAGAGTTAGAAGACTGGAATTCTAGTTTTCTCTGTGATTAGCGGCGATTTGTCTCATCTCTCTGGGGCGCCATTGACTGGTTTGTAAAGTGAGACTCATAGATCAGAAATGGAACAGAAGGTTTGTCTTGCCAGCTAACTAATGCTACTTCTATGTTCTCACCCAAATGACCATGTAGTGTCCAGGGCACAAACTTGGGAGTGCAGGAAATATACCTCTCTTTTTCCACAAGGAATTTAATTTTTGTCCCAAGCCCCTTGTACACTTGAGTGGTCTGTCCCGTCTTTCCCCAGGGTCATGCACAAGTTCTGGGAGCTTTGTAGAGGCTGATCCATTTGGCCTTTAGAGCCGTCTGTCCTCAGCAGCATCCACAGAGTCATGTACCTTGTTATCCTGTCTTGTCCTCAGTCACTGGTGGTTAAGTAACTTGTTCAGGGTCTCACATAGATTGTGAAAAATGCAAACCCACCCTGACTGGTGTGGCTCAGTGGATTGAGCGCTGGCCTGTGAACCGAAAGGTCACCGGTTCAATTCCCGGTCAGGACATGTGCCTGGTTTGCAGGCCAGGGCCCCAGGTGGGGGTGTGCAAGAGGCAACCGATCTCTGTTTCTCACATACATTGATGTGTCTCTTCTCTTTCTTCTTCCCTTCCCCCCTTTCTGAAAATAAATAAATAAAAGCTTTAAGAAATGCAAGCGTGAGCTGTGAAATTCTAAAGTCAATATAGATGTAAATATAGATCTATAGATATGGTGTCATATGTAGATTTAAGATATATACATACACATGTGGTGCCTTCTAAAAAATTCTCAAAAGTTGGTAAGTTTCCTTACTCCCATTTCTCAAATGCAGAGACTGAAGCTCCGTTTCCGTAGCAGTCAGGCCCTAACAAGAAGACTTGGCAATTCTAACTCAGTTCTGTCTCATCCCAACCCCTGGGCTCTCCCCCTAAAATTCCTGTCTCAATTACATTTTAAAAATTAGGCGAGACCTTAGGCACAGTGTCGAATGGAACACATGCTAACTTCAGGGCTGGCTGGCACCTCGGCCACCTGCCCTGTGGTGAGGACAGAAGCTGTCCTGTGGGTTGGAAGCAGTTCTTTGGGCATTCCAACTGAAAGCCTGTATTCATGCCAGTGGCGGCCTTCAGATTCTTCAGGGAAAGGGCTGTGAAGGAAAAGGTGAGGAGTAAATTATGAGGCAGGGGATGGTTCCATCATGGTAACTTGAAGGATGGGAGGAAGCTTTCTAGCTGAGCGAAATGCTGTCTGGAGCCCAAATTCTTGGATACGTTAACATAGAAGAATGAGGATCATTGTCTATGGAAAAACTTGGCTATCATCAAGTAAGTCCTACTTTGACTTTAACAGATTTTTTTCAGAGCAAATTTAGTACACTTTTGAAAATCAGAGACAGAGTACTATGAAGCACCCCCCCAATCTTCATACCTTAACATAGGCATAGTTGGAATTAATGTCCTAGAAAATTTTCAGAAGTTTCTCTTAAAAGGAATTGTAACTCTTGAATTGGTAATCACCCATCTTTTCCATTTAGCATTATTTTTAACTCATTTTTTTATACGGCCACATATTTGTATAACATCTTTTATGAGTGCAAAATATTTCATGTGGTAGATATAACATAATTATACAATCATTTACCTATTTTTGGACAGAGAGCATTTCTCTGGCCTTTGGTCTATGGTGAATGACGTGCTATCCAACCTCTGCACCGACAAAGCAACCTCTGTGCCTGTATCTTCTCAGTCTCAGAGCGGCGCCCCATCCCCCGCTCTTGCCACTCCCGTTGCCAGCCTCCTGCCTGGGCACCTCCTGTGGCCCCTTAGACGATCCCGTCTCATTCCTGTATTTTTGACCCTTTTACAGCCCCGTATGAAGTTCTCCTGTGCTAAAACGTCAGCCCCTTTACCTGGAGTCCCGCAGTCACCCTACCCAGTGACCCTCTCCTCACCCCCACTTTGTATTTTAGGATATTGTGGCTTTTGCCTCTTCCATTCTACTAGACTCGCCCTTGCAAAGACCCCCAGATGTTTCCCCAGGGAGTATCTTCAGAGCCTTGTTTCTCCACCCGACTCCCTTGGCCTTTGTGACGTCGCTGTCTTCACCTCTGAATTGCCCTCCGACTTCCCTGCGCCCTGGGGGTCCATCTCCTTGCACTGGCCTGTCTCGCCCTGTCCTTTCACGTCGGTGCTCCCTGGGGTCTCACTCTTGGCCCTCTGCTCTCCTCACCGAAGAGACTCTCTTTCTCTGGAGTTTTATCCGTTCTCAGTGTCAACAGCTTTCAGTAAGTTGCTCACCTCCCCCTGTCAAACCTCTGTTTCTACTGCAGACCCTTCTCCAAAGCTTTACTCAGTCTTCCAGTTCACAAACACTTGTCAAGGGCCAGGCTCTGCTCTCAAGTAGATTCCAAGATGGATAAAGCATGGTCTTCTCCAATGTCATATGTCTGTTCTCTGTGGGGCCTCTTACGTGGATGACACATATACAACTTTCCCTGAACTCATTCTGCAGCTCCTCTCCCGCCCAGACCCGCTCCTGGGCCTGAGCTCCCTCGTCACCCTCCAGCTCGCTGCCCAGGCGAGAAACTCAGGGGTCCTCCGAGGCCAGCTCTAACCTCCTGTCCACACCCTGCGACTCGGGGTGAACCCTTCTGAACCCGCGTGCTGACCTCCTCCTCTCCTACCCGCTCTTCCGCAATAGGCTTTCCATGGGTCTCAGCGCTTGTAGGGTGGTTCCTAAACACAAACATGGTGATGTCACCCTGTAGTTAAAACCTCTGGTGGCCTCCCATCACGTGCGGGAGAAGCTCCAGGTGCGGGACCCCCTCTGCAGCCTGGCCCTTGCTCTCTGCTCTGGCTGTCTTTCTGCCCTTCTGTCTCTCACACTCCACGCTTCACCGCGCTGCTTGTCACTCCACCGTCTCCGATGCTCAGTGGGGGCATGGTTCCCTTTGCCCGTAATCCTGTACCCCAATGTCTCACTTATTCAGTTTAATTTTTTTTTCTTTACACCTACGCATCTTCATCTCAGGAAAGATCTCTCCCTCCCCACCTTCCTGGTCTCAGTCCTCCTGGGTTCAGTGCAATTCTAGCAGCCCGCACACACCCTTTTCACCGTGCACTGGAACGTCACGTAGTTCATCTGTTCACACGTCTGTCTTCCTTAGGAGTTCAAATAAACGTTGAACAAATAAATTTTAAAGCGTATGTGCCTAAGCAATTCACTGTTAGTTACTGATTGCTCTAATTCAGGATGACTTGGGGGGTTTCTTGTCATAAAACCTGGGGAGAAACATGTCCGCGGGATTTTCCGAAGTTCCCCAACAGGGCCAAGAGTTAGGATTTCACCTTTGACCTCCTAACTTCCCATCCCAGGCCCTGACTTCGAGACCACAGCAAAGCTCCCAGAATTTCAAGGCACTGGACAAACTCTCTGCCCCGCAGATTAATTTTAGAGTCATTGAAATTCTGCCAGCTCTGGGGGAAGTGATTGGGAGCCAGGCTGACAACCAGCAAAGGAGGAAATTACTCTGTGTCTATTTCAAGATGAGAGAATTGTAACCACGGGCCCTCTCCCAGTGATGCTGTTCGAAAAAACATAAATTTAATACTTTCATGAAACTCAATCTCCTAACCATAAGTGTTTCAGGGCTCTCTTTGATGTTCAGGAAAAATAGCCTGGTGCCAATGTCTTCTGCACATATGGTGTGAAAGCCACCCTGCACACGAGCCTGGGGTCCTGGCTCCCCAACCCTCTGGAAGGAAGAGTTAATGTTTGTTGCAATAACTTAATAAATATTTATTTAGTGCCCACTATGTGCAGAACACACTGTGTTGCTGGAGAAGGAGCCCAGGTTTCTGGGTCAGACGAAAGGTGTTCAAATTCTTTCTTGTTCCCTAATTGGCCTCAGATCATCGCCAAACCATTCTTCCCTGGGGTTTCCATACTTACCTTTCGGGGAGACAGGAGGGATTATGTGAGAGAGAGAACAAGAAAGAGACGGCCTAGCACAGTGCCTGGCACCTAAATCTTTATTTAAAAAAAAATAAAAACGACACCTAGGAGAATTCAGTTCCTGACAAATATAATTTGAGTTCACAATTGTGGCTCTTATTACAGGCAGCGTTAAAACCCAGTAGGGATGCATTAATGAGAGATGTATTTGGCTGCAGAAACACAACCAGTGGCAGGTCAGTAACTGATTAACAGTTGACTCCTCGGGGAAAATAAAACCCTGACTTGCAGTGCGTGCTGACTTACATGGCGGAAATGCTCGCACCGCGGCCGGAGTCAAGCACCCCGCGTGACGTGGCTGCGTGCGGAGTTGGGATGACCTGCGGCGTCTCACACGGTGTAGACCGTGGCGCGCAGCACAGAGCTGGGGGATGCACAGCGTCCGCACCGCTCAGGGAGAGTGATGCGTCCAGTCCCAAGAGCAAAGGAAAATTTGCAAACTATTTAGAAATGGATGAGTTTTGTGTATTTCTTATCTTTATTTTTAACATAATGTATTTGTGAGATTATATAACAATTTTGAATAATGCTGGTGTGTACTAGCTGGCCCATCAAGTTCCTAAAAATCTCGCAATTCCCTCTCAGGAGCTCGGTGGGTCCGCTCCAGCACACCACTGCACACAGTTCCACTGCAGGGACTTCAACATGTTTGCTTTATTGTCTCAAGTGACAAGAAGTTCAGGGACGGGCGGCCAGGGCTGGTGTCTCAGTAAAGTCATCAAGGACCTGGCACTGTTCTGAGTATGAGTTCTTCGTCCTTACAGATCTTGTTGCATGATTGCCGATGGCTGCTGTCCCTCCAGACTCTGTAACTACATCCCATGCAACAAGGAGGAAGGAGAGAAAGGATGATATGTGTTTATGGGGGAAGAGATGCTGCATTAGTTTCCAATTGCTGCTGTAACAAATGGGCACAAATTTAACTCAGAAAAAACAGTGGCTAAAAGCAACACGGGTTTATTCTCTTACAGTTCCGGAGGTCGGACGTCTGGAATAATTATCGCTGGCTGAAGTCGAGGAGGTGTCAGCAAGGTGGCGTCTTTCTGTGCAGGCTCCAGGGTGAGGGAGGGGAGACTCGCTTGCTCGCCTTCTCCAGCTTCTAGAGGCCGCCCAGATTCCCTGGCTCGCACAGCCCCTCCACCTGCCAAGCCAGCAGCAGCTGCTTGAGTCTCCCCTCACGTTGCTCTGGCGCCGCCTCCTCTGAGTCATTCCCTTGTAAGGACCCCTCTGGTCATTGCGGGCCTATTGGGATAATCCAGAATAACCTCCCCATTTTAGGATCCTTACCTTAATCCCATCTGCAGAGCCCCTTTTGCCAGAGAAGGAAACAGCTTCACCAATGCCACTGACGAGGACATGCACGACTTTGGGGGCCATTTTCTGGCCCACCACGGACACCTTCATCTACTTCCATGGGCCACGGCGGGACTGTCATAAAGCCACCCTTAGTTCCAGGCGGGGCAGGAGATCACGTTTTAGCTGTTAAAACAGTCTAGAAAACATGGCTAAGGGAACAGGGGCTGGAAATAGCAGTTGCTCAGTCAGCCAGAAGAGTCTGCCGCATGGGAAAGAACTAATAAATCGCCATGCAGGTCTGTCCAGAGAGGAATCCACCGCACAGTCTACTAGTTGTTTTGAAAAAATAGACCACTACTCTTTCTTGGTAACTGGCGGGTCTACTGCATCATAGGTCATTGTTCAAGCACGCTTCCTTGCCTGCCCTTCCCTCCTCTCTCCTTTCTCCCTTTATCTGTGGGCTCTTTATCCCAGACCTCTCAGCCCGTCTCTGCCATGCGGTAGACAAAGGAGAGGCGTTCCTGTGCTCCTTTCATGTCTTTTACAGGGTGAATGGAAGGCGACCCCCTCTCCCCTTCAAATCAAGGGGGAGGGAATAGGACGTAACACCAGCCAGCTGCCCTCACTGTCCACCATTGGAAAATGTATGCCACTTGGCTCTTCCATCCATTTCTCAATGGTTTAGACATTGAGAGGGAGGCGGAGGGAGGGGAACGGGTTGGGTAGCCAATGGTCAGAGAGTTGACTTAGGGAGTAGGGTGACATGTCGAGGGAGGACTTCATGGTGCCCAGACAACAGCGGCTCAAAGGCTTTGCCACCTGCCTGTGTTTATCCACGTGACAGAACATGTGACACAGAAAAACTGATCACAGGGCGAGGCTTTGGTCCCCACCTTGGCCACTGCAAAGAGAAGAGAATGCAAGAGAACACGGTCCTGTCATGTCCAGTGAATACGCCTCCCACAGGTAAGCAGCGAACGCTGGACCATGACGAGGCCACGTGGTGTGTTTCACATCCCACGACAGTGTTGAGAGCATCCATCCCATCGTGCCATTCCGCATCCCTCCGTGAGGTAGGACGTTTCAGATTTGCTACCCTCAGAAGCTTTGTGTCCCCCAGAAGCTGCCAGGCTTCTTCATCGTGACAAGGACGCTGTGTAACGGTGTGTCTTGGTTTCTGAAGCTCAGCTGCAGCCGCTTTGTTGACTTACATGATGTCAGTGTGTTCTTCCTTTCTTCCTCGTGGCTGATTATTTCGGCCTTGCTAACCTTTCTGTAGGCATGTGCCTCACGGTAAATCTTTGGGGCAAATGAGGTGAAGGGAAGTGAAGTGAAAGCGGGAAGAACGGGCAAGCCAGAGGACAGCCGGACCCTGGGCCCTGGGAGCCCAAGGGCAGCCAAGGCAGTCCCAGCGTCGGGGGCCCGAGAAGCCACACACAGAAAGAGGCTGAGCCACAGAAAGCGGGCGGCCATTTGGATAAACACTTGACATCTCTATATAGTGCTGAGGTTGGAGGAGGCCCGGAAGGAATTTTCAGGGGAAAGCTATTATAGACTGAGAACTTCCCTTTTGAGCCTCTCTAAACAAAGGCTTCATACGCAGATGGAGTGGTGTGGTTTCTGCTGCTGCTTCTCCTTCTCGTAACCGCAGGGCTGCATAAATGAAGCCAGCATCTCACGAGGGAGCTGGGGAGTCGGCTGACAAAACCCGGGTCCGTGGAGTGGGCTCCGTGCCTCTGACGGCTCCTCCAACCCCTGAAACTGCAGGGGCTTAACGTTTTCACACGGAGGTCCAATGTTTCTTTGTCTCTTCCTGTTCTCTACCACATGGTGGTAGCCTGGGTCGCACAGAATCTTGTGAATCCACTCAGTCATGACTGCTAGTGGGAGCCTTCGGAGTGTCAACTGTGCTCCTTGGGGTGCTTTCAGCCACGGCTTGGTGACAGGGCATCATCTTCACACACGGTCGGAGCCAGAAAAGCCAGAGATTCTCGCCCTGGGCGTACGATCATTGTTCAGAGACATGTGAAAAGTGTATGGAAAGTACAGATTCTTTTTTTAAAAAATTGTAGTAAGCCCTGGCCAGGAGGCATTTGGTTGGAGTGTCCACTGCACCGAAAGGTTGCGGGTTTGATCCCCAGTCAGGGCACATACCTCAGCTGCAGGTTCGACCTCTGCTTGGGGCGTGTACGGGAGGCAACTGGTCGACGTTTCTCACATCAATGTTTCTCTTTCTCTCTCGCTTTCCCTCCCTCTCTCTCTAAAGTAAACATATCCTCCAGTAAGGATTAAAAACAACTGTGGTAGAATACATGTAACATAAAAGTTACCATTTTAATCATTTTTTGGTGTGCAGGTCTGTGGCATGGAGCGTATTGAAGACGTTGTGCTTCAGCCATCACCACCGTTCATCTGGCGACTTCCCCAGCTTCCCAAATGGAAACTCTGTTTCTATTCAGCAGCAGTTCTCCACTTCCCCTCCCCCAGCCTCTGACATTCTACGCCATTCTACTTTCTAGGTACCTCATATAAGTGGTACCCAGTATTTGTCCTTTGCGTCTGGTTTATTTCCCATAACACAATGTCTTTCAGCTTCATCCGTGGTGTAGTACGTGCCACAATCTCATTTCCTTTTATGGCCGGTGACGTTCCGTTGCATGCACGTACCCTCTTTTCTGGTCCATTCACCTGTTGTGAAGTTGTATCTTATTGTGGCCCGTGGTGTCAAGCCTCTTTCCGCATACTCTTTGGCTGTTTAGCTTCTGCCACTTGGCTCTTTCCGCGTACTCTTTGGCCTGTGTAGCTCCTGTGGAGAAATGGCGATGCATGCCCTTTGCCCCGCTTTTAGCTGGGTTGTTTATTTTTTTGTTGTGCTGTGTGTAGGTAATAGCAATAACTGCACGTGATCACCAGCAAATAGAGCTTCCCACCCTTCCCTCCTTTCAGGCCCCAGATTTTAAGTATCATTGACATCGGTCTGTGCCTGGAATGTTCCAGTCTCATTACCTTTCAGTTAACAGGTTTTCCTGTAAGCAGTGTAGCGTGTTACGGAGACGGGGCTTGCAGGGAGAGAAGCGTTGGCACGCCGGCAGCTGGCCCCAGGTAGGGCCCAGAACGGCAGCGCCCAGGGCGATGGTCCCGTGTCCCAGTGATTTTCTGGCCACCGCTGGGCAGAGTTCATTTGGCCGACCTGCTGGCACGTCTGCTGCCCAGGCTGCACCATCCTGAGGGACAAGAGGGTGGCTCTCTGCCCGTGATTCTGGGGAACGTGAGAAATAGAGCAGCTCTGCTTCACGGCAGCAGCAGCAACGGGGTGCAGAGGGCAAATCCCAGCTCCCGGCTCCTCCTCAAAGTCTTGCAAGTGGTTCTGAGAATCCCAAGGAGCAGGCATGCCTGGGGCCCCCTAGGAGCCTGCCCTTTGGAGGTATGTGGCTTCAGCTTTGTTGCTCTGCCCCTCTTGACTTCTGGAGCAACGTGTCCTCTGGCGCCGCCTGTCCACGCCGTCTCCCGGGCTGACTGCCGCCTGGGCTGCGGCCTGCCGGGCTGCGGGCGCCGGGCGCCTGTCCCGTTTTTCTGACTCATCGTCGCTCTTTCATGGCTCTTTGTGGCAGCCTCCTGACCGCACGTCGGGCCGTAGCCCTGTGGGCAGGACCCAAGGGCTGCCTGGGCCGGACCCAGAGCCACCCGCTGAGGCAAGCACGGTGCGCCCTGGTCGGACTTGCATAGAGGAGCGCACTGTCTTTAGGGCGAGCTTTTCGCCAGGACACTCTCCTTAGTCCTGCTCATTCAGACACATCCCCCTCTGTTTCTCCATCATCGCCAGGGCGGGCCCCCAAGAGAAAAACCCTGGATTTGGCTACCGTGCTTCATCCTCTCATTTTCCTCTTGTTGTGAGTCTAGCAGAAAGGTATTTCCATCTCTCCACTTGCAAGATCTAAATTTTATTTCTCCACTGTGACTAGTCCCACGTACTTGGGCATTTTTATCTTAAAATGTTTGTATATATAAATGGATGAGCACAGGTATTTCCCAGCCCTCCCAGGAGATTTAATTCAGTTCAGAGCCTTCCTGGGATTAGAGGATAATGGGATGCATTTATTATTTTGCTAAGTCCTTCTGCATATTATCCTAATAAACAGCTCTGTGGAGAAGACACCGAAGCTAGTCTGCTGGGACGCGCAGGGGGTGGAAGGCAAGAAAGGTTTTCTTTTTGCCTTGGCTTTCAATGGCATTAGAGTCAAAAATGGAAGAGGCACTCGTGGTTCATTTAACAGCCCTGTTAGTGAAAGGACCTCCGGGAACACGTTCAGCCTTTTCATTGTATCCATAGGGAAGCTGCTCACACGGGGACAATGCCTCGCTTGAACTCGTATCGTAAAAGCCGAACGTCCCTCGTTCATCACCTGGGCCCAACTAATTCTATGCAAGTAGTTCTGAATCATAGTTACTATCCTTGGGCTGTTTGCTAGTGGTTGTTACTGACTAGTTATGGCTCATGGTAGTTAGCTTTCCAGGGTCTCACATGGTAACATGGAACAGGAACTTAATGCATGGGAAGGAGGCTTTGACAGTAAAACCAGCTTTACTCTAAAACCACCTAGAAAACTGCATGAGCAAGGGCACTTAGCTGGGGTTTACTTGGGGTCTTTGGCACTGACTTAGGGTCTTTGGAAGGACTCCAGCCTCTAATATTCTATGCAGCGAAGTCTTGCAATTCTATGCATTGTTTTATGCACGGGTAGGTCTGTGAGCTTTCTTTAGAGAGCTGATCTGCTTATACTGGACTCCCTTGGTTAGATGAGACAAGACACCTTGATCGTAAGGGCAATTTATTGGCTTGTTTTTCATGGACTCCTGCTCAGGACACTAATAGCTTCCCGAATGGCTGGACACGGTTGTTGTTTCTCTTTTCTGCATCTCTCGGCTGGCCTCTCGCGTCATTCGGATTTCGGGTTCCTTCTTATGCCGGACAGGAAGGCCTCAGGGACCAGCTTAGTGCCCCTGAGCAGTAAGGGAATGGCTCTCAGTCACCTGCATGGGTCACGCGGACATGCCTTCGCCATTGCCTGGGACGAGGGCACTGGGCCCTGGTAAGGAGCCGGGGCCACACCTGCACCGCCCCCCCCACTCACGGCTGTTGCCCATCTTACAGAACCCCCGGGGCGGGGGAGGGGTCCCACCCAGGCACCAGAAGAAGGGAGATGGGGAAGCACAAAGAACAGGTAAAGCCGTGACAGACACAGGCCACCATGCACCAGATTCTCAAAGGGTCTGTGATCAAAAAGGCACAGAACCGAAGGTGTGCTTAGGGGCAAGGGCCATAACATCAAGTGCTCAATCCTGCCCTAACTGAAGAAGGTGGAACGTGGGGTTTTTCTATAGGAGCGCGTGGTTTGCCTCGGCCGCACAACCGTGCCTCGAGGACTCCGTCTGTAATATAAATGTGTTTGTGATTTCACTGTTCTGTTAGGAGACATACTGTGTCCTGGCTCCCTCCATCTGCACTGTCTACCACGAGGGTCATTGTCAGTTTCCTGGGGGCAGATGAAAACACTTCTGTTCTCTGTCAAACACCATTTGCACACCACGCAGCACGGCTTCGGTGCAGCCCGGCCCTCTGTCTACGACGATGGTGCTCCCGGGAGGGCGGCCACAGTCTCCACCCGTCAGAACTCAGGCGAGTCCTCACTGGGAGGTCACAAACACACAGTGGTCACCTCCCTCGGTCTCCATGCCTGGGCACCCGACTGTGGCGCAGGCCCCGGGTGCTCAGGCCTTTGCAAAATTACATGAATGCTCAACAGACTTAGTCTTCCTCTTTGAAATTTTAAGAAGGGACATTTTTAGGTCATTTTAAAGGGGAGAGGAACCTTTTCAGGGATTGACGGAAAACGCCTCCTCAGGAAAAGGGAGACCAGGCAGCGTTTGCCGAAGACAGGTCCTTGAGGAGAAGGGAACCAACCAGCACTGCTGATCCAGGGAAGCTGTTTTAATGCCGCATTGAGGCCCTTTCTGGTGGCATCACAAGAGCCTCCTGGGAGGGACACTCAACTCCTGGGCAGTCTGTGCAGGTGGTGAAGGGGGTGGGCTGGGGCGATGGAGCAGCAAGGGGGAGGGCAAGAGGGAGCAGAGGACCTGGGTGTCAGGCGTGCTGGTCCCAGCGCCGCCCCACTCTCCTGGCCCCGGGGACGGCGCTGGGTCCAGAGCCCAGCAGACCGTCCGGAGTACGGGGCGCCGCGGCCACCACGGAGCCACGCTGGCCAGGGCCGGGTTTCCTGTTATTTATTTCTAAGTTCGTTCCAGTCTAGTCAGAGTACGTTCTCTGATTTCATTATTTCTTTTGAATTTTTGAGACTTGCTTTGTGGTCCCGCGTAGGACCTATTTTAGTTCCTGTTCTCTCTGCACTTAAAAAGGAAGTATATCCTGACGTTCCTGGATGTCGAAAATGTCAATCCGGTCAAGTCAGTAAACAGTGCTTGTGAACATATGGAACATTTAGATTGAAATTCAAATCATGAGCATGAGGAGATATTGGCTTTTACCCAGGAGAATGGGGCTACGCGGACCTGAAGCACTTTGCACAGTGCACGGGAGGTTCCAGGGGCCTGTGACACACAGTCCGTCTGTCAGGCAGCTGCAGGAGGCTCCCTCCCAGAGGGCCCCGCCGCTCACCGCCCCCACAGGCAGCCGCAGCGCCCTCCGCTGGCCTGCATGCCCCCCACGTGGCCAGCTTGCCTGTGCATCTTCAGCCCGCATCAGCCCCACTGCCCGGCCCCTTTAAATGGCTCTCAGGTCTCTATGTCTCTCCCGTGCCTCCTCCTTCCAGATCTTCGCTTAGGCTGTTCTGTCTGCCTGGAGGGACTGCCACACGAGAGAACACCTCATCTTTCCAAAGCCTGCTGAGCAGAGCCCTCTGCGGTGCCTCTCTGCAGGATGAGTCTCCGTCTCTATGACAGCCTTGTACTTTGTAAATATCCCTGTGACAGAACCTCAACAGATAAGGCAGTAGGGTCTCCAGTGTGGGAGGCAGTGTGCCCCGTGCTAGGATCACAGGGGAATAATAGTCAGCCTCCCCTCTCAAGAAGTTTGCAGCCTGTACTAGAACTTTCAGTTTACATGCGGTCTCCTGCGAGACCATCTCCCCAAGGCCTCATGAGGACAGAGCTGTGTATTCTGCTCCCTCTGTTCCACAAGTACCTGGCATCAGACATGACACATAACAGAGGCTTAAGCGCTTGCGAAATCAATTCATGCTAAGAGTAGGCCCTTCCCCTCTGGGGCTTGTGGCCGTCGGCAGTGCATTTGGGATTCTGTGGATACCAAAGGGTGGATTCATCGCCACGGATGTGACGAAGTCCCCGCCACAAGGCTCGCGCCCTCAGGAATTAGAAGTAGTTCCTCTATGTTCCGGAGTTATACTTAGAATCGCACACTGTAGGAACTTATCTCAGAGATCATTAATTAATCCAGCATTTCCCAAAGTGTGCCTGTGTTTGACTGGTGGAATACAAGATGTCTTTCAGTGGTAGATGGATGAATTTTTAAATAGATATATATTTTGAATGTACATTGGAAAAATATACATAGCTTACCCATGATATTATTGTTTAACTGGAAAGTAAGTATAAAGGCAAACATTAGATGCTCATGTTTTAAATGAAAGAGGAGGTCACATGAAGAAGTGGTAAAAATCATGAAGGCGGTGCATAAAGAACAGTTTGCTTATTTTGCAGTTGACTGAACCAAGGCAAAGGAAGGGTTTTGCTTGAGGTCCCACAGCTTGCACGCGGCTGAGCAGGAATGAAGTCTCTGACCACCTTGGCGCCCAGTTGGGGAAGTTTCTCGGCCACGTTCCTAGCTCCAGGTGTCTGCAGAGAAGCACAGGCTGGGGAGCAGGAATTCGGGCGTGGGCGCCAGGTGGCCCCTTTGGAGCCGTAGAAGAGTGTGGGAGAGAAGGAGGAAACCAACGGGAACAGAGAGGACTGCAGGGTGATAATAAGCCTTCAGTTCAGTCCGGCTGCTGACGACGGTGGGTGGCCTCGCCCTGGTTGCTGCTCCTCTTTGGAGGGGGCAGGGTGGAAGCTTCGCTTCAAGAGAGGCTGCTGCCCTGAGTGGTGTGTGAATGCCAGCGGACCCTGGTACGAGAAAAGGGCCAAGTGAGGGAATTTTTTGAATTCATCTGCAGACAGTGTCTCTTTTTTATTTTGTTATGCCGTGTAGTACTCTGGGTGCTTTTGGGTCACAGGTATGTTTTCATCCCACTGGGGGAAGTTTCCTTTGGGAATTGGATTGGAAGGGATAGGAGGAGAGAATCCCACTATCCTTGTATGTGCTGCTGCCTGCCTCCCCGCCCCGCCAAACAGTGTGGCAAAGAGTGACCTGGACTCTCCCCAGAACTTGAGAGAAACCTGACCTTGTTCCGAGAGACCTATGGGCTCTCTGGCTGCCTCTCCAGGGAGCAAATGCAGCTTTGGGTGCCCTGATTTCCTTGGAAGAGTATCTTCCAAGATCCTCCAGGCTCTTATTAGGGAGACTTCTCTCTTCTCATGTGTTCAACAGATTTGTATTGGCACCTACTATGTGTCAGATGCTATCTTGGGCTGTAGGGATGCGATGGAGGAAAACTAGGCAAGATCCCTGCCCTCTTACTTTCTGGTGGGAGACACGAATTCACGAGCGAAGACGGGAGTCAAGTCGGTGCGGAGCGTAAGGAGCACCGCGGAGGAGAGGCATGGGGAGCGAGCCACAGAAAGACAGGAGAGGCCCGACTAGCGTGGCGGGCAGGGCAGACCCTGGGAGGGAAGTGACTGTGAGCTGAGACACGAAGAATAAGGACACAGCCACCACGTGAAAAGGTCAGGGTGGAGTCCTCTGGGCAGAGTGAGGAAGCAGAAGGGGTTGGAAGTGGGATGAGGACAGACACCTTTCCCAAAGGCCTGAAGGCCCAAAGGCCCGAAGACCCAAAGGCCCGTGTGGCTGGCGTGCGGTGGTGCCTGGGGAGTAGCAGGAGCCTGGCCCGGGGCCTCTGCGGGCCCTGGCCAGGAGGCGGGGCTTTCTCGGAAGAGCATGGGAAGCCACTGAGAAGCCCGCCAGCCCTCTGGGATGAGGAGGTGGCCCGGCAGCCCTGCTCCGGCTGAGCCCAGCCCAGGCCCCAGAGAGCGCGCTGGGGCTGCCGGGTCCTGCCGGGTCCTGCCGGGTCCTGCCGGGCTCTGAGTAACACTTCCATCTAGTACTGAGGGACTCTAAGTCAGAACCTGTAGGCCTCATCATAGATCATGACTCTCATTTAAGATATAAAGCTTTATTGGAAATAACTTCAATGAGAGATTTCCTTTGTAGGCCAATAGTAGGGAAAACAGACTATCTTCTGAAGAACAATATATGTTTTGGGAATTAAAGAACCGCCTCTCAGTTCCTGTCCTTTTTGGCTGCTCAGATGCCTAGGGGCCAGTCTATGGCCCACGAATAAGCTGATGTAGCCTTCATGGGCCGCATGTTCTGATCGTATTTCCCATTCTTGTTCTTGGCTTCCACTGGAAAAAATATTGCGTTCCAGGTGCTGACTTTTTCAAATCTTTTCTGTATGGAATCAGGCATAAATTAAAGAATATTCCCTCCCCTACGGGTCCTCTTAATCCGCTGACCTGCTGCGGCCTGGGCTGGTGCCCCTCCTGCACGCTGGCCCTCCACAATCTTCTCCTTTGTGACCCAGGGTGGTGCCGCGTCCCCCAAGAGCTTTCCCAGATGGTGACTCCCCTCCAAGCCTCTGCAGCTCTTCCGGGGAGCACCACACTGTTTAGTCTCAAGCTCTGACTCACATTCTTCTTGTGTGTTAGTCTTCTTTCTCTGGTTAGGTTATACTTTTAACCCCACTTTGAAAACCAGGATTTAATAGAGCTGCCTGTCAGTAGCTAGGTCTTTACGAAAATTGCCCCCCCGCCATGTTCTCACTGAACATATGGGGAAGGATTGTTTCCATGTTACAGACGAGAAAACTGAGGCTTCAAAGCTGACTGTAAATGAGACCAGCTGGGAAGTGGGTAGAGCAGGATCCACATCCTGTCTGGCTCCAAAGCCTGTTTCCTTGGGCCACACTACGCCTTACACTTCTGAGCTCACTGCGGGCTCCCAGCAAGAGCTGTGTCTCACCTAACCATGGGGCCTTGCCCACCTGCTCTGCAGGTCAAAGTTCTTCCAACAAGAGTAGGATTCTATTTAGGGGGAGAAACCAGACTTCAGTACAAGTGACTTTCCCCAAGTCACATTCAACCCTTCTACAGAGAGTTAGCAGGCACACCCTGGGTCCCCTCTCAGATACTGGTGAGGACATGGAGGGGTCAGACCCATGGTGTCTGTCCTCAAAGCACCCACTGTCAAGAGCCTTTCTGGTGTACCTGCTCTGCGGCAGGTGCAGGGCTTGCAAAAGAGGCAGAGAGATGGGGAGGGAGAGAAGGAGCTGTTTAAGGACTGGGCTACCCGTGAACTTATTCATTCAGGGGAGATGTTTTTGCGTGCCTGCTGTGTGCTGGCATTGCTCCTGGCACTGGGAATCGGGGGAGGGGCCCAGGCTGGGGACAGGAATCTGTGTTAGGATCTGAGCACTAGCATTTGGGAGATTCCCATCACTTCCCTGAGCCTTACCTTCCTCTTCTGTAAGATGGACATAATAGCATCCTTAACAGTAGACGGAATCAGAGGAGAGAGAGGAGAAATGGGGGCAAAAGTGCTTGAAAGGGGGTGGGCATTGTATAGGTGCAAAAGGTTGTTGTATTTCCTCAACTGGCCACTCACCAGTGAGGGCCCGCGGGGGGCAGTTTAGGGTCATGCTGTTCAATGCATCCCAGGGTCTTCCTCCACTCGAATCATTACTGCAAGAATCGCAGATTCTCAGCCCTCTGGAGGCCTGTAGAATTAGAGTTTCTGAAGCTAGGACTCAGCAAGTTCATTTTTTACCTCTGCCCAGCCTATCTGCATGTAGCTCAAAGCTTGAGAATCACAGGTGCAGGGGAAAACACCTCTGCCCAGATGGGCACAGCTTCGGTTATCTCAGACTCTGAGCGGGTGTTGATCAGGCTGGGGCCGACCTGAGTGTACCAGGAGCAGGTGGACATAGGGGGAACATGCCATGGTCACGGCCAAGTCAAGAAACCCAGGTAGAATGTAAAAGCGGGCACAGCGCTGGAAACTGCAGGGGCAGGCGTGGGGATGGAGCAAGAAGGCAAAGTGGGCGGGTCTAGATGAGGCCCAGAGAGAGGGCCTGCAGGGAGGGCGGCTGGCGGTGCTTCGTTGGCTTTCCCGTGACGAGACCTGCGGAGAGGGCGGGGCTGGTCGCCGACTGCAGCAGGGACTCTGCGGGCCAGGATCCGTCTTCAGGGCACGATCCCACGGTGATCCTGCTAGAGGTGCGAGTTTGATCCGCGCCGCTCCTGTCCAGCCCCGGCCTGGGAAGGACGTGCCGTGCCTGGCGCCTCCTGCAGCAAGATCAGCCCTGCTTTGTTCTCACCAGGCTCTGCCCTGTTGCTTCTGAGTCCTCCTCATGGCCACGTAGGTGGCAATGGATCCACAATGGACATGTTTTTATTAGAGTAATGGTACCACTTTCTGCAGAAAAGAGCATGCAATTTTGTTAATGAAAGTCATGTGTTGAGACAGGGGTGGATGGGAACTTCTGGGTCTGGTTTGGCCCCGGCTCAAAACCTTCCGGGAAAACACAAACTTCCAGGGCCACACCCAGAAAGTCCCATTTACCTCTGTCAGGCCCATCTGCTTTGCATTAGAGAAATAATAACAGTCCTCTCCCAGTGCCCTTTCATAAATATAAAATGTGTAATAAAATGGTTATTAGAAGGTAATCAATGGTGCTTATGTTTTCTTTTGTGAGGACGTTGATGGCGAATTCGCACATAAGCCCGTGACTGACTGCAAGGGATCCTTGCCGCACGACAGGCCAAAGCCCGTTTCGCACCGCGGCCCTGGGTGGGTCGAGGGCAGGACCCCTGAGAGTTCTCTCCTCTTCCAGGGAGGCATTTCTGTGAGTCCTCACCCTGGAGCGGAGGGAGAAGGCTGACTCCAGGATTCGCCCAGGGAAACACCACACCTGCTTCATAGCTTACGGCTGGGCTTAAATCAGCTAACGTTGACAAAGGGTATAAACCCAACAGGCTTTGCATGGCGTGGCTTTATGGCCCCTTCCCTCATCTCCCTATATTGCCTTGTTTGAATATTTCAGGGCAACTTGTAAAATATTAAGAAAATTACGAGCACTATTCACATAAGTCAAACCCTTCCTCGTTGAAGAGGCCCACATGATTTTGTTTCTCTCCTAAAGCATTTGTTGGCGGTCCCTCCCAACCTAGAACTTGATCAGATAAGATCATCTATGAAAGCTAGGAGGGCCTGACCTGTTCGTTACTTTAGAAACCTGTGTTAGATTTTGTTTTGAATTTATTAACTTAAAATAATTGACGATGTCTTTCTTTATCATCAGATTGCAAAAATCCTCAGAAATAAGAACCATGTATCTTTTTTACTTCTCTCCTTTTCAGTATCCAGCAGAATACTGGCTGCTCATGAGAGATGAGTAAGTGTCTGTTGATTAGTCAGTGATTGCAACATCAATATTTAGTTGCTAATTTATTCCTTTTTTTTGTGGGGGAGGGCAAGCCTTTATTGACCGGTGCTGTGCTGGGTGCAGGGGTACAGGACAAACTAACATAATACGTGCAGCTGACTTCTCTTGAGGACCTGCTCTCTGCTAGAACCATTCTAAGCACTTTGCGCACACTAATCCTTCAATCCTCACAATAGCTCTATGGGCATCTCAGATAGGCAGGCTGGGGAACGCAGGTGGCCTGGTTATGGCACCTGTGCTCTAAAACACTGCAACGCAGTTGCTTAATGAACAAACGAGGCCTGGTCCCTACTCTCCAAGGGCTTCCCACCAAAGGGAGGCCAGGGCTGGGAGTGCAACAGGTGAATAGTAGGCATGTACCTTTAGAATGAGGTTTCATCAGAGAAAAGGCTGCAGAAACAGGCCAGGGCCAGATGCTGAGGGCCCGGAATGCCCAGGGAAAGGTTGGGTCAGCTGGCCTTGTAGAAATTCCATAGAATGAGACCTACACCTACAGAGATCTCATCTTCCTTTGCTCAGGATGGGCTCCATCTCTCCCTTCTGCAGTCAGTAGGTACAGGGGAGGGAGTTGTGTGGGAGCTGTGTTGGGATCAGACTCTCAGAGCTGCCTGCCTTCGAGGTAGTGGTTCGGTCCCTCCCAATGCCCTAGTCCTAGGAGAATATCATCCATCTTTGCTTACATTCTCCCAGTGCTGAAAACCTCACTACTTTACCAGACTTCCCATTCCATCATTGGGCAATCCCAGTGTTGAACTGAAATAACCTCTCTCCAACAGTTGACACAATGGTGTTCACATTTTCCCCATAGGCCAGCCCCTTTGGGGTTCCCTTAGTCGAGTCTTCTCTGAGACAACACTGATGGATTCTTCAGTTGACTCTCAGAACCCATGGTCTAGACTTCGCTTGTTTCTTTATTAATTCGACAAACACAGGGCTAGCTCCGGGAGATGGAAAGATGATTTAACCCTTGGCCCTGCCCTCAAAGAGTTCACAGTATTGGGATTATCCAGGCAGTTTGATGGGAGCTACAGTGGCCGCCTGAGCAAGGACCTAGAGGATCACGGAGGTGAATACCCATTTCCTGGAGGGTTAACCTCTGGGTTACTCTCACAAGAGTGTTCCCTGTGGTTCGTCCCTCACCACGCCTCTGTTCTCTTCTCTGCCTCTTCTCCCTGGGCGCCATCACATACACCAGTGGCTTCAGACACACACACACATGCAACCTAACTCTAAAATCCCCGCTTTGAGCTCAAACCTCAGCTCCCCACAACTCCACACTCCATTGTCCATGTGCCTCCTGGACCCCACCGTTGGGAATCCCATTCACTGCCAACTCAACACATCACCAACCAAATCCGCCGTCTTCCCTTTGAGGTATTCTCAGAAAGGTTAAGGCAATTTACCTGTTACCATACAGCAAACAAGTAACAGTGAACAGGTTCAAACCCAGTGTGGTCAGAGTCCACACCACCTTTTGCCACACACTGCAATCTTGGGGACAGGAAACACGGGAAGAAACCGTCTTTCCATCTTGTTTGATGTCTTCTCTCTCTGGTGCCCTCTTCTGCTGTGTTCCACATGGTATTTCAGTGCTTCTTTCTAGAAGCCTCTTGCTCATTAAAAAACCAATGCTGATCGCTTCTTTTTTTCTTGACTCCTTCATATGTTTAGCTCCAGCTTCCACCTGTGACTCATGATGGCAGAGCAGAGCTAGTCCCAACCCTCCCTATGGATTCAGTTGTATCACGTGATTCCAGTACTTTACACCAGAGATGGGACCTGTTATATTCTCCGGTGTATCTCTAAGCCCTCAAGTAGTGCTTGGCTTATCGTGGATGCTCAACATCTACTTACCGATTGAATGGATACTGTCTCTATCCCAGGCCAGAATACAGTTCTTGAAATTGCATACATTTAAAAGCGAGTTGAGTTTGACAGGAGGTCCAGTTGTTCAGAATGCAATTCAAGTCAGTATCTATCTATTGAGCTTCTATACTATACCAGGCCCTTTGCTGGGCACTGGGATTTCAGCGAGGAATAAGACACAGCCCTGCGCTCCAGGTGGCTCAAAGAGGGTGGGTGGAAGGTCAGAGGCAGGGGTGGTGGGAGGGCTGGGGAGCAATCCAACCATGGTGAGGTGTTGTGACTGGCAGAAGGCATGGGTGCTGGCGTGGGACAGAGGGGGGAGACCCTGACGCCGTGGGTATGAGAGGATGGGAGCGGTGTGACGAGGTTCAGCGACCCAGACCCTGACATTGTCCGATAACTTTCCAAAGACTAAGGATGCTTGTCTTGATCTGTCTTGGGTGGAAGTGAAACTTGTTCCAGCACCTTCGAGAGAAGCAAAATCTGGAATTGCACTATCTCGGAGCTGAAAGAGGCATTGGCAACATCTGGCCCCGTGGATTTCCAGCTTCCTTTTAGTAGCGGAAACTCCAGCCTAAATCTCACCAGGACACCCACTTCATGAAACCCTCCCAACAGCGTCTCTTTGACAGTTCAAAAACCATGATCCAGGCCACGACTCATTTTCAGGTGAGGAAACCGAGGATCAACGTCCCAGAGCTACAGCAGGGGCCAAGCGGACCGCTGTGCCCAGGTGTCCGCCCCACGCCGTGGGCCCGGCGGTTTGGTGGCCGACTGTCAGACTTTCGGGGAGCACAGCCGGCCTGAGATTCAGCGTGAGGCGCGAGAAGCAGCTCCATTCTGCACAGGCGAGATCCGCTCGTCCCGTTCTCCCTCCCTGCAGGCTATGTCAAAACATGCGGGCGGGATCCTGCTTCTTCTCACAGTTTAAAAACATACAGTGGACTTGTGTTTACAATACTGCGAAGGGATGTGACGCGGAACAGGGGGGCGCACCACCCCCTGGAAGAGCCGCCCTGTCTTCTCCACGGCTCCCTCCATCCCAGACCACAAGCTCTTGAAACGCTCTCCTCTGGGCTCTGATTCAGAGAGCCTTGCCAGGGGATGCCTCGGAGCTTTAGGTCTTAAACAATGTTCTACATTGTGCAAACAAACAGTACCAACAATGATCTGACCCTTGGATCTGAGCCACGTCTGCCGGGGCCGCTCAGCCTGGGATGCCTGGTGGGTGGGGAGGGAAAACAGTTTCGTCCCATTTCCAGACCCCGGCCCCGTGTCTCGGCCTCAGTCGGTGGGAATATTGGTAGGCTTTTGAGCTCTCTTGGCCTCAGCTATCCCATCTGGATAATGGCAGAAGCTGGGTAGCTCTGAACTCATTCCCTGGTTTTTCATACTTCTCCGTGTGTGTTGGAGTGAAATTTCTTTTTAAAATAGAATATTAAAGGCACATTTAAAATATAAAATCGATGAAATCCAGGCCCTTTGGGTTCAGGGAGGGAGAAAGGCCTTGGTCACCTCCACCTCCTGTGCCCGGGGGATCCCTAGCGGCCTCAGAATGTGGTTGGATACCACTGGCTATAGGATTTCTCATGTCTGGTCATGCGCAAACATTCTATCATCCTGCAGTGTAATTGTAAATGCTAAGTCACAGTTGTGACTGCAAAAATATGTGCTTGCATGTGTATGTATGAGAGAGTGTGTATGTATTGTCTTTTTATTTTGTCAAGACATTGTAGTTTCCTAGAATTAAGACAAATTTCTTTAGAGCAGTTTAAGGTGCACAGAAAAAGTAAAGGGAAGGTACAGAGATTTTCTAGAATTTCCCCCACACGTATAACCTCCCCCGTTCTCAACATTTTCCACCTGAGTGTTACAATTGTTAAAATTGAGGAACCTTCACTGGCAAATTATAATCATCCAAATCCATAGATTGCATTATAGTTTGCTCTTTGCGTTGTACATGCTGTGGATTTGGACAACTATGTACCCACCATTATAGAATCAAACAGAGTATTTTCACAGTCCTAGAAACCCCATTCTGTTTTAATACATTATATTTTTAACTTATTTTATCTTGATTGCAAAAGCAAAATACACTCATTTTTAGAAATGAAATCAATATGCAGTAAAAGATTGTATGAAATCCTGCTCCTCTGAATTGACGTTATACTCAGTTGAAATTACACTTAAGTGACTGTATTATTTCCAGGTAGAAAGAGCACCGTGCAAAAAGCGAGTGAAGTTACTTGATCTTTCAGCTGGCAGATGATGGCAGTGTCCCCACTGTGTGAGTCTCTTGACAGGATTTCATACTCAGGTGTTGTGACCCCCTAGATCCTCACCCTGCTGGGAAAAGAAAGTGAAAAGAGAAGTGTTTCTCAGAGAAGGAGAGAAGAAGCCGAAGATGGTGTGGTGAGGATGGGCGGAACGAGGAGCCGAAGCCCTCACGGTTGCTTTAATCCGAGAAAATGAATGCTTCACTCAGTGCCACTTGTGATTTTTTTTTCTTTTTCTTTAGCTCTCTTTTGCTTTTGCTGCAACATCGGGCAGGAGTTTTGTGTCCTTCGCATCGCCTCTGAGTACCCCTCTTCACCTCAAATCCGTCTCTGCACCGATTCCTTCTCCCCTTTCCAATTACCCGGCTGACATCTCAGACCTCCAGAGTCCAGGAGGAGCTGCTCTGGTAACCGAATTCACCATAAGGTGAATGATGAATAAGGTCAATGACGCTCGGCATTAACACAACCCTCCTCCTGGCGCGCCATCCGGAACGGCAGAGGACATGAAGCTAACAGAACAATGCTTCCCCGACTTCCTTGCAGCTGGAGGTCTAAGTCCAGTGTAGGTTCAGCTTGCAGATGCACTTACTTGAGATTGGAAAGCTGAGCGCTCCCTGTAGTTGATGGCAAGTCAAATAAATAACAACTACGATTTTTACAGCTCTTTAAGGTTTATGAACACCTTCCTCGATGTCATTTTCTTGAGCAGTCATCCTCTGCCATGCACATAATCTAAGCTTCCTCAGTTTCATTTAGTTTCCAAGTTGTAGGTGGAACTAAGAAGAATACCTACTTCCTAGCATTTTAAGGGTTAAATGCGATGATGCGTGGGAAGTACTCAGCACCTGCCTGGCACTGTGGAGGCGCTGATGGATTTCATTTTCTGTTTCTTACTCTGTGTGAGGCCTTGACGCATCTTAACTGCTTTGGGTTACAGTACCTGCCTTGAAAGCCAACACAAGACAGTGTTTCCCAAATGGTTCTGCAGAACATCTATAACCATGTCCTCAGTCACTGGGGTTCTAGGCACACAGTCTGAGCAACACTTCCCTAGAATATCAGTCCTAGAAATAGCCTTAGAGATCTTTGAGTTTATAATCTCCCCATGATAGGAAGATGGAGGCCCAAAAAGAGAAAAATGACCTTCGCTACGGTGATATGGTGAGTGACTTGCAGGGAATCCTTGCTCCCTAATTTCAGGGTCAGGAAGAAAAGTCACTAAATCCTACTGAACTTATATTTCCTTTTCTTTAAAACAGTTATAGTAAAGCCTGTTCTGCCTACCTAAACTGGGACGAGTGATAGTTAAGCATTACTTACATGGGCTCCGAAGGACCAGAAGGAAGCCAGCCAGCGGGGAACCTGGGAGCAGAGCACTCCCGGTGTCTGAGGGCTGGAACAGATGCCTCAGGCGAGGCCAGGTTGGCAAGGGCTGAGGTCCTATGAGGGTCAGCCCACCTCACTGGAGGGCCATGCATCTCAGTATAAGCAGAGTGGAGGAACCATGAGGAATGGGAGCCTGGGGACCTGGTTTCTAATCTTGGTTCTGCCACAAAGTAGCTGGTTCACCTCAGACACGCTGTAGTGTAGCCCTGGCTTCAGTTGCTTTATGTATCAAATGGGACCACAGATCCTGTGCTTCCCCAGAAGTGCGCTGGGATGGACTGTGGTTTAGGGTGTGAGCTGCCCTCAGAAGCCCCCTTTTTGAAGTGCAGTGATAAACTCCAACTGTCCCAGGCCCTTCCTGGACTTGGGGCTGCAGGGATGAGGGGCCCACAGACCATCCACTTGCACCCGCAATGCAAGCCCCGCGCTGGCCCCACGGACAACAAGCGCAGGAGAGAGGGTCTGCTTTTTCTTCTCGAGGACTGCAGACTTCAAGCCTTTGGACTGAGTGCCAACAATAATTCATCAGGAACGCTTTACAACTCAGCATTACAAAACCTGTTAGGAGACAGATCGCCCACAGGACGGGTTTGAGAAGGAAGCGTGCTCAGGGCTGGTGACCTCAAGATGATTAATGATTTTTCCCAGGATGAACTCTGTCCTCCGCCTCCCCTGTGCTGCGTGCTCCCTCCCTCCCTCCCTCCCTCCCTCCCTCACCAGCTTGTTGGCCAGGCAGGAGGACAGTGTAAGGGGGCGGCGGGGTAGGGGGCGCTTCAAATCAAAGCCTGCAGATCGTAAAGAAAATGCAGGGGAAAATACAGAAATGTCTCATTGTTGTGATTTTATTTTTAATTTTTTTTTTTTTTTGCAAAAGCAGCAATGCATGTTTTAGATCTTGAAATAGGTGCAGTCTGTCTCGACTCTGACTGAGCTCATCCTGTTGTGTGTTTTGCACAGCGCCCGGTGCTTTTCATCTTTCATTCTTATGATCATCGCCCGTCCCATCTCCATGGAGCCAAACCACGGAGCTGGGATGGGCGATGGCCATTGAATCTGGGATGTAATAGGAAAGGAAGTCATGATTTTATTTTTCAATTTTCAAAGTCACAGTACCTTGGTTTTTACTTTGTTAGATTAAAAAAATGTACAGTTGGGACATATGCTATTTTAATAAACCAAACCTACGGTGTTACTGAAGAAAAATTTCTGACCTCGTCTTGTACCCTTCTGCGGTCCCTCAGCCCCGGGGCCAGCAGTGGCTCGGTAGTACCACCTGTGGAAGTAGTTTCTTCACGGGACACAGGAGCAATGTTTGCAAATCCACTCCTGCGGAACACCGGTGCTCAGATGCAAACCGAGGACAAGGGCAGGCCTTTCCAATCTTGTGGGAAAAGCAAATTTATGATGATGAGGCGGATAGCTAGTATTTATTGACTGTTGTAGCATACAACACGTGTTACATAATCCTTGCAATAGCCCAAGGAGGTACTAATGTTACGCCCTTTCTATAGAAGGGAAAACTGAGCCACGGGGTAAGGTTGGAAATAGTGGAACCTGGGTTGGAGTCCAGGAGGCCTCACCCCAGCCCTCCCGCTTGGCGGCATGAGCTTCGCTTAATGCTGAGTCTCTCTCCTGCAGCGGCTTCTATCCCTAAAGCCCCACTGGCTTCCCCGAATGTCTGCTGGCACGTCCCCAGGCAGCAAAATCAATGAGAAGGCAATAAGCAATTAATATTGGACGAAGGTTCCAGTCTCTAAGTTCACTGGGACAGCTACGTCCTCTGTGGGTCCTTGTTCTGGTGACTCTTAATGTCATGAACACATATGTTCAGGAGCTCCTGAAACTGCTCCTATTCCAGAAATCTCACTAGCTGTATAACCACTTCTAGGTACCTTGCCTGACTTTTAGGTGCTCCAACAACCCCTGAACAAGTTTGACGGCACGGAACTTGACCCTGAGGCCTTGATGGAAGCGTATAAAGCTACTTGTCAACACACATCCAGTGACTGTATTATAAGAGCAGTCAAAAGGTCAATGATAGCAACATATTTAAGAGCACAGGCTCTGGGGTTGGGGCCTTGCTGTAATTATGCCTCTTCTATATAGCACTTGGGTAACCTGGGGCCTCAGTTTCCTCACCTGCAGAGTGGGGAGGCTAGCATCACTTATTGCATAGAATTGGAATCAGGACTATTTGCAATAATGCTCAGTAAACCATTTAACACAGTGCCTGGCAGACAGTAAGGACTTCATGCATAGTAGTTGATGTAATGAAAACAGTAATTTATTATATCTGCTCAGATCTTTCCCTTCATTCCCACTAATTCATTTGGAAGAACAATTGCCTGAAATTTATCGATCATTTCACATTAGACTAGGCTGACATTACATGGCCTTTAAAAAGTTCTAGAGAACCTGATGAGTCATGCATTACAGAAAAAGAAAACTAGACAACTTGTAAAACACGTCGTCTGTATGATTGTACAGAGAGCAGTCGGATGGCCAGCTGGGGCGGGAGGCAGTTCGTGCGTTGGGTGCCTGGTGCTTGCTCTTGCTTTCTACCCTTGAAAAGCTCATACTTTGGTAGGGAGACTAAATTAACAGAAGCACACAAGAGCAACTCAGCTGTTCCATGGGGCCTTAGAGAGACTTAGTTTGAAGACCCAAAGTTTTGGTGCTAAGAGTCCCCCTTGCAATTTCTGCAAATTCTTCATCTTTTTCCTCAAGGCGTCCTCGGCTCCTGCTACGGCGACTCTGTGGACCATCTTGGATTGGCTCTGGGCCAGCTGGGAGACAGACCGTGGCCCCTTGGCCATTTTGTATGTCCAAAAACTTCTACTCATACAGGTAGATGTTGTACGTTTAGTAACTTCAGTAACGATTTGAGAGTAGAGAGGGAGGACTCTGTCTTGGCACCCAGCTTTTCCTGCCTTGCAGGCTTCCAGATCGCTCACCCAGACCTGTCTACACTCTGCTGGGAACCACATGCTGGGATGTAAAGTTCAAGGCCCCTTCCGGTGAGACTCAACCTCACCTCATTGCCTGGCCTTCCCTTGGTCACCTGAAGCCGAGTAGCATGAGCCTTTCTGTATTTCCCCACACAAGAAACCATCAGCGATGCTCCTGGGCCTGAGCAGTGAAATCGTTGGGAAGCAGAAGGAAAAGAAGAGGGTGGGGGAGCTGTCAGGGCAGATGCTGGAAGACTCAGTTCTGGAGATGGGTTTCTGGAAAGCTCCAGAGCTCTGGGAAGGGACATGCAATCTGCTCCTCAAGATGTCCAGCCCACCCACCCACTTCTCTTTCTGCATCAGCTAAACACTGACTGGAGGGTAAACCCCACGGACCCTCCCCTACTCAGCCCTGACCCAGAGACCCTCCCCTCCCCAGGCAGTTGGCAGGGGATGGCAGGAGGTGCCAGCAAGGCTTGCACTTGTCTGTCTGGAAAGTCTAGGACCTCTCTTTAAGGGTTCACTTCGTTACGAGACAGAACTTGCTCTAGATTTCACTGTCAGTCCTCAGAAACCAGCCTCTCCCCCGACTAAGACGGAGGGGCAAAGGTGTTTGTGTTGTATCTGTTTCCAGCTGCCTTTTAGCAGAGCTCATTCTTTTACACAACTGATAGTTTAATGTTTATCAAAAGCAACAAGGCATGCAGCCCTGAATGGAAACCACACCAGCGTGGTTCCCTGTCTCCTGGGCCTCCTTCCTGGGAGGGCATGATCTCACTTGGGGACCCCTGAAGTCCTAGGACACGTCTGTCTTCTATGTGCAGCCCGAGGGAGTTTCTCATTGACATGTGTGAAATAAGTTACAAAACTATGTCCGGAGGCTTTTCACTGACTTCTGCTAACACAGGTGTTATGTCTTCTGGCCTGGGGAGATTCGCTCGTTTACATTCTTATTTTCCAGTCATTCACTTTGATATATGCCTCAGTGTTCACCTGTCACAAATGAGGTTTTACAAATAAGAGCCCAGAAAAGAGAGGGAGCGGGAGAGGGAAGACATGCAGGTAAGAGCTGTGTGTTGGAGTCTGAGGACCCGGGTCGCAGGCTTCCCGGGCCCCTCCACTGCCCCCTGCGCTGACCCCTGGCCTCATCCTACAGAACAACTCACGCAGCTCGATTTAGCAGAACCTCCATTGCCACCTCTGTAAAACATGGGTAATAATACCCGCCCCTCACAGACCTTGCAGGCTTGACATGAGGATCAGATGTGCTACAGACTTGAAAGTGCTTCGAAAGCTGTACGTGTGAGGCAAACTATGGCTGTTTGCTGAGCAGTCTACTGTGTGCCAGCCGGCGGGGGGGTGTGGAGGGGGGGCGGGAATACACTTTACAGAGATTACATAACTGAATCTGCACAGCAATGGGATGGGGCGGGTACTTTTAGTCCTATTTTACAGGCGAGGAAGCTAAGGCTTTATGAGATTAAGTAAATGATCCAAGATCACACATCTTAAAAAAAATTTAAGCCTTCTAATCCCTTAGCACATAGAGTTTTAAATCTTTCTTTGTCCCTGTTTTTCTTCTTTCCCGCGTCCACCTCCGCCGCCGCCTCCTCCTTTTCTTGTTGCGGACTGTGCAGGAAGTGAGGCTGTCATTAGGGTTGTTCGCCACATCCTTTTCCTCCTGGTAAATCTGTATTTCCCTGCCCTTTTTTGAAATCAGCTACAGCCATGTTCCTGGCTTTGACCAATGAAATTTGAACAGAAGTGACACATGTCTCTTTGGGGAAGAAAGTAAAAAAAAAAAAAAAAAAGCATGCATGATTTTCCACATTCCCTTCCCACTTTTGGAAACGCGTAGCTAATTGAAGTGCCCGTCTGCCTGGATTGCTGAGTGGCTGGGATGAACAGAGATCTCCCCTCGCCAGCCCGGCTGCCCCCGCCACGTCTAACTACCGGAGATGTGCATACACGTACAATCTTTGTGTGTTTGCCTGTTCAAATTTATGAGGTTTGGGCGCTGTTTGTTATGGCAGCATAACTGAGTCCATCCTGACTGACTTGGGAAGCAAACCTGTTGGGAAAAGCATTACCAGAGAAAAGAGCCGATTGAAGCAAGCATAGCACTGGGGAGCGGGAGTCCCGGCTTTGGGTGCCGCCAGTCAACTAATGTCGTGCGCTAGGGCATCTCCGTTTATTATACTGGAAACCAGGGAAGGCGGAGTCATGTTTTTTCAGTCATGTTTAGGAGAAAGAGCTTGTGGAAGTCACAGTATTCCTACCAGGATCCAGGAAATACAGATTTACATGGCAAGTAACTATTTATTATGCTCTGCTAAGTCTCATACTATCTAAAATGAGAAAAAGACAAGAGGCATGTATACTAAATATTTGAGGAGAATGGTTTTTAGAAAAACTTACGTGATTTTTGATATATTTATTCAACGTTCCTTCATCAAACCACACTAGCTACAAGACAGGAATATTTTTATGACTTTTTGGGTTTTTTCCTCTGGAACACTTTGTCCAGTCCCAAGACACCACCTTTCTGAGGGTGCATGGTTCAAGAATCCTTAGACTAAATAAATGGCTTCCTGTTTCTCCTCTGCTAGAAGGCCCTCGATTTCCGTGTCTGTGAGCCTCAAACTCTTCCTAGGGTCCTTACCACCAAAAATGCCGCTTGTGGCTAATGAGGTGACAGGTGGCTAAGGTAACGGACTCTGGAGACTTGAAAAGGATGATAAATAAGCAAGTTAGGAACCGTGAAGGGAGGGCTGTGTGCTCTTCGGCCAGCCGAACGGGGAGGCCTGCGCAACATGAGCGGAGAGCGGCCGCTGGTCCTCGGTCTCCTCTGCATTGGTCCACTGCTGTCCTGTACCGTCACCACCGCCAGCTCCTGTCTGAATGGTTTCCATCACCTCCCAAAGGGCATCGCTGCTGCGCCAGGGCTGGGGCCAGGGGGTGGGGGGGGAGGCACCTAGGACATAGCATTTAAGGAGGCACTCACTCTGGGGCCTTGCCTCCGCTCTCGCACCGCTGTGAGCGCGGGTGCCTCCTTCAACGTGCTGTGCGAGGGGCCTCCCCGCCTCCCTCTGTCCTGGCCCTGCTGCCTGCCCCTTTCCTTCCCCCATCGTCCACCTCTAGCCAGAGCTCTCTGCCTCCAGGATGCAAGGACACTCTCTTGCTTAGTCATCGATTCATTGCGTTTTGATTGCTGGAGAGATTGATTTAACACTGACAGAGTCGGGCGCCGTGCAGGGGGCTGGGATTAGAACGAAGCGTGAGACGGCTGTGTTCCTGTCCTCCTGCTGCTGACCTTCGAGGGCGGACGGCAGGCAGGACGCTGTGACCCGATAGGAATAGAGAGAAACAAGACATTCTGGAAAGTGCCTTAAAAGCAGCAGGCAAGGGCTGAAACGTCAGACGGGCCGGGGCAGGGCCTGCACTGGATGGGTTGGACGATGCAGGTCCCTGCAGAGGTGACAGGCAAACAGAGTGGAAGGTGGAGCAGCTGGCTCTGGGACCCGGGGTGGGGGGGGAATGGTTTCCAGGCAGAGGAAACAGCGGGAGTGAAGCCCCGGAGGCAGGAGTGGGCGTGGCCTAGGGCAGGACCCCCCTACGCCGCCGGTGGGCAGCTGGAAAGGCAGAGACAGAGCGAGGCCTCATCCCGCAGGGCCCCGGGTTTTGCTCAAAGTGCAGGGAAAGGACCTCCGAAAGTCTATGCTGGGAAGTGACACGGCTCGATGAATATTTTGAAAATGTCATTTCACCTGCTGTGAAGAACCAGCATGGAAGCGGCACGGCTGAACGAGGAGACCAGCGTGGAGGCCGCAGCAGCGTGGGAGGCGAAGGGCGCAGTCCCCAGAGATAGAAGAGGACACGTGCAATATGCATTTGGTGAGGGATGACCAGAAGTTGTCCATCATTTGGCTGTGGGTAGGGAGTGATGGATGAGCTCCCGGGAAGGGTCAGGAACTCCTTGCGAGAAGGTATGGGTGCTACAGAGGGAGGGAGCAGAGCTGGGCCAAAGGAGGGAGGAACAGGTGCGCGCTCGGGGCCATGCAAGTCTGAGGTGCTGAGTCGGCACCGAATGAAGATGTCGGGTAGGCCGCTGGAGTGGGCAGGAGGGGCCGGGGGTGGAAGTGTGAACTTGGGAATCAACGGCTTTTAGACAGAGGGCACTTATAGCCACAGAAACTATTTCTGTTTCTGGCCAAGATGGAGCAACGGAAACGAGATTTACTCTCACCTCTGAGAAAACAAAAACTGGGTAGGACGTAGAAAAGCAGGTCTCGCCCGTCAAACACCAGGGGGGCAGGACAGGGGTCCCTGAGAGCTGGGGGGAGATGGCCAGGTGAGCTGTGGTGTTCCCAGCTCCCTGCCTGGTGACTTACAGGACGCAGCGCAGGGAAGGGGAAGCCAGGCGCAGCGTGGCGGTGCCCCTGAGTTGAGGTGACAGAGCTGGGAGCACTGGGAGGCTACGGGGAAGCCGCTCCTGCTGGAGAGGAGAGCTGCACAGATCGTGCCTGTGGCCTGCACTGGACCCTGCTGCCCTCGTGGCCGCCGCTGCCCCGCGCTGCCCCAGGCAGCGAGCGGCCTGATATCTGTCCCAGCCCGGGGCAGCCACCACAGTTTCCTCAGCCTCTGCCCCTGCGTGCGAGGTTCCCCGCAGCTCCAGGTTGTGCGTGGAGCCTGACACTGGCCCCATCACACCGCACAGGCCTCAGGCCTCTTTCCACCTCCGCTGTGACCTTCTGGAGCCCGGGGCCCTTCGGCCCTGAGCCCGGCTGGCCTCACTCCCCTCCCCGCTTATGGCCGTGTGTCTCTCGTCGGTGTGTGGCCTGTAGGGGCAGAGGCCTCGTTTTGAAATATGGTTATTTTTCTCTTAAGTCTTTCATCTACCTCTTATTGCAATTTTTATTTTTCAGGGAAGGGTGAGTGTTTAAGCCAATCCCAGTCTCTTTCCTCTTGGATCTCCCAGCAGCATTTGATCGCCTTTCTTGCCCCGCAATTGTCCTTTGGCTTTTGCGACCCTGCTTCATCCAGTTTTCTCCTGCTGCCCTGGCCAGACACCAGGGATCCAGCCCTGGCAACAGCCTGTGGTCCGATCCCAGCGCCCCAGGCCCCTGTCATTGCCCCTGACCCCAGGTGCTCCGCCTGCCTGTCTATTAGGCCCTCCTAACTCTACGTGTTCATATCAAACCCTACTTGCTCCACCACCCATATTATGCGCTGTGGTAAATGGCACCCCATAAAACAAGATATTGAAGCCAGTAGCCTGAGTGCTATCACAGATTCCCTTTTTCCCCTTATTTCTGGCACATCTAATAAATTGCCTTCTCATAAGTTTGCACCTGTAACCCACATATATCTTGGCCCATTGGCTTTTGCCTTGAAGTTAGCCTTGGCTTAGATTCATAGGAAAAAAAAAACACACCAAAAAACAGCAGTCTGGCAATCAAAAACAAAAATTGAAAGCAATTTTAACCTTTACTGAATCCTATAAAGAACTAAAGAGAGGTCTCTTTCATAATAACGCAGGAACCCTTGAAATCTGCTTTTCACGTTTTTTTTTTTTTTGTCTCTCTCTGTCTCTATCTTTATCTGTAGCTACATCTCTCTATCTCTTTATCTCTCTATCTCTCTATCTATCATCTATCTATCTTCTACCTAGTCATGGATCTTAACTATACCTGAAGAGCTGCTTTCTTATGTTTTTTTTTTTATTCTTGAAAAGCTCCCGAACTCTTCAAATCCAGCCTGCTATTATCCCCACACCCAAGGATCTTTTATTTTCCTTTCTCTCTGTTGTTCCATGATCTACTTTGGATTCTTCCTGATATAAATCAACCCCGTAATCATCTGTAATCAACTCTCAGACTTTTCTCTAATTCATACCCCGTCTAGCACCACAGAAGACTAAAAACTGAGCATATTCTCAGACATGTCCTTAGAAAGGAGGGAGGGTGTCGAAGAGGGAGAATGTATTTATTTCAAATTTAACATTTTCTCTTCTCTCACTGCCAAAATAACCTAAAATTCTTTCACGTGTATGCCTTTCTTGCCATTCCTGCTGTAAATGTTCCCCCTGTGTCGAGAAACGTGAAGGCCCTGAGATTGTGCCCTAATTATAAGCAACGCCCAAGCCAGCCACAGTTGCAGGGAGGCCGGTGGAAGACACAGGTCTTGCAGGTCAAAGACAAAGGACAGTTTATTGCTCGTGGCTATGGCAGCGGCCAGAGAGTCAGCAAGGTCACGAGCAGAGAACCGGAAGGCACGTGATCACACAGTGAGCTGCATTCCAGGAGAGGGACCCTGAGGTGGGGGCCCAGGTCTTTTACGATGGGCAGTGAGCATGCCCACTCTTTGCTCTGGGAGGGTCAGGGGAGACACCATCTACCTTCCAGCTGTGAGCTGACTTTCTCTTTGTTCTGGAGCAAGACACTATCTCTTCCAAGACTGTTGGATATACCAGGATCCTTGAACAGACATCCTGGAGCAGAAGGTATGCAGTGCCACACTCACGCGATATGGAGACATAGGGAGCCCACAGAGGGTGGTCTCCTCTCACCTTCTCTGGACGATAATCATTTAGTTTTGGAATATTCCAATATCAGCCCAGCTGGCCAAGCTTCTCCTAGACTTGCTGGCTTCCAGTGTGTCCTTCCTCTGCTGTAAGGACAATCTTTTGTAGTGCAAGTAGGACCATGATGCTAAGCTTGCTTACGGTGCTTCAATGGCTACTTCCTTCCTGCAGGGTAATTTCCTTATCATGACACAGAACATGGTCATGTTTGGTTGTTTTTTTAAAAAAAATTTTTTTTATTTGTCTTTTTACGCCTTTTCAGCCTTCTCTTCCATTTTATGCTGAACATATTTGGCATTTACAAAATCATCCTGCCTTTACTATTTTAGTAATAACGTTTGGAGCTACCTCTATATGAACAGCAGTTAACAGATAAATGAGCTGGAGAAAGCCTTACAAACTACTTTGTGAACTTATAACCTATTCTTGAGGAAGTACACCTAAGATTCTATTTGTACTTTGTGTGTGCGCGCGCATGCATGTCCATGTTAATGACAGACAAAGGAAATTTGAAAAGAGAGAGTTCTTTGGTAAGCCGAACATGTTGAAGTGTTATGTTCTATTTATTTATATTTTTTTCTGCAAGGATCTAGGCCTTGGGTAGATCAACTGCGGCTGAACTTGTCTCCTGTCTGGTTCGCCCAGTGACCTCCGGCTCCAATTTGCAACTGGGGTTTAAAATCCCCTCTCTCCCTTTCACACCAGGGTCCCTTCAGGGGCTTTGCATTTTCTCCTCACCAGGACTCTTTTAGACAAATGTCAGCTTTTTTGTCATTAGCCTTGTGAGAATTTCTGGAAATAAATAAACAGTTGGGAGAAGGAAACCCACTCTGGGAGTGGAGAATATGAGTCAGTGCCATGTTGGGAGGAGGGGTGAGCAGACAGTGGGCTTTTGGCTGGTGTCTCGGGGCTCTTGCGTGGAGACTTGGGGCTGGGAGTGGCCTGGGAACGCGGCTCTCTGGCTCTGCCCCTGGAGTGGAAGTCTGTGCCAGGAAAGGGATGATAAAGTGAAGTTTACAAGGACAATTTATGACATCCAGAAAAGGAGAGATGATTTTTACAAAGACTTGAAGTTTTCAAACGTATAAGGGGTTGTAGCTTTTCGTAACTATTGCCTCAAGAGAAACCCCGGTCTCCTCTAACCCAGCCGTGACCCCTGCTGCCGCTTCTTTCCCATTACGGCCCATCCAGGATTTATCACTCCTCCTGCTTGTGGACTGAGAGACCCGGGGCACGTCCCTGCCTGTGTGTGCTTCGGCTTTCTACAAACTGGGAGCTATGACACTGTGGGGTTATTGAGGAGACTGAAATAAAATAAACAGTGTTACACGGAAGAGCTTTTTACGTGATGAAATTTTATTAAAAAACTAGACATTGGCATTCTTTATCCCTTTGAGGTCAAGCCTTGCCTCTTGGGTTAGGTTGCTTTGTCCTCAGGCCCTAGGAGATTATGTGCACAGCAAAAATTATGAATATTTATAAGAAAGTTTTATTTTTCATCAACTGTAAATGAAAGTATTTCAAAGTACCATCACAATTTTGCTATTTTAAAAACTACAGGCAAGTACTTTAAAAAAATGTGCAGTAGGACTTCTAGTCTTTTCCCCGGAATGGTGTGAACTTGGCCAGTCGTTGTCCAGACTCGCTTCTTCACAGCCCTCTGCTGGCCCAGGAAGTCCTCGGGGACCCCCCATGAACCTGGCCTTCTCCAAGTTTGCTGCATTGTGTGGGTGGGTAGACTGGCAGTACATGTTTGTTTAAAAACATGAGTGGCCTTGGTTTCTTTTTCCTTAGACAATGAGAGTGGGACGATATCAGGGTTCTTCGAGTGACTCACTGGTGGGTCTTGAAAGGAATTTGTGGCCGCAACTCGCCTGTGAAAATGCAACGGCAGGGAAGAGAGTGAAGACTTAGAGTAGACCAGGCTGAGTAAGGTAGACACTGCTTTGTGAAACTCTGTTTCAGTTGTGTGTGTGTGTGTGTGTGTGTGTGTGTGTGTTTCCGTCTAGACTTCAGATATATTTCTCACTGTTCATTATAGATGAAACTGTGGGAAACATGGAGCTAGTTCTCTTTTATCTCTAATGTCACATTTTTGCTATCACCATCATCATAATCCCTTCCCCTTGATTAATACTTTACATTCTACCAAGAATGTTTACACCCACTCCTTCCTGCGGTTGTCCTCAAAACCTGGGATAGGGAGGGACATGTGATTACCCTTCCCATTCTTCTCATAGAGGAGGAGAGAGGCCTGTATCCTCAACTCCCTCTTCTAGAAGGGACTATCTTAGATTGGAGAAACATTCAAATGAGGCCTGGGAAGACAGCTGGACCGAGATGCTCTCAGGCAGGGGAGAGGCCTGTGAGGGTCCACGGGGGAGGGGAGACACTGAGAGAAGCTTGATGGAACCTTTGGAGAATGTGGGCTCTTTAATGGAAGGCTGCTGCATATTGCATGTCCTGCCCTCTTCCTAGGGCTCCGCTGATCTTCAGATACGATCACCAAAAAGGCCTGAACTTGTGATTGGATTTCTTATGGAATCTGGCACAGAAGCCTATTTCTACATGGGACTGGAGCCAAAGTCAACGCAGAAACAGCAAAGCCTGGATGAAGAGACAGCAAACATCTGGCGACATACAGAAGAGACTGAGGGTCAAAGAGGCTTCAGGACAGCCGATCACTAAAGAGACTAAGTGATTCACTGGGGCTCCCCGTGATCCTGGAACTACATGAGATTGAAGGATGAGACCCAATTCTGTTCCTTTTATGTATTTGTTTTTAAGAGATTTTATTTATTTATTTAGAGAGAGAGGGGAAGGGAGGGAGAAAGAGAGAGAAACATCAATGTGTGGTTGCTTCTCCTGCGCCCTCTACTGGGGACCTGGCCCATGACCCAGGCCTGTGCCCTGACTGGGAATCGAACCTGTGACCCTTTGGTTTTCAGGTCAGCACTCAATCCACTAAGCCACACCAGTCAGGACACTGTTCCTTTTTTAAAAAAAAAAATTGATATGGCTTTATGTGTTCTGGCCATGACACAGTGTTATCCTGAGGATCAAATATGGTATATGCTGTGGAGTGGTAGCCCACACATGAGTGAGCTGGAAATGGTCAACAAGAAAGAAAGCCAAAGGCTGCTTAGGTCATAATCTCTCTCTCTCTCTCTCTCTCTTTAGGTCTCTCTCTCTCTCTCTCTCTCTCCCCCTCCTTCCTCCCTCCAGTGCAGGAAATAACACAAAGTTGTTCATGTATGCACTGGAAAAATTTTCTGCTGGTGCTGAAAATTGGGGCCATCTATTTTATGCTTCCCAGTGCTACACTGCAGAGGGGACAGAGAGAAGCCACCCTCAGGTGGCGGACATCTGCAGCAGGTACCTTTGCAGGGGTCTCTATGAAGGTAAGAGGTGTCTCTAGCTTCCACATTACAAAGAGTTGCTCTATAGCTAGGAGTGAAGCAACAGTGATAACCACAAAGATACAGCCAAAACACAAAACTCAATTGTAGAAGAAGAAACAGAATTCTTATCAACTAGATATTTCTGTCCCAGAGTAACTATGCAGACTGGGTTAACCTCAGATTGTCATGGACAACGAGAGAGGAAGAGAGCGAGTATCGGAGTGGCAAAACTGGTCCAGGCACTGAACAGCATCCGGTAAGAGAGAAGGAGCTCGTGAGATTCTCCTGTGGGGAGATAAGTGTCAAGAGACTAGAAATGCCTTCATCCCCAGACATATTGTAATGAACATTTCCCCTGTGACATCCCCTCCCCTCCCCCCTTTCCCATATTTCAACCAGTAACCAGTTGAACATTACTCTATGCAAAAGACACAATAGTCCCCCTCTTATCCAGGGGGTACATGTTCCAAGACCCCCAGTGGTTTCCGGAGCCCTGTGGGTACCATGATGTTTCCAGTACATATGTCCATTATGGCTTCTCTTTGGCATATCCAGCAACACCACTCTTGCACCACGGGGCCACTAGTAAGTAAAACTAGGGTGACTTGAACTCAAGCACTTGGCTGCAGGGACAGTCCGTCTGGTAACTGAGCTGACTGCTAAGTGACGAACGGGTAGGGAGAGCAGACAGCATGGGGAAGCTGAGCGAAGGGAGGATTCGCATCCTGGGTGGGACGGAGCTGGGTGTCACGAGGTTTCATCACGCTACTCAGAAAGGTGTGCAGTTTTCATCTTAATGAGTTGCTTATTTCTGGAATTGCCCATTTAATATTTTCAGACTGCGGTTGACCGCGCTTAACCGGAACTGGGGAAAGTGAAACCACGGATAAGAGGGGACTGCTGTGTGTCTGAGAAAGTCTGAGGCCTCAGGGTCGGCAGGGTATGCATCGGTTTATACCACGTGTGTCGAGATCGGCATTTGTTCCTTTTTTCCCCTGTGTGCCTTCAGCTGTTCTCAATGTCCTCTCGAACTCTATCCGGTATGACGACCTTAACCGTTCAGTTGAGCGTCGCGGCTCCAGGGTGGGCAGACCAGGCGGGCAGCTTCTGCCCATTGAGTCGCACCTGAGCAAGGCCAGCTCTGGTGGAGGTGCGCTGTGCGTTACAAAAACGCCTTTGTAAACCACAAATGCTCTTCAAATGTAAGTGGAAATGATTTCTGCCCTGCCCTAGCAGTCTTCCGCACTCCATAAGTCACTGCATGCACAGTGGCCTCTTTATGAAATTCCCCGTTCCCCCGTTTATGAGTAAGTAACTCGATCCAGCTTTTGGTGCCTTCTTTGTCTGCAGATAAATAGCTCCAGGGAAAGTTAAGAATCCCCCCTCCCCCTTCCCAGGAAGACCCACCGACCTGTGAGTGCTGGAATAGAACTTTTACATCTTTTACTTCAGAACTTCTTGGCCATTCTGTGGGGAGGTAGGATAATGCCCATTTTACAGGAGAAGACACTGAGGCTCGGAAAGGCCAAGCTGCCTGTCTGAGGCTTCAGCCTGAGGCTTGCCGCCCCCCAGAAGCCCTCTAACCAGGTCAGGGAGGAGGTCTTCCTTGTTCCCTGCTGCTGCTCCAGGACTTGGTGCTCAGAGCTGCTCCGACAGGTCCTGGAATGAACAAATGAGTGAATGAATGCCTGATTGCCTGAACCCTCATGGGTGTGCGTGGCCAGGATGTGTGGATGGATGCGGGGTGCCTCTGTGCAGGTCAGGCCCCGGGGCGGGGGCTATGTGTTGCGTCCCTAACCAGGGCAGCCTCCCTGCACACACAGGGGGCTGCAGAACACGCACCTGTCAGAGCCTCCTCTGCAGAGAGAAGACCTGGATTGTGAATTGGGTGTCCCCAGAGGCCATCATCCCTGCCCACACTGTCCTCAGCGCCGTATTTGGGCATCTACCACCCTACAGGTGGCAATCAAACTTGGGCCCTGCAGGCTCCCTGAGAAGCAGCGTCTCAAACCACCCGTCTCCTCGTCCTGGGTCTTATTTATTGTTGGCCTGTTTCAGAGCACTCCTGAGTCCCAGGGAGGCCTCCCCTGCTGCTCGGGCCTTCAGAAGACTGTTGATCTCCTGTCCCAATTACTCCGCTGCACGGGCGCACTTGAAACGCCACGCTGCTCACGTCTGCACTGTGGGAATGCTCTCTTCGCCTGCCAGGGCCACCTCCAGGCTGAGGAATGACAAGCAGGTGTATCCTTCCTTTGTCCTGTTGTCCCTCCTGTCTCAGGAACAAGCGTCTTTTGCTCAGATAAGATCGGCTTCCACAGTGAAGTCCACACCCTCTGCCCAGTGCCTGGCCTGGTCTCTTCCACGTTTGTTCAGTTGATGGCTCAGTTTCCTTGACTAAAACAAGCATCCTAAGACCTGTCCTGGACGACAGGCTTGCGGTCGGTTTTGGCTTAAATAGTCCTGTTCCCAGAACACTTTCTAAAAGTGGCTTGTTTGTTGAAATAAGTTTTCTTGCCATTTCCCATTTTCTCCTTAAAACATAATCCATGCTAATTAAAAGAAAACCAATAAAAAACCCAGAAAGCAAAATAATTGATGCTAACCAATGATTAATGTGTGCAATCATCCCCCAGCCTAAATCCAGACTCTTTAATAAGCCACTCCAAACAGCACTGTGCTCGTTCTTCGTGTCTGCTTGAGGGTGGGGCGGGCAGGAGGCAGTTAGCCTCACTCACACCTACCGTGTGCCCACGAGTTCTTAGCCCTCAGAGATGACCGTCTGCAGCACAGCGATCCCATCCTGTCGTTAAGAAACCCGAGGCTCCACCAAGTCAACCAGTTGCCAAGTTTATGCTTTCACTACGTGCGAGCATGAGGATGCACCACATCTCTCTAGCTGCCAGGCTATGGCTCTGGTCTCAGCCTTGCCCCTCTTTCCAGAAAGAGCTACTCAATAGAAAACACTTGATGGTTCTCCGCTTTATCCAGCCTGCTTGTAGCAGCAGAATTTACAATAGCCAAGTGCTGGACACAACCTAAGTGCCCATAAGTAAATCAGTGGATCAAAAAATTGTGGTACATTTACACAATAGAATACTACGCAGCAGAAAGAAAGAAAGAAAGAAAGAAAGAAGGAGCTCCTACCCTTTGTGACAGCATGATTAGAACTGGAGAGCCTTATGCTGAGTGAAGTAAGCTGGGTGGTGGAAGAAAAATACCATGTGATCTCAGTATACGTGGAACCTAAGCAACAAAACAAACAAGCAAGCAAAATATAACCAGAGACATGGAAATAAAGAATGAACTGACCGTAACCAGAGGGGAGGGGGAGAGGGACAGCAGGGGAAAGAAGGGGAAGGGTCACCAAGGAAGCCGTGGACAAAGCCAGAAGGGGGTAGGGTTGAGGGTGGGAGGAGGGGGGAAAAACGGAGACAACTATATTTGAACAACGATAAAAAAGTAATAAAAAAAGAAAAAAAAAAAACCACTCGGATGATTAGTCATTGGGAACATCACAATCTTTGTGTCCAAGAGGTCTTTGATACCAAACTATCATACATAGTTTTTAAACTGGACTAAGTTGTATGATTTATTATGTTGCCCAAAAGTAAGAGTTTCTGAATGTCTTCCAAGGAGAAGATGCTAAGAGAATGTGTCTATATGTGAGCTCATGGGTTAGTGGAATTAATTGTTAACGAGTATCTACTCTATACCTGTAGTATCTCATTTAATGCTCTTAAATAATCTTCCCAGATAGATATTCCTTTTTATGGTATTTTGACTTATTTCTACTTTTATCATGAAAAATTTTCAAATATATATGACACTAGAATTAGTATACTTCCATATTTTGCTCATCTAGACTAGCAGTAACTATTACTTTTTCACTATTGCTTTTTTCCCTGCTTACTCAAATAGAAGTATCATGACATTTCACTCCTAAATATTTCAGTATACATCTCCAAGAGGTAAGGATTTTTCAATACTATTATAATACCATTATGACACTCGAAAGAAAATTCTCCATGTGCAGATGCGAGACCATGTTCAGAGATATGTCAAGCTGCAGACAAATAGACGGCACACGGGGCCCTTGAGAATGACCCACTGTTTTTTTCTTATCGGGTCCTGTGCTGAGTTCGGGAGCTAACTGTGGAGGGCGAGTTCCCTGAAGGCCAAGTTAGGAGCGGCTGGAGATAGTGTTTGGAGAGAATATGAACTCGCCACAGGCTGCAGACCTCGCTTGTATTAGGAGCTCTCCATTGTTCATTCCTGCTCATACTCATACGCCACGCAGAGTGCAGCGAATGTTTAAGCCCCCTGTACACATGGGAATCCAGGGGGCGTGGCTAGGCATGGCCTACTTCAACCTTCAAACTGTTAAGAATCCTGTTTATCTTTAAAAAATATAAATTCTGCTTTATAACCTTTCCAAGTATATTTTAACATGTATATTTGTTCACTCATGCAACAGATATCTTTTGAGAAAAATACTGTGCCCAAGCCAGACCTAGGAGGTGGGCTACTTTTATGCCTACTTCCCCATTCCATGTTTCTGTATGAGGTACCATGTTGAGCCCATGGCTTCCTGTGTTTCCTTTTCTCTTTGACACACTTTGCTCTGCATGAGCCCTCAGCTTTGAAAGGGGAAACCGTAAGGTGGCAGGCCCCAAGAAGCAGGAGGTGTCCCGGGCTTTGACCAACAGGGCACCTGGCACAAGACACAGTGCTTGTGAGTTGGCTGCTGGTGTTTCACAGTCTGGTTAGCAGAGAATTCACCTCACCGCACACCTACTGTGTGCTGGACTTCAGATGAATCAGGTTCTTGAGCTACAGAGTAAGCAGACATGTAGCAAACTGATCACATCATAATGTTATGGGGATCCTTAGTGTTGAGCACATCTAGTCCTCCATTTTATAAGAACCTATTATTCATTCATTTATTTAATGTATTTTTTAATTAAGAACTTCCATTTCAGGTGCTGAAGATGATGAACAAGGCAGCTGAGTCCCTACCTCATGGAGCTCACTGTCCAACATGGAATCACAATCCCTTCCACGGATCTCATGTCTGCTCTGTGGCTTATGGTTTCAGCTGACTTTTGCATGCACACCTAATTTTGACACAACATTCCATGGAATGGGCACAGTAAGCCTTTTTCTTCCAGTGTCATAGGACAAGAAATGGAGGTGTGGAGAAGTTAAGAGGCTCATGGATAAAGCAGCAGACCTGGGATTTCCAGGTTGTGCTTTTTTCCTCCCCGTCACATGAATACTAGTTACTGAGGCACCTCAGCTGTGGATACACTGCACTCAGCCCTGGGGATAGAGAGGTTAAGGCTCCGACAGATACACTTCTAGCCCCGACTCCTGCCCGGAGGCCCAGTCTTTGAATAGAGCCAACAGAGAACATTTAAATCTCTCCCTCGCTCCTTCCCTCCATGCTGCCCTCCCACCCCACCCCCAGCGTCATCTTCTCAGTGAACGGCACCGCAGTCCACCCACCCGACCAGACCTGCTTTCTAGGGTTAGTCTTGGTTCCCTGTGTGCCACTCCTGCCTCTGATCTTGCTCATTTAACTTCCGCATTATGCTTTGGATGGGGCCAGCTGTGTCCAGCGCCCGCATGACCTTCACAGTCTAATCGCACCATTCTCCTTCTGGGACCTCTGTGATACCTTCCAAGGAAAGTCCTATTCCTGTCTTGTCCTCCAAGGAGCAGACTGAGTAAACAGTGACAAAACTTAAGTCAAGGACGCTTTTCTGTTGAGCATCCTCTAAGAGGCTCAGTTCCTCTAATAACAAAACCCTGCCTTTCTCCAGCCTACAAGGAACTGTACAATCTGATTTCTCTTCACCTCCATAGAGACCCTCCTCACTCAGCCTCCAGCTGCACTCTCACTCCAGCCACTCTGGGGTTCTTTCTATCCCATGAGGACCCCAAGCGGACTTCTATTTTAGGGCCTCTGCTCTTTACATGGATTTTTGCATGGGCAAGCCCTCCTCATCAGCTCCTTCTCAGGTTAATCGTTACTGGTTCAGGAAGACTTCCTTTGACCAGCCTGTCTCATGTAGCTCCCAGGCTTCTCCAACCTTCTGTCACACTGCCCTATTTCCTATATTATACCAGTATCTACCTGCTATCTCTTATTTGTTTGTCTACTTATTGTCTGCGTCCCCTGATAGAAGGTAAGCCCTGTAGAATAAAAATCTTGTCCATCATCTTTACTTCTGTATCCTCAAGGCCCAGACTGATAGCTGGCACACAGTAAGTGCTCAATAAATAGCTTTCTGAGTGAAGGAGCTGAAGCGGCCAGGCAGTTGTTCTCCAACTTTGGAAAACCCTTACACACTTACTGCTCAGAACAGGTGGTTGTAGAATATGAACAGGTAGGGGCCGTGGGGATAAATCTCTGGGCCTGGTGGAAGAGCAAGAGCTAAGTGCTGATTCCCAAGTAGGTCATGTCTGAACTCCGTGACTACTCTCAGGGAAAACCTTGTCTTTCAGGGGCTCTTAGGTAATAAATATTCAACGAGGAATCACTTAAGGCTCACTGGTTTCAAGTCTGCTATCTTACTTCATGTGATAATAACGCTGAGATGTGAAACTTAACCACAGGTAAAAAAAAAATGATGCTCGGAGAGGCGAGTTAACCTGTTCAAGGTTCCACGTCGAAGGAAAGCCAGAGCCGCACTTTAAAACCAGAGCTATTCGACTTCTGAGTCATCACCTCCCTGTCCTACTGCCCCGAAAGGCAAAGGCACACTCGAGAGCAGGGTCTTTTAAGCTTAAAGAAAGAAACAGGCAGGTGACCGGGGAAGTCAGGACACCTCCAAGCGGTTGCTGTTAGGACTCGCAGTGAGTGCAGAAATGGTTTGAGACAACCCTCCATCTGGGGGGTTGTTTTCTTTTCAAAAGAGCAATTTCATGACGGGGTTTGGAAGGGCCTTCCTCAGAGAGAGCCCAGTTACAGGGGCGCCACATTCAAAATGCAAGAATGCCTGATTTGTGCTTTTTTAAACAGTAAAAAGGGCTCTGAAACATATTAAATTTTTATGAGGTGTGTTGCTGACTAAAAATTTTTTTGAGCAAATAATCATACAAAAAGAGTAAACCACATACTTAAAATTAAAACCTCCAAATAAGAAAAATATTTATTAAATAAACTTACACCAAGCCACAGTGACCTTTCTAATGGGCCTTCTCCCTGAAATATCGAGCCAGTTCAATTCTTAGAATAATCTTCATGAACAGATTGATGAGTCATTATTCGAGAAAGGCAATCTGTGAGATGCGGACTGTCATAGAGTGAGCGAATCCTGGGCTTAAGAGCAAGACCTGGTGAGTCTAGACTTATGACTAACTCTGTGACGTTGGGAAGCCCGATAAACTCTATGGGACATAGTGTCGTTATCCTTGAAACAGTGGTACGTCCCCTCTTACGGTGATCATGAAAATCAAGTGCCTAATGGATGTGAAAACACTTTGGTGTGGGATGAAGGTGAAAAACACTTACCGATGATGGTAACTGTACTAATTCCCTCAGCAACGATAGCAGACCTATCTGCAATGCCAAGGAGACGGAGGCTTTTGCTTTAGCATTCTCCCTCAGCCTTTTCATGCAGCCCATTCCCAAGAGCTTTTTAAGTCATTCACCCTAGAATACATCGTATTTATTTTTATGGCTTCGGCTGCAAATCCTGTCTATTCCCTCAAGTCTAGCTATTCAAGAGACTAACAGATTGCAACCTGCAGTTTGAAAACATTGGCTTATAGTATTAATTTATGTATTAATACAAAATCCTGTGGGGCTGGACTTTTGATATTCCAACCTAAACTTTTGCAACTAAAATAAAACTTTTCTCTGTTAAGTTTTGATCCGAATGAATAAGAATTTATTTAGAAACTCTACTCACTATTGATCACCTCCTGTGGTAGAGGATGCCTCGTGGCTCGCTGCCTCCTTTTTCAGGAAAGGAAAGCCTTAGTTATTTTTTCAGAACTTTATCTTGTTACATACTCATCATTGGTGCTGGAATTTGGGAATGGCCAACAAATAACATCTTTCTTCTCTGACCAAATTATAAACTGATTGGGAGGTAGAAGCAAGGATCAGGAGGGTTGTCCAAACATCAGCTCCATTCCTGGTACAGTTGTTGGGGACATGGCTTGGGTGTGACCGCCGAGTGCGTTTGCTTGAGTGCCCATTCTAAACGGCACTTACTCCCCCAGGCGCAGGCAGCACAGGGCACCCCCAGCCTCACCTGTTTTCCCAAACCAGGTTCTTGCTCCAATAAAACGTAATACTTTTAATTAGCTGAATTAATCAGCCTTCAAGTGCTGCTACCTCTGGGCTTCCTTTATGTGAGACAATAACAAATATTCCGGATTGAAGCAAGGGGAATTGGCATTTTCTATTATTTGCAGCACAAAGTATCATAACAGGACATGTTATTGAGTTTCAGAAACCAATGTGGGCAACTTTTGGGAATTACTTAATGTTATCTTAAATGGAAACTAAAGGGATTTTAAAAAAATAATTCACTGTAACTGATGCCTGTCTCTATGAGTTGTGGATGATATTTAAAAACTGTTCGTTAACTTAACTGTGAGCATGGCAAAAAGAAGGGAATCTTCCTTGATCTTTGGAGAAGAATCCCCCTGAAACCACTATAAAATGATGCCTCTTATATGAAAAACCCTCTCTTCGCTCTTAGTACCTATGGTTAAAGCCGTGTAGCTTCCCTGTCTCTTCGTGGACAGATCTCAGAAAATTTTTCTTTGTTTGCTTTTTTTTTGGTCTCCTTATCTATCATTTATTCTTCAATTCATTTATCAAACAAGTGCCACCAAAATTTTTCTGATTTTGAAATCCAAAGGTCTCTTTCAAAGTCTCATATTATTTAGCCACTTCCTGTCATTAGGTGCAATTAATAATGGCTTCTTTTTTATCTCTAGTTTCTGTGGCACCATGCCAGCCTGGTTCTCCATTTTACCTCTTGAACGACTCCTTCTCCTAGTCTTTTATGGTTCCTTCTTTTCTGATTGATTTTAATGCTGGTGATCCCTTAGCGTTCTCGCCTTTGGCCCATTTTCTCGTCCCGTTTTATATATTCTCTGTATTCCTAAAATTCTGCGGGGGGGTGGCTGTTAAGTCTACATCTCTGGCCATGATTTCAATAAATATTCATTGAATAAATAGAATGAATGAACTAATTTCACTTCTAAGTCAAGACTCACACACCAAGTTACCTGGATTTTACTTTGATATCTTACAGCAACTCAAACACAACATGTCTCAATAGTTACTCTTTTTCCTTTCTAGAAGCTGCTCTTCTTCCTATGCTCTGTCCCAGGCAATGATTTGCCTAAGACTAGGAATTAACCTCAACTATTCCCCTCGCCGCTCCTTTAATCATTTACCACCCTGTCAAATTCTAACTCTGCAATATCAGCCAAATTGTATCCTCTGCACATCTGCTGTACTCTCCTAGCTCAGGACCTATTTTTCTTGCCTAGAATTGCCTGTCTCTAACATTGTCCCTTTTCCTTTGAATCCGCCATGATCAAGGTGTTAATTTGCACTTTGTATTATGTTAATATAGCAGAAATTCTATAAATAACATGTAAGTACTCTGAATATAAATTTATTAAGCTTCTTTTCAGAATTCAAAATACTTTTATTATTATAAAGGGATCTTTTCATATCTTATAATTTATTACTTTAGATATATAGGAAAAACTTTAAAAAAATACATATTTCTACCCAGTCACATTATTGAACTAATTTATTAGTTCAAAAGTTTTTCAGACATTTTTTTGGTATGTTTTCTAGATATACAATAATATACCTTCCAAATACATAAAGATTTTTATTTATAAGACATCTATAAGGTATATAAGACATTTATAAGTCTTGTTTAGTTTATTTTATCTTACTGTATTATTCAGAAGTTACACAAGAATGGTAAATAAAATAGGCGTACCTGTTGTTTGTGTCTTATCCTTGTCCTTCATAGGAAATCCTCTGACAAAACACAGTTAGGGATGATTCTGTCAATTAATTTTCATATCAATATTCTTTGTCACATTAAAGAAACAGTCTTCTATTCTCTTTTAGTAAGATTTAAAATAAACCACAATGACTTTTGAATTTTATTTAAAGTGTTTAAGAATTTGTTAAAATTAATACATGGCTTTTATTCAGTTAGTTCATTGAAGTGAAGAGTTATATTGGTAACAGCCTATTGGAAGTCAAGTGAGGCCCTGGAGTGCTACTATGGCAATTGGTCAGAAGAATCAGGAGTAACTAAATCCTGTCTCAAGTTCTGTCACCCTCCTAATGACATTTCTAAAGTGGAAATATGTACAAAGAATAACTACAAAAAAGATCACAATCCAATCTGAAGAACTCTAAAAGACAGGTTTGGACCAACATAGCACACCCATTTTCCCTGAGTCAGTTTAGCATCAGACCGAAGTAGGCAAAGGCAATTACCATTTCTATTTCACCATACCAAAACCCACCTGAAGTCTCAGGTCTGTACACTCTGGGCCCACGAAAAGAGATACAGAAGAGAGAGCATGGCTGGCCTTGCTTGGAGGAAGGTCTAATTAGCTTGGGACGTCTGTTGTATGGATCAGAGTAACATGGAAGCCAAGACCACTTGAAAGATTTTCTAACATAAAGACAGTCTGACTTTCTGGAATAAACCCATTAACAGGTCTTGTTGTTCTTCCAAAATACATTGAGAATCTGACGTATTCTCACTGCCTTCCGTGCTCCACCATGGCCCTGGCCACTGTGACCTCCCGCCTGCATTGTAAGACCAGCTTCCAGAGCGCTCCACGCCTTCGCCCTTGCCCCTAAAATCTGCTCCCCACTCAGGCTCACAGCGATTCTTTTAAATTAATGCATAGATGACACCACCGCTCTGTTCAAAACCCTCCCATGTCTCCACCTCACTTGGAGCAAAATGCAAAGTCTTTCCAGTGGTTTACAAGTCCCTACCTGAGCCTCCCTCACCCTGTCACCTCCCTGATTTTGTCTCTTACTGTTTCGCCCGGACCGTCTTGGCCACCTCAGGCTCCTTGCTGCACCTTGCACACAGCAGGCCTGCTTTCACCACGTTGTTTTCCCAGCCTCCAGCAGCTCCCTCGCCTGTGTTCTCTGCTAAATGCTTGAAATTGACCCTTTGAAGACCTCCAGAGTTTTCTCTCTGGACAGCCCTGTCCCCTCTGGTACTCATTCCTGGAAACTTTAGCTGCCTTGGTCTCCCCCGGACTCTCAGCTTTATCTCCTCAGATCGGCGAGTAATGTGGGTCTCTTTCCCTGTGTTCCTCCTACCTGCTCTCCGGGCAGCAAGCTAACAGTTTTTGTGTGTTTATCTCTAGTTTCCTGTCTCTCATGTATCCCCTCACTTCCCATGACTCGAAAACCACCGTTTTATATATATTGGCCAGATTTTCTAGTTGTTTTAAGCGGAAGGGTAATACCAGTTCCTGTTCCTCCATCTTGGCTGGAAGCAGCATCTCTCTGCCCTTCCTAACTCCTGTCCTTGCTTTGTTATTCGGCTCCAGCGCTCGCTGACTCTTGACACATTCTACAGGCCACCTATTTATTTACTTATTGTCTGACCTTCTTCGCAAGGGTCTTTATTTGTTCACTCATGTATCTTTTGACCGGTAGCAGGGGCTGACACATGGTAGGCACGTAATAGTTATTTATTAAGTAAATGAATGCAGTGAGGGCTAGCAGCAGGAAGAATTTTCCAGGACCATCAGGCTATGATTCCACTTTGACAAGAAGTCCTCCACGGTCCTGTGTTTGTGGGCTGGATACTCAGCTGCAAGCGTCTGTCACCTTCTCAGTCAACACCCCTCTTGCCCTATTTGTGGAACACTTTCTCATTCCTCTTGCCATTTCCCTTCAAGGACTTTGCTTACCCAACACTCCTTAACTGGATCACAATCCTGCGAAGCATGGATGGAGGGTTTTAAGTTTCTTTTAAAAATATAGTCATTTTACAACCCAGCATATATGTGTTTCTTCTCTACATTCAACCCTAAGCAGCTGCTACTTAATCCTCATCTCTTTCTTTGTATAAAACTTGAATGTTAAAGGCCCTTTTAGCTTCATAGGGTGGAAGTTCAGGTGGGAATGAATCCAAGGGAAACTTTGGACTCACTCAGCAGGGGTGGGCCAGCTAAATAACACCAGCTTTTCCCACAGACTTCCCCTTGTCATAGCTCTGTGCAAGGATTTCCCATCTGTCAGCCGGGCCATTCAGCAATTACTCACTTGAGGAACCTAAGTTAAGTGTGCGCATGTGTGTGTGTTCACTGGAATGTGTGGAGGTTTCTGGGACAATTTTTCTCTATTTTAATTTCTAATGGGTTTTATTTTGGCCTCTGGGCTTTTGCACGCAGAATCTCTTTCCTCTCGTGCCTTGTTGACTCCTTGTCATCCTTGAGGGCTCAGCTCAAATGTTCATTTTTTAAAGAGAACTTTTCTTTATTGATCACTATTGCCCCATTTAATCTCTTTGCTGAGTTATAGCATTTTGTGATTGTCCAGTTTGTTTATTAATTGATTATTGTTAATTTCTTGCTCTACTGTGACATCCCAAGGGGGAGGGGCTTTTTCTGTCTTGTTTTCTTTATTTTTCTGCCCGCCTGCCTTCCGTAGAGCCTAACACATAGTGTTTAGAAAATGTGTATTGAATGGATGAATGAATAAACACACTGGGAGGACAAAGGACGAGAATACCACAGAGAGACTGCAAGGTTCATATGGGATTTCATAGGTATGTATGGCTGGGGTCAGAGCTGCCAGGGCAGAGTGGAAGCTCAGGGTCAAATCGACAGACCCTTGCGTGCCCTGACATGATAATGTCTGGACTTTACCACGAAGGCGATGTGGGTCTGTGGAAGACCTTGGGCCAGGGAAGACCCAGTCAGGTGTATGTTTTAAAATGGTCTAGCTGCGGGGTGGTGAATGGATTGGAAGAGAATAGGACATGTTGCAAAGGGACCAGTTTGGACACTGTTGTAGTAATTTGGGTGAGAGTGAGTACACCTCTAAGTAAATCCAATGACGGTAGAAGTGAAGAAATAATTTAAAGACCTGAGGTAGGAGAAAAAACTGTTTTGATTGAAAGTGGGGGATGAGGAAACAGGAATGGAAAGGAGCAGAAACAGAGCAGCCAGGAACGTAAATGGGTCAAACAGAGCAAAGAAAGATTGATTTAAAATGAGTCTGGGTGGGACCTTAGTGAAAACGATGGAATTAGAACCTCTGAAGAGCCTTTCCCTTATGAAAGCAATGAGAACATTTACAAAAATTGTTGGAATCAATGCTTTCAAAACAGAGGAAATTAACCAAAAGCTTGAAGCAATCCAGGGAGCATTTATTTGAGAAAAACAGCTGAATATTAGTATGAAAAGTTGGTATGAACAGTGGAGTTTTCATTTCCCCAGTTCCCATCCCCTCATCTCTAGCTCCATGGTAACCTTGAACATCAACAGCCAATGATCACGGGGAAAACTAGCAGCCTGCCATCCACCAGAAGGACAGGAATGGGACTGGAATGCTTTCAAAGCCCTATTTCTATAGAATTGTCATTAATCGATCTGCATGGTGGTCTCCTGGAAGACCTCATCCTTGAGGCTGTCCTTATTTAACTGATTCAGAGCCCATCTAGTGTGAAAAGTCATTTTCTTAGGGGTGCTTGTTGGAAACAATGAAGGTCAATTGCCTAATATCATGGCTGCCTGAGAGAGTGGGTAAGAAACTGGGACAAGTAATAGTCTAACCAACTAAAGAAAGAAAGAAAGAAAGAACGAAATAAATAAAAGGATGAGCTGAGGAGTAAAATCTCCATGTGAGGCTTTGAAGGACCTGAGCATTTAGAAGCCACATGCATGCTTTGACCTGTGTGAGTGCTCAGAAGAGAACTGAGAACACTCTAAGCTCTCAACAGTGGCTGACTTTGAGGCTCTTCTCAGGCGGCACCAAAAGCTAAGACAGGGGTGTTAGCTGAGGAGCTGATTGTTGGAAGCATGGTCAGCATTCACCCAGAATATATTGGCAAAGACTGGGAGACTTATTGGTTCCAGGAATTTAAGGAAGTTTTTGTGTAACTATTAGCTGACCACTAAGCTAACAAAGCAGAGACTTTGGTGTTGACACAGGTCAAATAATACAGACTTTACAGAATTAGTTCAGCAAAGTCATTATACAAACAATAGCAACAAAACCAAATAGCAACAGCAAAAATCCTGTTTGGAGGGTGGGGGAAGAGTCTGAATTATAGAATTGCTACCTTATTTAAAACGCTCAGTTTTGACAAATAGTTACGAGACATGCAAAGAGATATGGAAGTATGTCCCTAACACAGGAAAAAGAGCAGTCCCTAAAAAACCAAGGAAGCCTAGATGTTAAACTTACTAGACAAATACTTTAAATTAGCTATTTAAAAATGTCCTAAAATCTAAAGGAAAACACATCTAAATAACTAAAAGAAAGCATGAAAATTATGTCTTACCAAATTGATAATATCAATAAAGAGATAACAATTATAGTAAGGAACCAAATACATATTCTGTAGTTGAAAAGTACAATAACTAAAATTAACAACTTACAATAGGATACCAACATTAGATTTATGCAGGCAAGGAGAAAAAACTAAGCAAACTCGAAAATAGGTCATTGAAATTATCCAGTCTGAGGCATAGGAAAAAAAAAAAAAAGGAAGAAAAGAAATGATCAGAGCCTGAGAGATCTGTGGGTCATACACATAATAGGAGTCTCAAAAAAGCAGAGTAGGGTAAGGCGAAAGGGAGAAAGAATATTTGGGGAAATAAAGTCTGAAAACTTCTCAAATATGATGAAAAAATTTAATGAGCATATCTAAGAAGACTAGTGACCTCCAAATAGACTAAAGTTGAGGAGATACACATTTTTACATGTTTTAATCAAAGACAAAAAGAGAATCCTTTTTTAGATTTATTTATTTATTTATTTATTTATTTATTTATTTATTTATATTTTTAGATGGAGGGGAAGGGAGGGAGAAAGAGAGAGAGAGAAACATCAATGTGTGGTTGCACTCATGTGCCCCCTACTGGGGTCCTGGCCCACAACCCAGTCATGTGCCCTGACTGGGAATTGAACTGGCAAGCCTTTGATTTATAGGTTGTCACTCAATCGACTGAGCCACACCAGCCAGGGTCCAAAGAGAGAATCTTGAAAGCAGTAAGAGAGAAGTGACTGATAGTGTACAAGTGACCCTCAATAAGATTAACAGCTGATTTTTCAACAGAAGCCATGGTGCTCAGAAGGCAGCAGGTTTGCATATTTGAGTTACTAAATAGTATGAACCAATAATTCTTTATCTCATACAACTATCCTTCAAAAATGAGGTAAAATTAAGACATCCCAGGATAAACATAACAGCATATTCACCTTATTAAAACTACTAAAGGAATCCTTTGGGATGAAATAAAAGACATATGAAAGTAACTAGAATCTGCATAAGAAATACAGAACACCAGTAAAGGTAACTACATAAGAGAGTATAAATGTATATTTTTAAATTGAATGTATTGGGGTGATTGGTTAATGTAAATGGATATTTTGGTTGTAATTTTTTTCCTGCCTGATTTAAAACACAACTGTATAAGGCAATAATTATAAATCTGTGTTGATGGGAATACAATATAAGAAGGTAAAATTTGTATGACAACACCACAAAGAAGGGGTGAGGGAATGGTGTATTATAAAAGCAAATTTTGTATACTGTTGAAATTAAGTGGGTATTAATCTGAGCTAGATTGTTATAAATTAAAAATATATTGTACTTTCCAGGGAAAAACCACTAAGGAAATAGCTGAAAAAATAGTGAAAGAAACAAGGGGATTTAAATATCAGACTAAAATACCCATTTAACACAAAAGAATGAAATGATTTAAAGATAAAGAAAAAAGACATAAGACATATGGAAAACAAATATCAAAATAGCAGATATAAATCCTACCTTATCAATAATTTCATTAAATATAAATATATTCACCAGTCCAATTAACAGACAGAGATGGGCTGACAAGATAAAAAAAGTTATCCAACTATATGCTGTCTGCAAGTGAAGAACTTAAATTCAAAGACACAAATAGGTTGAAAGTAAAAGGATTGAAACAATTATACCATGCAAGCAGTAACCAAAAGAGAGTTAAATGGCTATACTAATATCAGAAAAAATAGACTTTAAATAAATTTAAAAAAACTGTTAAAAGAGACAAATAAGGGTATTATATTTAGACAAGAAAGTAAGTTTATTAAGAAGATGCAACAATTATAAATCTATAGTTAAAGTAAACCTAACAATAGAGCCCCAAAGTATATGAAACACAAACTGTTTGAGTTGAAGGAAGATAAATGTATTTCAACAATAATAGTTGAAGACTTCAACACCTCAGTTTGAGTAACGAATAGAAAAACTGAGAAGAAGATTAATAAAGAAATAAAATTTGAGCAAGACTATGAATCAAATCGATCTAACAGACATTTATAGAACATTTCACCCAGCCACAGCAGAATAAAAGAAATCTGAAGTGTGAAATCAGGTAGAAAAGGCATAAAGAACTAGGGTTGGGAGTAGAGATGGAGTGTGACCACAAGGCCATGGTGCACCTAAAATTAGGGGGGTATGAAAAAGACAAAGTGGGTTCACGTGTTTGTGTGGACACTCAGTGGAGTTTTCTGACATGAATCTGTTTTATCAGGATCCAACCCCGACTCAGTCACTCACAGGTGAACCCTTGGGTTTCATACATTCTACCATCATCCCCAGCCTTGCCAAAAGATGAGCCTGCCAACGCGTTGAGACTTTGGAAGACGAAAGCCAAATGGCTCAGAGGTAGAAGAGGGGAAATGATGCAGGAAGTTACAGGTCAGTTCTGAAGGGGATGGGTCTTGAGCTGGCAGACAGGGAAGAGCACCTTCTAAGAAACCTTGCATTTAAAGTGCAGGTTCTGCAGGCATTGCACCTCTGTCCCTCACTATAGCTGTTGAGCACTTTGGTGCAATGACTAAATGCTCCGCTTTGGCTGTAGCACCAAATGGATCTAATTCTGCCACTTCACATGTGTGTAATGTCACACAGCTTAAACTCTTTAAGCCTTAGTGTCTTCATTTGTAAGACAGTAATAACAGTCTCATAGGGTTGTTGTGAGAATTAAATGACATAACATTGCCTTTAGCTTAGTACCTTGTGACTCCAGCACGTAGTAGATTCAGCATTTTTCAAAGGGACTGAACCTCATTAGGGTGAGGTTTAAAACACTGTCCAAGGGGAGAATGCATTCTTTTAATTCAGGTAAATTATTCTCTGGGAAGTTATTGAGCCAGATCAAGCTGTATTTAAAAAGGAACCCCAGCAGCTCCCCGTGGACTCATTCTTCCCTGCTAATGTAGTCCCTGAAGCAGAGGCATGAAAGGGTTAATCAGGAAAAACCCTGACCTGCCCCGCTTACGGTGAGTATTTAATGTTACACGGAAAATATCATGTCACCCTGTTTCCAGCCAATGGAGCAAATTTACTTGTACAGTGGACCCCCACCTGGTGCCTCATTGAACCTTTTTAATAAAAAGTTGTCAACCCTGAAACTGGCTTTTTATTGCTATAGCAAAGAAACTTAGAGAAAAAGCAGCGTGACTCAGAAACTTAGAGAAAAATGACCGTGACTCAGGAAGGGGAGTAGTCATCACAAAGAGGACCGTGTGGGGCCCTCGGAGGGTGCACATAGCCTGGAATAAGACAAAGAGTCTAGAACAGACAAGAGCAAGGGGCCTTTCCTGCCACCGCTCAGGGCTCTCGTTTGTTTCCTAGCAAGGAAGAGCTAGAAGCTGGTTAGTTTTGTATGTATACACACTTCATTTATTATTTGAGAAGAATATAACTAGTTTTCACGTTAGAGCATGGGGTCAGGCTTTTGAATGAACTCCGTTGTCATTAGGTCCTGTGTTAAAGACTCCTGCAGGCATTGGTCTGTGGAGATGCCTCAGCTGCGTAAACAGAATCACCTATTTCAGTCAAGATCCTGGGGCCCAGAGTCAGCTCAGCCAGGTGGGCCGCGGCTCCCAGAATGCTTCTTGAGGCAGTTTACCAGGTCTGTCCAGAAGGTCTCCAGCCATGCACTATGAAAAATAAAGACTTTATGGAAAATGCAAGATACAAGAAACACTGCACCTAGGACAATGACTCCTCAGTCACCTTCAAAGGAGGCACCTTGGTACCTCACATAGTGCTCCCTGCGTCTTCTCCACTATTCAAAACACTGCGATATCCTTTGCTGGAATCGCCATCAGCTGCTTGTCATATTTTCCTAAATCTCATTAATAGTCTGAAATCTCTTCCCTTTCCAAGGTGATTTTAATTTTGGGAAAAGCCAGGAGTCTCAGGGCACCAAATCTGGGCTGCAGGGGGCCTGAGTCATATGGGTGATTTGATGTTTTGCAAAAAACTCAGCACAAGATGTGATGCATGAACGGGTGTGTTGTCATGATGAAGCTGCCAATCACCAGTTATCCACAGCTGCAGGCTTCTGACTCATCTGAATAGTTTCTGCAGAGGAATGTTCAAGCTTCATGCAAACTTTGATGCAGATTCGTTGCTCTGCTTGCTCAGTCATTTTGAAGGCGACAACCACACAGTACACATGCTCACTCGATGGTGTCTAATGCCCCCATTGCTCAGGCATGCTCATTCCAGTCCCCTCTCCTTGGCTGCCAGGTTACATCACTGTTATGCAAACTGTTCTCATTCTACTAATAACGGTTGGACTTTTTCCGGACAGACCTTGTACTTCTGCTTATGACAGAAGAGGACGCATTCCCCTATAGACCTCCTGCTTCCTCTGTTGTAAAATGAGAAACTCAGAGGTAATTTTCTAACATACCCATGATTCTAGGAGCCCCTGATTCTGCCGTAACATTCACATTAACCCCCAGGCCCCACCTGTAATGAAACTGAGTAGCGGGAACTGAAACGTGAAGTGTGTTCCTTGGTCTTGGGGGAAGGGAACTCTAACAATTTCCTAGTGACCTCATGCAGCCCAGCCATGGAGAGAAAGAGTAAGGAATAAAAGGTGATAGGAGTAAGATTTATGTTGATATATTAGGTGAGGGTTACTGGCCACGGCCCGCCCTTTCAGCGGGGCTGGAAGGTATTTTACCAGCTACAACGATATATATGAGAAGGAGTCTCCCATTGGGAACTTTTCCAAAGTCTAATAAAGCTGTGTTTTGCTCCCTCTGACCTTGGCCCAGCGACAGGTAAGTCCCACAACCTCTACCACCTTATAAACACTGAGATGGGCTATAAGAAAGGACTATAGAGGCTCTATTTAGTGGCTTAGGTCAGCAAGTAGGCAGAAAAATGTCAAAACCACTAATCTAATTTATTGATGGCTTTAATGGGAGTATGTAGGGAAAAAAAATTCTGCCTTGCACTGCCAATATTGCTCCTACCACTTCACCTGGAGTACCCTAAAGTTAAGAAGCGGCCCGGTGAATACGACATCAGTATTACCATCAGATGCAGGTAGAGGGTGGCAATGAAGGGGGGAAAGTGTAGGTGAGCTTGGGTTTGGGGTGTTTCTGCCTTTCAGTTTTCTTTGTTTTCTTTCTCTCTCTCACTCTCTCTTTCCTTGGCATAATTTCAGTGTTTACCATCTGCCATGGCACTGTGTTAGGAATTAGAAACAGAGATATTTACAATGAAGGTCTTGTCACTGATTTATTAAACTAATTGTGTCAAGAGCATCAATAGTGAATGATGAGCAACACCTAGTTCGTATCCGTAAGGAATTCTCCGTTTTGTTTAACAAACAGTGTTCACTGTGATAGCAACTGAGCAAAGTGTTACAGGACTAGAGGGAGCCACAATTCACTCTCTCAGGGCAATGCTGAATAGTTAACTTATGTGGTGACAATTGAATTGGGTGGAGGTGACTTTGAGATTTCCAGGTGGAGGTGTGAGAGAAAGGCTTTCTGGGCATGTGGAAGGGCATGAAAACACAAAAGAGGGTAGTGGTTATGGAGAAGAGTGTGGTTTTTAGTCTCCCTGGCCCACTGAACCCGGGGTGGGGGCGGGGATGGCGAGGACCGGGCGACTGCTGGGCGATGGGACTGGAAAGATCAGTTGGTGTCGGATAATGGAAGCGCTTGCCCACGAAGTTCTTCAAAATTATTTCTAGCCATAGGAAGCCACGCGGTCTTAGGCAAGATGGGTGGCGCGCGGGTCCTGATTAGGTCTGCATTTTATAAAGAGCACTCCAATGGCATGGAAGTGGACGGAAGCTCAGAGGTTGGCTAGAAAACTGTTGAAATTGTGTGTGAGGAGAGGAGTGGTGAATGTGAGCCAGACAACGGGAAGGGCCAGCACCTCGGGTCCAGCGGGGAAATGGATGTGGGCATGATGAACCGTGATAGATTTAGAGAAGCCACATAGGATTAAAATGAAAGAGGCACAAGCATCCTTAACATTGAGGCACTTTCCAAGCCGTGCCTGGTGGGCAGATGCTGGGAAGTCTTAAACCTCAGTGTGGTAGATACCCTGGGGTCTCTGAAATAGCCACCAGGTTAATAGCCAGGATCTCTTTGCTGGTAGGAATGGAGCTGCTGCGCTTGCGAGTCTGAGGCCTCAGCGTCCCCAGGGATGTGAGCGGTCAGCAATGCCAGGCGCTAGTCCAGGCGAGGCTCCGGCGGCAGCTGTGTGTCAGCTGGGGGTGTCAGCTCCCTTCTCCAGGACGATGCTCCAGCAAGAGAGGGTTGTTATAGGTCATGTTTTAAACATTCTCTGAAATTTGATTTTTAAAATTGAAGTATAGTATACAATATTATATTACTTATATTAGTTTCAGGTGTCTAATGTAGTGATTCAACATTTTTATACCTTACAACGTGATCACCGCATTAATTCTAGTAATCATCTGTCACCATGCAAATTTATCACAATATCATTGACTATATTCCCCTTTACCTTTTTTACCCACTCCCCTACCCCATCCCATCCCATCTGATAACCATCTCTCTCTTTAAAATTTATTTTTCTCATTTTTTTATTTTAATTGATTTCATTGGTGTAACATTGGTTGGTAGCCATTCCTTTGGTCTCTGCTTTGAGTAGTCTGTTTTTGTTTGGTTTGGTTTGTTCATTTGCTTTGTTTTTGTAGTTCCACAGATAAGTGAAACCATTCAGTATCTGTCTTTCTCTGACTGACTTATTTCACTGAGCATAATACCTTTTAGGTCCATCCATGGTGTCGCAAATGGCAAGATTTCACATTGTTTTAATTGCTGCGTAATATTCCAGCGCGTGCGTGTGTGCACACACACACATCATCTTCATCTACTTATTTATTTTTACTTTTGAATTTTTAATTTTTTAAAATCACAGTCTACATTCAATATTGTTTTATATTGATTTCAGGTGTACAGCATAGTGATAAGACCATATACTGTACAAAGTGTGCCCCCTGTTACTTCCAGTACCCACCTGGCACTATACACAGTTATTACAATATTATTGACAATGTTACCTATGCTGGACGTTACATCCCTGCGACCATTTTGTAGATATCACTGTATATTTGTCAACCCCTTCACCTTTTCACCCGGCCTTCCAATGCCCCTCCCCTCTGGCTGCTATTAGTCTGTTCTCTGTATCTGTGAGTATGTTTCTGTCTTGTTTGTTCATTTATATTTTTCTTTAGATTCCACATATAAGAGAAATCATATGGTATTCATCTTTCTCAGTCTGAGTTCATTCAGCATAATACCCTGTAGGTCCATGCATGCTTTTGCAAATGGTAAGATTTCATTCTTATTTATGGCTGAGTAACATTTCATTACATAGATGTACCACAGCTGAGGGACACCTAGGTGGCTTCCAAATCTTGGCTCCTGTGAATAATGCTGCAATGAACCTAGGGGTGCATATGTTTTTGAATTATTTCTTTGGATAAATATCCGGAAGTGGAATTGCTGGATCGTATGGTAGATACATTTTCAGTTTTTGAGGAATCTCCATAATTTTTTGTAGTGGCTGCACAAATTTGCAGTCCTACCAAGAGTGCACAAGGGTTTCCTTTTCTCCATAGTCTCTGAAACTTCTACTGTTTGTTACCCCGGGCCTAATGTGACATGCTTTGGGAACTCAAATAAAGGTGTCCTGAATAAACCAAAGAATGAATAGAGCAGGCCACCTTGGAGGGATCAGAGGAAAAGTGTACAGCTCCAGAAAGCTTTGGCGCAGCCCCCTGATTTCAGGGGGACATTCGTCTCTTGGGGTGACAGAGAGGGAGGGAGTGGGAGAGCGCAGCCCTGTGTCATGGAAAACGACCACACTGAAGTCAGATCTTTACCGATTTGTCCCGGGTGTCGGCCTGTAGAGCTGGGTCATCGACCAGCAGCGATGCTGCACATAAAGTTGTATTTTTTCCTGCAACATTTGGTAGAACATTTCAGGCTGAGGTGCAGGGAGGAGGGGAGGCTTATAGGAACCAGATGTTTGGGGGCCATCTCTCTGACACAAGTGAGTAATTAGTTTTAAGTGATTATCCATGTGACCAGTCTGGGAGACTCAGCTCTCAGGGCCGGGGAAGCAGGCTTGGCTGGCTGTGCCCTGACTGGAGAAGACGTGAGAGGTGTTGAGGGCTGTGTGCATCTGTGTACCTGTGCCGGTGGAAGATGATTTCCAGAGAAGGCGTCCTGAGCCAAGCGGAAGTGGCTGCATGGGGTACCTGTGTGAATGGGACTGGGACGGCTCTGATGGGCCCTAGTGCCGCCGGCTTGGCTGAGCAATTACAAAATACTTCTGTATACACAGAACGGAACGGACTTAGGGGAAAGTCCCTCTCATGGCACAACCTATGAGGGGCTTCGGGGTGTCCTGCAGGAACCGACTGCTGAGGGCCATATTGGATGCTGGTCGTGCCAGCCAAGGGGGTGTCGCTAGGTGGCAGTTGAAGAGCAGCAGCCTTGCCATCCTCCCAGCTCCATGTACCTTCCAATAGCCTTGGTCCTACGATGATGTCAAGTTGTGCATAAGACACCGGGCTGCGACGAGTGGGAAACCCTATGTTGACTGACACAGGCCTCACGGTGGAAATGGGGGCTCAGGTAGAAATCACATGCAATTGTAGAAAAGAAAGGCACATTTCTCACATGCATGTGTCCAGCGCCCTCAGGAGATTTGCACCTGCAACAAAAATGGAACAACAGAATTACTGCCACCGGAAGTCGTTGTGTGGAGCAGCAGGGGCAGTGCCCTGTGGGAAGGCAGAAAAGGCCTCGTAGACAGGACAAGGTCAACACCTGAAGCGGTGCCGTTCAGCATTCAACAACAGGCCAGGGACATCAGCTCTTTCACATTTTTTTCAACCACAAAAGGCTGCCCAGAGGAGAACTTTAAACCTCGGTGGCCTTTTTGGGAGGGAGTCCACAGGCATTAGTCCAGGAGGCTCCGTGCCCTGTGTCCTCTCCAGCCTACACTTCCGCACACCCCCGGTCCCTTGTGCTCCACAGGAGGAGGTGTGGGGAGACTGACTTGAGACAGACTGCTCGTCAAGAGAGGGCCTGGCTCACCCTGAGCTGTCCCCATTGGGCCTCTGTGGGTTCGGTTGCCATCCCTCCCTCCCTCCGTCAGCACCTGAAAGGCAGGGGGCCGGGGGTGGAGGGGAGGGGCTGGTCCTGTCTTCTTCCCCCCAAGACAGTGGGACACTGCTGCTTGTAAACATAGACACCTTTGTTCCTCCACCAAGACCAAAGGCATTCTGGGCCTTCTCTCTGTGTAGAACGTTGTGCTTAATTCTAATAGGGGTTAGTTTTTAATCCTTACAACCACTTCATACTGAAGACACAGTGCTACTCAGTTCTAATAGTTAAGGAGACTGAGGCACAGAAAGATTAATGGTACACTTCTACAGCACTCCGCTCCAGCTCTGTTCTGAGTACTTTAGGCGCCTTTAGTCCTCACAGTAGCCCTAGGAAGTCATTAAGGAAAATTTCCCAACGCTTGGAATTAAGACAAAGAGAGGACTGAACATTCTCTTGAGGTCACACTTAACATTGTCAAACAAGCCCTGCTGTGGTAGGCAGATCAAAGATATCTACACCCTAATCCCTGGATCTTGTGAATTTGTTGTATTACTTGGTAAAAGGGACTTTGCTGAAGTAATTTGGATTATAGAATTTAAGATAGGGAGATCATACAGGATTGTCCCCATGGGCAAAACCTAATCACTGGAGCCCTTCATAAAGGCAGAGAACCTGCCCTGGCTGGCATGGCTGAGTAGACTGAGCACCAGCCTGCCAACCAAAGAGTCACTGGTTGGATTCCCAGTCAGGGCACATGCCTGGGTTTCCGGTCAAGTCCCCAGTAGGGGGTGCGTGAGAGGCAGCCATACATTGATGTTTCTCTCCCTCTCTTCCCTTCTGTCTTAAAAAAAAAAAAAGAAGAGATGTAATAGAAGGAAAGTCAGAGACATTTGAGGGGTGAGCGAGATTTGATGTGCATTGCTAGAGAGGACCACAGGGAAAGCAGGAGAAGGAACGCAAGCAACGTCTAGGAACAGGACTAGCTCCCCAACGACAGCCAGCAAGGAAAGAGGAACCTAAGGAACTTGGAAGTGGAGTCTTCTCACAGCCTTGAAATGAGAGCCCAGCTGCCTGACACCTTCACTTAGGCCTTGGGAAACCTGAAACAGAGAAACAACTGAGCTAAGCCACTTCTGACTTATCGAACCTTGAGATAATAAATTTGTGTTGACTTAAGCCACTGAGTTTGTACTAACTTGTTTAGGCACCCACGGGAAGCCAACACTCCCACCCAGGAGTCCTCAAGACACTGCTGTCGTCCGGAGCATTCAGCTGCGATGGAAACTCTCATACAGCAGCCTCTAGCTGCATCTAGCGATTGAGCACTCAAAGTATGATTGCTGAGTCCCAGCTGGTGTGGCTCAGTGGACTGAGTGCCAGCCTCTGAACAGAAGGGTCACTGGTTCAATTCCCAGTCAGCACACATGCCTAGGCTGTGAGCCAGGCCCCTGGTTGGGGGCGTGTGAGAGGCAACCAACTGATGTTTCTCTCGCACATCAATGTTCTTTTCCCTCTTTCTCCCTCCCTTCCCATCTGTCTAAAAATAAATAAAATCTTTTTAAAAAAGTGACTGCTGAGAAATTGAATTTTAAATTTTATTTTTAATGAACTTAAATTTAAATAGTTATATGAGGCTAGTGCTTGCCATATTTGATGGTACAGTTCTAGCAGGTACCTTTGTTTTACTTACTATTTATTACTGAATGGGGTCCAGACTCTTGTTGAAGTTACCTGTCAACAAGTAGGTTTTGTCTGGGAGTGATGCAAAACTTTTCTTTCTAGTGAGAAAGATGGCTCCAAAGGTTAATGGATTTATTGCTTGTAGGACATTAACCAGTTTTATGTCTAATCTAGCAATCTTATTCTTATATTCTTTCACTTATGCCTATAAAATTTCAGTTTCTCAAATTTTTTTTGCACCATTTTTACCAACCTGTCAGTCCCCTACTTAATGAGTTAGAAAAGGCTTTCCAACTCCGCACTCTATATTTGTGTCATGTTTTTTTACTTCTTGAGAACGATGCTATTATGCGATACTGTCATGATCCTCATTTTAAAGATGGTGAAACTGAGGCACCACAATGTAGATAATTTACCCAAGGTACACAGTTAATGAGCGTTACAGCCAGCCTGGCCCAGAGGCCACACCCTTAACTAACTCAAGAAAACGTCTTGGTTTGTTTGAACATTGATCCGAAAACACAGCATCAGAGCTCCTTGGAACTTGCCTCAGGAGAGCCGCGAAACCAGCGCCCCTCCTAAGGCAGGGAGGGCCCGGCTGTGTGGGGCAGGCGAGCACATGTGGTGTGGCACACTCGCGTCTGAAAACCGTGCTGAGGATGCCCGCAGCTTCTTCCTGGGGGCTGCTTTTCTTGGTTCCTCGGGTGAAGTTATTTGTGCTCAGTTTTTGCTGAGGAAGCTGTAGAGAGCAGATATCGGACTGTCTGCGAGTGACTTAGCAAGTTTCAGATGTGTCTGGGAAGGTGCCTATTTCAGATGTGTCTGGGAAGGTGCCCATTGGCAGTCACACCCAGGAACTGGTGGAAAAAGGACTCCCTCCCCCACCGCGGTCATGTCAGGGAAATTGAGTTTCATTTCTCTGGGAGGTGGCAGGCCTAAGCAGGAGCCCCCGGGTCTGCCGCCGTGGGCCTGTGGCCGGGGCTCCCCCAGAGGCGAGGAGAAGATGCTCCTCCAGCGCCTGGCCTGGTGTTGGGTTCCCCCAAAGCTTCCATGCTGCGTTCGGCCCATGGTGACAAGCCGGGTGACGTGGGAGATGTCTGCCTGCTCCCCTTGGAGGTCCCAAACTGTTATTGAAACGGATGGCACCTGAAAAAGAGAGTAGGTTTTTGAAATGTACCACTTATACCCATTTTTGTAAATGTTTAAAAGATTAAAAATCTCTCTCTGACAAACAAACGATACCAATGGTTATAGCTACTGCTTTTGAGCTTATTTTATGTGACAAGCATGGGACGACCATTTTATATACATTTTCGTAGTTACTCCACCCAACTCCTCTACAAAGGAACTCTTCTGTCCCCATCCCGTAGATGACGGGAGAGACCTGTAGAGGCCGACATGGTCACAGAGACAAGAGGTGTTGCCAAACAAATGGACCTGGGCGGGGCGGGGGAGGGGCGGTGTGTGCCCAGATGCTATTACTGAAACGACACCCTCCTTCCCCTGGGGTCCCTCGGCTGTAGGTCCTTTGCCCGCTGCCCTTGGAATTATGGCTCTGAATGGCAGAGTTTGGTGAAAAGGAAAGGAACTATTTATTCCAAAGTTATACAGGTTTCATTAATTGCTAAATGTCGCCCTTAAACCTCAAAATCCCTTTGAAACAATCACCAGCTCACACACTCTCCTGCCTTCCCCACCTTTGCCCAGTCAGGCCAGTCAGCCCGTCCTTCAGAAGAAAAAGAAGAGAAGTCCAGAGCTTGGTTGGGCAGGCCTCTCGCGGTTCTCTGCACCATCAGCTATGTCGTCGCGATCTCCAGCTCATAATCCATAACCATGTGGCACCTTCTCATGGCCCAATAGCAAGAGTCCTTTCTCCCCTCTTCCCAGGTGGTCTTCACACTGTTCCCCAGAGCCTGTGTCCCTTTTTCTCTCCTGCAGGCCCCTGTCTCTCTTCCTTCTCTCTAGTTATGTTCCATGTTAAGTCTTTTAAACCTTCCTGATTAGCCTTGGTGATATGCAAAATAACTCCCTTTGCATATGAGGAATGAATCTATCCTGTTATTGACATGCAAAATGACTCTCAATGGCCCTGCTCAAGGCTCCCATCCCCGCGGTGGCCTGCCCTAGGGTGGGGAGAATATATTTTTCTTGGACACCCCATTTTCTGGACTCTGTTACAAATATCCCTTGGGGGAGCTGGATGTGCCCTGTTACAGAGGCCCCCCTTGATCTGAAGACCCCAAGCCTTGCTTTCCTGAGTATTAGAAAGCAAATAAAATGAAGCTGAGTGTCTTTTATTTTTGTCTCTAATGGCTAAGAAAATCCCTGAGTTGGTTGGTGCTTCATAAATATGTGTACTTGCTAAATGAACGAAGGCTTACTGATTGAAAAAGTATGCCATTCATTATTTTTTCATACTCCTCAGATATCTGTTGGGCACCTGCTATGTGCTGGGTGCTGACTATGAGCTATGATGTAAGGAAGCAGAGATATAAAATAGAAAAAGGTACCTTTTGATATCCATTGCATTCAATGGAATGCAGAATGGTACAGCCATTTTTAAGACAGGTGGCGGTTTCTTTCAAAACTAAACATACTCTTAACGTGCAATCCAGCAATCACACTCCTTGGTATTTATCCCAAAGTGTTAAACACTTACATCCATGCAAAAACCTGAATACCAAAAAACAAAAACAAAAACAAAATGAAACCTCCTGAATACCAAAGTTTAGAAGATCTTTATTTATAGAAGAAACCAAAACTTGGAAGCAACCAAGATGTCCTCAGTAGGTGATGTATAAATAAACTATAGTTTTAAACATCCAGACAATGGAATATTATTTAGCGCTAAAAAGAAATGAGCTACCAAGCCATGAAATTACATGGAGGAAACTTAAATGCACATTACTAAGTGAAAGAAGTCAATCTGAAAAGGCTACCCACTGTACAATTCCAACTATATGCCATTCTGGAAAAGGCAAAACTATAGAGATAGTAAGAAAAACAATCAGTGGCTTTCTAAGGTAAAAGGGTAGAGGAGGGGAGGGATGAATAGATGGAGCTCAGGGGATTTTTAGGGCAGTGAAATTACTTTGTATGATAGTAGTATGTTATTATATATTTGTCTAAACCTATAGAATATACAATAACACCAAGAGTGACCGGGATGTAAACCATGGACTCAGGGTAATTATGGTGTGTCCATCGTAGGTTCATCGATGGCAACAGATGTACCACTGTGGTGGGGATGTCGGTAATTGGGAAGCTGTGCAGGTGTGGGGGCAGAGGGGCTTATGGGAAATCTCTGTACATTCCTTTCAATTTTGATGAGAACCTAAAACTACTCTAAAAAAAAATCAAGTATTAAAAAAAGACACCTTTATTACCCTTGAGAAGCTCAGGGTAGGCCTGAAGGTAGGAAAAAGGCTTTTCATATTGAGAGCTCATCAGTCCTACTTATCAGTGATAAGAGAATATATCAATGATACTAAGTCTGATATCACTGCTCATGCAACACTGCAAAAGATAATCTTCAGTGAAGTGGTGTATCGAAGTGATCTTTCTCCACTAAATTTTATTTAATCATTTACAATACCCTGATTACAGTTATGGCTTGTGATTTTGGGGAAAATGTTGACAGTGTTTAATCATTAAGAGTGCCCATACCTTGTGATGTTTTGAAGAGGTTCTCCTTCACCCGGGAAAGATTTCAAAACTACCTAAAGAGATGTGGCAGTTTATCATTGGCCCAAGAACCACATCATAGAATCAAAGCAATTCTAGAAAGACGGTGGATTCTTTAGCACCAGAGCATTCTGAAGGGCCCCAAAACTTAATGGGCAAGACTCTGGTTTTGGTATCAGAGAGACTTGAGATAGAATCTTGGCTCTGTCATGATTAAATAGTGCCCTATGGGAAGCGATTGAACTTTTCCAAGTGTCAACTCTCCCACCTGTAGAATGCGGACGGTAGTGCTCCCTTTCAGGGCTACCATAATCTGGTAAATGAAACCCCCACGGCACTGTGCTTCTTAGCGCGCTGTAAGGACGCCATCAGCGGCAATGGGGTGATCGTTGTTTTTGTTACCTCCTCGCTCTTCATGCTTAGTCTTAGAGTTAACCGTGCCTCCCAGACTCGAACGTGCCCTGGCATTGCCTGGGGATCCGATAAAATACAGTCTCTGCTTCAGCAGGTCTGGAGCAGGGACCAAGGGTCTGCATGCCTCACCAGCTTGCAGAGGATTCCAGAAGCTTCCAGGTTCTAATGAATCTGTGATGAATTCTAAGTTCTGAATTCTAAAGAATTCAAGTGATGAAGTGTTACCTTACATGCAAATCCCACCGTTCTCTGTTCCTTTGCTGGGGTAGATGAAAATACCATACTCGGGATGGAAACCCTAATTGAAATATGATTTCATCGTTTTCTTTGACTAAGCCAAAAACATGAGAAATTTAAGGGCCCATTTCCTGTCAGTTTTGCCTGGCTAGATCTTTGGCACCTCTCTGCTGGAAACGTTACTCCACTGTGCGACGTGTCAAACAAAGCCTGAGTTTCTTCCCGTGCCCCTGTTAGCATCTCCCCACAGCCTCTTACCATCTCGAGGTCAGTGACCCCTGACAGATGCGTGTTAGATTAAGTCACTTTGGACCAATTGGCCACATGTCCGACACCTGGTTGATGCCTGTTTTCAAACTAAATTTACCATTTTATTTTTGGTAAAAATGCTTTTCAGATGAAGATGAAAATTACAATGGGAAATCATGGCTAGCAAGGGAAAAGAGCCATTTAGGGTAATACCTCTCATAATTGGGGTAATTTTGACAAACTCAGACATTGGAGAATTCCCATACTGCCTCCCCACCACCAATAGGCCAGAGGAGCGGGCTTGCAACCCGGGGAAGCCTGTGCTATTCTGCCCCTTTCAGGCCACGGCAGGGATGGCGAGCTTCAAGGCCGTGGAGCTCCGTGCTCTCAAGTGCTGTGCTGAGTCCGCGCCTGGTGAGCGGTTATACTATTGATGGCTGAAGCCAGGAGCTGGGGCTGGGGGGCTAGCCATGGTATTTGGTTATAACTTTGCTTTTGATTTTTACATTGATGAAAAATATGCACTCTATCCTCAGTCCCAGAACAAAGCGATCAATAACTTAGGTTTAAAATAGATGGAGCAGAGTTCATGCTCACATGTTTCATATGGGGGACAATATTACAAAATGGCTTTCCCTTTCAGGATATTCGATTACCCTGCGGTTACACGGCTGGGGGTTGGCTCTCTCAGGGCAGGGGAGAGCAGGTGTGCGAGCGTGTGTGCCCGCCGCCCTTCCATGCCGCTCTGCTGAGTTCCTGGGCTGAGGGCGCCCGTTAGCGACCTGTGAGCACAGCTCTCAAGGCCGTTTGTGCAGAGTGTTTTGGAACAAAGTGTCATGGGTGGAGTGGCTTGCGACGACGAGGTCTTTGGATCCAGTGGACTTGAGTTTGCACCCCACTACTGCTAGGCTGTGTGTGCCATGGCGCAGGGGAGGCAGGGGCGGATCTTAGGGTGTGGATTTCAGCTGGCGCTCCCACTCGGGTGACGGCCCTGCACTTGCGCAACCCCAGAGTGAGCAGCTCCTGAAACTCTGCACTTACGTGCCTCTCTTTTCTCACCCTGGCCTGGCCCTGGGGTATCGCTCACCTCTCTGAGGCTGTTCCATCTGTAAATTGGGGGCACTAAGAACTACCTCGTGGGATTGCTATGAAGATTAAATAAAAGGATGATTGTAAAGTTCTTGACACAGTGCCTGGAACTGAGACTAATATGTGCTGAATTCACCCATTACTTGCACATCTTGACGAAACTCCCTTTTAGGGCAGCTAGAGTTAATTCCTTCGGTCCTTGGGAGGAGAAAAAGACTGAAGGAATATTTAGAGGTGCCTTTACTTAGGACAATATTTCTCTAGAGTTATTCTTTAAGAAATAGTTTATTTTAAATCTATTTTTATGTATTTTTATTTCTCACAGTGAAAAGTATAAAGTGCTACGCCAGCAAAACCGGGGACTGAAATCGGAGCGTCTCTAGTTACATGCAGGGCAGAGCCAGGATCCCCTTGAGAGCGACACTTAATTCTCGGGAGACCGAACGTCTCACGCAGAGACTGAAGCGCCCCGAGATCTGCGCTGGATGGGCAGAACGCCCACCTCGGCGAGACCCAGGGGGAAGCCCGGAGGCAACCCAGGCTTGGATCACGCTGCTCGGTCGCTGTGATCACTCACCGTGCGCGCTCAGAGCGGCTTCAGGGTCTCCTGGCAGGAGCTTGCGCTCTTTCTGCTGCTTCGCCCCTCGTCATGTTCTTTCCTCCGGGTGCGGGGCTGACCAAGGCATCCATGGCCGGTGACGAGGGGTACCTGTGACAATGTTGGCGTCATGAGATGAGGAGCTCCGAGGGTCTTGCTGCTTCCGATTGATATTCTTGCCATGGTATTCAGAAGAAAAAAAAAAGCACCTCGTAATATTTTAAACTCCCAGGTTTTCGTTTTTTTTTTTTTTTTTTTCCCCTCACAGTTAACTAGATAAGGACCAGGTACTACTGAATCTACTAGAACCTCTTCCTTTGTTTTGAATATTGTTCCAGCTTGGTTGCGAAGAGATAAATGACAATGATTGAGTTAAATTCTTCTGGTTCCATCTGAATGTCTTTTCGTCACCTTCTTCAGTTTTCTACCTTAGTTTCTTAATCTGTGAAACTGGAGATTTAACTTCTGGACTATCCTTTTGCAGGACGGACCAGTTCGGAGGCCAGTGTGTGCTCACATGTGCATGTGTGTGTTTGTGTGTGTAAGGGCTGTTTCCTAGACTAGGAGGCCATTGTAAGTTTGGACTCATTGCTTGATTCACGAGCCGTGGATTCAGTTCTAGGCTAAACACAGCTTAGGGGGAGTCAAGACACATGCCAGGTGGGGCAAAAGCAGGCTCACAGTTGTTTGCATGGATAATAATATAATAATAAATAATAATGCACACACAAACTATGTGTTGTGCATACTCACAACTGTGCACTTACTTGTGCCCCACCCTGTATACACCGCGTTTTCCTGCTAAGCCTGGATTCTTTTATCTTGGGAGACAGTGCATTTACTGTTAACCACTTTGTTATGAAACGACACGGTAAGGATACGGATGAACAGCCCGACAGAAGCCGCGTAGGTCAAGGTGCGGGGAAAGGGGCAGGGCTTCCACACCCTCTCTGGCGCCATTTTCTCAGCGCTTCCATATGTTCACCAGCCCAGAAGTTCTCCAAAACGGCACTTTTGGGATTTTTTGGGAGGCTTCCTCACAAAGGCATGAGCAGTCATCACCTCCATGTCTAGCCCCGCCCCGCTCGCTGGAGAATGGGGGGCTGGGACGGAGCTGAAAATCCCACGCCTCTAGTCATGGCCTGCTGTTTCTGGCGACCCGCCCCCACCCACGGGCCATCCGAGAGCCCACCAGAGTGACCTCATTAGAGCAGAGGACACTCTGATCCCTCAGGTCGGATCTGACCGCTGTGTAGCACGGCCACTGGGGAGACATGGGCCGACCCTCCAATTGCACAGACGATTCTCTCTGCTGGGAGGGCAGGAACCTCTCCCCAGTGGCCTTGGGAAGGTGGAGAGACAGGTGCCTTGGCCGAGAGGTCCAGTCCAGGCTCAGTGATTTTCTTTCCATGCTTTTCTGGTGTGTAGTGTGGGAATAAAAAGACCTGCTCGTAGTTCTTTTAGGCTGTGGAATAACAGAGAAGTCTATACTGTTTTATGAGCTAAAGCTTTATAACCCAGTGTTTCTCTTTTTTACATTGTCTTTTTCTAGCTGAGGATTTGCCCTAATTGGGAGCTTTTGTTTTAGCATTTGGCATCCTTGGGTCTCAAGAGATGAGGCTTTTTTTCTTTTTTTTTTTTTTTGAAGTGAAGGAGCAGAATATGCCCCAGGTGACTCAGGCCAAATGCTTCAGAGTTACTCTTGGGACTCAACTTGTAATTGGGGGTGTAGATGAATTGTAAAAAGGTGTCAGATAATATTTTACAAATAAATATGACCAACTTAACACACTGAGTTTATAGAAATTTTAAAACAGATCCCTGAGACAACACGGGTACTTCTGCGTCGTAGCTGAAAGCCGGACTTAGTGCACAGCTCTGCGGGAAGGCAGTCCCAGCTGGCAGGAACTTGAGCATGACTGGACATGCCCTCCTAACCAAAAATAGAGCAGGCTGCCGACGGGGACCACTTGAAAATTGAGTACGTAATCATTTTCTGATCTCTCTGATACGTATTTCTACAAGTAACACCAGGGATGAGTGAAACTGTTTTATGGGGGCATCAAGAATCAACTCCATGAAACAGGAGTTTCAGACTGGGCTGGCCCAACAGGTCTGGATTCCTGTAGCATCTTTAAAAATAAGCATCAGCCTCCCCAGCACCATCAGAGGCCTCTTATCTGTGTTCTGGTTTCCTTCCTTTCTTCGTCTACTCACAGAAGACAAAGATGACCAAAGAAACCCATTTAACACCCGCTGCACGTATTCTTCTTCTCTTGCTAAGTATTTCCTCTCCTTCTTTGGTTTGGCCAGGGTGGATCTCAAATGAAGATGCCAACTCATTTTAAAGGGAAAGTAGGGCTATAAGTGGTAGTGTGTGTTGTGGGGAGAATAGGAATGGCTTTGTACTTGCGCCTGGTCTGCAATCTGGATTCCTCCGTCTGCTCACTGTGGGCCCTCCAGCGTGCTGGTGAACACCTCCATACTGCCATATCCACCTCTGCAACATTGGAAGGACAACTAGTGGGTAGGGTTGTTGTGAGAATCAAAGGGTGTCATGAATCAGATAAGCGTGAATGATTTCTGCCAGTTGCCCCATCCTGAAAGTTTTGAGGGACTTCTACAATAAAAGATGGGGGTGAGAGGGGGCGAGAGGCAGAAATGCTGGAAAATGGGCACCAGGAGGGGTTACGCTTCCTGGTCCCTTTGTGAATGGGAGGACCTTGTGTGGTCAGTGGAAGAGACATGTATCACTTCTGGGCTGGAATATTCATCTGCGTTGTAAGACCCTCCTTAGCTCTCTTACTGAGAACTGGCACCTTTTGCGGGGGTGGCTGCTCCATTAGCTGATCCCCATAGTGATTCTGATGAATGAAGCCCTATGCTGATTCTTGATGAACATACAGTGTGATCAAAAAATATATCTGCTGCTTTAAACCACTGACATTTGGATGTTAGTTGTTATCACAGCAAAACCTAGATTATCCCAGCTGATACAATTCATCTGCAGATTATTGAATTTGTCTTTTTCAAATGTACACATCTTCAACAGTCAGACCACATTCATCATCTTTCAAGTTTCTGCTCTAAAGTCCTACAATTACTATCTGAAACAGTAGAGTCTTGGTAGTGACCTGCCCAAGGAATTCTTCTTGAAGGCAACTTCTCTTTCTTTTGATTTAAGCCTCCTTGGGGAGGCCAATCATCTCTGAAAAGGCACCCTATTCTGACATCACATGTTAATGACTCTGAGCTTTGTATCTGTGGTCTGAATCCCTTTGCTAGACAGCAGATTGGTTGCCCAACTGCTGCTGTGTGATGCCAATGGGCATCTCAGACTTAAGTTGGCTAAAGTGCTATTGATTCCCAAATTGTGCCCCACCCACCAAATTGTTCTCTGCTGGTATTCATTTGGAGTCTCAGTCCCTTCTGCTGGCCTACAAGACCACGCCTTCCTCTTTGATTCCTTCCTCCTTGAGACAGCCCCTTGTTGACTCTGGCTGGTCACGCTGACTTGGCTTCTGATTCTTAAACACAGCCTTTTCTCTTCAGGCTCTGGCTCTCTGCACCTGCTGGTCCCTCCACTTAGATCCCCGGATCTGCTTCTAAGACGACCTAAGCTAATGCATCACCCCCTTTCCATCCCTAGAGATTTGCTCCCGACTGCATTATCCCACGTGCTATCTTCTTCACAGATCCAACGCCAGTCAATAGTGAGATAAGAAATTATATATTTGATTGAGAGTTTACTCCTTGCCTCCTCATTCTCCCTTAGAATGTAAGCTCACTGAGGGCGGGGACTCTGTCTGCTTCCCTCTGTATCCCCAAGGCTTGTAATAGTGCTTTTTTTAGAACACAGAAGGCACTAAACATATACCGATGCAGAAGGCTTGGGTAGGCGTGGAAAGGGAGCTCTGCTGAACTTATGGGAATGTGCATCTCTCTGGCCTCTGTGAACTCTTCGGGGCAAGAACTGTTTCTTAGGTGAGGCCTAGTGAGAATTCTGTGAAAGTCTGAGAATTCTGAGAATTCAGCCATGTTCCTTACGGAGAAGCCCATTAGGCTCTGAGCTAAGGATCGGGCACAATGCGAGGGGCACCTCTGCCTGCCCCCAACGCTGACGATCCGGCCACTGTTTTCATTTGTGGTGTGCGTTGTACGTGCCAGGCACCGAGACAGGCGTGGTCGTCTCAGGGCCCGTGTGAGCTCATCTCAGCCTCCCAGGTGCCCCCTGGGCCCTGGGGGATGTTTTCCCAAACCCTCCCTGCTCTTACTCTTCTGGGCCCGTGACATCATTGCACTCCCTCGTCTCCTGGCTATTGGGTGAGGTCTGGTGATTAGCTCTGACCAACAAACATTGAGCTAAATGACGTGGCACATGCCACTTCTGGGGCAGGGCACTGGACTGCCACAGAGAGGCCCTCCGGAGCTCAGGTTCCCTCCGGCACTGCCACCAGATGGTTGCGAGGGGGGCTGCCCTGTCGGCCTAGGTTCCGGAGTGACATGAGGACAGAGCTCCCTTCCGACCCCTGATGCACATGTTGCATGATCAAGAAACACCCTCTGTGACTTCGGGACACAGAGCACAACCAGATGCATTTTGACTGTGAGATGAGGTGCAATGATCCCATTTTATTGATGAGAGGCAACTTCATGCTCAGAGAGGTGACTTGCCCAGGGTCACTCAGCTAGTGAGTGGGCAGGACTACGCTCTTGCCGCTATTTACATAATCACACTATTTGTTATATATGTTATATATATAATATATATATTTTAGCCAGTACAAACTATACTAATAGATCTTTTTAAGAAATAGCATAAATCTTTAGTTTCTCTAAAACAGTCTTAAGCGGACTCCAAGCCCCCATCTCACATGCTGGTGGGAAAAGTCAGTCCCCTCTGGTCATTTTTATGTCTCTGCTTTTACCTCCCCAGACTTTAACAATATCCCAGGTGTCCTTGCTGGAATACATGATCTGGGGAGACCTGGTTGACCTCACGGTTACCCCTAATGTCCTGTATGGTCCCTGCACACCTAGAGGCTTTCCTGACTCAGTGGCGCACTTAGACGTAGCAGTCAACTCAGATCTGGGCACACCTGTGTCTAGAGACCTACATCCTCCCAGGCCCTGCTGCCTCCCCTGGGACTGGGAAGGAGGGTCTTCACATTCTCCCTGCCCTGGCATCCTCAGACCACTTCTCTCTTCCCGCCCCATATTCCTTCTCCTCCCTTTCCTCCCTCCTTCTTTCCCTCCCTTTCCAATGTTTATTGAGTTTCTGCTATAAACCAGGCACTATCCTTTCTGTTGGGGATAAAGAAGTGAAACAGATAGAAACCCCTGCCCTCAGGATGCTCAATGGCAGGATGCCATACGGAGAGACAACAAATAAAATAAGCGACTTGTATCAAAGCATGGAAGAGTTTGGTGTTCCAGAGAAAGTGAAATAGGGAAGAGGGTCACGGGTGTGGGAGGGAGGTCAGGGTGGGCCCCTCCTTTTGCCCAAAGGCAGACTAGGAGATAGAGCAGACTGGTGGGTACCTGGAAGAAGAGAATCCCCGCCAAAGGGAGCCAGACGTGCAAATGCTAAGAGGGGAAACGGCCTGGTGCGTGCTGGCAGCAGCTAGGAGCCTGGCGTGGAGAGGAGGGGAACTGTGTTGGGGCAGATCAAACCCCACATTTATTTGGAGTAAGATGAGAGCCACAGGAGGAATCTGGGCTGAGAAACGATCCATTTTCATTTAAAAGGCATGTGGGGCGTTTCAAGGGCAAGGGCTGAAGCAGGAAGACCACTTAGGACTCTTTTCAGGAATCATTTCTTTCCAGTGCTGGGCACCTCTGTCCTCTTTCCCACTGTTTAGTCGCCATCCTACCCCTTGAAAGGTGCTCACCCCCTGCCCCTGCTCCCTCAGTGAGAGCTGGCTGCAGGTGTCTGGAGGGAAAGACTGTCCCAGGTGACAGAAGGACCTCAGTACCACAAGCTTCTGAACTGGCCAGGCCCCTGAAGTTAGGGGCCACAGATGCTCAGCTGATCTGGGAGCGAGAGGGAAAAGTACACGGACCAAAACACAAAGAGTGCTCATTCCTCCTGAGTATTTCATGGCAGCAGCAACCCACGCCAGTCATCTCGCTAAATATCCTGTCCCACAGGCATCAGATGTGAACAGGAGCTCCAAGTGGGCACTGGGTGCCTGCGGGGACAGGAAGGAGTGGTGAGTGAGAAACAAGCTTGGCAGCGTGAGGGCGGGCACTGTGCAGGTGGGAGGGGAGCGCCTCCTAGCAGTTGAGGTGGGATCTCTGCGGGAGGCAGAGCTGGGGTGAAACATTTAGATGGTGCTGTCAGGTAAAATACAGAACATCCAGTTAAATTTGCATCGTTGCTAAACAATGGATGCTTTTAAAATGAGGATGTCACAAAAAATTTATGGGACACACTTTTATAAAAATATTATTTTCAGGAAATAATATTCGTTGTTTTCTGAAATTCAAATTTAACGGGTCATCCCGCAGTTTCATTTGATAAGTTTTGCCAGTCGAATCTCAGATGAATTTTGAGTGCAGCCATGGGTTAAAACCATAGTTTGACTCTTCTTTTTTTTAAAAAAACCCTCACCATAGGATATAGTTATTGATGAGAGAGAGAGGGAGAGAGATCCGCTGCCTCCCATTTGTGTCCCAGTCCCAACTGGGGATTCAATCTGCAAACTTCTTGGTTTATGAGATGATGCTCCAGCCAACTGAGCCCATCGGCCAGGGCAGCCTGATTCTTCAAAGATGTGTGTGCTCTACACAAAGAGGCAGAGAATGAGTGTCGTGTTCTTGGTGGTGGGACAACATACGAGCGCTGGCAGGACTTGTAACAGCCTGTCCCACTTTGTGCTGAGAGAAGGAGGGACTTCATTAATTGAGTGAAAGCCCAGGCCTAATGTGCAGAATGTGCTTCAGGACCATCGGTTTACTTCTTTCTTGCCTTCCTCCATCCAGGAGAAAGATTCATTTGTCCATGACCAGGGCTAACATCCATCATGACATAGTTTGTCTTTGCATTGCATTTTCCAATTAATTTGATAGTTGAGATATAGTTATGTCATGAAAAATATCACCCCCATGTTTTCTCCTGGGCCCTCAGATGGTGTATAATAAATTAAACATTCGCACAAACCTTGTTGACACAAAGGGGAAATTTCTGACTCAAAAGACCCCAAACTGAGAATGAGACTTAAGATGAAGGGGGTGTTTCCCTCCCTGTTATCACAGGCAGGGTCTCCTGTGGCTATTTGTTGCTGGTGGGTGAAAACAGCCATCATTCATGCTGGTCACAATTGTCCCCCAACCGGGAAGTCCATCCATAATGTACATAATTCAGATGTTTCCTGCGTAGAACATTTATCCTCTTAATACTTGACCTACAGCACGTAAGTGGGATGACTGTCATCCATAACATGTTCTGGTTTCATGGACTTCTCTTTGCTTCAGTGGAAACTATTTTAATAGACTTTCTTTGGACTCATGAAAATACTCAGAGTTGAAGGAGCATCTCTGACCTGTCTGTCTCTGTAAGTTTTTCATGCCACAGGAAATTGGATTTTGCACGTCTTCCAGTTTGCTTAACTCTGGCTGGATAAATATTTGTTGAATACCTTCCAGGTGTGAGCCCCTAGACTTGGGTGAGAGGAGGGGCAGAGGGGAGGACCTGGAATTTGTAGTTCACGGAGCAGGATTAGAATTCAGGTTTCAAAGGCACTTCCCTTTGACATTATCAAGTGTCAGGTGTCCCATAGGACGTTAACTTTAATCCCAATCCTAATAAAGCTCATACTAGTACTAAGACAACTCAAATGCTAATACTTGTACTAATACTTGTACCAATAGTGATAGCAGCTTCAATAACAATACACCTTTTGATTCTCTGCAATAGTTAGGGTTCTACAGAGAAGCAGAACCAATGAGGCATGTATATGTAGAGAAATGATTTATTTTAAGGAATTTGCTCACATATTTATGGACACTGGTAAATATAAAGTCTGCAGGGTGGGCCACAGGCTGGAGTCCCAGGGAGGCGTTGGTACTTTAGGTCAAGTCTTAAGGTCACCTACTGGCAGAATCCCCTCTTGCTCAGGGAGGTCAGCCTTGGCTCTAGCAGGCCTTCAGCTGATTGGATGAGGCCCACCCACGTGATTAGGGGCAATCTGCATTCCTCAAAGTCCACCAATTTAAATGTTAATCTCACAGAAACACTAGAATAATGTTTGACCAAGTATCTGGGCACTGTGGCTTAGCCAAATTGACACACAAAATTAACCATCACATCTCTGATAATACCAACACCACTGACATAATATTAAAAGGCACTCACATTGAATCAGTCATTCCACCACAGAAATGTAACCAGCAGGATATGTACACCAAGTCCTCACTTAAAAACCTATCGCTTGTTGATAGGTTCTGCGACTTTAAGTGAAATGGCATGTAACAAAACCGATTTTGCCAAAGGCTGATTAACATGAGCAAGAGCTACCATAAGTTCCTACAGCATCTCATCAATGTTAAAATGAAATGATGTTGAGTGAAACAATGCTATTCAAGGACTTCCTGGGCATATATATCTATACTGCAAGGAATTTGCTTATGTATTTTGGGGGCTGGCTAGGTAAATCTGACGGAAATCCACGGGGCAGACCACCAGGGAGGACACACTGGAACTCTCGGGCAGTAGCCGATCCTGCACTGCACATGTGGCCTTTCCTCTCCTGGGAATCTCAGCTGGGCTATGAAGTTCTTTTAGCTGACTGAATCAGGCCCTCCCAGTTTACTTAGGCTAATCTCTTGTACTTAAGAGTAAGGAGTAAGAGTAAAGGCAACTGATGATATGTGTTAATTGCAACTACAAAATACCTTATCAGTAACACCTAGCTTAGTGTCTGGTGGATGATAGCCTAGCAGACTTGACACATAAAACTGACCATGGCAAACATAAAGCAAGAAGCACACGACCTGGCACATACATGTGTCCAGTCATTTCTAGCGAGGGTGGGGAAGGACACAGAGGCTGTATATTCATCCTGATATTCAGAAGCTTGTGCTATATTAGAAAAATACGATTAGACTTGAGTTTATGTGGTACGGTCATAAACCAACAACTTATATTTGTTGAACAATTACAATGTACTGGTCACTGTGTTAAGAGCTTCACATACATTTTTCTACAACTCTATGAGATAAATGTACTATTCATGTCTTGCCACAGTCAAAACTGAATCTCAGGAATTTAAGTTATTTTGCCCAAGATCACAGAGCTAATAAGTCCCAGAGTGGGAATGCTTATGTGGGAGGGGCCAAAAAGGTTGTTCAAGCTAGAAAGAATGCAACACAGTTTGGTGGAAGGGAGGCTGCGGAAGTATTCAGTGGAGTCAGAGGCGGGGGGCCTCCGGGGGAGGTGGCGCTCAGCAGGCCTGCGGGAGGCGGAGGACTTTGGTGGGCAGAAGGGAGAATGAGGGGTGCAAGGAGAGCAGAGCGCTCTACAAGGGGGAGCGAAGACCAGGAAAGAGGACCCATATGTGGGGTTCCGGGGGCTCCAGTGGCAGTGCCTGACATCAGGGGCTGTGAGAGCAGAGACAGGATGTCTACACACAGCAAGCGAGTCAAATCTGAAAAACTCCTGACACTTTGGGGTTGAGTGCCTTTCTCAGGAAGACCAGTGAAGGTGCTCAGTTAGGTTTCCAGATGAACAATGGGCCCCCGGAGAAGCGTGAGTAGAGCTAAGAGGCCGGGCAGAAGGCAAAAACCATTGGTGATGTGGTCGATCAATGCTAATGGCAACCGTGAGGCGAGGAAGAAGGGGGGAAAGAAGGGAAGGCGAGGAAGGAGAGAGAATTCTGAGAAGGTCACTTTCTTCCCAGAGCCTGTAATGTGTGTGGCTCATTTGCAGGAAAATGAGCTTTCGTGCTGTGCTCACGTAACTTTTCGGGACACGATCTCATTGTTTTCTTAAGTCCCTAAGCCATAAGGAAAATCACGGAAAAATGGAGGATTTGAATATCTGAGGGCTGCTAGTCCAACTTGGCCGAGGCATTTTTTTGGGTGCAAAATTTATAAAATGCCTTGAAAGTATTTTCCACGGCACATTCGGTGACTTCACTCAGCCCTGCTTAAACGGTCTATTTTGGTTTTGAGTTCATAAAGCCCCTCTCTCTCCCCCTTGTCTCCCTGCTCAGGTTCCCGTCCAGATAAAACAGCTAAGTCAAATATGGTGTAAAAATACAAGCCCCTTTTAGCCTGGCTTTTCATGCTGTGCCCCAAAGTGTGCCTGGGTGTTGAAAGTGAAAAGGGGCGGGGCCGGCGGCGGGGGGAAGGTGTTTTTGCAGCCCAAGCTCTGAGAGCAGGCACTTTCTGGAGCCTGCAGTGAGCAAGTGCAATCCAAGTGCAATCGCACCCTTGCTGCAGTGGGAGTCATTCGGGATCGTCTCGCATGCAGTGGTCGGCTGAGAGCGGAAAAGCTGCCAAAGTCAGCAGCTGCAGTAAGTAGAGTAAATCACGTTAAGAGGGAACGGGACAAGATTTTGGAAAAGGAAAGAATACATGGGTCAAACCGTTAACCAGACCTGCAGGGTTAGGATGATGAGATATAAATTGACTGGTATTTCCTGGGTTTAGAAAAGGAAGTCTGGATGGGATTTATATCTGGTCCTCTGGCCCTCTGGCCCTCTGCTCTCTGGTCCCTCCCCTTCCCTCCGCCTGCCCGCCCAATGGGCCTCAGGTGTGGGGCATTTAGAGCAGGTTGGGGAGCAAGCCAGGAAGCGCTGGGTTTTGCAGCTATAAATACATTTATCCAGCCCATCATCCTCAATTACTGCCGGAGTGCCCACAATGCAGTGCTCTCCCTGCAGGCTGCACCGGAGACCGCCCCGCTCCCTCACCTCTCCTTTCTGGTCCCTCAAAATTTTCTCATCCCGACGGAGAGTCGTGGGACAGACACGGCCCTGCGGCTGTTGGAACCACGACAATCTGTTGTAATGGCCAGTTGGGACTTGGTGAAAAGGGGACTGTGCCGTTAGGCAAGTTTGGAGATTGGCTTGGTCATGCAGTCCTTCTCCCCTACCTGGTCCTGCTGCCTCATGTTGATGGAGGAGCTGTGCTCAGTCTGTGTAGTTCTGAAGGTGAAAAGCCCTCCTGTACCAATGTTTCGTTTGTTTGTTTGTGTGTTTTTTACTCAACTATACTATCGTCCTGTGAGAGAGGTAGTAGTGGCTCTGCGCTCCATCTTGCAGATGAGGAAACTGAGGCTCAGGGGGCTTCAGGGGCTCACCCATGGCTGCCAGGACACACATAGCAGTGGCAGTGCTATGAGGTTGACACAATTATCCCCCTTCTGCAGATAAACAGGCTCCGAAGCAAGCGAAGTGAGGCGAGGGTGCTTAGCATATGAGGGTCTGAGCTGAGTCTTAAATACAGGTCTGCCTGACTCCACGGCTGCACCAAACTCCACCTGCTCTGGAGTCCCCCTGCTGCTGCCCTGCAAAGCCCCTGGAGGATGCCCGGCAGGGCCTCGGGAATTGGGGAAAACGGCTGCTGTCTCGCTCCTGCACCCCGCACACATAGCGTTGCTCTAGGCTCCACTTCTCACCCTCCTTCTACCCATTTGTTCATCCATCTGTCCTTGGATCCATCCATTCACTCAAATAATCAAGTGCTCATTATGTTGAGACCGGAGCTGTGTGGATGGTTCCAAACCTGGGAGTCACCCTTGATTCCCGTCTTCCCTGACTCTCAGTGTCTCCACATCTTAGTCCATCGCTGACCCTGTCAGCTCCACCTCTGGCCTGGAAGCCATTCCTTTTCCCTCTCCATGGCTGGTACTATCTCAGACCTTAGCATCTCAGCTATAGCCTCCTACCTGGTCTTTCCTGGGTTCTCTAGTCCATTCCCCATACCACAGGCAGAATGGGTTTTTCAAAAGGTAGATGAGCTCACTCCCCTTCTTCAACTCTACCAGTGGTTTTTCATGTGCTTAGAAAAAAAGACAGACTCCTTGCTGTGATAGGTAAGACCTTTCATAGTCTGGTCCTGGCATAAGCCTCTTGGTCTCATCTCCTACCTTTACCGCTCATCCTCTCCCTCTGCGTTCCGGCCACACTAGCTTTACTCCTGTCCTTCTCGTACCCCAAGGTCATTTCTTCCCCAGAGCTTGGGCCCAGCCATCCTCCTCCCTGAAAGGCAGTGTCTCGGGCTGGCTGCTTCTTGTCATTCCTGTCTCAGCTCTGGCGGAGACTCCCAGGAGCATATCTGGGCATAGTTTCTAAAGAAGCCACCTCCTCTTTCTCCATCTTTCCTCTATTCCTACCCTTTGGCGTCACTTATCACTCTCTCTGCTATCATTTGTAATTTATTTTTTTTCTCTTCTCATTAGAATGCAAGTTCATGAGTCCAGGGGCTGAGCTATGAACACTGAAAACAGTACTTGCATGATGTGGGCACTCGGCAAATCTTTGATGAACGGGTAAGATGGACAGATATGATCCCTGCCTTTGTAGAGCTTACATCTAGTTGGGGACATTAAAGTTTGTATGTGTTTATTAACTTCACCCGATGCCCAATGACCCATGCGATTGCAGACTTGCTCCCTAGTTATCTCCATGGTCCGTGCTGGCTGCAGGTGCCCTTTGTCCTCATTTCAGGGGAAAGAGATCAGAGCACAGCTCTTCACCCAATGTTTTGATCGGTCAGTCTTCGGGAAGGCCTTCTAGGGATGATAAGAATGTGAATGAAAGATTTGTTTTCCCTGTTCTGCAGGGAGTTAAAGACCTGAGTCTTCTTGTCTTTTGTGTTCACATCTCCAGAGTCCTAGTTTTGTCCTCTGGAGTCTTACCGGTAATGTTTGATATCTTTTCCCCTTTTTGAACTAAAATATGTTTAATCCCAAAATGTCGTAATATACAGCCAAGCATAGAAGATTATAAAATTAGATAAAGTCCTATCCATCAGAGATAAAGGCATTGATACATACACTGGTCTTTTTTTCTTCCTGTACTTTTGTTATGCAACATGGAATTCGATCTGTCCCTACCTGTCTGTGCAAAATTTTTCAGAAATTGGGCACCATGAAGTCTGTGCAAAGTGGCACGTGTGTAGGACAGGGAGGCTCAGGGAGGAGAGACTGGCTGCTGCGTGCGGGTCATGCGGGGGCAGGTCCACCGTGAGGAGGTCAGCTTTTATGTGAAAGGCAATGGGGAAGCACTGGAGATTTTTCAGAAAGCGACTGCCATGCTGTGAATCATGTTTTTGGCAGACCACTCCACACTCGCCCCACGTGGAGGCAGGCAGGAAACGAGAAGGCGGTGGCAGTGACCCCGGGAAGATGTGGGGGTGCCGGACGGGGAGCTGGACAGAAGTGGCAAAGTGTGCAGGGCGGGCCGCGGGGTTGGCTATCGGGAAGTGAGAGGGAGCGTGGGATTCTTTGTTGGTACGTAGGTTATCACATAAGGAGTTTCTAGGGATCCTAATGATTTTAAGAATGGCATCAAGGACATTAGAAAGGGTTTACCCACTTCATAGACAAAGCTAGAACCCACGCTGCAGCGCTGTGCTGCACTGCCACGAGGAACTGCTTCCGAAAGAATGTTTGATGACGACGTGACCACTTCATCTTAAGGAGACATAGGTGCCTAGGTGTCAGGGAGTTTCCTTCTGTCCAAATGAGAATGATTAACTTCAATTATGGCTGCCTTTGGAGAACTGTACCGGTCTTTTAGTGTGTTTCAAAGTATTTAATGTGGACGTTTTGGAAAAACATACATCTCTATTCATAGCAATGGTTGCTGTTCTGATTTATAAGTTCTGCTCCACTGTAAATCATTCAAAATTCAAAAATTAAATTTTATGGCATAACACTTTGATGGCTCTATGCCTGAGCAAAGGGCAGGAGGAATGTAATTTTTCTTACTGCCAATTATGATTGGACCTCTTTTCGTTATGTCTTTTTTTATTTTTTTAAATAGAGCAGATGGTTCAAGTCATACACACACACACACACACACACACACACACGGAGAAAGAGAGAGAGAGGTACAGTAATGCTCTGTTAAGAAAAACATTCAAAACCTGACTTTTAAAAAATGGTATGCTTTTCATCATTAGCTCAATCTTATTTAGCTTTAGAATTATGCATCTTGAGCACACTCAAATTTTAATATAAATTCCCATGTCTAAGGCATAGATGGATGTCTGTGGGGCTTGGCCGCTTAATTGCTTTGGGTGCAAACATGAATTATTCAGTTATACCTCCACGAGCAGCAATGGGTCTTTATACAAACGGGCTTGCTCCTTCTGACATGGCTAGATTCTCTTTTCATAGAGTTTGGAGAGGAAGAAGGGATTAGTTTGGCTTCCTCACTGAGGGGAGGAAGGAGCCACATCTGCTGAGGGACTGTGTGTTTGGGGCCTCGGGGCCTGACCACACTTTCACCAAATCTTCCCTGTGACCCTGCAAGCAGGGTCTTCGAGATCTAGTTTCACAGGAGATAAGACAGAGCCAGAGAGGTTCAGAGGCCTACAGCATTGCACAAATTCTAAATTATGGAATCAGGCCCTGAACTCAGACCCGTTGGTGTCACCCTGTGCTATTTTGCCTTCACTGTGGTCAAAAATGGAAGGTGACGCTGTGGCCTTTGTTCTGACTCGAAGCCGAAGGCGGCACACGTTCCTCCTGTTGACCTGACAATATCTGGTGGCGTCTGCTCTGGAGGAGTTTTACTGTTGTTATTTGTTATCCAAGTCATCATAAGACAGAAAAGGAAAAGCGGGGGGAAAAAAGGTAATTTCATGAGCATTCACTGAGTCACTTGTGGGCGCCATGCTGATTGCTGGGGAAGCGTCTCGGGGGGTGAGGGAGGTGGGCTTTGAATGGCCTCTGCTTCCAGCAGCCAGTCAGGGGATCGCTGGCTGTGTGGGAAGCACCGTGCTTGTGTGATGGAGGCTTGAGGAAGGAGGGGGTGGGGGCCTCGCGGAGGATGTGACAGGGACTTGGAAGATGAATAATCTTCAGAGAGGCAGGGCAAGGGCCGGATTTTGGGCTCAGGGACCAGTGTGAGGTTGACTCTCCCCTGAGTGGCTGGGGGCATGTGTTCTCCTATTCCATCCTTTCTGATCTCTTGCCCAGGGGGAAGTTTCTGGCGGACCTTGTCTCGGAACAGAAGGCAGACCAGAACCTGGGGACCGGGCCTGGGATTCTGTCCTGGGGGAACCTAGGTGTCTAGAGAAGCAAGGTCACCGGGTGAGCATTTCAGTCCGTCACAGGGAGAGGCTGAGCCCTGGCCAGCGGCTGAGCCTGAGAGCTGGTGCCTGGTATCAGTTTTCTGAGCCCTGTCCAAATGTCAATCATTTTTTAACTGTAGCTTAGAACCACTGTTAGATCTTATATAAAAACTTATATAAATCTTCATTCCATGGTCATGCTAATAGAGATATTTTGCATGAAGGTCACCATCATCACCCCAAGAACCATGTTTTCTGGACATGGGAGAGCATTTTGCACATCATCCTTTATATTCTATAGCACATGCTGATGAAGGCATCTCTGAGGCCAGGCACTTCTGTACTTCTTTGTTCACAAGCTCCTTTGCTCAAGGAAGGATTTACAAAGATTAGACAAGATTGCTAGAGGGAAGAAACTAAAAATGAAAGGGAAAATTTAGCAGAAAGAAAATAAGGGTAAGGAAGGAAGGTGGTACGATGAACGGGTTTGAACAGAAGAGACACGCTATGTTTTTGTGACATAAAAAGTTGCAAGTTTGTTTCTAAATTTTTGGCAGCTCACAATACCATTTCTTTTGGTTGGCTATCTTTCTACTGTCATTGAGAATATTGTTTTTCACGTATATGTCTCATCTCAACTCCTTGATTGGGTACCCCCTTGGGAGCCGGGTCTCTGGTACATTCCCGCGCCTTTGTGCCCAGGGCCTTGGACATGAAAGTGACTCAAAGAAACGGATAAGTAGCTCGGTGAAGAAGGGTTTGAGAACACAAATAGTGTTGGTCCCATTTTACAGATGAGTAAGAGAAGGGATGGGTCCGGACTGGAAGCAATGCCTTTTAACTCCCACCTTCTGGATCCTGCGTCTCCTCTTCTGTCCTTATTCAGCCTTTGCAAATTCTGCAAGTGTTGAGGAACGAGGTGTTACTAAGAGGACACTGAGCAGCCCTTTGCACATCTCTGCATTTGGCTGCAACGTGCGTCATGAGACACACAGCCCTTTGATATTTTTATTTCCTTTTTGTTGTTTTTTTTCCTTAGAACTGGGTAGTTGGTTTCTCTCAGCCTTTGTTCTCTTTCCATAATCACAGCATTGCCTAATATCTTTCCGTTAATCACATCACACCAGATAGCAACTACTAAATAGGAAATGTCAATGGATCTGTGAATCATGTGTGATTTAGGCAGCAAGGCTTCTAAGAGCATATATCACAGGGTTCTGCAAACTATTAAGGCGCTCTGGTGTAGCTATTATCTTTCAAGTCGGTGTTTGGAGCCTGCTCTTTCTTCAATGACCAGAAACGCCCTTACACAATAAGTACCTGGACACCACAGCCTGGGCCGCTGAACTATTGCTAATAGTCTCAGTCTCCATGTTCCATTCTTCCAAGAAAAATCTGGACTCTGGGCTGATGAGTCAAAAGTTATTTTCCATAAGCAGAAAACACGGGGGAACTTTTAACCTTTGCTTTATACATTCCAAGCAAGGAGCATATCCATCTTTTTGTGTTCTTAACGCAAAGAAAGTATTTATTTTATGGGGACTATTAAAGTGGGTTTCCTATGCAGTGTGCCTTCTAGAACACAGACCACGTATGTTACATAAAACAGACATACTTCCATCCCAGGGGAATCTCTGGTCTTCTCGCTTTTCTTCTCACCTCTCTGAGCTTTGATCTTGACGAAGTGATGCTTTTGTTTCTCGCTGGAAGATTCATAAATCTGAGGGGAGGAAGAGGTTGACTTCTTGGCTCTTCCCTCTCTGAGAGACTCAGGCTCAATTTATCAAAGGGCTCCTGTCCCAGAACACGCCTGTAACACCTCAGCATTCTTGTAAGCTTTCTGTGAGCCCTTCCCCTCTGCCCTTTTGGTTTTTAAAGTCTGATGCAGCCTGTGGTATGTGGGGCATTTATGAGGTTTATGGGGTAGTTCTAGGAGGTTTAAGTTTTTGCCAGTGTCGAATGGTGAGATGAGAGAGGGCGCACTTTTGCTGCAAGGGGGCACCACAAGCGCCCGTGTTTCTAACTTAGGAGACCCTCTTTCAGATAGTTGCCCAACAGGGTAGCCCAACGACAAGAAACCCAAGAATTCTGGACTCTGGAATTTTACCTTTGAGTTTAAAACACTTAGAGTGCACTGGAGTTTTGAGCCCTGGAATGAATAACAAGCTTATTTTTGCTGAACTTCATTTTTCCAAGGAGATCAGTAAAGCTCTGCAGGATCAGACATTGTGCAGAAACATTCCAATTTTCTGCTCTCCCTCATTTCTCTGAACCTCCCCTTCTCATGGGCCTTCAGGGTCATCTGCCCCAGTCTGTCTAGTGTTTTTCTCTTTCATCCTGCACCAGGATGCTGTGGGTTTTATGGAAGCCTGGTAGATAGTGGGAAGAGTTTTGAAGCCAGGCATTTTTGGTCCCAGTTCTGACTTGGTCGTTTTCTAGTTCTGCAATCTTAAATAAGTTACTTAGTCCTCTAGTTTCCTTATCTGTAGAATGGGGTTAATAACCTTGACTTTGCTGGGTCACACTATGTGGATTCAATGCTATGCCTATGCAAGCATCAACACTTAGCAGACATTCGATGAATGCCACCTTTTGCTTCCTATGACATTGAAGGAAGGGCCTGAATCAGAGGAAAGACATCAGCAGGCTCGTGTTGGGCACCATCACTCTGGCTGCGGGGCTGAGTGTGCTTCGAAGGAGTGTATTCTTACCTATTGCTATGGAACGAGTCATCAGTTAGCGGTTTTAAAATGACATGCATTTATTAGCTCACGGTTTCTGTGAGTCAGAAAGTCAGGCGTGAACTGGCTGGGTCCTCAGGGCGTCTCATGAGGCTGTGATCAAAGTGTTGTCCAGGCTGGGGTCTCCTCTGAAAACTCAACTGGGTAAAAATTCACTTCCAAGCTTTCATAGCTGTTGGCAGGATGCAGTCCTTTGCAGATTGTTGGACTTAGGACCTCAGTTCCCTGCTGGAATTTCAGTTGGAAGCCACCTTCAGTTCTTTGTCAGGTAAGTGTCTCCATAGGGCACCACACATGTGGCAGCTTGCTTTATCAGAGTCGGCAAGGGGGAGAGTCTACTAGTGAGACACGAGCCAGAATCTTAGGTAATCTGTTCACGGAAGGGACATCTCATCCCATTTGGTGTATTAGTGACCACTTACATGGAGAAGCAGGACAAGCAGGAGGATATATTGAGAGACTGATTATGAGGAATTCACTTCCAAGGCTGAGGGGCTGGCTAGGCAGGTGGGAACCCTGTGGGAGGGCCTAGGATTGGGTGGCCGTTGGGATGGGCAGGCTGGCTCTCTTGGGCAGGAGAGGACACTGCAGGCCACAGGCAGGGTGTCTTCTTCCACTGAAAGGCCTGTCAACTGATTGCTCAGGATAATCTCCTGAGCTTTAAGTCAACTGCTTAAGCACTGTCATCACTTCTGCAAAATGCCTTCCCAGGTTACAGTTGATAGAATAATGGGACCGCAGCCTCGCCGCGTGGACACAGGAGAGGACTGTCACACTGGGTCAGTCCGATGCGGCCTCTGGTTCTTTATCTGTGAGGTGGGGTGATAATGCTCATCTTGCAGAACTAGTAACTTCCTCATTCACTTCTCCCACCCCTTCTTGCCTTATGTCAAGCTTTGCTGTAAAGACAAACCTGCCGTTTTCTGCTGCGCCCTCATTTTTACTGGAGTGTCTGGTAAATATCTGATGCTGGACCTTATGTGGTAACGAAGTTGTGGAATGCGCATTTATACTGAAAAGGTCCATTGGGCTATTTACTAGCCCTCAAATAATTGCTAGTTTTTCAGTCTGCAGGTATCCACAGGTGGCTGTATATCTGGGTAAACAATAAATGTCACCACAGTTTGGTCAGTTCACTGACAGCGATTGCCATTTACATATACATATCTTGTTATCTGTGACTCAGGTGATTTTAGAAGACAGAAGAGGGTGTTTCTGACTATCAGAATCCCACAGCCACAGCGGGCCTGGGGCAAGGCCTGGGCTGGGGATGAGGTGCTAGAAGACCAGAAGAGGCTGTGGATTGCAGAATTTCTCTGGGGTTTTAATAAGGACCAAGGTGGTCAGGGTGGGTGTCACCTGTGGCAAATCCCTTCTTCCCTGCAGGCCCGTGTCCTCTTCTGTAAAGTGAGACTTTTGGCTGCGGTGACCAGATACTTTGCTGTCTGTCCTATCTGGTATACTTTCTCATGGTAAAAGAAATAATCATTCCAGGACAATAGCTCCATACCAACCAGCGGTGTCTAGGCCAGCCAGGTCATATGCTCCCCCCCGAACTGGTAAGTTCTATGAATCCATGAAACTCTAGGGAAGATCAGTAGCTACCAAGCACCTTCCATTATGCCAGGTATCTTACTGATCCCGTAGGCTCTGTACCGCAATACTGGGGTGAGCCAAAGTACATTAATAATAATAATAACATGGTAATAAATAAGTAAGTAAATAACAGAAGAATAAACTTTGTTTTGTATGCTCACAATGGTAAACCTACTTTTGCCCCATCCTGTATAACAACCTGTTTTGGCTTTGCTTCTCCCATGACCTCTGTGTCTCCCAAGGTCCAGGCCAAAACAGACAGCGATTGGCCGGGGTAGTTTCCCACCGATGAAGGCTGAAGCCTGTGGGGCAGGTAGTTGTACCTCCTCCCGGAGGGGAGGAAGGGGGAGTGTGCAGGGTTGCCGCCCCAGGAGCAGGCGGGGCCAGCAGGGTTCACCAGCCTGCCAGGCAGAGCCGCGGGTCTGGGGGCCCCCGTCTCAGGTCTCAGGCCCCAGGCCTGGGCTTTCCCAGGCACACGTGACCTCTGATGATATTAAAGGTCAGGCAGGTCCTTTATAGGCTGCAGGAAGTGAAGCTTATTTCTTGCCAGGGGAGTTATTACGGCAGTATCACAGGCTTTACGGGCCTGGGAACTGTGTCATGGGGCTTTTGAGTTTAAATGGAGGCAATTCATAGGCTCCAGAAGACCTGTAATGTTTATAAGAATTGCAGAGTGTCGTGTAACTCTCAGGTGCCTAAAATTCAAGCCCTCGTTTCTCAGTTGTTGTAAGATTCAGGCTGTCACAGTGAGTATCATGCTCTAATTTCTGGGACAGACCACAGAACTAAATAAATCTCAGTATGCAGCTTAAAACACAGCTTTCCAGACTACTTTTGAAAGTGTGAAAAATGCCCCCTTTTCCTAACATTATCCTAGCTTGTAAACAAAAACAGTTTTTGGCCGATACAGAGAATTGGAGAAATTACAGCAAAGAATGCATTTGTTTGTAAGACAATTAAAACATATTTTTAGTAGTAACCAGGCTGGAATTGTGCAGCTGACTCATAACTTTGTTTATGATGCCTGACACCTGTGTATGTGCGTGTGTGAGAGTGTGTGCATGTATGCATGAGAGCGTGCACACGTGTGTGCAGGTGTATGCATGCATGCGAGTGGGTGTATGTGTGTGTGCATTTAGGTCTTGTGCATGACTGTGTATGAATGTATGTGACTGTGTATGTGTGTGACAGGTGTGGGTATGTTTGTGTGTCTACTTTCGCTGGGGATGTGAGGGGAGCCCTCGCAGATGCTGGCACTGAATGAAGAAGACAGCTGTGCAGAGATAAAGATGATCCGGCTCCAAGTCCTTGAGTTGGAAAGTGTGATATGACAAGAGAGACAATGAAGGCAGGGTGACCAGCACCTGTATTCCAGGTGGAGAGGAGGGAGGTGCGATCCGGGGGGTAGGTGGGCTTCGATCACATGGGGCCCTGTGGACCACAGTAAGGACTTTGATTTTTGGACTAGGGTTTATGGGACGTTATTGGAGGATTTTAATCAGTAAAATAATACTGTATTCCAACTTACACTGAAAAAATGTCTCTGGCTTTTGTAGGAAGGCTGGCAAGGAAGCAGGAAGGCCAACTAGAAACCTGCTGGAAAAGGTCAGTGGGAACTTGGAGCAGGATGAGGGCTGCTGACAGTGGGAAGGTTGGATCTGCTTTATACCCGGGAGGCTGATGACTATGCTGATGAGTTGGATGTGAGGAGCGAGGGAAAGACAAAGATGAGAGGTGGGGCCTAGGCTTTGGTCAGTGGAGCAAGGTCGTTAATGGTACCCTTGTCAAAAATAGAGAGCATTGAAGAAGCACTGGTCTTGTGGCTGGAAGGTGGCAGAAATGAAGACTTTAACTGTGCTGACTTTGAGAAGCACATTCCCCTCCCCTCCCCTTCTCTTCCTTCCCTTTCCTCCCCTCTTCTCCCTTCCCTTCCTTTTTCTTCCCTTCCCTCCTTTCTCTCCCTCCCTTCCTCACTCCCTCTCCTCCTCACTCCCTCTCTCATTACCTTTCCTTTTGCTCTCTCCTTCCCTTCTTTGAAGGCCTAAGCATCTGTATTAGGTGCTGGTGAAACAGAGGAGAAGGTGAGAGAATGGCTTTCAAGTAGTTCACACACCAGTGGGAGCGGCTGCTGCGTAAACTTTGTAAGGTTTTGAAGTAAGTGCTGTAATAAAGGTTTGCCCAATTGCCATAGAAACAGAAGGGAGGAAGCATCTAGCCCAGGCATTTTAAAAGAACCACACACAAGATACAACATTTTTTGAACTGTCTGAGCTCTCCTTATCCCAGCTTCTGAATCCTTATTTTTGTTTTTTGACTCTTAGCTTTTAACTTGGCAGCTGGTCATTGATTCTTTGGTTCTGTGAACACTCTTGTATTTCCTGGATGGAATTGCTGGCTCCCCTCCTGGCTACTGTGTCAGCCCTTTGACTTGGTGCATTGATAGATTGGCCTCAGAACAACAGCAGGTTGAACCTGACCTCTGGTCCCAGTACATGGTTCTATGAATGGCAGCTAATTGGTCTTGACCTGATGGGCAGGATGTACATAGATTCTACCTGAATTTGGAGAAGGCTTTATGGAGGAGGTGAGTCTAGAAGAAAGGGTAGGAGCAAGACAGGGAAATAAGACAAAGTCCTCATCATTGCCTAGTTCATTGGTTTGGGCATGAAGATGTATCATGGTTCATATTCCTGCTTTTTCACCTTTAGAAAATACAGTGTGCTTTTTCTAATCTTCACTTTCCTGATTGGTAACATATGGGTAATAAAACTTTAATTTAGGCTTTGTTGGGAAAAGTGAGACTTGAGATATTTAGTAAGTACTGATTAAATCGGTTCAATAATAAAGAAATGTTTTTAGGCCAACATTTTTGAATTGGAAAGGAATTTTTTCAGGATTAATTTTGTTCAGGGTATTCTGTATGTGGTAAAACACCAAGCTGGAATGTTTAAATAATAGTTCAATTGAATAAAATCATCAATGAAAAGAACCTGGAATAGTATCTGGCACATAATCTGAACTCATCAGAGTCTCACTTTTATTACATAATTATTTATAGTTGTAGAAGAGTTTTCTTTTGGTCTCATGAAGATTGTAAAATAGGTAAATTACCTCTTAAAGACTTTTTTACTCCCTAAATATGCATTCCAGAAACTGGTCTTTCTTGATCTTCAAGTGCACTGTGTGTGTGTAAAAAAAAAACAAAACACACATACATATATGGAAAGGCTATGTCAAAAAATGTCATGGGAAGAGGAGAGTTGCATATGATGGTTTGAATGGCTTTTCAGTGATGTTCGCTCTTCCCCTCCCACTGTGGGCAGAGTGTACTTCTTAGCTTTAATTTCAAGCTTGGCCATGTGGCATATTTTGCTCAATGGAATGCTAGAGGATGGACTTAAATGTGACCTTAAATGTGCTTGTGTAGTTTGACTTGGCTCTTGGCTCCAGGAATCACCATGAGAAGAATGTGCCCCACGAGGATGAGAGGCATGTGGAGTTGGCCTGAATTTTAACTGGGGCCTGCAGCCAAGCCCAGCTTACCCATGGCCGGAAGTAGAATTGCCCCAGCTGACCTGTGGAAGCCACAAGTATGAGAATACATGCTTATTGATGGTACCTATTTACTTTAGGACTGGCTTGTTATGCAGTGTTATTGAGGAAATAGCTGACTAATACATGGTACATACATCTTTCTTGTCTAGTGGTCAGGGCCCTGTATCTCTGCATCCCAGTGTTCTCTGTCAACCCTGTGTCATGCCATACCTGTTACTTCAATCTTGTAGACAGATTTTCAATGTTTCACATCAGTCAGAATGGATTGAGTTCTTCTGTTTTGTAGGTAGATGGTAGTATGAACTCATTTAGTTCAGATGAAGAAGTTAAGAGAGAAAGCAATTTGGCTAAAATCTTACTGTTCTTAGAGGAACAGAGAGAATCCAGGCATCCTGACCTGCTCTTCTGTGCATTTTGTCAAGTGACTTTTAATCTCATGAACTGGACTGTATATCTACTTTAGTAATGGAGAAAGAGTTGATAAGTAGATATGAAGGGGAGATGCTGGGGAAAGTAGAAATTGATGGGTTCATCAGGCTTTGGCCATGGCTGGGACTAAGGTCTCCTCTGAAGTGTGCAATCATTGGACTTGTTCAAAGAGTTTCTCTGGGAAGAAAGGGATAAAATTAAGCCATGGAAAGTTTGGCCAAGTCATGAAAAAACATTTTCCAAAAGAGCTGTTAATTTGAAGGTGGAATGAGTCACAGCCCATGGGCAGGGCTGAAAATCCCATCAGCTGAATTACTCAAAACTTAACTGGACAATAAAAAAACGTATGGTTAAGGCAAACATCCCTGCAGGGTTAGGCCAAAGAGACACCATGTCCCTGTTTGAACTTTTCCTTTGTATTTCTAGGCCAAATCTACATGGAAAATTACCTGGTACCTCAAATCATGAGAATAGCGGGGCCAGATTATTTCAGTATGGAAGACTTTCTCCACTTCACTTGTCTTCAGGGTCGAATTTGTTGAATGGTGACCAAACTTTTAATATTGTTATTGTGACAGGCCTGGCACTTACTAGTTGATAGTTGGAAAATAAAGTTTCTAGGTGAACTTAAACCTTAAATTTTCCAATTTATAGAAAAGTATGGTACCGTTCAATAACAACAATATTATAATGGAGCTTACTAAGTAGAAGTGCATAGCAGAGTGGTTTAAAAATAGAAAACTGGCATAAAAAAAAAAAGCATTCTTTTTTTATACACACAGAGGTCCTTCCCTCATCTCCTCTAAAGGTTCTGTATCCAATTCCAATGTGGGTGTGGACATTTTCCCATACTGCCAAACAATTCTCACATAGGTGGGCGTCCTACGGTTCAGCTCACTTTTGATGCTGTCTGCTGGGAGATAGCGTCAGATTCCACAGTTAAGGGCTCAGTCCCTCAAGACTGCCCTCCATTTCAGATGTTAAGTATAAGTCCAGGTTGTCACCTCTGCTTCTGATCCAGTGTCTATAAATCAGAAGTTGCCATGGGCCCCTCATTGGGTTCGATTAATTTACTAGAGTGGCTCAGAAAATTTAGGAAACCCTTTTGCTCACCAGATTACTGATTTATTGCAAAGGATATTAAAGACACAAATCAACAACAAGATGAAGAGATACACAGGGCAAGGTCCCGAACAAAGGCACTTCTGTCCTCTTAGAGCCTGAGGGCTGGCAAGGTGATATGTGGATGAGTTCTGGTTCAGCCTGGAAGCCCTCCATACCTGTCATTTGGGGTTTTATGAAGACTTCATTATATAGGCATGATTGATTGAATCATTGGCCATTGGGGATTGATTCAGCCTCCAACCTGTCTCTCCTCCTGGGAGGTCAGGGGCATGGCATTAATAGTTCCAACCCTCTAATTACACGGTTGGTTCTCCTGGGAATCAGGGCCCAGCCGTAGGTGCTGTCCAAAAGTCACCTTGTTAACCAAACAAAAGACCCCTTTTTTTTCTCTCATCACTTAGGAAATTCTCAGGGTTTTAGGAGCTCAATGCCAGAAATGGGGATGAAGATAAAAGACATACTGTTTATTATAAGTTACAATATCACACCCTCTTTAATTTTTCTTTTATATAAAAGGAAAAAATTGAAATGTGGTGCCCACATTGTGATAAATGGTGAAATGCCCAGTGAATGCCGGTTCTTGTTCACTTCTGTGCACAGGGAAACCCTCTTCACGCCTCGGTGTCGGACAGGCATGAAACTCACAGAACCGAATCCCTCTTTCTCAGGGCATTTATGTCGGTCTGTAATTCTGCACTGATTGATGTGATTGTTTATTAACATCTGCCTTCCTCATCAGCCTGTAAGCTCTTTCTTCACATAGTGTCTTTGATTCAGTGAGGGAATCGCTGAGTGCTCAGATGGAGGAGGGGCACTCTTGGTTTTTATGTCATTCCTCTTTCTTCTTCAGGCACCTGTTTAGAGCCCTTCCTGTGTCTCCCATGTAATGGCCTCTTCAGTGGCTTGTAGTTCTCCTCAGGTTAAGTCCAAACTCCCTCTTGTGGCCCTGAAGACTTCTGGTGACATCAACTCTTCCTGCTTATCTAGACTCTTCTCTCTCCCTCATTCCTACTTGGAACTCAAGTTCCCAGCCGTCACAGAACTATTCAAGTGCTGTAATGGAAAGTTCAGTCTTTGTCTTTCTTCTTTATCTTGACCATGTTTTTAGTCTGGGTTTGTATCGGCTTCCTATGGCAGCTGTAACAAATTACGACAAACTTCGTTGCTCAAAAGAACCAAAATTTATTCTCACACAGTCTGGAGACCAGAAGTCTGAAATCAGGGTCTCCATGGCCATGTACCCTCTGGAGGCCCGAGGAAGTAATCCATTTCTTTTCTCCTCCTGCTTCTGGTGCTGTTAGCACCCTTGTCCTGTGGCCGCCTAGCTCTCTGCTCTGTCTTCACATTGCCATGGCTGTGTGTGCCTTCTCTTTTCTGTATCTATTGTCTCAGGATGCTTGTCATTAGGGAAGGACCTGGATTGCCCAGGACAATCTTCTCAGCTCAAGAACTGTAATTTAATTACATCTGTAAAAACCCTTTTTCCAGATAACATGATATGCATAGTTTCTTGGGATTTGGACATGGATATTTTGGGTGGAGGGACTGCCATTCAACTCACTACAGGTCTTGATATTTTTCTCATGAATTTAAATAACTTTTGTTTTGTTCTCTATAATGACTATACATAGGCTCAACAATGTTTCATATTATCTTTTCACAGCTTTCTAGTTTTCTTATATCTCAGACTCTTCAAAATGTCTCATTCTCCCAAAACACTCCTCTCTCCTCTCTCATGAAATACTCTTTTTTCCCCCCACTTTAGAAGTAATTGGCAACTTTAAATATGGACAGAGATATATTTTCTATAAGGCTCATTAATTTTGTTAGGCATGATAACAGAGATTGTGTTATATTCTTATCAGTAGAGATGCACGCTCATGTGTTTGCTGGTCTCTGGGGTTTTCTTTTAAGAGCTTCACCCCCAAAATACGGTAGTGGTGGAGATTACATAAAATAAAATCATAAAATGTGGATTCTTATAGTTGGGTGATTGATACATGGGGATTCATTATACTCTTCTCTCCACTCTTGAGTGTGTTTGAGTAGTTCCCCTTTCCCCCACCGACCAGTCCCAGCCTTTACTTTGAAGATAGTCCTAACCTCTCTCTAAGTCCTCCTCATCCCCCAGCCTCCTCCTCCTCCCCCCAGTCTCCGTTCTGCACCCTACAGTCATGAGGGGAGTCTGGCTGAGCCCATTCCTCTTCGGGAGGGGCGGAGAGGAGAGAGGCAGAAGCAGAGCACAATGGCAGGCAAAGGGAAGCCTGTGAACACTATGAAGCCTATAGATTACTACACTTTTATCTACAACTCAAATTTTTTAGCTTCTCCTAATCACATCTATATATCTTGTCCTTTGGGTATTCGGGGATTACTTTAAAGCTTAGCAAGTTGTGTTCTTCATGGTCTGATGTTCCCTATTTTTTATATCAGGATTTAGTGTCAATATGCTCTCTTGCACTTATTGGTATTTTTATTTACTATTTTAAAGCCATGTAATTAGTTAACACGTGATTTGAGGGCCTGCCTTAGGTGCCATAAGGGGAACTAAGACTACAGAAGTAAAGTCACAGGCCAGCCATTAAGGATTGTTAATCTGGAGGGGGAGAGACGAGGCATAGATAGGTTGAGTGCAGCATACTAAGTGTATATGTTGAAGTCTGTCCACACCTCAAAGTAGGATGGAGGAGAAAAGAATTTATATGCTAAATTTTCAGTAGCTGATATTTGAGGCCTGGCAATGAGTTCTGTATATACTTTCTACTATTTTTAACAACCTTTCAAGACAGGTGTTACTATCACCATTGTGCAGAGTGGGCACCAAAACTCAGGAAATTTAGGACCTTGTTCAAGGCTCGACAGCCAGTGAGTGGGCAATCAGAAGTTCCTTTCACATGAAAAAAATATTTGGGCTTTCAAATATTTCATTTAATGAATGTTTACTTTTATGAGGCCGTTTATTCTCAATTGTTCTCTGTAGAGCAGCCTTGCTATGGGTATAAATTATGTAATTTTTATCTTTCAATGTTATTTTATAATTTGACTTAAATTGATTTTCTGCAGCATACTAGATTGAAAGAAATGAGCCTTTGAAATGGGCCTTTAAGACCAGGGACATAGGCTTCCTCGGAGGAAAGGGGCCTTCCATACATTCCAGATGGACTATATGTTTATTAATTTATAAAACCTTGGAAAAGAAGAGGGAAATATAGACAATTCTCTAATGTCCAGATGTGTAATACTGCTCTCAGCACAAAAACAATGGGAGGAATGGCAAATGTAAAAGAATGCTAATTTAACAACTTATTTAAAATTTCCACATGTCAAAAACATGCTAAATCTAGATGCAAATAGTGGAGGGGGAAAAGATTTCAAAAATTATTAAGTTTTGATACCCTTACTTAATAAACAAGGAGATAACATTACCCTCTAATATGCTTCCCCCCATGCTAACTGGGAATAAACAAAGGATTCATTAAAAAAATAAACAAAGGATTCGTTAAATTCAAAAGGATGATAAATAAAGGTGGGAAACTTTTTTCTTAAGAGGTGGTAACAAAATTTCTTTTGGGGAAGAGAGCTGTCTTTTGTTTAGTAAAATTGTTTATAACCTATCTAGTTCTGAGAAGTTAGAGTTTGGCTTCTTCTTTATATTTTTACATATCTGGCATAATAGCAACACTCTTTTAAACCAAAAAGTAAATTACATAAACAGCATTTTAGAAAAGATTTTCCCAGCACAGGATGCTGCCCACCCACGTGGATCTGTTCGTATTGCCTTCATCCTGACTCCTGTCTCTGTCAGTGTCTCCTTATCAAGTCCTTCCAGGAGTGAGCTTAGGTTGGTCTCTGTGAGAACAACCCCATCTATTATTTCTCATGAGTCTGTGAACTAACCGGGTTCACCTGAGCAGTTCTCCTGTTTCACGCGGCATTGCCTGGGGCTGAGAACAGGGAGAGGCTTTCTTGGAGCTGGAGCTGCCAGGGTGGCTGACTGTCACAACTGGCTGGCGGGCTGGCTGCTGGCTGGAAGCGTACCTGGACCTCCTCTGGGGTCTCAGCTCTCCTCTGTGGGGGCCTCTCCATGAAAACTCCTTCGGCTTCCTCATGTCATGGTGGCTGGGTAACAAGAAAGAGCCCTCCAAGTACATAAACAAAGATGCTGTATGGAGGTCTCTTAATGCTTAGCCTTGTGCGTTACTGTATGAGTCAGGGTTCTCCAGAGAAACAGAACCAATAGGATGTGTGTCCATGGACATGTAAAGAGATTTATTATAAGGAATTGGCTCATGCGGGTATGGAGGTTGACAAGCCCCAAGATTGGAGGCTGGGCAGCTGGAAACCCAGGAGAGCTGATGGTGTGGTTTCAGTCTGAAGGCTGGTAGGCTCCTGACCCAGGAAGAGCCCACCTTTCAGTTAGAATCAGGAGGCAGGAAATAACTATGTCCCAGCTTAGGCAGTCGGCAAGAGGGATCCCCTCTTGTGGAATGGGGAGTCGGCTTTTATGTTCTCTTGAGGCCTTCAACTGATTGGATGAGGCCCACCCACATTAGGAAAGGCAATCTGTTTTACTCAATTTATGACTCAAATGTTAATCTCATTCAGAAACTTTTTCACAGACACATAGAATAAGCTTTGATTAAATATCTGGGCATCCTAAACCTAGTTAAGTTGACATATAAAATTAACCATCACAGTTATGTTGAGTTACTTTTACAGTCCTCCATTGGTCAAAGTCCATTACAACCAAGGTAATGGGAGTAGAAAGAGATTCCACTTCTTGGAGAGTCTGTGTGTTTTACTACAGAGAGGCGCTGGTGTCTCTGAGAAATGTGTATGACTGGGTCCTACCTCATATCTATTGATTTAGAATCAAGAAGATAGGGCCCAGGAATATGCATTTTTACAGAGCTTCCTCAAAGATCATGACTGCAGTTATGGTATAATGACTAATGTCCTGAGTAATGGGAAACAATCTGCCTATTGGTTTCAGATTATTCTCCAGCTCTGATTTTTCTTTAGAATTTAGACCTTTGTCTAAATGATCTCTGCCTTATCTTTATTTTCTGCTTCTCTAATCCTGTCTCAGTATGTCCTCTTGGAATATGACCTCATTACACAAAAAATTACTTCAAAAATATTTATTGTTATTCTTTTACAGTTGTCCCAATTTTCCCTGCTTTGCTCTCCTCTGCCGAGCCCACCTCCTGTTCTACAGTCAGTCCCCACACTGCTATCCATGTCCTTGGGTCATTTATACATGTCCTTTGACTAATCCCTTTTCCTTCTTTCCACCCTTATCCCCCTCCTCTCCTCCCCTCTGGTCTCTATCATTCTATTTCTTGTTTCCATACCTCTGGTTCTATTTTGTGCCTTTGTTTTGTTCATTAGATTCCTCTTATAGGTGAGATCATACGGTATTTGTAGAATGGCACTTCCACTTATTTTTTGTTTGGTCCTTTTGTTTAGCCTTCATAATGTGTTAATTTATTTTATTTTTATTTTTAAAATATTCTTTTTAATTTTAAAATAATTTTACATTTATAGGACAGTTGTAAAGATAGCACTCCTCACCCTTTCCCCTATCCCTAACAGGTAAGCATGGCACATCTGTCAAAACTGAATAATTCACAGTGGTACAATATTATTCATGCAACTGCAGACTTTATTTGGAATTAACTAGTTTTCATGTAATGTCTTTTTTTATATAACAGGGTCGAATCCAGGAAATCAATTTTAGTTTGTCACCATGCCTTAGTCTGCTCTGATCTGTGATAGTCTCTTACTTCCCTTGTTTGTTGTGATGTTGACAGCTTTGATGATTACTGGTCAAGTATTTTGTAGAATGTCCCTTGATTGGGGTTTTTCTGGTGTTTTTCTTTTTTTCCTCCCATGATGAGATTGGGATTTTGTGTTTGGGGAGGACCTCCACAGAGGCGAGGCACCCTTCTAATTATGTCATGCCAGGGAGAACATGAGGTCAACGTGACTTATCATTGGGGATGTTAACCTTCATCGTTTGGTCAAAGCACTATCCACCAGGTTTCTTCGCTAAAAGTTGCCACTTACACTTCTTCACACTCTCTTCTTTGGAGGTGAGTCCCTAAGTCCAGCCACTCTCCAGAGTGGGGAAGTAAAGCTTCACTTTCTGGAGAGTGGAGTATTGACATATATTCTTGGGTATTCTCTAAAGAAGATTCTAAATAGAATACGTTTGGTCTTTTAAATCTAGAACTTTTCAAGAGAGGGACACTGGATAAAACGGACAATCATCTCAGCATTGTTCAGGACAGAATGAGGACCACTTCCCCTAACTTGTACCACGGTTATGCATCTTCTTGTCTTCAACTAGATCTTTCAGATCTACCACAATATCATGATAAACCTTGCCTTGATAAAGGCGCCACAATGCCTTGATAAAGATGGTTTCTTGGATTTTGAGGGTCAGTAAGTCAGCTGCCTAAACCACACTTCTAAAAACCAAGTGAAAAAGACCATGCCATAAAAAGGACAATTGCCAGCGTTTCCATGGAAACTAGAGTACAAAGGGGCTGTTTGCCGAGAGGTCTGTTTATTTTATTTTATTTTTTTAAACGATCAAGAATAACCCTTTGAGATGTGACATTCTGTTTTCACAAGCGCACTCAAGGTGTCAGACAGAGCCAATTTTATATTCCTTGAAAATAGAGCGCGCCGTAGTGTTTGCCGGACTTTTCAACATGTCACTTTCAACCAATTTTATGTACAAATGGGTTACAGTCCCATGAAAATATTCAGAAAAAGAGGAAACTGTTTCAAAAAGGAGTATTAAGTATTATTACATTGAAAGCTGTTCAGAGTGGAAAACCTTCCCACCCAATGTCCCGTCTCTTGGAGGGGCCAGGATCCAGAGTATTTGTATAAAACGGGGGAGTCCCATCTTTACCAGCTAGAGGTCTGAGGGGAGCTCGGATAATCGACCATTCATCATCCCTCCTCTGAAATAGTGCTCGCTTTGGAGGCACGACCTTGGAGTCACTTTCAAAGGCGCCCTTGGGCCCCTGCTCTCTGTGGCACTTGTCTCAATTCTCCTTCCAATATGGCGGCAGGATGCACGTGCTTAGCCTAGGACCAGGTCCTCAGACCTGCGGAGAGTGTGTTACATAAGATTTATTGAGATTGTTGGATGACGGGATAGTCTAGGAGTCATTTTCATCTTTAACATAATATATTCATTTAGAGCACCAAGGCCTTTCTTCTTGGATCTGTCATTTGAAAATATGGCCCTCTCACACCAATGCCTCTTTGATGCAACCATAGCTCAACAGCAGCCTTTCGAGGTTGTGTCAAGACAAGAAGTGGGGATAATTTACAGTGACAGGGCCAATTTTAAAACAGAGGCCCAGTGTGTTCCTTATTTTGGGGACTGGGCTCAGACTGAGCTACTTTGTGGCATCTAGAGCTTCTTAGAGTTTCAAATTTTACTCTCTACTCCCAGGAAAATGAAGCTTTCCGCCAACAGCACAGATGGAATCTTCGCCCAAAGCAGATTTCAGAGATTTGAAATCTAGGGGTATCATGTGAATTAGGTGGAGTTGTGGTTGACTCCCCTGAGCTTTTTCCTAAACTGACTCTTTTAGCATCATAAATATTTTGTACTCATATATTCAGTACACAGATATTTTGCATTTCAAGACCAACCACTCCTAACCTTTTATCTTGCCATCTTATTGAAGTGAGAAGCAGAAGTGGCCAACTTTTAAGGAAATTATGACCTGGGTGGAGAATTCATTTTTTTTTCTTCTTATTCCACATGTTTTCCTTGCCTACCTTCTGGGTGCATAGACCCTGTGGTAGTGTCTTGAACAGTGTCCCCCACCCCCACCGCCCGCTGGGAAAAAAAATTGTTCAACCCTAACTCCCAGTACCTGTGACTGTGACCTTATTTAGGAAAAGGGTCTTTGCAGCTGTGATTAAAGATCTCAAGATGACATCATCCTGGATTAACGGAATGGGCCCCAAATCTAGTGACACATGCCACTAGAGAAAGGAGAGGAGAGACACAGACACATAGGAGAAGGCCAAGTGAAGGTCCATGAAAAGACAGAGGCAGAGGTTGGAGTTGTGTTTCTGCAAGCCAAGGAGCACCTGGAATCATCGGAAGAGACAAGGAAGGGTTTTCCCTCCCAGCCTCCAGAAGGAACACAGCCTACCGACACCTTGATTTCAGACTTCGGGTCTCCAGAACGACAGGAGAATAATTTTCATTGTTTTCATCCATCGAGTTATGGTGATCTGTTATGGTTGCTGTAGGAACTCAATCTACTTGTGTCCTCTACTTTATTCTTATCACCACATTCCCTTGGGAAACGTATTTTATTTACTCATCTTGTACTTACAATAGTCTAGGTTCTGGAAATATACATGCCAAAAGGGAAAGTCGGTACCTTTGAGGACTTTCTCACCTGGGTGTGGTGGAAGACAGAGGCAGGTTCCTGCGAGCCCCAATCAGAAATACCAGAGGCTCACAGACCCCCAGCTTGCCCTCCTCCCACCTCTATGCTTTGCCAATGGCAGGACTTCTCTGCCTTTGTACTATTGACATTTGGGATGGCTACTTCCTGGTTGTTGGGGTTGCTCTGTGCGTTGTAGGATGTTCAGCAGCATCCCTGGCCTCTGCCCAGTACACGCCAGTAGCAAGTCTCCCCTTCTCCACTGTGACAATCAAAAATGTATCCAGACATGGCCAAGTGTATGATCCCGTGGGGAGCAAGGCTTGTGGGTGAATGATACACCTCTGCCTGGAATGTGCCCCTTGCTGGCCTGGCAAGCTCCTGAAGTCCTTTTCAATTCTGAAACCTGGGTGCTTCTCCATTATTCCTGCAGCACTCTGTACAAACCTTGGTTGGAGCAATCATCTTACCTTTCTGCATTTTCCTGTCTTTACTTCTACCTCCTCCTGGACACAAAGTGTTGCAAGAGGAGCTCTGTGTCTCTGCTTTCCCCCATACCTAATGTTTGTTGTGTAGGAAGAGACCTATCGGGGTCATGCCGTGAGGACCCCAAAGGAGCGAGATGTGCAAGGCCTGGCTAACAAACATGTTGTTACTAGAAAGGGCTCTGCCCCCACACCTGAGTGTAGCCTCCTGGGAAACTGTGCTGGGCTTCGTATGGACGACAGAGGCTTCTTTTGTGCCCCTGGCCTGCAGCCGGCACTTGGAGCAGTGTGGGCAGCTTCTGCGATCCCTTATCCTAGGCCAGCACCCCCAGGCTTGCTCTGTGGTCCCTTGAGATGATCCTGAAAAAGGATCTCATGGTCATGGGCCCTTAAGGGACCTCGCCTCCCAGAGGTCCCTCTCAGAAACTCACAATGAACATTAGTAATGATTAGAGATTGAGATAAGAAATTGTTTCACATTATTTAGACCACTGTTTTATAAACTTATAGGACCATGGAACCTAGAACACCTAAGAAACCTGTAACATCATAAAACATATTTTAGGAAACCTTAACTGAGAATCATTCCCGAATGTCACCTGTCTGAGGCAGTAGCTGCGCACTGACCCAGGCCGGCTTTTGTTTGTTGTTAAATTTAAATTAATAGCTATCCATGAGGAGACTTTTCCTAACAATGGGCTTGGGGACTTCAGTTTTTCTGTTCCTGTTTGGTACGAATTGGCTGGAACTGAGCAGTGTCTGCTCAGCTTAAAGGGGGCGGTGCTCTCTAGTTTACCCAAATCCTCCCCATTCTGTTACCTCCCTGAAGGGAGCTGAGGGTCAGATGTCGTTCATTATGGGCTTATCCATTTGTTTTTGCTGCATATAGAAAAATACTGCTCTTTTAGAAACAGGGATAAAGAGACATAAGCTTGAAGGCTGTGTCTCAGGAGAAGAAAACGGGCGCCGGCACCTTAACTTTCCTCTACAGCCCTTCCCCCTTCCCCGTGGGGAATGCGTTCCAGGGCCCAGGGGGTGCCTGAAACCACGGATAGCGCTGAACCCTATGCAGAGCTGTTCTGTCCTATTTGTACATACTACGATAAAGTTTAAGTTATAAATAAGGCACAGTAAGAGGTTAACAAGATAATAAAACAGAACAATTATACCAACATATTGGAATACGTTACGTAAACGTGGCCTCTCTCTCTCTCTCTCTCTCTCTCGCTCTCAGAATTACCTGATTACACTGTACGTACAGCATGGATGCCCTGGGCAAAGGGATGATTCACCTCCCGGGCGGGACAGAGAAGGATGATGTGAGATGTTGCTCCTTGGAGGGGTGTGCAATTTAACACATATGAATTGCTTATTTCTGGAATTTTCCATTTAACATTTTTGGACTATGGTGGACTATGGGTATCTGAATCCACGAGAAGTGAAACTCTGGGGCAGGGGGGTCCCCTGCACCTGGGCAGCATCACCGCTTTGTTGGGCTTTGCCTGCCTTCCATGGAGAGCAAGGGGGGTCCCGGGAAAGGCTCATCCAGGGGAATAAAAGGCGCTGTCCCTCCAAGGCCTAAAGTTGCAGGCCTTGGCATGCAGGGTTCCCACCAGAAGGGGCCCCTTCTCCCACCCCTTTAGGAGAGAGACTTGAAAGAAAGTCTCTCCTAAATAAGGAGTCCCCACAGAAATGAGAAGTCTTTGGGGTCGATCCAGTTGGTCAGCTGGATATGGGCCGGAGTCCTCCTTTCCGGCCTGGACTCAAGTAAAGCAATTGGGCAGTGTAGGAGGTGTCTAACACATCTGTGGTGAGACCCGCTAAGGAGTGGTTACAGCCATTCTCAGGGGCAGGAATGGGGATTTGGCAAGAGACGGAAGAGAAGCAAGGGTTATTGTAAAGGTCCTCATGGACCCCGCTCACTGGATTTGAAGGATGTTAGCAGACCGATTCGGCCCTTTTGTCACCTAAACTTAGACAGATCTATTTGCCTTAAGATGTAATGACAGTTAGATAAGCCCCAACAGGTGTAGTTTTACTTAACAAGTGGGGAGGGGCACAGAGACAGCAGCCAACGGGAGATGTGTAAGCGGGGAGCTGCGGGAGCCAGGGCGGCCGGGAGAGGACTTCCGGGAGGGCTGCCCAGGATGCAGACCCTATGACGGCAACCGCCCCTCTGGCGCGTCTGGCCGAGGGGCCGCGGGGGCGCACACCCAGGACTCTCAGGCTGGCCAGGCATTCAGACTTGGATGTTGGGGACAATGATCGCACATGCCTCCAACATCGGCCTGTCTTTGTGAAAAGGTTCACTTTCCCTTAAGAGAGTTTAGGTGGCGCCTCACTGTGACCAGTGCAATTAAAAAGTCATTTTGACACTTGGAGGATAATCTGGCTCCAGATTTAAAGGGCCTCAAAGAAGACCACATGGGCCCTTTAGGGAATGAGATAGTGTTGTTATTGGTGTGAAAGAAGGGCGAGGGAGCACAGGGTCATGGTCTAACCCAGGAAAGATCGGTCCTCCCGTGCGGAGCGGAGGCCTGGCCATTGCCTTGTGATGTGGACTTTATATACAGGATCTGACTTGCGATTCATTAAACTGTTCCCATTTTAGCCACCAGTGCCCATGAAGGCAGATCTGTGCAATGTCATATTCCAGGAAGTAAATGTAACGTCACAAGGCAATGAAATTGACTAGTCTGACAGGAACACACAAACAACCAGGATGTAAGGCTGCACCCCGCATCCCCCCGCTGTGTTTATTTAGGAGTGGAGGTCCATTAAGTGCTCTGTGATGGCCTTCTGATAACATGCCCACCTTTGCCGGGCGGCTGGGGCTGGATGTCTGCCCTGAAATGTGACAGCTGACATTTTTGGATACACTTAGAGATGGGCCTGTCCCCCACAACGCAGAGGACAGAAACCACACATTTTAAAGTTATAGCCTCTCTAGCTCATGCTTAGGAACAAGTGGTTCTTTTCAGGGCTTTCTATTTATGTCAAAGGTCTCTTTCCCCCATGAGGATATTGTAAAACCTGGCACCAGAGACCGGGGATCTGCTGCTGGCGGGAGTGTTTCAGCAAATATTTATTAGATGCGTAAGGAAAATAAGGAAGAGATGCATGCACTTTATCAACAGTGTAAATTTTGAGGGATATGAGGGTTAGGCAGAGACCTTGCATTCTTTACTGTCTTGAACTGCAATTCTTAGGGGCCAAGCATCTGAGAGCTTGGAGAGTGAATTGTAGCTTCAAGGTGCACCCAACATGCTGAGTCATGTTTCTGGGAGCCTGCTGCAAGCACCCAAATGTTCTCCCCACCTGAACTTCCCCTGTGTCTTGTTCATTGCTCCCCATCCTTCGCCCCACAAAAATGACCTGTCTTTGATCTTTTGTTTTCATTGATTCATTGATTGATCCATTGATTTATTGATTGATTATCCTCATTTTAACTGAGGACCTGTCGTTGCCCTGGTGTGGGGGACTCTGCAGGTAGACGACTCAGGAAACCCCCTGTTCTTGTGGAATTGACATTCTAGGCCAGGGCAAGGGGAGACACAGACATAAATATGTAAATCAGTTAACGAAGATGCTGCAGTGAAGGAAGTGAGGCAGGGGGATGGGAAAGAGTGGTCATGGCCGGGGAAGGTCTCACGGGAGGAGTCTTGAGCTGAGCCAGTAAAGAGGGCAGCCGGTTTGGAGGCAGATGGTCTGTTTGGAAAGGCAGCCAAGGGCAGGCTCAGGTTTGGGTGGCTTGCAACACACCAGGAGGCCTGGGATGCAGGAAGGACACGGGCCTGGGGTGGGGCAAGCAGGAGAACTAGGAGGGCCAGGAGCATATGGGCTCTGAAGGTCATGGTTCAGGGACGATTTAATTCAAGGGAAGGAGGAGGGGAAGCCAAAAGACGGTGTAAGCAAAAGTGCGATGTGATCAGATGTGTATCAAATCAGTGCTGTGTCTCTTATCCTTCCTATCCTTTTGGGGTCACTTCAAATGTAGCAGAATGGTTCTGTTCTGGGTCCTGGACTCCAAGTGTGGCTGTAGACTACTGGAGAGACATGCTCTTCCTATTCCACCGGCTGCGAGCTCCGTGACGGCAGGAACCAGGCCTGGCGGGCTCTGCTTCTCCACGGTGTTTTGGACGCAGAGCCTGGTCAATAAATGTCTACTGCATTGACCTGAATTATTAGGTCCTGGAGGTTAGTACCATCTGCCCAGTTTATTCTTCAACATTCTAAAGGGCTCTTAAAGTCCTTTGAGGATGAGCTGGGCCCTTGTATATATGAATGGGTCATCCCACAGATGACCCTACACGTTGGGAGCTGATTGGGGTTAACTTGCTCCGCTCCCGCCCCAGGTTTATTCAAATTATTTCCCTCAGTCCATTAGTTTCCTGCGGACGATTTTAGCATGTTCCTTAAATGTGTCAGTGTTCAGGCAATGAAATCAAGATGAAAAGCCCAGACTCCATGTTGCAGGTCCCAGAAAAAGCATACATTTTAACGGCTGCTCCCCCAACTTCAAAATTAAACATATTACATTCTTGGGAGTACGATTTCAGCTTCTTTACATTTATGACACGAATGGAACCATTCGCCCTCACTTCAGTCTATAAAGCAAGACTCATTAGAAGGAGGAAATTTCCTTTATCATTAATAGGCCACACTCACATGATAAAAACCGTCTCCACGTCTGCCCCCTCCTTCCCCAAAACTTCCATTCTCATTTTAAGCAGTTCCCACATAGACTATTTATCTTCCACATTTTCCCAACTCTCAATGGCACCATTATATCCTTTATTTGGAATCATAAAACTTTGAGAATAAAAAAGAAGCAAATTAATCCTCCTTAGGGAGAAAAGGAAGACGGATTCTGCCAGCTTTTAAATTGTAGGATTGGACCGGCCTCCAAACACAGTTTTCTTTTTCAACAACTTAGCCGGTTTGGGGAAATGAATGGTTATGACAGAGAATCCTGAAATAAAATGCAGAATTATGCAAACGCGTTAAAAAACTGACATCTTGAAAGAAAAACTGTTGAAAGCCTGAGGAATAAACAATGTGGGCTGGAAGGGGAGCATTTTGAAGCTACGAGTGGGTTACCCTGCTTTTATTATTCACAGCGGAAAAATAAGCTCGATCATGATGTGAAAACCACAATTTCCTTTATTTGTGGATCATGCCGGATTAAAAGGCGCTCAGGGAAGAAGCGCAGCCGGCAGGGAGGACTGAACGCCGCGCGAAGAGGCTAGGGCTCCGTGTCCGGACCCTGTCGCTGTCCCTGGCTGGCTCGGTCCAATTGCATAAGCCACTTAACCTCCTGGTGACTCCTTTCCCATCACCAAGCTGGATTGAGGAGCCGGCCTTTCCTGGCAGCCTGAGCTCTGAATTTCCTAACTGCCGATTGGATAATATACTTTGCCCTTGCTATTTACTCCAGGGGTCTCAAGGTTGTTGTGAAAACAAGCAGTAAAAGTCAGTTAACAAGCTGGCTGCCACCAGCCGGCCAAGTGAGCAAAACTAAGGCCGCAGAGTGCCTCCAGGTGAATCTCTGGGGTTGGGGCTCTGGGAACAGATTCTAGGGCTAGGAAAGCATTTAATTTAAAAATTTCATTTTATTCGTACTAGTTTTCCAATTGGAAGGTAGAGTCCTGGGATAATTGATGAGTATTGTGTTCTCATAAAGTCAACTGAAAATCATCGATTTGAGAAGCAGTGTACAAACCGAATGTGACAGTTTTTAACTATCTTGGAAAGGTCTGGCCTAGCACCTTTGCTTTGCAGAGGAGGAGCTTGTCTCTGCAGAAAGTTTAAGTGACCTACCTGAACTTACGGAACCAGGGACCCAGTGGCTGCTGACCACTTTGAAACGTGACTTTGGCTGTGGTCTAGTTACTCCAATCATTTGACCAGGGATCGTTGAAGAAAGGGGCAATACCAGAAGTTCCTTCGTAACAGCCAACTTGGTGGTGAACCAGAGAGATACCAAGGCAATGTTAGATAATCCTTTTATTATTGTGAAAGAAGTCTTCTGAGTCTTAAAGTGGGCACCATCTTGAGAGATGATGCATAGCTGTTGATCGTGATGTCTAAATTGAAATCATTTTTAAGTTTAGTTTACATTTTTTCCTCCCTCTCTCCCCCTTCTTTTCTTTATTTCTTTCCTCTTTCTCTCTGTCTCTTTTTTCTTTTAAAGGGTTTTAATTTTTTTTGTTTGAAGAGCTATTCTGGGGAAAACCTAGCTCAAATCTAGGCCTTGGTGACCTCGCATTGAAAGAAAAACCAAGAAAGAGGAGGGAGCCGATTCACATGGTCAAGAGGAGAAAGCTCCCTGTGATTTACTCGGACTTGCTAATTTTCAGAAGGAAATTAATAAAATTGATTCCAGTAAAAACTCTAAGTGGACAAATAGAAGAAAAACAGATCAAGAATTGTGAATATTTAGGGCAGAAACTTCTTAGAGAAATCTTTCCCTCAGGGAGAAATAAATATTTAGGAGAAATCACTAACTCTAAGAGTTGTTAAAGCAAAGATCACTCATAGGATGGAAGCAAACCCTCCCACCAACTATTAATTCCAATTTCTAGACTTGGTGGCAGTAACATGATTAGTTATTGTGGGTTCTGGAAGAAAGCAGGGCCTTTGGCAATAAAGCCCTGGAAATATGTATTTTTAAGTACTATAAAAGATGTGGAAAGCAACTTTGCTTTTCATCCTGGGGACTAGAAATAATACACCTGCAAGGACAGATGAATGGCATAATGTTGGCATTCAATGGGGCATTAAACATTTTGCGCCACGTTTATGGGGTTTTCCTGTCATTAATTCTAGGTAAAATAAACTTCTAAAAAATGTTTTGTTGTGTTTTTGGACCACGTTTATTTTTCACCAGCTTGCTTTTCTTTGCCATTTTTTCCCCCTGCTGGTTTTTTGTGTCTATTGTGTTTGCTTGTGTCCGTCACACTCCTGACTAATTTCCTTGCTGGCCTCCCTCTGCTCTGGGGCCTTTCTGTTTCCTTCCCGGCCCCCCTTGGCGTTCCTCCTTTCAGTCCTGCTGTACGTGTTCAGACCCACATCAGGTCGGATGTGGCTGGTTCTGCTGGCCGCAGCCGTTGTGGTTTGCCTGCGGCGCCCTGGGATTGGCAAGGTCTTGGGCGGACTGTCCAGCAGCTGCAGAGATTGGGGCCACCTGAACCTCTCTGTTAATAGGGCGCTCATTCTGCAACTGACTGTGACAGCAAGGCCTTGCTTTTCTTCCTCGTTCAGCTCGTGGCTTTTCTCCTTAATTCCGTCTGCCTTCTTTATAAAAGTTCCCCTTTCCTGTTAGCAGGACGCACGCCTTTCCTTTTAAATTTGGTCAAGTTTACAGCTAAGGGAGAAAGGATGGTATGTTAGGCAGAACAATTCCGCAGGAATTAGGAAACGTGGGTCCTTTGTCCTAGCTGCCGCTCACATAGTCCTGTGTGACATTGGGCAAACCGCTAGACTCTCTGATGTGTGCAGTGTTTTGAGAAGCTTGGATCAGATCAGAGATCTATCTTCTCCTGGGGTCTATAATGGGGCTAAATTTTCCTCTGGGGCTCCAGGCCTGAGACAGAGGCAGCCGACCAGACAGGAGGGAGCAGAACATAGTGTCCGGATGAAATGAAACAGAGACTCGAAGGGGTAAAATTTGTCTTGAGGATCTAAGGCTGGCAGCTGACAAAGTAGGGTTCAAGGATTAGCCTTATGGGACTCCTTGGAGCTCTTGTGAAAAATAGATTGATTTACTCAATAAGTAATTACGGAAAATTTCCCATGTACCAGGCTCTGTTCTAGATGCTTAGCATATGGCAGCAGACAGACAAGACTGATTCCTGACATCATGGAGCTTGACCGTCTTCAGTTTTCTCGGTAGTTGTAAGTGCTAGGAAGAAAGTGTAGCGTGCTAAGGGGAGGCCAAAGGGCTGCTGTTTTATACGAGGTGGTCAGAGAAGGCTTCTCAGAGAAGGCAGCACTGAAGCAGAGACCAGAATGCAGTGGAGGAAGGAAGCATGTGGATGTCTAGGGAAAGCGTGCTTCAAGGGCAGGCAACAGCTAGTGCGAAGGCCTGGAGGTGGCAGGTACGTTTGAGGAATGACAAAGGAGGCCAGGATAGCTGGTGCAGAGGGGGCGGGGGACTGGGGGCTCAATCATCAGGTTTATCACTACGTCCATAGGCCTGGAATTGGACTGGGAGTCTGAGGCTAAGCCCTTCTGCCTATGCACACTTGTCCCTAAGGCCTGCCTGGAGACCAGGTGATGGGTGAGGAAACTTCCACCTCTGGATCCTGAGTCCTTTGGACCAGTCATTGAGCACTCTATTGAGGACTGGTCCTCTATGATCTTAAGAGTCTGTGTTAGCCTGTCTGGAACCCTGTTTTGGTAGCTTGGGAACAATTTCCCCATTAATTCCAGAGAATTCACCATAATCCCTGTTGGACAATCCTTTGGCGCCTGTTGCTATGGGCACTGGGCCATTTCCTGTGTTTAAGATCTCTTCCCATCAGCAGTAGGGGTGCAGGACAATGAAGCTCGGGTCTCTCCTGGTGCGCAAAGGGGTTCTCAGACTGCATTTAAGGAACATCCAAATAGTCATTTAGACACTTAGAAGCAAGAGTCATGATTATTTATTGAATTGATCCAGTCTGACGGGAACCTCTGCTGGCTTTCAGACCATGGGTAAATGACGGGTGCTTTTCCACTAGGAAGCAGTTTAAACATCTTTGTGATTTACCCCATTTCTCAATGGGCTTTGAGAGTGTGGCAGTTTATCCTCATATCTTTGTAAGATCCTCTCCAGACTCAGGACAAGAATTGTTTTATAGTTCCCGAGCCTAAGCAGTCATGCCTTGGGGGGGAAAAAATTATTACACTAACAACATTAAGCTCAGGGTATAGTAGATCCCTCACTGGCTGGATAAACATAAGGTCAGCTTAGCTGCCTTCACAAGGAGAAATTTCTGGAAAAAAGATGTCCACTTTCATCTGAGTGGTCTTGTTCTCGTGGACCCCCATGAGGGCGTCCAGGCGTTTCGGTGAACAAGCAGATGTCTTATGGGTCCTTGCAGAGGAAACGTCTGCCAGGTGCCCTGCCGCCCTCTGCGCCCCAAGCTTGCTTTTGCAGCTGTGATGTCAGCTCTGAGCTTTCATCCATGAGGCTTCTTAGCCAGAAACCCCACGTCTCTGCATCTCCCCAAAGCCCACTGTCCCTCAGGCTCAGCTCAAACCTCGCACCTTCCACAAACATGCCCTTGGTCTCTCCATTTTCTGCCTCTTCGGAAGACCTAGAACATCCCCTGGCTGCCCCGCCGCCGCCAAGTCACACCCCTTTTCAGGCCCCATTGCCCCACCTTGAGTAGAAGCATCTTGTCATTGGGGTTCAGAGTTTATCCCACAGAGCCAACATCGGGCCTGGTTTTGGTGTCTTTGGGTTTCTTGAAACTGTGTCTTTTTTACTTGGATGTCCCCAGTGCCAGCATGGTGACACCCTGCAGGTGATCCAAGGATCTGTCTATAATTAGCAGAATGGATTGATGTCGAGCTCAGACAGCCTGCCCAGCACAGGATTTATACCACGTCCTGAGAACTGCTATTAATGAATTAAAATGCAATCAGAATACGACGTGGCACACATACAAAATACTAGATGCAGTAATTCACAGCAGATAAATGAATAGACAATGTTTACCTTCATTAGTTACAAGACGCTTGTGCCCTTCGCTGGCAGGTGCCTTGGCCTGAGCTGACGTCTGTGTTGCTGGCAGCAGGTGCATTGGTGCGTGATTTTTGCATGTCAACGATGTGGATGATGAGTCATAGGATATATGGCTTGACACAGTAACCCTGCTCCTAGGAACTTATAAGGGAATAATCCAAAATAAAGGAAAAAATCTACAATTTTTTCATGGCTCCATTCTTTATAGTTTTGACAATGAAGGTGCAAACTCCATGTCCAATAACAAGGGTTAAATAAAACCTGGTACATATATATTCTGTAAACTACTCTACAGCTACTATAAAAAGCACTTAGAGGTTTTGCACAACTTGAGCTACTGTTTTAAGTGTCTAATAATAAAGCAGGATATTGTCATTTAGTGCTATATTGAGGAGGGGAAGGAGGGCTGAGTTAGAAGGGCTGGAATTCAAGTGGGGGCATTTATTTGGCTTATAATTTACCCTTTCTGACCCTTAGGTTCTTCATCTGCAACCTAGGTACAAAGCTTTTTACCTCTTAGGATAGATGTAATGTTTGCAAAATCCAGAGCCTTTAGCATAAAGGGCATACTCAATGAGTAGATATTATTATTAAAATTTACTGCAGCTGTAGTGTAGACCAGAGAGCCAAGCTATGACAAATGCTTAAGGATGAATGAAGAGAAGCGAGGGTGTGCTTGCTACTGCAGTGGGAATTTGGGGAGGGCCATGTCGCTGCGAAGATGAGGCAGGGTTTTGAAGAATTTTGAAGGATGGGGAGATGGGGTGGGCAAAGCATTGTAGGAGCTGCAGAGACAAAGGTGGGGGTCTGAGGTGGGAATCTATGTGGGTTATGGGGAAAGACAGATGCTGGCTTGGTTGGTAGAAAGGTGCGTTTATGCAGGGAATGCTGGGATAGACAACGTGGACAAGAGTCTAGAGGGCTTTGCCAACATTCGCTTTTGAAGTGACACATCCTCAAGTATAAGTGGCTATTTTGCTAGTAAGATAAGGCTTAGGGGGAGGCTGCTTTCTTGCAGCATCCAGAGGGTACCTTTCTTCTCAGAAGCAATGCTGCACAGTGCTGAGAGCAGGGACTGACTCCAACTTCCCTGGGAGCAGCCCAACACCCCCACTCCCTAGCTGAGTGGCCCTGGGGGCATTGCTGGAGCCCTCTATGACTCAGTTTTCTCATCTGTCAAATGGGGATAATAATAGTTCCTGCCTCATAGGGATGTTATGAAGTTTACATAAGAGCCTGGCCATGGTAAGCCCTCATTAAGGTTGGCTATTATTAGTAGGTACTCAAGAACTGTTTATTGAAAGGCCAATGAATAGATTTTAGTGTGTGATAGTCTCAGGAAGTCTGGCTAGCATGAAGGTATTTATTTGGTTCAGAATGCCTGTTTTTTGACATACCTATAATTAGTTTCTATTACTAGGTTATTATTAAATTGAGAGGAATTACTTTCCTGTAATGGTCCAGGTCCCGAAATACTGAAGGTTAAATGCATCTAATATCCATGTGGAAATTATTTTGTTGGTGTCAGTAATATGGATGAGTTCTAAGGCAAGTAGTTTGTCAAAAGTAGAGGTTTTCCTGTAAAGCAGTGACCAGAAATATCTGAGCCGTGGCTTCTAAGAATGTTTGGAAATATTCCCTCCAAGTCTTAAATAAGTCTCCCACCCTACAAGAATCCATGTTTTGTCCTTTTGTGGGGGAAATTCCACTGGATGATAAACCTTTGAGAAAAGAGACCTGTCTTATTCTTTGTGTCCCAGTCAGCTTCTAGAACACTCCTGGACCCATAACACTGCCCACAAAAGACCTGCAAGTTAATTATGAAAAGAGTGAAGTTTTTAAAATTTCCAAACCTAAATTTCACACACTGAAATTTCCATGTGATTGTCATTGTACCACAAGGCAAGCGTCAGTGTGAGTTTATATAATACCTTTCTTTCCAATTACAAGAGTTAAAAAATATGTGAAATAATATTATTTTCTGTCGGGAGGATTGGCTGAGGGAGGCCTATGGCTGAGTGTCCTCTCTGCCTTCGGTTATAACTAAGTGGCCTTAGTCACGTCTGTAATGCCCTGCACTTGCACTCCCTCGCCTGACTATGAAGCCGCAGGACATGAATTCTGATAATAACAAGGGCGCCATTATTGACTGCACCCCATGCGATGACACTGTGCTAAGTGCTTTAGAACACCCTGCATTTCATTTCCATGGCAACCTTGAACAGTAGCTACTGTTTCCCTCCTCAGGTTACAGGTGAGGAATCTGAGCTTAGGTGAGCCAGAGTCACTTGCCAAAGGTGTAAATAACAGGCTCAGGACTTGAGCCTCGGTTTGTTGATATTTCACGAATCTATGAATAATCGTCGATTTGTGACAAAGAGCGTTAACATAAATGGGGTTTTTCAGGAAGGATTAAGAAGTGACTTTCCTGGTCTGTTAAAAAGTTCTCTTGCCCCTCCCTCCCCCGCTCCTCCATCCTTCCCTCCCAACACTTCTTCAATCAAATCTCTGGCCCACCTTCCACAGTGGTAAGGTTCCAAGTTACCCTCCCTCTGTGGTACCCGGTACTTCTCTTTCAATGTGCTTGTTATAATAGAATTGCTGTGAAATAATTAATTATCCACTTAGTTGTTTAATGTCTGTCTGGCTATAATGTAAGCCCCATAATGACAGCGCTCTACGTATTCAGCCTGACTCCATACTCTACTGGCCCAGTAAACAAGGCCATCAGGAAATGTGTGTTGAAGGGAGGAAAGAATGAACACCTATTATGTGCTGCACAGTGGGAGAAGTCAGAATAAGCAATGCTGGGTGGATGGTGTACCACGGTAACATTCCTATGCAATGCCAGGCTGCCTTCCTAATTATAAACTTCCCCAGTGTGGGCAGTAGGGAGCTGGTGAGCTTGCTCCATTAAACACCAAATGCCCATCCTTCAGGAGTGCTCCAAAAGAAACACTCCAATTGGGTGGGAGGTAATGTTTGATGACATTTCAGGTTCCTTACAATGTGAACATTTGTTCATTCTTTAAGTCCGTCACTCTGTGGAGCAATCATTATTGCCACAGACACTTACCGAGCGCTGTGCTAGTTGCTGATGACATAATTGTGAACAAGAACTCACCATCGAGTATTAAAAACATACCAGCTGCCATTTTCTGAGTCCCTCCCATGAGTCAGGCAATGTAAGCGCGTGATCTCTTGTCCTCACAATGACCCTGCAGGTTATCACCGTGTTGTGATTGAGAGTCAGTCTCCAGGGTCGGGGGCGTGGTGTGAGGGGAAGTGGCCTGGCTGAGGCTGCACAGCCAGGAGGTGGCAGAGCTAGGACTTGAGCTCAACACTGATGAGACTCTAGACTTCTGTTCCTTGAGATAAGAGAAAGCGTGGCTGCAGAGTGGGCAGCATACTGGTGAAACTCTGAGTGTTGTGCAAGAAACTCATTCAGCTCTTTGTGCAAAACTTGCTCTTCGATGCGCTGCAATGATGCATGGAACCCTAATTCCCCACATAAGACGGTCAGAGTAGCGAATGGGACAAATGTAGCCAACCCCATGCCCTGGAGGTTGGAAGGAGAACGGCCACGGCAGCACCTCACTCAGGCAGCTTCACGGGGAGGTCACAGGGGGATAGTCTGAAGGGAAAAAAGAGCCCACAGATGCCTGGGGACTCAGCAGATAGAGCTTTGTCGACCAAGAAAATCTCTCACATAAACCTCCTACCTTTTACTTTGAAGGGAAGGGGTTGTGTTTCATTGCTTCTACAGCATGCCACAGTGAGAAGCCACCTTGTTTTTCCTCATCCCTCCTTTGGTGCACATGAACGCTTTAGCCTTTGGCTGCAAATGTAGGTCTCTTCAGGCAGGAAGAAAATGCCCTTAGATAACTGTTGCCCATGAAGACTGAAAACAGAACAAACAAAATTAGCCAACAAGGAGAGAATGTTTTCCCTTCTGAAGCTGAGGTCATGCCCTGCGAGTGGCCTGAGCATCGGCAATGTGTAAGGTGCTCTGGTCCCTGCTCTTGCTACTCTGGGACCTTGGCCACATTTCCTGACCTCTCTATGCCTTTGTTCTTTATCCCTGCGGTAAATGGGCTGTGTAGACCAGATCAGAGGATTTCAGCGCTGCTCTGAGGAGCTACAGGGATCCTCCGACAGCATCTGGGACTGTGGGTCCTAGTGGGACACCGAGGTAAGACTCCACTCCTGCTCCCACCCAGCAGTCTGCACGTACTTGCCTTCTCCACTGGAGATTTCATTGGAACAAAGTGTCCTCTGCTTTGCAACAGATGTGCTGGGCCTTTGTCCCTGTAGCACCTCTCAGGCCCCCTCCCCAGGGGTCGTGGCTGCCAACCCCAGCCTGGGCTAAGGCCTTTGTGTGACCCTGCATGCCTTGGTCACCTTGGAGACACAGAGGTCTGCTCACAGAGGGCTGAGGCCTGGGATCTGGCTTAAGATCAGGAGTCCCGGTGCTATCAGTGAGGGCTGCGGGACGGAGTCACAGGGCCTTGCCGAGAGCGCGGCTTTCTGGAAGGATGCGAGGAAGTTTAGCAAGTCATTAAGGAAACGACTGGGGAGCAGTTCGTGATCTGCACCAGCCTCAGCTTATTTACTTGGCCGATGGCTGAAACAGGATCCTACCTGTAGCTTCCCCACCAGTGGCTCCCAGCCAGCCCCTCCACAGTCTGTTGTGACTCAAAAGCTTCGAGGTCTCTGTGCATCCAGATTCGCTGGTACGACGGCAAACTGGGTGGGCCAGAGGCAGAGAAGAGCAAAGAAAAAGGGCAGGGCCAAAGAAAAATGTCCATTATGGCTTTCTTTTGTGACAGGGGAGGCTGGAAAGCCTTCCTCCAAAGTGGCTTTCCAACCCACTTTCCAACCCGCGCCAAGAGATATTACGGGCTCCAGGTCAGCGGTGGGGCCATGTGACTCCAGGGAAATTGCAGCTCCTCTGAATCTCAGGTTCTTCATAGAGTGGAGATAATAATAAATACACAGTGTCCACAAGATTGTTGGACCTTTCCCGTGGTAGGATACCCATATGGCACTTAGCATGGAGCCTGCTGAGTAGACAAAAGTTCTTCTTCTCATTTATTATTTGGTTCTCTGGAACTTCACTATTTCTGTTATTCAAATGGTGATAAAATCAAGCTAATGGGTGAATATACCGCTGACCTTCATGCCTGGGGGACAGAGGCTATAGGTGAGTATGCATGGGTGCGGTGCATGTGCAACATGCTTAGACATTGCATGAAAACCACATAGATATAAAAGTTGGGCCATATAGTGTAGTGTCTCTTTTAAGGATATAAGAGAGTTAAGGAAAGCTTTTCAGATAGTAACATATGCAGTGCTGACGAATATCAAGCTCTGTTCATTTCTTTACTTAAGGGACATATACTGAGTGTCTCCATCCCAGGTCAGGCCTTTTTCTGGATGCTGAGAATGGATACAGGACTCCCAACTTTATAGAGTTTGTTTTAACAACTGGATAGACACTCATTCATTCAACAAATACTTAGTCTCTATCGTGTGTTTGGCATTGTTCTAGATATTGGTTGAGATGAATATGGAGTCTTTGTTCTCAAAAATCTTATTATGACTTTACAGGAAGAGGAGAAATTTGTAGCAGCAACAGTTATACCACCAGAGGCATCTTGATGCTTCAGGCTCCTTTGCTTTTCATTTATATGACCCCTCCATCCCCACCCCCTGGATAAAAAGGCCAGTTCCAAGGGTCATTTGATAGCTCTAATATCAAACAGGAATCACTCTCATTCCAATTTCTTTCAATACATTGAAAGACAAAGTCAGTTTCGACAAGCCTTCTAGTCACCCACGTGTCTTATCTGACTTCATTTCCAGTGTCATGACATGGGAATGACTGTCCACATTAAAGAGATAAGGAGTCTGAAGATCAGAGGGGATTTATGTCACTTGCCTCAGGTAGCACAGAGCTTTCTCGGCAGAGCAGAGAATCGGAGTGGGGGGCCCTTCTAGGGAATGAGGCTCCCTGACGCATCATAGTCTTGTTTTCCTGCTTCTATCTGAAGCAGCAGTTTTGAATCCCTTTTGTATCATTGCTTGTTGGTGGCCAATAACCTTTCCTCTGGTGTCTCTTTCCCAGTTTCTGTCACCTCTATCCCGGCTGACTTCTCAGCTCTGGCTCAATAGAGCTTACCTCTCCTTGCCTCATCCATTTAGATAGAGTCTTTCTATCCCACTGTGTTTATTTTTTATTTTCCAAAACCCCTGTGTACTAGAATTTTAATACTGGGGTCTGTTTCCTGGTTGGGTCTCGTGTCTGTTAGCCAATGATATCATGTTTCTTTTAAACACATGGCCGGTGGTTTCATTCTTTGCCACATTTGGATGCTGTTTATGGCTTCTCTGAGGGAAAGGTTAATTTCCCTTTTTGGTGTCTGATTTTCTTCTTTTAACACATAAACAGCAGAGTTGGTTTTAGTTGGAGTCAGAGATCTTTGTGTTGACCCGAATCTCTTAGAGCCTCCGAATAATGATCCACAGTGCTTGACCAAGAGTGTGCAAGCATGCTTTGCAGTGATTACTCATATTTATTTTGACTTTCAAGTCCTGTTGCGTCTACCTATGCAGAGATCTTTCCTATCTTCTCCATTGTCCCCACTTCCATTATTCTCTTCCCCATTTTGGCTTTTGAGTCTCTCTCTTGGGCAACCACAGTGGCCTTATAAATGGTCCCCAGTTGCAATTCTTTCCTTGTGGTCCCTTTCATCCACTGCTGCCAGGCAAGTCTTCCAGAAGGACAAATCTGTTCCTATTACACATCTGCTCCAAAACCACCCATCGCTTCCCAGTCCTTACAACAAAGTCTGAACTCCTGTATGATTTAGTCCTCAGGGTTCTCAGTTCAACCTTGAGGTTTCTATGAGATTTATGGGACTCTAAGCCAAGCTTCTGGGAACTTCATCAAGTCCTCTAAGAAGGACTTCTGTTAGTTGGTGGCTCAGGGCCACATATGGTGAGTGTCTTCACTGTGTCTCAGATCTCTGCCCCTTCCCCTTCATTTCTACATAGTCTGTATGCCCTTTACGGCTCAGATCAATGCCGTCCCCTCCAGGAGCACCCCCATCCTCTCCAGCCCACCCTTGTGTCTCGATTTCTTGTCTGAGTTCCCGGTGTAGTGATTGTGGTGCTGTTTACCAGCTGACTGGCCTCTCATCATTTTATGCACAAGCCACAAAACCTACTGAACACAGTCTCTCTAGTTAGGCCACTGTCAAAGTTGAATTCAGATTATATACTGACTGGTTTATACCCAAAGTTGACACTTGAACTTCCTCCACTAGATCCTTTTGGTCTGGAGACCAGTAAAAGATTTTGGTTGAGGATTTAGGTAACTCAAAAGTTTCTTTCCTGTGGCCTGAGTGTGATCCGTTTTTGCCTCTGCATTCACATATGTTCACATCTTCACACATCTCCACCAACTCCTCTCAAACTGTGGCTCCTCACAAGGTCCAGAGCTGCATAATTCCTTTTCAACTGTACAGGCTGAATGAGCATCATTTGTAAACATGGTTTCTGCTCCTTTGGTGCACCTTCTGATCAACTGGTACCCTCTTTGGCCCTTTCATATGTCTGCTGTTGGCTCACCTCCTGGACACACCTCTTCACTTTGTATGAGTTGGCACCTGTCTGCACATTCCTCTACTTCCCTGCCACTCTTCTGGAGGCCTTCTGTGTTGACATGCATGTCAACTCCTTGTTCTCTCAGTTCCTTGTTCCTCTCACCTTTAGTGGCTTCTCCTCCAAGCTGCTTTATCCGCCCACTCTTGTGGCTACACCCTGGACTTGGTCATTTTCTGGAACTGCTCCACTTCAGAAGCCATAAAATTTACACCTCCCACTCTCTGACCACAACCTTCTTCTTCTAATTCTGTTGCTTGTTTACTCTTGCTTTCTGGTTCTTCGATTGGGACCTCCAAGTCATTGACCCTCTTCTTTACTCTACACTACTGTTGCTGTTATCTTTATTCTCATCCCTTGTTTAAATGCACCAAGTGGACTCCTGCCTCATGGAGTCAGCATTTACTACCATTTTGACTTGACAAGTGATTTCCTCAAATATTGCCTTGGCTTCTCCATAACTCTGTTTAGGTCTCTCCTCAAATGTCACCTTATTCAGGAGTGCTGCCATGGTCACACTATGTAAAATGGCATCTTGGTCTTCCTAATCCCCTATCCGCTTGCTCTTCTTTATGTTTCCTCTGGCACTTACCACCGTGCAGCCAGTTATCATTCTTTCTTATATTTTCTGTGTCTTCCTATGAGAAGGTAAACTCCTCGAGGGCAGGGTCTGTGTCTGGTTTGTTCTATATTGTATGTCCAGGTCCTTGCACATAATAATCACTCAATAAATAGTGAATGAATAATAAATGGTGAAAAGAGTCTAGCCCCCACCTGTCCCATGTGTTTGTTTATTAATTCAAAGAGTATTATCTAGCATCTACTCTGTGTTAGTATAGGCTTACTAACGTCTTTGAGGGGCTGGTGCTACCTGGTAAATAAGCCCCAGAAGAGCCTGAGTATTTCTATGACAACCAAGGTAGACTGAGATGGCCCAGATGTCTTTTGGCCAAAATCCGTGACTTGGTGTCTTCATTCCAGAGCCCGAATCCTGGGGCTGGTTACAAGCTAAGTTACTTCTGAGCAGCAGGTCTTGCAGTGAGCAGGCATTCACATTCTCCTTTTTGCTTGGTGTCAAGCAGCCTTTTCCAGCATCCAGAGGCTGGAAAACACATTAAGACAATCTAGACCCAAGCCCTCATTTTACAAGTGGAGAAACTGAGGCCTGGGTAGGAGGGACCTCCCTCCAGTCGGAGAACATGCTGGTTGGCTGTAGAATTCAGCAAGAATCACGGGGTCCCTCTGCATGGGTTGGGGATCTCTCCATTATACCACACTGCCTCTCTTCACCACCTCACCATTCCTTCCTCTAATCCCCTCCTTACAATGTCCTCCTTTTCTTCCTGACAGTCAGAACCTTGTTAGGGAGCCGGGCGATGTGTGCTATGAAAAGCAACTTTATAGCTCTGTGCTGTTATGATCATATTTGGGGGTGGGGTGGCGAGAACAGGAGGGAAGGAGCCAAACAGCCTGGCCTGCATGACTGCTCTGTGTTTTAATGGGATCCCCGCTGGTCACACCCTCTCCCTGGCTCCCTTACCCCGAGGGCCACATCCCGGTCACCAAGCAGTCGGAGAAATGAAAACAGTAATCTTAGAGTCTGGAGTGGAGCTGGAGGCAAGACCCCTGCCCGAGGCTTAGTGCTCAGACAGGGCAGCAAAGGCAAAGAAGAAAGCAAACAGCAGGGACCCTCCTAAAGGAGAGATGGAGAGATTTGTTTTTCATGGAGGGGCCAGCCCCAGAGCCTGCCACCCACACGCGGCTGATTTAGCCACTGCTCTTCGGCTAAGTTGCAAAACCTGGGAGGTAAAGCAGGGTGGAAAAGAACCTATTTTGTGACAAGCTCAGCTTATCTACATCTAATGTATTTGTCCTGAAAATGTGTAGAGGTAGGGCTTATAAAGCTGTGTTACAGGAAATAAATTGATGATCATTTGGTGAAAACATATATTTAAAGAGCTGTGAAATAAAACACAATAACCGTAAGTAGCCTGTATTGAGTACCTGCTATGTGTTAGACACTGTGGTAATATCTTACACATATCATCCAATTTCATTCTTCAGCCCCATAGATGAAGTATTATGTATTGGCCCTGATTGTGGATGAGGGAACTGAAGCTTGGACAAGTAACGGTTTGCCTCAGGTCATGTAGCTCATAAAGGGTGGCATCAGAGGTCCAGTCCAGAGTGGTTACTTTAGATACCGTTCTATGTTCTTTCACACTCTTGCTGGATGTCCAAGTGCTGTGTTGGGAATAAAAGAATCTGAGTGTCCAAGACTAACACAGCTTCCCTTCTTCAATGGCAGAAAAAACTGCTAGATTGGCCGGTCTGTAAAGTGGAAGAGCTGAGGCTTAAAATAAAGGCAGTGTGATTCCACGGCTGGTACGTTCCCCATTTTGCCCAGATTACGTCCACCCTTCACAACACAGACCTGCTTGTCTACCCAGACACACTCTAGTCACACTGACCCCCACAGCTTCCCAAACAAACTCAGCATGTCTATGTGCTTGCACTCTCTTCCTGCTACTGACAAGTCCTCCCATTCTTCCCATCCTACCTCCTGGAGGAAATGTTCCAGGACCACTAGAACCCTGTGTGATTGTCCCAAGTTTAGCTTAAGCTTAGCTAGGGTTTTAGCCAAGTTATTCTTACAAACAGTGGAAGAGGCAGAATATTTGGGCACATGTACCAGCAGGTCAGTGGATCAGGACAAGGTATGTGGAAGCTCTCTTTGATCATGTGTATTTTCTCAGGGAAATAAGACATGAGATGTTACGTACTGAATGTTTATGTCCCTTTCAAATTCATGTTGAAGCCTTAACTCTCAATATGACAGTATTAGAAGATAGTGCCTTTGGAAGGTATTTAGCCTTAGATGAGGCCATGAGAGTTGGATTAGTGCCCTGATAAGATGAAGACAGATTCCCTCTCTATATGTATACACCAAGAAAAGGCCATGTGAACAGACGGCAAAAAGGTGGCTGTCTACAAACCAGGAAGAGAGCCTTCACCAACAACTGACTGGCAGTACCTTGATCTTGTACTTCCCAACCTCCAGAAGTGTGAGAAATAAATGTCTGTGGTATAAAACATTCAGTCTATGGCATTTGTTATAGCAGTGTCAGCTGATGAAGACAGTAATTAGTACCAAGAAGTGTGTGCTGCTGTATAAATACCTAAAAGTGTAAATGTGGCTTTGAAACTTAGTAATGAGTAGAAGCTGAAAAAGTTTTAAGGAGTATGCTTTTAAAAAGCCAAGATTGCCATATAGGGATTGTTAAAGAAGATTCTGGTGAGGCCTTGGAAAGGAAAGAGGAGAACTGTAGAGAAAGTTGCCATCTTCTTAAGGAATGCATAAATGATCATGAGCAGAGTTGGTAGGAATACGGGCGGTAAAGGCCGTCTGGAGAAGTCTTAGAGGGGAGCGAGGAACGTATTATTGGACATGGTTATAACAAGGCAAAAGCAATCCTTGTTATAAAATGACAAGCGACTTGGCTGAGTTGTGTTTATACCTAAAGTTCTGTGGAAGTCAGAGCTTGCAAGAGGTGAAATTGGATATTCAGCTGAGGAGATTTCTAAGCAAAATGTTGAAGGAGCTTCTTGGTTCCTCCTGACTGCTATGGTAAAATGTGAGAGGAGAGGAAGGAATTGAAGAAGGAATTGTTAAGTGGGAAGGACCCAGAGTCAGGGCTTTGGAAAAGTCTCAGCCTATCCATATTTCAGAGGGCACCAAGGAGGTGGCTGAACAGCCATTTATAAGGAGATGAGTGTGGGCGTGACCCATGGGTCTCATCACCCCAGCAGAAGCACTGCCAACAGGAATGGGAGGGAGACAGGGGGAAATGAAGCAAGGCTGTTGGACGTCTTAGATCTGCATGGCAAAACTGTACAGCCATTGGCCTGCAACCATGCCCCATTCTTCAAGCCAAGGGAAAGATGACCCCAAAGATGAGTCAGATGATCAGGGCTGCCTCCTTGGTTTCAACAGGCCAGACAGCAGCTGCCTGGAATTATAGGGGTGTGACCTCTGCCTTACAGAGTCACTGGGGTGGGGTCACTGCCCAAGTGGGTCCTGAAGGTGGGGCTGCCACTCCAGTGGGTCCAGAAGGCAGAGCACTGGGCCAGAGAGGATTATTCTCAAGACTTATTTGTCTTGCTTGATTTGAGACGTGCTTGGAACCTGTCATCCCATTTCCTTCCAATTCTCCCTTTTGGAATGGCAACCTCTCCCCTATATCTGTGCTCCTGTAGTATTTTGGAGGCATGTATCCTTCCTGGTTTCACAGATTCACAGCTGGGGAGGAATTTTGCCTCAGGATGACTCTTACCTTGAATCTTACTGATGTCTGATTTACAAGATTACCATTTGAGAGAGCATTTGGGGGTTTTGGAGGCAAGGAGCAGGTATGTTAGGTTGTCCAGGAGAGTGGGAAATGGATGTCAGAGAGAATGTTGTAGGCTTGCCAGGCAGCTTTACAGACGTATTTGAGAATGGCTATCATACATTTATTGTGAGATCCATCACTGTGGTTTGTGCATTTCCCTAGGGCATTCATCTGCCCACGTCCGGAAGCAGAACTCAATCTCATTGGAGTTTGGGATTTTCTAGGTGAGCACAGTAGAGGAGATAGAGGCGAGGAGGTTGAGGGCCTCTGCAGGAGCCTGTGGAGTCTGAGTTAAGAGGGAAGGGAACCAAGGAGACTGAGAAGAATCACCAGAGAAAGTGGGCTGAGGGCTGGGAGAGAGGAGCAGGGGGGCTGCTTGAGGTTGAGATTAGGGAGGAGCCCAGAAACTGATTATGATGGGCTTTCGAGTATGACTGCAGTGGTGGAAGACAAGATTATTGGAGGGGAAGAGGCCAGGCAAGTGAGGGGCCAGATGATTTGAAGGATTATTTGTGAGGATAACTGCCAACACACAACTGTACTGCTGACAAGAGAGAGTAGTCCAGAAGCTAATATCAGGAACAAATGGGAAAGTAGTCCCAGGAGTCTCCAAATGATTGCTTAGAAGGGGCAGTTGAGTGGGCTGTTGGTCTGCCTTTCCAGGGGGCAGTGGAATTTCAGGGAGGAAGGAGAGACAATGGTTGGAAGTGGCAACAAGGGAGAAATGGGGCATTCCCTCCCTCCCACTCCAGCTCTAGAGAGCTTGGTAGAGAAAAACAGTCACCATTGATGGGTTATCAGAAGCAGTGTCCTCAGGGTAAAGCCAGGTTTTAGTTAGAACAAAAATCTATGGCATGTTCGGGGGAGTTCAATTAGATGGGATCTTATTGATGGCAGACTGGCCTCTACGAGTCCTGGTACAGTGTCTCAATACTTGACGTTCAAATTATGGTGGAGCGTTTGAATGGGGTGATTGTTAGGATATTTTGAGCGTTCCTGGTCTTGGCGTCTGGGGCATCCAGCTCATCACTTGCTGAAGGGGCAAGTGAATAAATGAATGAATGGCTGCCCGTGACCTGGCGCAGGCTGGGTGGAACTAAAGGTATGTGCTCATCTGTCTGCTCCCACTGAAGGCTGGGTCGACAAACACAAATTTCTCTACCTGACTTTCAAGGCCCTTCATATTCTAGCCCATTCCAACCTATCCTATCTTGTTTCCTACTCTTTCCAAATTCAGACTCTCTACCCGACAGTTTGGGTTCCGAGCTGTCCTCTCAAAACACCGCACATTCCTGACTCTTGGCCTTAGCTCAGGAATTTCCTCCTGATAGAATGGTGTATTGTAATTTTGTTTCCCCAGCCAGTTCTTTCCTGTCCTTCAAGGCCAAGGCCAGTCAAATTCATCCATGAACCTTTCCTGATATTAAAACCCTTCTCAGATTTTCTATTGCTCTTAAGAAAGGTACCACATACTACAGAGTGAGTTATATCTTGTCTTTATTTATTCGTTATTTTAAAAAAACAAACAAACTAGACAAACCTTCCTTTTGCCGATAAATACCGAGTTTCTTGAGGGAAGGAGTGTGTTTTCTAGTTGGTGTGCTCTCTTTTTTGCAGTCTCTCCCTCTGCCAAGCTCAGCATCCTGCAGGCTCTGTCCAACTGTAGGTGGTTTCAGCTGCTTCTATTAGCCCCTGTCTTTCTCCTTTGATTTTCCTGAATCTGCTGGTTTCCTGTCTTCCTGGGCTTCCCTCCCACTCCAGTGGGCTGATTCTCCTTACACCATTTGTTGTCTGGCTTGCCTTCCTTCTTCTCGAGCATAGGGCTTACATAATTCAGTTCAAGAGTTTCTTCTTTTCCCTCTGCTTCTTTCCCCCTCACCTTAGCCATTCTGACATCTTCACCAGTCGTGTTTATCAAGCAACTGCAAGGTTCACCTTTCAACCTGGCTACCTGCCCACAGACTAAGGTTACTTCCATAACTACATACTGAACATTTCCATGTGAATGACCTGATGGCCCCTCCACCTCAACATGTTTGAAATCAAAACCCACATCTCTCTTTTGATACTAGTTCTCCCTCTGAAGGCCCTATTTGTGTTAACACCAGCCTGCTCAGAACACTGAAAGCTTTTTTTGGCGGCTTTGTGGCCTGTGGAGTAGAATTTAAACCGTTTGTCATGATGCACAAGAACCTTCATGATTTGGCTTCCGCTGACCTCTTCAGCTTCATTTTCCTGACCATTCTACTTACAACTTAAAATCCAACTTCCCCAGAATAACATTCACGTATATATCTTCATGTCCTTGCACATGCTGTTCCTTCTGCTTGGATGCGGTTCCTTCCTTCTCTATCTGGGGAAACTCTTAGGTCCAGCACCAGCATCGAGTTATCTGCTTCTAGGCGGCTTGTCCTGACTTTCCAGAGTCCAACACTGCCACACTTGCATTTACTTTGTGTGCTGTTATGTATATCCTGATTATAAGATCTGAGATGTGTTTATTTATTTGTATGACCATCAATCTATTTAGAATATGAGCTCTTCTTTGTTTATATTCTGTAGCACAGTATCTGGCCATAATAGGTACACATTAAATGTATTTTAAATCAATCCGTAAATGGGTGAATAAATGAATTTTCCCAACCCCGCAGGCCTCCAATTTCAAATTCAGATTCGACTTTCCTCTGCCCTTTGATTTCTGTTGCGTCTTGGTCTCTCATTTTCAGTCATATCGAAAGTGCCCCTTCCAGCTTTTGCCTTCATGCTTACACAGTCGCTAACGAACGCCTGTATCTCTGCTCCCACTCTGCAGCCTCCTTTCCTTTCTGTACAGGGCCGTTCCTGTCATGATCCCACTCACTGCCACGTTCAAAATCTACCCAAGGCTCCTTTTTGCTCTCAGAACAAAGCCCACAGGTTAGCCTTTGATATCTTCTATGATCTGCAAGCAAGCTGTTGCCGCCACATCATTTCTAGCTCCCTGGGACTCTGAATAGGACGTGGTGTCAGCTACTTAACATACTTCCCGTTACCTCTACAGCAGGTATTCTCTTAAAAAAAATCCAGATATCTATTGTGCACCGACTCTTGCAGATGTCACTGTATCATGTTTTTCTTAACCGTTTGAATTTTGAATTGGGCAGTGTTCTCCTCATTTTTATATGAGAAGTCTAATTCTCAGAGAATTTAGGTACCTTGTCCTAGATTATACCCATTTTACAGATGCTACCTTTTCCAACTGATGCCTTTTGGAAGGATTGATTTTTCTTTTGTACTTGTCCTGCTTCCCCACCTTATGGTAAGTTCTTCGAGTATAGGCATCGTTATGAACTTACCCAACCCTATAGATTTTTGGAGAAAGGTTAGGATCTTGTGACAGGCGTACGGAGTGTGGGAGCTGGCAGACAGCTCCTGGGGGAGCCCGTTAACAGCAAGTTCAAATTTGACATCTTTAAAGCAGTCTTTACAATTCTATGCAAAATTAAATAAGAAGAGGTCACAAAACAGTCGTGACATCTACGTTAAGGTGGCTGGGCCAGTTTCTTGTCCACCAGTAATTGCTCATCCTTTCCCACGATCTTGGGCTTTTATATACTTTCTCAGGTGGTGCAACCCAGCGATTTATCAACTCCATTATCCCTCTTAACATTTGAGATTTATTAGGTGCAAGCCAGTCTTTCAGCTGCACTTTAATTGTGTTAACTGCAAATGCAATTAATTGTGTCACCTTTGGGGAAGAATTTCACAGCTACGTTGGGGGGAGGGTGGTAAGTCCCTTATTAAAGTAGTATGTGTTGAAATTCTCAAGAGAAAGCCCAGATTCTATGATTTTTGTGAGGCTTGACTATATCCATCCTCTCCCCCTTCCCCCCGATTGCTGTTCATCAAGGCCACTGGTAGCTGCTTGCTTGTTGCAATTCAATTTGGGGGATATTAGCAAATGAGAGTCATTTTACTTTCTGTAATACCAGCTGTCGAAATTAATACCCATGCCTCCCACGAGACATAGGGTACCTGTTCTCTGGGCTTGATTGGCTTGTGCCTGAGCTCTTCATCATCCCTTCTATTCAGCCTCCCTGCCGGAGACCAGGCAGCTTGGGAAGGGCTCAAATACCCTTTCCTGCTTCCAGCATTAGCCTGACTCCTGCCTGTAGTCACTCTGGGTCCTCACATCATAAATCACTTTAACCTGTTTCTAAAACAAGGTGAGATTGTGCTGCGATTCTTAAAAAGGGATTTAAAAAATCTATTTACATGCCATTCTCCTGGTAGACCTTTTGGCCAAAATGAGGACAGTAACAGGGTCGGGGATGGTGGGTGTGCACTGGGGGAGGAGCTCAGGCAGGTCAGCGTCCTCTTGCTTCGGCCAAAGAACAGTTGGGATATTTGAATGGGCTTCCACTCCAGAAGCACGGAGGGCATTTAACATATCAAACGCTAATAAAAATGACACGCAGAGGGCTCACTTCTGAGGCTGCCTTGTGCAGATTTGGGAATCCTCCATCTCTGTGGTTTTCTGAAATATCATAAGTATATACTCCCGATGAGGCGCTCTGTTTTTTTTTCTCCATGATACTGCTTTTCAGCCCGAAGCCTTCGGGGTCTGACCTGAAGACTCGGGTCCTATCGGAGACGCCAAGGGCCGGACCTGGCGCAGGAGTCATTCAGGATTTTCTGTGTCGCAATTAAGCGTGTGCAGCTCACCACAGCCACAGAGGCGCTGTTTATTCAGCGAAAGTGCTCTGTAATTTATTTAAAATAATCCATCTTTCACAAATAAAGGGGCCATTGACGGGCCCCCCCTGCAGGCCTCTGCTGAAAGGCCCCCTCTCGATGGTCTGCTTAGCTGGTTGCAGCTAAATACCTGACAAAAGTGATTCAGCTCCCTCCCTCCACAACCCCCACCCCGTTCTCGCCCGCTTTCTTTATTTCTTTTTTTTTTTAAATAAGATTTTACTAAACCTGCTTGTTTTCTTTTACACCAGTAATCAGACAAGGCTCCCCTCCCCTTTTTTCGTTCTCAAATAATAATAAAGAAAACACAGATTGGCCATTAAAAATGATTAATGTCAGCCAATTTGATAATCGCCGAGCAGGAGGTGCCAGCCATTTTGGGATTTAGTGCGGCCTCGGAACCAGCTTCTTTATGGCCCTCGGCTAATGAGGGATCACATTAGGCTTTTTACTGTATATGAATTGATTAGCTGAAAATGAGATTACGTCCAGGGTGCAACGCCGGCCACAAAGAGCCCTTTCTTTCCAAACACTTCCCAGTGCCAGGACGCTGCTTGAACTTGAAAATGTTCTTTTCTCCTGGTTTTCCAGGAAAATACTGGATGAGCCCAGGTGTGGCTTTTGCAGAAATAGGCTTATCGACGTGACTCTCCAAAACAAACAGACAAACAAGAAGACAGTGGCAGGAGGACACTTGCCTTGGAGGCTGTAGATCTGACAGGTTCCAAGGAGGCAGGTAAGGGTGGAAAGGACCTGGCTTCTGAGTTAGCTGTGCCTGGCGGGGGGGGCGGGGCTGGTCCCTGGCACTCATTCACCAGGGGCCCTACGATGGACTGTCCCTGAGCTTTACTTTCCTCTTTTGTGCAATGGGATAATAACACATTTTTATAGGGTTATTAGGATGAAATGAAATAATATGTACAAAATTAGCATGGGGCCTGCAATATTATTAGCCTTTAAAAATTGCCTGCCTGCCTGCCTTCCTTCCTTCCTTCCTTCCTTCCTTCCTTCCTTCCTTCTCCCTCCCACCCTCCCCGCTTCCTTCTTTCTCAATGAAAAGTAGTTACTTAAGTTGCTTATTAAACTTCCTTACTTAGAAAGGAACAGCTCCTGGGACTGAAGGTGGAAGTGGCCAGGAACTAACTAACCATGTCTAATGGGCTGGCTGAGATAAGACAGGCCCTGCAGTTACATTGCAGAGACTGGCAAACTTTGTGGGGGCTGGGAGGAGGGTCAGGGCGCCCCCTGTCTGTGTTTGTGTGGTCCATGAGCTAGTGATGGTTTTTACATTTTTAAATGGTTGAAAGACAAATCAAGTGAAGAATACACTTACAAAGATGAAATACTGAAAATGTCATTAAAGATGAGCATTCACAGATGACCATTTCCAACCAGTTTTGAATTTGGTAATAGAGAACCCCAGCTATGAACACCAGCTAAGCCAAATGTTATCCCTCCAAAAAAAATTACATTTTTCTCACACAGAAATGATAAAAACATGCTCAATTTCTATGATATTTTAACTTTTAACAACAAAAATTTCTGAGAATTCATTTTTTCTCTTGTGAACGTAGGACCCCCGTAGTAGCCTCATTCTTGTCCCTTAGTTGACAAAGCCTGAAATACGTACTGTCTGACCCTTTGCAGGTACATAGGCTCACCCTGCTACAGTGGTACCTCATAGACAAGTGTTTCCTTTTGGGGGAATTAGCTGTTAATCTGTGTGTTGGAGGTGGGGGAAGGAGGCTCATAGGGTTCTTAACCCAAATACAAAATTGAAAGACAGATTTAGGTGCTGGCCGTATTGGCTGCTGCCATTGCTTTGAATTTTCCTCGTTGTCCTAAATGTGACTCTAAAGTGATTCTGCTATCCCTTTTATTTATTTTTTAAAATTCTAGCTGTCCTTCGTAGGAAGGGGACATCAAGACTGGAGGGGGGAACATAATGAGCAAAAACAAGTAGTTGTCCCTTTGCTGATTCTGTGATCTTCCTTCAGTAGGTGACTCTCCTGGACATTGATTAGATGCTCACAGTACAGTCTGCATGCATTCCCACGGTGGGTAAGCTCCAGGGGGCCAGGGCTCACAGTCTGTGCAGCTCACAGCCATGTTCATGCAACCCGGCGGGGGTGGGGTGGGCGTCCAGCGCTACAGCAAGCACGTAACAAAGCGTAGGTTGAATGATCCCATTTATGCCCACCTCTTAACCCTTCCCCCCATTTCCCAGGCTAGGACACCGAGGCTCACTCAGCTTTGCCAATTTATCTGCACCGAGGAAGGGGAGGAGCCAGTGTCTGAAGTACAGCTGCCCCACCTTGTCCCTCAGAGAAGTGCACTCACCCTGGTGATCAGGGGCTTCCAGTGCCCTGGTTTCTTGCTCACTCATGATAGGCAGCACAAAAAAGAACAGAAGGGGCAGGACAATGCCTTCTCACTGAGGCCTGTGGTGGGGTGTGCCCGCCCCCTGAAAGAGACAGGCAGCATCACAGGCAAGTGTGAATGCAGCTCGCTCTCTTCAGCGATGGGGTGGGGCTAGAGCTGGTCTGGCACCCAAGCAACATACCCGCCACTTAGTACGCAGACATTGGTGGCCAATGTCTGAGCTGGTAATGGCAAATGTGTTCCCCTTCGCCCCTTTATCTCCCTCTGTCTCCCCACTTCTAGTACCCCCTTTTTGGGAGCGGAACCTCACCAATTTCTCAGGTGCCAGCTCTGGGGGAAGTACTTTCGAAAGATTTGGGGATAAGGAGCTAGCAGCAGTTCGCTGACTTAACTCTGATACATCCTCTACCTGGGAGACCTTGGGCGGGAGGGAGACCTTCCACCCCAGTCAGCCTCTGTTCTCTCTTTCCTGACACTGTGATAATAACCCCTGCCCTGCTCCTCCCAGCTTGCCAGGCCCAGTCAGATAGTGGACCTGAATGTTCTTTACTAAGCAGCACTGCATGATGTACACAGCACACACATACACGTGCACACGAGGTGCTGCTATTGTTATCAGAATTCTGACCCCCCCCATTGCCCCCACTGTTATGGACTGAGTGTTTGCATGTCTCCAGTTCCCACATTACCGCATTACTGTCCAATGTGATGGATTAGGAGTCAGGACCTTTGAGCGCTGACTCGGATGAGAGGAGGTCATGAGGGTGGGGGCCCTGTGATGGGGTTAGAGACCTTGGAACAGTCATGAGAATTTGCCCCTGGATCGGCCACATGAAGCTATAACTAGAAGAGAAGTGGGTGGTTTGCTAATAGAAAAAGAGAGCTCTCACCAGACATGGAATCTGCTGGCACCTTGATCTTGGACTTCCAGCCTCCTGAACTGGGAGAAATAAACTCATTTATGAGCCATCCAGTGGATGGTGTTCTGTTATAGCAGCCTGAGGGGATGAAGCCACCACAAAGGTGATGGAGTGGGCAATAGTAATACCTACAGTAAGGTTTACTACCGGAGAATACATGCTGTGTGCCTGACACTTCACACCAGACACGTGGGCCTCACAGAGATCCTACAAGGAGCCATCACAAACCACAGGTGAGGCTGCTGAGACTCAGGCATACACATGACCTGCCTGGGTCACACAGCTGGCAAATGGAGGTGTTGGGACTTGGACCCAGGTCTGTCTAACCCTGAAGCTGACATTCTTCTTTGGGCATGACACCCTACTGCCTTCCTGGGTTGTTGCCAACACATCCTACCCTGTGGTCCCGGCTATGGCATCCACACTGTCGAGGACCCTGGCCCAGGATTCTGCAGCTGTTCCACACCAGGGCTACCAGCAGCTGGCTGCAGCATGGGTGCTCATCAACCAGCGATGGAAGTCAGTGCCCCAAGTTCCCAGATGAGAGAAGCCATTAGATTTGGTTGTTTAAATACAAACTTTCACACCACTTTCTTCAGAACAGCACTGTGTAAGATTTGATGTCTCACTTTAAAAAATTTACTTATTATCCATTGAATCTCAGACAGTTCCGTAACTTCTCTACCAACTCATGTTTCTTCACCTACAAAATGGAGATAAGAATGCAGCAGGGCACAGGTGGGTGTGAAGTTGTAGTGTCGCCACGTGAGCGAAGGAGGACAGGTAGGGAATGCTCAGCAAGTCTTGCTGATGAGAGCAGCTGTCCACAGAGACTTCTGCTTCTGCCCAGCTCCCTGCCGCTTCCTCTTCGGGATTCTCCTGCATTCTTCCCTCTCTCTGCCCCTCATCAGGGCCTGAACATCTTCCTCTTTTATTAGAGCAATGATTTCCTACTTCATCTCTCCATTTGCAGGTGGAAAATGGTCTCTTTCTAGTACTCTTCACTCTAGAACTTTCACTTCTAAGACAGTCTAATCATAAAACATTCTGGTCATAGAGCTGAGCTCTCTGTGTCCACCTTCCCCCTCCTCGACCTGGAAGACCTGTTAGGAGACAGCCTAATAGATTTACTGCACTGGCTCTGAGGTTAATGCTCAGGATTCAAAGCATTAGCTGTTCTAGTTTACATATTTGAGATTCAGTTGCCCTAGCTGTTAACGGAGGGCTAATTTTTATACTGCCTTTATTGTTGGGTCAGTAAGTGAGATAATAAACAAGTAAAACATTTAATACAATATTGGCATATAGAAAGCACTCACTAAGTTGTGACTTTAGTTATGGTTACATTGCTCTGGTTCAGCCATAGTACAGAAGGTCCTTGAATAAGTTGTTTCATTTACTGTCGTTCTGGTATCTTGTTGATGAGATGCTGTAGGAACTGAACTCTTGTTTCTATCAATGAGCCTATGGTAAAACTGATATCATACACTGTTTTGCTTCAAGTCACAGAACCTATCAATGACATTAAATGTGGACTTACTGTATATATGATGAAATCTCAGTTGTTCTTGAAGGAACTTTGAAACCATGGGGAGGTGATGTTGGGAACCAGAAGGTCTAGTAAGTGGATATTGAATATAAGAGCAGGTATAGAGCAGCACAGATGCTTTCCCCAAATGTATTTATGTCTTGACATTCCTCTATGCATCAGGAATTGAAATGGTTAATTTTATGTCTCAACTTGACTGAGTCAGGGGGTGTCCAGAGTTTTGGTTAAACATTATTCCGGGTGTGTCTGTGAAGGTTTTCCTGGACAAAATTAACATTTGAATTGGTAGATTGAGTGAAGTAATTGCCCTCCTCAATGTGCATGGGGTCTTGCCCAGTCATTGAAAGCCAGGATAGAACAAAAGGCAGAGGAGAGGAGCAGTCTCTCTCCTCTCTCTCTTTTTGACCTAGAGCATGAGTGTTCTCCTGCCTTTGGACTTGGCTCTGGACTGGAACTTATACCATTTTGTCTCCTGGTTCTCAGACCTTCTGACTTGTAGTGAAACTATACCACTGGCTTTCCTGAGTCTGGGCTTCTCAGCCTCCATAACCATGTGAACCAATTTCTTATAATAAACCTCTGGAGAACCCTGACTAATACCGATTTTGGCAATAAGAGAGGTTTAAGGAACAGAATGTTAAGGATGCACTTTCTGAATTGGTTTCTGGAATTAGCTCTTGAATCTGATTAGATTTAAAGATGCTAATGACTCTGTTTCCAGCGGTAAAGAGCAGTGATTGTCCACGGCATGATCTGTCAATAGAGACATGTAAAACATCTGCATCAGATACTCCTTAACACCTGCTTATAAAAAGCAGAGATCTGAGCTATTGTGTATATGATACTTTCAAACATTTGTAGAAAACTAATAAATGCAATGGAGTTGGCTGGTTGCCCCTAATGTTGCTGAACCAAGTGATGAAAGAACAGGATGAGGCCAGGGCTTTGGATCCCCAGCTCCCGTGCTGCTCAGTGACCTAAGAGCTTCCGTGTGTGTGTGAAAGACACCCTTAACTCCTGCAGTCACAGGGCTGAGGTTTACGAAAATTAAATGCCCGCTCTCATCCTGCAATAGACTGAATTAAAATGCAAGTTGAATTCTCGGCATGGACTGGGATAGAATGGGATCTGGTAAGCTGGGATGGCGGCATGTGGGAAGGCCTCGGGGAAGCCGGGAGCAGTAAGGCGCTAAATTCTGAGTCTTTTTTGCCAGTGGAAGAGGCCTGCCCATCCCAGGGGCAGTGCCCTGCCTATTTCTTGTGGGAGAGGCCTCTCCATTCTCACCTGAGGGGGTAGGTTTCCTCAGGCAATGCAGGTTGACCCTCTCAATGCCTACCCTGGGGCAGTTGCCATGCACAACAGTGCACTTCTCCTTAGGACCCACCCCAACTCCCTAGAAAGACCTAAAGATGAGGTGCGAATTGTTACCCATAAGGCGGCATGATGTACTCATAAACAATAACTTCAGTTTTCTAATGTATTCAAACATAAACATGGGAAAGCACATGGAAATGGATGTTAAGGGTATGGGATAATCATGGAAGGAACGTAAAGCTGGATCAGCCTGAACTTACTGGTATGGCCTTACCAAGCAGAGGTGTTGTGTTCACTGTTGTAGTTCAGGGGGTTAGGAAGGGCTCTCATAGTCTGGTTGGCTGGTTGGATGAAACATGGACATCAAAAGGTGGCCCCCAAGAGTGGGCAAGTTCAAAATGCTGACCTTACTTGTTCTAATATGGATGGAAGACTTCAAAGGCGTAGGGAGATTGGAAATGTTTGAGTGGACTTGTCATCGAATACCTACTCATCCTTACTAGGAGGATCCAGGAGACATAGCGTTGACCAGGACATGGAGATATGAAGGTATGAGGGGAGCCCTGGTGTCCTGGAAGAGCTCTGTCACTATAAGGGACAGCAGAGTCCAATCAGCAATCAGAATACTCTGACTTGTGCAGACCAATGACATTGGGTACTTCATCAATGTGCTTCTATATACAAACAAAAGAGAAAGGAAGCCTACTAAATTCTTACTTGATTTTTGTAAGCAGAAAAATTTTAGGTCAAGTGAATAAAAGTTGAACTTGAGGCATAAAAACAGAAAGTCACAGCCTTGAGCTAGTTTACAGGCTGAAACGCCTTGGATGAAAGGGAGACCAGGCCCCCTTGATGAAGGATCCCAGTAGACTGCAAAAAATGTGTACTGTTAAATTTTTCCCTCAGCCTTGCCCAAAAGCTATGACCTTTGACCAGCATAACTGCCCATCAGGGAAAAAGGAATAATCAGAACTTTCAGGAACTACTGGACACAGGCTCTGAACTGACACTAATTCTGAGACCCACAATGTCACGGGGGCACAGCTCTCAGAGGAGGGGCCTCTAGAGGTCAGGCAGCCAATGGAGTTTTAGCTCAGGCCCATCTCACCATGGACCGGGCGGTCCTCTGCTACTTCCCCATACTGAGTGCACTGTTGGGATAGTTACCCTCAGCAGCTGGCGGTATCCCCCCATGGAAGTGGAAGGTACTGAAGCTGCCTCCACCCAGGAAACTAGCAAACCAAAAGCAAAGCTGAGTTCCTGCAGGGACTGCACAGATTAGTGCCACCATCAAGGTTCAGAAAGATGCAGGGTGGTAGTTCCCACCAAATCCTCTGAGTCATCTGTGTGGCCAGGGCAGAGGACAGACGGATCTTGGAGAATGACAGTGGATTATCATAAACTTAACCAGATGGTGACGCCAGTTGCAGCTGCTGTACCAGATGTGGTTTCACCGCCTGAGCAAATTAACACATTCCTGATGTCTGGGATGCAGCGACGGACCTGGCCAGGTCTCCCTCCTCGGTGCCTGTTCCTAAAGACCTCGAGAAGCAGCTTGCCTTCAGCGGTCAAGGCCAGCAGCACACCTTCACTGTCCAACCTCAGGGATAGGTGACCTGTCCAGCTCCACGTCTTCATTTAGTTCACAGCATCTTGACCGCCGTTCTCTTCCACAAATACCACAGTGGCTCTTCACATGGATGACGCTGTACTGCTTGGACCCAGGGAGCAAGAAGTAGCTATTATTCTAGACTGATTGGCAAGATATTTGCATGTTAGAGAGTGGGAAGTAACTCTGACCAAAATTCTGGGGCTTTCTATCTCGGTGAGATTTCTAGAGATCTGGTGGTGTGGGGCGTGTCAAGGCACTCCCTCTAAGATACAAGATAAGGTGTTGCAGCTGACCCATCGCCTGACAACAAAAAAGGAGGCACGATGCCCCGTGAGTCTCTTTGAATTCCAGAGGCAACATATTCCTCATTTGGGTGTGTATCTCTGGTCCCTTTGCCAAGTGACCTGAAAAGCTGCTAGTTTTGAGTGGGGCTCAGAATAACGGAAAGCTCTGCAGCAGATGCAGGCTGCTATGCTGTCACTTGGTCGATATAATTCTACAGCTCCGATGCTGGCAGATAGGGGGTTGTTTGGAGCCTTTGGCGGCCCCTATAGGCGAGTCTCAGCACAGGCCTGTAGGATTTTGGAGCAAAGCCCTGCCTCCACAGATAACTGCAGTTTTTGAGAAATAGCTCTTGGCTTGCTCCTGAGCCTTGGTAGAGACTGAATGCTTACCATGGCCAACCAAGTTACTATTCAACCTGAGCTGCCAATCATGATTTGGGTGTTATCTGACCCACTAAGCCATAAATCTGTGTGCGCACAGCCAACATGGCATCACTCAAGAAAAATGGTATAGACATGACTGGGCCTGAGCAGGCCTGGAATGCAGAAGTCAGTTATTTCAGGGAGCAGTGGCCCAGAGCTCACAGTGCCCGCTCCTGCAACACTGCCTTCCTTCTCCGAGCCGGTGTCTATGGCCGTACGGGGAATTCCCTATGACCCGTGGACAGAGGAAGAGAAGACTTGGCTTACAGATGGTTCTAGATGATATGCAGGCCCCTGAATGTGGACAGAGACAGCTACAGCCCCTTTCTGGGACATTCCTGAAAGCGAGTGGTGAAGGGAAGCCCTCCCAGTGGCAGGACTGTGAGCGGCTCACCTCTGGTTCGCCCTGCTTAGGTAAGGAGAAACGGCCAGCTGTGTGATTGTACACCAGGCGCACGGGTTATGGCCAATGGGCTGACGTGATGGTCAGGGTCTTGGAAGGAATATAATTAAAGAGTTGATGACAAGGGTATTTGGAGAAGACATCCATGGAGACACCTCTGTGAATAGGCAAAAAAAAAAAAATGTAAAGATATTTGTGTCCCATAAGAAGGGTCAACTAAAAGTGACCTCAGAAGAGGAAGATTTTAATAATCCAGTGGTTAAAGTGACCTGTTCAGTGAACACCGTAAACCTCTTTCCCCAATCACTCTTGTTACCTCCCAATGGTCTCATGACCGGTATTGCCCTGGTGGCAGAGAGGAAGGTTATGTACGATCTCAGCAAGGCTGACCTGGTTGTGCTCACCAGAGTTCCTGATCTGCTGGCAGAAGAGACAAGGGAGTCCCCCGTTGCTCAGGGCGCTATTGCCCTGGGCGATTACCAGCTTCCTGGCGTCAGGGTGATTCGCTTGAGCCCCTTCTGTCATGCAGGGCACAGCATTTTGTTCTTACTGGGACAGACACTTACTCTGGATGTAGATTTGCCTTCTCTGCACTCAATGCTTCTGCCAAAACTACCCGTCGTGGACTTGTGGAATGCCTTACTCACTGCCATAGGATTCCATACGGCGTTGCTTCTGATTAAGGAACTCACTTCCCAGCAAAAGAAATGGGGTAGTGGGCCCGTGATCATGGAATTCACTGGCTGCACCATGTGCTCCGCCATCCTGAATAAGCTGGTGTGACAGAATGGTGGAATGACGTTTTGAAGACACCATTACAGTGTCATTCAGATGCCAATATCTTTCAGGGCTTTGGAAGGCTCTCCAGGAGGGTGTCTATGTTCTAGAGTCAGCATCTAATATATGGTGCTGTTTCAGCCGTAGCCAGGATTCACAGGTCCAGGAGTCAAGGGGTAGAAACGGGAGTGGAACACTCACTATGACCCCTGTGAGCCACTGGAAAAATGTTTTCTTCCTGTTTCCATGACTTTAAGCTCTGCTGGCCTAGAAGTCTTAGTTCCAGAGGGAGGAATGCTTCCACCCGGAGACACAACAGTGACTCCATTGAAATGGAAGCGGAGATGCCACTGGCCACTTTGGGCTCCTCCTAATCTAATCAAGAGTCAAACGGGGAGTTACTGTGCTGGCTGGAGTGGATGACCTGAAGTGACTGAGGTCCATGAAAATCTGTAACGGTCCAGGCAGCACTACTGATGGCCTGGACACTTCAGGAATATAGGTTTCGGTCACTCCCCCAGGGGACCAGCTGGGGGGCTTGCTGAGGACAAAGGGAAATGGAATGGGTAGTGGAAAGTGGTAGTTACACATACCAGCTATGGCCACGTGACCATTTACGGAGAGAACAACTGTAATTGTCATGAGTGTTTCTTCCTTATTGTTTTATGAATATGTATGTACATATAGTATCTTTATTTTTTCTCTTTCATATTTCCTTATCATTCAACATAGGACATATTGGTTTTATATCATAGTACTTATTATTAATTTTGCCCGATAGTATTTGTCATAAGATGTCAAGGAAAAAAATTAAACATTATGATAACCAACAAGATTATTTCCTATCATGATGTGTCTCACCTAAAAACAATCTTATTGGGGTGCCATAGGTTGTCGTGCCAAAGCTTAGACTCTGTAATCAGTCAAAGCTGACCTTGATTTTCTTTTCTACCTGGCATTAGTTAGAGATTCTTGGGAGGTTTCTTGCTTCCCTGACCCTCAGTTTCTGCATCTATATAATAGGAGTAATAACGCCCCTTTCACAGGGTTGCCAGAATGATGGAGTGAAGTTAAGTGTATAGACACTCCTTCCCAGCTGCTTGGCACGGACTGAGTATGAACCAGCATTTACTTCCGTTTTTCCATAGACATTTTCCTCTGTTCTTTTCTACCACCTTCTTTTCTTCTGTGTGTAATACCACGATGTAGTGAGCATTTGTGAATTCTGCCAGTTAATTAGTTTCATGCAGTGTTGCTGGGTGGCTTAATCCCCTTTCCTAGTACTTCTGGGACTATATGAAATACAAGACAAGCATTCTTACTATAAATTTATATCGAGGCAGTTAATGAACAGAAAATGCCTTATACCATCTGTATCAAAATTAAGTATGTACCTTGTATATAGACACAGAATGCCTGGGCGGCCTCGTTCTATAAAATCTGTTTGCTCTGCCTGCCCACAGTTCTTGGAAGTGTGAGACATTTCCTGATGTTGGCTTTGTGACTTCCCTGGTGTCAGAGAATATTGTTGAATGAAGGGACTTTGGCCTCCGCCCTCCCCCCAGAGCCCACACTTACAGTGCATTAAGCTCATGGGTTCAGAGCAACCACCTGAGTTCAAATGTCAGCTCCAGTACCAACTGGAACAAGTTCACAGAGCTGTGCCTCAGCTTTCTCTCTGTAAAATAGCTGCATTAGCCTGGTAATGAATGCCAGTTGCGGTAACAGAGAGCTCTCAGTGGCTTGTCACACTTACACTCTCTCACTTCACTTTGTGGTGAGGGGGAGCGTGGAGGACTGTGAATGCTGGTAGCTGAGGAGCCACGCCTGAAAGTAGGTGCATCCTTCCTGCCTGCCTTCCATTAGCCAGGATCTAGGCACGGGGTCCTTTTTTGACTGAAGAGAAGTGGCGGTGGGCAACGTGACCCTCCTGTGTCAGAGGAAAATGCAGCAGTGAGGGGAGCTTCTGACACTGGCTCTACTCCAGTGGGGATAGCAGTCCTTCCCTCTCCCAGGGAGGCTGCGATGATTGCCTTCCGCACGTGAGCCCCCGCCGTGTGACCTCTTGCACCATACTGCCTCTCATCAGCGGCACTCCCATCAGGCCGTCCTTCCCCGTGGGCACTGGTTTCGGGGAATTCAAGGCACGTAGGAACCATAATCTCAATTTCCAGATCCTCAACTGGGAACACGACCAAAATTTGCCCAGGTTCCTACCCTTTGGTAATATGTGCCTCTTGCCATTGACTTTGCTGTGTAAGTCCCCCAGTCTGTGGTGACTCATGATAGAGGCCCCAGCTGGCTAAGACAAGATACTTTGTCAGGTGCACGAGAGCTGGGGAGAAGTGCGTTTTTTAAAAAATTAACTGACTACTTTTAGGGAAGTTTTAAATTTCCAGATAAATAGAGCAGAAAGTACAGAGAGTTTCCATATACCACTTCTATCCACACCCCCTACCCAGTTTCCCCTATTATTATCTTCTTACATTGGTGTGGTACATGTGTTCCAACTGATGAATGGATATCGATAGAGTATTCATCGCTGGAGGCCATGGCCTAAGCTGGGGTTCACCACGTTACGGTCCTCTGGGTGGGCTGCAGTTTTGAAAGGATGGTGTCACAGCCTGGCATCCTCCGAGCCCTCCTTTCTGCACTGTGCACTGCACTTTCTGCACCTCGAGCACCTTGACTGCGCTGTGGCTCATCTGCCTGCTTCTGGGGACACCTGCTGGCACCACTTGGCCATTCTGAGGAAGGCACGGGCACAGCTGGGTGTGCGAGGGTGTTAAACATATCACGGGAAACCTTCGATCGATGGAGGGTGGGAGCTGGTGGATGACAGACTGAAACCATCGAACAGAGGGAAAAACAGACGAAAGGTTCCGTTGAAGATGTGGTGACACAGGCCCAGAGTGGCTAAGAGAGTTCTCAGGACAACAGCTCTTCAGTGGACGTCGTGGGACCCCAGGACAGCGCTCGGGGAGGATGAGAAATAAAGAAAGAGTTGAATGCACAGATCAAGGATAACCAGCGGCTCTTTAATCCTCTCACCTTAGTTTACATCACTGTTATTTTTTCCCTTGTTATTACTAAGCAATTTATTCAAACTTTATAAGAGAAAAATAAATACCTGCTTTTTAAAGAGCAGTTTCCAGTGACTCATTTAGGAGGAAATCTCCTTCTGAACTAGGATATTGGAAGATTGAGTAATTTGAACTCTGTTTGTTTTTCTGTCCTGGACTTAGATCCTGTGAAGTTTTCTGCATCGAAAGCTCCGGAGGTTGAAATAATGTTTTCTTCCCTTTTCCATGTCCCAGTGAAGGTTGCAGGACCAGCCCTCCATCTTCCCGGGACACCACAGCACGACATGCAGGTGACCCAGACTGACCACATCTCGGGGGTTTGTTAAGCCATTGAGTTTCCATATTCATTTAGTCCCGGGGCTTTTTATGTGTGATTTTTGGTGACCATGAAATTGAGAGATGAAGAGGGCTGGATGCTGCCAGCAGCCGTGTGGCCAAGGCTCCGTGTGAGATCCCCTCGCTTTGCCAGCGCACTTGAGTCCTGACCATGGCTCTCCTCCCGCTCCTGTCCCCGCTTCCCAGCTGCACCGGCAGCGCTCACAAGGCCTAATTGCTTTGCAACGTCCAAGCATCACAGCCCTTAGGGATTAGGCAGAACTACTGTCCCATTGTGTGACTGGGAGTAAGTGTTAATTTTCGGACTTTTGTTTATGGCTCACTTATTCTGAAATACAGAGATGAGATAGAAAGTGTTAATAGTGTGGACTTCAGAAATCTTTTTTTAAAATTTTTACAAACCAGCCTTCTTCTTTACGTAGGACTTGCCAGGTCCTTTTGTACACACTTTACGTGGAACATGTCATTTAACACTCGCTGTAACCCTATGAGACAGAATCTGTTATCATAATGATCACCACCAGTATTTAGCAGTCAAAAAAAGGGCTGATATTTGAATCCCATTAGCCTGGCTTTGGAGTCCAGGATCTAAGCTGCTACATACAAAAAAGGGGAAAAGGAAAAGGAGTCATAGCAGCCAACCTCGCTTACTCATTTGGAAATTTACTCATGGAGCACAGAGAGGGACACTGAGCCTCCTAAAATCACACAGCAAGTTACCAGCTGCTTGGTTCCAGCGCAAAGTTCCTTTTCCTCCTGCAGAGTGAATCTCTGTCCCTGAGGATTAGGGTGTCCCTGAGCTTTAGGTGTTGGGGATCGAAGCAGATATCAAATGACCTTTTATCCAGGGTAGAGTACCCTGACTTGGAGGGCGTGAAGGAGGCAGTGCAGCCAGTGGGGAGCATGGGTGTGGGGACGGTGGATGCTGAATTTAGAAATCATGCAGCGTTAGACTCTGGCCAAGCTCCAGTGATTTTTATTCGTTATTATTATTTTTATGGGAAAAGGAACCTGCAACAGTTTAGGCTCAGTTATTTGCCTTCAGGCGTTGGTTTGTCAAGTTCAGATCCAATGCCAGTTCAGCACAGTGGGTGTTCATGGGTGGCGTGTGTGCGCGCGTACGTGGGCTCAGGTGTTTGCATGTGCCCCTCTCTGTGTGTGTCCATGGTGTTGGCATAAAAGGCAGTCCATCCTAGGACTCACTCGCTACTTCTTACCTCCAACACACCTCCCTAATGTGTCAAGAATTATAAATTAATCACCTGGCTGGTTTGCACTGAACTTACTAGTGTTTATGAAAGGGAATTCATTGGATATGCCTGTTAATGGAACACGTGTAATAATACTAAAGCCTGTGATTAAAAAGAAATTTAAGGCCCATGAGTTTTTAATAGAAAAACATGTCATTTGAGTGTTTATTTGCTCGTGTAAAATGGCTGAGATTTTTTTCAGGGGAGGGGTGCCTATTTTAATTTTAGAAGGACCATGGTATTCACACTGAAAGTTAGCAGTGCCTTTGCAGAAATCCTTTTAGACTGCGTTTAGCAGAGGACTCTTTTGATAGAGTAGACGTTGTTTATTGCTTTACGCTTTGATTGAAAATATATTGCAAAGTTGTTCTACTACTCATGGGTTTCATTCAGTCGTTCATCCATTCTTTCATCCATCCATCCATCAAAATGTATTGCATACCTATCATGTATCAGGCACAGGGCTAGGCTGGGCTTCAGAGACAAAAACACTTGGCCCTTGCCCTTCAATGACCCACAGGTTAATGGAGGGCAGGCATGTGAAGAAAAAACTCCCAATACTTGTTCTGATGGAAGAGGGCAATGAGGGTACGGCTGGGGTCAGAGGCTGCCCAGGAGGAGGAGGTGGGATTTATGTCGAGACTTATCCAGTTAATCAAAATAGGGGAGGCCATTCCAAGGATAGTATTTCAAATTCATGAGGTCTTGAGAGCAAGTGGCATTGGAAAAAATATAAGTTGTGTTTGCTTTTAGAGTATAAGCGCCAGTTATCTAAAAAATAATTATTGCTTAAATTCTCTCACTCATCAATTTATTTTTTCAGTTGCATGAAGATGCTATTCTTGTTCATGTGTTGTAGACATACACATACATGCATACATAGGTACACAGATATATGTGTATGTATTGATATTCCTTGGTGAAGTGTGGTACGTTGATTTTCTTCAGCTTTAGTGGATTTAATCATCCACATGATTTTACAGTGAGGTGTAGAAAGTTCTGCATGTAAAATGAAGCTAGTTGATTTTGGCTTTTCAGAAGTTTGCCTGTGGGTTTTTTAGAAATCTTTTTATTTTCCAGGGAAAGTTTGCATAATTTCTCCACAAATCCTATTTATGTTTCGAAATGGCAAGGAGAACAAACTGCTTTGGGTTTCAGGGAACTGGAAGACTGCAAAATTGCTACACATTTTCAGGACATCTAAAAAGACTTGCAAAAAATATGCAAGGGATGAGCAGGGATACATAGAGGAAAATATCATGAACGAAATCAGGCTATTAGTGAACCAAAAACATATGAACATTAACAATATTTTTAAAAATAAATTGGAAAATCAAAATATAATCATAGATCTAAACCCTAGACTGGATAAGGCTGAAAAACAATTAATAAATTGGATGATGATACTAAGTAATTGGAAAATGGTACAGAAGAGACTTTAGAAGATCTAATAACTGTGAATGACCCAGAGTTGAAGACAGGAGGACTAATTAGATAAATAAAAATAAATCTGAACCTAAAAAAGCATGGTAAAATTGTAGAATATTAAGTTTAAAAGACCAATTATAAAGGTAACAGAAAAAAGAGATAAATTAACAAAAGAATGACAAATACACTGACAGTAATTTCTCCTTATGAGAATAGATGCAAAAAGCAATGGAACAGTATCTTCAAAGTGATGAGAGGAAATAACTGTCAATTTATCATTTTATACCCAAGTAAACTATCATTAAAGAGGGGGGCTTAAATAAAAAAAATTCAGACAAAGTTTAAGATAATTTACCATTCATAGCTCTTACTGAAAGAACCAATGAAGGGTGTATTTTTAAAAAATGAAGAAAAATGAGTCCAGAAGGAAGGAATAGATGCAAGTAAAATAGGGAACACAGAAATTTAAAAGAATTATCTTAATATATTTAATAAGGGTGAAAATAATTTAAAAATAGGAAACTAAATGTCTAGATAATACAAAAAAGAAGATTGACACTAGACTTTAAAAGGACAATTTAAAACATGATGAAGTCCTTGTCTTGTTTGTGGGAGGAAAAAAATAGAAATTAATTTCAAACTTTTTAGAAAACTATGAAATTTGAATGTAAAATGCTGAAATAGAAGCATAATTGATATATTGCAAACCAGCAGTGAAAGAAGAATATAGATATCTCACAGAATGCAAAAAATGAGACCAAATAAAGTAAAAAATAGAATGATATGATGGTTACTTTTATGTGTCAACTCGACTGAGGTAAAGAATGCCCAGATAGCTGGTATAACATTATTTCCGAGTGTGTTTGTGAGGTGTTTCCAGAAGCAATTAGCATTTAAATTGGTAAACTGAGTAAAGCGGAAGGCTGTGCCCAGTGTGGGGGACTTTACGCAAACCACAGAGAGCAAGCTGCAATGAAACAAAGAGGTGGAAGAGAGGCCCATTCTCTCCCCTGCCTTAGTTGAGATGTCCATCTTCCCCTGCCCGCAGACGTGGGTGCTCCTAGTTCTTGGCCTTCAGGCTCAGATCAGGGCTTTCACCCTCAGCTCCCAGGTCTCAGGCCTTCACACTCAGACTGAATTACACCACCAGCTTCCCTGCTTCTCCAGTTTGCAGGTGGCACATCTTGGGAGTTCACAACCATGTAAGCAAATTCCTATAGTAAATATCCTCTTACTTATATTTTTATGTATTTTTTATTGGTTCTATTTCTCTGGAGAACCCTAATACAAATGATAAATGTAAAACATAAAAAAAAATAGTTATTGTCTTGAATAAAGTTAAAAAATCCCAATCCATGCTGTGACTTGTGTGGCTCTGTGGGTTGGGCATTATCCCATAAACTGAAAGGCCCTGGTTCAATTCCCAGTCAGGGAACATGCCTGGATTGTGGGCCATGTCTCAGGTTGGAACCATGCAAGAGGCAGCCCATCAATGGTTCTCTCACATATCAATGTTTCTCTCCTCTATCTCCCGCCCTTCCCCTTTCTCTAAAAACAAACAAACAAATAAAATCTCTTAAAAAATAAAAATAAAATATCCTACCCCAACTGGCGTGGCTCATTTGGTTGGGCATGGTCTCACAAAGTGGCAGGTCACCAGTCTGATCCCTGGTCAGTGCACATGCCTGTGTTATGGGTTCAATCCCCCATTGTGGCATGTATGCGAGGCAATCGATTGACTGATGTTTCTTTTTTGCATCGCTGTTTCTCTCCTTCTCTTTCTCCCTTCCATCCTCTCTCTATAAAAGGTAGATAAATAAAATCTTTAAAAAATTCTGAAAGATTAATTTTAAACACATAAAAGTCAGTTGCAGAATGAAATATACAATGTGATAGAATTATTTTAAATTTTACAAACTATGGAAAACAATGCTCCTTAAAACTAAATAAATCCATCTCTTATTTATATAATTTTTTTTTAAGCGGGCAAGAAAGACCAAGATTGACATCAGGGTAGCGGTTATATCTGGAGTGGGCTTGAAGATAAGAGGCTAAGGGAGAAATATAGAGGGAATTTCAATTCTATCTGTAATGTTTTCCTTTGCAATAACAAATGAGGCATATTTTAAGATGTGCTCCATCTGGGTGATGGTACAAAGGTGTCATTATTTTCTGTAATTTTCTATTTGTTTAAATATTTCATACAGATTTTGATGTGAGGACCATGTGGGAAGTATCCTTTTGTTTCCACTCTTTCCTGGCAGTGACTTTAAGCCATGGTGGGATTTTGAAAGACTCCTTCACCTATGCCACTCTGCCCCTTCCACCTGCCCGGAAGGTCTCAGTCACCGAATAGAAAACTATCAAAATTGTTCTGTTCACAATGGAATCGACCAACTTTTTCATAAGGACTTCGTTTCCATGAAATGCAAAGAAGGTTTTCAGTAGTGAGTATTGTTTTCAATGTCCAACATAAACTTCATGAAGGCTGATCCCACCAGGCTTGTTCAACCCTGCATTTCTAGTGCCTGTGCTTTGGCCTAAATATTGGCTGAATAAATACACGGGCAAAGGAGAGGGCTGCTGGACTTACCCAAAAGTCAGTTCCCTGCTCTGTCGTATGCCTGACTCAGCTGTCCCTCTGTGCCTTTGCGCGCATCGCTCCCAGCTCCTTTGGAAACAGCCCTCGCTTCTTGTATTCTTCCTATTCCCCGTTGACAGAAGTTTCCTTAGGGCAGAGACCCTGGCTGTCTCCAGCAGTGCTGAATGCCCCTCACCTGTGCATTTGTGGAATAAATGTCTTCTTCTTTAGCAAAGAGTCGATGTCAGCTTTGCTTGAAACCTTGGTGATATAGCTCCATTTACCTCCCCCCACCCAGACAGAGTTAAGTCGTGACAATTTTTTAAATGACACTGTATTTAGTATTTCCATTGCTGCAATTAGTACATTGTATTGTAAGTAATTGTCTTGTGTAGAACTAAGCAGGCTTTTGATGTGTACTTGTTGAATTGATGCATATCCATTTGCAAGTAGTGTTCTGTGCATTTCCTGAGGTACTCAACGTGTCCTGATGGTGCCTCCCTTCTCCGGAGCATGGCTACAGGATCCCCTCTGCTACTTCTGAGGGAGTCCAGAATTAGTTGTTTAAGGTGGATGCCTGGGAAAGATTAAGATAATGTGAAAAGTGGGGAGACAAACTGGTAGTTAACCTCATCTTATCTACCCAGGTCTGTGACCAGTAAGTGGCCTGGGCTGGGGACAAGCCCTCTGGCAGGGAGGACTCTGGCTCTCTCAGCCCCTACTGCTTCCATCTGTTGATGATTACTGTCTGGTCTCTGCTGAGAACGTGTGATATTTCATATTTCCTCACCACTTGAACAAACACGGGGCAATAACAGAAAGGTACTTGGCCACAGGAGTAGAAAGATGTATTTGCATGAAAGAGTCAGTGTACACCTTGGGCCGGGCAAACAACTGCCTTCTCTTTGCAAAGTTATGAGAAGTGCCCATGTTTCGGGACTGGGAGAATAGGTACATTGACTTAGGTTGTATTTTTGGAAGAAAGCTCTTAAAAATCCAAAATATCAAGAAGATTGGAAAACAAAACATAACCACCTCTTTTTACAACTGATGTGATTTTTCTCTTAATGAGCAACCATGAAGTTTTCCCAGGTAATTTTCAGCATTTTTAGGGAAAGTTGATGCTCTTGCCAAGTACTAGGAAAGAAGAAAAGTATTTTGTATATTTGCAAAAGAGTTCTCCTAATTGAGAGCCCCCCCCCACTTTTTCTTTCAGTCCTTTTTGGGGTGGGGAGGAGGTTTCTAGTTTCATTAGCAGGTGGGGAAGCTCAACTTCCTGTTTCAGGAATAACAAGAGGATTCAACAGGGGCAAGCTTTCTGCCCTGCTTTGTGCATATGACAAACTCGGGATTACCAATGTGACCAGAAATAGGCTGTTTTGACTTATGAAGATTTGGATCAGAAACCAATGGCAAACAGATACACATGGTTCACTGGCATATTTAGGGACGTAGCAGCTGGAACTGTGGAGGGAGGCAGGAGCGGGCACTGTTTCTAGAAGTAGAAGAGAAAGTGACTCGTTCCCAGACCTTGTTCTCATCAGCCCTCATTTCCATTTGAGAACAGTTTATATTGATCATCAATGCATTTCTTATCCCAAACATCTATTATGAAAATTTGCAGACATATTGAAAAGTTGAAATAATTTCACAGTGGATACCAACGTACCTACCACTGAGACTCTTTCATTAATGATTTGCTCCATGTCCTTCGTCTCTGTTTATCTATCTCTCTGTCTATTCACCAATCAATCCATATTATTATTTTTGATGCATTTTAAAATATCTTTCAAGCAGTCATAAATGCTTTTACTGTCCACTGTTGCCCAAGATAAAAACTTCAGTTATTTTAGATGTCTTTTTCTTTACCCCAAAGGCTTGCCCCTTGAGTGTGGTACGCATTGTGTACCAGACAGTCTCTGCACAGAAATGAAATTTCCTGGCCAGTGGGAGGCAGGAGTTAGAAGACAATAACAACAAATAAGTACCAAATTGCACATAGAGATAATAGTCATAAAAGGGAAAACAGGGAGAGTAAAATTCTATCTCTAAGGCAGACTCATTCCTTCCCTTTAATCCACCATCCTGCCACTAAAACGACGTCCTAGAGCATTGTTTGGACCATGCCAATGACTTCCCAAAGCCCATTGGATAAACCCCACAGCCCCTAGCTGTGCACTGCAGTGCTTTTAGGACATGACCAGACAAAATTTATTTCTACTGGAGAAATATTTATTGACTTCCTAGTATGTGCTGGGTGCATTAGTATCAGATGCTGTGGACACTAGAATAAGCCCCTTACAGGTCCCTAGCTTTGAAAAGTTAACGGTCAGGTTGAGTAAAGAGATAATGTCAATGGGATACATAAAATGTCCTGTGAGTACAGAGGATGGACAACCCAGTACAGCCGTGGGGCAGGTTAAGGACATCTTCCCAGAGAAAAATGAATACTGTTAATCCTGAAGAATGAAGATGTATCCAGGTGAAGAAGGATGTATTTCAGCAAATAAAAGAACATTTTCAGGCAAAAAACAGAAACAAAAACAAAAACAAAAACCCTCTATGGGACTGAGAAGCAACAAACCATTCAGTGTTTACTGGAGCGTCCATCGTGAAGTCCAGTGGGTCATGGTGGGGCTTGGAGGCTGGTCCACAGAGGGCCTGGATAACGGGTAGAGAGGTGAGTATCTTTTCTGTAGCGAAGGAGGAATGAGAAATACAGCACAAAGGGCAGGCGGGGGGTGGTAGAATGAGCAATGCCAGAAGTAGAACAAGAAGTTAGGATTTGCTGCAGTGTCCATGTAAGACAAGCTTGGGTCGCTGGTGGTGAAGGTGGAGAGAGATTGGGAGAAGGCATACGAGGGGAAGTCAGGGGTGTGTAAAAATGGAATGAATGAACCCACACATCCCATATTGAAAACTGGAAACATTAAGAAAGAGAGGACAATACTGAATTTAATTTCGGAGGTTAAGTTTGAAGTGCCCGGGAAAACCCAAGTGGAAGTACCCACAGTATGGTAGACATACAAATTTGAAGCTCAAGAGAGAACTCTGGACATCGGGGTAGATGCTGGCTAAAAACATAAAAGTGAATGTGGCTCCCAAGATTTCTCTTGCTCGAGGGATGGGGGAGCCGGAGCCCTTTTCCACCTTCTGGCATCAGTCATGGATTGGGAGCTTCAACGGAGCGGATGTGTGACACACCTCTGGCCTGCCTGTATAGTCAGATAGCATCAAGAAAATAAGTTCAAATTCCTTGACTCTTCTGAGTTGACTTGGCTGGAACCCAGATGTCCTGAGTTCTATGACAACTTTATCTTTCTTTTGCATTCATCCTCACTCCATTCCCAGTTCTATGCTAGTCACTCATTTGTTCATCAGTCATTCATTCATAACCTCCACAAGCATGGAGTAGGCACCTTCCATGTGCTAGGCAGGGCTAACTACTGTATCTGAAGGTTCTGGGAATAGGACCTTCCAGCTATGAATAACCTCAACGTCACTCATTTCCAACTGTTTTCACTTCCGGAAGGGGGAGTTGTGTTTAGATTTGGAGGAAGACCCAAAGGATAGGAAAGCCAGAGTGACATCTCCCGAGGGCCCTGGGGACTTGCATGACTCGGTGTTGAGGTGATGTGGAAAATGATAAGTCTCTGAGAGACCATGCACTACTTTATCTTATGAAAAACTATAAAGAACTCCCTGTTTGCATTTACAAAAGGAAAATTCATGTTTCCTATGGCCTTTAACTCCTAATCTTTACTGGTTACAAGAGGGTACTCCAGGCAGTTGAGTGCTTAATAAATATTATATTGTTTGCTAATGGCAATGCTATTTGGGGGTGATATTTCCTTCTGAATGTGCTAGCCTGGTTTAACAAACCTGCTGTGTGTAGTTTCACCTTTCATTGTGTTGGTTGAGATGTCTCAGGGGCACCTTCAGCAGGGGCCAAGGAACAGCTCAGAAATGCAGAAGTGAATGAGTCTGCCGGATGCATTAATAGTTTTTGTCTGCACTGACTTCCCCTTTGTTGAAGGAATGTAACCTATACCAAAGGGCTCTGCTATGTTAAGTGCATACGTGCATTCTTTCTGTGAAGATGGGAGATGCCTGAAGTGCTGGCAGGAACATTTCTCTGCCTATCTGTCTTGTTTTTACAGCCTTTTGTATGCACTGATGGTCGCTTCTGTCCTAACTTCTCTCTCCTCCAAATCCAGCTTCTCAGAAGTGATTTAGTTGGCTAATTGACAAATGCTATGGGTATCTTTCTTTCTAATTTTTCCTTACTCCTGAAATTGAATGCCACTTTCGGATAATTGTTATGTGTGAAGTACAAAGGCATGGAGTTCATGAGCATGGTCTCCTTGGACTCAAATAGACCAGATTTTGAATCTTATTTCTGCCACGAGCTGATCTTTATGAGCTTTCAAACATATACAAAAGGCAATTAATTCATCTTAAATAAAACAGAAAAAACAAACTTTCTTGATCCCATATCTTTCTGTTACTGTCTTATTTTGTTTATTCCATTATAGTTAAGTATCTTAGAGTTATCTACAACTTGATATCGACAACTCCTCATTTCCAATATATTCTTTAGCTTTCTACTTCTGGTCTCCAGTCTCTGCTATTTCACTGAAAATATTCTTTTCAAGGTGAAAATATTTCCTGTGGATCAATTAACTACCACATTGCATTTACAGAGGCATCCTTGTGTTGACAGGATTTTTCATTCTTTGTAGGTTTGTATTTGCTAGTCTATTTAAGAGAAAACTTATTTTTTGCTGGAAATTTTGTGTATTATTTGGGAAAACTCTTGTCTTAGATGGGCCACTGGCTATTTTTCTGTAATATGAATCCATGGAGGTATCAGAATCTTGGTCAATGGGGAAATAAATGAGTGCTTCCACATTCAATTGTGCTTTTTCCTTAAAAAAAAAATTATAGTAGCTAAGCACAGAAATTACAATACTAGTACAAAACAATAGAGTTAAGTAGAACAACAAGTTTAAGCCAAAATATACAGGAAAAATATACTTTTGTAAAATTATGATTTGTTTCTTACTGATCTTTACCATTCTCCATTATTGCTTAGTCTAGCTCATGTTTTCATTTTCACTTAATTATTCACTATGGATACACTTAACCATTACAAACTTGATACTCTTGGTGAAAGTTCTGCTTGGATATATAGATATGCACCTCTTGATAGGCAAGGTGTTTTCTGAGTGTTCAAGAAAGGGTCATGGGAAGCAATTGATGTGAACTCATCTAGTTGATTCTCGGGCCCATCTGAAATCTGTTGACTTGAACTCTCCTTGGATCTCTTAAGGCTAATGCTCTAATGGCATTAGGAGCAGGGTTCTTATTTTCCCCTGGCTCCGGTTTAGTTGTGTTTTGGCTTTACAGTTAATTTTGACTACAGTTATATGAAGAATGTAGTTTGAAGCTACAAATAGTCCAATGGGACAAGAATAGTGATGTTCTCCCCGACCCATCTACTGGACTTCACTCCCTCAGCGGCTCTCCCCATTTTTGCTTTTCCCTTACATATCTGCCTCTGTGTGTCTAGGTACCATGCTTACCCTACTGTTTCTGGATTTGTCAATTTTAGGCCTCTCTGACTGATTTCCTGCAATGGAAGACAAAGATGTAGCTCTCTTTCATGCCTCCCCTTGACTGACGAGTACACTTTTTACTATCCCTCCCCTACAATTTATCCATTATATCAGGTCGAATCCTATGAAATTGCCATTATTTGGGGGCGGGAGGAAGTGTTTGAATATTGGGAATAATTTTAGTTAAAAAACAAAATACAGTGTTTATAATAGCTGAACAATGTGGCATATTGAAAGTACTTTCACTCTATTGCAGAACTTTTAATTTTGTTTGTGTGTTAATATACTTTATTACTAACTCTTCCCCAAGTTCTCTGCCAATTTGCTGATTCTCCTCTCAATACACACAGATACATGTAGCATTTGATTTTTATCCCCTGGGAGACATCTCTGTTGACGTCTTTTGGTTTAAAATAGTGGACTAGTTACTCTCTAGAATTGCCACTAGGATCCTCCTATGCCCTCATTCTCGGGATGCGCTAGTCTCTTGTGTTGCAGTCTCTGTTTCCAGTATCTATAACTTCTACATTTTTTGATCCATTTTTACTTGATCTTAGCCACAAGGCGGAGAAGCGATTTTTTGGTCCATTTTCCTTGGTGGAGGGCCCGCTTTTCTAGTGTTCTGAGAAAGGGAGAAAAAGAGTTAACTGGTTTTGTTTTTTTTGTGTTTTGGCATGTGACATATCGTTATTCTCCATTCACAGTGAATTGATATTTCACTGCCAAGGTTGGTGTATTAGTCAGAGTTCTCCAGGGAAAGAGAAACAGTAAGATGTATAGATAAATAGATAGATAGATTGACCATAAAGAATTGGCTCACACAATTTCGAAGGTTGGCAGGCTGAGTTGGCAAGCTGGAGACCTGGGAAAGCCAATGGTTTTGTCCAAGTGCAAAGGCCTGAGAACCAGAAGAGCCAATGAGGGAGGTCTTGCCTGAAGTTCTTCATGTTCAAGGCTCAGGAAGAACCCATGTTTCCATTTGAGTCTGAAATAGAAGAAAAGCCATTGTCCAAATTTGAAAGCAGGGGGAGGGGTTCTTTCTTACTCAAAAGAAGGTTAGCTCTTTTGTTCTCTTTGAGCCTTCAACTGATTGGATGAAGCCCATCTGCATTAGGAAGAGCAATAAGTTTCACTTAGCCTCTGGATTGAAATGTTAATCTCATCCAAAAACGCCCTCACAAAAACACCCAGGATAATATTTGACCAAAAATCTGGACACCACATGGCCCAAATTACACATAAAATGAACCATCACTGTTGGCAATTACTTTCCCTGCATAATTTGAAGGCATTTCTACATGTTTTCCAGCTTCGAGAGTCCCTCTTGAGACACCTGATGCTTAATTCATTTTTGGAGTAAGTCTGAGACATATAGCTGGGCTGCTGGCCCTGGTCCTCAGTAGCAGGTGCCATGGCTGAGCTGCTTTGCCTGGGGATCTCTGATTTGAGTATCTTTATATAACTTTTCTTAGGCTGCTCAGATGTCCTGGAGAATAATCTAGTGTCCCAACCAAAGAACAAAAGCCTGGCTTCTCAAGACCTGAGAGCTTAGGAGATACCAATAACTAGAATGTAAACTTTCATATAACCTTCTTGCTTTCTGTGCATCAAACTTGTCCTTTGTGTGGTGTCCCCTGGTCCCTGGATAGACTCTCTGTTTAACCTTCCCTAGAGAATAAACCTGCATTTACTGTGAGAGTTGGAGTGGTGGTGAAGATATGGAGACCCAGTGGCTTTGTAAAGAGATGTTCAACCTACCAATCCATTTTCATCTCCAGGGTTATGCCCACCTCCATGGGTGCTGAGGGTGCTAAATCCTGAACATTACACGGTTCAAGTGGGCTACCCAGTCCGGTGCCTCCTAAGCCAGTTATTAGTCATTCTTCTGTTCCCCAGCTCCCAAAATTCTGTGGCTATTATTTCCCTTCCAGTTCTCTTTGTTCTTGGTGACTTATACCTTGTAACAACATTCTTTTACAGTTATTTTAGTGAGGTTTTCAGATAAGGTGATGCTAAATGTATATTCAGTTTGTAATCCGCACTTAAAAGCTAGATCTTCCTTCTCCTCTTACTCTCTGGCCAAAGGTGGGGAGAGGTGAGGAGGGATTCCATGATATTGCAATGTTGCTAAAATTCAGTCATTGTCTTTCTCCTCACCAAAATGAGTGATTACTGCTTTTAATTATCCAATTCAGTTGCTTCATCCTTTCAGCTGAACAATAATGGAAAAAAATTTCAGGTTTACTTATTAAATAATGAACTCTGTAATATAACTAGAAGCTTTATAAGTAGTCTAAAAAGATTTCCTAGACATTCATCATGTACAAAACCTTGTTATCTAGCTATAGTCTCCAACATTTTATGATCCGGTGTGAAAAATTGGTCTCTAAAATAAAAAGCAGTAATGAATCAAGATAATACTACAAGCAGTTTTATTAATGTCTACATTACTCTATTCCATATCCCCGGGTACAAACAAATCATCATTTATGTGACCATGTGATAACCTCCTCAGTTCCTGATTGTTTGGAATCCATGAAGAAAGCACACTATATGATGATAAAGTGCCCTACTTAGCATGCATTTGTAATTTCCACCCTTTGGAGGTTTTAAAATTAAAGCTGTGTCATCTCTCAGAAGTGAGTTATGTGCAGCCCAATCTGGAAATGACGGGATTGTGAGCGACTGTTTTTATTATGACTGGGTTCATCTGCATGTGACGGATCACTTCACATTTCCTGAACCTAGTGATTTTATGAAGATAGACCAGTCTTCCTTAGGTGACAGGGTACCAGGCCCCAGGCTGGTGGCACCGGAGTGGCTGGGCTTGGACTCCACCTTGTCGCTTCACGGTCCTTAGGGTGGCATCTTATTGTCCACGAAGGCAATATCATGTCCATGTCCCCATTCCAACCAACAGGAGAAAGGCAGGGCAGAGGAGGAGCTGCCTCTTCACCCTGGGGACACTTCCAGGAAGCTCTACGCATCCCACTGTTCCAAACGTGGTCACATGGCCACACTTCACCATGGAAGGGGTGGAACGTGCATCTATTGCAGGCAGCCTGCCCCCTGGGACTCTCAGGATTCCTGTGTCCAGGGAAGAAAGGAAGAACAGCCATAGGAGACAAAGAGCGTCTCTGCCACTGGAACACTTTCATAATTCCAATTTGTGGCCCCACACTTTCCACAATCTGGAAAACACTGAGGTGACAAGTGACCTGGGAGATGGGTCTCATGTCAATGGCCGGACTCACAATCAAATAACTGTTTTATGGCTATTGATCCACTGCTGGGATTCTGCTTGGACGTAAATACAAACTCTTACAAATTATACATTTTAGTTATAAAGTATGTGAGACAGAGAAATCTGACACCCATTAGCCATTCCTCAGTTTTAATTGAGTTTGTCCCATGGACTTGCTACCTCTCATCCTTCTAAGAACAGAGGTGCCACTGCCTTCTCCGTCTCCCTTTCTGCGTGTGGGCTCTTTACCAGTGACGTGGGCCATCTGCATTGGGACAGAGCTCATCTCCCTGGTAGTTTGTGCAGGCGCCGCCCGGTGACTCTGCTGGTGGGTGTGACAGGGGGTTGAAGAGCAGTGTTTTCTCGGGTGTGATGTCCGATGTTAACAAGACCCTATCCAGTTAATGATGCTTGTTTTTAGTCGAAAGTGATCTTTTTCAGTTTAAAAAATTAAAATACTGCACACATATTTCAATGTTATAACATATATAATTGAGAGAAAAATGAGCCACTATTGTATATTTATACATGTATAGGTGTATACTTATTAAGTAATCTACTTGACTATGTTTTTTAGCCCTAAATCCCTGTATATTATACTTGTAAAAATTATTTCCTACTTAAGGACAGTCCTTTAAAGACAGACCTCACAGTTCTAAGTGATACAGCTGCACCCACCTGTCTTAGGTGGGGTTCTCGGAAATAGCCTGAGACACACGGTTTGCATGTGGATGGTTTCCTGGGAGGGTAAGGGAGTCTGGGGGTTGGGAATGGAGCAAAAGGAGAAGCTGGGCTGAGATGCAGTTGCAACAAAGGTCTGAGCAGATCCCACGGGGGCTCTGGTGCTGGGCTGGCCCTTTTGAACTCCCCAGGTCGGGCGGCTGTGCCCTCGTACAGGCCAGTGAGTGGACAGGAGCTGCGTCTGTGGAAGGGGTATGACCTAGGGTAAGGTGGCCCTTCTCCATCTCAGAGAGAGACCAGAGAGTCCTCTGACCTGAGTGGGGACTGGGGGGCACCCCGCCTCCTCCGCTTCTGCGTGGGGTGCATTCCCAGTTCCTGTACCCTAATCGAACATGCTCTTCTTATACAGGGTCTGGCAGCAGCAAAACCTGCTTGAGTGTGGTTGGTAGGGTAATAATATGGGTGTAATAATTTATAGTTTTAATTTGAACAAGTCACCTAAAATGTCACATGGTATGCTTGAGTGTGATATTGTTGCGTTATAGACTTACATGTTTATGATTTTGTAATAAGAGATTTTACAATAAAAAAAGAGATGTTATTTGTGCTGGGCCCTGTATTTTGCTGTATTTTTGGCCAATTCTAAGTCAACAAAAGGATCTTAAAAGGAACGGTTCAGTTTGTTTTCTTCAAACACACTGGATGTCAGGGTTCAGTGTAATACCATTCAAACTTCTTTGGCAGGAAATATGAGGTGAGGCTCTGAGACTCTCTTCTATTGGAAAGGGCCTGCTTTTGGAAAATACCTGAGTTTGAATCTGGGCCATTAGTTACTCACTGTGTGACTCTGGCAAGTCACACAACCTCTCTGTGCTTCAGTATTTTAAATAAAACACAGCACCTCTTGCAGAGTCCCTTTGGACCCCGAGGTACCCCGATTTATGAGGGAATGCAGCCAGCACTTCCAGGGGCGTGTATCGAAGAACTGATGTAGCCCGGACCCATTTCCTGGCTGGCTGTCCGTAGAATTAACGTATCATCGAAGCCCCTTTGAGAGGCAGCTCTCGCACCAGGAGCACCCAGGGAAGGTTGTCGGACGTGACTTCACGTCAGGCCTCCCTACAGCCAAGCCTGCGTGAGGGACGGCTTAATCCTTTGGCTCTGTCTGCAGGAGGAAGGAAGGAAAAGAGAGGAGCCCAGGCAGGTGCCAGCAGCGGGGGGTACGGCTCCACAGCCGGGCCCAGATCACGTTTCAAGCACAGGGGTTGGTGTAATTGGATTGCGTTCGCCCAGCACACCCACCCAGGCCGGCTCTAATGAGTGGCCCCCTCGCTCTGTCAATTTGGGAACATAGGAGACTTTCATTAAGATGGAGGGGCTGCCCATGGGGAAGGGGTTGGAGCCTGTTCAGCTCCTGAGCTCAGTAAGCATGACTCATCCCCGGAGCTGGGGGCCGGCACTCTGAGACTTGAGTCCCTGCCATCAGGTTCCCTCACACATGTGTTCCCCTTTCTTTTTTCCATTTGTAATTGAGAGAAGATATGCTTTATTTGAAGTGAGAATCCCCTGTGTCCATGAATGTCCTCCACTCCCGCAAATTACCACAAAGGGAGTAATAATTCAAGCAGTGCAGACAGAAGGCAGTTTAGTGATCTCATGGAGGAGTCCGCTGGGCAAAGCAGGGGGCAGGGGGCAGGGGGATTAGAGTCCTTGGCTACAGAAGGCCTGCTCTGAGCTACAGAGCTTTCTTCTTGCTTTGGGCAAGAAGGGGAGGAGCCTGCACTCTCCACCTCCTGCGGCGGCTGCGGGTCAGGCCACGGCTCAGAGATAGGGAAGGGCTCAGCCAGTGGAAATCCAGGATCAATCAATCTGTCAACAAAACCTCAGGACAGTTCTGGAACATCTAATATATGAGTGCAGGAACCCAATATACATTATGATTTATTGGTTTAAAATATTCTTTAAAACATTCCCAGGAAAAAGAGAATTTGGCCCCTTTAAAAACGGAAAGTGAGTTTCTGGCATTGTTGAGAATGTGGAACTGGCTGGAAACCTGCTCGTGTGCAGGATGGTAAAGAGATAATCTAAGTGTTTTTTCCCTTTTTATTCTTTCCCTAAAGGAGCGTTTTCATTTATTCATTCACGTATTTACACTATGAGTAATGACTGGGTTCGGGTCTCACCTCAAGATCCCACCTGACTCAGGGGCCCAATTATTTGCTTGAAAACAGATCAAAGATAAATTAATTAAGGATTTTAAGACTGCAACTGCAGAGCTTTAGATGAAGCACGGGGCCCTTCTGCACTGCCCAAGCCAGGTACTAACAACTCGGTCCGGCCCTGCGTCTCAGCTGGAAACGGTCCCCTCACATGTTCTCTGGGAGAGTTCTGGGTCAGCAATGCCACCCCCCAACACCCCCGCACCTCCCTCCACGCCTTCCCTCTGATCTGTCGCCTTAGACTCCACATTCAAATCCCACCCGTACTGAGGTGCACGGCACCTTTTCTCTCTCTTTTCCTGTGGATGGCCCCACCTCTTCCTCTGCACAGCTGGACCCCTTGAAAGAGGAGCCGACGTTCATTGAGAGTCTCTATCACTTCACATCTCATTCACATGTAGTCACTTCCCATGAGGCAAACTCTGTTCATTCCACAAAACATTCCCCTTGCAGAGGTCATTGCCGAACTCCTAATCCTTCAATGCAAAGGCCAGGTCTCAGGTTTTCATCTTCTCTGACTAAAGGTGTGATGTTTGACGGTGTTGAAAATCCTTCCTCTTGGTTTCCATGGCCATCCCTCTCTGGGCTCCTTCCCCTCTGTTCCTTCTCGCCCAGTTCTGGGGCCAGAAGTCTGAGATCCAGATTCTGGATCCAGATCAGGGCAGGGAGGGGCATGCCCCCTCGGAAGCCTCAAGGGCAAGGTCACACTTTGCCTCTTCCAGCCTCTGGTGGCCCCAGGCGTTCATTGGCCGTGGCAGCCTCATTTTGATCTCTGCCTCAGTCTTCATATGCCCTATCCTCCTTCAGTGCCACATGACATTCTTTTTCTAAGGAGGCCAGTCATATTGGATCAGGTACTCGCCATACTCTAGTGTGACCTCATCTTAACTAATCACATCTATAATGGCGCTATTTCCAAATAAGGTTACATTCTGATTTACTGGAGGTTAGGACTACTTCGATATATCTTTTTTTTGGAGGACACAGTTCAAGCTATAACATATTGTGAAAGTAAAGTAATATTGATAAAAACCATGCCATTTATTTTCTCTAGCTTCTGTTTATTCATCTATATAAAGAATATGACAACACTTCCTTTGCCTACCTATGTATTAAAGATCAAATATAATAATGAGTATGGAAGTCTTTAGGAACTCAAGCACACTTTGCAAGTGTGTGTCTTTTTTTATGGCAAAATAAAATATAGCATTTTTTTAAATAGATATGTTTTAATGGAAATACTATATTTTGTCATAAATTTTAAAAAATCTACATAAAAATACCTTTTTTAAACTACTAAGACTTCTTCTTTTACCACTACCATTTATTTGCTTTAAAATAATTATAATTCTTTTTTTTTGAGATAATTTATTTTCTAATAATCATCTATATATTGAATTGTGTGTTTACCACCCCAAGTCAAGTCCCCTTCCATCATCATTTACCCCTCCTCCACCCTCTCCTACCTCCCCCCCCTCTCCTTCCTCTCTGGTAATCACCGTGCTGTTGTCTGTGTCTATGGACAGACCTGGAGAACATTATGTTAAGTGAAATAAGCCAGTCAGAGAAAGACAAGTACCACATGATCTTACTCGTATGTGGAATCTAATGAACACAATAAACTGACAAACAAAATAGAAACAGACTCAGAGATACAGGGAACAGACTGGGGGCTGTCGGGGGGAGGGACGTTGGGGGCTGGGTGTAAAAGGTGAACGGGTTAAGCAAAAGGAAAAAAATTTCCTTTTTTTTTTTGGAAACGCATGTGCTTGTCTTGTTTGGTGATTGCAGGGCTGTGCGTTCTCAGACACGCTGGGCTTTCCCCTCTTGACAAGGTGTGGAAGGTCCTGACAAGGGTGGTAGCCCACAATGGGGCTCTATTTCTTCCAGAATGTCTTGGCAGCCCCATGTCTCTGACTACGCTTTCCCAGCCAGCAAGTACTGCTGGGCTGTGCAACGTGGAGAGATTTTATGCCAAATGGAAGGGCACATTGGAGGGACAGGGGCAAGGTGAGCAGGGGGACTAGAGCTTTGGGTGTAAGGAGTACTGGAGTCAGAGCGCATCACAGAACACAGAGCCTGCCTGCCTCCCTGTCCCCATTCACCTGCTTCCACAGCTGGAGCCACCTGACCATCCAGTCCTGGTTTTGCTTCTTGGAAGCATCAGGTCTTTGGACAGTTGAATTTGAGATGCTTTAGGAGCCACATCAAGATGGCCTTTCTGACCTCGCCAGGAACAAGCCCTGCCTCATGGCGGTTGTAGGAAGAATACTTTCTAGGCTCTCATCACCGGGCTCTTGCCTTCAGAACCCTTTACCTGGATTCCTTTTCTGGCTTACCTTCCCCATGGACCTTACTGTGGTGCCTGAATTCCACCATCCCTCACCCTGGAGTGAAAGCTCAGGCTGCCTTGTTAGTCAGCCAGCCAGAAGAAGACGAGCTTCGTCAGCCACGGCCCGCAGCTTGCTCACTTCTGCTCCTACCAGGGAGTCTGTGTCCCATGGCAATGATGGGGAAGTTGCCCATGGAGCAGTAGTCTACAGTGCCCTGTGGGGAAGGCCCTCAGGCGGCACATGGAATAGGGCAAGGCAACAGAGCTTGGCTCCTGGCTGCATCACTGACTGCCTGTGTTGCCTTTATCTTGGTCTTTATCTTGGTTCTCTTATCTGCATTGCTGAGATCTCCTGACTAAAGCAGAGCCCAGGGAACAGTGGAAGGAATAATGAGATAAAGCACACCAGGTCCTCGTAGAGTGTCTGGCATGTGTGTGCATCACACACACCCAAATTCAGTCATCTATGGAACATCACGTGAAAGGCAATATATTACTCGTAATAAGAACCAAGTATAGCCCATTGTTCTGAATTCCTCTCCCCATGTCTCACTCTCTTGAATTCTCACCTCTTTAGACATCAGCCTGTTCTTTTATGTAAATCTGCTCACTCGTACGACTAGGTTTTTGGTTGACTTAATACAAGGAAGACTTTGCTGTGGGCAAAGCTGCTGAGAGAGAGAGAGTGAAATGCAGCAAGAGCCTAGATAACCATTTGGCAAAAATGTCCATTTTAAATTATTTATTTGACAGACATTTACTGTATACCTGCTGTATACTGGGCATTGTATTATGCACTGTGGGGGAAAAATAAATAAAACCATGGGTCTATAACTTTGGATGCAAATTTAGGCTTGGCTGACTGCTCAGCACACATCATGCTGTTTCTCAGTGCTGTGCCTCCTCTTGTGCTTCTTTCCACCTAATTCTGTTTGCAGCTACGTGCAGGTGTCCCTCCTCCTGGAGACTATTATCTGAATTCCATGCGTTTGGAATCAGCCCCCTTTCTGTGTTTTCCCAGAGAACCTGACTTTATCACTGCATGCCCTGATCCTTGACATACTGTGGATACTCTGAGGTACCCTTGGGATAATATGTTATTAGTCTTAGTACCTCAGTAGGTAGCACAGTGTGTGGCACCAGGTATATGGACATATCACATTTATTGATTGAATATGAAATGAGACTACACCTGCCCTGATGATGACTAGATGAGGGAGGTTATTTTCTTTTATCCTTTATGGCATCCCACTTCATTTTATGAAATTCTAAGATCAATACTTATTCCTTACAGAAGATTTGAAAAATCCAAAATAAACAGAGGGTTAAGGAAATAAAAATATACTCACAATCCTACCCCCAGACATGCTGATAACATATCCTTCTGGCTATATTTTAAAATCCTTTATACATGCATTAAAAAAAAATTGTCTAGTAGTTAATGTATTGTTATGCACAGTAATTGAGAAATCTCCAATTATCAATAGGTTAATTCAGTAAAATTTTATTTTTTCCTCATGTAGAGTCCAAGTGGTGTTTCTGATCGAGGGTGTCTCTCCTCCCAAAGATGATCCAGAGTCCCAGGCCCCTGCTGCCTTGTGGCTCTGCTCTCTTTGACCAGGGCTGCCAAGAGCACTGGCTTGGGGACCAAAGACTGGAAGATCTTCAAGGGAACTTTTTAAAGGAAGACCTAGAGGTAGTCATGCCACTTACTCTCATAGTTCATTGTCTAGAACGTATTTTTAAGTTAGTATTATATTAAGTAATACATTAGTAGTATGGTCACAATTAACTCTAAGAAAGGCTGAGCAATGTGGAACGGGTGAGAATCCAGAGGAAAAGTACATGTGTTTGATGGACTTCTAGTAACCCTTTTCATTCATTCAAATACTCCTCTAAGTGCATATGTTATGGATTTTATTTTCACTAAAAATAAACCTTTTCTCATGTTATTACATAATGCTTCTAAACAGAGGATAAATATTATGTTCTTCATGGTACAGCTGAGAACTGTGAGAGGTAAAGTAACCTGTCTGAGGCCTCTCAACCAGTGAGTGGCAGAGTGGCCCTCGATCCTTCACCTGCAGTCTTCTCTGACAGGGCTTTGCAGTGTGCGCATTCAAACAGCAAAGGGAAGAAGCATGATGAAACCATTGTCATGATAGACACAAGGAAGACAATCTAGGCAGGGGTGTTCAAACTTTTGGCATCTCTGGGCCGCACTGGAAGAAGAGTTGTCTTGGGTCACACATTAAATTAAATACACTGCAACACGTAATCACAAAAAAGATCTCACTGTTTTAAGTAACTTTACGATTTTGTGTTGGGCCGAATTCATAGCCACCCTGGGCTGCATGCGGCCTGTGGGCCAGAGGTTGGGCACCCATGACAGTGTCTTGCCTCTCAATTGAGTAAGAGATCACTGCTCAGATGTTTCAAATCATATCTATGACAGAAAAAAAAAAAAAAAAGAAACCAAAAGCTCTCAACAAAGCTCAATATGATGAGGCATGGTGGGTTGCAAATGTTTAGAGGGTTCATCACTTAAAGTAAGTACTTGGTTTGGCCCCTGGCCACTGTTTTTTGAGTTAGTTTTTGGAGCCTCGAAACAGCCACAAGATTGGGTAGCATGCAAAACCATTCAACCCATGCCTGGGATTTTCAAGAGAAGAAACCTAGCCTCACCTGTTTGTGAATAAAACTTGACTCTTGGAACCAAGAACATGTTTTATTAGGTTTGCTATTTCTTTTTTGCACAATATCCCATTGAGGGTCATGGGTTCTTGAGGTGTGAAAATAATTGGGAAAATTCAGAATTCAGTTAATGCCTATTTGCTGGATTCTGAGCATATATAAGGCTTGGAGAAGCCAAGAACATGTTTATCAACACACAGAACAAACTTTCATTCCTCCTGTAAAGTGACCTCTCGATGTGATATATGTATATTGAGTGCCCTGCTGTGACTAAGAGCTATCTAAAAAAGAAAAAATATGGTCACCTCCTGAAGCATGTAGAAATTGCTTTTTTAGACCCTATAAAATTTTAGCTAGCACCAAACATAGAACTTCATTCATCATCCTACAAGTGAGGACTGCCAAGGGAAGCCGGCTCTTCCTGAGCTGAAAGTGGCAACACTCCAGGATTGGCAGAAATCAAATGAATCATTTCCTGCTTTTAGTTTTAGATAAATAATCAGAAAAGATTGTCTAGATTATGATCCAAAAGCCATTTTTCATAGCTCTGAGGACCCAGAATCCTTAAGAACTTCAGGTGGAAGCTCCCTTTTTCTAATTATTTTATTGTGCAGTATTGGAGAGATGGTAGGTAAATCCCCCAAGTCCAAGCTAAATTTTTTGTGCAATAAAGGCCGATGATCTCTGTGTGGAGAGAAGATCAAGAATGCCTTTTCATTTCTGTATTTTGATGCTTTGCATTGTGGGGCCTTGCTGGCTCTAGAGGGACCGCCCCTCACAGGGTTAACTAATTCTTAGAGACAGTGAACAGCTCACTCGTATGCATGACTTTCATACTCAAACAGATAAGTCCTGAGCCTGTATCCCCAACCCACTTCCCTAGCTGGCTCTCACACTCTGGGCCACATCTACCTGCCCCAGTTACCCCAGGGCTGGTTACCAGACAACTAAGACCACCTCTGTGTCCAAGAGCCCACTGCAATGATCCCAACTAGTCAATCCTAAGTGCGTTTACTCTGCACCTCCCATGTTTCCTGCTTCTCTGCCTCTGCCTCCAGACTGGTCCAGCACCTTCTACCCTATTGCCTCCACAGAGTGTCCCACGGTAACTCCATGGCATGTCATGCCCCTCTTCTCTGAATCGGTAGTTAGAACAAACTGTCTTTTCAAGGGCAGTTGTCTCCAGATCTGCTGGCCTTGCCATACTTGAATAATAATAAAACTTACATTTTAAAATAAAATAATGAAGTGAAAGAGTATAAACGTAAGACTCAAGGACTTGGGTTCCAGTACCAATTCTTTCACCAATTCTGTCACTACATCCCTGGGAGATCTTGTGCAAGTCTGCTAATTACTCTGAGCACCAATTTTCTTGTCTCTAAAATGAGGTAGCTGGGCATCTCCAGGTAAATCCTAAATTTCTTCAAAAATTCAAATGCTACGAGTTTATTTCTTTAGCATATGAAGGCTCTTTTTAAAAATTTATTTATTTGTTTATTTTCTAATATAAACTTCCAAATGATGTGATTTCTTCATCAAGCAAGTATCTGGTATTTGGTAAGCACCAAACTGGGCATGAAGAATCCAATGATGGATAAAAATTTTCTTGTGTCCAAATGCATAATGCTACATTCACATCTGTTGTGGTACCTGTAGAGGTCCAAGAAACATCCATGCCAGCTGTCCTAAGGAGGCTTGATATGTCCCCAGAGTGCTCATGTTAAAAGATGAAACATAAGCTGAGACAGTAGATAGTTAACATGGAATATATAGACTAGATCTGATGATGAAATGCCCCTACTTTCCTTTTCCCATTGCCTGTGTGCGGACATTCCAAAACTGTGTGGTCAAGGAAGAAGATGAGATGTCATTGGTCCCAGAGGTTTCCATATTTCTAAGCTTCCATCTGGTCTTGGAAGCTTCTTAATTACTGATTGTCTATAATTGCACCCATTGCTTGAGCCCTCCAGGTTCCTTGGGGAAGTGCTTTCTACACTGATAGCACCTTCTGTCCTACTGCATCTGCAGAGTGTCCCCTGCACCCTCAACACTGTAGTGGAGATTATTCTGGGATTTCTGGTTTCTGCTTTTTTTGGGGGGGAGGGAATGAAAGAAAAACACAAATTCCGTTCTGAATTCCACTCTTCAGAATTTTCCTCCATTATTTCTGCCTCCTTCTTCTATATTTCTTTATCTTCTATGGTCACTCTGCTGGCATTAGCCACAGGTGAAACTTTCTATGGCTGCCTCTGTGGGATTTTGTTGTTCCTCATTTTCAGGTACACTTTCCTATGCCTGTAGCAGGGATAATATTTTCAAAAAAATATTAAAACAAGGTATTTTTTTCTCCCCCATAAACTATGTTGCCTAGCAATCCCCTCCAGGCAATGAATCAATGCCATTCATTCCTTTGGGGAGACTGTGGCTACCAACTAGAACAAAGAATTCATTGCTCAATTTTGAGTTTCATACTATATTTTAAAAAACTAAATAGAGAGATAATAGTCTTGACAGCCTACTTTTCATGGAGAGAGATTTTTTAAAATCCCCCCAATTTCTATTTACTTTAAAAACCCAAGTCTGAGTATCTGAGCTTTATTTGCCTGTAGGCATTGTGTGGAGAAGGCAAAGAAGAATGTGTAAGTTTTCTAACAGGAGGGGGAAGCCTGTGCCCATGTAGGAACAAGAGCCAGGAGGCAAGGATGGAGATGCTGCCGCGGGCTCTCTGAGAGCACCCACAGTCTTTATCCTCTGAATCTCCAGTCACGCTGGGGAACATGCTGACGTATCACGGACAGGCTGCGGGAGAAGCAGAACGGGGAAAGGGCTTCCTTCAGTTTCCTTTAGACATTTTTGAAGGAGAATGTTTGCATGTCCAACACGTACCAAAGGGGACGTCAGTCAAGCAACAGTGGGGTTTGGCTGAAGCTGGAGAGGGAACCTTACAACAGCACCTGCAGTCTTTGAGGAAACTTGAGGAGCTCTGTGGGGTCTCTATTACAAGGGTACTAATCCTATATATGAGGGCTCCATCCTCATGACCTAAGCACCCCCAAAGATCCCACCTCCTAATACCATCACATGAGACATTAGGATTTCAACAGTTGAATTTGGAGGGGGTCACAAATATTCAGACTGTAGCAGGTGTCCTCACTAAGAGGGTATTATTTGACTAAAGGGTGGGAAAGATGAGGAATAGGCCATTTAGGTACCAGGGCAATGAACACATCAGCAAGACTGAACAGCAAATGCTCATGGCCCATGGTACAAGTGTCCCTACTATGTTTGAAATGGTACAAGGAGGCCAGCAAGGCCAGGAGGTGTAAGCAAGGACAGAGTTGGAATAAGTCACAGAAATGACAGAGGCAAAATCTTGCAGGCCTTGTTGCTCACTGGAAGGATTAGGTGTACATGGAGTGACTTGGGGCCCCCAAGGAGTGTTCTGAGCAGAGAGGACCATGATGTAGTTACTGGTGTTGAGCAGAAACCACTGTGACAATCCAGGTGACAGAGAATGGTGGCAGTGGAAGAGGCATGGGAGGGGATGAGATTCTGGATATTCAACCCCACTTCGTGATATGTTTATACATTTCACTATAAAAGCTTGATAATTCCACTTTCTACATGACTTCATTATTTTTGATATATTTTTTTCACTTAAAAATGAAGAAAATAAACATGGAGTGATATTGTCACATTATATTTCAGACAAAGGCGTGCTCAACAATAGACTCAACCCAGCAGTCTCTAGGCAGAGATTGTCAGGTGGAAAAATTAGAATCTTACTCCTTATTTGCAGGAACTGAAAGAAATTATGAGTAGGACAGAGGTTACACCTCTATCTATAAGAGGGGAGTAATTATGACTTGAGCCTCCTCACCTCCTAGCATCCTGAAGGGCAGGTAAGAGAAAGGATATGGAATCCACCTGCAAACTACAACATGCTACACACACACACACACACACACACACACACACACACACACACACACACACAGGGCTCTCATTAGAGAGAGTATCCAGGGTACTTCTACAACTCCTCAGTCTGTGGTGTGCATGCTCTGTTGACAAGTATTTCCTAAGACACTTCGAATTTATCCTTTATTTTGCCCTAAAGATGCTCCTTTGCTCTATACATTTATTTTTAAGAGCAGTTTGAGTGTCACATTACTAAATGGCTGAAAAATTAATGAAGGAAACAATGCCCCAAGAAGAGCGCACTTTCTGGAAAACGGCACCCTGGCGTCTTGTCCATCATCCCCAGTCACTGTTGTGACTTCTTGTCGTCCTTCGGTGAATTCCGTGGGCTACCCTTGCTTTGCATGCCATCTACAGCTGCATTTATTTACTTCCAAATTACTTCTTATTGCCTGTATAAACATTTTTAAATTATATTTTTATATACTTTTTTCATGGTTTTTTTTTTTTTTTGATTTGTAAAAATTGCTTGGGTATCTTGGGTTGTGATAGATTGCATTGTAACTTTCCCATTAAAATGAATGGACATTAAAAGTAATTTAGTAGTATGGTCTTCAAGTATAAATGAACGTCATTATTTCTATTGTTTAAAGCACTCAGTCTATGGTATTTGGTTATGGCTGTAGGAGCTGAGTGCAACATCCCCCTTCTATTTACCAAACACACTGGGTGTATTCCTCTCCTGACATCTGTATTTTCTTGCTCTTTTGCTCAAAATGCTTTCTAATTCAGTTATCTGCAGCTCCTTTAAGAGTGTGTTTAAATGTCATCCTTTCAATTGGGTTTCTTCTTGTCCCCTATTTATTTATTTATTTTTTGAGGAGGGCAGTTAGAGAGAGAGAGGAAGGGAGGGAGAGAAACATTGATAAAAAAGAGAAATATCAATTGGTTGCCTCTACGGGACTGAACCTGCAACCTAGCCATGTGCCCTGACCAGGTCTCAAACCAATAACCTTTCACTTTGTGGGTCAACACCTAACCAACTGAGTTGTGCCAGGAAGGGCTGTAGTCCCCTATTTAAAATTGTAGTCTCCTCCCTATATATAATAGCCCTGTATCCTTTATTTTTCTCATAGCATGTAGAGGTTCTAACATTTGTACACCTTACTATTTTAATTCTTACTATGTATCCTTCTCATTAGATTGAAAGCTTCAGAGCAAAGGCAGGGCATTTTGTCTTTAGCTTGTGCCACATCTATAATGTCTTCAACAGGCTTTCACATATAACAGGCACTCAGTAAATAGCTGTTGAGTCAATGAGTGAAGTTAGGCCTTTTTTACTATTTGATATGATATCTAAATTGGAAATCAGCATTCCCATGTTCCACAGTGTTGTTGATGTCGGATTTTTTTTCCTTCTTGGGTCCCGAAGCATTCCTTGCCTCTGCCACTAAGGTCTCCAAGGTATGACTTGAGGTCCAGCCTTCCTAACTTCTTAAGGCTGTGTATTAAGACAGTATAATGTGTGGTTCCTGTACAGGGCTCTCATTAGAGAGAGTATCCAGGGTTCACTTGATTCCAATTCCACTTTCATCTGTGGTTCTTTCTTACAATTCCAAACCTGAGGTTGACTTTGGAACATCGTCTTTCTTGAGTTCCCACAATATTTGCTCTAGACTAATGAAAAAATGAATGATCATAAATATAATTACTCTGAAGGCCTGAGGATATTTTTGGTATACTTGGAAGGAAGATGGGTTTGAAAGAAAAGCAATTGACAGCAGAGGGCTCGAGGCATTTTTTTCCCTGCTGAAGCTTAAGGATACCAAAAATAAATAGCATTTTTCATGCTCATTTAAGCTTGGAACAAATAAAGAAATAAAAAAATAAGGAATACGACATATATGAGCCAAAGTATTACCTTAAGTACCATTAAAAGTTGAGGGACAGATTAGTGTGAGGGCCAAAGAGGCCCAAGCCCAGGAGGAGGTACTCGGCACCGCGCCGCCCCTGCCGGGTGCAGAGTGGTCTCCACCTGGCCAGCAGGGTGGGACTTCCACAGTCAGACTGCGCCAAAGAGGAAGTATCAGGGAGGCCAGGACTATGCTCAGTGAGCTCTCATCACATTTCTTTTCTGTGGATGGAGCATTTCCCAAACTCCTCTGTTCATGGAATCTTTCTACCGTGTTGCTGTGGGGAACTGGTAAAGCAAGCAAATGGTGGATGGGTAACCAAGGCGCCCTCCATCCCTAGTGTTCCATGAGAGAACACAGGTGTCAGCATAGTCTTTGTGAAGTTCTATCGATGGCTCTCACTGGCAGACGTGTACACAGTCCCTAGAACATGCCAGGTGTTGGACTAAGGGTAGGGGAGAGGAAGACACGAAAACAAGTAAGAGAGGCCCTGGCTTTCAAAGAATCTGTAAGTGGGTGAGATGTCACATAAAGTCTTAAGACCACTTGTGGACGTAGTCAGGAGACTTTGTTGGCTGTGCAATGTGACGATGGGTCTCACCATGAGGTCGTTGGTTACATGACTTGAGCCAGGGGGAGGAACATATCTTCATGTGATTTTGACTCTAAAAATGGAAAGTAAAATTGGGAAAATTAAGTTACGTAGCTGTCCGAGTGAATTCAATTTTACTTCATTACGATTTTCCCCAGATTTAAAAAATAATTAGACGGAAGCACCAAGTCACACACAGGCTCAATCTTTTACGACGAGTGGGCCCAAGTAATGTGGAATAAACAAAGGGATTTGAGTTTAAACCCCAGCTTCCCTAATAACTGGCTGTGTGACTTGGAACAAATCACTCAACCTCTCCCCAAACTTTGCTCACCTATCTATAAGAGGGGAGTAATTATGAATTTTGAGTTGAGCCTCCTCACCTCCTAGCATCCTGAAGGGCAGGTAAGAGAAAGGATATGGAATCCACCTGCAAACTACAACATGCTAAACTAAGGAAGCTACATCACTACATGCTTATGAAATTTTCAGGGACTGTGAGGGAGTGGTCCACAGCCTTATTTCTTATCTGTAATTCTGAGTTTGAATATAAAATCTGGAAATATACTCATCTCAACCATGTTTTATTTTCTCTCCTAAATTTTGGGATAAGCTCTACGATGTTTTACAAGGTGCCCTTAATATCTGGATTATTTTAAAAGCATAGAGAAGAGTCCCACTAAAATCCTATGAGAAAGATCTTTGTTTTATGCCCCATTTTACTAAGTCAATTTTTCTTTAAATACATTAATACTAAAAAACAAACCACTAAAAAAGGCTTCTGAAAGCAGAGATATTTTACCCAAAATATCAGCATGAAGAGATTTTTATGACTGTTTTAAAACCCCCTTAAATTAGGGGCTTGTAATGGAAAGTCTGACGGGCTCAAATAGGGCCGTTCAAAAATATACTCTTAACACTTAACACGTACGGGACATGAAATGTATTTTTAACATGCTATATGTTTATTACAGATTAAATACTTAAAAATGGAAAAACAGCCCAAATGTTTCTTAAATATTTGCTTAATATAGTCAGAACACATTGCGAATTGTAACCATGAAGAGTACATGTTAAGTGTTTAACTAACATCAAATGCAATAAAATGTTTCATTTGAAATGTTAAGCAGGCGATAAAAATGTCACATGAGACGACAGATTACAGCTTCACCCGAAGTTCTTTCTAATTAAGGTGAAACTATGGAGAGACACTTGATTGCCTGTAATCCCGAACTTGTGACCATCACAGTCTGTCTGGTCGGTGCCTTGACCTATTTTCCCCCCAAGAAGTCTGTTTATGAGCATATGAAAAAGATGCTCAAACATCTTGAAAAAAAAGCAAGATGTTGCCTCCTCTTGGAAGACCTTCCTGACTGCTTTCAGGAGGGCGTAGGTACATCTTTCTGCACCTCGTGTCAACCTGCATGACATTCAATGGTAACACACTTTATTTAGCCCAGGGTGCTCAACAGAGAGTGCTAACTCTGTCATTACTAGTTGTATGGCCTTGGGCGAGCTCCTTAATCCCTTTGTGCCTCAGTTTCTTCTCTTGTAAAATGGATTTAATCATAGGACCTAGGTCATTGGGTTGTTGTGAGGATGGAATGAACTGAAATGTGCAATGTGCTTGGAACAGGTCCCAGCACAAAGTGTTAGTTAACACGTAACACACTCATTGTAAGATTTGCAGTGTGTTCTGGCTATCGTAAGAAACAGTTAAGAAAAGAGTTAGGAAACATTTGGGGTTCCCCCTGTTTGAAAGTACTTTATAAGTAATAAACATATGACATGTTAAAATACTTTTCATATATAATATATGTTTAGTGTTAGTTTTTTATTTTTATTAGTTTGGGGTTATTAAAAGGTTCAGTTTATCTCTGCCACTGGAATGTCATTTTCATCATATTTTCTGCCTATTTGTGTTGGTGTACATTTTAGGGGCTCAGTAATTGTTCAATGAATAAATAAGTGAACAAATGAATGAATGTGGACACCCACTAGATACCTGTTTGCCTAATCAATCTAATTAGTTTTTTTTCTTTTGCAGTTTCTAGAGTTTCAGAGATTCCTCATTGAACACCATTAATTATAGAAACCACTTCTAAATTGCAAACGGCTTGCCTTTGAACCAAAAATCCCGTTGCAATTAATGTGTCCATAAATTAGCGTCTCAAGCAGAGCAAACGGAAATGAGTTTTGGCAACTGCTGCAGGTATTGGGAAAATACTTCCTAAGCCTGTGACCCTGGCCAGTTACATAAACTCACCGTGCCTTAATTTCCTCATCTGCACAGGGAGAGTAATAAAATGTATCCTTCACAGGCTAAACAAATTCACATTCACATTTAGAAAGTGTTAAAACAGTACCCGGCCCATAGTAAGTGCTCAATAAATGTAGATTAATGTTATCAATTCTCACTTTTATACCAATGATAATAACTTAGGGAATAATTATACGAATTATAATACATTAAATGTGTTACTATATAGTGTGGTTACTGTTAGCATACAGAGGATATTCTATTTTGGTTCTGTTCTTGTATATTTTCATCCTTGTTTTCCATTTATGTCTTTGTCAATAAGCTCCTGGAAGCAGAGGTTTCTTGTACTTTGTTTCCATTGTAACCCCCAAAGATCTTGAGAAGAGGGTCTATTTCCTTGTCTCCCCCATCCCCGGGCAAATATTGCCACAGCTTGAGGATAGAACTCTGCCAGAAGTGAGAACAGACATTTCCAAACAGCCAAAATGTCAACTTCTTAGACGAATAAATCTTCTTAAGATAACTAATCAAAATTCTCTCTCCTTTTCTTTAAAGGAAAATATTGGCAGCTTAAAAAAATTAAAATGAAACAAGGAACTGAGTCCAGCTGGCTCAGCCTCCCAACAAATGTGTGTCCTTTAGCATCGGCATGGCTCGGAGCACTTGGAAATTAATGCTGTGAATTAATTTGAAGTTTACAGCAATATTGCACACAAGTGCTTTTAACACAAATCTCAGATTCGGAGATTGCTGGCTTTGCCTCTGACCTCATCCTTTTATCTGTGCATCACTAATAGACCCATTACTTTATTTAGAAGAATTTAAGGATTTGATTAATTATCACGGTTTATAACTGAATTCGTTCTCTTAAATTCCTGTGTTGCTGTTGTTTAACTTTAAAAGACTTTGTGTGCCTTTATTTATTTATCCTGTACAAGTGATTTCTAGGACTTGGGGCGAAAAGTCAAACAGTTTCTGAAATCCAGCTAATAATTCCTCCAACTAGTCTGCTTTTAAGGCAAGTACAGGGGACGCACTGGGCTTATCGAATTTGGGGCACTTTACCTAATTATACACTTGACAAAACTAATGGAAGACCCTTGGAAACTGTGAAGCATATACTTAGGTCACCGATTTTCTAAAATAGCAGTTTTATTGAGATATAATCAAATGCCATAAAAACTCATCCTTTTAAGGTGAACAATTCAGTGGTTTTTATTCTCTTCACAGAGTTGCGCAACCCTCCCCATTATCTAACTTCAGAATGTTTTCATCACACACCAAAGAAACCCCATGTTTATTAGCGGTCGCTCCCCAGGCCCCTCTCCCCCAGCCTCTGGCAACCGCTAATCTAATTTTCATTTCCATGGACTTCCTCTTTTAGACACTTCATATAAATGGAATCATACAACATGTGGCCTTTGGTGTCTGGCTTCTTTTACTTACTGTAACATTTTCTAAGTTTGTCCAAGTTGTGGCATGTCATCAGTAATACAATTCTTTTTATTGCCAAATAATATTCCGATTCATGGATATACCACATTTTGTTTATTCATCAGTTGATGGGCATCCAAATTGCTTCCATTTTTTCTTTTAGCTATTGTAAATAATGCTATTATAAAACTTTGAGTACAAGTTTTTGTATGGGCTTACATTGTCATTTCTCTTCGGTAAGTACTTAGGAGTAGAATTGCTGAGTCATATGTGAGAGACTGGAAATACAAGCAGAAGCTAGCCAGACCATACATAAAAATAGAATTCAGACTGCCCAGCCTGCCTGCCAGCCTGCAGCAGCCTGCCCAGAGATCCAATCTCCGTATCTGTGACAACCAACCCAGGGACCCGGCCTGCTGTGTAGGTCAGACTTGTAGGAAGCCAGACTGCTAACTTTAGTGACAATCCAGAAAGTTAATAATAACTTCTGAAATAATAGGTCCCAAATGAATAGGACTTGATTAATAACTGACAGCTTCTCTAATTTTTGTCTCAGTTTCCAACATAGAACCAACCAGAGGAAGCCAAATAGGCACCTACACCAATCACGTAGGATGTCCTGCCTCCAGCTTCCCCATGCCATGCGCTCCAATCAGCGTGCATCCGAAGCCTTACCTTTCTTTCTAGGAAGCTCTCCCAGTTCTCTGTCTGCTGTTGGGTTTCTGCTAAAACTCAGAGGACGGTGGCTGACCCCCTTGCTATACAGTACACTCTGAAGAAACAGGCTTTGCTCTTCTCGTCTGGTTGGTCTTCATTTCTTTTCATGTATGTGAACTCTGTGTTTGACATCTTGAGGAACTGCCAAGCTGTTTTCCAAAGTAGCTCAGATGCCACAGACTTTAATCCTCCTTTGTTATTGATGCCAGTGAAGGACAAATGAGAAAGAAGACAGAGCAGCAGTGTTTGCTGGAGCAAATGGTTTCATCCTGTGTTGTTTCACCCACATGGTGGATGATAGAAAGGGGAAGGATTGGTTTTCAAGGAGGAGTGATATTTTGGGCTTGGGAAGTCATCACTGGGTCCTTGAGAAGCTCTACTGAAGTGGAGATGTTTAGGCATCAGCTGAAACTTCAGTATTGGACTTTATTTAGGAAAACAGTTTAGTCTGGGGAGTTACCATTTTCTCCGCTTCCTTAAGGCTGTATTGCTTTTCCAAATTTCTCCCTTTGCCTCTCATATCTCTACTCTTGAGATTCTTCCTCAGTGAAGGTGATTCTTTCAATGAGATTTCTCCATCATGATAACTTTCTCTTGGCTCAGTAAGAAATGTAATATGCCTTCTTTTCCCCTCCAAACAGCTGAATACGGGTACAGTGATTTTGCAGCCTTTGGTAGAAAAGATCTAGGACACAGACCACCGAACCAGGGAGATAACTACGGCCCTGTGAAAGTCTGGGGACATCAGCACCAGCTTGACCGCTTCTGTAAAATAAGACCATTACTCCTTTTAAAAATTGATTTTTTTTATAGTTATTAAGAGCTAACAACATAACAGGTGTTTGAAAGCTCTCTCTCCACTTAAGCTGCTAAGATGTCCATATTTTTTCCTATTTCATTATAGATATTTTGGTCCTTTTGTGTCTACTGATATATCTCAAGTGATTAAACAGTGTGTAGCACATAGCAGGTGCTCAAAATTTTTTTGTCAAGAGAGAACACAGGCTCTCTTGTCTCCATCATACAGCTGCTCCTTGGTCGCCAAGTGGGAATCCAGTGTCAGGCCCTTTAATTTTAAAGGCCGTGTGCGTTGCTCTGTCCCACATTGTCTCCAGCTTCCCTGTCACTCTACCGAGGGGATATGCCCTGTCAGAGTTTCCCAAATTGGCGTTCCACCTGCAGAGGTTGAGTCACCTGTGGGCTCATTGGGAAGTGCTGAGGGATCAGAGTTAGATCAGCTCCTTTACTTTGGGACTTTTCAGCATCTTTCCTATGTTAAGGCATGTTGTACATCACCAAGGGGAACAAATAGTACATTTCTCTAGTGAGTTCTCCCACACGTCCAACCTCGTGTGTGTGTGTGTGTGTGTGTGTGTGTGTGTGTGTGTATAACACCTATTGACATCTACATAGGCCGTTTCAGAATAAATGGTCTTAATTCCTTGTGTTCCTTTTGATTGGTTCCTTCTAGCCCTATAATTGGTTGACTTGAATTGTAGTAAATGAACAAATTAAGGTAAAATCTTAATATAGAAAGTATAGTTAGAAAAATATTACTATAACAAAAATATTTTAAAGACCTGGCCATAGGCCTAGAGTAATAGGGGTCTGTTGATTTCTTTAGAGTAAAAGTCACTGCTACAAATAATTTAGTACAATAAAAGATTTTTCTCCTGCCTTATTTTTACAATAGAGGGGGTGAAAAAACTAGCACCTTCTTGTGTGCTATTTACCCTTCCAGCAAATATCTGTTGAACGCCTCCCAAGCATTGCAGAGCCCTGTGGAGATGCCAAGTTGCGCTTAACACAGGACTTGTGTCCTCCGGGCCGTTGTCATTTATTGGAGTGATAAGAAGTATGTACAGTCATACAGCCAGTGGCAGATGGGGGGATAAAATTCCTTCTATTCCAGACACACAATTAAAATTAAGAAATTATTTAAGACAACAATTTAAAAGACATCACGAGATTGTTTGGGCTTGAAGCCCAAATAGGCTGGGTTACAAGCTTTCTGAGGGCAGCACCAACGTTGCTGTTGTGTCCCCGTGCACTTCGCCTGGGTGGGGTCTGGCAGAGAAGCGGTGGAGGGAGCAGCACTCTATGCAGTTACAGCCCTGGCCTTGCTCCGCCAGCTCTTTTGTCCAGGTGCTTCACAGCTAAGTCTGCCCACAGGCCGCACCTGAAGAGGCAGCTGGCCCCGGCTTCTGTGCCAGTTATCTTCAAGCTGCTACTTTGTCCCTTGGGGCTTGAGACTCAAGAGAGATGAATGGCGTCAGACATAAACTTCTCCTTCTTCCATTGTGATATATATCACACATAGATATATCATACACATGATATATATGATGTATGCATCACCATGGAGATATATGTTATATCTACATAAAATATTGTATATATACACATGGTATATATGTGTGTACACACACACACACACACACACACACACTTCACCATGGATATATACATAACATATAATACTTTAAAGTTTTATGGCCATAATTAAATGAGATGGTGCACGGAAAGCCCCAAGTCCAATGTCTCACCCAGTGGCTGTTGCTTTTCTGTGACGTTAGACCTCAGGCCCCACCAAGGCTGCTGGGCCCGCTTCCGGCTCAGTCTCCTGTCCAGCCCACCTGGGCGGCACCCGTGAATCACAGCCCTCCTCTGTGTCCGGTTATGCCTTTTTGTCAATCCAGACCTCTGCCTGTTTTTCTTTTTCCTTTAGTTTCTTTGCGTTTACCATGCTAGCATTGGTCCCTCTGGACCAGGGTTGTCTGCCAAATGTGGTTAGAGATCTTATATCAGACTGGACTCTTGGTTGCCAGTGGCAGAAACCACTCCAATTAATTTAAACAAATAGTAATCATAGTGATGATGATGACAGGGAATTGTAGACTTATGGAACTGAAAAATCATGGCTGCATTGAGGGTTGCAAATTAGATTAGAAAGGCTCTGTCCCTCCACCTTTCAGCTCTGCTTTGCTCTGCGTTGGCTCCATGATTAGACTCAGTCTTTCCCTCTTGGCAGTGAGGGTCACTGTTGATGGGTCCAAACTTACTAATGGTAATCCCAGAGGAAAGAATGAGGCTTTCTCTTCCTCACCGTCTATATCAATCCACTAAAACTACTCTACTTGGCTCACCTTGTATCCCTCCCTGGACCCATCATTATTCTCAGCCTCCACCAATCTTAGCTACACCTGCAATGGCTGGGAAGCTGAAGTCACATGATCGATAGCCCTGCCAGAACACTGAGCAGGGAAAAAGCAATTCCCCAAAGAAAGAGAAGCAGGACCCCCAAAATAGCAGGTATCCATGACAGAGACACCACCTTACCTAGCTTCTGCACTCACCTGAAGTTTAAAGTCTCTGCATTTCTGGTGATGGGAATGGCCTGGATCCTGTAACGGTCAGCCATGCTCTTCAGGCATCACGTTATGGGGCTACCTGGTGGGGTGGGCCTCACTAGCTCTGCATGTGTATCTTTTTAGGAAGAGCCCCCTCCCCAGTTTTCATCAGATCTTCAAGCATGTGCAGACCCCATATGTTTAAGAAACCCTGTCCCAGAGAGTAGATCTCCCCATGAATCCTTACATACTATGTTTCAGTATTGTTCTGAGGCACTGGGAACAACACTGACACACAGTGGGGTCTTCCTGGCCATGCAAGACCACACTTAAAGGGCTCTCAGCCTGGTTGTATTTCCCCCTCCCTCCTGGCCCCCTGCTGCTGACTCCAGCCAGCAGGAGACTTGAAGGGAAACTTGGCTTTAAGGAGGCAGAAGGGAATTTGCCTCAAAGTAGAAAGCGCAGTGGGAGTTTGTGGCAAAAGGAGACAGTAAAACAAATTAAGGGGTGGCCTTGGAGTGAAAGACAGGTAAATTGTGGCCTCAATGTGGGGAGACCTGAATGCTGCACAAAGAGCCTGTAGATCACAGGACTTCAGGGCTGTGAAGTTCTGTGGACATCACACAGCAGACGAAACTGAGGTACAGAGAGGTGAAATGACTTCCTATAGGACCCACGGAGCAGGAATGCAGGAGCCCCTAGAGCCCCATGTTCTTTCTGCTGGGGGATGCTGCCCTAGGATCTTCTTTGTGTGCCTGATGAAGGCTGTGGCCTTGACCCTCCTTCTCTCTGACCAGCCCTGGCAAGTGGATGCAGTAGGAAGAAATGACCCAGGAATGAAGTGAGAAGCTGACCAGGAAGCCCAGCACTCGGGGAGGCTGGCCCACCATCTCCTGGCTGCTTCTGCAGGCCCCCACCTGGCAAATCTGCCCGGGGCACCTCCCGTCCAGGTGGACCCTTTGTAGGCACATTTCCTCCAGGGTCCTCTGAGGGACTCAGAAACAGCGTGCACTTTTGATAGTCCTGGTCTTGTTCCAAACGAGAACGCCTGCTGTAGAGAAATGCAGATGCCTTCTGCCTATTTGTGCCAAAAAGGTACTCCCCACCTACAAAATTACAGAATTATTAGTTCTTGAAATGTACTACTTCTACCCTTTCCATTGAAATTCAATCCAATTCAATTAAAACATTGTGGCAGCCTGCACGAGGGCACAGATGCCCTAGAAAACGATTGTGGGGGTGTTTTCCCTGGCTATGAATAATTCTTCAATGTGAGGCGACCACACACGTGCTTGAAAATGAAAACAGTCCTGATGGTAATGGAACAATTCAATAACACTCACTTGAATTTCGAGAGCAACTTTCTTGTAAGGTTAAATTTTGGTTGGGTTGATCATAAGCAGATAGACCAGGCTTTGTCTCAGCTCTACGCTCTCTCTTTCTCCTTGCTTATTCCTCTGCCCCTAGAGTCTTTCCTCTGCCCGTTGCCTCAGTTTCTCTCTTGCTCTTTCAGGCCATTATGCTGGTTACAAATGAGCCACTCTGATGGCCAAGTGACTGATGCTATGTGAATTCTCCATCCAGGCAGTGCTTCCAAGGTGCTGTAGACCGGGTGACCTCACACTGGTGTCTACCCCAAGTCCCCTTGGATTGAGGCTCTGTCTCCTTAACAGATTGACCTACATATCACAGAGCGCAGTGCTACTCCTAGGTTGGAATTCTGGGGCCCCCACCCTGACCCTCACCCATCGTCTTTCTTATGTCCCATCATTTCAACAAACCCTGGCCTGTTCCTCCTCTGCCCTGGATTGAGAGCGAAAGTGACCCCATGGTCTCTTGCTCTGTCCATTAATAGCCTTCCCTGGGAGCGTGGCCCAATGCAGTTTCCTATTCTCATCTCAGAGCCCTTTCTGAAATTTAATTCCTTGCCATCTATTATCCTCTGCTCTGCAGGCCTTGTGTGTTCCTATGTTAGATAGAGTGACGTGGTTCCAGCTGAGTGAAAGATCCTGGAGTCAGGGGCAGCTGATTCTACGGCCTGTATTCTTCTCACTTATGTCTTTTGTACAGCAGGTCTTCACTGGCTGTTTGTGGATTCATGGACTGTCACAAACTGAAACTGTTACTTCAGTAAGAGCTTTTTGGATGTAGATTTAGGACTATGTGGGTTTATGCGACTTGATCAAACCTCCCAGAGCTGAACACCCACGTGGAGGGCCATACAGAGGCATGGGCCCTGAGGGCCGTGGGTCCATCTCATACCTGGGCTCCAGCATAAACTAGCCATGGCACGCTGGCCGAGGCGCTGCTTTCTGCACGCATTTGTTCACCCGTCAGAAGGGAGAATAACAGTAACAACAACCATAAAATGCCTATCTCAAGTTAATGCTTAGGACTGAATGAAACCATAAAACATCCTGATGACAGCATGAAGTCTGGAATCAGACTGCCTCGGCCTAGCTCTGCGGCTTCCTAGCTGTGTGACCTTGGGTAAGGTATCCAGCCTCTCTGTGCCATACTTTGTTCATCTGCAAAAAAATAAAAAAATAAAAAAAATATCTTTTAGAGTGTTTAATAAGATCAAATGACAATAATTTGTAAGGTAATTAGAATGGTTCTTGGCACCTAGCTTGTTAAATAAACTAAACAATAATAATACACATAAATCACTCTGACACATGGCACATGGATCAGAGATCAGTTACGCCTGGGCTCTGTTCTTGTTCCCCCAGGAAAAGCTGCTGTGGTCACTGCTGCTGCCACTGCTCCTGCTGACAGCAAACCCTGAACCAGCTTGTAGAGTCCACACACTCACCTTCAATTTCTAGATTCTCATGTGAGAAAATGTGGGTCTTTGGTCTTCCTGTATTATTCATATTGACTCAGCTCTTTAATAATTTCTCTATTTTATTTTATTGTGGGTTTTTCTCCTGTTTTACCCATTTCCCCTCTAGACTGCTTCCCCTCTTTGGTCATCTAGGCCCAATTATAGAAGAAATGGATACTTTTGGATCCGATTTGTGGGCACGGGTGTCTTTCAATGTCCCACCATCCGATGTTACAAGTCTCCATGCATTTGCCATGCCAATTCCTCTTCCAGAAAAGCCATTTTTGTCCCTTGCCTGCTGATGAAGTTCCACTTGTCCTTCAGGACAGCTAAAACATCTTGTCAATTATACCTTTCAGTCCCTGCAGGGTAAGTTCTCCCTTATCGATCCATTGTTGTATGCAGTTTTTAGGTGGTATTGACTGCAGATCCAGGAGTAGCTGGACCGTTATTTACCATTGCCCTCCCTGCATCCACAAAGAGGTTGGCACAAAATTGACCCATGTATTAGTCAGGAGAGACTAGGAAATGCTGAGTAATGAATAACCCCAAATTTCAGTAAGTTAACAGTTTATTTCTTATCTTTGTTAATGTACTGTGAGTGACAGCAGCAGGTCCTTCTCTACACAGTAACTTAGGGTCAGGGGCTGAAGGAGGCTTGAACATCTAGCTGTAAGATGAGGAATTCATATCCTCCTCTCTGCTATGTCAGTGGAAGAAAGAGAGAGACTCAAGATTTATGTACGATCCTCTCATGGTCCCCATTTGGAAGCGATGCATGTAACTTCATTTAGATTTCAGTGATCATAACCAGCCTATCGCTATAGCTAGCTGTGCAAGGGGGAGCTTGCATGGGGAAGATCTAACATGTGCTGAGTACTACTGTCTTTTCTGCAGAACTCAGTACGTACTTGTTGAATATGTGAAGGGGGCCTTGTAGCCTAATGGAAAGTAGGCCTGCCTATGTCCAACAGCAAGGCTAGACTAGACAGTGCAGACTTGAAAAAAGATAATTGGTCCCCTGGAGTCCCTCAGCTTCTTCTTATAAGAAGTGTGGAAAAATACATACCTTACTCCCAGTTTTTTGTTTTTGTTTTTTTGACTATAAGAGATGATAAATACAAAACAATTAGCACAACTGCCGATATTTAGTAAATGACTGTGGTTTGTTCCATGTGCCAGTTATTCTCCATTCCCTGTACTTGTACATTCTCCCCACTTCCCCTCTTCCCTGCCCCAGAAGGTAGGCTCTGAGAGCTGCTCCACCAGTCCCCTTTGCTTCTGCCTTCTGGTTGAGTTCAGCCAGCGGGAAGCACAGAGAGAAGACCAGAGAGACAAAGGAGAAGGAGGCGGACGCCTTGGTTTCTCTCGTTCCCCTGCCGACTCAGGATGCTTCTGGCAACGTCAGACCACCCCTCTTTCAGGGCTCTGGTCTCAACTGGGCTCACTCTGGTAGCATCGTTTCCTCTCTTGCCCCTTCAGGCCTGCGTGTGGTTATAGCTTCTTGATGTTGCTGGTCTCTGGGTGCTTCAGCATCTCATTTGGGTTTTTTTAGCCTTGACCACACCTCTGTAAATAGTCTGGTCTTTAAAGGCTACTCACAAACCCTCCTGAGCATGCTGTCTGCTTCCTGCTCTGACCCTGGCTGATATTTACTCATCTAGACTCTGAACGCCTTGGGGCACAAGCAATGGCTCATTTTCTTTATGATTCAAACCTAGCCCAGTGCCCAAGGTAGAGGATATTTTCATTTTTTTTTAAATAAGCTATTAAATATAAAATTAATAAATAATAGTACTAGCTGATATTCATTGAATGCTATGTCCCAGGCAACATTATCTACAATTTCAACCATCTGTAAGGTAGCTACCAGCGTTGTCTTCCAATTTTGTATGATGGTATCAAGGTTCAGTGAGGTTAATCTATCTGTCTTGTATTGTCTTCTAGAAAGTGGTGAATCTGAGACTTGAACCCCAGATGCCTAATTATGGGTTTCCTGCTCATGGCTCACATGTTAAATCAGTTTCTAGTGCTTAATGGAGGCTCAGAGTTTACAGTGGCATCTCTAGGCTTCCAAGACCTTTTGGGGAGACAGCACAAAGACTCTCATTGACACTCCCTCTGAAAGTGTAGAAAATAAGGCTTCCTTTGTTCCTTGTGGGGTTCTAGGTCTATGGTTTAATTGATGTACAAATAAAATTTCAGTGAAAGCACAGGACAAGTTTGCCTGAGGCTTTTCATTTGCCTTCTCCAAGGTGCTGCCTGGTTAATGAGGCCATTGAGAGAAAGTTAGGCTCTAAGTCTGTGGGTGGGATTTGGGGGTAAGGGTGATAGCCCATAATGGATGTCTGTGTCTGAAGCTTTCATGGGTTGGCGCTGAGGGTGGAGGGTGGTCATTTCAGCCAAGATAGGAGAGCTAATGAGAGGCAAGCTACCTGCATGGCTTAGGGATGTAGATGCAACTTGGAGCCTGAGAAAATGCTTTGAGACCCTGCTTTGAGACGCTCCCTTTTCATGCCAACCGTAAGTGTACTCCCCTGCTCCATAAACAAATGAATATTGAAATCTATCAATACAAATCAGCATCTATGTCTTCTCACTGGAGGATCATTCATTTATTCATTCAACAAATATGTATTGAATGACTATGTATGTCAAGTGCACAGGGTGTTGGAGAGGCATCAGTTAAAAACATACCTCAATATTCCATATTTTAGTAGAGATGATAATAACCATGTGAAGGATATGTGAATTTGATCTTATGTCCGAGGTGATAGTGATATGGGCTACAGAGAGAAGTGAAGCAGAGCACAGGGAGAAGGCGTGCCAAGAGGGTGTGGCTTTAGGTTTGACTGGGTAGTCCATAATGAGCAGGTGACCCTGAAATGGCTTGATATGGTGAGGGAGTGAGCTGTAGGGTAGCTGATGGAAGGACCAAAAGGAAGTGCAAGTGCAAAGGCCCAGAGGCCAGAGCTTGCCTGGTGTGTCTGCAGATCAGCAAAGAGTCCAGTTTAGTTGAGCAGTGTGTTTGAGAGTAAGAGTGGTAGGAGCCAAGCTGGGAGAAGATTGAACAGTGCACTTTGTCAGCCATTGAAAGAGCTTCAACTCATTGAAATTGAGATAGGAGTCTATTAGAAATTTGACAGCTGAAGAGTAGACGATATGGCTTAGCATTAACAGGATCTCTCTGGCTGTAGTGTTGAGCAAGGGTCGAGGCAGGGAGAAGGGTTAAGCTTTGTTTTTGCATCAGTCTTAATTGGCCCATGATGGTAGCTTATTTGAGAGTGGGTGGAGGTGCAGGTGGTATGAAGGGGGTGGAATATGGAAAGCTCTGTCCTTAGCCTAGTCCTCACTAACATTTACATCAGCAGTAGGAAACCTGCTACATGCACAGGTTTACAGGACCTGAATGAAGATATGTCCTAAATTAGAAGGTTGGATGACAGAATGGGAATCCGGGATTAGTAAGGCAAACTGGAGCAGTGAACACAAAACAAATGATTTTGTGGCAAATGGCTTGCTTCCCCAAGCCAACCATTTAGATAAATGAATCATACTATCACTTTGACACACAGGATTAAATTTGCTGTAAGTGCTAAATGTATGATGTGCCTGTCAAAAAATTGAATACTATATCACTAAAATATAATACTTAGGAAAAGAGAGGTGAGGACTTGAGTCTTCTCTAATTAAACAACATCTCATACATTGACATTGTTCTATAGTCTCAAAAGGATAGGCAAGGTGAACAGAAGAGAAAAATGATCAGAATAATTATGAAGAGACAAAACTACGCAGCATAACAATGACTCAAGGAATTAGAGATGTCACGTCCGAAGAGGACGAGAATTCTACATGGGTGGAGAGGTGATATCTAGTTTTAAATAACTGATGCTCAACACGACTGATAGAGAATATTTAGATTTTCCTTCCCTATTCCAGTGTAAACCTATTGGCAGAAGTCCCAAGTGGATATATTTCAATCTTATGTAAAAAAGGTCCAGCATCCAGAGGTGCTCAGAGGTGAAAGGATTTGAACTCACAAGTCATGAGTCTTCTATCCCTGGAGGTGCATAAGCAGAAGCAAGGTGGACTGCTAGCCTGGATTATTTTCCTGAAACCTTCCAGTTTAGCAATCTTCACTGTCTGTGATTCTAGATTTGCAGGACCTACAGCACTTGTATCTTAATTCTTATGCTGGGTTGTAAGCTCTATAAAGGCAACACACATTATTCATCTATATTTCCCCCTCAGCACTTAGAGCAATGTTTTGCTTATTTTCAATGTTAAAATAATTCTTGGAGAAAGAACAAGCATATGGTTTGTGAAATTATTATAGAGTTGATTTCATCCCTATTTTAGAACCATGCTAGATTTGTAGTATTTGTGTAAGAGTAGTATCTAGAAACATACTACTTCTATTTTTGACTGGAACATACTTGGGAGGGGAAAGACGGATTATTTTTAATTTTAATCTCATAGCTGAATTTTTAAAGCTTCGATTTGCTTTTCTTTTGATTATAGCCCTGCTTCTGGAGGGTCTGCTGCAGCAGAGAGCTGAGGAGCCAGGTGCATGGTTGTGGTGGTCTCAGCAGATAAGAGTGTAGGGGGAGGGCAGAAGGGGTAGGACTAGTGTTCAGTCTGTGATCTTTAGGACCTGCAGAGAGCCAGAGCTGCGTGAAACAAGTTGGAGGCTCAATTCATGAATCTGGAGAAAGGCCCCAGGTAGAATATGGGCTCAAGGACAACACTGTGGACCCGGCTCAGAAAGGAACAAACTTAAGGAGTAATCGGTGATTGCTGGGAACAGATATTGGCAGTGTATGGGGATCATGGCTCATCTTTGTGGATTTCCTTCAATCCCAGGTTCTCATATGTGAGCTGCCTTGTCTAGTCTCCTTAGGGCCATAGGCCTGTTTGTGCTCAGAATGAAACACAGCCCTGCTCTATGCTCTCTCCGTCTACTTCTTCCCAGCGTCAACAAAACAGAACTAGTGTGCAACTGTACTTTCTTTACAAATTGATTTTGGTTTAGAGAAAAAACACATGTGATGACGTACCCAGGAGCCAAAATAATTTCCTTTGAGTTTCTATCTTCTTTTGTTCATGAGCATAATGAGAATCAAGGATAACTGGAAGAGGCTCTTCTTGGTTATACCTGCCAGGGGCTTGAACCCAAGACTGCGCACTCACTGAACTTCAGGCATCTGCCATCTTTTAGATTTCCCTTCTCTCGACAAGCACGTGTTATTTAAATGAGCATCTTCAACATTTTGGGGTCACACAGTCATGACCTTCTGAGGCCTCACGGGTTTCTGGGAAAGAACCATTTCTGGGTCGGTCTCGTCCGCAAGGCTGGGGCATGAGGGTTGGAGCCAAGTGTTCAGCGCCTCTTTATCACCATAGACCGTGTCTGCCAGGAGGGAATGTTCTGTTTATTTTCCACGGAGAAACTTTGAATGATTTCTTTCTGTTGTTGCTCCATTTTCCTAAAGTTGATGGACCTGAGAAGGCCTAGTATTCATCCAACATCTGTTTCTCCGATTTTCCAGGCTCCTTGTTGTTTTGAAGTGCTCAGAATCAGAGTTTTAAGTGCATGTGGGCATAATATTCAGTATATTAATACACACTAGAGACAGTTCTGCCTACTGGAAAGCTAGGTACTACAGGGTTATAAAAGTCATTTGATACCTTGTAAAGCCCAAGACACCTCACCAATGCCCAGGCCCCATTACTTGATGTAGTCAGGTGATAACACGTATACCCTTGTACAGCTTTCTCCAGCAAGTGCCAAAAGTTCATGCTAAGTACTATGTAAATTATCACCTAATTAAGTACTGTTATGGTTTGGATCGGGGGGGGGGGCAGTGTAAACTCAATTCTCCTTGGAGAGCAATATGCAGAAATATAATGTGGAATTAATTGTATGGGTCTAGGTCAAAGATCAAAGTACAAGTGGAATTGACTTTGTAAAGGAAGAATTTGAAAAGGATTTTTGTTGGCATCTCAATAATTTCATTTTTCATGACCAGGTTTCTGCCATCCTGTAACCCATTCTCCTGCCTCTTGCTCCCTCAGTTCTCTCTAAGTGGGTTCACTAGGCATTTTCTCCTTTCTCTTCTGCAGTCTCCATCTACTCTAGTTTCTTGGCTAATCCCAAATGAGGTTAAAAGGATTTGAGCTAAATTAGAAGACCTTGAGTTTGGATATTGGTGCTCCTAATTCCTGGCTGACCTCAGGCAAGTTACTTAACTCTGGGAATCTTAGTTTCTTTATCTCTATAATGGGGATAATAATAATGACCATATCATTAGGTTATTGTGGAATCAATGAGATAATTCTCATAGTGTTCTTGCACAATGCTGCCAGGGATCAATAAACACAAGCTTCTACCTAGAATCTTCTCTTCCTTCTTAGGCAGGGGCATAGAGCCCTTTGATGAAGGACAGCCATCTCTCTTAGTTTTGGGGCTGCAACTTATTCTCCACCCCAGATATTCTTCAACCTAAGGGGCCCATCAACCATTTATTAATTTAACAGGTTAATTTATTACTTTGTGTGTACCATGTACTGTGCTATTTGCTAGTTCCTGAGGATGCAAATTTTCTGAGCTTAAATCCCTTCTGTGATCCTGTTCTTGGAACCAGGTATTTGGCTGTTAACATGTGATCCTGTGACTTTGGCAGACTGCTCAGCTATCTCACTAAGCTATGTCCCCCAGTCTAATCTTGTCATTATTGATCAATAGATGGTATTTTGACCCCAGTTTGCCTTTTTCTTTCATCTTATTTCTCAACCCAGACAGAGGAGCCAGAGTAAGGGTAGCAAGGAGCAGTGTTTTTGCTCTTCCCCATCTCTTAAACCCCCATATTCCCTCCCAGTTCACTTTGGAACTTTCAATAGGACCCCCTGACCCCTAGAGGGAGAAGAGGGGCTGGAGGTTGAATCAATTGCCAACAGCCAATGATTTAATCAAGCACGCCTATGTAATAAAGCCTTCATAAAAACCCAAAAGTTCAGGGTTTGAAGAGCTTCCAGGCTGTTGAGCACATGGAGATTTGGAGAAAGTAGTGCTTGGATGGAGTAGAGAATCTCTGTGCCCTTTCCCGATACCTAGCCTTAAGCATCTCTTCCCCTCCCAGGTATTCACTTTGGTCCCCACCCTCCACCACAGCTCAGTTAATACTCCCAGTGAACTCCATAATTTATCTGAGTTGTACAGTAGGTAAGAACTTGGGCTCTGGAGTTCAATGCTAGTGCTTGTGGGCAGGTTATTTTACCCCACTGTAGCTCAGTTTCCTTACCTGGGTTATGAGGCTTACAATAGCCCCTACTTACTGGTGTTATGCTGGTCACTTGCCAGTTTGCTCTCTTAGCCATTGTTCACTTTTTTTTTTGTTTTCTGAAAACTTATTTTCCAGGCTCTCTCACATTCCAGCTGTGTTCACTCAGTGGGAAGCACTGGTGAGAGATTTATATATTTAAGATGAAGATCATATTAATTTTTAGGTAGGAATGTCAAGAACATTGCTTAAAAAGGGCAATTATTTCACCAGAAAATCTCAGTTAATAAAACTATCCTATTTTCCAAAGTATTCTGATAATTCAAGTTTCAATTATGAGTGGTTATCATCTTATTTTCTTTATGTTTCTCTTGGTATTATTTTATAAATGATAATTAGTTGTCTGAACAAAACAATAGTGTTTTCAGGTCAATCACTGAATCTTTTTTTCTTCTGTATCTTTCCAAACTACTTTATAACACATTTTCAATACTAAATATGACAGAGGATAAGCTAATGTGTACAGTTCTCTCTAGTCATGAAATATTCTTATATTTCCTCAAATGTAACTTAAGGCCTTGTAATTTAATGCCTCTGTGCCTTGTACATGTTATTCTCTCAAACAGGAACCTCCTTTTCTCCATCTTTGACTGGTAACCCCCTGTGTATTCTTAATGTTTAATTCAAAGGTTTTCTCACCAGAAAATCATTTCCTTAGCTTGAGGTCTGAGTGAGATGCTGCCTTTCCCTTCCCAGCACACTTTTGCCCAATATATATATATCTATATATATTAATCTGACCTACCCTATTGGCTATAATGGCCTCAGGGACAGTGGTGGAAATATTTCACTCAACTTGGCAGAACTCAAAGAATGGGGTTGGAGAACACATCAAACATCAGCAGCTCAACTGAAGGAGCTAGAGTCTTTATTTCCAGTCCAAGAACTGGATATGTTCTCAGGGTGGGAAGGACAGGGCGCAATAATGTTGTGTGAGTCTCCCAGCTGGCTACATGAGTTAGAAATTGCCTCGCTCAGGTTTGAGTGGTGTAAGCTCAGAAAGGCCCTGTGAGGTTGAGTCTGTTTTAAATATCTCTCTGCTTGAATCATCTTGGTATCAGCTCTTCCAAACTCATGGTGCCTTGGACAGTTTCCTCTCTCTGGAATGAAGTGTGTATATTGGCCAGGGCAGGCTAGGCAGAGGCAATTCTAGCTTAGCTGATTCCTGGAGGAATGTTGTAGTTAATTGGGTAAGAAAGTTTGAAAGAAATGACTCAGAAGAACAAGACATTGATTTTAAGCAAGTTACCTTCATTTACCTAGAAGCCATCTTCTGGCTTCTAAACATTTAAAGAAGTTTGGGCCAAAGTGTGCCACCCAGAAGAAATTTCATAGCCCATTACAGAATAATGACAACTGGGAGGGGGTTTGGGGGTTTAAGAGATGGGGAAGAGCAAAAACACTGCTCCTTGCTACCCTTACTCTGGCTCCCCTGTCTGGGTTGAGAAATAAGATGAAAGAAAAAGGCAAACTAGGGTCAAAATACCATCTATTGATCGATAATGACAAGATTAGACTGGGGGACATAGCTTAGTGAGATAGCTGAGCAGTCTGCCAAAGTCACAGGATCACAGGATCACATGTTAACAGCCAAATGGACTAGCCAAGTGGAAGAGATGCTTAAGGCTAGGTATCGGGAAAGGGCACAGAGATTCTCTACTCCATCCAAGCACTACTTTCTCCAAATCTCCATGTGCTCAACAGCCTGGAAGCTCTTCAAACCCTGAACTTTTGGGTTTTTATGAAGGCTTTATTACATAGGCGTGCTTGATTAAATCATTGGCTGTTGGCAATTGATTCAACCTCCAGCCCCTCTTCTCCCTCTAGGGGTCAGGGGGTCCTATTGAAAGTTCCAACCCTTTAATCACAGCGTTGTTTCTCCTGGCAACCACCCCACATCCTTAGATGGGGTCCAAAAGTCACCTCATTAACATAACAAAAGGCCACTTTGCTGCTCTCATCACTTAGGAAATTCCAAGGGTTCTGGGATCTGTGAGCCAGAGAGCATGGATAAAGACCAAATATATATTTCTTATAAATCACAGGTTGCAACAGTCTCCATCCTCTCCATTACTCGCCACTCCTACCACCATCTACTCCCTCAAGACCCATGGTCAAAATTCTTTTTCTTTAGGAAACCATAAGTTATGATGACAGTTCTTGTTTAGTGAGTGCTAACTATGCACCAAATATTTTTCTAAGTGTTTAACATATATTAAAGCATACTGTCCTCACAATAACCATTTGAAGTAAGTAATCTTTTCCTATTAAACTTTGGCAGTTGACTTCAGTTTGCAAGTTCTTTACTAGCTAGCTACCTTACCTCTCATGCCTTAGGAACTTGAGTCACACCAGGACGTTTTGGGGTCTCAAACAACTATCCCCCACTAGGGTGTGTTTGCTGTGTCTTACACAATCTCCTACTGATACTCAAGACACAGATCTCATTCTTATCTCCCAACTTCTTCGACTTACCCGAGTTTGATGACTTCCAGTTTGGTCCCACTGTTGCTCCTGTCAATCATTTCTGTTACAACACTTGCATTACTCTAGCACTTCCTTTATATTAGTTAGATGTCATATTTTATTGAGGTATAACATATTCAAATAAATATTCACTTAAGTATACAGTTTAGTCAGTTTTATCAAATGCATACAATCTCTATGTCATATCCCTATAAAATATAGAATACTTCCATTCTCCAGTGCTTCCAGTACTTTAGAAGTTTCTGCATGGCCACATTAGACAGTTGCTGCACATCCTTCTCTTTTGACCCAAACACTGTTTTGACTTTTTTTTCATTGTTGGTTTAGCTTTGCCTAGAACTTCATGTAAATGGAACCCTACAGTATTGCCCTTTTGTATTTGTTCTTTCACTCAGCACAACATTTTGAGATTCAGTCCATATTGTTGCCTGTGTCAGTAGTTGGTTCCTTTTATTCCTGAGTAATAAATTCCATTATATAAATATATTAATATATATTTATATAAATAAATTCCAATATATATTGATATAAATAAATTCTATTATAACTATATTAAAATTTGTTTATTCAATGGATATCCTGAATCTTGTTGTATTTGGATTATATGTATTTCTTTTTTCAGTTTTTGTCTTTTGTAAATTAAGAGCTGTAAACACTCTTGGGCAAATACTTTTGTGGACATAGAACCTAAGTTCTCTCAGGTAAATATAGAAAAGTGGAATTCATGGATCATAGGTGAAGGTATGCTTGATTTTATGAGAAACTGCCAAACCATTTTCCGAAGCAGTTCTACCATTTTACATGCTCACTGACAATGTATGAGAATTCCAGTTGCTTCATATCCTCATCAACACAGTGTGTTCAGTTTTTTAAGTTTTAGCCATTTCACTGAGTATGTGGTGGTATCTCCATATGGCTTTAATTTCTATTTTTTAATGATAAGTAATGTTGAACACTTGTCATACACTTTCTGGCCAGTTGTCTACCTTTCTTTGTGAGATGTCTGCTGAAGTAATTTGCTTTTTTCCCACCCTGGTCATTTCTACATAGGTTGCTTGTCTTTTTATTTTTGAGTTTTAGTTGTTCTTTATATATTCTAGATACAGCCCTTTTTCCAGTTTATGCTGATGATATTTGCTTTCATTGTGTGACTTGTCTAGTCATTTTCTTAATGGTGTTTTTTGATGAATTGAAGTCCAATTTTGATGAAGTCCAATATATCATTTTTTTTAATGGATGGTACTTTCAGAGTTCTGCTTGGAAAATCTTTGCCTACATGGATGCTATAGTCTCCTGTACTTCATAATTTGCCTTTACCTTTGGATTTATCATCTATTTTGAGTTATTTTTTATGTATGGTGTGAGGTAAGGGTTTACATGTTCCTCCACATATCTGGTTATTTCCAGTACAAGTTACTGAAAACTTTCTTACTTTATTGACTAGCTTTGTATATTTTGTCAAAACCTAATTTGTGATACTATGAATGTTCCCATTCCTAAGCGAAAAGCTTTATGTTGATTGGATTTTCAAACTAACCTTGCATTTCTCAGATGAACACCTCTTAATCATGATATATTGTCCTTTTACTATATTGCTAGATTTGAATGACTAATATTTTAAAAATATGTTTTCTATCTATATTCATATACCATATAGGTCATTAATTTTCTTTTAATATCTTTGAGTGGTTTTGGGATCATGATTTTGCTGGGCTCATAAAATAAGTGTGCAAAATTGGTATTACTTTTACTGACTTGATAGAATTTACTAATGACACCACCTGACTCTAAAACTTCATTTGTTGTATACTTTTTATTTCCTATTCAATTTCATTAATATAGAGACTACTTAGATTTTCTACTTTTTCTTGGGTCTGTAGAATCTATGGTATTAATTACTTCTTTCATTCTGGTACTGATAATTTGTGTTTTCTTTCTTTTTTCTTAGTTAGTTTAGGTAAAGTATTATGAATATTATTGACCTTTTTAAAGAACTAAAGTTTGGCCTTATTGATTTTCTCTATACTTGTTTATTTTCTATTTTATTGCTTTCTATTACATTTATTTTATTTCTTTCTCCTGCTGACTTCAGATTTAATTTCCTCTTCTTTTTCTAGTTTCTATGGAGGAAGCTTAGATTATTTACTTTAAACCTTTATTCCTTTCTTTTTTTTTTCCAGTGAGAAATTACAATTTTTATTAAGAGACATTTTACATAACGATGAAGTCAAATCTGCCAATCTTCTCTTTTGAGAATTCTAGGTTTTCTTTCTTTCTTTCTTTTTTCTTTTTTTTAAATTTTATTTTAATTTATTTTTTCAAATACATTTGTCTCTGCCTCCCCACCACCTCTTTCCCTTGCCCCCTCCCTCCTTCCCTCCCTCAGCTCTTCCCCTTTGGTTTTGTCCATGAGTCCTTGCTATATGTTCCTTGACTTTCCCCTTCCCTTCCCTTCCCTTCCCTTTCCCTGCCCCCCCTCCTCCTTCCCTCTTGTCTCTGTTGATTTCTTTTCCTTTCAGTGTTGCTGGTCTTATTTTCCTTGCATCTTTGTATTGTTGGTTAGGTTCCGCTTATAGGTGAGATCATATGGTGTTTGTCTTTCGCCCCCTGGCTTATTTCGCTTAGCATAATGCTCTCCAGTTCCATCCATGCTGTCGTGAAGTTTAGTAGTTCTTTTTTTCTTTCTGCTGCGTAGTATAAACCTTTATTCCTTTCTAATACAAGTGTATGGGGCTATACAATTTCTCTTAAGCAGTGATTTTGTTGCATCCCAGTGCATGTTTAGATATGTCTTAATTATCTTTCACTTCAAGGTATTTTTTAATTTAGCTTTCTGTTTCTTCTTTGACCTGGTTAATTTGCAGTATGTTTCTCAATTTTCAAGTTTCAATTTTAGAAATTTTTCAAATATATTTTGATATTGATTTATTATTTTAATTCTGTTGTATGTATTAATTTTTTAAAACATTTATTGAATTTATTAGGGTGACGTTGGTTAATAAAATTATATAAGTTTCAAGTGTACAAATCTATGATACATCATCTGTATATTATATTAATTCTGTTATATTTTGAGCATATGTTCTGTTAGATTTTAATTCATTCTAATTTATTAGAGCTTTTTTATGTCCAAATAAATGTTTGATATTGATGATATTCCATTGACAAGTAAAAAGAATGTATATTCTGGAGTTGATATTTGTATTGTTTTATAAATAATGAAAAAGACTAATTTGGTTTGATAATGTTGTTTAGATTTTCTAGGTAATTCCTAAGTTTTTGTCTGATTTTTGCACCAAATACTGACATAGTAATGTTTATGATCTCTGGCAATTATTTTACATTTATCTATTCGTTCCTTTAGTTTTGCTTTATGTGTTATAAGTCTTCCTTATTTGGTAAATATGTATTTGGTATTGCTCTTTCTTCTTGATTAATTGACCATGCTGTCATTTTAAAATATCTCTCTTTATTTCTGGTAATGCTCTGTGTCCTAATTTGTCTATTTTTTTTATATTAAGATAGACATTTAGCTTTCCTATGATTAACATTGGCATATTATGTGTTTTTTTCATTCTTTATCTTTAATGTATTTTTCCCTTCAATTTAAGGTGTATCTAAAATCATACAGCATATGGTTGTGTCTTGCTTATTCTCTTTTTTAAATTCAGTCTTGCAATTTCTGCCACTGATTGGTGTTTTTAGTTCATTTATATCATTATTTATATTGTTTTATTTTATATATGCTTCTGAAATTTGTTTTTTTTGGTCTACTATAAATTACCACTCTGTTCTTCACATAAGATTCTTACAGAAGTATATTTCCTTTTGTCCTTTCTATCCTTTCCACTATTTTTGCTATACATTTTATTTGTACATATGCCATTTTTCTTTGAGTCAATTATTTTTTAAATAAATTAAGAAACAAGTACACAAGTGTTTTATATTTACCATTTCTTTTTGTGTTTGTGTGTGTGTTTGTATGTGCATGTAGGGGCTCCAATGATACATTTCTTGCATTTCTTAGACCACTTGACATTGTCCCACCAAGGCTCTGCTCATTGTTTTAGGCTTTTCTTTTTCCTTGCTTCAGTTTGAATTGTCTCGATTGCCTTGTCTTTGAGTCACTACTGTTTTCTCTGGGAGTGTCATACTTGTCATTAAACCATTCTATTGATTTTTTTCACTTCAGATATTATAATTCTACTTTTAGGTGTAGGGTTTTTATATAGTCCTTTTTCTACAGGGGCTTTGCTACAGCAGCCCTAGAGAAGGAACATGCCAAGCCTTACAAAATGGCCCTGTGGCATGCAGCCTAGGAACTGGCTTGGGACGCCAGAAGGCCCCTCAGAATATTTTAGGATCTCATTCTATTTATCTGTTTGTTATATCTCTGCCCCCTCAGCTCCAGGAGAACGTGCTCCGCTTGAGCCTCTTGCCTTCAGTGCAGGCCAAACAGTTCTTCTAGGAAGGAAGCTGTGCAAGTGTGGGGCACTCCTCATGTGCTGCTCTTCCCTCCCAAGTGGCCCAGCCCCCATTGACTGTTGCTGAGTGTCTGAATTCTTTCATGTGTTTCAAGTTTTGAGAGTTTATAGTAGGAGGATTTTCCAGTAACAATGACCTCACTGGGACTATTTAGTATAATTTTCCATATGCCAGACTATCCCTTTATATGGATAACTGTACAAGAAATGATAAGGTTATGGTCCCCTCTTCCAGGAAGTACAACGGATGTGTGGTGACAGAGCTAGCTTGGAGCCATTTAAGCCCTGCCCAGAGAGCTGTTTGTGAGTGCACTGGGACTCAAATGGCACAATGGATGTGGACCTCATCCCTGAGGAGCCTCGGGTCGGGGCACCAGCCTACCGAAGGAGAGACATTGCCCACGTCAGATGAGTTTTAGTTGGAGGAGCCAGCAGAGAAGCTTCCAAACAACTTCCAAAGCATCCACAGGAAAGTCTGCTGTCCACTTGCCAGGTCCAGAGAGCGCGAAGAGCCAAACTGACCTTTCTGGTCCTCTTCTCCTTGGCAGCCCATTCCCTTTGATGTTTATGAGGTGTGGGGCAGCAGCTAATGAGTGGAGGAGGAAATGGAAGAGAAAGGGGGCAGGAGCCAAACATGCCTTCTGTCAGGACAGCTGCCCACCTGGCCTTACCTGAGGGTAGCTGGGAGAAGAAGTCCAACCTTGAATGAAGACTGAAGTGTGAATTTTGCCTTGGGCAGACACTCTCAGGAACTAAACTGAGATTGTGTTTTGTGACTTCATATGGCCGTAGGACTACATGAGTGAAATAAAAAGTTACAGTGCCTGACAGTTTTTCAACTTCTCCCTCTGAAACATTTGAAAAATGGCCGTAAGAGACAAAAATGCGATGTTTTATCACAGTTGATGAGTCATGCTTGTCTATTCAATGGGCTTCACTTTGAAAATTCCCTTCAACTACTGACAGCAATTTCATGTATTTCTTCCCCAGTCCTCAGGCCAGGTGAGGTCTGTCAATACTGTCCACAGAAATGGAAAGCCCACTGCACTTGGAAGAGCAAGGATTTCACCAGCTGTTTGCCAGGGCTGTCATGAGACTCAAGTCTGAGTATTAAGGAATCTGGTGTCATGAATTCCCTTTCTCTGCTCTAAGACCTTTGTCAGAGATGGGGGGACAGTGTGGTCATTTTTGGGGGGGTGAAAAAGTGTTAATTGAATGACTTGGGAAATTAATTTTAGCGTTCATTTTATTTACCAAGGACAAGAATGGGGAAAGGGGTGGGTAACTTAAAAGCCTACTAAGAATGATGGACAGGTAGCACAAAGGCTATGCCAGAAGCTGCTTTTTGGTGACTCTGGTTTTACAAACTGTTTCTCTTGACTGTTTCTTGGGTAACTCTCGGCAGTTAGTTTCACTTGGAAAGACAAACAGTATTATAACTGAAGAAAGTCTCACTCTATGGCATCAGAATTATATTAGAATTATACAGCAAAATTGCTGCCTGCAGCCAAAGGACACCTTGTCACAGTGTCAGAGCAAGCATGGCCGAGGGTATCCTGGGGAAAAAGAGAAGCCTGTCTAGACAGATTGGAACGTCTCGTGTGCCTAATTAAACAGTCCCTCTTAGAGCCGGTGCTGTGTGAAAAGCTCGCTTGTTTATTAATTACTTGTGAAACACACCTTTAAAGAGGTGCCATGCACTTCATCCTCTTCCATGGATTCATGGTGATCGGGAGCCCAAAAGGGCCCTAGGGATCAAATAACCCAGTGCTGTAAGTTTCCAGATGAGAAAACTCTAAAATCACAGAGATCAGAGCGGATGACATGGCTGAGCAGGGCAGTGGTGGCGACGACAACATGAGAACCAAGTTTCCGACCCCGGGGCCAGTGCTCCTTCCACCAGGCCAGCCTGCTGTTCCACGGAGAGACAATGTGACCACCGAGAGATGCCATGGGGTGGGGCTCGTTGTGGCTATTTAGGTCCCCACATGACTGTCTTATTTATGCAACTTCTCTCTTTCCTGGTGTCCCTCTGGGCTGTCAGGCCGGCTATCGCTTTAAAAATATCAACACCCCTCAGTGGAGTCACAGAAGCCAGGCATGGGTTCACCAAAGGCAGTTCCTGAGACAAGGATTTTTGGGTAGCTTATTTTGGAGATGATTCTGGGAGCACCAGTGTGGGAGAGGGGAGGAGGCAGGGAAGACAGGGAAACCAAGAGAGTTGAGCTGTTGGACAGGGGACTGCTAGAGGCACTCCTGCTCAAGCCCTTTGGAATTTTGGAAGAAAAGGTCAAATATACTTCAGAGCTGTCCCATCAGAAGGGCAAGGAGGTTATTCTTGTTGTCCTCTTACTCCCATCTGTCCCTGGTTGACAGTTGCTCGGAGGAGCCACAGGACCTTCCTTCTCCTACACGTTGTGCTTGGGCTGGGCACTAAGCCAGAGGGTCCCCAATGTGCATGGTAGGTCCCTGCGGGCTCATCCGTGCTTTCAGTGTTGCTCTCTGTCAGTCCTTCCAAGCTTAGTACAAACTAGGCCATCTGGAGACTTGCCTGCATGATATCTAATGACAGAGCAGTGTGGGTGGGTCTGTTAGGGATGTGAGGAGCTGCACTGAAGAGTCTGGGTAAACAGACCACTGAGAACTGCAAGCCTATGTGGTTTGAGATGACTTTACAATGTGGGGCTCTGGAGGTCTCACCTGTTTATAGGTACCTGACACCGCTTAATGAATCACAGCCAACAATGCAGAGTCACCGGCCTGTCCACAGCCTTCCTCTCCACTTCTACTCTCAGCCCCAAATTTACACAAACTACGGGGAGGCAGGGAGTAAAAGACACCATAAAATTCCCTTAATGTAAATGACCTCAGTCTATTTCAATTCAAGCCAAACATTTCCATTGCATTTTATTTATGACTCAATATAATAAAATCAAACATTCATTGATTAACTTTTATGTGCTCAATAAGTGTGCCTTTTATGACCTTACAGTGAGTAAATCCCTTGAGGTGGGTTTGTTAAAAGACTGTGGGACATCTTGAGTCTGTTTACTGATCTCAATCTTCAAATGTGCTTCTACCCTGCTTATCAATCAACTGGTGTAGTTTAGGGGGAAGAAAGTTAGATTTGAAATCAGATTTAGTTCTGGGGCATAACTCAGGTCCTGTTTATTTATTCAGCAAATCATTGGGAAATCCTTATCACTTAGCCTTTCTTTCTGCAAATGAGGTGGTCATCTCTAGGCTGTGTATTTCTCTGTATTCTCTGAGGATGCTTGGAATAAGAGATAGGAAAGTACTTTGTAGCCTGTAATGCTCTTCTTGTATTTATTCTGCAAACATCATCTCAGCACCTGCTGTATACCAGGCACTGTCGTAGTTGTTGGATACATGGTGATAAAAACCACCAATTCTCATTTTTTCATGAAATTTGCAGTCTAGACATGGTCAATGGTATTGGGAATATTTACAACACAAATACCTGTAACATACCATCCCCGTTTTTAAGAAGTTTATGATCTAGGGAAGGAAAGAGAAAGTTAATGAGAAATGACAAGGCAGCATGCACAGTTCTAGTATAGTGTGCAAAGAAAGAATTATCTAAAGGATGGGTGGGATTTCAATAAAATAACCTGGGAGAGATATGGGCATTTCAGGGACTGTAGGGGCTCCTCCCAGATCTCCCTGGAACCCCGTGGCTGGCTCTTTGTTCCCCTCATCCACCTCCTGTGCCCCCGTGTCTCCCCAGCCTGTGATGGCATCTCTTCTTTGAGGCTGTCTTGGCCTCTCCCCACACTGCAGCTGGAAGTACCTGGGAGTTCACCTCCTTAGGACGGCTCTTAGATGATGATTCATTATTATGGGAGTCTGAAGGCTCAACAACCTTACCTAGGATTGGGACAAACTCTGAGGCGTCATTTACACGGGAGAGGTCCCTGTGCTGCAGTTACTGTCTGAGACTTCGCCTGAAATCATGCCCTTGTCTGGCCTTCTTTTGCAGCAGTGTCATACTTCCGTACTCTTGTTGGTTTCTCTTGGGCACTTTTCCTTAGTGACTTGCTTGCATGCCAATTCTTGTCTCAGAGTGTGTTTCTGAGAAATGCAACCTAAGATGCAGAGCACTCCAGGTAGAATTAATGGGCTGGGGAAGTTCTGGATGATGGAAGGTATGATTGGGGAACAGCATGGTTTACAGCGTGTGCCTGGAAACTGAATTTTACATTGAACCATGTCAAAAGTATTTAATCATGAAGCATTTATTGCGCAATTCCTGTGAGACTGGCGCTGGTTTTATCTTTTGGGATATATGAATGAAAAGGAAAGAAAAAAAAATGAAACCTTTGACCTGGTGGAGCTTATACTCTAACAGGAGAGAAAGAAAATAAAGAATAAACCTAAGAAGTCAATTTTATATGCAGCATGTTAGAGGATAAGAACTCCATGAAGAATACAGAGGCTTCTTGATTTCCTATATCTTTGGGGAGGATTTTGCAAATTAAACATAGTGAGGCAACCTGTGATGTTGGGTTTTCAATTGCTCTTTATCAGTGATTTATTCAAAAAGCTAGAATTTTAGGGTATACCTGAGCAATGACATAGAGGGAAACTATCTTAAGGTTGCAAAGAAGATTATTATATTAATTGTGTGTTGTATAACAAATTATCCCCCAATTTAGCTACTTAAAAGGACCTTGGTTTTCTCATGGCTTCTGTGGGTGAGTGAACTGGGTGAGGCTTGGCTGGCTCAGGGGCCCTCCCAGGACCAGGCAACAGGTTGGCTGGGATGCAAGCATCTCAAGACTTTGTTGGTAGAGGATCAGAGGCCTTGCCTCTAAGCCCACACACCTTTTTGTAGGTGTTGATGGCTGTCCACCAGAGACATCAGTTCCTTGTCACATGGGTCTATCTCTAGTGGTCCTCAAACATGGCAGCTTACATCCCCCAGAGTAAGGGATCTAAGGCAGAAAAAAGAGGGTTAGAGGAGGGGGGCGGGAGGGGAGGGAGAGAGAGAGAAAGAGAAAGGGAGAGAATTATGGGAGTCACAAAAGAGGGGAGCAAGCTCACAGTAACAGGTTTTTTTTTTCTATCTTAATCTGGGACATGCCATCCTATCCCCTTTGCCACATACTATTCGATAGAAGCAAGTCACTAGCTGCCGCCCACACAGGAAGGGTAACCCAGGAGGAAGGCTGCCAGGAGGGGACATCCCAGGGACCAGTTCAGAGGCTGCCTGCGCAATGATACTTTGTATTAGGAGTGTGAGAGCATCCCTGGATCCCTGCTTTCTGAGACATGAGGACGTGGGGTCAGGTCCTCTTCAGGTTATCACTGGACTGATTTTTTCACAAAATTTTGGAGGCAAGCTATCAAAATTCAAATTCCTAATCTTAGAATAATTCTCAATTGCAGAAAACCTATTTCAGTCTCTAAAATATGATGATTGTCCTACAGATATGACTGCATTGAAGTAGGCAAAATGGATTACTTACCATAAAATTTTGGAAAAGTGCCCCAACTTTGGGGGGGAATTCTGCACTGTGGACTGCTGTGGCTGCTGCTTCTCAACGTTAGAGCATACTCATATTGAGAGTAGAAGTGGGTTTTTCTTTCTTGATGAGTATTGCCACTCTTCCTCTGACTCCAGTGCCGGCGTGGCAGTGAGGTCAGCTACTGGCCCGTCCTCTGCCTCCGCAGCGTTGCCAGTTTTGATAATGAACTTGGTGTGGACTTACGCATAAGCATTGGCACTGGTTCCAACAAATAGGTGGTTGTAAAAGGTGAATTAGGATCATTTCTAAAGAGGTCTCTTTAATAATGAAAATGATTATAAAAGTTAGGAGGTGAAAGATAAACCACTGAAAATCAGGAGTTCCTGAAACCTCCAAATCTTGCTTTGAGACTTATGAAGGTTTAATGATGAGGGTCACATGATTTAAAAAGTTGTTTAAAAAATATACATGATCCCAACCCCATCACCCGAGTGACCTGTACTGGTAGATACATTTACTTTGCAAATTTCCCCTCTTTGCCCCCAGTTACATAGATCAAAATAACTTCAAGTTGTGGAGCACAGATTTTAGAGGAAAGAATTGAGACTGGGAATTATTTTCCAGCCTAACCTTTCTCTTAGTGAATATACATTTGGAGCTAGTGACCAACCGAAGGGTCGTGTAAACAGAAGCCAAACATCAGAGTGGAAAGGCAGAGAGCATTTCTGAAGGGAGAATGGAAATCAGGAGTTTCTTCTTTGCCTTTTACGAGCGGCCACCCAGATGGTCAGGGTGCTGAAGGAGGCCGTGATGTTGTGAGAAATAACAATGGAGACTCTAGGATATCACAATCCAAATACCGTCTCCAACAGGAGGGAAGCCTGCCTCGCAGCCCAGCCGCTCCCCACGCCCGGGTCCTCCCTGTCTTCTGCCTCCCTCCCCTGATCCCTCATTTTTTCTTTATATGATCCTGGCTGGGCCCGGATGGCCCTCAAACACCTGGCTGAACAATAAACATGAATGACTGTGGTGGGCCTGTTGGCCCCAGCGCTTTGTGAAATAACCGCTGATCTACAGCCCGGCTGGAAGTGACTTTCCAGACTGCCCCGCATCTTTGCCCTGACAGGCGCTGAGCCGGCCCCACACCGCCCTTGCCCCCAGCACCTCGCGGTCTCAAGGAGCCAAGCGTGGCGAGGGGCTCATCTCCGCGTGCCCCCCCAGAGTCGGTTACAAATCGAACACTGTGCTTACAAACTCTTAGGCTTAGAAAAGAACACTTTGCAGTGATTAAATGCTTATGCGTGGCACACACTTGAAACTTTGATGATTTATTCAGACTTTAGAACTTACAGTAAAAATAAATTCTTGTTCACCATAATATATATATATATATATATATATATATATATATATATATATATATGAAAGATTTCTTTTCCCTGCACATGGAGCGTTCAAGATGCTGGATGAAAAAATGTGTCTGTTTTCCTGTGTGTTTGCTGTTTTTTTTCTTTTTTCTTTTTTTTCTTTTTTTTCTTTTTCATGGTCTCCATAAATCCAGGGACCTCCTTCTTGGACCACTAGCCTCTCTCAATAGAAGTGTGTTTTCACTGGGATTTCCACGTTCATAATTATTCTTCTCATTTCTCTGCCATGAGAAGACAAGCTGGTATTTCATTGCTTTGGGGAAGTTAATAATATGGTAGGCAAAACATCAGGAAAAATTATAATGAATGAAGCTATACAAATCGGAGGGAAACACATGTTGCTGTTTAAAATGTTCCTGTCATAAATCCTGGAAATTTCACTATAGTCACAAGCAAATAACTCTTTAACGCATAAACACTCAATTAATTAAATGTAATATGCTATATAAGTTTGAACGAGTTATAAATAGAGAAATGGTCAAATAATGGCACTTGAAACCACTGGCATAGGGAGTTCATCTCTTATTCTAAATTTCTCCACTGGGCTGAGACCCTTCCACAGACCTTTTTGAAAGAACAACATGCATAGTCTATAAATATAGTAGAGCTGACTCCTTATTCAGTGCAGAGTGATCAAGCCTCACACTCGGACTTAAAAAGAAAAAAAAAAAACCCGAAAAACTTTTCTCGTTTTAAATTTCTATCTCTTGGGATGTCTCTGGAGCAGTTGTGGGAAGAGTTCTGTTTTCTCCATTATTTCCAATTTATGGAGCCACGGGCTTTATTATCCTCCTGCTCCTCTTAAGTTTCTTGAGCCATTTTTATACAGTGCTTCAGGGGACACATCTCACCTGACTGATGTTTTGTAATCCCTAAATAGCTGCTTCTCAGATGTGACTCTGAGAGCGTTCCTGACGGAGGGGCAAACATTTGGGGAACTGAAAAGCCCTTTCTGACACTGGGCTGAGTTGGATGGTGATTCTCTGGGCTCTTCTATCACCTCATGCCTCTCACTGCGTTCACAGCAGTGTTCAATATGTTTCTTTCATTCATTCATTCATTCGTTCAGCAAATATATAGCCCAGGCCTGGTCCTGAGCCAGGCACTGGAGAGCCATGATGAACCAGCTGTGAAAAAATCCTCTGCCTTTTAGGGTCCACTGTGTTTTTATACATTTAGTTGAACTAAAATAAAATAATTTTATAAAAGGAAAGGGCCTTGGAGACTGCTCTTCAACACCTTCGTTGTACGACAAGGAGGCCATACACGTGGCATCTTATAGCGTCAGAACCGACTGGACGCAGCACTCAGCTCTTTTTTGGTGTCTTTCCCCAAACTATGTGGTCTCTACTCACTGTCTGTTAACTGTGCCACATTTAAAACTATGTAACTGTCATGGACCAGATGAGTGCCAGAGCAAGCATTTTTTAGAAAGAGTTTTTGGGCCACTTTTCTTTTTATAGAAACCAGGAAAATCACACTTGTTGATGAAGGGGCATTGACTTAGCCCTAAATTAAAAAAAAAAAGAAGAAGATTTCTTACAGAAGCGATAGCTCGTAGTGTTAAGCTTAATGTGTAACGCTGTGTGGAAGTTTTAGAGCTATGAAATATTTTTCTATGGAAATAAGGTTTGTATGGTTTAGTTTTGCCACATTAGCAACAAAATGCCCCAGACCTTGAGGCCATTGCAACACACCTTGACTTCTCTCACGTTAGAGAAGGTGGTTGGCAGCCATCCAGGAGCCAAGAAGAAGGGGCAACCCTTACTGGGGACATGCTGTCTTCACGGCAGAGAGAAATGAGCAGGAGAGAGAGCCTGCAGACGTGCCTGCGATGGATTTTAAGTCTTCTGCATATACAGGGTGTGTACCAGGACAACTTGCAAGTGGCCTTTCCTCCGTGGGGCTGGGGACAGGCAAACCACCGAGGATGGAGAGAACATGCGCAGGAACGACCGGAAATCAGATCAGAGGAACGGCATGTTTGTCAGCTGCAGTGACAGAAATTTTGGCCCCTGTTGCTCTTTGCCTGCCTTCAAGAGCTTCAGCTCTTCTCTACCTGGTGGCCTCCTGCTCACCATTGGGGCAAATATGTATCCCCCTCTGTCGCATTTCACTCACTTCTTCCAAGAGCTCAAATACAATGTGGGTTTCTCAGAAATGCTTGTTGTGTGGAGTATGGCTGGAATGTTTGTCATCAAGACATTGTTTAAAAGTGAGCTTGTTGTGGTTGTCGGGAATTGAAGCAATGTTTACAGATGATTTCAGAACTCAAGAACCATATACTTAAATTGTCTGCAGTAAGAAATGGTTTTCTGTGTGACGGTCTTCTGGTGATTCCTCTTTCACTAGAGACACAAGCTCTACAGAGCAGGAATTTTCTTTACATATTTCTGTGGTGTCAGTTTAATATCTAAATACCTTGAGGTGCCTAGAGAAAAAATAGAATCACATTTAATCATTCTGCCTTGTATGCAGCAGTTTCTTCATAGATTTTTAAAACTAATTTGCATACAACAAAACAAAGGGAAAGGAAACAAGTGGGAACTTTAGAAATAAATCTAGTGGTATGTTCTGAAACACTTCTTGGACAGAGAAGCTAAGACATATGAGAATTTCTGACTCTATTTCCTCTTCAAAACAATGGGGGGAAAAGCAGAAGAAACAGAAGGAAGAGAAAGAGGGGGAAAAATGAATGATGATACTGCATAGAAAGGGCCCGAGTATTTAGTAATTAACTGACCACTGAGATGCAGCTATCAGGCATGTTCTGAGCATCTGGGTGGCTCTGAATATGAAATCACAGGGGTCCAGAAACCCATCTTCCTGGTTCTCTGATACCTCATTCTGGAAGCCTCCAGAATGTCCGTGACTACAAATGCCGTCTACTGGTGGCCCTTTGCTCTGTTACTGAATTCTTCATCCCATCTCCCACGGAGAGTCCTTGAAGACCACCCTCCGGGACAGACATTCTTTTTCATGTCACAAATGCTTTGCAGTTTAAAGGGGTGCTGTCTGAGGAAGGAGAAAGAAGGCAAGACAGAGAGGATAAAGTAGGTGAAGCATGAAGGGATGGGGAGAAGAGGTCCCCAGGAAAAAGAGAGAGAGAAAGAAAAGAGTGTATAGAGGGAAGAGAACAGAGGGAGATGCTGGTTTTGAATTCAATGAAATGAAGTTCTAAGAGATATGTGTATATCTATTGTATATCAAGAAGGGAGGAAGGAGAGAGATGGAGAGAGGAAGGAGGAGAGGTGGTAGGAGGAATGGGGAGAGACAGCAACTGGCTCTTCCTTTGATAAAACCCTTCTCCAGATGTGAGGACAATGAATGGAATGAAGCTCCCCTTTCTTGAAGACTCACTTCTTGCCAAGTACTTTGCTAGGTGTTTTGCATCTATTGTCTTACAGAGTTTCTATTTTCTAATGTAAGTCTATGGCCTCCTCCGGGAGGTGAAGAAATTGGCTCAGGATCAAAAGGGCTAGCGAATGGGTCATGACTCCACTGTCATGGGGTTTAAACCCGATTGCAAGTCATTGTCCTGATTCAACAGACAGGACACTAATTATTTACATATGCATATAAACCTGAAAGACAGGGAGGAGACCCTCCTTGCTGATTTCAAGGAGCCTGTATGAGGAAATTGAGCCCAGAGTTGGGGGCTGTGGAAGTTGATTATTAGAGCCCACCAGGTTTAGCACAGTGAGTCTCAAATATTTGGAGGAGGCATTCACCGACGAGCTGAGGAGAAGATCACCTGTGCTCAATAGGCTTGGCAAATGCTGAGTTAATCAGTGGGGCTTCGCAGAGCCCCAATATGCTCATGTGCACCTGGACTGTCTAAGATGGGGTGCAGCCTGCAGAATTTCTCACATCTGCTGTACTCCAGCCCCTGTCTGTATATCTTCGGAGTCTCTGACTTAGGCCTGTGGTGGGAACTTGTCCAAACAGCTGCCCAGGGACAGTTTCCACGAGAGACACCAGGTCCATGTCACACGGCCCTGTGCCTTTGCCACATCCATGGTTCTCCAGCTTCTCCAGGGCTTTTAGAGTCACAACTGAGATTAAAATCTCTTTAGGTGTCTGGAAACCAGAGCAGGAGAAGGAAGCGCCTCCATGTGGTCCCACCAGTCTGGGAGTGAGAGGCAAGGATGGAGCAGACGCAGGAGAAGGAGAGGCGGGCAGTGAGGCAGGACGGCTGTCCAGCCCTGGGCCCCAACTCTGCCTCTTCCCAATGTAATAATCCTGCTCCCGAATCCCATCAGTCACCTGACTCCTCACATGGGATCCCCTTAGCTGTTTGAGCCAGTTTCCTCAGGATTTCTGCTCAGTAACAATGTAATCGAAATGAGCTCCATGTAATCAAACAAAAACAAATGCAAAGTATTTAACATAAATATAATCCCAGTTTTTCTTGCATGGAAGAAGGGAAAGCGTAAAAAAGGGAAGAAGGACAGTAGGGTGGAAGTGGGAGGGGACCCAGTGCAGTTAGCCAGGCCAGTGCTAAGGTGTCACAGGATCGCGTTCAGTTCTGCCAACAGACTGAAAGACCCTTTGTGTTATCTGAAAACGCCATCACATGTATTGCTTTATAAACACATTCTTTTTTAAAAACTTGTCCACACAGATCCACACGCAGACATTATCCTTGGTCATACAAGTCACGCTTTCTGCCCGAAAGAGCCTCACTGTCTTGGGGGGGACGACTACAAACACACACATGCACAATGTGGGCTCTTTTCTGCTTATTTTTGTCCAGCTCCGTTGCACATCCTCCACCCAACCTGCTTTGTGTCCCAGGGAGCAGCCCCCGCACACTGCGTGGCCAGGCGCCCCTCTCAGCTGGCCCGCAGAGCCTTTTCAGATGAGTGGTGGGGGAGGAGATGTGGGGCTTTCTGCCCTCCCCATGCTTCTGGGAGCATTGCTGGCGGTGTTTCCCTTATTGGTGTGGCTACTATAGTGACCCAACTCCCACGAGAGCCTCCACTTCCAGGCCAATGCACACCTGCTGTCTGGTTACAGAGCCTCCTCCATGTGACCGGTGGCCCAGAAGGGAAAGTGGCTTCCCACCACTGCTAATCTGTGGATGGTCTCACTGTGTCACGTTTGCCCTTCTAGCCAATGCCATTGTCACCAGTCCCTTTTATTAAAGTACCCCTTGTACTCTCTGGCACAGCTTCCCTTTCTCTGAATGGACCAAGATCGATATACCATCCACACTAAGAGTCCTAGTAGAAGAAACCAACATGGGGGCAGGTCAGATAAGTCTGCATGGTGGAGCTGACCGAACTAGCCAGTGAGACACCCACAGATATAGACCACACAAAGGAAAAGCAGTCCTTCTAAGGACAGCTACTAGTAAGTGTATTTTGCCTTGACTATAGGGTTCATTGGGTAGAGCTGTTTATTTGGGATAGCTGGGGCCAGGCTGAGAGGGTCCACGCATAGAACACACGTCCAATTTTAGTTTGGATGCACTCTAGGTACAATGAGAGAGCCAACATAGCAGGGAAGCAGGGAAAGGTGAACTCGAGGGAAATAAACACATGTGTCTGGAGCAAAGAGAACAGCCAGAAACAGAAAAGGCACATAAGTGAAAAAGCCTGTCGAAGGCCAGAGTCAATAACGTTCTCTTACGTTTGCACTGCTTTGCTCTGCTGTTACTTTCTGGGGGTTTACCCATCTCTCATCATAGGTACTCTGTTCGTTCCTTGATTTATTCTTTTGTTTGGCCCACATTTGCTGAGCTGATGCCCTGTGTCAGGCTCTGTGCTTGGCATGGGGCACGCAAAAAGGAGGCGGGCTGGGCCCTGCCCTCGCTGTGCTCATAGCTGGGGGTTGGGGGAGAGAAGGGAAGGGGGAGCAGAAAAGGGCCCTCTACTGGGGCAGGAATGAGACAGGGAGGGGGGGTGGACAGCAAAGGCTTGGTGGCTTGTAGTCTGGAGAGGTCTGCAAATGGAATTGGCAAAACTTGGTGACACATCTGGGGCTAATGGGAGAGAAGAACTAGGAATAAATTTCCTGAGTTTCAGGATTGCCACATGCCGGGAAGATGGTGGCTTGTGGTATTCTTATGACAGGCGTGACTCAGGATGATGAATAAACCATGGTGTTGACAGGTTAGGTCAATCATTGAGAGACTGAGGCAAAGCTGGAATTCAAACCAAGAGACGAAGCACTGCTTGCGTTTGTTTCTGTGTTCATCTTATCGATTACGGGGGCGGAAAAGGGATGGAGACCCATTGTTGTTGCTCTTATACAAGTGCATATTCTCCTTTGAAAGGGCAAGAACTTTAGTGTCTTACTTCATTGGGCTTCATACCCAGTTCCATCACTTAATCGTTATGTGGCTTTGAGCAAATTGCTTCTCATTTCTGATTTCCTCATCTCTAATGGGTGATGCTAGTGGATGACATGGGTAGTAACACAGCTCTCCGAGTTTTGGCACTCAAATTACTGAGATACTGGCATAGAAAGAGTTTAGTGAATTTTCATTTCACTAAAAAAAAAAAAAAGAAAGAAAGAAAGAAAAGAAAGAAAGAAAGGGCTTAGCATATAGCATGTGCTATATGTTTCCCAAATGTTACTTCCCATTCACCTTACTTCTGCCTTTTTATTCCCTGATGTATGACTTTGTATTTTAACATGTCAAGGGAATAAACTATCCTTGTGTTTTAGAATGCTCATCTACCCTCCTCATGAGTAGGTCAATTAGGGAGGATTTCGTTGGAAAAATGCCATGTTCTGAATAAAATAAAACAAATCAAAGCCCTTAGGGCATATCCCAGATACCCAGCCATAACTAAAAATTAAATACATTTTTAAAAATGCTCAGCTGGATTTCCAGCCAAGATGGAGGTATAGGGAGATACACTTTGCCTCCTCGCACAACCAAAATGACAACAAAAAATCTAAAAATAAGCCAGAACTGCCAGGAAATCAAACTGTATAGAAGTCCGACAACCAAGGAGTTAAAGAAGAAACATTCACCCAGACTAGTAGGAGGGGTGGAGATGGGCAGCCAGGTTGGAGGGGACACGCAACAAGGCAGTGGCTGGCGGACCGGGCCATCCCACATTCGAGCGCAGATAAACTGAAGAACAGCTGGGGAGTGAGAAAGACTGCAATCCAGGGCTCCAGGGCGGGAAAAGAAAGCCTTGAAACCTCTGGCGGTAAAACCCTTTGAGGGTTGTGGTGGTGCGAGAAACTCCCAACCTCACAGGAGAGTCCCTTTGAGAGACCCACGGGATCCTAGAACATACACAAACCCACCCACCCAGGAATCAGCACCAGAAGGGCCCAATTTGTTTGTGGGTAGTGGGGAAAGTGACTAAAGCCGGCCACTGAGAACCAAGCAAGTGGCATTGTTCCCTCTTTGACCCCTCGCCCACAGACAGTGTCACAATCACAACTCAGTGAATTGGGTTGCCCTGCCCTGGTGAATACCTAAGGCTCCACCCTTTCCAACGTAAGAGGCATGCTGAGACAAAGAAATATGGCCCAAATGAAAGAACAGATCAAAGCTCCAAAAATAGAACTAAGTCATAAACAGATAGCCAACCTATCAGATGCAGAGTTCAAAACACTGGTTACCTGGATGCTCACTGAATTGGCTGAGTATGGTAGCAAAATGGAGGAAAAAGTGAAGGCTATGCAAAATGAAATAAAGAAAAATATACAGGGAACCAAGAGTAAAGGGAAGGACACTTGGACTCAAATCAATGATTTGGAGTAGGAGGAAGAGATAAACATTCAACCAGAACAGAATGAAGAAACAAGATTTCAGAAAAATGAGGAGAGGCTTAGGAACCTTCAGGACAACTTTAAGCGATCCAACATCCAAAGATAGGGGTGCCAGAAGGAGAAGAGGAAGAGCAAGAAATTGAAAACTTATTTGAAAAAGTAATGAAGGAGAACTTCCCCAATCTGGCAAAAGAAATAGACTTCCAGGAGATCCAGGAAGCTCAGAGAGTCCCAAAGAAGTTGGACCCAAGGAAGCACATACCAAGGCACATCATAATTAAGTTATCCAAGATTAAAGATAAGAAGAGAATCTTAAAAACAGCAAGAGAAAAGGAGACAGTTACCTACAAAGGAGTTCACATAAGTCTATCAGCTGATTTCTCCGAAGAAGCCCTTCAGGCAAGGGGCTGGAAAGAAGTTTTCAAAGTCATGAAAAGCAAGGACCTACATCCAAAACTACTCTATCTAGCAAAGTTATCATTTAGAATGGAAGGGCAGATAAAGTGCTTCCAAGACGAGGTAAAGTTAAAGGGGTTCATCATCACTAAGCCCTTATTATATGAAATGTTAAAGGGACTTATCTAAGAAAAAGAAGATCAAAAACTATGAACAGTAAAACGGGAGCGGAGGAGGAAGAATGGGGGAAAACGTACAGGGAACAAGCAGCATAAATAGTAGGTACAAAATAGGCAGGGGGAAGTTAAGAATAGTATAGGAAAATGGAGAAGCCAAAGAACTTATATGAACAACCCATGGACATGAACTAAGGGTGGGGAGGGGGGTAAATGCTGGAGGGTAGGGTAGTCCAGAGTGGAGGGGAATAAAAGGGAGAAAAGAAAATGGGACAACTGTAACAGCATAATCAATAAAATATACATTAAAAAATGCTCAGTTGGCTCTTCAAGCATTTGGAGGTATTTGCAGGTATTTGGGGTTCTTCCATATATGAAACATACTATGTTTTTGTAATACTAGCAATTTGGTGACAGATGCAGCTGAATTTCCATAGAATGGACTATGTAAAAGCGAGGAAGCAATTAAGGCATTTTTAGTTCCCTGGGAGGCTTGCAAAAATTGCTTAAATATAGCCATCCAAAACAACGTCTTTTTTTTTTTTTTTTTATCAAAGCCAAATTTAAATGTTATTAAATGCTTGACCTTTTGGCCGGGAATAGATGTCAAGTTTTTCTTTTTATTGTTATTTTTAATTTAAACAAATGTTGCCTTGGATTGCTTTCCCTTTAGTAGAATGTTTGTGAGTCTCAGAGGGAACTCCAAGCATGTTTTTTTTTTTCTTGCTGTAACATTTAGAAAAGATACTGCTTCTCCACTTGAAGCGAATGCTGCAAATATCACATGCATACCACAGCAAACGGCTTGGTCATTGCCCACTCTCTTCTCCTTCATGTCTCTGCCATTTGGAATCGAGTGGACCTTTCAAGGCCCAGCTCAATTTGCCTGTAGTGGAAAAATTGTGGACACACTGCCAGGGGAGAATCATAAGAGTGATGCGGTTGGCTCTTAATGCAGGCAAGTTCAAATCCCTTGGGCTGCTTGCTCAAACTTGCTGAGCCTCCATGGGAGTCCTTGTACTGCATAGGGCTGCTGAGAGGAGAACTTATGTAATAGTCAGCTGTTGTGACTGCTGCCCAACATCCATCCCCTTTCTTTTGGTACTAGCTCCACTGGACTTTGGATTTCTCCATGAAGAGATGGTCATTTCAGGTGACCGGCCTTTCCTGGCCAAGAAGTGGCCGTGTGACCCAAGTGAGGCCAATCAATCAGAGGTTCTCTCCCTGGAATTTGAGTCTTGGGAGAAGGGGCTCCAAGACAGAAAATACTTTCAGTTCTTCCTGTTGACGACGTGCCTTTAAGTCATTAGTACTCCGTTCCTGGATCTCCAGAAACCACCCTAGGTCTTGCGTTTTTGTGATATCTGGTTTTTCAGTTTTCCCTTCAATTTAGTGCACTACTGCTCCCTGCATTTCCAGTATTTTTTTTGCAAGTTAAACATAACTTATTTCTGTTGCTAATAATCAAAGAACTGCCAAAAAATATTAGCTCCTTTGCCTTGTCCTCCTTCCAACAGAAACTCTGCGGTCCTCTGAAATGAATTGGCATGATTTCCTTCCCCCAGGTCAGACAATGCTGCTTGTATTACTACTAATGATTCTTAGCCCATTATCCTTGTGGAAGCCTTAGCTTGTGGCCCTGGTTCCTTCTGGGAACCTTCTTATTTCTTGAGGGCAGGAAATCTGTACAGGATCTCAGGGCTCTATGTCTGGTAGAGCCGTTGTCTTGCTGACTTGCTCAGGCTCCCAGGTGCATGGCCCTGCAGGAGAGGGCACGTCCTTAAGGACTAGTTTCCTAACAAAATGGCATCAAGGCCAAATGTCTTTGGGAAATTCTGCAGACCCTTGGACTGAGAAATCCCATGGTAAACAAAAAATCAAATAAAAATGAAACAATGTGTTTGAAACTTTGTATTTTTAAAAGATTTTTATTGTATTTTTTTCCATTACCACTTAGTTCCCTTACAGCCCCCTCTCCCCCACAATTACTACACTATTGTCCATGTCCATAGGTCCCTTTTCCTATTTTGCTCAATCCATTTTCTAAATTAACTTGACCACAGAAACTACACCTTAGTTTTACCATTTCTTTGGGTAAGGGGAGCAGTGGAGTTGTTGAGAGAATGGGTCTGTTGGAACACACAGCCACAGCCATTGCATTCTGGGATCTTCTAGAACTAAGGCGCATAATCACAGTGTTTTCTAGATTTTGTTTATTTATTTTTAGAGAGAGGGGAAGGGAGGGACAAAGAGAGGGAGAGAAATATCAATGTGTGGTTGCCTCTAGTGCACCCCATACTGGGGACCTGGCCCACAACCCAGGCACGTGTCCTGACTGAGAACTGAACTAGCAACCCTTTGGTTTGCAGGTTGGCACTCAATCCACTGAGCCACACCAGCCAGGACTAATCCCCATGTTCTTAGATCCCTCTAATGTTCTCAGTAGACTCCAATTTGATTCATTGTCATTTCAACCAAATATCTATTTTTTTCAACACGTATGTGTTGAAGATCCTGAAGATCCCTTTATTCAATAACTAAACAACAACTTTGTATTAGGCCCTGCACCCGAGTCTGAACATACAAGGATGAATAAAGTGCTCTCTAGGGGTTAGAAGAAAGAGGTGAGCCCAACACAACAGTGATGATTTCAACAAAGTGAGGCAAGTGCTGGCACATAGCAGGTGGGGGGTGATGCAGGACCACAGGAGGAAGCGTGTCATACCTGCCAGGGTTGCTTAGGGGCAGGCTTTGCACACCTGAGCTGATTCTGGAGAAGTGAATAGGAGTTATTTATTTTTGGTAATAATAATGTCCTGTCTGGCATGTGCAAAGTGTTTACACTGAGGGAGACCCTTGATGTGTTTTTAAATTAAATCCTCACCACAGCGTCACCATTGGGAACTGTTGGGAAACCCCCCCCCCATTTTACTCATGTGGAAACTGAGGTACAGAGAGAAATCTGTACCTGAGACCCATGACTCCAGGCCCAAGAAAGAGTTCAGTATATTCTCTTTCATAACACCTCATACCACTCTTTCCCGGGGATCGTACCGCAGGGTGAGCATTATCTTCCTGTTAGCAGAACGTGCATCATCTAGTGAGACCATAGGGAAGGTTGTTCCAAAGGGTCACCCTGTCCTTTCACATTGGCAGCACGAGGAGCACGGCCTCGTACTTGCTGGGCTTTTCCATGAGTGCTCGTTTCCTTGTTTTCAACCTTGTAAAAGGCGGTCTGATTGTAGTTATAACCTTACATGTCTCAGCTCCTGAATCAGGATAGAGTCTCCATATTTGAACACTTGATCAGTGTTTAGTCAAATTTCAGGCCATAAATGCGAATGTTCATATTTATATGTGTAAATATTTGTTGGCATAGGTATTTGTTGGATGAGTCTGAACTGAGATAATGAAGCCTGGATGAGTCTCACATCCAGGGACAATGAGAGCCTTGCTTCCAAAATGGAGAAAAGGATGAGGGTTCCTAGGGCCACAGTGGCACTAAGGTGCATGGGGCTGTCATGGGGCTGTTAGGAGTCTGGGACACGCCCAACATGGCCTTCGTCAGCCCTGAGGTTTGGGGTGTAATGTTGATGCTACCTTCCGCAGGTGGAGCCTCTTCTCCCATTTGCAGTTACCATCTGGATTAACTTACTTCTATGATATCTAAGGACCTGTCTGCGAGGAAAATTGTGGTTTCCCCCTAATTAGATTGCTTAACCGGGGCACTGAGATTCAGAGAAAACAAATTGACTGCCTCGATGAAATGTTGGGATATGGCGATTGGTGATTTGGAATCCCTCGTCTTTCCAACAATCAATATTGATGCTATGCAGCTCTTTGCTGACGTGATTTCTAGAAAACTGTAACTGAAGAAGAAGAAAATAAATAAGCATCGGAAGACATGCTGCAGACGCTGAGCTTCCACCTGGAACTAGCTGGGAGCAGATTCTGCCTTTCCAGGCGGACTGCCTTTGATGTCACAGCAAGTTGGACCTTAAGACGCTCACCTCTTAAGTTATATACCTTAAAAAAAAGGAAACATATTCTTTATTTCTCTCCAACGTTTTAGGTTTCTAATGTTCATAATGCACTACAGTCTTGGATTGTAATTACCAAGATAAATGACAAACATATTTTTAAAAAAAAACCCGTTCCCTGGCAGAGGCAGCCTGACAGGCTGCTTTGGTCTATTTCCAGGTGTCCTCGATGAGGTGCGTTGGCAAGAGGCTCTGAAGAAATTTTCATCTCTCTTGAGTCCAGATCCTAATTTTCTGCAAAATGCCTGCACATTTTCCATATGGATTTTTCACATGTTCTATATGTTGCTGGGCCAAAGAGGCTCAAGTTTGGATAGCATTTTGACCTGAGAGGTTGGTGACTGCCATCGTCATTGGGTTTATTACCTTCACCTTGTCCTTGGCTTTTATCTGACCTCTTTTGCCCAACACCATTTTTCTGTTAGTTGATATTTAAAGCATACATGCCCATGCACATGCACACATGCACACATGCACACATGCACACACCCACACCCTTAAAGAGGTAGTGAACCCAGAAAGTTGCAGAGGAAGTCAAGTGTCATGTTCCGATTCCTAGAGTTGTAGTAATATGTGCTTGAGCATCAGATGATGTTTACCTGCCTCACCCACTGGGTGACCCGAGAAGAGGCTTTGCCCAGACATATTTGACACAACAAAGATTATTACCGAAACAGAGTGCGCCTGCCCTTCCCCCCAGGCATCCCCAAGTCTCATTTTTCAGCCTACAGAAGAAGAATCTGTAGGAGAGGGTGTGGCCCGGGGTCAGGAGACCAGTGTCCACAGCGCAGCCCTTACGTTGCTGCTAAAGTGCTCTGCGCACCTTGGCCAAGTCTCTCGATCTCCCATCAGTTCCTTCCACTTTGAAATAGGCCTTGTTCTACCCTTGTTTCACAACATGTAGCATTAAAATGCAAATTTTCCTGAGATATGTCCAATGTTGCACATGAACACGTCTTTTAACTCGCTATGAGCTGGTAAATCATTTAAGGCTCTGAGGTTTTGTTATTTATCAAAAACTGAAATCTCCATTTTCTTTTAATTGCACTCTATTTACTGGTCAGAAAAAAAAAAAAAAAAGAACACATTCTTTCAGATGTTTTAGTGCAGACCCAAGCTGTTGAGAAACAGCTTATTTGATTTTTCCTTAAATTAACTGTGTTACCTTTGCCTTCCCCCTTAGTTTCATGTTTGAATGTGTTCTTGCTTCACACAGTCTGTGAGAGGCCCATGTGGGCTGTTTCCTTCCCGAGGCCCCGGTTAAACGTGGCTGGCCCGGCAGGCTGGGGGATGTCTGCTGCCCTGAGAGAGTGGCAAGCCTTTCTAAGTCAGGCGAACGCGCGAGTGCAACCCTGTCCTCCAAGGAGCAAGGCCTCCGACGGAATTGTCTCTGTTGCTTAGAGTCAGGAACAATAATTTCTGTTTGTGTTCCTCCAGGAAAAATTTCCTTTTGGAACAACCCCCACTTGGTAGCAATTTGAATAGCAGTGTTTGTTGTGGGTTAAACTGTATCTCCCCCAGATTCATATGTTAATGTTGAACTCCCAGACACCAGAATGTGCCCTTATTTGGAGAGAGGGTCTTAACAGAAGTAACGCATTAGGAAGCAGTCCTGATTTACATTTTTTAATATTTTATAATGGATTTTGACATTTAAAAAGTAAATAAAATCAATCTGCATTTGAAAGAAAGAAAGAAAGAAAGAAAGAAAGAAAGAAAGAAAGGAAGGAAGGAAGGAAGGAAGGAAGGAAGAAAGAAAGGAAAGAAAGAAAGAAAGGAAAGAAAGAAAGAAAGGAAAGAAAGAAAGAAAGAAATTCTACCCTTTGAGACAACATGGATGGAACTGGAGAATATTATGTTAAGTGAAGTAAGCCAGTCAGTGAAAGACAAATACCATATGATCTCACCTATAAGTGGAATCTATTCAACAAAATAAACTAACAAACAAAATAAACCACAGGCATGGAAACATGGAGCAGACTGAAAGTGACCAGAGGGGATGGGGAAGGAAGACAATGGTGGGAAGAAGGGGAAGGGACTAGACAAAACATGTATGAATGACCCATGGACACGGACAACAGAGTGGGAACTGACTGTAGGAGAGGGGGGCAGGGTGGGATGGGTGGAGGAGGGCAAGGGGGAGAAATTGAGACAATTGTAATAGAATCAACATGATTCAAAAATAAAAAATGTAAAGAAAATAAGCAGTCATAAGGATGGTGAGTCATAATCTGATATGACTGAAGACCTCATAAGAAGGGGACATTTGAACACAGAGATATACATGGATGGAAGATCATGTGGAAGGACATGTCACAGAGACGGGTCTGAGAGAGCCTCCCCTCGCAACCCTCAGGAGGGGCCAACCCGGCTGACACCTTATTTTGGGCTCCCGGCCTCCAGAACTGTGAGACAAATTCCTGTTGTTTAAGCCTCCCAGTGTGTGGTCCTTTGTTGCAGCAGCCATAGCAAACTGCTACAGCACTGATAGTACTGTAATTAATAGTAATAGTTAAGTCTAGCTAATACGTGTTCAGTGCCCACTGTGTGTCAGGTCCACCTGGGACGTTGATGTCACCGTTGCCCGGAGCGGTCAGTCAAAATCTCCATCAGCAGGTGGCTTTAGAAGTAAATTCTGAACCATGAAAAGGAGCTCAATTTCTGGATTATGGGATCAGAGAAAATAGTAAATTCAAGGGCCTGGCACAGGTAACAGGGAGGCTGATGTAGTTACATCAAAATGACCAAAGAGGAGACTGATACTGGAGAGATTAGGGAGATAAACCTGTTCAAAACCTTGGGGCATGTTAGGGCGTTGTAAAATGCAGCTCGGCTCACTGGCGTAACTTATACACAGAAGGCCCCTTCCTGTAAGACATTGCCCGTATAAACACCTTTCTACAAAACATCGTTTAGTAATTCGGAGGAAAATCATATTTTTTTGAAGTCCCCTCCTGCCACTCATATCCAGCACCTCCTTGGTTTGCTGGCTGGTGCTCAATCCACTGGGCCACACCAGCTTATATCACATCCAGTACCTCAAGGAATTCTTTCCCAAACCCTGTGGCAGGTCAGAGGTAAGTGAAACAAAGGATCAAGGGGAAAGAAATGATTCTTATCATTTTGCGGAGAAAATTTAGATATGCCCTTAGAGAGAGACGGCGTCAGGCCTGGAGCCTGTAATTCCTGACCTCTAATCAGGATGACTGGCCTTCCTCACACTGCAGCAATAAGCACAGCACTGGGGACTTGTCAGAGAGGGAGCAGCATGGCGAATGCCCAGCTGTGGGAATCCCGCTTATTCAAGTCCTCTGCACAAGTGCTGTTCATCCAGGAAACCTTAGAGTTTTTGCTAGTGAACCCCATCCCTCCCTCCTCCAGAGAGATGCCACCCCCCGGCAGGGTCATCATGTCTTTCTATGTGTGTGTGTTGTATAGCCCACACAAGACAGTAACCTTCATTCAGTTACTCTTCTTTCACAGAGCCTGGCTTACTGATATGCATGTATAGCCAGTGAATGGATTTGTATGGGAAGAGGGAATAAAAGTATTAGGTAGACCTGAAATTTCACTCCTTGCTAGCTACGCCAAAGAAATGTCCACATACAGATTTGCATGCACATGTTTATAGCAACTTTATTCACAACAGCCCCCAAATGAGAATCAACTTAATGCCCTGCAGCTGGGGAATTGGTAGATAAAATATGGTATATCCATGCGGTGGACTACAAAAGAACCACCTACTGATACGTGCTACTTTACGGATAAGCCTCAAGAACGCCATGCTAAGCGAAAGAAGCCAGACACAAGAGACCACATAGTATATGATTCTGTTTATATGAAGTGTCCAGAAAAGGAGAATTTGTAGAGACATGAAATAGATAAGTGGCTGTCTGGGGTTAGGGATAGGGATGGGGTTTACTATAATTGAGCATAAGGGACCTTATTGGAGGAGAAAATTTATGGTATCACTTGGTAAATTAACTAGAAATCACTGAATTATGCACATAAGGGGGGTGGACTTTATGACATGTAAAATATGCCTCAACAAAGCTGTTTTAAAAAAGAATAAAAATAGCTTTCCGGACTACTACAGGTTAGGGTTCAGATAAAAATAGAGGCGGACGTCCCTCTGATCCTTCTCCAATGTGACCGCATTGATAAACAGACCCAGCACGACACTCTGCCATCTAGAGTTTTCAAAAGTTACAGAACAGCCTGCCGATTCATGTAGCTGCCAATAGTGTCGGAAAGGAGGTTTATACATTGTGACCACGTAGTCCTGCTTCTATTCTGTTTGCGGTAGGACGACACTCATCTTCCCTCTTAACGGAAAGAATAGAGACCTGTCACACTACATCCATGTGACTGGTCTCCCCTGAACTATTTGTTTTTTTTTTTTTTAATGTGAATGTTTGAAGAGGACACTCAATGAGTCCTGATAGCATTTAAAAATAAGAGGTTAAGACCAACACTGAAGGCCCATTGGAAATGATGGCGTTGGAGCTGCCACTCTTGCCCCAAACTGACTCACTGAAGTTTTTCATAGAGAAGACTGCACTGGCCTGCCCTCTCTAGGAATAGCTCATTAAGGCTTTTGCATAATGGCTGGTGAAGTAGTTTGCAAAAGAAAACATAATTAGTCACTCAGCCGTGTCCTTCAACCGGAATGACAGGACCACTTCCTAAAAAACAAGGCCTTTCGGAATAGCCTTAGGTGTGCCCTTTTCCAGCAGGAAGGAGACTGGATTTTTTCACTGTAGTGCGTTTCAACTATCCCAGGCAACATTCTCTAGACTTCAGGAATTGTCCCCAAAATCTACAAACTGTGTATCGTATTCGGTTTTGAGCTATTTAGAAAAGGAAACGCTTGCAGCCAACTGGAAGGAACTGCTCCCTTCTATCAGGTAGAGGCACTTACTATTCTTGGAGTATCAGCAGCAATCTCCGCAGTGGTTTCGAGCCGACATCCCATGGTGTTGAAGGGAAGCTCGGGGGAGCGCCCACGCCTCTGGCATTCTTTGCTCCAGCGCTTTCATTTTCAATATTGGGGTAAGTGTCTACTAATTAGGAACATTTTTTGGCCAAGACATGACTTTGGCTTTCCCCCCCTAAGTTTCCTGTGGTATCATAAGGCTGACCACTTCAAAACTAGTTCAGAAAAGTCTTTTGGATAGTTTAAAATTTACAAGTTACATATATATTTTTACCTGGTAACTGGGTTAGGAATTGTGACATGTTGATTATGAAATAACCAGAATGTTGCTGATATCTGAGATCTGAAAGTCTTAGAAGGTAAAAGCTGGGAGGGGTTTTAGAGACCTGAGTCTAACTTGTTCCTTTTGAGAAGAGGAACTTGAGGACTGGAGAAGTTGAATGCTTTGCCAAGGTCACACACATCACATCAGTAGCAAAGCCAGTACTAAGTTGAAATTGTCTAGACTTTCAGTCCATCGATTTTCCCACCACACCAAACACCCTGCGGGCCAAACTCCTCCCCCTTCCTCCCAGTGCATTACCTGTATGTGGTATGGCTGTGACTTCCAACAAGATCTAGGTGCAGTTACCCACTCATCCCTCCATATATGTATGCAGTGAAGAGGTAGCGAGTGATGGCTGTGAGTCAGATGTAGTGCTGAATCCTTAAGAACTATTATTGAGTTTCACAGACAAAATAAACAATTTAAGTGACTCCATATAACAAGTTGCTTGTCAAGGGACAGAATGCTTACCTTTGCTACCAGATAAAGTGTGATGGATTCTAACACTTTACAAAGACCCTCCCAGTGCTGGGTAAATTCCCGCTGGCAGAATCCCTGCCAACAGTGCTCTTTAACTCTAGCTTCTGTTTCTGAGGAACCTGGCTGGAACGGGAGCAAGTACCCAAGAGAAGGGCCTGGCACAGCGGTCACCTGGGGCACCACTGATTAGGAGTATACTGATGATGAGGGCCAAAGCTTATTCATCCTGAGTCCCCCACGCTTTGAGTGCTGGGTTCTCCACAGGGGCTATCAAGTAGAATCCAGAGGGCTAAAGAGAGTCCCTGATGTTGCTGCTCAGTAGAATAGCCCATAATTTATCAGGAATTGTCATGGAGCAAATATCTGGAGGAGGGAGAATTGCATAGACCTTTAAAAGTATACTAGAGACATCTCTTTACAGAATGGCTTGTTTGAAGAAATTTTGTTTTCATTTTCAATCTTTCTTAAATATTGAAACTTGTAATTTTCTACTATCATCAGAACAAGTGATATAGAATAAATTAAGGGCTCCATGAGTGTATTCTGGATTCACGGATACTACAGATATTTTGGAACGCATTGTGTGGGTCACTGGGATAGAATCTAGGGACACAGCAAGGGAGGAAGCCAACTGGCCCCTACCAACCAGGTCTTGAGTTCAGGGAGGCCAGTCGGGGAGAATGAGCACACAGGTAGGTGGAGCACTGCAGCTGCGGCAGGTTCCCTACGCAGAGTTCCGGTTGCTCTGCTTCCCTGAAAGATGCAAGGTGCTGTAAGAGCTCATGATGAGCGACTTGACCTGGTCATGGAGATGAGAGCTGTTCCCCTGAGGGACACATGACTGAGCTGAGAAGTGGGAGTGAGCATCGTTTGCAAAGTTCTGTTGTGACTAAGGCCGATACTCGTGCGTGTGATGAAGAGGGTGACACGAGACAAAGCCCCGGGAATTATAGGACTTCTGCTTTATTCAAAAAATTATAAGGAAAGATTGGAGGGTTTTAGCCATAAAAGTGGAATAATTAAAGATGACCACTTCCTGAAGAATGGATTGTAGGAGAGAAACGGTGGCTACAGGTATGTCAGTTAGGAACTCTTTGTAGCTTGGGTTTAACGATGATGTATATGGAGAAGTGTGTACAGAGACAACTGTTTAGGAGTGATTATAATAGGCGCAGATAATGGTGAAATACGAGGGTTGATGGAGAGGGGGAGGTCTAAGACAAATCCTAAGTGCCTGGCTTGCATAACTATGTGGGCTAGAATATTATTCCACTGTAACAATGAACACTGGCAAATGACCAGATGTGGGGCCAAGAGTATGAGTCTGACTTTGGACATACTGAGTTGTGTAGCTTTGAGAAATTTAACAGATGATGGCAATTAGGCAATTAGACATAGGGAACTCTACTTGTAGATTAGCTGTCCTCCAAAAGTGGGCCACATGGTACTAATGGCTCCTAAAATTTACGTCTTACATCATTTGCCCAGTAGAGATACTAATCTTCATGTTCCTCATCCCAACACCAAAAGTCCTGGGGAAGTTTCTTGTCCTGGTTTCAGTCAGGTGCCCACACTTGGTCAGCATTTGTATCCAGGAATAAGTATAGATAGGGTTATGGAACACCTGGTGGCTTCTATGACAGTGATAGTGCTTTTGAAAAAGGGCAATTACTAAGGGGTGGTGGGAGGGAGAGGATAGATAATATAAAATTGCACTCTAATAGTGCTAGGCTAATCAGATGCAGGAGACTAGCTTTGGGGTGGATGTACGTTGTCAGTATGTTGGATATTCTCGGAGATCTGGAATGAGGGGTATGGGAGAGCAGAGGGCTGAGAGGCACTAAAGGCAGCTGGGGGAAATATACAAAGGAATGCCCTGCTAGGAGCATTATATTACACAATATTATCTTTATATATTTATGGGCCTGTCTACTTTAACAGACTGCAAAATTCCTGAAGGCAAAATTCCAGGGATCATTTCTGCTTCATCCCTGTATTTCCAGTGACTAGAAGAATACCAGCTCAAAAATTCTTGATGGTTAGTTATTGAATGAACACATTAGCAAAAGCATGTGTAAGAAATTGAGGGTAACGGTGATTTTGAACTAGCTCTCTATGCTTTCTAGACTTCAGTTGTACATCTGGGCAACGGTCTCCTTGATCTTTCTGTGTATCATAGTTCTAAAATTTTATTCTATCAAAACACATTTTTGCCACACATTTCACTTTTGACACTCTGTGCAGATGCTGTCCAAGTAGTTGATAATTTCAAATTCTGTGTTAGTTTTCTACTCCCCAAACTATTGAAATCTGAGGTAGTAGGGAAAGCACATGGGGTTTACATCAACTGCATGTGAGTTTAAATCATAGTTCCCCCACTCACTAGCTCTGTACCTCTAGGTAATTTATTTAACATTATAAACTTCAGGTTTTTTAAAAAAATTTTTCTCAAATAAGAATGATAATGTCTAAGTTGCAACGTTTTTGTGATGGTTGGAAAGAATGGATTTATATCCTTGAAATATTGAGGGGATTGCTTTGTAAAATATATGATTGCCTAATCACCATACTGTACACCTGAAACTAAAACAAAATAATATTGAATTTAAGCTGTAATTGAAAAATAAAAGTAAAAATAAAGAGAGAATGGGTCTATAGATATTGAATCTTAGGAGGCCCTAGTACATGGTTCCTATTATGTTTCTTGCCTTTTGCCTTGGCGTGAGTGGGTTTTGGGTCTGAGTTGTGGTAATGAGAACATATTTGTCAGTTTTTTTAAGTTGACCACACTTTACCCCTTTATCTTCTCTGTGTGGTTTTGGGTAGTTTAATTCAATTGGTCTCAATCAGTGTGTCCACAGAACATCAGTATTCCACAGGCTAGATAGATAATATTTAATAATATTAATCTTTCCCCAATGATCAGAAAAAGAATTAAAATGTTTTTAACATTTCAAGTTTTTACATGTATATTTTTTTTTAGAAAAATTTTGAGACTTCTCCCTCTTGTTAAAACAACCCCCAAATCTTTTTTTTTTTTCCCATGGATTTCTGTTCTGTTTAAAAAAACAGTTCTGAGTACTTACAATATAGCAGGCCCAGTGCTATGTTGCTGTAGCTACAAATAAGACTCTTTCTTCTTAATGGATCTTATAGCTAAAGGTGTGGAAGAGTAGTGAGTAGAGGTTGTTTTTCTTTTCAAGTGACAGGGGACACACCTGCATTAAGTTTTGAGTTTATGAGGTCTGTCCAGAAGGTATGCAGCCATGTAATATGAAAAATAGAGACATTTATTGAAGAAGATACAAGATGCAAGGACAATGATACCTCAGTCCCCTTCAAAGGAGGCACTTTGGTACCTCATACAGTTCTCCCAATTGCCATCAGCTGCTTTGTTGAATTTTCCTGAATCTCATTGGTGGTCTGAAATTTGGTCTCTTTCAAAGGCGATTTTAGTTTTGGGAAAAGCCAGAAATCACAGGGCACCAAAGCTGGGCTGTAGCATGGCTGAGTCACCAGGGTGATTTGATGTTTCGCCAAAAAACTCTGCATGAGAAGTGATCCATGAGTGGGTGTGTTGTCCTGAGGAAGCTGCCAATCACCAGTTCCCATAGCTGTGGCCTTCTGAATCATCCAAATAGCTTCTGTGGAGGAATGGTCAAGCTTAATGCAAAATTCGATGCAGATTCGTTGCTCAACTAGCTCAGTCATTTTGAATGTGGCAGACACAGTGCACATGCTCTCTCAGTGGCATCTTCTGCACCCACTGATAGTTGAGTGAAGTCATCATTGTTCACGCATGCACAGCCCAGTCCATTCTCCTTGGCTGCCAGGTTACATGGATGTTGTGTAAACCATTCTTGTTAAATTAACAATGGCCAGCCAGGTTTTTCCTGGACAGACTTCATATAATCTAAGTTAGGTAGATGAAGAAGTGGGTGCAGGGTGTGCACAAGCAGGTAGGAAGGATGAATCACCCTCTTTAGTTACAGTGGTAGCATTGGGTTTTAAACACATAGTCATTTTTTGCGAATAAAATAATGGTATTACCAGCTTCAAGGACAGATGAAACAGACAAGGGCATTCCCAAAGGAGCACTAGAAGACCAAGAGAGCAGCACCTGGTAAAGGCTGGGAAACCATGGAAAACTTCTCTTGAACCTCTCTGTGACATGACAGACACAGATAATTAACACAAAAGACTGTGCCAAACAACACTCACATACTTAATGTTAATATGCAACACTTACTCTCCCACTGGCATAAACTTCTTACCTTGGACAGTGTCACCTGGTGCATGTTTCTCAGGGTCTCCATAGCTGGAAAAGAGAGAGATGGAGACACTGACTCTCAATCTCCTTTAACTGGAAATAATATATATCACTTCTGATTATGGTCCCTTGACCAGAACTAGTCCAGTGGCCTGAAGCTAAGCACAAGGGAGGCTGGGAAATACAGGTAGTTGGAGAAACCATGTATATTTGTCCACATTCATGATCTTTGCCACATACGAGAATGAATTGTTAATCTTGACTGACAATTTCCACTATAAGATCTGGCCTATTTTTGACCTTAACCTTCAACTACTTCTTGACCTAATTCGAATATAAACTTCGTTTAATGTTAAAATCGAACCATGATTTCTCTGAGTTCTACAGGATAAAATTATGCTATGAAACATTTGCTTTTGTGAAATTCTGTTATAATTAAGCAAGAAAAATAATCAATAAACATTTCATGATAAAGAATAAAATAAGACAAATTTTAATAGTTTTAATGAATTTTAGGCATTACTAGACTTTGTAGTTAGCGTATTGTTTAGGCAGTTGGGAGCACTTTTCTCAGGTGAGACAACTTAAAAAGAAAACATTATCAAGGATTCTAGGAACAGCAGTGCTAGAAAATAAAATGGGGCTTTCTCCTTAGTTGTAGCACTTTCCACTTAGCAGGCTCAGGCTGGTCCCATGGAAACTAAGAAATGAAGCCTATCACAATGAAAAAGGAGGAAGAGACTAACATTTCTGTGTCATCTACTGTTGGATAGAGCTGTTGCTAGGTGCTTGGCATTTAATTATCTGATTTCATGGTCACACCAACCCTGCTTAGTAGGCATCTTTCTCCTCCAGTTACTGCTGAAGAAATTGAGGCATGGAGGTTTCATATGACCCAGGTCACGATAAGTAGAAGAACGAACCATCAAACTGGGTCTCTCTACATCATGTTTTTCTCATTCTTTCTTCCTATAGCACATGGTGTTCCTTGTTAGAAAACCTTGTTAGACTTCGTTGGCAATGCATGCTGCTGGAAGAGTGGGGTTGCTATTGTTTCAGCACTTTGCAACAACAAAAATGGAACTCAGACCATGAGCTACAGAATAATCTGTCCCCCTTTGGAGGGTCTTTTACAAATAAGCTATTTGTTTTTGTCAAGGACAGGGTTTAGTTTCATGGGATACGACTTTGTTTTCAACGACTCATTAAAGAAAGATGACTTACTGCCCTGTTTTCTAAATCTAGTCACAGACCACAATCATTTGCAGGAAATGGAATGTTTACTTGAGTTTATTATACAAGGCTCTGGATATGAGCTGTGGGATTTTTACACCTCATAGCAACGGTATTACAATTTATTTACAACTTCATGTTGGCAGCTGCACAAACTCTTATGAGAAAGGACAATCACACCTTGGGGACCAGTAATTATAGGCAAAGGTATAAATTGGGCAAAGCAGTGTAAGCATTTGGCACTTAAGTTGAAGAGAATAGAAATGGCTCTGGCAACTGGACAGAAAGCCAGTCTCTTGTTCGTTATGAGGCCATGAACTAATTAAACTGAACTTGTCAGAATAGACAGATGAATAGATTGAACTGGATTTTGGCAGTGACTGGTCCCACGCTCATGAAAACCAAGTTGTTTTAGTGATGTCATCATTTGGAACTTCTAACTATGATATCACTTTTGACAGAATTAATGTGGAATTAATACCATATGTACAAGCATTAATAGGTATTGACTTTGAACACTCAATGATCATTGGAGGTTGGTTTCCAAAGGAAAACTATGATATATGTCTTCCTAGCATCTCCAGTTATCAGATATCAAACCCAGATTAGACATGGACTTCAACAGGTTTATTAGAATTCCTTTGAGACGAATGCATATATGTTTCTCTAAAAAATATTTGCATAGGAACATGTGCTTAAAGCATGTTTTATTTGTAGTAATATTGAACTAGGGGATGAGAGGATTTAAAATTAAATTCACAGTTAACTTAAAAGAAATTGCCCTGAGGGTTTTTTTTTTAAATACAATTTTTGGATTATAGTTCAAATTTAAACTAAGAGATGAGATGTTCTTGTTAATCAAAGTAGTGGTTGTGGTTTCTAATTTTCTGGAGTAAATGGGCTCTCTCTTTTCTCACCACTGCAGATACTATCTAGATGAAATCTATCTTTTGTATGTTTATCATGACAGGTTCTTTTGAACCTTGGGGGTGGGATTGAGTATAGTAATTTTTATTCATTAAGCAAATATTTAATTCCTTCTGTATTTGGAGCCCTTTTATATCTCTTTAGATTATTTATAATTAGTTCCTTGCATTTGCATAGAAATGAAACTCTAGAAAGGGTTATTGCATTAATGCAACACAAAACCTGGGTATATATGAGTTAACAGATAAGCAAAGGAAGGTGAAATGAACCCAACATAGTACCTTGAATAATTGGAGAGGGTGGAATTAAGCCAGGGATTCTTTTGAAGAGTGCAATACAACTTACTTAGCTGGATTGTCTACAGGAAACTTTTTATAGTTTATCTTATTAATCCTCACAACAGTACACTTTGCAGTTAAAGAGACTGAACAGCTGGCTCAAGGTAGCAGAGACGAACTCACATGAGTTCAACCTCAAAGGCTTTGCTGTTTCTAACAGGGTGGCCTGGCTGCCCAGTACTTTCCTATTTACCAGGTGAGATGCAGATGTGTCAGGTGCAGAAGGAGCAGGTAAGGCTGTTTTCAGGGTAGGAAGGCGACATGGAGGACTGGGAGACCTTGGTTGCAGTACTGGCCTGACCACCTGCCCATGGCCCCATTTTGGCAAATCCAATCGGACAGCCTCTCTGTGTGTGTTCCTCCTCTGGGATGCCAACATCTCTCTACAGGGGTTGCTGGGAAACCCTAAGCCCACACCAGTAAGTGCTATTAAGTATGGTTTAAACGTTTGTTATTATTATTAAAGCACTGTGGTATTTCTCACTGGAACAGGTCAATAGTCTTTGCTTATGTAAATGAGTATTGCACAAAACATGCTTGGTTTCTGAGAAAGGTTAGCTACTCAGTGCAATAGTATAAAGGGGGGTATCCTTTCTCTTCATAAAGATTACAAAGAAAGTGCAACATGAAACCCACAATGCCCTTCAGCATGGAAACTGGAATAAGGCTGTTCCACCAACTTTGTCAATCACTAACTGTGATTCCTTGAGAAAGACAAGCAAACTTTCTAAGCATCAGTTTCCAAAAATGTGGGAATAATAACAGTTCCTGCTGTGAGTTGTTGCGTTACTTTCCTAGGGCTGCCATAACAAAGTACCACCAACTGAGTGGGTTAGACAACAGTAATTTATCGTCTCACAGTTCTGAAAGCTAGACAATCCAACATCAAGGTGCTGGCTGGCTTGCCGGTGTTCTTCTGACAGCTGTGAGGAAAATCCATTCCATGCCTTTCTTCTCTTTCCTGGTGGTTTGCCGGTGATCTTTGGTGTTCCTTGGCTTGTAGACTCATCACCCCAATCTCTGTCTTCATTTTCACATGGTATTTTTCCTGCATGTCTGGCTGTGTCCAAATTTTCTGTTTTTAGAAAGGACATGTCATATTGGATTAGAGTCCATTCTAATGACCTCGTCTTAACTAATTGCATCTGCAAAGACCCTGTACCCAAATAAGGTCTCTTTCTGAGGCTTAAGCAATTTGGGGATGGGGGAAATAAGTCAACACCTAACAGTTGTGTGGTTAAAAAATGAAATAACGTATGTACATAAAATGCCTAGCACCTTTGATTCCTTGTTGATATTCTGTGCAAGCAGTGCTTCCTGCATGTTCGTTAACAATGCTTTGACCTTAGAGGGAGAATTTATAACGTGGAATTCATCTCTTTATGGCTCGATACAGAAACTTTATCATGAGGATAAGAAATGGTGTTTGTAAGTCATTAATTATTTTCTCACAGTTCCCTTGGACTTTTTTCCCTAGTTCGTGAGCTTTTGAAGGAAGTCCAGCCTTTTGTGCAGACCAGTATGTCCTGTCCAGCCACCTGCTTTGGAGTCAAATGTGTTCTTTCAGATAACTCCCAGGTGGTTTTTAACAGATGTGTAAAATGTTCCAGGCTACCTTTTCATCATTTATATTATAATAAATTTAAAAAAACCTTAGAGGGGAAGTTTTCCCTAATGCACTTGGTACAAGAGCATATTAGTGTTTCATTAGAAAGAACAGACTTTTACAAAGAAATTAATAAATAGGTAACAGCAAAAAGTAACCTTTTATTGAATACCTAATCCCATGTAAGTATGTCAACATATGATTATTCACACAACAACTTGGAAGATAGATATTATCACTTCTCTTTTCTAGATGGAGACACTGAGACTTAGATTAAATGTGTCATTGGAGGTCAATGGTTGGCAACAGGCTGCAGCAGAGACCCCAGGGCCTATGTTTACTAAGTCTGTGCTGACTCCAAAATTCAATAGAGAAAAGGATGATGGGAGTTTCTGCTGGGTGGGAAAAGACCTCCCTGATCCTGAGATGGCACTTTCTGCCACTGTCACCTAGTGTCTTTGAATCTCGATGTCCCCATCATGAAAGTGGAGACAGTAATACCGTTTGCATGGGGGCAGTTTATAAGGATTAAATGTGAGAACCTATGATGGAGGATTCAGCTGATGCTGGAGGCTCAAAATGTTTTGTTAAAGAAATAAGGCAGTGAGCAAATAAATGAATGGGTGAGTGAGAAAATGCATTAAAAGGCTGGAAGGACTAAACCTGAGTTTATAAGCAAATATCAGGAAATGGGACTGAGCAGAAATGCTAGAATTAATTTTATTGAAGACCTAAAAAAGATAGAATTGATTACAAAAGAACCCAATTCCAATTTGGGAGTACCTGTTGGTCACCACGGTGGGTGGGGTGATGTGTTTCATGTCATATATGGGATCTTGTTTACTCCTCACAGTGACCCAGGAGGTAGATGTTAGTCTACCATTGACTTATAGATGAGACACAGAGAGTTGAGCTGTTTGCTTAAGGTTACCCAGCTTTCCCATGTCACAGAGCCAGCCGTTGAACATGGGCAGGCCGACCCCAGAGATGGCTAGCCCTCAGATGCCATGTTCACAGCCTCCCGGGTGCAAAGACCCACGCACCTGACACTGAGAGATGAGGCTTAGACTCTTGGATTTGCTCTTTACCAGCTTGTGCAACATTGAACAAGGGGCTTAAATTCTGGGCCTCAGTTTCCTCCTCCATAAACTGGAGTTTACATTCTACCTCATTGGGCTGAAGTGAGGATTAAAATGAACTGATTCCTATTAAATACTTAGAAGAGTTCCTGGAACATGGCAGGTGCTTGATAAAAGTTGTCATATGGTGATTGTGACTGTTGTGTTATTTGTTGGGATTAAAGTCACAATGTGACATTAGACAAAGACCTCCAGCCTTTCTTTCTGTTATAAGGCTTAGGATCTCTAGAAATACTCAAACATTTCAGCAATGAGACCGTTGGATTGACTCAGAGGATCTTGGAAATTGTAAACCTGAAAACAACTAGTCTTCTCTAAAAAAAAGAGAACTGGAGATTTTCCTGGTAAACCTCTTAAGCTCTCCTTAGTTTCTCCAAGAAACACACTTTTTAGTGCTTTCTTGGGTTTTAGGCTGATTCTCAGTAAAAACTATTTTTGATAGTTTTACAACAATAAACATGCATTAATATTTACTACATTCCAGGCACTGTTCTAAGCACCTTTCTTGTATTATCTTACTTAATTCTTAAAGCAAGTCTATGAAATAATATTTTTATACTCTCCAAAATATAGATGAAGAAATAAGGCACAGAAGATTTAAATAACTTGCCAAAGCCACTTAGCTCATAAGTGAGAAAGCTAGGATTTGACTCCTAGAAACACAACCCAAAGCCCCAGTTATGTAACCATCTGATAAATCACTTCCATAGCCCTCAGATCTATATTTGTCTAAATGAGAATAGCAAAACATGTTTCTCTCATTTTATAAAACCAAAATTAATTCTAATTTTTATGCTTGGATAATTCAAGTTTATAATATCCCTGGACTGGACATGCTACCCCCAAAGTATTTGATATTAAAAAAAGAAAACACAGTTTATGCTGGTCTCTCTGTGATAGGCTGAATGACACCCCCAAAGACAATCCACATCCTAATCCCAAGAATATGTGAATGTTACTTTATATGGCGGAGGTACTTTGCAAATGGGAATAAGTTAAAGATCTTGAGATGAGATTATTCTGAACTATCTGAGTGCTCTCAGTGTTATCACAGGGTTATGATAAGGGGAGAAGGAGAAAGAAGAATATTCAAAGACAGAAACGGGGGTGGTAAAGAAAAAGAGAGAGGGGAAGAGTAGGGAGACAGAGGGAGAGACTGAGATTCAGAGAGGCTAGCTTTGGAGATGGAGAAGGGGCCTTGGTCAGAGAGCGTGCCTCCGCAAGAACTGGAAAAGGCAAGGAAACAGATTCTTCCCTGGGACGTCCAGAAAGAATGTAGTTTTGTTGATCCACTTTGGACTTCAGAACTACATATAAAAAAAAGTGTTGTTTTAAGCTCCTACATTTGTGGTAATTTGTTACAGCAGCAAAAGGAAACTAAATACTCCCATATGGCATTCCCACTGGGTTTTGTGCTAACTGTATGAATTCTCCTCTTTTCCCTCCACCCCATAGTTTTTTCCCTCTTGCTCAAAGATAAAGGGGAATGACCCAGCAATTCTACTCCTTGGCATATGATAAGGAGACATGCAAATTTGTGTCTGCACAAAAACTTGCACACAAGTATTTATAACAACTTTATTTATAATAACCCTAATGTGGACACAACCTAAATGTGCATCGCTTGATGACTGGATAAACAAAACACATCATATACATATAATGAGGTATTATTGAGCAATAAAATGGGGTAAAGTACTGATAAAGGCTGAAACATAGATCAGTCTTAGAAACGTCCTAAGTGAAGGAAGCCAGTCCCATGAGACTACACTTGTACGCTTCCATTTATGTGAAATGTCCAGAATAGGTAGATTTGGGGAGGCAGGGGAGTGGTTTCCAGGGGCTGGCGGCAGCAGGGAGGGGGTGGGGAGCGACTTCGCACTGGTGTGATGCTTCCTTGTGGGGGTGACGAAAACGTTCTAGTAGACGAGGGCCGTGGCTGCACATCTCAGAGGATATAGTAAAAAATTGCCGAATTGTACACTTTAAAGGGGTGAATTTTATAGTGTGTAAATAACATCTCAATAAAAATGTCAAGAAAAAGATAAGGGAGGCAGGTACTTACAGCCTATGCCACAGGTATTCCCATGTTTGGTTTGATTAGTGTATTAGGGTTCTTTAGAGAAACAGAACATATATGTGTATATATAGTGTATATGTGTGTTGGTTATATATAATATATGCAATAAGAACTATAAAACATACAATGTGTAGTACATAATATAATTTAATACAATCAGTCATTAAATTAATTATATAGTGATTCATTTAATGTAATATGTAAGCAATTTAAGCAAGTGGTGTCCTGAAACACATGACCCGGTGCTGTAGTTATGGAAAAAAATCCTGGGTAGTTCCACCATGAGCTTTCCAATTAAGTGCCAATTTTCAGTGTGAAAAGATGATGCCTTGTTCAAATTAGGATAACCTCCAGCTCGGTCTAGAACTCATGAAAATCATGTAATCTAAGATTTCACTCACCTGAGGGAGCAAAATATTTTTGCTGGCCCCAGCTCCCCTTCTCTCCCACATTTTACAATGTGTGGTATTTTAATCAATGTCAACCTGCTGCTTTGGAAACAGAGGCTTGGAAATGCCTTTTTTGTTTCCGTTGTCCTGGCAGAATTTAACCCTACAAGAAGATGTATACTCCTTTCTTCACTGCACGCCTGCACTGTAAATTAAGTACTCATTAAGATGTTCATGAAAACTGAGCCCTGTGCTTAAAACATCCATATCCAAAAAAGAAGGAAGGGGCTTCTGCCACTTAAAACAAAAAGGCATGGCTATGCTCTGTAGGGGTATGAAAGTGATTATGAAAGAAATAGGGAGAATGACTTAGTTCAGAGTGTTTTGAGGGTAAAAAAGCGGTGGAAATGCATGGTGGGCGGGGCTTAGGGGAGAGAAAGGGAGCGTAGAAGTGAAGGCCTGGGAGCGATAGACAAGCAGGGAGATCTTGGAGGGCTGGGCTTGTTCTGAGCCTTCTTGTTAACCATCTTCTTGCTGGTTTGGAGTTTGGATCGCCCACGGACCCTTGTTCTTAAGCGCACTCTTTCTCGGAAGTGAGAAGTGAACCCTTCAGCTGCTTGGCCATAGGGTCTGTCCACGCCCAGCTCCTCCAAGGACTGAGATCTGATTAGTAGGAAGGCTGTTCCCACTTCGCATGTGTCCTTCCATGTGGACAGTCGTCTCTAAGAGTAACACCCTGGTCTCCCGTGTCACCTCACTCCATCCTCCTGAGGGTGCTGCTGATCATTAAAAGAGAAACCGAACACGTGTAGCCCAGTCCATTCTCTCCCTCTTTCTCTCCCGGAAAACAGATTCCCACATGGAGAACTCACTCCAGGCGGGACAACTTGTGTAGAGACTCGTCTCCTGGGTGGTGGTCTATATGCTGGGTGAGTGAGGTTGTACAGCTCTTGGGTTTGTTTTGAGGAAGTCTCATACTTGGCCTTTACTAGTAGTAAAGCTGGTTTCTCTCCCATCTCCCAGTGTCTTCATTGTTTGTGTAGCTTCTGAGAAAGGTGGGTGGGAAAGAGAGGTGCTCTTTGTTGGGAGCCCCTGGGGACACCTTCCCCAGGGAGACCCCAGGCTGCCTCCTGTCTGTAACCTGGCTATTCTGGTCTTAGCATGTGTACCTTGGAGTGTCCCTTCCTGGTACAGAACTCTAAAAAACAGGATAGTGTGCACATTTTGAAGGAATTGTCTAGTAGGCATGTGATCATGACTCTTTTGTTCATTTTCATATTTTGAAAATCAAGATGGAAATGGGAGACTGTTCTAATAAAAATTTAAATTTGAGGGACATTCATTAATCCAATTCAACATTCTATGACTTTGTGTATTTATTTATTTAGGATATAGCATTTTATTGAGGGCTTTCAGAGGAGAGTTGAGGGCAGGGAGGACCAGATCCGATGTCTTCAGCCGAGCTGGATTTCCTCAGCTTCTCAGTTGCCAAAAACTGGATATTTATTCAGCACCTGCCACATGCCTTGGATTGAGAGTAGAATGTAGTCCTAGTTCTTAAAGTCTTAACATCCTAACGAGAGATACAATCATCCAGATAGGTGATTATGCCAAGGTCAAACTCTGCGATAGATTATGGAGAACATTCTATCAAAAATGGCTTGGTCACAATGGCATGAAGGTGCTTTTGCTCCAGTTCAAGAAACATTTGACCTAAAGATACATGTCCTATGGCAACATGAGTCAAAGCAGCCTAATTCTTGGATTGTACAATATGATCATACCTAGGATGATTGGAGGCACTTCAAGTTACAGATTTTGTTTAATTTTTTATATATTTTCCTAAGCTTGGAAGCATATTTGGAACATAGTGGGTATTCAATTTTGTGTATTATCTGTTTCATTCACTCATTACCTATCCATCTGTCTATTGCATAAATACCTGAGTGTGTATCCTGAAAACTGCTGACTATATAGTTATAAATAAAACTGATTTGGTGTCTTGCCTGATGGTGTTTATAATCTATTAATGCTTGACTTCTAGAAATCCTTTTATTTAAATGCACTCACATTTTAATGCACATCTACTGAATGCTTTCTGTTAATAAATCATTTACAACAGACTTATATGTTATAAATCTCATGTTATATTTATGTGACTGTCACTTTCCATAAGATATTTACCTCTCCCTTATAAACCATTATTTTTATTTCTGATTTCTTATACGTAGGGTCTCCAATCCAAGGAGAGGAATAAAAGCAGTATACAACACAAAAAATGCAGCAATCTGACTATAGTGATGTTAACTCTTAGGATTTGAAATCTCTCAGAATAATAATAGGCTGCTGATCACATAGCAAAGCACAGAATGTTACTTTGTTACTTTGTTAATTGGGGACCTGAGCACCAATTGTTCCCATCTGTCTGTGTTACAGGCAGGGAAACTGAGAACAGGAGTGACGGTTAGTGGGAAAGCTGGTATTAGAACGGGAGTTCCAGTCCATTAATTACACTTCCCACTTTATTTTGAACTCTATGCAGCTCTGTAATGGCAGAAAGAAATGAGAACCCCATTTACCAGATTAACTAGGGGACAGAATTCCATCCTGTGGTCAGAGAGCAGTTTAGGCCTCTCACCACAGGGCACTCAGCTCATTTGGAAAGCGGGAGAAGGGAACGTTCACTTGGAAGTCACAATGCTGTGAAACCAAGGTGTGATACAGAGCTTACAAACTAGATATTAGCTTGTAACGTGATCCGGCCGTGAGGAAAGTCCCTCTGCCGGGGCGGCCTGTGCGAGGAATCAGGCTTCAGGAAGGGGAATAATCCCCCTTTATGTGGCACTGGTGAGGCTGCACCTGGAAAACAGGCCCCTGCTTCAAACCTCGGTACCCAGGCCCTGTGGACAGGGAGAAGGGAACCATATGAGTCATCGTAGCTGGAGGAAATGACCTGGAGGGGAGAGATTAAACACGCTAGTGGGCTTGCCTTCCTCCCCTGCAGAGGGCCCCTGACAGCTGGGAGGCCCCCTGGCTGGCCCACTGTCCTGAGGTCTTTGGGTCCTTGAAGGGGTAGACCCTTCACTCTCTGGCTTTACTATTGCAGTCCTGTCTCACTTCCTCTGTCCCCTCCTCTTTATGCTTCTTTCTCCTCTGTGGACTTTTAGCTTCCCAGATTTCCAAAGTCTTTTTTACTTTGGAACTTTTGTATCTCTCCCTCCTTCTGCCTGCACGCAGCTTCCTGCCAGCGCTGTTTGGTATCAGCCACAAAGTCACATTCTCAGTGAGCTTTCCCTGGATGCCTGGGCCAGGTGAGGGCCTCCTGTTACTGCTCTCCAAACACCTTGGGGCTCCTTGCCCTGTTCATCTCAGCCGTAGGGGGGCTTTCTCACTGTGTTTCTATGGCAACAGAAGCTGTATGTGCCTTTTCCCTGGCACATTGCAGGGTGCAGTAAAATTCTGCCAAGAGAATGAAGAACAACCAGCAATTGGGCATGGTTGCAGTGCATCGGGCCTGTGTGCCCCTGCTTGTCCTATGCCATCTGCCAGGGATGCTCTGCTTCTTTTCTTGATCTGTCCAGAGGCAAGAAGAAGACACTGGGCAAAGGTACAGAGATTGTGATTCTAGTCCTGGCTGTCTGCCTATCAGCTCTGTGATTGTAGGGAAATCACTGACCTTCTCCAAGCCTTGGTCTCTCGGGCTACAATGGATGGGCAGGAATGCCTTTCTGGCAGGGATGTGGTAAGGATTAAATACAAATCCCTTCATAACTACTGCATGTTCACAAATACAAGGTCAGTCTTACCTTTAGTCTAACCTTTGTTCTTTCCCACTCATGCCATGATTTCTCTGAATATTCAGTTCCCATCTTGAGATATGGAATAATCTTCTCTCTCTCATACCCAGAGCTGTGGGAGTTGGGGGAGAAGTGGGGTCCAATGGAAGATCGTGGCTGGGACATGGTCCCTGTGGGCAGGGTAATCATAGCCTTTCCACCCAGCTCCATGCCACCCTTCTGTCATTGGACTGACATGACCATTGAGGCGCAGAGATCCCTGTGTGTTCATGGACATGGAACTGGCAAATGCACTTAAACTTGAGTCTCTTCAATAGGGGATACGAGGGCTGGGAGGTTTCAGAGTAAGTGGCGTCCATCACTTTTGCAGGGGCTGGTTAGCTCAAATACCCAGGAACCATTCCCAGGGGAGCAGTGCCTTGCGCATAGTAACTGCCGTCTGTATTTGGCAAGAAGATTGTGAGTGCAAAGCTGAGGGGTGCAGCTCACGTCTTTCCTCCACTCTTCTCAATCTTGTCTCACTACAAAAGCCCATGGTGTATTACAAAATGCTAATGATGATTTGCCTCATAATATTTGTGCACCTCCCAAAGCAAACACTGACTCTATTCTCATTCCATCTCCTCAGGGGCTGTTCAAATTAATTCAAGCTCAGGAATATGACTATTTTACTTACGAAGACACACTGACGGGTGGGCCAGGCTAAGGGAAGGACCCGCGGACTTGCTCTGCATCTGGGGATGTAGCTGAGGGCATGGACCCTGCGTCACATGGCCAGGGACTGACGGCTGATGCTACCCCTGAGCAGCAAGTCATTTCGGTCTCTCAGTCTATAGTTTTCTTAGCTGTGCTGCAGGGATGGGCACCATGCCCACCTTGGTGCTTTCTGGGGAGAGTTACCTGGAGTAATTACCTAAAAAGCATACGGCAGTGCTGGTGTGCTGTGGTTGGACAGTAGATACTGGCTTCTTCCTTTTTTTATAGTCACAATTAATCTTCATTATCACAGATTCCGTATTTGCAATCTGACCTCCATGCTACATTTTATTGTAGCAGTACAGTCATTACTCACGGGGCTCCTGCGGTCATTGGTGAGTACACGCTGAGCGGTGACAAATCGGCATCCTCATGCTCGTGTCCAGCTGTGGTGAGACAAGGCGGGGCTCTGCCTCCCTGTTCCAGCTGCCTGGCTGTAGGCAAGGGCCATCTTTATGGTCTATTTAGGAGCATTTTTGCACCTTTTGTTTGTGCTGTTTTAGCTGTTCAGCAGCCCCCAAGCACAGCGCTGAAGTACTGCCTAGTTTTCCTGTAGAAGACTGCTGTGGCTTACAGAGAAAATACATGCATTAGATAAGCTTCATTCGGGCATGGGTTAGAGAACGGTTGGCTGTGAGTTTAATGTTAATAAATCAACAATATATATTAAACAAGGTGTCCTTTAACAGACACACAAATAAAAAAGGTTATGTATTGATTTGTTGAGGAAAATCTGTGACCAGATGCTCAGAGGAACCTAACCCTGTATTTCCCCTAGGGACAATGTTTCAGTATTCGCTAATTCAGTGTTTGTGGTAACTTTATAAAATATAACTTATGCAAATAAGAATAATCTACTTTGCTTTGATATCCATTCTCCCAAGAAGAAGATTGTGTGGTCGGTGTTTGGAAGAACAAGAAAGATGCTCTGCCTCTGTCTCTCCCCTCCTCAGTATAGATAGATATAGATCCCAAGAACTGGTGGAGGACTACAGAATTCCACAGAAAGGTGCAGGCTATGAAAATTCTGTCTGGTTGGGAATGACTTATACCTGAAGGGAAGTATCTTTACCTTGATGAGACAGAGATTGAAGAATTCTGACCAGCAGAGGTTCCTCTGGACCCTCACCTATGGTAAAAAATCAGCCCATTTCTCCTAGAAAGTAAATGTACCAAATAGGTTTGTGGTTCATGCAAACCTGTTGTTCTGCCATATTTCTGCTGTTAATGTGGGTTGTCGGTTGATCCACACTTACAGGTTTTAGAGAATTGGGGGAAATGAAATCAGGTTTTGCTTGTGTACTCTTAAATAGGCTTTAGTACCTAGGAGGTGAAATGATTGTATTCATGCTAATAATTCATCATGTCCAGGGGGATGACCTAAGGAAAACAGTGACTTCATGTTTCTGCTAAGTCCCTTCACTTAAACTAAAGAACAGACCTAGTTCTTGTTTCTGCTCAACATCATAATGTGGAGTTGTTTTCTTAAGACATCGGTAAACCTCTAGCAATTTCTGTCCAGGGACTATACTGTCTGATACAGATTCTAAAGTGTGTTATGACCCTTTATAAGGAAATGTGACCCTAGAAACTAAGAGGGCTTGGGGATGTCTCTACTGAGCCTTTGTTTTGGGGCCATTTGGTTGCATATGCTATTTCATATAATGCAAATATGTAATTATGATTTTTGGATTTGAGGTAAGCAACAGAAATCTAAATGCTAAGCTCCTAAATTAATCTAAGTTCACAACTCCCGTTTATCTGTCCTCTTCTCTCTTTCCCTCTGTGCCATGCCAGCCTGTGCTTCATTTCTTCATTCATTTCCTTTTACCTCCTTTGAGTACGCATGACAGAGAAGGAGCTCTAAACTGCTGGGTGCTGGTGGACAAAGTCCTACCTTATACAGGCAGTTTTATTCAGTTACACTTGTTTCCTCTTAGGTCTACTAGAAGTTTTCTGTATATCTTTATCCATTCTGTATTCTTCTCTTTTTGGTCCATTTAATAACTATCCACCAACTGTTTATAATAGAACCAAGGAGAGGAAGAGTAGAGAATTTCAAGTCAATGATGACAGTCTCTGCCTTCAAGGAATTCATAGTTTAGCGAGTTTGCATCTTTTTCCTTCAGACTACACGTCTAAGTCTTCGTGCTTTAATCTTCTTAAGTCTTCATCTTCCTGTGTGAGCATTGCCTGACTTTTTGTCATTATCTCTCATCTCACTTCCTTTGCTCTCTGTCTCAGCAATTTAATTCCTCTCCCATGGCTTGCATTATCAGCTCTTTAATCAGCACCAAATGCACCCCTTTAATCCTGACCTCTCTATCTCTGCCAAGGTTTGGCCCCTTATTTTGATCCCTGTGTTGTTCATTCTCCTTGATGGTTAAGACCAACAAATTACCACATGCCCCTCTGCTTATGAAGAGAAGCTTAGGAAGGAGCCTGTTAATTGAATGACAGACAAGTTCATGATATATGACTTTAAAGAACTATAGGAAACTTACCAATCAAAGAACTCTGGCATTTTGAATAAAATGTTTCAGTACTGTAAGCACTTGAGAAGACACTGGAAAACATGAATTAGAATAAGATTTTTATGACATACAATGGGAAATTTATCGGTGTTTTGGTTTTATTAAATATAATTCCTTTAAGTCAAAGAAGTGGATATATTTGAGAACAAATAAAAACTTCGAACAGAAAATTCCTTCCAAAATAAAAATGCAAATTTCAAAGGGAGCACACTAAAGCCCCCCATTGTGTACTAAGTGTATTCCTATAATCCCACTATCAGAGAGATTATAGTAAATGCTTGTGTTTGATCTGAAGATTTCAAATAAATGACTCAACAAGTTTGAACTGAAATCTTTATCCACCCCTTCCTCACACACACCTGTTCTTTCTCCTCTTCTCACAGTCATGGTTAATGGCACCATAAAAGTAAAATATGCACGTTCCTGGAAAAATTGAAAGTCAGTATTAAGTAAAAAAAAAAAAAAAAAAGGAATGTTTCCTCATTCCCTATTCGTACCCTCTTTCCTGAGTCCCACTCCTTAGTAGGATTATTTATTTTCATTTTTTCTAATTGTTACTAGAGTAATATTAAACAATGCATTATTATATAACTTTAGAATGAGGACTGATTGCCAGGAAAACCAACCAAATGATTATAACGGGTTAGAACTTTCAGCCCCGCCTCAGGAAGGGGAGAGGGGCTGGAAAATGAGTTCAATCACCAGTGGATAGTAATTGAACCAATTGTGCCTACTCTAATGAGACTTCAATAAAAATTCCAAAACAATGGCGTTCAGACATGTCAATATCAAATTCATGATTTTCTCTTGAATCTCATGATTCCTGCCTCACCCACCTATGGCCACAGTAATGCTGCATAACAAACCACCTCAACACTTAGTCACACCACCTGTTTATTATAACACGCACAGCTCTGGAGGGGCTGGGCTGGCTTTTATTTAGGCCGCAGGCCAATAAACTAGTCTAGCTGTTCTCCAAGTTTTCCCATCCCAGAAAATGCCTTTGCCGCTGAACTTGTTGCTCAGGCCATAAATGAGGGTGTTGACCTTCATTTGTCCCCCTCTTTTTACTCTCACACTTTCTTTCCCTTCTATTTGTAAAACCTCTCTTTTCTGCCTTCAACTATATCTCAGTCTGCATTCTCCTCACTCTCTACTTCCCCGACTGTACCCAAATTACTGTGATTTTTTTTTTTGAGTATAGCAATCTTCATTCATTTCTTCACTTATTCAATAAGTATTCATTGAGAGAGCTCTTCTTAAATGCCACACACAGGACTTTTCTCAAGTTAGGCTTTGCCATTTTTCTCCATCAGAACTGACTCACTAGCTTCATGGCACAATGTTTGCCCTAAGAATCAGGGCAATATTGGTAAATAAGCCAGACACAACTCTTTGTCCTGATGGATCTTACAAGTGGGAGGAGAACAAATATTTTATCTGGCCTCCCTGCTTCCTCTTGTGCCTTCTACCATTCTATCTACCCCACTGAAGTTGGAGTAACTTTAATAATGAAACAAATGATGCCCCCTCTTGCTTAAAACCTTTAATGGCTTCACATTATGCACAAACCAACATGCAGTGCCCTAGTCTGGCCTACCAAGCCCCACGGGACCCCTCCTTGGTGACGTCCAACCCTCATCTCCACTCCTTTCCACTCACATACACTGCTCGGTCCACAACAACCTCCTTTCCTGCTCTTCTCACTTTTTAAAAATTTAAGTGTGGTTGATATACAATCTTACATTAGTTATATTAGTTTCAGATGTACATTATAGTGATTCAACATTTTTATGTCTTACAATGTGATCACCCCACAAATCCTAGTAATCATTTGTCACCATGCTCACTTATCACAACATTATTCTCTATATTGCCCTTCACCCTTTTCACCCATCTCTCACCTCCTCCCCTCTGGCAACCATCCCTGTGTCTCTGTTTCTATAAGCCTGTTTTTGGAAATTCATATAACTCAATAACAACAACAAAAAAACTCCCAATGTGATCGAAGAGTGGGCAGAGGACATGAAAAGTCATTTCTCCTTTCCTTTTTCGATCCCAGGCCACACCCAGCTCCTTTCCAGTTCATCTCCAGCTCCTGGGTTCGAGGCTGACCCTGCTCATCTGCTGCCTAGAGCAGTATGCTCCTGGACCTTCCCAGTACCTCTCCAGCCTCAGCTTAATCATCTCCTTCACAGTGGCTTTGCTAATGACCTTACCTCACATTCTGATCTTTCCCAAGTCCACTAATGAAACAGGGACTCTCAGTTTGCGTGTGTGTATATATAATTCAATTTTTCTTTCAACTAGAGTCTGTGTAGGATCCATCCGTTTTACTCAGTCCTGTATACCTAGTGCCTAGTACAGTGTCTGGTTTAAAGTAGGCAGTCACACATGTCCTTGTATTAAATAGATAATGAATGGGGGTATTTCAGGCATTGCTGGAAAGCGTAACAGGAAGTGTGAATATTGTGGAGTTGGGCCTACAGTCCCAGGGCTACCTCCTTGTCATCTCTCAAACTACAAAATGCAGGCTTACTAGTAAGCTTGGCCTTATTAGAAGAAATTAAATAAAACTTGGGCAGGGCAGGGAGGGTGACTTGTGCAGGGTACTGCAGGAAAATCCCTATGGAGTTGGGAGAGAGCCAGGTCCACAGCCCAGGCCTATCCGCTGGAAGCCAGGTCCTCACATTCTGTTCCCAATATGGGCCCCATGGGGGCAACTCAATGGTGCAACCGCACTGTGACCCGCTTGCTCGCCCACGAGGGGGCCAAAAAGGGAACAGCTCCCGCCAAACCTGAGCGTTTCCAGGCCACTTTGCTTATGGTTTGGCTCGGGGATCCTGCTTCCCTTTGCCATTGCCCCTTGGGCTCCTGACCTTAAATCAAGCTCTCAATCTTTTCTCCTGTTCAGAAAGAACCAGTGACTTTTAATTGTATTTTTCCACTCGGGGTCTTTGAAATCTTCATTGCTTTACTTTTGCGGGTTTAGCTTGACCTTTAATGTTCTCTGGGCAGGTTTCTGTTATTGGAGGGAATGGGATTTTTGATTTGTGAGAGAGAATGGAGTCTAAGCTTTGGAATTCAGGCCCTTAAGCTTTCTGTGAAAAACAGAGAAATGACTAATAACTATTTAGTGTGTAATGATGGCTTAGCAGTATTTACCACTGATTTAGGCTTTCTGGCTCCATTACCCAGGGTATTTTCCTGACTTAAACATTGCTCAGTTCTTTAGCCAACAGCTGTCCACATTTTTTTTAAGTCCCCAAACCTCCAGAAATTACGATTTCACATTTCTAATAGGTTCCTTTCACTGTTCAATCAAAAAGGCCTCTTGTGCCTTATAGCATGTGTCCCAAAATGAATTTAATGCAAGTCACAAGTGGAGAATACCAGCAAGGGAGAAGGCCTGGATCCTCTGGAATGGGACCAATGGCCCGCATCTCTGTTCCTGATTCACTGAATCTGAAGCCGGTGTGTGAAGGAACAAGGGGTAAAGACAGAGGGAAAAAAACCACAAAAAGAAAGAATGCTTGAGGGGCAGGAATGTGGGATTCAACCTTCTTCACCTTCAATAGCTTGCTGATGTGGGCGATTTGGCACCAGTCCTATGTTGGTGTCGGTTATAATATCATTTAGTTTTGTTGCAGAGGTTGCCTGTGTGTTTTATTATGCCTATGTGTTCCACTTTCCTTGTAGGAAATGTTTTCAGATTTAATGACTATAATATCTCCATTCTGGAGGGAAGAGACAGAGGAGCCCATGTCAGAACCCAAAAGGTAATTATTCCCTTAGGCTAATCCTTCAAATGAAAGGCTTAGTATGCAACCACTCATTGTGATAGCCAATAAATAGGAATTGATTTAGGGGTACAGAGTCGACAGAGACTCAGTTTCTAGTCTCAGTGGTTTGTAGTACAGAGAGATCATAAGAGTGAAGAAAGCACTGGCAGTTCAGAATCATGGGTTTATAATAATGATAATCAAGACAATGATTTGATAATTTATGCCTTTCACAGAGAGGTTGTCATGTGATGGTCATTGTGGTCATTGCTTTACAACAGATGCCCATTTAATTCTCTTTATAAGCAGAAGTAGACAGCTTTCTGACCCTATATTACAGATAAGAAAACTGCAGCTCAGCAAGACTTTGTTTACTTGCTTGTGGTCACAAAGCCCAAAATTGTTGCATTCTAACCCCACTCTTTCTTACTTCCCTGCTACGCTTTTACACACAGTTTGAGTGAAAGTTTTCAGAGGACGGAGGCTGGGACCTCCCAGGACATGGCTAGCTTTATCGTTCTGTAAGTCTGCGACGTGCTCAGCTCAGGGAGTCTCAGTGGAGACCCTGCGAGTGGTGCCTGTTCTGGGCAGCAGGCCTGTGAGCTGCCCGGTGGGGTCGTTGAAACTCTGAGCTTGAGGTCCAAAGGCTGTGACTGTGGTCCCAGTTCTGTTTCTTACTGGCTGTCAGATCTTCCAAGGGGGAGGTTATCATATCAAATTTCACTACTTCTGAGCCTTGGGGAGTGGGAGGAATGGGCTAGTGGGTAAGAAAATATTTTGTACACTCTGTTGAGCTTTGATGTTGCAAGCAAGTACCCTTATTACATTCACATTAGACACTTGGAGATGTGGGTTCTGGTTTTATGAACTAATAAAGTAATGACAGCAGTCACCCATTGACTGCATGTCATGTGGTAAGCAGTATGTTCAGTAGTCAGTGTTTTAATTTAATCTTGGAAAGAGATTCTTCAAGGGGCATATTATCACTCCTCATTTTATAGAAACATACAATTTCCTATTATTGCCTCCCATTTTATAGAAACACACAATCTCACAGAGGCTAAGTAACTAGGTTTTGGAAAGAAGGCTATGGATAAGTTGGGATTCAAACTCAGGTCTCTCTGATATCCCCAGTTCCTGTTCATCCTATTATGTTGCTTTTATTAGATACATTAGCTTAAAAATACCAATGAATGATAGCAGTGAAAGCTGTTTTAGAGATCATCAAATTTGTCCAACCTCCTATTAAAATTTGTTAGTGAGCAAATATAAGGCATGGTGCTAGCATTCAATGTATAAGTCATGGATCTTCTGGTCAAGCAGTAATAACCCAGTGGAAGTTGGTTTAAACAGAAAAGGGACATCGCTGGCTTGCGTAAATGTTCAAGCGCTTTCAGGCATGGCTGAACCAAAAGACTCAGGCTGTATCATCAGGATTCATTTCCTTTACCTCTGAGCTCTGCTCTCCTTTGTTTTGACTCTGTTTTTTTTTTTTTTTTTTTTTTTTTTAAGATTGCATGAGATATTTGCAGCAGCCCCAGGCTTACATAATCCTTGCCATGGGCAGTCCCAGGAGAAGAATTCTCTCTTCAATCCCAACCTGATTCTTCCAAACCCCGGAAAGGTCATGCAACCCATCCCTGAGATAGTTACTTTATTCAGCGGGTATACCATGTATTTGGTTGAGGCATGGCTCACATGTCCTCTCCAAAACTACATGAATTGAATGTAGGGGGAAAATTGTTCCTGAAGAAAAAAATCTGGTTGCTGTTACAGAATTGTGGGAAGGCAAAACCCACAGATAGCCCCCATGCCTGTGAAGACCCAAACATATTAGGGGAAGTCATTTAAGTTGCTTTTTTGCTTGGCCCCCATCTGGAAATTCCTCCTTGGCATGTCAGAGGTAGATTCCATGGCTTCTGGTTTGGCATAGTACTATGAAATCCCCCTGCCAAAGTACAATACCCAGGAATGTTGGTGTGCCATGTGTAAGAGAGATCCCTAGCAGGTAGGTTAGGCGGCAGGAGCATGTGACAGGCATGTATGGTCAGTGGAAATGCTAAGCAGCAACATACTTTTACTGGCATTGGGGGCCAGTGGCCATCACACACAGGTGACATAGAGATTGAGGGAGAATGAAGACCCTCTGTCCACTCAGCCACTTCTGCATCTCCACAGGTAAGAAACACTGATCCCATTTTCTTTCTTAGGGAAACTCATTCAAATGAAACTCTCAAGCTGTGAGGCTAAAAGAGCCATTTTGAGAAATTTAGCCCAACTCACATTTTGGATTCTTGGCCAAACTCAAACTCAGTGACCTAAGTGGCTTTCCTAACACTGCACAGCTAGTGAGACGTACAGCTCAGCTCCAAACAACAAACCCTTGACTCGACACCCCCCTGAAGGACAGCTGGATAATGTAGGTCTTCTGAAGCACATGCTTTATGAGTAACTGAGAGCCTGGCATCCAGCAAGAATGGCAATGTCTGCTGAGAACTCACACATTCTTGGCCTTGAACGTTCCCATAAACATTGCAGTGCTGGAGGAATGGTTACAGACCCAGACCTTAATGTTTGTGCTCCTGTTCTGCGTTAGATTAAGTTAAATATTGTTTGTAGATGATACAGATAAATCGGCTCAACCATGAGCCTGTCTGGATGGTTAAAAGGGTGCTGTTTATTTCTCTAAGAGGTCGCCCAGTTGGTTAAGAGGGCTCTTGGACTATTGCCTCATTTCACACACAGCCTTCCTATTTAGTTCAGGACTTGACTTCAGAGAATGCACTTAACTAATTTGCCTGCTTGTCATTTGTCATGCTTCTATTGGACTCAAGTGTCCCAGTGGTGGTGAACTTGTCATCTCCCTCCCTCCTGACGCTCCCAGTGCCAAGGACGGTGCCAGAAATCTGTGGCCTTTCAATCAATAGAAACTGAATTCAGTGTATGAGTGATTGATTAATTAGAAAATTAGAAGTCTTCAGGCTTCATGTGTATGAAAGTATAATTGATGAATGACAAAAAACAGTTGGTCCCTATGTCCATCAGGCAAAGAGAACAGGGAAGAGAAATTTATGTAAAGCTTTTGGAATGCAGATTATTCATTAGGAAGGATGAACTGGCAATGGTTGGGAAATTCACTGAAATGCTTTTGGCTGAAGAAAGGACCTTGGATTTAAGAACCTTCTTAGCCATTTACTACCTATGTGACATGGGAAATAACCATTGACCATTTCACCTTATCTTCTAGAGAGTCATCTGAGGTGACAACTGAACTCATGAGGTGGTTGGGGGAATAAAAGTTAGGTGGCACAGGAAGACTCCAGCACAAATTTTATGCATAATAGTTGCTTTTCATGCTAGCTCTCGTCTTTCTCTCTTTTTTCACCTTAACATTTAATCACTTCTTTTTATTCAAATAAGGAAATAAGCTTCTAAAATTAGGAAATAAGGGATGAGGAAGGCTTGGACTAAGGCAGTATAAATGGAGACAGGAGAATCAGAAGAAGGACTGAGGATGTTAAAACAAGTTGAGGGGACTGGATTTGGTGTGTGAATGGATGTAGAAGTTAAGAGAGAAGAAAAGACAGTGCTGTTCCTGAAATAGGACCCACTGGAGGGAGGAAAGGTGTGTCACCCTCTCCAGGTAGAAAAATAGGTTATGAAACTTATAGTCAAATAAATGATCTCTTCTCATGAGGCTCCGATATTACTCATCTTAGAGTAATTTTTGCACATTCGTAGGCAAGCCTCCGGAGGCGATAATACTGCACAGCCAGGACTGAAAGTTAAAAGCCAGGAAGAGAGTGTTCACTGCCCATGTTCTATCATCCCAGGGCATGTTGTCCAAGCCTGTCACCTAAGGAGCATACTGGCACACTCCCAGAGAGCTAATGCGCTGTATTTTGAGCCTGTCCTCTTGTGCCTTTTGATTACCTTGTGGCTGGGTCAAATCACTTGTCTTCTAGTTCCCAGTCTTAGGGTCTGGAGCTCTTCTGGGTTGCAGCATCCCTAGTGGGGAAAATGGGAGGAGTTGCCCAGCATGGGATTCTTCAGAACTGACACAGAAGCCAGGGGTGTCTCTTGGGGGCATCACTGGACCTGAGAGCAAGTGAACACCCGTGGACATACTTCTATAAGAACACTTTAAAGAAACTTGTTTTTTCTTTTTATAAAGTAGCTATAATTGGGACTATTTCACAGGGGAGGAAACTGAGCCTAAGAGAATTCAGTAACTTTTATAAGGTAACCCAACAAGGAGTTTATATGTGAATTCCTTTCCTCTCCTGTTCTCTCTTCTTCCTTTCCCTCTCCTTGTCCTTTGCCTTTCATTTCTCTTCCTACCATATCATTTGCCTGCTTCTTGCACTACGTTATAAGCTTTTTGAGGAGATGGCTTATATTCAGCTGTTTTCTTTTCATATCTACCTCAGGATTTTGCACATAGTAGATGGTTTTCAAATGTCTGGTGAATAAATGAACACTGCATTTTGTTTTCTTAACAGTCTGATTGGTTATTTTACTAACACAGCGAAAATTCCAAGAGCATAATAATGGCCTTGCATCCTTCTTGGTGTCACCCATGTGTGTCCTGTGAAAAACTGTACAGTTAACACCAGATGCTCATGAAACACTTGTGAGATGACCTTGAGCTGAATGGCAGAATGGACAAACATTAATTCCTACACCCCCATCGGAGCTTACCCCCACTGCTCTACTGGCTCAATGGAAATGCTAAGGGGTGTCTGAGATCCATGACTGAGTGTGAGCAGTTGCCAAGATGCTTGTGATTTCCTCTCCCACTACGGGCCGAGGCTGCAGCTGTAGAAGTCAGCCCCAGCCCAAAGGATGGCCTTGGACTACATTGACAGATTTCTCTGTCCTCGGTCTGTTTTGGCTCCAGAAAGGTATGACTTCTCCCCAGGCCTTGGAGTACATGACCGGTACCTGTTAGGGGAATAGTGGAGCAGGACAGGAGGCTGCGGCTTGTTTTCTGCCTCCGACGCAGCCTGGGGCTGATGACCTGGGCCGGCCTAAAGCCATGCCAGCCTGGGTGCAGATGATGAGTTACAACTTGAATAATTTTACCAGGCTCAGCTCATTGTACAAAAGATGTTCAGGGAAAATAATTTAGTATTAAGCACACAGATTTACTTGATTTTAGTTCTATCAATCTCTATAAAACACCTCCCTCAGTAAAATGTGACCCAATGATGACATTCAAAATGCTCTTTTAGGTACAGACACCTGTTATGAGGCGCGGGGCCCTTAAGATTTTCTCAGGCAGCCTCCACCCTCTGACCAGCCCCGCTGGTGCATATGTGCAGGTAACTCTGCCACGGCCCATGCGGAAGTCCTCAGTCCCATGACTTAGACCCTACGAACTGTGAGGAGCAGACTGCCGAGGGAGCACAACATTTTCCAAAATGATGGATTATTATTATCATTAGTATTTTGAGAAAACATATAATATTAAACATATTTTGAGAGGAGATACTGAGCACACATTCTGGAATCATGTTCTTTGGGTTTGAATTCTCAATTTGCCGCCCACTAGTTTAGGGTTTCTCAACCTTGACATTGCTGATATTTTGGGTGCTACAATTCTTTGTGGTATGGGGTCCCCCCCGCTCTCCCCCACATTGTAGAATGTTTAGTGGCATTCTTGGACTCTACCTGCTGGATGTGAGTAGCACCTTCCCAGTTATGACAATTAAAAAGGCCTCCTTACTTTGCCATATGTCCCCTGGCTTGGATGTAAGGTGGGAAAGGGCATGAATGCCCCAGGTGATGACTTGTAAAATGTTAAATCTCTCTAGGATTTAGTTCTTTTTAACTGTAAAATATGTACAGTCAAACCCAACTTATCCTGTTGTGAAGACACATAACACACAAATGCATTAGTACAACTTAGTAGAGAGTAAAACACAATAAACGTTAGTTACTAATACCAGCTATTTATTATTGTTTATTGATCAAAGATACGCAGTGTAGTTAGGCTCTACAGGCCACATTGACATTTGGAAAACAGAAATAAAAGGTTTACCTTGTTTTCCTTAAATTTGTGCAGGCAGTTGGAACCACAGTTAGACGGAGAACAATCAGATCTGTGTGTTCCCAGGGTGTTAATCTGAGTGCTGTGGCCAAGGACCTACTCTAGTGATGCTGGAGTTAAATTTTTGACTTTTGACCCTTATATCCAAAGGGTTTGTTTTTACAGAACTTGCTTAAAGTCTTCATATGAATGTAAAATAACAACAATAATGGATTCTTTACAAAAATAATGAATTTCAAATAAAGTCTAATTATTTGACTTTGTCAATTATTTGGATTGTCCCTTAAACATAGAGCCCCCTAAAAGAGTTGCCTGAGTTGGAAAGCCATCCTTGGCCCAAAAGCATGGCACAAGGGATTTGAGGATGAATCTCACAAGGTACATCATCTCTGGAAATTAGAAATAAATATTGAGTGTGTGCACATTTGCCAGTTTTCATAATATTAATCCAGTTCTCAAAGGGCTTTATCATTCTCCACAGGTAAAAAACACTTTTCGCCATATGATCTCACTTATAAGTGGAACCTAACAAACAAAACAAACAAGCAAGGAAAACATAACCAGCAACATTGAAAGAAAGAAACCAACAGAATCAAGAGAGAAGGGGGGTGCAAGGAAAGGGAAGGGAAGGGTCAAGTCAAGGAACATGTGTCGCGGACCCATGGACAAAACCAAAGTGGGAAAGGATTGAGGGAGGGAGGTGGGGGAAGCGGCTAGGGGAAAGTGGTGGCAAGGAGGTGGAGACAAATGTATTTGAACAATAAAACAACAACGACAACAAAAACACTGTTTGCCTTTTTATGTTAGAATGAGAGGTAGGCCTGGCTGTCCTCCGAACTCTGCCCCTGATGACCCCTGAAATAGGTGTGGTTTTACTAAGTGATCTCTGGAGTCCCATTTTTATTCGAACATTCTATAATTTAAACATTTATCCCTTCAAGGTCTTACTCCATTTGCAAGGCTATATTATCATCCTTCCCAAAGTTACTCTCTGTCTAAATCTTCTCTAGGAATATTTGCTTCTCAAAGTCAAATTCTCAGATTTACCATGGTGATCATGATTTGCTTTTTTCTTTTATTTTGGCTACATACAGAAAATATACACTCCAGAAGTAGGTTTATGAAGTATTCCACCAGATGACAGATATCATAAGTGATAGAAAAGTCTGAACAGCATGAGGAGACCAGTGTGACTTCCTGTAGAAAGCTTAGGGGCTGCTAGGATCCCCATACTGACTTTTAATTGAAAAGACAGTTATGAAGTAGATGTGCTTTTCACTGCAAAATATTTCTTTTGCCCCGAAAAGCACCTCTCTGAAAGTACAGTGGGAGTGAAAGGATGATGTTGACCATAACCCTGTTGCTTTGATTTGAGGGAAAACCCCATAAAACATGAATTTCCTGCTTTTGGTGGTCCCTAAGTATCCAATAATGTAGAGACTGCTTTTCCCTCCAAAGAGTAAGTGGTGCTCTCATATTTAAAAAAAGAAAAAAAAAGAAAAGCACGGAAAAAATGGAGCTCAACTCTTAGAGGCATGTTAAGCTCAATGCAGAGAGCTTAGAAGACAATATATTTTTATCCTCAAGAGCATGCAGTTAGAAAATAACTAATATTTGTTTAAGAATCAATTACTATTAATAAATTATGTTCACCCATGATAGATTAGAATAAGAGTATATTTATTTATATTGTGATTAAACTATCATAAAACTCAATTTGGAGTACCAGGAAAACAATTTCAGAAGGCTTACACTATCAGCTTATAGGAAGAATTATTTAGATGATACAGAGTTTTGTTAGTGTCATCAGGCTCTGTCTGTAAAACCCAAAGTTAAAAGTTTATATCTATGATCTACTGATCTTATGGTTTATGGTAGGATGTTGCTGGAGAGTACAGTTTTACTGCAGGGTTTGGTAGCTAGAGAAAACTAAAGAAAACCCAAATATCTCCAAGAAACAAATTTTGGTTGAATAATAGTTACTTAGAAAGGAAAAAAAAGGAAACCAAGTAGAAGTTGTAGCAAGGCAGGTTTTATTTCAATTCAAAGTGGATTTTAATAATTTCCACTGTTTAATAATGGCCTGTAGACCAACCATCCCAGTTTGCTCAGGACGTGGGACTTTCAGTTATAAAACCAGAAAAGGTCTGGGAAAACCAGGAGGAGTTAGTCATCCAAACAACAGACTGAGAAAGCTTTGAAGTAGTGAGTGCTCCAGCATTAGAGATGGTGAAGCAGAGGCTGTCTGACCAATTTGCAGGGGTGTGTCAGAGAAGCTTTTGTTTGGGAAGGAGGATGGGCTCCACAACCCCTGCGGGAGCCGCCAAGTCTGGGACACTGAGAATCTACCAAGAAAAATAATCTGCAGTGGAGCCAACCTCACTGGTAGATTCTGAGATTATAAATCCTTCCATATTTAGATTTTATACTTAGAATTTAAGTGAACTGACTTTCCTAAAAGAATCCCTAATCCCTTGAAAGAATTTCTACAGTAAAGCTATCAATCAAGAAAATGTGTTCAACAGAGGCAGACATTCAACATATTTACAATGAGAAAAGCAAAGGATTTGGGATTAAAAGATTTACGCTTTTGTTCTAAATCTAGCACTCAGTAGATTTGGACCATTTGTTTAATTTTCCTTGGTCATTGATTTTCTCACCTATGAAATGAGGATAATAATCTAGTCTGCTTATCTTATGGGGTCACAGGGAGAATCATACAGTATAGGCTAGTGTATGTCAGAGCATTATGAACTGCAGAGCATATCCATTTTTATAGCAAGTTTAAAAAATATGACTCTATTGTTCTGAGATGTTGACAAGACTGATATCCTTGTACTCATAAGCTAAGTAGGTGTGTACAAGTTGTATTATTTAAAGTGGGCTCCACTGTGGTAACAACGAGATAGCATAATATACAACAGGTCAATAATACATAACAGGTATTATTATATATATAATACATATAGTATAAAACAAATGATCAATAATGTATAACAGATAATCTATAACAAAGAGGTAGCATAATATATACCAAATCAATATCTATATAAGGTTCCTTCTGGTTGGTGTTGACTGTTTACCTCAGTCATTTAGAAACCCAGGCACCTTACAATTTGTGGCTCTGGCACTCCCTGGAGTTTCACTGCATCTTCATCCATCTAATAGGAAAAAGGGTGACAGTGGAGATGGTGCACATTAAGTCCACCTACAATCTGAGTGAAACTCAACCATGTGGCCAAGCCATGCCAGGGAATCTGAGAACTGATGGCTAGTGTGGACCCAGGACTGTTGGAACAACCATAGAAGGTAGGATATGTCAAATCATTGTAAGCTGTAATGCTCATCTATGTAGGTTTTAGATTTATGCAATATTATTCTTATTACCATCATGGGAAGCTGGACATGAATTTTAATTTAAATGAATAGTCTCTGCCTTGAAATGCTCATGGTTATGCTCATTTGAGCTAATGTTTAACATGGACTTGTGTTTGAACTGATTTCCTGTTACCAGCTGAGCCTCATCTATTCAAATATACTATAAGCAACTGGGCACTGGTTGGATGAGATGGAGAATAAATATTAATTACTATCTCTCAAGTCTCCTTCAATTAATTAATTTTGCATTTATGGAGCACATACCAGGTTCCAGGCATGTTGCTAAGGATTAGATACCCAACAATAGATAAAACATGGTGCCTACCCTCAAGGGTCTCAGGCACATTATTGATTTGTTTTTCTTGGTTTCTCCAAAGGTTTTTTTTCCCTCCTACTTGGTCCATGTCAGTCTAATATGTGTAAATGTTTAAACTGTTCACTTAAGCTCTATAATGAAATTTTGGCTTCATCTCACAAAATCAGCCCATATCTCTTTCATCACATTTTTTGGTCATTCCCTACCAAATTAATATCTGTCTGCTACTTTAAGAGAAGCTTCAATTTAGTAACACATACCAAACAATGTGTACAGGAAAAGCCCAAGGGGAAAACAATTCTGAGTTGGGTTAGAAAGCTTCTTTTTGCCCTCTGATATCAATTGAATGCTTAGCTTACCACTAACAGAAACCCCATCTCAACGAAGCTAAGCAATAAGAAAGAAAGCAAATATTTCCAATAAAGAGAAGCCCAGAGCAAGGGCATTTTCATGGTTGGGTAATTCAGTGATTCAACCGTGACATCAAGAACTCAAGAACTATTGGTGTCAACATTATCGTTCAGTGTATTCCCTCATCGTCACAAGATGAGAGCTTGGACCATTTGGTCTATAAGTCTATAAAAAAGTCCAATTTTATAGACTTAATATCCAGGAAAAGAAGAGGGACCATCTTACTACAGCTGCACCATTGTAGGAGCAGGAAACTTCTTCACAGAAGTTATTTATCAGATCGCACCTTTGCCCAGACTGGCATTATATTCTCATTTCCAGGTCCTCTACTGGCAAGGAGAGTGGAATTACTATGACTGGCTTAGTTCAGTACCAGGCTGGGTAGGGGAGGGTGTATCAAACCAAACAACACCATATTTCTGTTAGCAATAAAGAAGGATGGTGTGTGCATGAGGTTTTAAAAAATAATAATATTGGTCACCCCCATCAGTATCCAGTTTTATCCCTGACAGTCCTGTTACTGATTCTGCCTTTATTTTTCTAGCTCCTCTCCTTGTTTTCTACTTTGACTGTTCTCTATTCTTCACAAACTCTACTGAGGAACATGTGATTGTGGGGTTTGCAAGGACTACTCTGTTTTGTGGATGTGTAAGATTACAGAATACTGGCTTACATAGAATAAGCTCTGAGTTCCATGGATAAGCTTCCTTGTTGAAGAACCATACCCCCTCTCTTTTGACATGTCTCACCCCAGAGTATTCAACATAATTGATTATTAACTCTACAGCTGAGAATTAGTGATTTAAACCGGTGCTGAGGGTTCCAGAGAAGTACAGCAAGGTCCTCCACAGGAAGGGTGGGTTTGGGCATGAGGGTTCCAGCATTCCCTGCTCATGCAGCTCCATGTCTTGTTTCACTCAGAAAGGCTGGTAATCCTATCTGTTGTATATGTGTCATATATATCGGGCTGCCACATAATATTTTGAACAAAAGTTTTTATCATTTAAAAATAATTTTAAAATGACTCTTAAAGGTCATCACTTAGGAGCATCTCAATCCTTTTCTTCCCCAACTGTTTGTACTAGATCTTATTGCCCTACTTGCACACTCAACTTTATAGGCCATGTGTTCTATCCTACCTTTGATTTCTACCTCTTGACTCTTCACATAGGCTTTCTCTTCATATTCATCTGTCCTCTGTTCCCCCATCCCCTCCTGAAGAAGATCGTGTCCTCTGTTATCTATGATGAGAGCCTACAGCTCCAAACATCTCTTCTTCCAACACCTTAGCTGGTTCCTGGTCACAGAGCTTGAGTCCCCTCTGTGGAAAAGGGTTTGGACTCTAACACAGAATATCTTTTGATTGATTCTAGAAGGTTCTTCAACATGCTTCTGAGACTCCCTTAAATATTTGTATTGCTTACAACAATTCTTACTTCTATCTCACTTGTGATTCTCTGGTCGCTAAGCTCTTTGTCTGCTCCTGGGAAAATATCTCCTTAAAAAGGCCAACCCTTATGTTTCAAAGGCTGAATGCAGTTAATTTGCTGACCGAAATCTGTACTATGACTACACTTGCCTCTTTAAATATGGTAAATATCTTGCCCACAAAATCTGTGGAATTCTTGTCTCTTGAGACATATGAAATTGACCTGGACCTGGTCGTCCAAAAGATGATTGTTGTGTTGGCACTGGGACGGATGGGATGACCTGGAAGGTCTACTCCAGCTCTAATTTTGATGATGTGATTCTAACCAGATGGGGCCAATGGCGTATTCGACGTCTATTGATGCTACCTCTGTGATTTTCATCCTGGGTTTATTCTTCTGGTAATTGTATATTTTCTTTGGCTGGGCTCTCCATTCGTGATGCACAGCATGTGCGTCACAAAAGCCCTTTGTGTCTCACATGGAGCAGGCTGCAGAGGGTTCGTGAAGGAACGGAGCAAATCTGATGTCTGCATCTACATTTTCATTTTCTTATGGAAACCCTGCAATCCTTCACAGATTGTGGCTTTTAGTGTACTTTATTTATTTGAATATGGCCAAAGACATGGCTTCTTAATGTTATGGTGTCATGTCTGTATGTGAAGAAAAATAATAAACCATAGTGCAGTATCACACCATGTATGGTTTTTCCTTAATAAGGGAGCAGGACAGTTATTAAACAGTAATTTAAAGATAGCTGTAGAGTCATTAGATAAATATAACTCGCCTAGAGACCAGATCTTTTACGACTTTAGCAATTATGTATTAGGCATTACATATTACTTGGAAATATGTACTATCTATACTTCCAGAGATTTCTTTTTCATCTAGTCATGCTACACTTGGAAAAGAAGTGAAAAGCAAGATGGAATCTACTGGTAACCAGAGACGAGGGATTTCTTTGTAGCTCATTTTGGGGTTCATCAGCACACAACATTGTACTCCACTGTGGGCCCTGCCATGGACTGCACGAAGAGGCTGGCTATTGAAGTAAATATATTTGTATCTAGAACTGTGCCAGCCAAAGTCTGGACATCTTTTATGGTAGGGTATATTTGATTTTTAAATTATATTTGATTGATTATGCTATTACAGTTGTCCTAATTTTCCTCCCTTTGCCCCCCTTCACCCATGTGTGATTAAAAAAAATTTTTTTTTCCATGTTGAGAAGCAGCCCATGGTACTCACTGGTCTGACCATCCACCTTCTCCTGCTGGGGCCTGATGACTCCCCACTGCATGGGACAACATCCAGGTTCCTTAGCCTATCAAAAGTTTTTCTTAATCAGACCTCAAGTTAACTCTTCTAGGCTCATTAAAACTCCCCTTAAAAACCTAAAACCATTTGTCATTTCCAAATGAATACTTGACAGCACATTTCAGAGTTCTTTGTCTAGGTTTCCCACCCAACTCACCTGCTTCTGAGGAACTCCTATTCATCCTTCCAGACACAACTTAAATATCAGGCATCTTCTCAATGCTGACTTCTAGGGCTGTTCCTGCCTTCATAGAACTAGTTTAGTCAAATAGGAAAGTCAAGAATCTCTGTAAGGAGTTATAACACAGCATGCATTTTATGATAGGAGGAGTTGTCCAGGGTGTCTAAGATGGCACAGTGTAATGGAGGTTTTTTTGGTATTTTGTTTTTTTAATTGCTGTCTTGACCCAGTTTTGAGCCCCTGGCTGGAGGTCAGTCAGTTCTCCTTCTTGAGAAGCTGATGAACTCCACACCCCAACCACCTCAGTTACTGGGCATTCACATCCTGGGTAAGGATACACCTGCCCTAATCTACTCTGTGTCAAGGACCAGAAAGGCCAACGCCTAAAGCCGAGTCTGCTGAAGTTATTCAAACTAGCCAATTTTAAGCCTGCCTACTATGCTTGCCTGTTCCTTCCCATGGAGACAACAGTTCAGGTGGTTGTGCACAGTTTCCCTTCTCCTCTGTCTCGTGACTGACCTCATTATTGTCCCTGTGTCCTGCTGAGCATGCTGGGAACTGTGAGCCACAAAAACTGTAAACTCCTTTCAGTTTCTCTCTCTCAGTCTGTATCTGGCTTCCCCATACCTCACCCAAGGTCATATGGTTAGAATACATAGGCACCTATTCACAACTGGAGAGGCTGCAGGTTGAGACCTGTCCTGAAAGACAAGTAGGAGTGAAGCAGGTGAGGGGGTGACAGTGGGATGGGGACAAGTGATGAGGGCAAGGGGACTGGGGCGTGTAGAGAAAACAAGATGCGTGAAGGCTTGGAGGAAAGGCCACAGGAGGTGTTCAGGAGCTGAGAAAGTGTCATTGTGGCTGGGTATGGGGTTTGCGGGAGAGAGAAGAGAGCAGAGGATAGAGAGAACAGTGGAGTCTAGTCACGGATGGAGGTAGTGGTGGCTTATTGAATGACAGCACCTTGTTTAAATGTCTATCACAACATATTTTTCCCTGTCCTTTGTTTCTCTGTTTCTATGTTAACATTTCGTCTCCTTTCACTGGACTGAAACTCTTTGAAGGAAGGAATCATGTCCTATTTATCTTTGTATCTCCAAAACCTGACAGATACGTTTTTAGAGTATGAGCTGAAGGCTTTGTTAAAATAGATGTAAACAGACTGTCAGTGTCCCCATGGATGAAAGTGGACAAAGAATGCAGGAAAAGCGGAAGTCTGAATGCAGATTTCAAAGCCTGGGGACGGCCTGGTCATGGTGTCACAATAGGAAGTTTTATGAGGAATTTAGAAGAGTTAAACTTTATTCAGATACCTACTAGTATGTTATTTCAAGCATGTGGTATAATCCACTCAGCTTTAGTGTCCTCAGCCACAATATCAATATAGTAATACTTAGTTCAGCGTGATTTTTTGGGGGGTGAAATTAGATATTGAATGCAAAACACTCAGCATAATAAGGACTAATAATTTAGGCGCTTAAAAGTATTAGTTTTCACACTGTTCTCATCCCCATTCTCACACCTAGATTGCTGATCAGAGGTGTTTTAAAGCTGTTCGTGTTGAATTGAAGTAGAGATTAGATAAAACCCTCACACTAATGATATAGTTGCCCACAGACTTTTAGGAATTGTTGACTTAGAACTGTAAGATGACTCAGAGAATTCCTTGCCCAAATCCTGTAATACACAACAAGAGGATATACTACATACGCAACTTTCTCTATCAAAGTTATCATCAAAGACCTGAATCCTTGATGTATTTGTCTTATCTGCTAGGTCACAAACTGCTTTGGTCACAGACTATGTTATTTATCTTTGTTTTCTGGTACTTCACAGAGTCTGGCACACAGTAAGTATTCAAAAAATATCAAATAATGAAAGGTAATGGGATAAGTGAATGACCATGAAATTACACAACTTTCTGCTTTTTGATAGTTGCCTCATGTCCAGTTCCTACACCACCTTAATTTTATCAATTATATGAAACGTAAAATAATGTACTAATCCCTTTTTCAAGTTAAAATCATTTCCGCATGACCAGTGATCACTCCTTAAGAATACTGTCCACACCATATTTCTTTTCCTCTGTATCTTGAAAGTGGAAATTTGAGTTTCCATCTTACTATGTTAAGAACTCACTGCATGTTTTTCTTTTAACTGAATGAGATTTCTAACAGACGTTTGAACTAGGCTCTGTCTCCCCATGACCACACCGACTCTGACTGTACGGGCATATGAGAAGTGTGTCACCATTTCTGTTCTTGGGGAAGGGCAGCAGGGTTTCGCTTCGCTTTGGTTGGTATCTACCACCATAACTTTATGTCCAATGCTGGGAGGATGCACCTTGGGAAGTCATGGTGTCCATTGCTGGACATTTGAAGCAGCATTTGGTTAAAGTCTATCAGGGCATCTTTCGTCAGCAGCAAGGCTGAAATAACACTCCTTCAACGTTCTTTCTAGAAATAAAATTTAAGCAATTCTTGACACTTTCAGGGAGGGTGAACTCTTTTCAAAATTCTATTAGTCAAAGCTGAATAAGCCCCAATATTGGTATTCTGGAAAATATTTAAATGACTTCTTTCTAGTTATTTTAGCAATAATGGAATTCAACTCAGGAAGTTTATGTTAAATCCAATCTGACTGGAGTTTCAGTGAGCTTTTCACCTTGGCTGATGGACGATAAAGAGGCAAGGCCTCTAGCTGAAGTGTGCCTCTTTTATTACCTCCACCCACTCTGGCTAAAAAGCACATTTCATGTAAATGAAAGTTTTATGTAACACAGACCCCAATCCAATTTGGAGTCTTTGTTATCAGATTGGACTACTCAGAATAAAAAAAATACAGTAGTTAATATTTACAAATATTCACTTCAGTCTAGCCCTCTGGAACTTAAAAAAAGTAGTCTCTTGATTTTTCAGCGATAACTCAGGAGGAACTCTTTCAGCTGGGCAGTGCACAGTTCAATATTTATGCTTTGAAAGCTGGTTTGTGGGGAGGTGCACAAATATTATTAGTTAAATTATCATTAGCATTTTGTAACACAACATGGGCTTTTGTAGTGACATGAGATTGAGAAGAGTGGAAGAAAGAATTGAGCTGCAAGTCTAAGCTTGGCACTCAAAATATTGTTAAACTAGTATAATAAATTCAGTTATTCATAATTTATTAAATATGTCTTATACTTATGAAAATGTCTCTAAGATATTGTTGGGTATGGAATAAATATGGGAGAGTAGAAAGATACTAGAATGATCTGTGTGATCCTGGGAAAATTTTAACCCCGCTGTTCCTCTTTTTCTTTTTTTTCTGGTAAATGAGAGTAACAATTTCTGCTTTGTTCCGTTGTATAAAGTTAATGCAAAGATCAGATGTGACTGGGTATGCGGAAACAACATGTCATCTAGAAGGCAACTTAGGCTTGATTGCTGGATTTGAATTGAGAGAAAGAGGCGTGGGAAGCAGGGTCAGACCCCAAGTGATGCTCCTACTCCAATTGACTGGACAATAGATTGGGTAGCTTTCATTTAATACTCAGCATCGGGGTATGTGCACATTCATACCATTGTTTGGGACTTTTCTTTCTCATTTCCTATTTAAGGAATTCCCATCTTGGGTCACCTTGTCTTGGAAAAGTTAAGTAACCTAGAAAACTTATTTAGGCCGTGGTGTTAATGCATGCTGGTGGACAAATGCCATGTGTCTTTATCTGTAAATGGGATGGCAAAGTCTTTGGATAAGAAATATTTCTATATATAGTATACCTATGTAATATATACATGGAGGTTCAATTTTACTCAAACATACTGAGAAAAATTAAAATTTTATATTAAAGCAAATGGGGATACATTTTAAATTAGAAAGCCAAATCCACATGAAATTTTGAGGAAAATAGGAAACTTTAAATGAATTTCATGATTTTTGTAGGATCCCATGGTTTTGCTTCCACAGCCCCCCAGGGCATAAATAAATATCCTCTGTCATTAGGGACACTTCAAGGGAAATGTTTCCCAAACAGTGGCTTCAGAATTGACTCCTTCAAAGTAATCTATTTATCGAGAGGGTCCTAGAAGCCTCACCTTTATCAGTAAGAACTCATAAGCACTTGAAAGCTTTGTGGCAAGATATGGGAATTCATGGATTATTCACACACATTACAGGGAAACAGAGACACAGAAAGTCAGAGAGGAGGAGGAAGAGCTAAGAAACAGAACTTTCAGGTCCCTTTCAAGTCCTCTAATGTACATGGCCATTTGACTCGCTCTTCTTTTGCCTAGACTTTCTAACAATCTAGAGATCGAAACACCTTAAGTACTCTCTAGAGCAGACATCAGAATTTTTGAATACGAGAGTCTTGGAAGCATCAGTCTATTAAAAAGGGGTGCTTTAAGCTGACCTGACATGATATGACTATATTTCTATTGTTCGTTAAATGAAATAGACAGATGAAAGGATGGAAGGGAAGGGACATACTGGTGGAGATATTTAAAGTCTTTTTGCTCCTTGACTGTCTTGAGCTTTTCTGACATTCTGGGATATTTTGACACTTTGGATATCTGTGGCAAGGTAGAAGATTCAAAACTTGCTTGGTTTCTAGTAACCACCTGGTGTGATTGTGAAAATTTCACATGCCTAACCCCTACCCCAAACTTAACCAGTCAAGATTTCCTGAAGGAGGCCAGAAACTGTATACTTCTATCAAATGTTCCAGGTGATTCTTTGACTCAGGAATACATGGGAAATATGGATTCAGTAGAAAGATATAGAAATTTTGAGCCAGCAACACCTAAGTAAGCATCTCATCCACTTAACTAGCCATAGGACTGTGAACATATCAGTTTCTGTATCTCCAGAATGGGAATCATGATGATGTCTTCATAGAGGATTAAACCAAACCATGGAAAACCATCCTGATATCAACACCTGGCACAAAACACACACACAATATACATGAGTTTCCCTCCTGCTCTTCCCTACCCAGGAACCCAAGTGTTTTCTATTCTCTGACATTTGCTAGCTGCATAAATTAATAGGGGGCTGTGCTCATTTCCTCCTATGGACACGGAAGCTCAGGCAGCGTCCACACGCACAGTAAGTGAACTAGAGGTTCTCGGAGTCCCTTAGCCTTCTGTTATTAGCCAATTATCTTTGCTCATTTTGTTCTTTCTGTTCCAACTTTAGAGTGATTGTTTTGATAAGCAGTACATATTTCAGTATTCAAATATTGGGTAGGACTCTCAAAATAAAACAAACTAAAAAGAAAACCCTAAAGAAAAACTTCCACCCCACCCCAACTTCCAAATCTTATTTCCTCATTCTTTTACAAAAGGTTCAGACTCAAAGAGGAGAAATATTAGCCCCTGGAGAGAAATAAGAAATACAGAGCGAGGGCTGAGAGTTTGCATAGTAATACGATAAAGTGGATATAGTTATTCCACTGGCAAGGTAATTTCTTAAGTAGAAAGATCAGTTGTGTATTCACTGTACATTCTATAAACATCTATTGAGTGTCCTTGTGTAGCAGGCACTGCCAGATGCTAATGATAGAAGGTTATTTAGACATAGGCCCTGCCTTCAAAGATTTCACAGACTAGAAGAGGAGACAGATGTGTTGAGATAAACATATGATAGGAACATCTTATATTAGTGGCATGAGCTGTTTTAACAATTCTTTATTTCCATCAGTTTATACTAATACATGTTAGCTTCCAGACAGCTTTAGAATCAAAACTCTTGAGACTGATACGTTGCAATTGTAGTTAATAATCTTTTTGTTCAATCTCAACAATACCATTGGAACCAGGTTACAATCCACATTATTAGTCTTCTACGTAAAACGCATAAGAGTTCTTAACTGACATTGCCAACATATTTTACATGGCAGCCCCTGATATTAACTTGCTACTCTCTTCCAGCACTTATTAAATACTTGTTCACTGATAGATTGCAATGATTTTCTATCCCCCAAAGACAAAAATGGGGATTAATATGTATTAAACATCAACGAGGTGCCAAGTTCATTACACTAGTTTTCCATACTCAGAGCCACAGCAAGTTGTCTTCTAAGGACTTGGGAACAAGAAAAATAAGATCACTCTCCGAAGGCTAAACTACAAAGTCAGCACGTGGTGGAGGAAGTTAGCCAGGCCTAAAAGAAGCAGCCTGAAATGCAAGAGTGGAAATTATCCAAGCGATGGTTCCAATCTGGAGGTAGCTAGCAAAGTCCAGGCTACATGAGCATGACAGGGTTGAGTAATAGACAACAGTATTAACAAAATGAAGAAAGGGAGAAAGTGCCAAGTGACTGAAAACAGCACACCCACGAGAAGGAAGCCAAAAGAGTCATGATCAGGGTGCTCCAGCACTGCCTGGAGGAGAGGGCCTCTGGGTGAACAGAGCTGGGTGGGCCATTTGTAATTTGCCAGGGTTATCCTTATATTGAAAACATCCACAAGCTGTCTTAGAGGAGAGCTTTCAAGACTATTACATTCCTGTAGTTTGACTCTCCACTCATCTATGTAAATTTCTAATGAAGACTTAGATTCCCAAGGAAGAGTGATGGCAGAGAAAGAATCCACTCCTCAGGAAGATTTCAAACAATCTCATTCCTGGGAAAAGTTTTTTTTTTCCCCCTTCATTAAAAGTGTTACGTCTATATCTACCCCTTAGATTCTACCTAAGTTGATCTTTATCGCCCATTCTATACCTTGTGAAAAGATGTAATACTCTTTCCAATATTTCTGAGGGTTCTTCAATGTGGGCTGAAGGGGCCATGCTTATATTCTCAGCTTCACCTTTGGCTCGAATTTGCTGTCTTTGCTCATTTTGTCGCTGTTCCTTTACCTTTTCTATGCCATTGATCCAGGAAACTCAACCTCTTTTGTTGTTAACCACGAAAATGGACAACATAAAGCCAGAGCAGGCGTGGAAATGTTCCCTGAAGTTTTGAGATAATGACACTTTAGGTCAGTGAAAATAACTTTAAACATAACATATCCTTGTCTTCTTGAACCATCCTAGGCATTACCTTTTCTGTTATCTCACTTCTCCATTCTCTACTCATTCCCAAACACACATATGCACACAAACACGCTCTGACACACTTTTCCTCTTTCTTTTGTAAAGATCTCAGCTTTCTCTAGTTCCTGTCCACAATTCAACTCAAGTTTGAAATAAGCTGCCAATGAGGACCTACTTACATTTTTAGGTAAATTGCTATGTTCCTTCCCAACTCAGTTTTGAGATAAGGTGCAAGCTCAGATTTCCAGCTACAGTAGCATTCTGTTACTTACCTCCCCCTTCTGTGAATTTTGGTTAGTTTCTCTGAAACTGATTGCCTCTGGGACTGTCATGACTAGGTCACTAGGCTTTCAGAGCAGGGATCTGGACACAGGGGCTGAGGTGCTGCTCAGCCTAAGCGGGACTGCCTGCTGGTCACAGTACTGGCTTTCTTCTCTCTGTTATAGCTCCTTATATTTCTATCTTCAGCCATCTTGAAGGCTCTAGTTTCCAAGGCAAGTAGCATAGATACTGTCTTTTAATGATTATGGCTCCTCTAGGCATTAAAAATTATTACTATTCTCATTTTACAGCTAAAATAACTGAGGTTTAGGGGAGTTTAAGGCATTTGCTCAAAGTTTCACAGCGCCTAACAGCTGGAATTTATCTTTGTGCTCTTTCTGCTGCACTGACAAAGCTTAGATTTTACCAGGCATCTGTTTATGTGTCTAGCTGGTGCAAATATTCCTTAAACGAAAATGCAAACCTTCTTTCACAAAATCCTCTCCACGGTTCTGATAAGATATTCCTTAAATGTGGGATTTTTGAAATTGTCATTCTTCAAGAGGTCAAAGAGTCATACTCTTCAAGGACCAAGAAAACTGCCTTCTCTCGTCTATTTCATTTCCAGGACACGTAATGCAAATACACAGCCCAGTCGTCCCATTTTCCCCAAATGGGCACAAGGTCAGGTACATGTGGCTATTTGAAGTGAATGTGTCATAAACTAGAACATAATAGTTATGTGCACACGTATACAGCTCAGCCCCAAGAGATTCACTGCAGCTGAACTTATGCTTTTAAGAGTAGTTAGGGGGGGAGGGAACTGAACCAAACTAGGAATTAGGATGCACAGAAGGTCTTTGGCTGCTTTTTAGCATGCTTCAAATTGCTAAATTCAATCACATCTATAGCTCTGGTTCCAAAAGCAAATTTTCTTGATAAATACCCAGGCTACCTTTGGGGAACAGGAAAAATTGCACATATTTAGTAGGGATGTGGTCAGTGTACACTGAACCTTCAGAGAGTCAACCTCTCTAAGTAAGTTTGACACAGAGTCTGAGGTCAATAAATTTTGAAGAATGAGACTTCAGCTGGTGATTTGGAGGGGGGGCTTCCACATTGTAGGAAAGGGTGAAGATGCATACCCTCTCCCCATGCAGAAGTAGAGAGATGCTATAAAGATGCAATTGGAATGGGTCTCAATGAAGCCTTCACTTACCATACTTTCCTTCTCTAAATCATAATGTGCCCTTTCTGAGATGAGTCTTAAAGGAGAAGTCAGAGTGTCTGCATAGCATGAATAGAGGAAAGGTGATCAGGGGCAGAAAAATATGTAACAAGGTCAGAGACACATAGTTATGGGAAGGGATGCCTCCTTTGAAGAGATGTGAAGACTTCAGTGTGGAAAGGAATGTATCAATGAGACACCACAGTGAGGGTGAGTGAGAAAGGAGAACACTGGAGAGGCAGACAAGGATCAGACCATGGAGGCGTTGAATGGTATGTTAAAGAACATGGACCTTAGCCTGCAGGTAACAACGAGCAGTGAACAAGGCAGATTTCTTATCATGGAATTTTCCCTCTAACCTGAGAGGAGGAATAAGTAAAAGCAAAGATCAGATATGGATGTACAAATAAAATAGAGCATGTTTGAAAGAACATAGCTGTTAAAGCCAGAGAGGCCTCATTCAAATCTCAGGTAAGTATTTGTTAGCAATATGAGCTTGGACAAAGCATCAGTTTCAGGGCCATTTGAGAGAAACACACAGTGAGTCCCCAAGTCCTTGCCTATGGCTTGGTTTATTGTACTTGTTCATGTTGGCACCTGTCAAAAGACCTAGATGCTGATCCCGAGGAGCAGGGCTACAAGTGGACGGAGTAGGCAGCTGCTTTGATGGCACAAGGACAACAACAACATCAATGATAATACTAGCGAATGTATATTGAATTCTTGGCCCATGCAGAAACTATTCTAGAAGCACTTTGTAGCATCAACCTTCCTAGCAATGACACATTACTATCATCCTCCTTTTGGAGATAAGAAAAATGCAGCACAAAGAGGTTCAGTGACTTGGCCAGAATCACACACCAAACAAATGTGTGGCAGATCCAGGATTCTAGTTTTCCTCCATTCTTATGCTCCTCATCATAGCCTTATCCTGCTTTATATTTGGGTAGTGTGTTGTAGCCGATCAACTTCTAGCAAAGCATGTGACAAGTAGAAATTATACTGTTAATATTTATTTACTATGTGAGTCCGGGATCTAAACTGAACTTTATCTCTTAGATAAGCACACTTTGCTTCATGGTTGGGTACACTGAGGCCCAGTTGGGCTCAATGAAATCCAAAAGTCACCAAGCTAGTCAGTAGTGGAGCCAGGTCAGGAAAACCAGGTTTCCTAGAGCTCCAGTCCTTTTTCTAGGACTGAGGGGCAGCTGAAAACTGTGCTCTCAGTCAGCAGACTAGGCTTCTTTGGTCCCTAGCCTATAGTGGCTTCAGATTCTCAGCATCAGAAACATTCATTTTGGATGCACGAGATTTTTGCATGTACTATCACAAAAAACTGATAAGATAGCATTAATTTTTCAAAAAACTATCTTTATTCATTACATTTGAGTGGCACTATATAGTTCATAAAACCTTTTTGCAAACTTTCTCTTATAATTCTTATTATTGCCTGCACTAAACTTAGACTTTTAAACTGGGTTGATTCTCCCAGAAACACACTCCTATAAACAAGCATCCAATATAAACAAATACCTAATGCTACTAAATAGCTGTAGTTCCAGACAATCACTTAGGTCCAGCCTTCTTCCTCCCACTTTGCCACATTATCTGTGGTTTAATTTCACCCACCTAGTGCTACTTTTATTTCCATTTCCATCCCACCCAGAAATGTCTTTTTTCCTGACCCTGCGCTTGGCATTGGGACCTCCACTCTCCTGCCCAGGTTCCTGGTTAATTCATATTTTGTGTCTTGGAAGCTTGCATATTATAAAAATAAAGTCCCTGTTCCAAGAATTATCTGCCCCAAAGTTGATAATCTGTGACCTGTCAGATACGTCATCCTTGCTCTAGAACCAGCCTATGAAGCAAGCGTTTATGTATTTCTCAGATGAAGATACAGATACAGGCTCAGAGAATCCATGTGGTTTGCTTGGGGTTGTGACAGAGACTGCCGGTTGTCCCACAAAATCCATTTTTAAAATTATATTTTATCAATATAATTTGTGATTTTTAGTTCAAAACTTGGTCTGAAGTAAGACTACACTTCTCAGCCTCCCCTGCTGTTAGCTGTGGTCACATGACCAAGTTCCAACCAGCTGTTTTGCATCCTCTTCTCCCTTTCTCCTTCATCCTCTCTTCCTTTCTGGTGGCTGGAATATGGACAGCGTGCATGAAGTCCAAGCAACCATCTTAAGGCATGAGTGAAAGCCACATGTTAAGGATGTTGGTGCAATAAAATATGAGGTGTCACCTTACCTGCCTTGGACTGCTTACTTCTGTATTCTGTTATATAAAAAAGAAATAGATCTCTATCTCATATGACCCACTATTATTTTAGATATTGCCTCTCAGAGCTTACATAAATTGGACTGATATAAGGTCCCACAGATAGCTATGAGCACAGCTGAGTTGTTTTGACTCCAAATTCAGTTGTTTTTATTTTACACCTGGAACCTCCATCTACCTCCCTCTCAGGGCTCCTGTGAAGATGAAATGAGGAAATTGGTTAAGAGAACATTTTGTAAACTGTTAAGGCCTCATTTATATGTGAGCACAAGAAGAGTTTGGCATTTGTGGAGAGCCATGGAAAAATACTTAATGTTTTAGCTTGCTTGTTGGTTGAACAGGTAGAGAAAAAAAAAGAAGCAAAAAGCCATGTTGTGTTAGAGACCTGGATTCCAAATGAACCGGAAACTCCTTTGGCTAATTCTTGGGCCAAGAGATGCTTTTCAAGTGGGGAAGGATGAGTTAGTCTCGAACGTCCAGGACCTCTCTGACTAGCTGTGGTTTAACGCTGCCCAAACTTTTGTGTAAATACACCTACAGCTTAAGTTAAATAGGAAGGATTGGGGATCTGAATTTCCCTAATTGGGAGATTCTCTGTGTCCAGCATCTCTTCATGAAGGAAATTGTATTAATAATAAGTCAAATTCCTAGTGTTGGAATATGAGTCACTTTGGGAGCAAGTGGCCAAGTTTGCCAAGGCTTGTTTGCCTTATGAAGAGTATTGGGGTCAGTCTTGCTGGCCAGAGGTCTCTGACCAGAGACCGGTCTTTACACAGGACTTTTCATATTTTCTGTCTTCAGCTAGGCTCAGTTACCAAGAAGTGCCTCGGGGATGTTTTTGCAAGTCTGCTCTTTTTCCTTTTGCAACGGACAAAGGCCAACAAAAGCCAGTGCTTAGAAGGTATGCATATCCTCTGGCCTCTTTGTTCAGGCTCATTTCTGGAATATTCCGTAGGTGTCTTCAGTCCTCCTAGCATAATTTAAGACTGCTGATGCCCTCCTGTGAAAAGACAGGGCAGAATATATTCGTTGTTTAAGAGGCCAGTCAAGGAATACAGGGACTGTTAGGAGCAGGGTGAGGAAATCATTATTATCACAACTATATCTAACCCTCACTGAACATATCTATGCACCAGGCACTGTGTTAGCCCTTTACATTTTGTATTACTTAATCCTTCTAGCAATCTTACAAGCCAGAATGATTAAAAATAGTTCACAGCAAGTAGAACACAGCATCAGTAGGTGAGAATGGATGTTGCTTTAGTGCTGGTTCTGGGTTCTGGAAGCTCCTTGCCTCCCTAGGTATAAACCCTTTAGTTTCTGGATTACAGGGAAGAACAATCTTATCCCTTCCTTCTCCCCTCTTCTCTCTTCTCCTTTCTCTTTCCTTTCTTCACCTCCCCTTCCCTCCCAACTCAGTATTCCTGAGAGTGAGAGAGTAATTCTCCCACAGATGGATTATACTAGCAGGGGCTTAGAGTTGTGATTCTGAAATAAAAAATATGAAACTAAATTAAAAGCAAATTGGATTCAAAGAGCAAGGGAAAGTATAAAGAAGGATTATCTGTGATGGTTTAGATTAGAAGTTCTCAAACTTTTTGACTCAGGATCTCTCTCTCTTTTTTTAAAAAGGTTTTATTTATTTATTTTCCGAAGGGAAAAAGGCAGGGAGAAAGAGAGGGAGAAAAACACCAATGTGTGAGAGAGAAACACAGATTAGTTGCCCCTTGCCTGCCCCCAACTGGAGACCTGGCCCAAAACCCAGGCATGTTGCCTGCCTGGGAATTGAAATGGCGACCTTTCAGTTCTCAGGCCTGTGGTCAATCCACTGGGTCACACCAGCCAGGGCTCAGGATCACCTTAATATTAAACATATTGAGGATCCCAAGGAGATGTTATTTATTTATGTTTATTTAAATTGATCTATTAATATTATGTATATGCACATATGCAAATCAAAAATTTAAATGTTTATTAATTTAAAAATAATAAATTATAAAATGCTAACATACATATTTTTGTGAAAATAGCATTATATTGGAAAACAAAATCTATTTAGTGAGAAGAATGTCATTGTTTTACATTTCTGGAACCATTTTTAATATTTGGTTTGATAGAAGTATCTCTCCTACTTACTCCTTCATTTGGTCATTGTAATAAGTTATTTTGGTTGAAGTATTGGTAGAAAATCAGCTTTACGCAGGTCATAGGTATATAGTTGAATAAAAAGAATATTGTAATTAGCAATTCAAATAATTGTGGATGCTTTTCTTTGGTAAAGGGGTATTTCTAAAAAGTCAGTTGCAATGTATAATCTGAAACCATATTGATACACTTTATTTTCTATTACACCAAAATCTATTGGTCTGTCTTGATCTTTGAATGCACCTTTTACCCATGTATGATTTTGTAACATTGTGTAATGGTCATTTGAAAAAAATATTACACCATTAAATTATTTAGGTATTCTAAATTAATTTAAGATTTGGATTTTTTAACATATCACCACCAGTCTCACCAGAAAAATCTAAGTATTGGGAAGCTCTCTGTCTCAAAGTGGAGCATACAAGGTCTCCAAAGTCCTAGTTCTCACATTTAAGCTTGGATTTTATCATTGACAACAGACATTGCCTTTTTTTTTTTCTTGAATAGCTAGATTGCCTCACTTCATTCACTGTTAAGATGTTTGTCATATAACCACATTTGAATAAACATAGTTTGTCAGCCATTCTCTCAAATAAAAGTGGTATTTCATGAAAGAAAAAGAAAAGAAAAACAAAACCAGTAGTTCAGCTTGCGATTCAAGCAGTTGCACAAGTTACTGTCCGGGGGGCCACCCTCTGACTCAGCTTTGCAGGCGTGCTTTCGGCACATTCCTCAGTTCACCACACTAAATATTCAAATATGGCTTGTAATGAAGAGTTGAGATTTAATAAAATTAATAAGTTTCAGTGTTTTATTAAGGTCATTCTTAAAGAAGGCTGGTTTTTTTTTCTCCACTTAAAAAAAGTTCCTGCAAGTTGTGCAATGAGCGAAAAATAGCTGAAGTTCAATTCCGCAGTTGAAATATTAACTCAGTCTTCACATTTGCAACTACACAGTCAACTCGACAAGCTGCTGCATCATGGGAAAATGTGAGAGCTGCAATTTCTTTTACTGGCTTTTCCACTCGGCGGGCATTCAGCAATACCAGCTCTGCAGTTTTTATTAAGCTCTTAGCTATTGACTGGCCTTTTTAGCCAATACAAGATGCTTCAATGGCTTTTTCACTTTATACTGATTTCTTACTGTGTTTTTATGTAGGTACAAGAAAAAAATTGGCATTTCAAACAAATAACATTTGTTCAATAATAGATTGAAGAAATTATAGCAGGTATTTTCAAAGAAAGCTAATAAGAGCACAATAGAAGTACTAAGAAAAAAAAACCCTGAGTCGATCTCTGAAAATGCACACATTTATTCTTTAAAACTACAACATCAGAGAATTCTAGAAAACATGATAATACACAAACACATTCCATTCGCCATGGGTGACAATGTCGTTACATACAAAGAATCTGGAAAATCCGCTGTACAGTCATGAAAAAATAAGAGTAAAGGAGGCAAATAACTCAACATTCTTATGGAAATAGCTTTTACCTCGAGTCCCTTGAAAGGGTCTTGCAGACTGGAGGGCTACATTTTGAGAATTGCTTGGTAGGAGCATTCAAGGCTGAAGTATTTTTAGATTGGAAGAAATACGTTATGTGAATAGACTAGCGCTGTAAATTCAATGATATCAGAAGATATGTTGAAACCCTAATCCCCAGTATCACAGACTGTAACCTTATTCGACAATAGGGTCATCGTAGCCGTAATTAGTTAAGAGGAGATCATACTGGAGTGGGGTGAGACCCTTATCCCTTGTGACTGCTTTTCTTCTAAGAGGAGGACAGAGCCACGCAGGTGGAGATGGCCATGTGATCACAGAGGAAGGGTCGGACTGCCGTAGTTGCCAGCCGAGGAAGGCCAAGCGTTTCTCCCTGCCGCCAGAAGCTAGACAAGGGTCATGGAACAGATTTGGTTGTTTTCAGGCATCCAGTTTGTGGTACTTTGCTATGGCCATAGAAAACTAATACAGTACAATGGCTTATTCCAAACAGCTGTAGGTGAGAGAAATTCGTTTCTATTTCAAATCCAGGAAAGGTGGTTCTCTTATAATTCAAAAAACGTTCTGCTAAAACAGAAACTAAAACCCAATCTCTCCTGGCCGGTTATGTTCTAAGGTCTACATGTTTATTCCCATCAATCAAGCACTCTTCATAATCTGCACAATCAGATGTTATCATCACTGGGGCCCTGGTAAATAGTGCTAGGGCTGTTTTAAAAAAGACAAAATCTTCTCCTGCTCATAGGAACTTAAATTAGTGCATTGATATTATGATACTCATCTGGATAATATGTCCAGGGCATGTTCTGTCTGAAAGTGGACATCTTGGATCAGGCTTAAGGTAGACAGAAAAAAAGAACTAGCATTAACCTTCACCTTTACACCAAAACCTTCATGCTGAACTCAGTTGTGTTTGTCTTAGGTCTCTGTTCACATTCTCCTCAGAAACTACCCTTCTTACCCCATGATATCCTGTTTCACACCTTTGATTTTGGTTTTCTTCCATGTCCAATATTTGCTGATCATACCAAACTTTCATAGATACTACCTATCTCTGAAGGAAAAAGCGAAGGCAAATTACTCTTATCTAAGGCGGGCTACAGATGATCACAGGCTGGCCCTGTTTAGTAGATAAGAAAATGCAGATGATAAAGAAAGACAATTATGTTGATGAATACGGGAGCACAAAGAGAAGGAAATATTAACCAGAATAGCTTTGATTTCAATCCCTGTCGCTGTAATGGGCGGCCCCCAGGGCCCCCTCCCATTTCTGCCCAAGCTCGGAGCTCTGTCTCCAACACCAGACCTCCCAATGACTTCACCTTTGGAGGTTTGGAGTGTCCCCGCCTTGTTTAACTAATTCCTGGTCACTCCATGTGGCTTACTCTGGTTTTACTCGTACAGTACAGACACAAACTATTTTGCCACAATTAATGTTTTGGTCAACAATGTGCAGACTTAAAGCCCTGAGTTATATGACTAGGCAAATAAAACCAGACCGCAAAATTTGGTCTACTCTGGTCGGCTGTGATTCACCCACATGGGTAAGCCAGCAGTCTTACTGCTTTTCCCCAGACCTTAGGAAAATCAGACTGTTTTACTTCTTTGTCCCTTTATACAGATGCAGAGTCAGTCTGTTCAGTCTGTCGAAATTTGGGGGCTCGAATATTTAATTTGTGTGATGCAGTAGAACAATTACAGCAGGTAGAGATTAGTCAAGTATCCAAGCTGAAAAACATTCCCACGCCACTGAGAGAAGGAAGAAGTTCTGGCCCTTATCTTGACAAGGGAGTCCGTGAAATGTACAGAGCCCAGAAAATTAGATACGCTAGGTCTTTTTTAATGGAGGGGCTCAAACTAAAAAATAAAAATTGATTTTATGAATAAATATATTTTTCTTAAATGATTTAGAAAGCACTGTTTATTCATTTACCGACAGTGTTTAGAATATATAGTAGCCAGTGTGTCTGCAGATATATTTATGTTGGACTGTTTGGCTTGGCTTCACCTCTGTAATAATTTATAACAGCTTCAATGTAAACCTACCACTGAGCAGGTCATAAAGGTCCTGGGTTTTAACCATCACTGTTGCAGATAAACCCCCAGGACTGGTTCCCGCCATGGAGCCCCAAGCCCATCCCCATCTAGCTTGCGGGGAATTTGCACACAGGAAGTTTAAATGCTGAGGAATTTTAATTCATTTTCTTGTATCTTAGCTTTGTGTTCCTTCTCAAAAGAGGGTTTATTCATTTGTAAGAAATAAATCTTCAGAGGCAATTATTGAATTCAAAAGAACATTCTCTCATGCTTTTTTAAATTCATGAAAATTGACTTTATGCTACGCTACACACGTCATCACAGATATTGGCATAAACGTGAGAAAATAATTCTTATTTTTGATATTTTCTTAATTTGTATCAATTTCAATCAGCAGATGAGAGACATCAGTGTCTGGGCTGTAGTTTTGTTTTCACATCTTTTTAGATTTTTAAGATAGATCTGAAATATTTTAGGTTAGGTTTAGACATTTTTCTAGAATTCACACTGACAGAATCCTGATACCATCCCTTCTTTATTGTTAATACATTATATTTAAGTTATGAAATTAGTAAAATATTTTTAATACAGTTTTCAAAAGTTAGTTTTAACTACCCATATATTATATTCATTATTTTGGCAAGTAGAGTAGCTAAATTTTTCCCCAAGGAAAAAAAACTTTAAGAATAGTTTACAATACACATTTGAGAAAGAATGAAGATTTTTGAGAGTGATCAAACTGAGAGAGTAACTAACAACCACTTAGTAGTAAGTAGAATGTATACAGTTCTGTCCTGTATCTCATGATGAAAAATTCCTGTGAAGGATGTTTCATAATTAGGAACCTCTTACTTCACTAATATGTTGACAAAACTGGTCATCATGCTATTTAGCTAATATATATTGTCACTATATTCACCCATCTATCTATCAAAGAAATGTTTACTAAATGCTTACTCTGGGCCATGCTTTTTGGCAGTATTGTCTTTATGTCATATGATTTTGCACACCAGGTGTAATTACCTCAGTTTCACAGATTATAAAAGTAAATAGCTTAACGATTACTTAAGTCACTCAATATCCACACAGCAGAGTCATGATCTGAACAATTTCTGCCTGTTTCCAGAACAATGTTGGGTGGTCCTAAAGCTAGTATTAGAATAAAACAGATCAGCATTAGGATCCTGATGAAGCTACTCAGGAATAGTATGACCTTTGGTCAAGTTGTTTAACCACTTAAGACTTTGGTTTCCTTTTGTTCACATTACAAACATTTTTGTTTTCCCACCAGCTGGTTAAGATCCAAAGGGTGACACTCAGGAAACGGAGCCGAGTGTTGGGAACTTCTTTCCCTGGGTGTTAAATTTGGGGCAAGTGGTACTCCTTAGGAGTCCCAAAATCAAAAATGAACAAACAACAATTACGTGCCTTTAATGTATAAAATAGTTTTATAATACTTCATAAAAAGCGATTTAAAAAGGAGAAATATGAAGACAATAATAATACATTAACACTCTTTACTATTAACTACTTCTAATAGTTTAACATGTATCTATCTATCAATCAATCATCTATCTATCTATCTAGATGTGTGTGTTTGTATGCATAGGATAATACTACTTTACACAAATATTACTTTACACTGCAAATTTAAAAACATTTTTTATTGTTGACACTATTACAGATGTCCCCCATTTCCCCTCATTTCCCTCCACCAAGCTTCCTGCGACTGCACATTTTTAATAAAAACTTTGATATGAACATGTTTCCAAGTATGAGTAAATGGCTGCATAATGTTAGATGGATGGGTGTAGCACTATTTACTGAGCTAATCTCATATTGATAAGTATTTAGTTGCAGGGAGCATCCTTGTATATTTTTTCACTTATGTGATAAGCATCATAGGAATAAAACCTAGAAATGAGGTGACTGTATGAAAGAGTGTTCCTCTTTTAACTGTTACATTATACAAACTGCTCTCTAGAAGAGTTGTCTGAATTTATCCTTGCAGAATGTGAATACCCATTTTCTAATCAACACTCTACTTCTCTACTTTTTAAAAGCATTTACCAGCATAATATGTGGAAAATTTTATGTTTGAAAAATGATCCATTTATTACAATGAGATCAAACATCTCAAGAGTTTTTAAAAACGTTTGAACAGTTTTTACAGAAAAATTACAAAGATAATAGAGAATTCTCATAGACATGTTTTCCCTATTATGAATATATGACATTACTATGGTATATTTGTTAAAATTAATGAACCACTATTGATACATGACCCTTAACTGAAGTCCATGCTTCAGTCACTTGTTGTCATAGTAGCCCAGCTTTTTTCATCAACAAGTGACATAGCCTTAAAACTTGTGAGTTAGTAAGCCTATTCCCTTAAAAAATGAGAGGTTTGGGTGTTGTAACTTCCTGAGGCTCCACAGGATTGTTCTGTGGCTGGTTAAGAACAGGTCTGCTCTAAGGCTGAGAGTGGAGAGTCAACAGAGAGGGGGAGAACACTGGCAGAAGGCGGGAGATGACTGAGGGAAGCAGGCTAGAAGTGACGAGGCCAAGACCTCAGGTGAGAAGCATGGCTGGACCGCCCATCTGGATGTGAGTGCAGTGGTGTGGGAGCCACTCTGCGGCAGCCCCAGCAATCCCGCAGCCTGATACTTGCACCCTACTGTTGTCTCCATCTACATTACGTCAGCGTTGATCTGGTGGCCAATAGTGTATGGAGAAATGATGGTATGTCACTTCAATGATTATTTTAGAAAAGCCTCCTTTCCCAGCTGTACTCCCTCTCTCTCTCTGAGATCACTCATTTTGGAGAAAGCCAGTGCCATGTCTTGAGAACCTTCAAGATACCTATGGAGAGGCCTATGGGATGAACAACAGAGGCCTCCGGCCTGACAAAGAACTGGGATGTCCCAATGATTCTGTGAGAGAGCTTGGAAGTAGATTCCCTAGCATCCCAACCCCGCCACGCCAGACTTCACCTGACTGCAGTCCTAGCTGACAGCATGACTGCAATCTTGTGACTCATCCTGAGCTGGCCTCACCCAGTGAAGGCACCTGTGAGTGCCTGGCTCACTGTAACTAGGAGGCGATACATGTTCTTTTAAACTGGTAAGTTGTGGGATAATTTGTTGCATGACATAGTTAACTGCTACAGGTGGATGTGGACAAAAATAAATATAGAGATGAAATTCATATTGATTACCTAGTACCTTTTGGCCTCAAATTTGCTGCAAATAAGAGGTTTTAGTAGAAGTGTTTTAGTTCATTGATGAGTTCTGAGTTAGTACAATGGAAAAGAACAGGGAAATAAAAGAAATTTTTTAAAAACCCCGAGGGTCTAGCTAAGGTTGGAGGCCATACATCTGAGGTATCTAGCCCCCTGGATGGTGGAGTTTTGCTCTCCAGGTGCGACAGAAGGCAGGAGGTACAAGAGAATTGAGGATACCTGGGAACAACGGTAGTTCAGATAATTCACCATGGATGCCTTGCTAAGGATTTCTCTGCAGCTGACCATGTGCTTATCATGTGCATGCTTGCTTCACTGTGACCATGCATCTGGGCTCATCAGGACACTTGTCCCACCCTGAGGTTTTCCTCTCATCTTTTGGTCTGGTTCCCATCATCCTGGGCTTATCACTGTTTCCTGAACTCCCATTCTAATAGTTCCCAAGAACCCTGTGAGGTCTTCCAGTCATGGACTCTCTTCCTGAGTTGAAGTCCAGGAAGGCTAAGGTGATTAGTACAGCATCCGCAGCTAATCAGTGGCAGGGCCAGGTCTGGACGTGGAGCTTCTGGCTCCCTGCCCTGTGCCAATGGGCTGTTTTTTTTCTTTTTTTAAGGTTTTCCTCATTATGACTATGGCAGAGCAGACTTAACAGGTACATTGGGCGCAGACCACTGAAGGATGATCAAATTGAGGTACATTTAGGATTTGTGCATCCTAACATCTTAAAATGTTTTTCTAACATTTGGGGTTTGGCATGGCAAAGTGTGCCAAGGTTCCTTTCCTTTCATTTTTAAACCCGCATGTATTTTCAGGGAAATTAAGCTCATATGTTTCTGATTCATTTACTGTATAACTCATCAAAATATTGTTTTATAACAGTTCTTGGCAGTCCATGAAACCTTTTAAAATATGGACTTTTCCCCTCTTGCTACCAAGGAAGCCATGTTTTAGCAAGAGCACAACACCAATTAACTCCAAAGGGTTTTCTGAATTTCACATGAACACTGAAGACTTTACTGGGCTCTCAGTGATCAGGAAGAATTCAAGTCAACAAATTACCATTGAACATTCACCATGCATTGGAGGTTTTGGGATATAGACTTATAAAGATAAATGAGAAGTGGCCCCCAGGTTTCAAAGAGTTGTCATGAGGGAGATGGATTTTACAGTGACAGCCAAAATATTGCTTGAGCACTTTGAATGTGTCTGCTATTGGGCAAAGCCTTTCATAAACATCTCATGCAATCTTCTCAACCACTACATGTGTTGCTAGCCTCACTTTATATATAAAAAACTGGCAGTGGGTCCAGGAGACAGTCTCTGACAGTTTGATTGCAGAGCCCAGACTTTTAAGTTGCTATGTAGACTTGGAAATTAAGATACAGTGAGGCTAAACTAATGTCCAGCTTGTTGGAGGCAGAGATGGAACCTCGTTAGTGGCATATAATTTATTTCTATTTAAACTTCAATTCTGACCACAGAACTATTTCCTTCTGGCTTCTTTGCTTGCATTTTGGACATTCTTTGTCAAAGATCATGATTATGAAATAGAAAGTGTAGCTAAAACCTCTGGGTAGCTTACATGAGATGTTGACTCCGTGACCACTTGGGGTGTTCCTCCTCATGTAATGGGGGCTTCTCGGAAGAACTCTGTATATCCACGCTGCATATGATGATCTCCATACTGTGCTTTCTCCAGGTCAACTTTTGTATGAGAACATCATTATTTACATTGATAATATAAGAAGAGTCCCACGTTTTACATGTTTCTTTATGACAGACACTGCTAAGTGCTTTCTTTAAATTACCTGATCTTATCCTCACAAAACCCGCATGAGGTATGCAGTGTCATCTCCTCATTTTCTAGATGAGGAAACTGAGGCATGGAGCAGTCAAGTACTAACCACTAAGAGACAGCAGTCTTCCATATCTGGTGACATGGGCCTTGAAAAATGAACTAGTGATAAGGAATGATCAGAAAATTGCATCTTCAGAATATTCAAATTTTATAGAGCAATGAGACATCTGGGATGGAAAAGACCTACTTTACAGAGCCAGTGTTTCTCAAATGCAGAACCGAAAGTATAAAAATAAGCAAAATAATCTTATATATACACACACAATGGAAAATATATATATGTATATGTGTGTATAATTATGAATCATAATTAAATGAGAAATGGAGATACATGGATGACAGCAAGAAATTTGTAAGGATGGAGATAAAACATGATGGCATGAGCCTTGTAAGCTACAGGGGCTCCTTTGCTTCTAGTGAGTGTGTGTGCATGTGTGTGTGCATGTGTGTGTGAATGGGCTGTAATGACAGTCAGCTCTGCTCCTAAGCCGCATGAAGCATGAATAAGAGATCCTCCACCTGAGAAGGCTACAGAACAAGTGAACCTGGAGAGGGTCAGGTAGATCTCCAGACAAGATGGTGGAGTGGATATCTGGGAAGATGCTGGGGATCCAGAGGATAGTCCTGGTTGCAGGCAGTGCCAAGGGATGATAGACAACAATGGAGGGAGAACATGTTGGTCACAGTCCTCATAGGAAAACAAATTCCACTCAGAGGTTCAACTTTAGAGATTTAAATGAGAGGGAACCATGTTTAATGTATAGGCAGGGCTGAAGGAACGAACAAAGGAAATTAAGGCACCTAGAGACTAGGAGTAGTGGGTAATCATTAGCACCCCAAAGTCTGAGGGAACAGGTGAAGAAGCAGAGCTGAAGAGCCCAGTGGAAGCCAGACCATGATGGAAGAAACGCCTACAGGAACTGTGGTCCAGAAGGAGCAGAGCCACTGCAGGGGAGAGTGAATGCTCTCACCACTCTCTCCCCGATGCTCTGGTGTTCTGCCTGGCCCTCCCAAGGGCTGTACCCAACAGGAAGTCAGGGGGCTGAAGCGCTGGAAGCTGCCCTAAGTAGAAGCTGCACTCCAGGCAAAGGTGGGCCAGAGAAGGGCAAATCATGTGTTTAGGGTAGTGGTGGTGAGTGAATAGAGGCCAGCCAGCCGAGAAGAAAAAGTAGTTGGATGGTATCAGAGAAGGGGTGCACAGAAGTGTCTGTGAGTCATAGTCTGGGCGATAATTAAGGACTGAGTTAAAGTTGGATGACAGGCAGTGTGGTTTGTAGTCTGGATTAAATGTCCTAGAGATGGTGTGAACATTGTTATTATTATCGCCTCCTGGCCTTAATGAAATCTGGCTCATATTTTGAAATCTACACTTTGATTGAGTCTTTCTGATAAGTTTGCTGAGAGCTCAGGTTTTCTTCTCTGCTCAAGAGAAATGTGCTACAGTGGAAGCTTCAGAGATGGGACATGGTCATTTTCGGTTACTTGTGTGCAAGGGCAAAAATGAATAAAGGTGGGGCTGTGCTGGTTGGAGGCATTTGTCTGCAGCTGCTCAGTGTAACCAAGGGCTCTGCAGAGACCATAAGATACTGTCCTCCTTGGAAAGAGCCTGAACCCTTTGGTCCAGTTACGCGTGAGCTAAGTGCGATCCTTCTTTGAGGGCTTTCCAACATCAAAGATTTTGCTTTGTTCTCCATCACAATGTCTTTTCCAATCGATCACCTTCTCCTCCTGAATTAAATCTCAAATATTAAATTAATATTGAATATAAGTTTTATGTTCACCAAATCACCTATTTCATGAAGCCTTTCCTGGTCAGACCCCCAAACAGAAAGGGACCAAAGATTGACTTGTTTTTATTGAATGTCATCTTCATCTTGTCTTCAATCAATTAAATAAAAAAATCAAGTTAGGCAGATTATTTGAGTATCCATCATGAGAAGGATGCTCTGGAGAATGTACAAGACTCACGTCCCGTTCTAGGAAGCAAAAGATCTACATGCGTATCTACGAAATGATTCTTAGAGATTGTGGTCTTGGCAAGAAAAGAAATATCAGGCTGATTAGGACAAGGGTATCACTGGATTAACAGAATAACATTTTGCATCATTCGTTCCAAAGGTATGAACTTGGAATTTCCGTTTCCGTAAAATGAGAATAATAGCATCTGTGATTATTAGGATTATATTTCCTCTTCCTCACCTGCAGGTGATGCCACCACCATAGGGGACATTTGTAAATGTATAGGGCGTGTTTGTTTGTATCAATGTCAGGGGATGCTACAGGTTTTAAGTGTCCACCGACAGTGTAAAGCAACATCCTGTAATGTGACGACAGTCCCCCTCAATGAAGAAATATCCCATCCAGAAATGCCAATAGTATTCCCATTGGGGGTCATGACATTTTCTCCCTCCTGGTTCTGCATTTGCCCTCTGGCAGGTGCCCCACTTCATCCCCTGCTCTGCCCTACCACCCCCAGCTCTACTATGGGTGACCTGTCACTTTGCTGAGTATTACAGTGCCTTTTGATGGTTTGGTGGAAACAGAACAGCCTTTGGGTTTGGATCTATGGGAGTAAAATCCTCACTGTTGCTGCCCTTCAGCCATATGCCCTTGAGAAAGTGATTTAACTACTCTGAGTTTTAAGTTACTCATTCAGAGAACAAGCTGAATGTCATCTTCATCTGTGTTTTGAATTTTTTTGGACTAGAGTAGAGAATACTAATCCTTAATAAACCCTGCCTCATAGAGTTCTTAGGAAAATTAAAAGAGATAATGTCTGCAAAATGCGTCATATTGAATAGGACACATGGAAGACATTTAATCAATGGTGGCTACTATTACCTTTCTGTGGAGTGAATGTATTTGATATTTCATGTAAAAAATGAGACACTGGAGGATTCATTCTCAGAATATCTCGCAGAGCCTAGCAACGGTTTGCAAACTTTTGGCAGCAAGAGGAGGCAAATAAGTTAAATTTTATAAATCTGAATAATGAAATCATTTGAGAGGCGGCTGAAGGTTAAGAGGCTGAGTGGGGGAGGAAATGTTATTCTATCTGAACGCGTTCACCTAATCATGCTCACTTTAGGATAATACCAGGTTGTATTCTCCTGAATAGAGGATTTCATGCCCAATTTCCAGCACTTGCTTCCAGAAAATGGCCTCCTCTGTAACAAGTCCACCGTGCTGTCCGACCCTCGCCGCGAGCTCTCAGGGTGAAGCATTCAACCTTGATTTTGAACTTCCTAGATTGGGCAAGCTTGCCAAGCCCAAAATGTTGTTGTAGCCTATTTGACTGTGGAATTCAACAAAGCACAACTCTTCTGAAATAATTGACCAGCGCTGAAACGTTTAATCTCCAAGTGAGACTTTTGTCATCCTTGAAGCAGGAAATGGTTCTCTGCAAATATTTAGAAATGCGGTGGAAACTCTGAGGTTCACATCCCTGGCAGCCCCTCGGGCTTGCAGGCTGTAAAAGACATCATGCCTTCCTTCACAGAATCATTTAATTCCGAAATGTTTGTCCCAAGTGAAAATATGGGGGCTGACATGGAAGAGGCAAGCTCTTCCAGTCCATTTTAAGAAGGCCCTGCTTGACATTTGACCCCCACGGTCCTATAAACGGCAGCAGAAATTCCCTTTCCACTTAAACTGCATCTGCTGGGCACGGTTTCAATAAAGCAGCGATTCATGGAAAGGTTTCCCTGTGTCAGAGTCCTCCTTGTTCGAGCTCACTGTTGGCACGCCGCGCCTGGCCTCGGTGGTGAACTTTGCCTTGCTGCCTCACCTCTGCTCGACAGAAATAGACTTCACGACCAATTGTAGTCTGTATCAAAGCTCTATGCTCACATAACTATGATAAAATGGAATGGAGTGAAAACATATATTGTATCTGTCACTCAATCTCACTACGTACTAGTAAATGTTCTCTGAAAGTCCTTGAAAAGTTGTTCTTTGCATCTATTTACCTGAGTACACAAAAAAATAAATATACATAAATAAATATGCAGCCATTTGGTTGGGAATCGGGAGTCAGATTTAAAATCCACTTTTGCCTTTTTCTTTGCTGGCCAAACGTGGCTTTGTGACGTGGGGGAAGGGTAGCTTCTAGGTTTTTTCACTGAGTCACTGAGGACTGATGGCAGGAGACATTGAATAGGTTGAGGAATGCAGGAGGAGAAATTCGTTTTTGTGAGGAAGGCAAGTATTTCAGCTTTGCCTATTATTGAGTTTGAGATCACTCGGGGGTATTATTTTTTTGTGACATTTGATATGGCCCTGTGATGCTCAAACAGGAAATGAAAGTAGGGCATCATCCATGTCTCGATGAGAGCTGAGGCATGGGCATGAGCACGCTCCCTGAGGGCCCGCTCAGAAAGCGAGAAGAAATGAAGGCTGGGGCAGGAACCCAGAGGAGCGTCAACACTAACTGGGTGATGAAAGCAGGGAGGAACAGTGCAGGAGGGCGACGGAGAGTACACAGCACGGTGGGTGGAAGATGGGGAAAGACTTGTGTCAGGGGAGACACCCCAAGAAGGGGGCAGTTAATGCCTGTCAGGTGCATCTGAAGAATTCAGGGGTGTAGGAACCGAAACCTGTTCACAGGATCCATGATCTGGAAGTTCATTGGCGGCCACGTGGAGCAGCTTCTGTGAGGTTGAAACTGGGCTGGAGCAGGGTGAGGAGCGGAGGGAGGCAGCACACAGAGAAGGAGAATTATGGCTGTAGGACGCCTATCTGCAAATATTTGAAGAGATCTTAGAGAAACTAGAGATAAATTCTCATCTATTTAGCCTCCACAGGGCAAACCAATGAACAATGCGAGGTCACTTTGGGTTATATTTTAGAAGGTGTGTCAAGCAATTAAAATGATTAAAGAAACAAAGTGGCAGCCTTAGGAAGTGGTAAGGTCCCATTATAGGATTCATTCACCAGTGAATGGAAAACCACTAGTGAAAGGGGATACAGAGATGGTTTGTTCCATTCTCTCTCTCTCATTCTGTGGATCTGTTCCGAGGTCGTCAAGCGCAGGGCTCGTTGTCCTTGCATTGTGGGTAGACAGCAGCTAACCCGCTTATTCATCCTTCCCAGGCCGCAGAGGCCAGTTAGGCTGGTTAGTATCTTTTCCTGTAATGTCCAATATCAATGAGACAGAGTTCACTGGAAAGGCCTTATGGTAAGCTGCTGAGTATTGAGCTCAGAGTTGAGAAAGCCCAGGACTGTCTCAGACTTTGCAGGGACTCACCAGGGGATCCTCCCAACTTCTCTAACCTTACTTTTCTGGGGCTTTGGGAGAGGACCCTCGTCATTTCTGTATATCTGCATTGCTTCACTAATTGATTAAAGGAAAAATAAACACATCTGGGGTGGAGGTCTGCTTCTTACTTGGGATCAGACTACCTCTAGCTTCTGGGTTCCTCAGTGGGTATCTCAGAAGCAGCTAATGATCATGCTTGCACAGAGATTTTCTGGGTCATGAAAACTGCTCTTCATAGGTTTCACAGGAGCCCAGACCAGGTGCTCTGATGGCACAAAGGGCCCAAAGACTCCGTTTCAAAGTAGGAGCTAATGAAGAAAGAGTGTAGTGAGAAGGCCAGAGTAAGAACTTCAGGAGCTACAAGCACCAAAGCATTGTAGAGGGGCCCATCCCCCTCCCTTCATATGTAACTTACAAAAAGCTCAAAGCCATATGATAAATCTAATAATAGCAAAGAGAGTTCTTGTTTTTCTAATGATAATGATTTTGACAATTTTAAAAAAGTTTAAAAAATCTTAAAATAATGGTATTCATGCAGGTTTTGCTTATACCTAAAGGAACTGATTACTGTATGTGTCCATGTGCATTTAGTACAAGATTGTGAGCTTGGAGACCCAAAATGTAAAAGTACCTCTGACAATAAAGGATGGTGTGTCTTCCACAATGGATTGGTTGAAGGATAACTGTATAATCCATTAATCAATTATTAAGCAGTTATTATACACTAAGTACTGGATGGAGGGATGAGAGGTGAACAAAACAGTCAACAACACTGTCTCTGAAAACCCAGAGAAGAGAGAATCACTTTAAGTGTCTTTATTTCCGAAAGTACAATGGTTAAAATAAGATTTTCATTTCTTATGTCCTTGAGTTACTATGAGTCTCAGGTATTCTTTTAATAGAATTCTAAAATATGAAGCTTGAAATACATTATGATATTTCTGGTGGTTGTTTCAAATACGGCCAACTCCTGGACATATGAACAAATCAGGTGAGTGAGAAGAGTTTCGGAATAGCTTGTTTAAAATAGTAAAAGCTTGATGTTCATTTATGATACATACTCAATTTTTCATAAATCTCCATATTTGCCAATGGTACCATAGCTCATGATATCAACCATGACATTTAATAAACATAAATATACAGGAGAGGAAATATGTATTGGTACATGTGCCTGCATATGCATATCTATGTGCATGTGTGTGCATGCATGTGTACAGGAAGAAACTTCTTTGGAAAACAAACAATTTTAGCTAACCTGTGGACATCTGTCACTCCTTTTAATTTCTTTGCTATAGAATGAATATGTCCCCGCCTCCAAAAAATTCATATGTTAAAGCTCTAATGCCCAAGGTGATGGTATTTGGAGGTGGGGCCTTTAGTAGGTAATTAGGTCATGGAGGTAGAGGTTTCATGAATGGGATGGGTGCCCTTATAACAAGAGACGCAAGACAGACGGCCTCTCTCTGCCATGTGCAAATGCAGGAAGCAGGAGAATGAATGTCTGTAAACCAGGAAGAGGGCTCTCAGACGCTGAATTTGCTGGCACCCTGATCTCAGACCTGCCAGTCTCCAGAGCTGCGAGAAGTAACTGTTTGTTGTTTATGCCAATCAGTCTTAGTATTTGTTATAACAGCCAGAACAGACTAGGCAATAACTGGTACTGAGCATGGGGTGTTGCTATGACAAGTACTAGAAATGTGGAAGTGGCTTTGGAACTGAGTTATGGGTAAAGGCTGGAAAAGTTTTAAGGTGCCTCCTAGAAAAAAGCTGGTATTTCATGAAGAGACTTGTAAAGGTGGATCTGGGGAAAGCTCGGAATGAAAAGAGAAGAGCTATCTAAAGAGAAAGCTTCTGTCTTCCTACAATATTCGTGCATTTTCTGCTTATGTATTCTTTAAGGAACAATAAATTATCATGTACAGTATGTTGGTGGAAATATGGATGGAGAAGGCCATTCTGATGAAGTCTCAGATGTAAATGAGGACCCTGTTACTGGGCAATGGAGAAAAGGTGATCTTTGTTGTAAAGTGGCAAATGTTTTGGCTGCATTGTGTTTATGTTCTTGTGTTTTATGGAAGGTAGAACTTGAAACCGATACAATTAGAAAACTGCTTGGTTCGCCCTGACTGCTCTGGTGAAATTCAAAAGGAGAGACATGTATTGAAGATGGAACTGCTAACCAAAGAAGAACCAGAACCCAAAGATTTGGAAAATCCTCAGGCTGTCCATATTCCAAAAAAAGGAGAAAGCATGTTTGGAAGAGAGAACTAAGGATGTGATGGGTCTATCATTTGATAGGAGCTTTAGTGCTGGTGTGAACCAGGGACCTAATCAGCCAGTTGGCAGTTTCATCTGAGGGGGATGGAGACAGGATGGGATTCAGGAAGGCTCTTGCAGTTCTTGTATTTTACAGGATAGCACCATGGAGATATTTACCCATGGACCTACCCTGTTCTTCAAGTCAAGGGAAGAATGACTCCAAAGGCAATTCAGAGATTGTCAGGGTTGCCTCCTAGATTTCAAGAGCAGGAGTCATCACCTTGATTTCAACAGGTCAATAGGCTGCCTGGGGCTGTGAGTTGGGACCTTCACCTGACAGAGCTGAGGATACAGGATCCCACCCCAGTGGGCCTGGAAGACAGAGCATTGAACCCACAGGGCTTATTCTCAAGCCTTAAGATTTCATAGAGTTGGCTTTGCCAGGTTTGGGACTTGCTTAAGACTCATCACTCTCTTTTTACTTCCAGTTCTCCTTTTTGGAATAGGAATGCCCATCCCATGCCTGTCCTGCCACTGTGTTTTAAAAGCACATAAGTTACTTGGTTTCCCAGATTCACAGCTGCAGAAGAACTTTGCCTCAGGATGAAGAGTAGCTGGAGTCTCCTCCATATCAGTTTTAGATGGTATTTAGAGTTTAGATGAGACTTTGAACTTTACAACTGATGCTAGGATGAGTTAAGACTTCTGGGGTTGTTGAGGTGAAATGAATGTGTTCTGCATATGAAAAGAACATAAATTTTAAGGTGACGAAGCAGAATACCGTTAACTGAATGTTTATGCTCCTCTAAATTCATATGTGGAAGCTCTAATTCCCAATGTATGGTATTTGGAGGTGGGGCCTTTTGGAAGTAGTCAGGTCTTGAGGTAGGGCCCACGTAAGTGACATTTGTGCCTTTGTAAGGGGATGAAGACACAGAGCTCTCTGCTGTCTGCCATGAGAAGACACAAGGAGAAGACTGCTGTCTGTGAAGCAGGAAGTGGGCTCCCCTGAGACGCTGGATCTGCTGGCACCTTGATCTTGGACTTCTGGCCTCCAGACCTCGGAGAAATAACCGTTTGTTATTTAAGCTTCACAGTCTATGGTAATTTGTTATAGCAGCTAGAAATGAGAAAAACAAGTGTGTAAGAACCCGGTGAGCAAAGGCTTGAATGTGATAAAAAGCAAGAAATAAGAAGAGAAAAGAAATAAATTCGGTTGGGCTGTCATATAAAAACAAAGTGTGGCTACCCTTAACTCACACTTTGACTCTTCCCATATCTTCCCTGAGACCACCCCACCAAGTTCTAAATTAAATTTCTTGGCATTCATCAGGGTATAGACAGGAGCGAATATATGATTTAAGAAATGTTTTTAAACTGCAGCTGAATAAATTTTTTAAAAATGTAATCACCAAAAGCATGCGTGCTGGCCATCATTTTGAAATTCCTGCCCGACTCTCGGAAGACAGGGCAAAGAATAACACAAGGCAGCTCAAGGTGACAAAACAAAAAGGGACCCAACATGGCTGCATGAATGTCGGTCACATTCAACCTCCTAGCCACATGGTGGGAAATACTTAAGATCTCTCTTTTCACTTCTGTATCATGAAGGCTCAAAACAGCTAGCTGATAGCGTCACAGAGGTGCTGACAGGCCCCTGGCTGTGGTGTCATTAACTCAGTGTGTCTCCGCAATTAGCCTATCAAAATCTGGGGACTAGCATTTCTCCTAGGGTCACAAGGCATAAAGGACCTGGCCTGTCAGTCCTTGTCTGGCTTGGACCCAATGCTGGCAAAGGGGATGTCACAACGCGAACGGGGACTGTGTCTTTAAGCAATGAGAGTAAACAGGTCTCTGGTTGTGAAGCTGAGAGCATATTAAGCTAAGCTGTCCAGCACTTGACTTGGAGCAAGGCCCCCTTTCCTGTGTACATTCGTTTTATTTTATGGCCACGTAAAAGCAACTCTGGCGCTGGCGGCAGTGGGAAAATCAACAACGCTATAGAACGACCCACAACCAAAAGCAACCAGAAAAGAAAACAGCAGGAGAAAAATACGGAGGCAGATCCCCCAATCACCTCGGCAAGCCACGGCCATGTCAAAAGTGAGAATAATTGATCTTGACAGAGAGGAAAGTAGTAATTGGAATGAAACTTGTTTGAATAACAGCTTAAATGTTTCTTTCCTTGCTTTCCAGATTACACGCACTGCAAAGCTGGACTGCATTCTCCTGGCTGGTTCACAGAGGACATTCTGTGTCCAAGGGGCTTGTGAAGGGAGGAAAAACAAAACAGCTTGTGAATTTGCCTCTCTCTGCATGGTTTTGGGGCCTGGGTGCCAGGCCCACATAGACAATTTATTGATACTTCATCCCAAATCTCATCTGCTGTCCACATCACTTACAGACCGCTGTTAAGATATGGAGAGGCTGGGTAGTGTCAGAGTTGAGAGTGCTTTGTCTTCTCAACTGGTTAACGCAATGGAAATTAAAACTCTTCCCCCATCTTGTTCGTTTTTACTAGTTTCCAATCAAACTCAGTGCAATGGAGTGAATGTTTAAGTCCCTGTTAAACTCAGAGGTTGAAATCCCACCCCTCAAGGTGGTGGCATTAAGAGGTGGGGCTTAGGGAAGGTGATTAAGTCCTGAGAGCAGAGTCCTCATGAATGAGATGAGTGCTCTTATTAAAGCGACCCTAGAGTGGTCGCTCACCCCTTCCACCACATGAAGTGGCAGGAAGAAGGCTGTCACCTATGAGGAATGGGTCTTTGCCAAACGCTGGCCCTGCTGATGCCTTCATCTTGGATTTTACAGCCTCCTGAACTGAGAAAAAGAAATCCATTGCTTATAAGCCTTCCAGTCTATTGTACTTTGGTGTAGCCGCCCAGATGGACTTTGGTGTAGCCGCCCAGATGGACCAAGACAGTGAGTGAAGCTCCTAATTCCACAGCAGAGCCCTGCTGGCCCTGTAGGGTCATCGTTGCTGATGGCTATTCTAGCCTCTCCGCTCTGTGCACCACATGTCAGACATTTGTGGGTCTCATGTGACCTGGCCACGCCTGTTTCTCTGATCATCTCTCCGTCTCTGCTGCCCTCTACTCACAAGCTCCAGCCTTGTGGGCCTTTGGCCTATTTCTTGAATTTTTCTGGTTGGCTCTGGTCTCTGAGCATTTGTTTTTGTTGCTCCCTTTTTCTGGAGTGTTCTCGGTCCCCTGCCCCCGACCTTTGTTGTTACATAGCCAAATCCTTCTTAATGTTTGGATTCAACCTTCATGACCAAAGTCATTTTCCCTGATCCCCTCCCCACATAAAACAGGTTTCCTGGAACAAACCCATTAGCCCATTGTATTTTCTAGGCTGTGCAAGTTGATTTCTAAAAGTTTTGTGATCATTTACTTGTTGACTTGCCTATTGTCTGCACTTCCCCTGGTTCATAACTGCAGTGGAATCCTTATGAGAGCAGAGACTTTCCCTGTTGTGTGATCATATGTTCATAAGTGTGGTAAGAGCTCCATAGACATATAAGTAAGTGGTTTTCAGGACGTGACATGTCCTGCCCTGCTTCCTTCCTTTTGGCCAAGTCACTGTCTTCCCCTCCACTTAGTCAGCTTGCCCAGTCAACACTTTCTCCTTTTCAAAGACTCAGCCCATGTGCCTTGTCTTTGTGAGACCTTTTTAAACATGCTGGCAGGTTCTTCTTCTGCAGTGGCCTGATCCCTGGTAAGTCTACCCTTTATAGCAATTACCATGTTACATTCCAGTTGTGTGTCTGGATATAGCCTGGGTGGAGAGTGTAAGTTTTTTGAATTTAGGGATAGTATCTATCTATAAATCAGCAAGACTAATGTAATTAACATATGTAAAGGTGCTTAAAAGTGTTTGTAGAGTAAAGTAATAGTCATTGCCTCAGTTGTCTCAGCCCTGAAAGAGAGTCTCTGCTGTTGTTCGAAGGCTCCATGGTTAATGTTTTTTCTCACATGATCTTGTTCAGATATACCCCATCATTTACAGCATTAGCATTGTTTGGGGACCTTACACTTGGCAAATTAGAATAGCTGTCCAACTCCTTCCCTATCTTCTACTTTCCTCCCTCCAACCCCTAACAGAAGGAGAAGACTTATTTTTCTACCATGGGCCCTCTCCTCTAATTCTCAGACAATGGAGACCAATTAATATAATTGGTCAAACTAGCAAAAACTCTTTTAGGCTTCCTGTACAACCTCTCAAATTTCTCTGCCATTCTTTCTTACTTGTTTCTGTGTCTCACTTTTGTTCTCTCACTGCTTCTCTGAAACCAAGTAAATGGACTCTGGACCATCTACAAATTCCCCCCACCTTGCTGCCAGCGAAAAATGGTGACATCCCAAGGTTTGGATTTCATGGTGACTGGGAGATCAGAGTTTCGGTTTCAGCCACGTGCTTCAGCTACAGGCTCCTAAAGGGCCTTCAGCAGGGTTCTTGAATGAGTTGTCAGTTGCTGCCTTTGCTATTCATAAAGTGTTAGCTTTACATCTATGTTGTTATTGCCCCTCCTGTGTGTAATACACGACTTGTATGTACCCTCTGTACATTCCCGAAGGGAAGCACTCATATCACAGTCACCTCTATTTCTAGTAGATTGCACACTAGGCCATGAACGTGTTCATTGTATTTGACCAGGGAAGAAGAAGTAAGTTACTTCCCCCTCTTAGGAGCACAGTGGTGGGCATCTAATAGATGCTCAGTAAGTACTGATTGAGTGAATTGATGGATAATCCAGTAACTTCTCACTCTCCCTGAGTTTCTAACTCAACTCCATCTCCATCTTTCTCCAGGGAGCAGTCTGTCCTGGATGACTATGGTTTCTGCAGATACATTCCTTAGACTCTACCAGGCAGTCCCAAAGACTTGGCTGGGAGTATTATGAATCTACTTGGATCTTATTTCATTGAAAATCTGTAGTACCTTCAGTCTGGTTCATCTGTAATTAAAGGCATCTGGCTTCACATCTAGTAGCAGAAAATTTGGGGACAATTTTTGGGTGTATATTATAATCGATGAAAACATCATTTTAAACTTTTTCTTAAGAATGGATTTTTATTAGCCAAGAATAGGAGATGCTCAATACTAGCAAGTTGGATTAAGCAAAATCACTTCTGACATATCCAAGACATCCCAGCCAGCAGGAGGGCTATTAGGGGAGATGACGACCGATTTCAACACTAACTGACATCATATTCTGGCACATCATGGTGATGTCCAGAAGACATCATTCTTGCCTTTTAAAATATCTTGGTAGGAAATAAAAATGCATAATGACTGAAGCGATTTTTCTATATACATGCAATCTTGCTTGCTCTTTAGAAGTTAGTTCGAACCATGTTTTGAGATACTATCTGATCTAATCAAAGTGCTTACAGGCCTAGCATTTTAGAAAATAAAACTAACATGTATTTTGATTCCTCAATGTGCCAGGTATTTTCATACTTCATAATATCACCATGACCTCATAGTCACACTGTAATTTCAGTATATTATATACATTTTACAAAAGAGTAGATAAAAGCTCAGAGGGGCTAAGGCACCTGCCTGATATCACATAGGTAGACAGTGACAGAGTCAGGACTTGGATTCAGAATTTTTTGCCCCAAATTTAGTGTTCTTATAATCATAACACATTGCCTCAGAGGTCATCCTCAAGTCCTCCCTTTTGTCAATTAAAAAAAAAATTAAGGTCCAGAGATGGCAGATGACTTCCTAATGGTCTCACAGATTGCAGACACACCGCCTCCATAGATGGGTCATTTGCTGGCCTCAAAGAACAGCGCTGTTCCTATTAACAAAGCACTTGTTTCTGGGATTTAGTACCCTTCTGGAAATGCACAATTTTAAGGAAAAAAAAAGAAGAAGTAAAAGCTCAAAATTGTGACTCACTTGCCTTGGAATGTGGACAGAATATTTCCTGAGTATATGGGAGAGACAATAATATGATGTGTTTTTGTTACCTGACACATAAAAAGTAACTTAAGTGGTTCCATACCCTGCGGTTTCAGATGTTATATACTCACTACGTTCCTTCGCTAGGTCTGCCATAACAAGGTACCACAAACTAGGTGGCTTCCAGAACAAAAATGTATTTTCTCACAGGTTTGAAGGTTCCAGTCCAACATCAAGATGTGGGCAGGGTTGGTTCTTTCTAAGGGCAGTGAGGGAAGGTTCTGATCGGGCCTCTCTCCTTGGCTTGTACAGCGGCCGTCTTCTCTCTCTGGTTTTACGTCCTTTGCCTCTTTGTTGTATGTTCTAATTTTCTCTTCTTTAAGCCCACCAGTTGCATTGGATTAGGGCCCACCTAAAGGACCACATTTTCATTTAATTATCTCTTTCAAGTCCTTCTCCCCAAGTGTGGTTACGTTCCGGGGTCCTGGGCTTTAGGGCTTGAGCCTACAAAATTTTGGAAGATACAATTTACCTGATAACACACAGGGTTAAGCCTAAATTGGGAGATGTTTCTGATTTTATTGTTTGTAAAGTATAAATTTGACTTTTTGGAGCACAATATGCATTTTTAGAGATCTTGGAACTCTTTTTCTGAGGGCTCTTTTCATGAACCCAGACTTCAGAAAGGAAAGTAGAAGGGGAGAACACACACAGGGACTCTAGGCTTCTTTAATAGTTGCCAGGCGACAGGGAGAACCTGGGCTGGGGACCCTGGGGCTGGCTGGGGTCGCTCCATCCCACGTCCGCTGAGATCCTGACCCAGTTCAAAGGCCCCCCGCTGTGGAAAGGTCCTTTTGCACCGTAAAATCCTAATTCTGACACCAGACACCACGTGACTGGTGTGAGGACTACGCGAAATGACAAATACAAAAGCACTTGTATACTCTCGGGAAAAACTGAATTTTTGTAACGGATATCTTTCATTAACGGCATTCTTAAGGCACAAACATCACCAGAGAGGAAAGCAAAGCAAAGCTGTCTTGAAAAAGGAGAGAGAGGAAGGGCAGGGGCTGGGGGCGGGGCTGGGATCAGTCACGTGGCCCATATCTCTGCTTGCTGGAGGTTCCGCCCATTCGGAGGGGCTGTTACTGAGCACGTTTTAAAGGTTGCTACTCTTAGGACCTATTAAAATGTTAGTTATTACTTTATTATTATTATGTTTTAGTGTATCATCAACACTGGGAGGTGGAATGGACTTTCGTTTTCAGTTTTTAAATGCGAGGAAATTAAAACCCAGAATGTTCAAGTAATTGTCAAATCTCTCAAAAGCCCACTATTTCTCAAAGAGCTGTAGGAAATTTATTTTTAAAAATGGACTGATAGTTTTGTAAAATAAAATGAACATGAATTATTAAAAAAATGAAAAATTAAAAAATAAGGCAGGCTTATAAAGTACAAGCTTTATTTTTATTTGTTTCACTAGACATAAACCAATTCTGCTAAACTGCTAGAGAAGTTTCTGTGAGACTACTCTCCTTGCACATGGGTTCAAATGTTTGTGGCCTGCATTTTGGGTGGTGCTGTTATAAACCATGATAGACCTGTGCTCAAAGATGTACTTTGTGACTCTAAGGTTAGGATTCCTTCTACTTTACATCATTGCTTTTTGATCTAATATCCCTGAGCCCCAATATCCTCATCTATAAAATGAACATATTCACCTTCACCTGTGTTTACCTCCTAGGATTATATGGCATTCAGAAGACGCAAAGTAGAAATTTGAAAGCTGGGAAGAACAAAAGACTAATACCTTTAGTGCAGAAAAGTTTAAAGCAGATGTAATCTTACTAAAGAACATTTAGACTTACACACTTCAGTGTCCTGGTGAAGTATCCCCAACAAAGTTATTGCAAAATGCACCTCCAGGGAGAGAAATACAATGAGTGTCTGTATTAGGAGTTTTTAGCTATATCCAGGATGACTTATGTCTGGTTTGCCTGGGGGAGTCCTGGTCTATGCCAGTTGTCCCAGCTAATTATAGTGTTTCTTTTCCTCTTAAAAGTGTCTTAATTTGCACAAAAAATTATATAGTCATCCAGTCAGATGATAGATGTTGCAAAAAAATGATGTTATTGTTAATAGAATGGATGGTTTTTTTGCTATTGTTTTGTTAATAAATAGATGCCAACAATTGTTTTCCTATTGAAGTAGTATCAAATTCTAAAACTAACAAAAAGCCTGTTTATACCAATTTTGTATATCATTAGAGCCTGATTTCTTTAAAAAAAAAACAAACAACTTTTCAGACAAAACAGATTAATAAAAGGAGAGGATTGGGAAAGGGCCAGAGACTCAAAGGACGAGGAGGTGGATCTCGCAGTGCCTGCGGATGGTGACCTGCCTTTGGACGGACCAGAGGCCTGTACTCGGCTGTTTTTGTCTCTTTCCTTCTATTTCAGGTCTCTTCCATTTTCAGGTAAACCCAGCCTGTCTCAGCTGTGAAAGAGGTTATATATTCTGGGTCCTTTCATGCTTGGGAAAAGGCAAAAAGGGAGATCTGGTATCTTCCCAGAGAGCCCATAGGTCTAGTCATGGAGGAGTCAGAGGCTATGAGGGACTGAGTCGACGCCCCTCCCCACCCAGGTTCTGGCATGTTCCATCTCTTGTCTGGGGATGCAGTGACTTCTGTGTTATATTGTCCAGCTTCCATTCTTCTCCCTTTGAATCCATTTGCTGTGAACCATCAGAAGGATCTATCTGGTCATGTCATGTCAATCCCCTACTTAAAACTCATCGTGACGACCAATTTTGCTCTACATAGAACCTACATGTTCCAATTACAGTATCTATCCAGATACCTTGACTGCTAAGTAAGTCTGTCCCAAACTTGGTCAATTTCTTCATATCCAGCCTTAAGAACTATTCCCTTCCTGACTTCCTCACCATGTTGTCAAGATGAACTGTACAAAAATCTCCCTGTAACTTAGTCAAACTAATCAGGATCTCATTGTTTCAACCCAGCGGGGAGATAGAATGGCTTCTTGTTTTCCCAAAGTACCTGCGATATATATCCTGCACATGCATTTTCTTCAGCCTTCAGTGGCTCCACAGATATGTGCTAAGTGCCTGGAAGGCGCCAGAGGTGCTCCCTAAGAGTTGAGAACCAGTGATGACTAAGCTGCAGAGTCCCTGTCTTTTTTGCATCCTAGTGGGGAGGTGGTCAATAAACACACATGCATATACTGTGCTGTCAGGTCAGTGGTAGGAGCTCCTAAGACGAAAGAACAGTGAGGGGACGGCGAGTGGTGGACGAGGAGCACAGGTCACCGTCCAGGGCCTGGAACCCCCCCTTCTCCCCACCCCCACTCCCGCTCCCCGGTTTGTTAATTCTTCAGCACCCTGCTGCAGCTTCACCTCATTTTATTTATTTTTTTAATTTGACATTGCTCTCTATTTTACATTGCTCATTTTAGAGTGCTCTGCAAATTTAACTGGCTGTCAGTATCTCGCTGCAATGATCAGCTGATGGTATTTTCAAGAGAAGCAAGATCATCCCAACTGTAAAAATTGCCTTTAGCTAAATGAGCCAGGCATGCATTCAGAAAGATTGCACAGTGCTCTGTGGCAGACATTGTTCAGGCATGGGGCACAGGAGCACTTTTCCTTTGTGGAGTTCACTTACATTTTATTTTTGCGAAAAATAATCTGAAAAAAAATGCAGGCATAGTAGGTATTACTGAACACCACGGCATGATAACTTCTAAACCTAATTTGCCTTTCTCTAAGCCTTCCTCTTACATTAGCAATAACATGTAAGGTTTTCCACCAATTAAATCTTTTCTGAAATCACCAAGTATTAAATTATATGGCCTCAGGAGATATAAACATAAGTAGTTTAATACAAAAAAAAGCATGGCAAAAAATAACAAAGAATTATTCCCAGCGGTGGTGTCAACTTTTCTACAAGGTTAATTAATCACTGCAAATGAGTGTAACTGGAACAGGCTACAGATTGATGTTGACTGTAAAGTTACAACTTTGAAAATCCCAAGCAAATAACATAATTTATTGGTCACAATCATAGCACACTTATAAATAATAAAGCTTTAAGAGTACATATGAATAAAAAGGGAAATATAATAAACACCTAATATATATGTAGAAAATGTTTGTTACCTGAACATATTATCCCATGTTGAATAAAGTTGGCTGAATTAAATAATATTTTTTATAATATTTTCAACATGGAGATTTTTATTTTCTTTTTCAGAAAACTCAGGTGGGATGTATATCAAATTTTGTGGCCCAAATTCCAGCTTCATTTTTAAGTTATGCATAAAGACTTAATCCAAGATATTGGCCCTTTTACTCTGAAACATTAAGGGAATAAAAATGATAATTAAAATGGACTATAAGGGATAATATTCCCCAGTACTGACATATATTTCTTCAATAGTCCAACCTAATCAAATATTAATAAAACTTACCTGCCAACATCTGTGAGCAGCTAGCTTTGAGACCAAGGGATGAGCGTAATATTGCTATATCTAACACCTCTGAAAAATGTATTAAACAAGTGAGATATTTCTTTTTACACTCCATGGAAACAAGTCAGTTTAGCCAATTCTGCACTTATCATGGCCCTGATTATGCATTATGTGGTGGCAAGAACACGACACTTAATATGAGAAGATGAATTGTGAGTCCCTAACTTGTCACATTCAACATTTGTTAAATGCAGATGATGAGGGTGGTGATTATAGTCCTTTGTGCTTTTCCTACTTGACTGGGGTGCTCATTTGTTCTTAAAAGATATTTTTTTACTACCAAAAATATGGTGACACCACTATTATATGCTTGATCCTGTGATGGAAATGCCAAAATGAATAAAAGGTGGTCACCGAGCTCAACAAGTTTATAGACAGGTGAGAAAGGCAGATAAAGAGACTCATGGCAGAGTTGAATAGGAGCCATGCTGGAGGTTAGAGAGGAGCCCAGTGAGGAGCACATGCAATCAGATCTAGGGCTGGCAGCATCGTGGAAGTTTTTATGAAGGAAGGGACAGAGCTTCCCCATGGGCTCCAGACTTTCCCCTGAACACTGGGCAACTTGACAACTCCCCTTGATTAATTGATGGGCAACTCAAAGTTAACATGTGTAAAAGAGATGCGTCTTTCTGACCATTTCATTTTTTTAATCTTTTCTATTTTAGTGACTGAAGCCTACATGTTTCCAATTACTCTGGCTGGAAAACAAATAGGTGTCCTTTTTTCTATGTCCTTTCTAATTTACATTCACTTGAGAAGTATCCAGTGGCTCTAAAATATATCCTGAATTGAGTTACTTGTCACTATCTCCAAAGCTCCATCTCCAAAACCTGCCACGTTTCTTTCTTTCCCAACCACTGCAGGATCCTGGCAGCCAGTTTTCCTACTACCATGCTCCAATCATTCTTTCTTCACATAATCAACAGATTGTTCTTTTTAAAGGGCAAGTCATATTGTCCCACTCTCTTGCTTGTAACTCCAATGGTTTCTTTCTATACTAAGCAAAATAAACAAGCAATCTATAATCCAAACTTACCTGTTAAGGCCCTGTATGGTTCTCCCAGGGAGACTTCTTTGAATATCATCAAGAGAGTTGGGTTGGGTTCGCCCTCCCAATTCCCTGCTCCCATAATGTATGTACACCACAGTCATTGCACTGTCCACACCATACTACACTGATCTGTTTATTTTATAGGCTGAAATTTCCTTGTGTATCTAATACACTGGGAGATCCATGAGGTCACATAACACTATTTTTTTTTATATCCCTAGTGCTAACATACATTAAGAAACAAGTGGCGATTATTATTTCTGCACCTACATATGTGTGGGAGTTTTAAAATATCTCTAACATGTGACAATTTCCTTGAATAACACTTAGTTTCTCCTTTGATTCATGCAAAAACCTGGGATTAGAATTTTCATCTGAAAAGTTATAGAAAATCTTTTTTACTGACTAATTAAGTACTCAATCTTTACTTCTTTTAGCTTGACTGTCTTTACTCTAGAAGGAGGAAAAAATAAATAAATTTCCTGCCTCCCTTGCAGCTAGGTGCAACCATAACACACAAGTCTAACCAATAAAATGAAAGATGTAGTCTGTTATGTGTGTCTGACCTTTGTTTGTATTCCTGAGAAAGATAATCATCAAGATAATCATCATGAAGCATCATGAAGCAAGGAGGAATTCAACAAGAACTAGTTCTGAGTTTAAAAAATACTCTGTATATGTTTGATGGCAGATGCCCTAGTAGGCCAGGCCAGAAAAATATTGATTAAAGGTCCTGGGAAAAATATGAAAACAAAAAATATGGAAGACATTTAAAGTTCTTAGATTTTTGCTTTTGCCCTTGTGAGGGGCAAAGGCATATGTGAGGGGACAATGCTTAATGAAAAAAATAGAAGGCAACATATCTTCAAAATGAAATGTCAAGGACACACACTTCCTCTACAGTTATCATTATGGCAGGTCCTAATATACAAAGCTCTGTTGAAGGCTGCCTATACTTGATGATCTTTTGAATTATTGTCCCTTCTAGACACTGTCTTAGTTTTGTTCCCTCCAAAGCACAGCCTAATTCAGGGATTTCTGTGAAGGTAGTTTATTTGGGAAACAATCCCAGGGAGCAGGAATGGGGATGTGAGGAGGCTGAGTCAGAGCAGGGAGGAAAGCTGACAGGGGAAGTGTTTCTGCTGTAGGCAGTGGGAACTGGGTTCCACGAGGACCTCTGGAGAGTCAGTGCACTCCAGAATTTCTGCCCAAAGAACAGGTACTTATCCATTGCTTCCTATCCTGTGTTGTCTGAGGGCTACCTATGGGGTATCAACAAATCTTCCCTTCTGGGCTGTACTTTTGCACGGGTTTACTGATACCACAGCTTTAGCAAAGGCCCCTTTCTAAGGCAGAAAGTGAAAAGATTGGTATTAGAGGTAGCACTTTGTTTTAACATGAGTGTAAGTTCACTCAGATCTGTCCACCCCTGTGATGACCTCAGCGGTGGGCTGAAGAGGTGGGCTGAGAAGCACCAAGAACATCTGCTACAGGAGGCAGTTGCTATCCTTTAGGTGTGATCAAACTCCTTTTCAAAGTTCTGGCCCCAGGTAGTCCCTAACACATGGGCAGTTCAGAAAAGTATTCTACCATTCCCATATATGGCCCCATCAAACCTCAAAATCGCTTTCTCTTAATACTGACACCCTCTGCAAGAGGGGTGTAGTCAGTGGTTGATTATCACCAGTTCCGGACACTGAGTCCCTGTCCTCCTCAAAGTCCAAGGACCAACCACTAAAGCAAGTTGGGGGCTGAGGCTTCCCTTTCCTCATTTCCTGTCCCAGCGAGCTCCTGCTTTCATTATAAACATCATTTGCCTAGAACGTCCTACATGCCTGATGGCATGCTAAGTGACCTTATTTAATCCTTACAACAGCCTTTACAAGATGGTCATCTTGGTCTCTACTTTTTAGCTGAAGAAACTGAATCTCAGAAGGAAACTCTACGAGATTGGAACCCAGTTCATGAAAACTCCAAAAACATGGTCTCAACCGCTATACTATCCTCACTCCATGTTTATCACTACCCCACCCCCCATTACCCATCTCATGCTCTGCGCCTTCACACGGGACCTCAGAATATGCTCTGCTATTATAGTTGACACCTGGTCACACCGAGGTCATTGAAGTTTGTTGGAGCCTAGCTCCTCACTTTCCCTCTAGAGTTCCCTCCCCTGTGACAGATGTGTATCTGCTTTCTGCCTTGAATGTCCCCAATTAGAGTGATTTCATGGCTTCTCCTAGCAGTCTGCTCCATTGCCTAACTGCTCCCAGTGGTCTAACATTTTCCCTGATATTCCTCATTGCAGCTTACAGCTTGTTAATTCTCATTCTGCCCTTGCTGATTAATAAGAAGACTGATCCTTGCCCTTCTCACAATATCTTTTTATGAATGTGTCGGCAGAATGATGGCTCCCTTCAGCGGTCCTTCCTCAAGCCTGCGCTGTTCCAGCTCTATTAACCTCCCCACAGAGGTCTCCCTCTCCAAGCCTGGGACTGTTTGTGTCCCACTCCTCTCAACTGTGTCAATTAGCCTATGTCCTTGGATAATTTATAGAGTCCAAAAGGGAGCCCAGGCCTGGAGAGGCAGCCAGCTCCAGGCAGAGACAGGCACGATGCTGTTGAAATTCACTTACTCCTTTTGCAAAGTGATATCTTAATTATTTTTTCCCTGAGGCAGACAGCCAAGATTTCTCCCTCTCAATGTCCTTTTTATGAACTTGGAATTATAGACTGTGGGAGCTAATTTAGACTCTCTGGACCATCTCCCTTATTTGGAAGTGAGCAAATTGAGGCATGGAGGAAATGAGGAGGTTGCCCAAAACCACTCAGTAGCTCAGGGATCGAGTTAGAATAAGGACCAGCTCTGCAGTCTTCCAGGTCAATATTCCTTTCAGTGCAACCCTAGGACTGAGCTTGTGAAAATATGATATGCCAGGCTCTACCACAAGGCATAGGATCCAGAGTGTTTGTCACTGCAGGCAATGGAGCAAAGGGATACGTGGAGAGCAGGGTGTCCAACAGTGAATGTTGAAGAGGGTGAGGACCAACAGGTGGACTGGTGGGGTTAGCCTTGCAGGGTCACGCCAGGTCCAGTGGGGCCCTTCTCATGGAGAAATGGGGAAAGGAGGAAGTGATTTTGATTTGAGAAGATGAGGACTCCTAATGGGCTATTTTGTAGGCTTCTGAGAGGACCTTCCGAGAAAACGTTTTAAGGTAATATAATATAATGGCTAAGAAAACAGAGTTTGGAATAGACAGGCCATGATTTGGTTCCATGGTTTGTCATCTATGAGGTATGTGAGCTTGGTCAGTTTATCTAACCTCTCTGAGTCTGTTGTTCATTTCTAAAATAATAAAGGAAATTATATTTATAATATATTAATTATATATAACATGTTGATTTATTATACATTTAACCTGCTATACAACAATACCCATTCCTAGTGGATACAATTTTGTTTTCAAAATTCTCTTTACCTCAAAATTTTAAAAAAAGGAGTTGAAATAAATACATGTGTGGTAGCAAGACACCTATTGACATGAGCACCTAAAACTGCTAAGCACTGTGGTATGCACCACACATGCGTGATCTCATACGTTGCTCGGAATGGCACTTCCTGGTTACTATGTTTATACCCATTTTATGGTTAAAGGAAAAGACGATAAGTCATGTTACTAATACATGGTGGACAAGTAGTTAAACTGAGGTTTGTCTGATGCTAAAGCCTGAGTTCTCCCTGTGTCTAATCTACAGTTCTTTATGAGCTTTGATATTAGGGCTTTTGTGAGGTTTGAAATATGTCATCCACTAAAACAAACAAACAAACAAACAAACAAAACAAAGAAAGCTTAGAAGTGCAAGTCTCAAGAATGATGAACATTTTCTATTTAGCTTCTTTCAACAATGGCGCCGCTGTCATTCATCCCTGGCAGTTTGTTACACATGTGTGGCCATGGGTGTGCTTCCAGCTGACCACATTGGTCACTGGGCTGTGACCACACAATTCTCAAATGGAGGTAGACGCTCAAAGAAGGCTTCATGCATACAGGGCCTTCTCAGAAATATTCTCAGCGACCACGCCCTATCTATCTTCCCAGGTTTAACGAGCTGGGTTTAGGAAATATCTTGGTCTGGCTCTAGCCGTCCATTCCTGCTTAATCATCCACTTTTCCTATACTAGTTGTCCTGAAAAACAGGACACATGGCATAGCTTATGTCTAGTCAGAAAGGTAAAACATTTTTTGATTTAAGTAAAACAGGTAGAAAGCTCTAGGAGTGCCAAGATAGGTAGAGGTGAAGTGCTCGTATGCAGAAGAAACAGATGAGATTTTCAGTTCTTTGGGTAGGTTTCCAAAGGAATTGGTGGTTATAGTTGTCTTTTAAATATAAGTAAGATTTGGCTGCATGAGGGTGGCAAGATAGGGAGAAAGAAAAAGACACTTTGCCTAGATTGAAGGCAAAAATGCATAGTGTCTTGAAGAGAAGACCACTTATTTCATTTGATTTGGGTAAAATGTCAGGGAGAAAAGGAGGGTTTAAGGTTATGTGTGGTAGGCTCAAGATTGTCAGGCTGCTTTTTGGGTTTTGAACTTCATTGCATTTGAAATGTAGACTTGTTTAAAGATTTGGGACAGAGTCAGCACATCATCAAGGATATTCTTAGCAGAATAATAATTTGACAATGGTTGGTGAAATGGATCAGGCAGGAAGAGATTACAGCAGGTAAAGAGACATAGGGAAGAAACTCCTGTAATAGTTCAGGCAGGAAGTAGCGATGCTTTAAGCTAAGTCAGTAACAGAAATGGAAGAGGTGAAGAAAAGGAGACCAAGCATACTGTGTAAGCAAACCCCACAGGATATGGTGACTGATGGATTATGTGGGTTAAAGAAAGGAACATGAATTCAGAGTTGTAGCTTAGTTGTTTGGAAGTACAGATATACCAGTTAAGGTTCTTTATAAGTGACAAGACATATGTTGGCTCATTTTAACAAAATGTCTTTTTAAAAAGTATTTATTTAAAGGATTTAAAGATGACTCATAAACTGAAAAGACATTAAAATGAGGCTTTAGAAAGGACAGGAATGAGCAGACTCTAGGACTTAGAGCACAGTCTCCTCTGACCACACGCTAAAAGGTGAATCAGTTTGAAACATTTATCACACTTGATCATTCTCTTAAGGATCCAATTCCACGGACTTGGGGGAGATAGAGAGAGAGAGAGAGAAAAGTTAGGAAATTATGATTGGTTGGCTGCATGTCTACTTTCTGGCCAAGATGAGGGCAGGGCAGCTTGATTGATATGCCCATCAAGATTTTGTGTAATAGGAGAGAGGTAGTTTTCTAAAGGAAACTTGAAGCGTTTACTGTTAGAAGTAGAGAAGGATGCTGAGTAGTTGAAAACCAGGGATGGACACCTCTGAGGGCTAAAAATCATATAGAAGCTCAGACTTTGGTGTCAGAATGTATAAACATCATTTAAGTTTTTAGTTTCTAGGTCATTAAGAACAAGTGTACATAATCATGGAGGTATTGTGGTTTGTTTCTTGTTTGATTTTAAGAGAAAGGCCTCTGTTGGTTGGTGGAAATTACATTCAGGAAGCATCTTTTTATTCCTAGTTTACTAAAAGACCTTTTCTGGAAGGTCATGAAATCTATACTTGACATTGTTACGTTATTCTTTTACCTTGTTCGGGGCTAAATTTGCTAGAATTTTATAAGGATTTGGCATCACATTTATAAGTGACAGTACCTCCTTTGATCCTTTCCCTCATTTTCCTGTGTTTTCATATCATGGTTTTTCTGGTTGAGCTTAATAAATTCAGCAATGATCCTATTTACACTTAATTTAAATGATGTATAAATAATATGTAACTTTACCTTGAAAGCACAGGGACATAAAGCTATCTGAAATTGGAGGCTTTTTGGAAGTAATTTGTTTTACATTTTTTCTCCCCTATTTAATGTTTATTAACGGTTAAGGGGCCCCTTAGGCTTTCTAAGTCTTCTTGTGTAAGTTTTGATAATTTTTACAGCTTTAATCAGGAAAATATGCATTTTGTCAAGGTGTACAAAACTACTAGCATAAAGTTGTTAAGACATACAATGGGAAGAACATTTGAGAAGAGGCTGGAATTATATAAAATCAGGGAGAATGTGTCAAATTTGTAGAGTTTGGATGAGATCAGGAAAATCAGAGAAGAAAAGGCAGATCGAGGAGGGTAATTGGGTTAAGTTAAGAGGATTCAGAATGTGGGGTTGATGCACTAGAACTGATAGGTTGCTGGGAATCAGAAAAGCTTGTAATAGAATCAAAATGATAATGAAAGAGAAACTCTAAAAATAGAGCCAGAAATATCATGCTGAGTATCAGCATTAAATATAATCAAAAGGATCAGAATCAAGGAAAGTAGAATGGAGTCTAGATATGATAAGCCGAATGGCAGGTGATCAAGAACCAAGATCCTACATGCTGGGAGGGTTCCTGAGGAATATTTTAATATCCCATGGTTTTGTAAGACATAGAGCTATACATAGAGAAATGGTATATTAGCTATGATCCTTTTGACTAAAAAATCTTCAAAATTCCTAGACACAGACAGCAGTATGGTGGTTACCTGAGAAAAGGGGATGAAGAGGGTAGAAAAAAGGAGTCCAAAAATATAGTGACAGAAGATAGTTTGACTTTGAGTGGTGGGCACATAACGCAAGGTACAGATCGTGTATCATGGAAATGTACACTTGAAACCTATACGGTCTTATTAACTAATGTCACCCCAATAAATTTAATAAAAATACTAGAACTGTAGCATTTTAAAGTGGAAAGGAATTATTGATCATTTAGTCTATTCCTTTCTCCTTTAAATCTGCATGTTAGACAATTAAGAAACAAAATTTTTATTTCATTTTGTTTTAGTTGTTTTTAACCTATTCATGAATGACATGAAAAACAAGGTCTGCACAAATAGGATTAAATAGTAATGTGACCTGTAAAAAAAATAAAGGTATTTTGTGTTATTAAAATTATTATTATAAGTTCCTGTTTCCGTCATTACACTGCCAATATATTCTTTCATTTAACCTTTTTATTTTTAATTAGCTTTTTTTTCATTTTTAGGAAGGAGAGAAACTCATTTTTAATTAATTCTCTGACTGCATTTTCATAGCTACCTTAAGTAGCTGAGTAGAATCTTCGACATACAAAATAATGACCCAATTTAAGTTGCTGTATTTTTGTAAAGCACTGGAAAAGAGGAAAGCACTTCAAAGTAATTAACATGAACATGCTCAATTACGTTTCTGTACAGCATGCCAACACCGCTGCCTGGAAACTCTGAAGTTAGGAATCTCAGAATACCCAATCGCGAGCACAACGAGTTCCTAAGCTATCTCCCTCTCTTTTCTCAAGATGGTCTTTTAGAGAATTATTAAGTATTAAAAGGTTAAAAACTAAGAAAACAGTAGCAAAGAGGGGAAAAAAAGTTCTCCCATCAGGCCAGTGGGTGGAAGGGCAGGGTCACTGAATGTAGCCCTATTTCTGCTGGCTATGTTTCTTTCCTACCCAAGCTCCAAAGTAAGCGGACTGTGTAAGCGGGAATGAAATACACAACCCCCTTGTGACTGTGAGCAGCAAAGCATTCTCCGTTTGTGGTTTTCTTCAAATGAGGCTGCTTGGAATATGTGTTTGAAAACACTGAGACTCTTTATTAATCAAGCACTTCACTCGCCCTGCCAGCATAACGTTTCATTGATGTCAAAACTCCCTTAAAAATGGTTTTGGAGCCACTTCTTGTACACAGACTTCAACAGAAGAAATATTTTTGGAATTGTAAATAGAATAATTGAGGCAAATATTTGCCCATTTGGAAAGCTTCTGTAATGGCTTTAATTTTCAGTTGCATTTTAAATAGGCATACCTGGGCATTGGCGGTAGGCATAAGCGACAAGAATGAAGTACACCCCAAGATCTGGACTTCCCTCAGAGGGTGGCTGTAAGGTGGAGAGACAAATGGGTCAGAGGAAAGATATGAAAAATTATTTTGAAAAGATAGATTAGATCCCAGGTGGGTGCAAGCAGTGATTAGAAGGGTTAACCTATTTGAAAAAAGAATATGGCAATCAGAAAGGGGAGGGCCTAGCAGAAGCTCAGGAAAAGGAGGAGGGTCAAGAGATGATGCCTTTCCAAGATGTGCCTGTATAGAAGATGCCCAGGTCCCAAGACACAACCTACCAGGACTTAGGAACAGATCCATCCTGATTAGATAGGTGGTTACATCAGAGAACTGCTGCCACGCAAGCTAAAATATTAGAATTATACATGAAATGTCCCTATCCTGACATCTTGTACTTGACAATCTCTTTTACCATGTAAGTTTTGTAAGGAGGCAGGTTGCATTCAGGCTACCTGTGAACTCTGGTGTAAATTATGGGGGGACATCTTGAAAAAGAATGGTTAGGCATGTTGCACTTCATCAGTCCCTGAGATCTCAAAGTGTGTGTCTACCTGGAGGGATGGATCTACTCTTTGTGCTGACAACTGAGAATTCTAGGCCTGCAGGCTGAGGGCTAGAACCTGGGCTGTGGCACATCCATCCAAGGAGCAGATTCTCTGCAAGGACTCCTGGAAGAAAAGAGGTGGGTTTGATTTTCATGGCTTTTTATCCAGAAAGTGTAACATTGAGCAAGTTAACCTCAAGCAAGTTAATCCCTCCGAGGCTTGCTTTTCTCATTTTATGGCAAAGAGGCCCTCAGTTTGCCAGGTCTTTGTAAGTTTTTGAGACATTACAAAACCTCTCGGAGCCTCTTTGTGTTCTGAAGTTCGGTAATGCTCTGCATGAACACCTTTGAGATCTTTGAGATGGCTACCAGCCAATGACTGTGCTCTGACAACTGTGCACCTCCCACTCACAGGGGTGGTTCCTACAGCCATGTTTGCTCTTTGATTCCCTTTCTCTCCAGATGAGGACACCTGGTTCAGGGGAAGCAACACTGGGTCTGTTGGTTTCTTTCACCCATGAATGTTGCATGGGCCACAATGGCTCTAGCCAGCCTCTAAGGAATATCTTAACTGGTGGGATGTGTAAGATAAGGTGTCTTCTGTGTGGCCATTGTAAGCTGTAAACAAAGGGAGATGAATAGTTAGAATCAAAAAGCAGAGATTTTAAAGTTGCAAATAACAATGATGAACTATATAATGACAGAATGAGGGAGATGGAGAGAGTAGGATTCTCGATCCTGAAAATTTTCCTCATATTGACCTCATTGGCTTATGAGATCCAGTTGCATTCATTCTCTGCTCTTATTTTCCCACAAAATATTCCTGCTATTTGTCCAAGAATCCAAATAACCTCCCAGCTCTTGTGAAGTGAAGCCAGTTTGAGTGGGGGTTTGTTACTTGACAAACTACAAATCTCTGTCCTTGGAGCTCTGATTTGGAATCATGGGAGACAAGGCGAAGATCATACTCTCTGTGTGGAAGTTTGGAGAGGGAGGACAGGGTGATCATTTTGTAAAAATGTAGCTGGGAAATGATCTCCCCTTCTTGGAAAGTTGGGCAACTTGCTCCTAGACAATGTCCTTTCAGAAGCCATTTTTTCAAACCCATTGTTGACTAGCTGCTGAAAAACGCGTGTTAGGCTATTGGTGCCTTTGAGAAAGGCCAGTGTTGCCCCAACAGGTACAACTGAAGCTTGCCCCCTCATGGCAGATACTCTTGTTATTTTTCTTCCTGCAAACACTTCACACCAGGGGGAGCAGCAGTGTTAATCTCCTCCCTGCGCCTGTTCAGGTGTGCTTCTGCAGAGGCAGAGCACTGAGCCTGACTGCGACCTGGTGGTATGGGGACATCTGGCCCCTCGATTGTCAGGGCCTCCAGAAGGGTGCTTGGGCCAGCAGCTCAGTGTGGAAAGAGACATGCTAACAGCAGGAAATCAGTGGAGTCCTACAGTCAGCGGTCACACCAGTGTAGCAGGAAAGAAAGTCACCAGTGAGGACGGCCCCACCTGGTTTGGGGAGGACCCTGTTTTTGACCTTCCCCTTAGACTTCTCTGGAAGGGGACACTGTGGTACCATGGGATGGGGGCTGGGTTGAAGACCTAGGAACAAGACTGAGGACCATCACTTATGGGGAATATGATCATGCGCAAATTGATGAACACCTCTCAGCTTCAGTAGCCTCATATATAAAATAGAAGCATGGTGGTAAAGATCCATTAATACAATGGGAAGACTAAGGGTACGAACTTCTAGCTATATGATAAGGAAGTACTAGGGATGTAATGTACAGCATGTTAACTGTAGTTAAAATGGTTGTATGATACATAGGAAAGTCATTGAGAGAGTAGATCCTCAGATTTTTCATTGCAAGGAGAAATTTTTTTTAATTTTCTTTTTATTGTACCTTTATGACATGATGGATATTAGCTGCACTTATTGTGGCTATCAGTTCACAATATATGTAAATCACACCATCATGCTGTACATCTTAAACTTATATGGTTTATGCCAATTAAGTCTCAGTAAAATTGGAACACAAAACACAAGCCAGGAGTTCTCAACTCCAAGTATGTACAATCATACCTGAGTACTCATTGGTTTTTGGAGCTCATCAAACCCAGTACTTGTCACGTTTTGACAAGGAAAAAAAAATGTTTCAGCACTTGGTGCTTGCTTGCCACTCGGTGCCCCTCCCTCACAATGAAACAGAGGTCAACACATCAGTCTCATGGTGCGTAGCATAGGAAAAGTTCTGTACTTGTCAGTTTTGGCACTCGTCGCAGGTTCCGGAATGAATTAGCAAAGAGGACCTGAGAGGTACCAATGTATTGACTTCATCGCTGCACCCAATATGATGGAGATTATGCTGTTGTGAGGGTATTGGATACATGAAATAATGTCAGAGAAACGTGATGGTGAAGGGGATGGGGGTGAGAAGAGTTAGGAGAAAAAAGTGCTGTTGGATGGGCTCAGAAATTGGGAGCTTCTGCACTTAGCTCTGCAGTTAGTTTTAAGCATAGGGTCCAGAAGCTGTCCTGAGCTCAGAGGTGGGGTAGTGAGTGCAGGGGTGTATCCCAATGGGTAGATCATATAAGCAAAAGGTTGTCAGGGGTTAACATACCGAGGTGGGGCTTTGTTGGGGTACTGACATGTGTATTCCAGCAGGTCCCCACTGTAGCTGGGCACATGGAGACCATGGTTTCATTCCTTTTTCGAGTTAATAGGGCAACAGCAAAGAGCGGATGGTCATGAAAGTCTGATATAGTAGAGGGACACTGGTCCATGGCAGAGTAATTGAACAGATGTTAGGGCACCTGGAACTATTGGCTCCATAGGGACTCTGCCCTTAGGGGGACGTTCCACCACCATTGCTTCCTGCCCATAGATGATGACTTGACCACCACAGTCCTTCTGACTCAGAGAAAGATGGAATTGGATGGAAAGTTTAGTTCAATTCAGTACAACAAATATTTATGGAGCACCCCTCTGAGTCAGGCACCATGCTAGGCACAGGGATACAAAGATGAATAAGACACAGTCCTTACCAGAAATGGCAAGTACATGACACGTGTGCGGCCACTTCCTTCTCGTCCACCTAAGCAGACATCATTAATCAATCACACTCCCTGCTGAGTCTGCACCTGGCCTGGACTCCTCCTCAACAGGCAGCCACTATTCATCAATAGGAGATGCCAAGTGGGTTGAAATGAATTGGTACTCTTGCTTCAAGTAGGTTTTAGTCTTGGGAAGGGAGAGAGGCTGAGATATTACCTTTATGTACATTACACTGCATGGCTCAAGTTCAAGGTTATAGAGAAGAAACTTTTCAAAGCCTGGGGTATTAAAAATGTCCACACTTCCTTTACATGTCTTCTTGTAATTATTTTAAAGGGGAGAAGGGATTTCTGTTAATAAAGACATGGCATCTTTAGAGAAGCATTTTTTCCTAAAGGCAGAGTTATTCTCATCAGAGAGGACTTCTTATAACATACAGCTCGAGGCAAAATTAAAATCCAGAAACACAGTTAAAGAGAGTATAAACACTTGCTAGAACTGCAATGTATCTACCCCAGGGGTCATAAGAATGCGCTAACCCCTCACTGCCAGTTCTTCTGTAGCCAAAAAAATCAAGCAACTAAGAACTCCTCAGGGAAGGCAGGGTAGTGAATGGGGACCTATTATAAAATACACACCTTCAAGAGAACAAGAATTACAGGTAACTTCCCTCTTCTCTAAAGCAAGTGGTGGTAATAGAACTCCTCTCTGTGGACACTAAGAAGGTCTTGCTTGTTCTGTGGCTTTGGCCATTTATACTTAATTTATGTTTTTAATTTTCTGGAAAGATCCCAGAGGAGCCCACTGCTCGATGGAGTGCATGATACAGGTTTGGTAAACACAAATTAAAATAAAATAAAAAAGCTCTAGTGCCTCTGGACACATCCAAAAACAGAATTAAGAGACTCTAAATCCTAGGCTAAGAATAATCCTTCAATTCATCTTAAAAGGCAAAGCGTGAGGGAAGAAAGGTGGGCGAAGGAAGAAGTGGGAGGAGGGCGCTGAAATGACAGGATATAACATTAGGCATGGTTGGGCTGGACTTAAATGTGGGCTCTGCCAGCCTTCCTGAAAAGGCAACATTATAGGCATGCAAAATCGGGATTTCACAGTGAGAAGAAATCAAACATTACACTTCTCACTCTGAATCACTTTACCCAAAAGAGGTTTTTGAATTGAGACCTTCATTACTGCCAATAACTGAGTTTACCTAAATAATCTCTAGCACTTCAGAAAGAGGGTAAGGGCATTGCTGTTAGGTGGATTTTCTTTTTTTTTTCTTGAGAGGAATCGTGTTTAGAGAAACCTTTATTTCCCTCCACCTTTTTACAAAAATTTCCCCTACTTCAGCCTCTCCTCTCCGTGAGAATCTCTCACGCAAAGAGTAGAATGTGGAGCCATGGATATGTTGGCTTATGAAGAATGTAGTTTTGCTTGGTGTTGCCCATGCAGCAAATGCAGACTTTCGTTCTTGGATAGAGTAAAGCAAAATACTTAAATCCACTCTATTTCAGGTAATATCCATAGACACATCCCAGACCCTCATGAACCTTGCATCTGTATTCAAAGAACTGAATTTAAACTGAGGACTTTTAGAATTCCATTTGAATGACTCCTCATTCAGAGAGCAGCTCCTAAGAGGGCAGCGTTGTGCTTGATCTACTGTGCGACTTAGTAAGGTTTGAAGTATTCCTGCCAATCCAAGTCTGTGTGTGCGCCATCCTTCCGATTGCAATTATGCGTAGGCTCCCAAATCTACCCTGGTTGTACAATAGACATACACAGTCAGCAATAAGTAATATTTAATAACCTCTAGGTGTATTGGTCTGTATACAATTTTATGATTACAATACAAACCACTACTTTAAAAGTTATTATTGATGCTCCAGTCTCTGTCTTACCTAATTGGCTTGTATTAACTAACTTAATCCTCACAACTACCTCACATAGGTATTGTATTAGTTTCCTACTACAAGTCATCACACACTGGTGGTTTAAATCAAGAGAGGTGTATTATTTCAGACTTGTGGAGGTCAGAAGTCCAAACCAAGGTGTCAGCAGTGATATTTCCTTCTGGGGCCTTACAGGGAGAAGCTGTCCCCCATCTCTGTCTCAGCGGCTGGTGGTAGAGAGCAATTACTGGCACTCCTTGGTTTGTGGTTCGACTCTAATCTCCACACACACTTTCTCTCTGTGCATCTCAGTGCCTTTTCCTTCTCTGAGTCTTAAAGGACTGTCATTATTGGATTTAGGGCCACCTTAACCCAGGATGATTTCACCAAGGGATCCTTCTCTAATTCCATTCGAAAGATGTTCATTCCAAATAAAGTCACATTCTCAGGTTCCAGGTGGATACATATTTGGGGGGCCCAATATTCAACTTCCTACAATTAATATCCTCATTCCATAGATGAAAAAAACACAGTCTTTAAAGTAGGTCACAGACCTTATGGAGCAGGGAAGAGAGCAAAACAAGTTTTGAGGCCAATATATCTGAAATCAGAGACACTGACCTTCAGGGTCACAATGTGACATCATTTTGTTATGCTATACCCTCTTTCTTCTCTGTGTTTTACTGTGAGGCACATACCGTTAGATCTGATGTCCAACCAAATTACACAGTTTACTGGAGCATGTTGAAATGAACCTAATGTGAGAGTTAAACAAATGGGATGCTGCAAGGGGTGGACTGTAACAGATGCTGTTGGTACCCTACCAGGTACCCTAGGATCCCTTTACCAGACTGGTTAGTGTGCTCATCCTCCAGGTGCTTCAGTGCTTCAGCTAATGGCTCACACCTGCAACCTTCTCTGGGCGATTGCCCTTCAGTGATTGAAGCCATATTGCTCAAAGGAGTCTTGCCCACCACCCAGTGGACACTGATGGGGCAGGGATGTAAAAGAATCACTTTCTTATCTCAAGGCAGGAAAGACTCTGTGGTACAACTTACACCCCCAAACTCCCTCTAGGATTAGGGCTGAAGCTACACCCCCCCTGATCCACACACATTCTTGCATAGATCCATGAGTAAATGATAGTGTACACAAATCATAAATCAACTTGTACTGCTCAAATCACATGACATTCACTGTATGTCACTGCATTTAGTCCTCGCAGTCACCTCCAAGGTAGCTCTAATGATCTCTATTTCAGACAGCAGAGAACTTCTGTGAAGTGCATAGAAGTTAGGGATGTGCACAGGCTGCTCGGAAAACCTGCGATGGAGCTGAGAGTCAAAGCTGGGCTCTTTGCAGCTCTCCATTTTCCATTAAACTCTTGCCCGCTTACCAAAACACTCAGGCCCAAGAAAAGTGTGCCTGTGGGGATGGGTCTGGTCTAATGAAAGTTTTGGGGGCTTTGGAATCAGACATAATTGGATGCTTAATAACCAGTAGCTATTTCTTTGGGGGAAAGAGACATTTGAAACTCGGTTTTTTCGATTTTTTTCCTACTTTCTAAGTTTGTAAGGAATGTTTGGGACGATGTATGTGCTTCAGACCCCACATAGCACATAGCACACGCTCAGAAAAGTTGGGTATTGTGAATTTCATTCTTGTCCAGTGCTGCGACTCATGAAACTGAGATTTGGGACCCATGAACGTGGGGCCCAGTGTCTTGATAGGGCACCTCAGAGTGACACTTCAGCCTCCCAAGTCTGCCTAACCCTTATGACACAACTACTTCGAGGTAGTAATCTGCAGAGGTCCCAATCAAAATTCAGTGATGAGGTTATGGGAGGCTTCTCTGGGCAAGTTAAACACACCTGAGAAAGAGAGACAAGTGGCGAAGGTCACAGGGCCATTTCATGGTGTGTGACGCCCTCGCTGAAATCCTATCCCACAGGGCCATCAGGTGAGCAATTAGAGAAAGTGGCTGAAATTGCTTCCATGTTGGTTTTTTTATTTGCTTCTTGTTCCAAAAATATCTGTGCTGAGAGCGTTGGGTTGTGTGTGTATGTATGTGTGTATGTGCATACATGTGTGTGTCTATGCTTGTGCCTGTGTGTCTCCATGTGTGTCTCTGTGTACTGGTATGTATGTGTGTTGCGTGTGTGTTTGCATGCCCACACTTGTGTGTGCCCTTGAACTAAATTTGCTGTCCTTGTTGAGACCTCACTTAATTATGGTTTTGTTAAGTGTCTCCCTCCTTCTTACGCTGCTGTTTCTCCGATCCACACCGCACTGCACCAAGAACACTATCCCTCTGCTATGATTCTCATTTACTGAGACACCCTTTTGTGGGACATATACTTTGTTTGCAACTTACTCATTTCCCTTCTTTCATTAAAAAATAGCTCTTTTCCTTCAAAGACCCAGTTCTGATGTCATCTCCATCCCCTCCTCCACCCAGATCTCCCAGACAGAGGGAGTTATCCTTTCTCCTGTAGCATCCTGTAAAGGCTTATATTGGAGAAGCTGCTATCCTGCGCTGAAATGATGCATCTGCATTGTCTCTCCCACACTGTGCACTGTGGGAGCCTTTAAGAGAGGGACAGTATCTTGGATTTCTGGCTTGGCGGGTTTGCAATATTACCTGGCACACTATACCTTCTAATAAAAAAAAATAAGGAAATGAATGAATAAATGGAAAGATGAAATGCTAAGCGTAATGTTTCTATATGCAGAATTCTATACCTGTAAATGGGAGTGATCACAGTAGTCAATTATGGCAGACTAAATAATCAACTCTGATTCTTTACCCTTCTTTTCTGTAGCATGATAGGCAGAAGTTTGGGCATGTTATGTGCTTTGGCCAACGGCATGTGGCATGTGCCTTGACCAATGGCCGGTCTTGAGCCTAGCATGAATGCTGGGAACCTGTTCCTGCTGTCCCTGTAGCCTGGGTGCACTGTGAAAACATTGCAGGAGACCTTCTGCAGCTCATCCCAGGCCTGCAGTGAGAATGGGAACTTCCCAGAAGAGCTCAGTCTAGAGCAACAGAGGCAACCCCCCAGCCAATGTGGTGATCTGGGGTGATAAATGAATGTGGTTTTAAGCCACTGAGTTTCTGGGTGATTTGTTACACACCATGATGGTGGCAATAGCTAACTGATACTTCGACTTCCTTTAGTTTTTGTGAGGATTAAATCAGATAATTCATATCAAGTCTGCAGCCCAGGCCCTAGAACACGGTAAGCGCAGATACGAGGCATCACTATTATTAATGTTCCAGCTTTATTATTGTGTAAAGCTAAGCCGTTTATGGGAAAGAACAGTTGGCAGAAAAGGCAAGCAAGAATCCAGCAAGTTCAGTGAGGCCGCCACAGCTCAATTTGGCAATTTCTTTGCTCTTTGCTAAAAGCCTTCGGTGGAATGTGGGGCAGGTTGACGCGCTTTGTCTAGGAAGTCCTCGGGGGATTCACACTTAGCAGGAGAAAGCCGACTTGGCACAGTGGCTCTCCAGCATGGAGGCTTATGTAACCGTCCTTGTCAACAGGGGGGTGATCTGCCAGCTTTCCTATGGCATTTTCATTTTGCAAAGCACTTTGTTTGACAAGACTTCTTGTTAACCAATCCTAATCATTCCTTGGAGCCAATCTGTACACAAAAACAGACAGCTAATTCCTAGAAAGTGCCAGAGAATGGGGTTTATAAGGGCCACGCCAATAATAGTTGTTGTTTGTTAATGGGTCCCTTATTCCGTCTTCAATCCCACCCCCCTTCTGAGCTCCAGACTAAGATGTCTAACTGCTGCTGGACCCCCCACCACAACCACTCAGATGCCTGCCACACTCAACATGTCGTCTTCTTTCCATGCCATTTTTTCTCCACCTTGCCCAAAATGCAGCTGCAACTCCACCCTCACCTCAGTGAATCCAGTTTAGTAAACCAGCACCTTCTGGTGTCCAGGGTCCCTCTCTCTCCCTTTTTTCTCACTCTCTTTCCCTAGACATCCAGCTTCTCATTATCCCAAATCGCTCCACCACTCTCCATCACCACTACTATGGCAGCATCGCTTTCCTGATTTATAGAGAAAAACCTCTGTATCTGTCTCCCTACCTTGGACTCTCCATATCATTTCTCTGTCCTCCAAGGTAAGCTCTTTCATCTCCATGTACCTGTGTGTAGATTTTGCGTAGGCTTCATGCCCCTACTGGACTGTAAGTTCCTTATCTTTAGGGGTCATGCCTAGGATTCTGTTCCTTCTCAAGAAATGTTTGGGGGATCTAATCAGATTAGTTATGTAACTCATTCTGACTCGATAGATGAATTTTTAAACAAGTTCTCTGGATAAATGTTTGCACATCTACTTCCATCTATCAAAGTAGAACTATTGCCCTGATCGGTGTGGCTCAGCGTGATAGGTGTCACACCGCAAACTGAAAGGTTGTCTGTTCTATTCCCAGTCAGGTCACATGGCTGGGTTGTGGGCCAGGTCCCTGGTTGGGAGTGTATGAGAGGCAACCAATCAATGTTTCTCTGGCACCTTGATGTCTCCCTTACCACATCCCTTCTGCTCTCTCTAAAAATCAATAAATAAAATCTTAAAAATAGTAAAAATACAGTAGAACTATCTTGGGAAAGAAAGACAAAAAATGAGTTCATAACAAACATCAGCCCACCAGGGAGCAGTTTAACCACAGATCAAAGTCTAGTTTTTTATAAAAGACTATGTAGGGAAGACTTGCTAGTAGGGTTGAAAGGGGCCATGGGACTATATGAGAAAGAGGAGGAGACCCTCACATTAGAAGACAAATGCTGATTCCCAGGAGCTGCTCTACCTCTTTCAGCCCCTTTATCTGATTCCTCTTTGAGGCTAGGAGGCAGAGAGAGGGGCCAGCAGTAATTTGAGTACCAGTGTCTATCTGCAGAGGGCCACACCTTCTCTACCAAGTGGGCGACATTTTTCAGCTTCTGTATAACTCCATTATACCATGGGACATGCAAGGATGATTGTAAGAGAACTTGTCTTTAAGCCTGTGGTGAGATATGAATTAAATACAACCTCACACAGGCTCATACAGGTCTCAGTGCCGCTGTTTGGAGGATGTCAGTGCCCACGTGACAGAGAAGAGAATCCATGCAAAAGAGTTTGGCAACTTGCCAAAGTTACGGGTCAAATCCACTCTTTCCTGAGTCTAAAGTCAAGTACCTTCTGCCTTTCTAATATTTCTTCTTTCTAGGGATACAGTGGGGTGGGCATGGAGGATCTCTAGGCATTTCCCTATCGCTGCTCACGATCTTTTTCCTTGAACACCTGCCTCCATGCCTTTTACCTATTTTTATCTGACTAAAACTTTGTTTTCTTTTTGAAGAACCAGCAGTGATATAGCTCCCATGATTGTGTTGATGAAATTAAGGGGGCTGCCATGTGGGGCTCCAACTCAGACCCTGATTCCTCTCCTTGTCTTCCCCATTCCTGAGATGTCAGTAACCCTTTCAGGCCATGGGATGCCACTGACTCACTATGTCTGTTGGAAGTCAAACACATCACTTTCCTCAAAGGGTTACTGCAAAGGGCCAATATTACAAAGACAAGTACTCTTTCCGTGCATTCTGTCATGCAGTGTTTCTCAGAAAAGATGCTACAGATTATAGCGAGAGTGCAGGGGAAGGAAAAGACTCGCATGTTCCCAGCAGGGAACTGGGTCTGCTCTGGGCTTGGAGGGGGAAGACAAGGGTGCTCCGGGCACATGAGAAAGCTGACGGCTCTAAGGGGGAGTATGGTGGAGTCATAGATACCTTTCAGGTGTCCACTGTCTTTCTTTCTCCAAAAAAGAAAATACTTTGTTCATGGTGTGGCTTTGGGAGGATTAGTTTGAACAGGCACAACACAAAAAATCCTCTTACATCTCATCTCCTCTGAGGCTCCCCCCTCCCCATTTTCTACTTTCTGACAGCCCAGGCTGTGACCTCGCTCTTGTCACCTGTCTGATCTTTCACCCTGGGACAGAAACAAAGGTGATGAAATTGAGGGCTCCCCAAAGGAGTCTGGCTTTTCACCTCCCAGGTGTGAGGAAGAAAGGGCTGGGGCGGCGGGGTGGGGGGAGGGAGCCTCGGGGAATGCCTCTCCACTCTGCAGGTCACGCTAAGGGAAGACGAACTGCAAAGGGCCATGAGGAGTCACAGACGCTGCCTTACATGGCGGGTTTATGGGTCACCAAGGGGCAGGGACACTTTAATGGATGCAGCTGGTCATCATTTTAGCTCTTAGTGGAAAAAGAAAAGGTGCAGACAAAATAAGCTGTCCCCACAAACCACTAGGTGGATTAGCAATGCCTGAACTTGACGGAGAAGCCAGCGCTCAGGGTCAAAGGATAAACTGATTGGTGGGACCTTTTTGATGCCTGAATTTTGGTGAAGCTATTAGTGCCAATTAGAATGACACCAGAGAGGAGGTTGGAAAGCTTGGAGGCCCCCAGAGCACGTCAGGAGAAGGGGTTTGACGGCTGAGACGCAAAGAGAGATGGGTGATTAGGAAGCATAATTTGCTCAATTACTTGCGATTTGGCAGAAGTTGGTTTTTAGGACTGTTTTTGTAACCTGAAAATGGGGGCCTTCGAAGCCTTTGAAATGAGGGCAAGGCACGTAGAGTGAAATAATATCAACTCAGGACAGACTTTAAGAACATAAGAACTGCCATGCTGGATTGGGATCACCATGGCCCAGGCTGCCATTTTGACTCTGACGGGGCCATGGGAGAGGTGTGTGCGGACAGGGCTGCGCTGTCAGACGCGAGGGGTGAGGAAGCCCCTGTGATCCCTTTCACAGTCTGTCACAAGTGGTCATCTCGCTTTGCCACTGTAACCATTCGGGTAATACCAGCATTTGACCTCATTGCTTATTAGCTGAGCGAACTCTGCCAAGCGGCTTAAACTCTGAGGGTCTCAATGTCTGCATTTTACATATTGGTTTAATTCCGTATTTTGCCATGTATAATGCAGAATGTGTTGCCCAAATTTTTGAGGAAACAATAAAGATGCACATTATACATGGGTAGTACTTGAAATACCTTGTGTCTGTTCTTGTGTTTTGTAATTATTTGTTACATAATGTTTCCTGTACCATAAGGTGCTCAAAAATAAATACTAAAATTCCTGTGTAATACACAAAACTATCTAAATATAAATGAATTAAAAATTAACACGAAAGATTTTTTTTCTTGAAAGTTAGGGCCAAAACTGTGGGTGTGCAGCACAAGAGCACATCATACATGGCAAAATACAGTAATAGCTGCCTCCAAAGAATCATTTTGAGCATTAAGAAGAAAAACAATAAAATTTAGCTAATACTTACCTAGCATGGGCAATGTACCACGCACTGAACTAAACATCATTACTCTTCATGCAAGTCTATGAGCATGGTTTTCATGATCTGCATTGTACAAGGAGGAAACTGTTCATATGATGCTTGGGCTTAACTTTAGCACAGAGCTTGGAGCTTGGTAGTTGTGGGCCTTCCCTCAGACCTTTGTGTCTCAAGATCTCCTTAGACCACAGGGTAGAGAGAATTAGTGAATAAACTGTTGCTTACTTTAGTTTTAGTTGTTTCAGATTTGCACTCATTCAGTCTCCCAGAAGACTAGCCAGCTCTTGGAGACTGAGACTGAGATGGTTGCACGCATGTTATCCAAAATACAGAAGAGTCCTTAAGAGACATAAATAGAAAGAGCTGGACTCCAACAGAACTTATAATCACTTTCTTCTGAAAGGTTTGGCATTCATGGTTATAGACTCACATTAACCAATCTTTCTAGCTTAAATTAAGATCATTGAGTCTACTAGATGGAATATTGCCTTTTCAAAAGTGACTGAACTGATGCATCAGCAATTGCTTTAGCTTCCCTTTGTTCTTTTAAAAATATGTTTTTGGTTCCTTTAGAACAAGATGGGGACTCAAACATATTCAAAGGAATCTTTAAGTTTTAAATAGTTGCTTTTAAGTGTATAGACAAAAGTATATGTGCTAAAATAGCAACATTTTATTTCTGGTAATTGCCTGTTCCTAAAATTACTTGATTTTCTCAGTCCAGAAAGAAGTCTTTTTTGACAGTGGCAATAAGCATGAGCAAGATATCTTTTAAAAGCGCACAGAGAGGACAAAGAATTAAGAGTTAAGTTGTCAACCACAAAGATGAAATGTTCATCCCATGAAAAGATCTCAAAAGGCATGGGTCAGTCAAATCTGGCAATCTGGTGGGAACACTAGCGTGGTTTAACTACACGTCTCTAACAGATTTGTTGGGACTCAGCACTGCTGACAGTCATCTTCATGTGGAGGGCTGTCTTGTGCATAGTAGAACACTTAGGAGCATCATGGATCCCTGCCCACTAGGTGCCAATAGCACCGCCGACATTCCCAGTTGTGACATGCGGAAATATTTCCAGACTTTGACAACTCCTAGGGGATGAACTCTCCCTTACAGAGAATCACTCATTTACATTTGTACCAGGGATTAGCAAACTTTTGTTATAAGGGCCATCAAGTAAATGTTTTAGGCTTTGAGAACCATGTATCTGTCACTGTTACTCAACTCTTATTGCTGTGCAAAAGCAGCTGTAGACAATATGTAAACAAATGTGCAGAACTGTGCTCCAATCAATCTTTATTTAACAAAGAGAACGTGGGTGTATTTGGACCATGGTAGTGTGCCGACCCGGACTATATCGCTGTGAATAACGTGGCACAATATGATATAATAGGGTGCTTAGTCCTGAGTGTAGAAGAACATTTCCATTCAAGAATTGAATGAATATCACTAATGGCATCACCCAGAGATACCTGCTGTCATTTCCCAATAGATGTATAGACACACATATATGTCAGGACAAAATTTTGAAATCTTACTGCATATGTATAATTTTGTATGCTGATTTTTTTCATATCGCATCTTTACCACCCAAGTAACTTTTTGATATTGGAAAGTCTTGAAAAGCATAATTTTTGATGGTTGGGTAATTATCCATTTTATTAATGTATAAAAATGTATTCATTATTCCCTATAATTGGATGTTTTAATTTTTCCCCATTTTTTTCCTATAATATGAATAATGGTGCAATGAATATGTTTATACATGTAGCTCTAATAATATCTATAGAATAAATTTCTAATAGTATAAGGATATTTTAAGAGGCTCTTGATCATTCATAATAATTGGCCTTCAAAAATTTTCTGCTGGCTTTCATTCCTATCAGAGCACTAAATATTTGGAACTGAATTGCATGCTAGATGCTAACTAAGCTGCCAGCAGGAAAGGTGCAAGGTTTTTCCACTTTACGCCTCCGCCAGAAGACCCTGCGGGATGTCTGCTGTCTAGAGTCCCCATGAACTGTCCATATGCAGAGTCAGGCACAGAAGTCTCAGACTGGGACATATATTGGAACAAATTAGAAATTTATCTCCACATCTTCAAAACTACTCTGCTATCAGTCACACATGGAAGGACCCCACACTTTGGGGACAAGCAGGAAAGGCAACACTGTCAGCACCCAAACTGCCTAAGTTGATCTGTCACAGGTTGAGTAGGTGTAAAAAAAAAAAAAAAATGACATAGGACGCACAGAGTGGAGTTACTGACATGAAAGGAAGAACCAGGAGGGGTCCTGTTTCCTTGCACAATCTGAGGACTTGTGTCCTTTAAATACGCAGAATATTACCATTAGGAAAATACCGTTTATGTGGATCATTGGAGTTCCTGTTTTTAATCCCTGCAAGCATTCTGGCAATCTTCAGAGCTAGCAGAAACCACAGCCGTGCTGCACGGAGAGCCCAGAGTGCACAGCCCACCCAGCCCTAGGGGGAGATTTCTTATAACCGGTTCTTTCTCACAGTCCTCCTGGCCCGGGGGAGACGGCTGGCCAGACTGCGGGCCTGGGTTCTGTGGGAGGAAGGAACCGGGAAACTGAAGTCTAGCACGTCTTGCGTTTTACCCTCCAGGGTTGGGTCTGTTATAGGGTGGGATGTCCGAGCTACACAACTTCTTCCAGAGAGATACTGGGAGAGGTAGTGTTTGGCTTCTGAGCGCTGATCTTCTGAGGCTCTTTTGTAGTGAGCCTGGGGGGCCAGGTCCCCCGAGACAGCTCGACTGTGCCAGGCAGGTCATCAAAATCCCTCCGGGCTTCCAATTTCCCGACAAGTTGTATGGAGATGTGTTCGAAAAACCTAAAATGGTGATGATGTAAAAGGATTGCCTTGATGTTTTTAACATTGTCACCATAATCGGATATATTAAGTATTTCAGGTAGTGGTCCTTTGGCCATGAAATTGGCACAGTCTTCAAAGACCTTTGTCAATATTAACTCTCAGGGGTACTGGCCACTGGATGAGCACAGAGGACAAGCCCTGAAAAGACTGGCTGTTCTCCAGGTGAGGATGAGGAAGCATCACCTGGGCCCTGTGAAGGGAGCACACATCCCCACGCCAGGCTCTCCGCTATGGCTCCACACTGTTGGCGCTGTCTTACGGCACTTGCCCCTTGTCATAACTTGTCACTGAGAAAGTGACATACAATTACAGACCTCATTTCCTGCACACATTTACATAAATGCCCTCTTCCTGGTGGCACCTCTGGCTCATCCAGCTGAAACGGCAACCTATGTCCCACGCCCGGCGCTCTTGTTTACTTTCTCGTCTTTATCACCTTAACACTGATGACCACTTAACATGCTATCTGTTTACCTGTTTACCCTGTGTATGTCTGGCTCCCCATTGAACTGTAAGCTTTGCAGGGGTCGGTTGTGTGTGTGTGTGTGTGTGTGTGTGTGTGTGTTCGTGTGTGTGCATGCGCGTGTGTGTGTATTTCCATTTTATTTACTGCTGCTTGGACCTCATGGCCTAAAACAGTTGATATACCTTTGAAGACACTGCCTGGAAGAAGCTATGTTTTCTTCTTGGCTAAGTGAGAAAGTTCTGAGAGCAGCCACTATCTATTGTGTATAGTAAGTGGTTAAAGTATATTTAAGGATTTAATCGCATAGTCACTGCTCTTGTGTCTAGAGGGAGAATCATGATTACTAAGTAACGTCCTTCGGTTTTGTATGAGTGGATCTGCTTGTCAGTGGAGCGGGGTTAAGCGCTCTAATCAGCCATGGAAACACCACCCTCATGGTACCTGCCAGCAGTTGTTTTATTTTCATAGTGGTTCTGTGAGGTTGATTATACTACCTTTCTGTTTAACCAATTAAGAAAATGGAAACTGAGGTGGAAGGATGTAAAGTAACAACCCCGAGTCACTTTCAAGCCCAAGTTGCCATGTTGGGACGTGGACTTGGAGCCCCTTAAGTATCAAACTCAAGACCTTTTCACTGTATGAGGCTGGTCTGTACATTCCTGAGGAAGTCCCCAAGGCATAAAAGTGCCCTCTAAAGTTACTTTTTTTCTGACGATTTTTTTATTGAGTCAGGACATATTAATAACAAATATTTTTATGGGATTTCCATCTCAGAAAACCATAACAGTTAGAACATACAAAATAATTCTCAGTACTTACACAGTAGTTAACAAATTATGTGATAGGAAATTAACTCCAATAAGAAAGCGGCAACACATGAAATGTCAGAGAGTTATCTTAAGGAAAAACATAAAGACTCATACATTGTCTTAGAGGGGAGGATGCTTATTCAAGACAAGTGGAACAGGAACAAAATTTGAGGAGTTTTAGGATCTCTTGCCATGAACATATGTCTTTAGTGTAGCGATGGTTTTTGAGCTATGATTAGTGAGGGTGACTATTATTAATTCTCCACAAACATGTTGTATCTCCAGATATAATTATTTTTCCTAAAAATGTATGTCAAGAATTATATATATCACGCAACTCAACATTTATTTTATACCAACTATGTAAAACAGGTAGGATGAGATTTGGCTCTTCAGTATTCTATGTAATGCCTCTGAGTAGAAAATGCCAAGGCTAATGCTCCCTTCATTGTGATTCTATGACATCTATTTTTCTGTAATAATAGCAACATTCACTGCAAGTTACATTTGCCTTTTTACCTAACTCAGAAATGAATGCTTAAGAATAACTCCAAATAGAATCTATAGGTTCTATCCATTTTAGGAACACTAAATGATTTGTGTAGAATAAACCAGTAACTGGGGTATGCCCCGAATGTTCAAAGGTTGCTAACTCAGTCCAGGTTGTTAAGGATGTTCTTCTGTGGGAAACAAGTGAATTTACTCGAGTAAAATCAAAACATGTAGAGAAAAATGACTATCAAAGTTTCCACAGCTAAATCCTAGTAGAGGTGGGATTCACACTCTGACCTCTGACTCAAATCCGGTTACCTTTTTGGCTTTGATTTTCCTTTCTTGCTGAGGGGCCTATCCAATTAGCTTCCTGTGTACAATAACAGCTTCTGTTTGCTTAAATGTCTTCCTGTACCTGGGGACATATTTTGCTTCGCCTTTCAAAGGGATCTCATGACCTGAGGTTTGGGGCTTATGGTTGTAGACTCAGACTGGATATATTAGTCTGCTTGGGCTTCCATTAAAAAAACGCCCCAGACAGAGTGGATTAAACAACAGAAATTGTCTCACAATTCTGGAGGTTAGAAGTTTGAGATCAAGGTGTTGGCAAGATCGATTTCTTCTGAAGCCTCTCTTGTTGGCTTGTACAACAGATGGTCATCTTCTCCCTGGGTCCGCACATGGCTGCCCCTCTGTGTGTGTCTGTGTCCTAGTCTCCTCTTCTCATGAGGACACCAGCCATATTAGTTTAAGACCCACCCTAATGACCTCATTTTAACTTAATGACTTCTTTCAAGACCCCACGTCCAAATAAAATCACACTCTGAAGTCCTGGGTGTTAGGATTTCAACATATCCATTTTGAGGAGACACAATTCAGCCCATAACACTGGACATGCAGAAACAGTGAGCTCAGTAACTCAGAGACAAATGACGCCTATAAAATAGTAGATATTTTTAATTCAGGTTTCACCACATGCCCAGAACTTTACATGCTTTATTCCATGTTAGCGTTAGAACAGCCTAACAAATTATGTCTTGCAGGATCTGTTTTCTAGGCCAGATAGCTAAGAAAGGTTACTTCAATTCCCTAAGGTCACATCACAAGTAGGTGGCTCAGGCTGGGATTCACAGAGCCCTCCAAGCCCCAGCAAGGTTGCTTCCGCGCTGGTCTAAATACCGCGGCATACTCAAGGGGGTGCTCTTGCTGAAACACATCACAAGTCTTTTATTAAGAGGCTGACTGTTCTGAACCCGCATGGTTAGAAGGCCCAGCGGTGATGAGAAACAGCTGAGACCAGAGGCGCTGAGACCAGAGGCACTGTGACTCCCAAGGCGGCATCAGAGTTCTGTCATGAAAGGCCACTTAGCCAGGCCCAAGAAGGCTGAAGGACATTTAAGTACTGCATGTCTTGCTTGCCGAGAGCAACAACTCTCCACCAGCCAGGCTTGAAAGCAGAAGCCCAAGGCCATTGCCTCTCTGAGGGGCAGCCTGTCTCCCAGGAATGTGGCCATGATAAACGAGAAATATGTATAAAGTGTGAGCCCTTGCCCCAAAGGGTGCTGAATAAATGCTGGGTATTATACTATTGTTTATTTGGGCTACCCAAGTGCATTGGACTGAACAAGAGTATTTCTTTCACTGACAACCGTGGTCATTGTGGTGAAAAGATTCATGTTACAACATATGAATGATGCCTCTGTGTACATGCATGTGTTTGTGCGCGTGTGTGTGTGTTAATATTTGGTGTGCTTGGAGGGAGATGGGGGCTGCATTTATCCTGGAAAATAAGCTGGAAATTTCAGGAAAGTTTGGGTTACCCACAGTTCCCCTTTTACAGACTTTCCAAAAGTTTCCGACTTAATCATGGAATCTCTAATTTGAAGGGGAGCTCAGGAATTGCCTAATCCTGGTCTCTACCGGGTTTCAAACACTTCACTGTGACATTCTAGAGATGTGGTTAACCAACTGCTGCTTGAACACTTCTGCTGATGGGGAACTCACCACTTCTGGAGGGACATTTGTTCTTTCTGTAGACAACTTAAGGGGAAGAAGGAAAATAATCTTTGCAGGGCCTTGTGGGTGTTTCAGGCACTGTGCCCAAAGCTTGCTACATGTCATTTAATTTACCCCTCGTCATAGCACTTCAAAATGGCTTCTGCTGCTGTTATTTCTGCCGCTTCCAAGGATCCCTATGGGCCAGGGACTCTCCTATATGCTTTAGGTATATGAGATCATTAACGCTTTCCAAACAGCCTATGAGGCAGGCACTCTTTTTTCTCCATTTTGTGGATGATGAAACAGGGGCTGAGAGAGGTTAAACAACTTACTCAAGGCCGCACAGCTATGGAGTGGTTTTAGAAGACCAACAGTAGAACCTGGAGTCTATACTTCTTACTGCTGTGTTCTGCTGCTTCCTATCATCCTAAGTTCAATGACAAGAAAGTCAAGTTTCAATGACGTGAGCCTGGCTCTCTCTGACTCTAAACCCTTATCATTGCCATAATGCCACATGGCCGCCAGCTATGCCAAACTGCTGCCTACACCGAATGACACAAAATTGACCTCTATTGACTTGTGTATATGGACCCAGGCACTGCTTCAGACTCTCTCCACAGTCACCTTGAAGACTTGTAAGCTGCTCATGTAGCCCTCAAGTCTAAATACATGCAGATATTTTTAGTTAGTCTTTGCTCTTGATAATGTCTGCCTGCTCTACTCTCATCTAGCTATTTTGTTATTCTTCTAAAGAAGGGCATTTAAAATGTATCGAGTGGTCTAGAAGAGCCAAAATAAACAGAATTATAATGTTCTTCTGTTTATTTATTCAGCTTGTCAATTTGCTGATAAGTAAACAAAAACATATTCTGTAATCTGTTAAATGTCAGTGATCAGCTACCTGTCATATGTCCAGTTGCACATATGCACATATGCACCTTGCATTCACACCTGTAAATGGGCTCTGAGATACTATGTAGCCATTCCCCCTTACCTCATATTTTATTAGCTGTACCATTACAGAAACATTGATATTTGGGTGCTAAGTCCTCTTTTTTTCTTCTTTTCAAAATCATCTTAGTTATCCTGGCTGCAAGTTTTCCTATTGATTTTAGGGTCACTTTTTAAAATTTTGTTAAAATGTCTGTTGATATCTTCATTATAATTACCTTTAAAATATAGCTTAATTTAGGGAGAGCTGACATCATTGTGATATGCAATCTTTTAACCTGTGATCATGTTGTTTCTCTCCTCTCCATTTAACTTTTACTTTTTAAAAATTTGCCTAAACTTAAAAAAAATTATCTATAAAGTTCTTAAATACATTTTGTTAGATTTAATCAAATGCATTTTACAGTTTTGATGTTGTGAATGTTATTACTTTTTATTTTTAAAAGATTTTACTTATTTATTTTTAGAGAGAGGAGGGGGAGGGAGAGAGAGAAACATCAATGTGTGGTCACCTCTTGCGCGCCCCCTCCTCGGGACCTGGCCCGCAACCCAGGCCTGTGACCTGACTAGGAATTGAACCAGCAACCCTTAGGTTTGCAGGCTGGAGGCACTCAATCCACTGAGCCACAGCAGTCAGGGCTTATAATACTATTTTTTACCATATTTTTAAAAACATTTTAATCACATTTTGAAAATCAGGAATTTTCACAGTATGTTTGGTGGAGTCTTGGGCATCTGGGAACGTGCGGCACCTCTGGGGGCGTCTAGAGAGTGAGTATTGGTGCAGGGAGAACAGACCCCAGGGCCCCACCCTACACTACCCGGATTTTGGAATTTGTGTATTCTATCCTACGGACAATGGGAAGCCTTTGCAATGTTCTAAACAGATTACATTCCCTGGCTGCTCCATGGAAAAAAGAAAGGGAAGGAACTATTTATACAGAAAAGGAAGGTGATTGGGATATACTGTTCTCACTGGATATGAGGACTCATACTTTTCCATTGTTCTGAGAATTCCCCAGTTATTATCTAATTTAAATTTACTTGTCCTGCATTCATTTTATTCTTTCCTCCTGGATTTACCTACACACACATGCACGCATGCACACACTCATGCACACACACAAATGTGCACACACGCAAATGCATACAGATTAACTTTTCCATTCTATTATCTATATCTCTCTAATTTTCATTGATATATTTTCCTGTTACATATCAATCCTTCACAACTTATCTTTAAGCTCTACCTACCTTTCATTAAAATTTTTATCTTTTGTTCATTTTGGGAATTTTGCATTAATTTTTATTTTATAAAAATGGTGTGTTATTATTTATCTTGATTACTGAGTATTTGGCATCCCCTTAAATTTTGCACCCCAGAAAAGTGCCTTTTTCACCCTTCCCTATTCCTGGCCCTGCTTATTATTATGTGCTGATCTATGGGTGGAACTGGGTCACTTAGCATCTGATACTACTGGTGACTTTAAATTAGACGAAGCCTTTCTAACTGATGATATGATCTTTTTGATTAGTTTGGGGGAGAAATACTATGAGCTTTTCTGTTTCTGTCTCTGTCTCTCTCTGTGTCTCTTTCTCTCTCTTTTTTAATCAGAGTCATTTGTCAAAGTTCCCGCATCAGGTTCTATGAGCAGAGAGCTCTTAGGAGGACCCTCAGCCCTTCTGCCATCTTCCCCAGCCCTGACGGTTCCAGTGCTCCAAGCTCTCCTACATCTGTCCTGCAGGTTATGTGCCCTGGGTCTTGCAGGGGGATAAATTTGTCAGTGTTTAGCTATTTCAAGTTACCATTGTTTAGTTACAGTCAAACATATTTGATTTGTTGTTGAAAAAAAGGAAAGGTAAAATAATGATGAACTTTAATAGCAGAACAATGGTTGTCATTGATTTTCAGAAGAGTCATCACTGGGGAGGTAGGAATGACGTTGAAACAGCAGCGACAGCCAACTTTTCAGAGTTCCGCTCAGGTGGGGAGCCGGGAAATACTCAGAGCTCCGGGGAAATAATGACATAAATGGAGAGTCACATTTTAGGATAATAGATCACATGTATCAGCTGATGCAATTTAGCTGGTAAAGAAGGAGAAACATGTTGCAGAGAAGAGGAAAATTTTACGTACAAAATCTTTGCACGAACAATAATGTGGAGGGCATGGGCTTAGAAAAGAGCAGCTGATATGCAGTAATAAAAGAAGAAAACAATGCATCAATAAAGACAAGGTGGGCTTATGGCTGTAGTGGTAAATTTTGTGGAAGAAATTAATGAATGCACCTATGCAGTATTTGCTGGGATTACTAACTAAATTATACAGCACGATCAGTGATTGTCTCAGCGTGGGTAGAGGCACAACAAAGAAGAGGTCAGAGAGAAATTAAAAATTGGGCAATTTAAATAATAACACAGATAACAATACCCTTAATATGAGAAAAAGAGGATGAACTAGAAAAAGGAGGAAGAGTGATAAGGAAGAACCCCATTTTGTTGACCAGTTCATGTTTATACTCTCTGTCTCATTGAATCCCCACAGCCCCCACTAGGTAAGTATTGTTTGTGTGTGCAGAGAGTGAGGTGAAGAGAACTTAGGTATGTTACCTGAGGTCACACAGTTTCTAAGTGGAGGAACGATGACTTGAACGCAGGACCGGCTGCCTTCAAAGCCTGCATCCTTCAATACTCTGTAATTACAGAGTATGGCTACACAAAGATGGGGAGAAAGCTTTCCCAGTGGAGGAAAGACCATAAGCAAAGACAAAGAAGCCTGAGCAATAGTGATTAGTCCAGAATGACTGCAACATAGGAAAAGGCTATTTGCTCAGTAAAAACAGACTCTGAATGGGAAAATGTGTTTAAGTGATTTTTTTGAAAAGAAGAAATAAGACATGGAAGGAAAGAAAGCCAAGTAAAGATGAAATCTTTGGTAAAAGTCCCACTTAGTGTAGAGTGATCCTGGAGAGGAATTCTAGAGTGTGGTTCTACCTCACATTTGCCTCCATATGAAATCAGAAATCTTGCCTGACACTGGCACAGCTGTCAGTTGTTGGTTGAAGGTAGAGTAGGGAGATACACAGAATGGGTTGAAAAGATGCAAAGAGATGTGGTTGTAGTATCTACCACCAGTTGGTTAGGAAGGAGTGGGAAGAGTTATGAATCAAGAAAAATATATAGGCAATCTCCTAAGGAGAATCCTATGCCATGCTAGAGAGTTTAGAATTTATCCTTGGCTAATCAATTACTGAAGAAAGGCATTACGACAATTTTTTAAACAATAAGAGATCTGTACAGTTATGGAAAAATAAATGCCAACACATTAAACTGCATAGAGCAACATAAATAAGGGGTAATTAACATCCCTCTCCTGTGCTAATGTAGAGAGATTTGGGTTTGAGTCTTGGTTAGGGTTGGACAAATTAGAAAAATCACCATACTGTTGGCCAATTACTTTTATCTGCATAATGCTCTGTAGACTAGTGTTTTAATTAGGATACTTTCTCTGCAAGCAATAGAAAGTTGCTCTCCAGATGGTTTATATAATGTGGAGGGAGTAAGGTGTCCAGCAGCTCAAATTTGGTAGAATTAAGCCAACAAACAGTATCATTAAGATCATTGATAATGTAATCTCCTTTCACTTTTCTATTTTACCATTCAATATGGTTTCAAAGTTCCTGTCATGAATTTAAGACAGCTGTTGCATTTCTAAACACCCTAGGTGGAAACAACAACGTCCAGGGGACAAAAGGAAATTGTCATATTTCAGTTGTCTGATTTTTAGTTTCAAAGATGACCTTTTCCAAGAAGTTCCCCAGTTGGCCACCTCTCACATCTTATCAGACAGAATTGTACGCCCTTCCCCTATATAATTCACTCACTATGAAAGAAAGAGGTTCACAATGTTTTGCTGAAACCAAATAGAAGTCACCCCCAGGGCTGGGCTTGCTTCCGACCTTCCGGGGGAAGCATGGCTACGTGGAGGAAACCAAAAAAATCTCAATCAAACCTAAGTTACATTAGAAAAGAGGAAAGGGAGCTAATGGTTGTCATGTTAGGAATAACTGATGTCTGTTTGGACCAGGATATTGCAAGCAAAAGAGATTCAATCAAAGAACTCCAAGAAAGCTCTTTCTAAAAACTGTACTATGGGTCCCAAGAGAATCTAAGTTGAGGAATGTATGTGCATGTACCCAGGTATTGGGAGCTGTACACAGAAAGCAGGTAGGAATAGGGGAATAGCTCCTCCCATGGCCTCTCTCTCAACGTCTCCAAATACGTTGTCTCTGTATGTATTCACTATCTCCTCCCTGTGAAAAATATTTTTCTTCATTTGCGTCAGGTTGGACAAAACCCTTGTTGTCACCAAGGTCCCAGTGGTTTGTGTCCTTCTGGCTCCAGCTGGCTGCATTTTCTCTGTTTCCTAGTTCCAAAATTCCTGAAAGCTCCTGATGATTGCCTTAGCTCATAATTTACTCCTTAGTTGTAGGTTGTCAGTCAGTCTTTGGGGAAACTGAGCTTCAGTACCATGATCCAATTGTCTGTGACAGCAGAGGCTGTGGCTTCAGGCAGTTCACCTTAAACAGGGTTTATGGACAGGAAATGTGAGGGACAGTCATTTGCAAAACATGTCTACTCCAATCGTGTTCTTTTACGCTTGTGCAGATTACATAAGAAAAACACAAAGTGAGCCCTCAATAAATTTTTACTCCTTTCCTTCCTCCTTCATTTATTGAACAGAGATTTATGAAACACCCACTTTCTTCTAGTCATTGGAGATACACAGATGAGAAAGACACGGTCCTTAGAGGAGTCATAGTTAGTAAGATAAACATTCCTAAGCAGTCAGTTCAGAACATTGAGAGAGTTAATAGAAGGTGAACACCTACCTCAGTCTCAGGCCAACACTTGGCGTGAATTCTCAAGTCGATGCAGTTAACCAGGTACATATGGATGAGGGAGAAAGGACACCCAACACTGATGGAATTGTACGACCTTGGTGTTTCACAATTTCAGGAAGTCCCATTAATGTTTTATTCCTTGGGCCTCTGATCTTGCAAGCTTGGTAAGCGTAGGGGCTAAAGAAGTAGGCAGAGGTTAGACATAGGAAAACATTTTGGAAGGTCTTCAGGGAAGTGTTTTAAAACAAAACAATGCAGGAGCGTCAGCTCCAGGCGAGGGAGTGAGCCCACTCCCCGCGGCCGTCCCGCGGCCGTCCCGCGGCATGCAGCGGTAAAACCTGGGCAGAAGGCATGGAGGCACTTTCCTGGCTGTGAAAATCAAACAGCAGCTGAGGGGCTGAGAAAGAAGACCAGGATTCAAAGGGCCACTGAACTATCAGCAGATTTTTCCTTCTTTCCTTTTAGTGTTTATTGTTTTGTTATTTCCATTATTTTCATTGTTGACACTGTTACAGATGTCCTCGTCCCCCCCCCCTTTGCCCACCCCCACCCAACCCACAGCCCCCTTCCCAGTGGCCAGCACCAGAGCCCCCAGCCTGGATGCAACACAGTCCAGAACCTGCAAGAGAGAAGCCCAGGAGAGGGACCCTCGTTTGGGCTCAAGTAAAGGGAATCAATTTCTTAATGACCAGAGAGAATGGAATAAATAAATGCTCTATTAAAAAATTAATTAAAGTGCTAATCACAAGAAAAAAAAATATGTAACTATGTGTGGTGATGGATGTTAACTGGACTTCTTATCGTGATCATTTGGCAATACTGTGTATACAAATATCAAATCATTGTATTGTGCACCTGAAAATAATATAATGGTATATGTCAACTGTACCACAATAAAAACAATCTAACAAATAAAAAAATAATTATATGTCAGCTCACAGCTGTCCAGAAATACCTTAAATTCTGAGGGAGTGGAATCTTTCTCCCTGATCAGAAAAGCTCTTGTTCCAGGAGGGAGGAGAAAACTCATTTTTTTCTCCTTCTGTCTGCCACAGCTTGGTCCCCCTGCACATGTGGTGACACAGAGAACTGTGGGAGAATGGACTAAAGAAAACCTCACCTTTCCTGCTGGAAGACTGCAAATAGGAGTTCAAGAAAATGAAAAGGTTCTGAGGAGATTTCAGGAAATGATCCTAAAACTTGGCACACCCCAAGGTGTAGCATGAATATGTTAAAAATATTGAAAATACCCTTATGGTTTAAACAATACCCAACAGATCATAACATAATATTATATTCAAAAATATCCAAAATATAATAAAATTACTCAATATATGAAGAAGCCAGAAAGTATCACATCACAGGGCAATAGAGAATCAAAATATGCTGAAGTAGACGTTGGAATTATCTGACAGGTTTTAAAGGCATCATTGAGTTAAGGTGAACACCCTTGAAACAAGTGGGAAGATAGAACGTCTCATAAAAAATAGAGGATATAAAGACAATTTAAATGGAAATTTAAAACAAAAACATATTAACTAAGCAAAAGTACAGAATGGGCTCAATAGTAGGATGAAGATGAAAGAAGAGTCAATAAACTTGAAATAGAGCAATAGAAATTATTCAGAAGAACACAGAGAAGAAAGATTGAGAAACAAATGAGCAGCCTCAGGGACTTGTGGAACAGTACAGAAATATCTAACATTTATGGCATCTAATTCTCAAAAGGAGATAAAAGATAGTGTGTAGAAGGAATACTTGAAGAAATAATGGCAGAAAAACTTCCCAAATTTGGCAAAACCCATAAACTTACAAATTCAAAAGCTGAGCAAACTCCAAACAGGAAACAAGGAAATCCACACCTAGATGCATCATAATCTAACTGCTGGAAACTAAAAACCAAGAAATAGCTTGAAAACAGAGAAAAAAAATATCCATTACTTCAGAAAACATTTCTTTGGCTATAAATTCCTCATGGAAAGTATAGAAGACATGAAGGAATACAACATTTTAAAGGGCTGAAAGACAAGAGCAGTCAACTCAGAATTCTGTCAACGAAAAATTTCTGCAGAAATAATGGTATAATAAAGTCATCATCAGATGAAGGAAAACTAAGAGAATCTGCTGCCAGCGTACCAACTCTCATCACCAAAGGATGGTTTCTTAGAATACAACTATATTGTGTCCATGTAAAATTCACTTCAACTATAATGACAGGGGGAAAGATAAAAGTGGAAGGATGGAAAAGTTATACCATGCAGCTATTGATGAAAAGAAAACTATAATGCATATCTATGTACATTAATATCAGACAAAATAGAATCCATAGCAGAGAACATTAATAGGGATAAAGTGAGACATTACACAATGATAATAAAATCAATTCACCAAGAAGACAAAGATTTTCACCAAAAATCTCAAATGTGTCAAGTTAGTTCTAATAATAGAGCTTCAGAGTATAAAAAAACAAAATTTGACCTAGCTGAAAAGAAAAGTGCTCAAATCCACACTTACATTTGCATATATAATCTCTGCTTCAGTAATTCAAATTCTGCTTTCATTAATCAATAGAATTAGGGGAAGTAGAAATAGAAATTCTACAAGGATATAGTAGAACTAAGTAACAGTATCAATCAACAGGACTTGTTTTCTTTTTTCTTTTCTTTTTTTTACATTTACAGAACACTCCGACCAACAACAGAAGAACACATACTTTTCAAGTGGACACAAAACATTCACCAAGAAAGAGTATATCCTGTGTTACAAAACAAAGTAAAAAATTTAAAATATTTGAAATCATAAAATTTGTTATTTTACCATGGTAGATTAAACTAAAAATCAACAGCAAATATTGCAAGGAAATCTTTGAACACTTGAAAATTTAAAAATGTGTTTCTAAATAATACATGGTAAAAGAATTATCAAAAGAGTTAAGACAATATTTTGAACTGAGCAAGAGAAAATACAATATATAAAAATTTTTGGGATTTTGTTAGGCAGTTCATAGAGAAAAATTCATACCATTACTATTTATATTAGAAAAGAAGAAAAATCTCAGGTAAATAATCTAAGTTTCTACCTTAAGAAACTAAGGGGAAAAAAATGCAAAATGTGCCCAAACAAGTAGAAAAAAGGAAAGTAGGAGCAGAAATCAATAAATTATTAAATCTTTTGTAGTTATTCTGTTACAGTTGTCCCAATTTTTCCCCCTTTGCCTTCCTCTGTCCGTCCCACCCCCCTGCTCCCCCAGTAAATTCTCACACTGTTGTCCATGTCTGTTGGTCCTTCATACATGTTCTTTGTCTAGCCCCTCCCCTTTCTTTCCACCTTTATCCCCTCCCCGCTCCCCTCTGGTTACTTGCAGTCTGTCTCACGTTTCCATGCCTGTGGTTTATTTTGTTCATTAGTTTACTTTGTTCATTAGACTCCTCTTGTATGTGAGATCATGTGGTATTTGTCTTTCACCAACTGGCTTAATTCACTTAGCATAATATTAATAAATAAACAAAATTTTAAATGGGAGCATAGTGTATAATATCAGACAAAAATCTATTTTTAAGATCAATAAAAACTGATGTATCTTTATCAGGATTAAACAGGAAAAATAGAGATAAGGCACAATTGACTAGTCAGTGAAAACTGAGCTAAAAATACAGAGCTCACAAATTTAAAAAGATAATAAAGGATTTCATAAAAAATCCATAAACATAAATCCTATAACACATGAAATTGACCAATTCCTTAGCAACCACAATTTCCAAAATTCACCCAAGATGACCTAGACAATTTAAATAGTTTTATACTTACCAACAAATAAAATTTAAGTTTCAAAAAAAGAAGTCTTTAGGCTCAGATAGATACACTGGAGAATTCTACCAGACATACAATGAAGAAATAATACCAGTGCTAGAAATCTCTTCTAAAAAATAGAGGGAGACAACATTTTTTATTTAGTGAGGGCGGTGGTACTCTGATACCAAAATCAGAAAAAGACACTACAAGAAGAAAATTACAAACCAAATCTCCCAGAGACGCAAAAAATCAACAAAATATTAGCAATCAAATCCTTCCAAATATAAATATAATATAAAATGGCCAAATGGGATTTTTCCAGAGAATGCAAGGCTGATTCAGTATTTGGAAATCAATCAATTTAATCTACTATATTAGCAGACTAAAGCAGCAATTTCAACCACAAGAATTTTTAAAACATGCAATACCTGACTATTTAGTCAAGGGCACTGACCTCTTTTCCCTTAGATTATGAAATGAAAAATGACAACAGCTAATATAACAATAGCCATCTGGTGTGAATGAATCAAAATTATACCTATTTTTTGTCAGATCGGCAAAAACTATATTTTTTTGGTGTGCCACAGAATTTTAGTAATTAGTTTCCGTGTGCCATGAGATGAAAAAAGTTGAAAATTACTGGCTTTAAGAAAAAGAAAAAAACATGATCATATCAATAAATGCTAAAAAATTTGACAAAATGCCATATCACTCATAATAATCTCAACCAACTAAGAATAGAAGGAAACTTCCTTAAGCTTATAAAGAACATCTATCAAAAGTCTAGAGCTAACGCCCTATTTCTAAGACTATTATAGAAAAGCAAACATATAGAATTGTCAAAATAGTAGAAGAAAGTTTGAGTACTCACAGTACCTGATGTTAAGACTTATGTGAAACTACACTGATTGTGACATTTTGTTTTTGAAGGAATTGTCACGTAAGTCAATGGAACAGAAGAGAATCTATAAACAGACTGACAGTACATAGTCAATTAATTTTTTCCAAGTCAAGGAACATGTATAAAGGGCCCATGGACAAAGACAATGGGGGTGGGGGTGGGGAGGATTGAAAGTGGAAGGTGGGGGACATGTAGTGCAGGGGAGAGTAAGGGGGGAAATGGGGACAACTGTAGCTGAGCAACAATAAAATAAATAAATACACAAATGAAAATAAATAAAAGTGACTTTTCTTAGTTAAATTTTTTTTTACAAAGACAAAAAGGCAATTCAATAAACAAGTGTTTTCAATGAATTGTTTTGAAAATAATGATAATCCACATGCAAAATAATAAACTTCAACCTAAATCCCACACTTTACACAAATGTTAACTCAAACTGGATCACAGATCTAAATGTAAAACATTAAACATTACAACACTCTGAAAAGCTTGATGATGTAGGGTTCAGTGAGAAGTTATTAGATGTTACTCTTGTCACACAATCTATAAAAATTTAAAAAATGATAAATTGGACTTTATCAAAATGTATTTTAAAAAATACTCTTTGAAAGATACTGTTAATAGAATGACAAGACACATCACAGATGGGAAAAGTATTTAAAAATCACATATCTGACAAAAGACTTATGTGTAAAACAAATTAAAAATTCTCAACATTCAACATGAGAAAACAAAAACCACTTTAAAAAATGGGAAAATATTTCTATATAAACTTAACCAAAGGGAGTATACAGGAAAAATGATCAGATTAAAGGATGCTCAATATCATATTAGCCACTGGGGAAATGTGAATTAACACCATGAGGTAACAGTACCTAGCTATTAGAATGCCGCAAGAATCAGTGACAATGCAAAGCTATGGAGCAGATGCAACACCTCCGGGAATCTCACCCATTGCTAGAGGGAGTGCAACGTGGCACAGCTATGCAGAAAACATTCCGACAGCTCGTTACAAGGTTAAACATCCATTTATCATATGACACCGCAATCCTACTTCCAGCATTTATCCTAGTCATGAAACCTTATGTTCTCACACACACACACACACACACACACATACACACAAAACTGCAAATGAATGTTTATAGGAGCTTTATTTATAATTGCCCCAGACTGAAAATAACTCAGATATTTTTCAGTGGATAAATGAATAAAACAGACTGTGGTATGACCATACAGTCAAATAGTTCTCAGCAATAAAAAAGAGAGCAAGAGAGAGCTATAGATACGCAAAACAACTTGAAAGAATCTGAAAATCATTATGCTGAGTGAAAGAAGCCAGTCTCAAAATTTACGTGCTCTATGGTTACATTTATATGATGGCCTCAAAAAGACAAAATTACAGTGATGGGAAACACATTGACATTTCCTAGGGGTTAGGGAAGGGAAGAGGGTGTGACTACAAAGAAATACCAGTTTGGGGGAGTCATGGAAACATTCAATCTCTTGATTGTGGTGGTGGTTACAAGAATCTATACATGTGTTAAAATTCACAAGACTGTACACCAAAAGAAAGGCAATGTTAAAAAGAAATACGCGAAGGTGGCTTAGAGAGGGTAACACAGGGACGTTTTAATCCCTGAGAGTTCCAGAATTGCATTGACTGATTTCAGATCCTCCAGCAGGGAGTCTGAAAGTCTGGGGGGATTCTTCATGGAACATGCGTTTCTTCCTTGCAGAGATGTTCAGTCTTTGGGAGGATATGTCCTTCATGGTCACCCCCTCTGGAAACCCTCTCCTTTGAACACGGTTCCCGGCTTTGCCTAGAGGCCCGGCTTCTTCCGCAGCTCCAGAGTCCTGAGGATTGTGAGCTGGACCAGCGCGAAGCTCTGCGAACAGGGAGGGTGAGGCCTGGGCCCCGCCTACAGGAATCAACGTACAGCCGCCTGGTGTTCTCTGTAAGGGGGGCGGGGGGGGGGGCGCGTTCGTCCGTAAGTGCAAACTGGGGGTGCGTCTGGGGGTGTGCGGAGTGGGTGGCAGAAGAAGCAGGAAGGATTAGACGTTTGGTTGGATCAACTCCACAGTCTTCAGAGACCCAGTGGACAATGATAACCTCTGTGGACCTTTCTTAAACCATACAAATTATGAGAAGTGACGTGAGTGTGCGTTCTCTGCAGCTGATTGGTTTGGGAAGTAATTAGGATCAGATTTAATCACTCGGTGAGTATTCAGTAAGCCAGGCCTCGGAGCTCGGCACCGGGATAGGGAACACTCCGTGTAGCAGCTCCGCGTACCAGGCTGAAATCGCGAAAGATCTCTCGGGTCAGCGGAACGAATCATCTCATCTAAGCAGAAAGAGAGCTGAGAGCAGTTGCCCACAGAGGACAGGTGGCTCGCTCCCTGGGGACAGGTAAGTCCCGTGTCTTGCGTGGGCAGTCAGCACGCACGATGGGTGCGGTCATGGACTGCGGAGCTAGAAGGCCTGGGTTTGCGTCCCTGCTCTGCTACTCGCTACCTGTGGGATGTCCGTGGGTAACTTAACATCTCTGTGCCTCCGTTTCCTCATCCGTACAAAGGGGATAATGACTGTCCCTACCTCACAGGACTCTGATCAGGACAGGAATAAAGAATGGAGAAGAAAGAATAAGGAATGTAAAGTTCTGGCACATGGTAAACAGTTAATAGACGCTTGGCCCATAGCAAACATTCAGTGAGTGTTAATTTTTATTATGACCCCACAGTTCAATGCCTTTGTCCTACAAAGCAACTCCTTTGAATTTCTCTCTTATTTAATTTCTGAGTGGTCCTGTTTAGATAAATAAGGAAACTTTGGCTTTAGCACATTCTCGCTTTCTTATCCCGCGACCTAAGAAAGCACTGTTCAAGTCGGGACCTCAGTTTCTTTAAGTCTAGAGAGGGAGAGGTCAGAGAACTGATGTAGACAGGATCCAAGGGCCCCTCAAGCCCTTGTATTTTATGCTCCAGGAAGGGACAAATCACTAGGCCATGGCTTTATAATTCCTGCTCTTCGCCTGCAGGAGCTGGTCCCCATTGGACCATGAGGACTTGGTCGAAAGACCAACATTTCCCTCTAGTGGTGAATGGAGAGCAGTGCTTGACTCTCCTAGAAATTCTGTTCGGTGTTTCTCAATGTGAGGTCTACAGGTGGACCACTACCGCAAGGCGGGTCTAGGTGGTGCATCGACAAACAATTCTTAATGTTAGCGCTGACCATTTCAACGTGGTGTCTACTGGAAGGAACACATGGCACATTGTGCCGGGCTTAGTGATTACACGGACCTTGTTTGTGCATGGTTGCAGTAGAAAATAAGAGGGGCAATTTAAAAAAGTTAACTACTGGAGAGGAAGCTTAGAAAGCTCTAGTGTTTAATTTAATTTTTACTCATATCAAAAGGAAGTATGAACATGTTTGAAAAGGATCCAAGAGATATACAAGACTTAAGACAAACAGTAAGCCTGCCCCATCTCAGATGCTACCTTCTTCCTAGAGGCAACTGTTTGTAATTTTTTTTCTCACCTAACTCTGATAATTGCATAACTATTTACAACGGACATGAATATGTTTTTAGATTTTTCTGTTTCAGACGTCACACATTGGCTTCCCAACAGAAAAGATGGGCTTTTGTGTTCTTTCATCCACCACCCGCGACCGCTATTCCCTCTTTATCTCCCTCACTCTCCCCAATATTTCCTGTTGCTCTATCTTCCCCCATATATTTATCTAGCAATTTTTCATTTACCACACGGTATTATATTACTATTACTATGCGTATTATATGCACTTCTTGGTTGACTCATATAATGTGGTTACCCATGAGTCCATAGTTTGTCTTTGTGTTTCATTTGCTTATTTTTTAAGTACGTACAATGAACTCAACTCTGGGTTTTTCCCTCTCTGCAAGTCTAGAAGACACACCCACGGCGCAGGCACTCAGAGCGGCTCCCCGTCTCGGAGCCGGCGGTCTTGCCCGCCCCCCCCCCCGGCCTGGGTCTGCAGCGCAGGCAGCCCCTTGGCCTCCCTCTGCTCTGGGGGCTGACTCGCTTCTCTCTCGTGTGGCATCTCGCACCGGCATCCTGGGTTCCACCCTTTCCTCTTTCTTAATTTACTCCTTGCTTTAGAGCAAACACATCAAATCTGCCAGGGGGATTTCCGGGGGAGAAAAAACATAATTGGAACTTTAAGACCTTGTCTGTCTGAAAATATCTTAATTGTATCTCTGTATGAAATCAATAGATTGCCTGTGCATAGGAGTCTTAGGGGCAAATCATTTTCCCTCCAAATTTGTAATGCTTTTCCTGTATTGCTTTCTAGCTTTCTGTGCTGAGAAGTGCAGAATGATATTGATACTTTATTTTATGTGGAAAATGTTTCCCACATAATCCAACTGTGGGAACAACTGCAATAGCTGGCCCCTTGTCTGGAAGCTTGTAGAATCTTTTGTCTTTTTTCTCTCCTCCTAGAGCCCTTTGAAGTAGAAACTCATGTGCCTTAAATTTGGGAAATTGTTTAAATTTTTTTGCCAAATTCTTTATCTCCAAATTTTCTACTCTCTCTGACTATAATTATTAAAATTTGGATATTGAATATCTTAGATGTGTCACAAATTTTTGTCTCATCCATTTTGTAATGTGCTGTTTTACTGAATTTTATCTTCATAAGCTTCTGTTGGGGTATTTTTTCAGGTCTCTCATATTTTCTCATATTTCTCTACATTCTTTCATATTTCTCGTAATTCCAAGAGCTCTTCTTATTTCTCTTTGAGGGTCTATTTCATGGATCTTTGTTCTTGTTGTATAGATTACATATATTTTCTTCTCCTTGAAAAATACTAATTGATGTGTTTTTTTAAAAAAGTTCTCTTCTCCTGTGTGATTTTCTTCTAACCTCTCTCTATTTCTCTCCTCCCCCCCATCCCCACAACTTTTACATTAGATGCTTTTTTAATGTCAGGTGGATTTGGCTGGCTGCCAGTTTATAAGGACGGACGGTGATGTCTAATTAGATTAGAAGTCTCCCAAGTGTCACGAGTTTGTCAGTTGGCTTTTTCACATTAGGGAGACTTGGCACATTGTCGACAAAACAAGTAAATGTCCACTGGTTTTTCCCACTATCACTGTGGCTCCACCATCGCCATGCCCAGCTGTGCCTGGAGTCCATCTGTCCAGGGACCCTTTGTTTTCCCTTCTTTAGGGATAAGGCCCCCTTTTCTCCCTGGGTGAGGGGAACGCCGCGAGAAAGAGGGAAGGGAATCTAAGGATCTGACTGCCTTTCAACAGTGTTCCAACCGGCCCTCTTGCTTCTCTCCCACCTTCTGTCCCAGCCTCAAAGGTGTCCGATGCTGCCGATTCCCAGCCTTTCAGGAGTCCTGTGCTGGGAACGCAGGGGCTTCCTGGCATCCTTCACTGTCTGCTTTCGGATCTGTTTTCTGCATCTGTGACGTTAGTCCGTACAACTCAGGCATCTGCTTTCCAGCTCCCAAAACTGTGCTCTTCTCTCTTCTTTGTCCTTAAGGTGTTATGCCTTTAAAAATAATTTGCCTGTCCTTTTAGTGTTTTCCTTCTTTTTTTGAGTGGGAGGAGCGGGTTGAGAAAGTTGCATGGAAGTAAATGTGGATGTATGCTGTGTGTGTGGGCGTTTGTATGTGTTCTATTTATTCCCTTTAGTTGGAAGTCTCATAGTGATTATTTTTTAGAATTTCTTTTCCATTCTCTGGCAAAGCATTTGTAGTAAGAGTCCTTCTACAGTGTAAGTGAAAAAAGAGATATTTGAAAGGCAGCCATTGAACGAACTATCTCCGGTGTTCTTTGAGAAAGGCCTGGCTTTTGGGGACTGACGTGTGATGGTCACAGCCTCTGTGGAGTCACAGGAGGGGAATAAGATGTTTTAAGGTCTCTCCTACGCGTTAGGCTCTTTGATCTACTCCTTAGCCTATGTTATCATGTTTCATTTTAATGCAGCAACAATTCCATGAAGTAGACATTATCCTTGTTTTACAAAGAAGGAAACAGCAGGTAACCTGTGGGCTAAAGAAACACACAGCGTTCAAATAAAAATCATGATCGCTCGACTCCAGCAAACTAAGTTCCTTGCGTGGCTGAAGACCAAACAGAGCCCTGTTTTTTACAATTATCCAAATTCTTCCTTGTCACAAACTCATGCTTGACTGAAAACAAGGAGAGGGATTGCTGAGAGTGTGGTCTCTGATCGGGAACAATGTGACCTTGGCACATTGCTTCCCCTTCAGGGCCTCGATTTCTGCATCAGTCAAACCAGGTCATCAGAATCAATGGTCTGTTACATTCTGATGATCTATCTTGCAGATGGTGAGCTGGAGGTGCTGAGAGCTTCAAGTCAGATGGGAAGGCAAATGTTCGGCTGGCCACCCTCTAACTCTCTGTTTATACTCTTTGCAAGAAACTTCCCAACAGATAGTTCGACAGTCTTCTATATGCCAATGGGCATGAAATATGGGTTTTTCCCAAGTCCCTCTTCAGAACTGAATCCCTTTAAATCCCCTTCTGGGACTGCAGGGTCTTGTCTAAGTTTAAGGTAAATAAATACTGTAAAATGTGGAATAGAAATGAAAGCCAAAGGAGAGACCGGGGAAGGGAGGTAGAGAACCTTGGACCTTTTACCATATGGCCTCAATGCTTTGATTATTTTATGAATGCATGAGGTGACATTTTGGTTTCTTCAAAGCCATTCTTGTACATGCCTTTCAGGGATATATGATAATCCATATGAATTTAGATAATGAGGTAATTGGATTTAATGACTGAACCAGTGATTTGGGAAGGAGACCTCAAATTGTTTATAATAATAATTGTTACTAACATTTGTATATTACTAAAGCAACATTAAAATGGTAATAACTTCCATTTGAAAAATGAAAGCAACTATATCGATACTTTTGCCCAAGTCACAGGTGAAGATCTAAGACTTAGAGAGTGAAGATTTGACTGAAATTGTGTTAATTCTTAATTCAATACTTTCTCCATAATATTCTGTTGCTCCATTGCTGGTAGCCTTAGCCCATGTTCCTCTACAAATGTTATTGTGCTGATTTTGAAACTATGATTGATGTCAAATTGATTGAATATTTGTTGATTTGCTCATTACTTTGACTAATAATGAAGTTCTAGGCAAAGGAAGTCATAGGTCATTAACATTAGGGTGATAGATCAAAGAAGGCACAGTGACATAATCCTAATTTCAACATCTTACATATATACCCTCCCCTGAAGATTAAGACACAACAACAAAAAGTTGTCTCATCTCAATTGCGATGGTGTTAGTAAAATAAAATAAGGCCATTTTAAAAGTTGGTTTTCATTTTGAAATTTCACTGTCTAGTTTTTATTTGGTAGTGTTTCTGAATTATAATAGATACTTTCATTATCTCTCGTTTTTCCAAATTCTAATAAATAATTTCATTATCTTTTGTGTGTCGGCATTGTCTATGTGCTTTCTAAGGATTGTCTTATTAAGTCATCATAATGTTAAGTGAAGTAGCTGTGATGATTATCCCCATTTCCTGGAGCTCAGACAGGTGGATGTGTTTCCCTAGGTCTACCCGTGGTGTGTGGCACAGTTGGGATATAAACTCAGGCAGTCCTATCCTGGAGCTCAGGGTCTTTACTGATGAACTACACTCCCCACATTTTCCCTCAAATTGACAAATTTTTCATGAATTATCCTGAAGAAAATTCTCACACTTCTATCAGGTGTGCCACTTGACTGTAATTTTGCCAACTTTACCACCACTATTTAATCTAAGTCAAATGCTCCGTTCATTTTGGTGGCCAATTCTTCAGCAGGATCTTTCTCTGCATCTTGATCTCTACTTACTACCTTTTGTTCATCAAACTGCCTGGTGATACCAGAGTGACTTGTTAATAGAGTCTTTTACAAATACTTTAAGAAACATTATTTTTTGGGGGGGGGATCCAAATTTAACTTATCCCAAACGGTGGGGCATTTTAATACTTTATGATATCTCATCCTCATCATTTTAAAACTTGACTTCTCTCATCCTTCCAATGTGTCATGACAGAGAAAAGCTCAAAACTCTGTCTTTTCAGGCTTGTGGAAACAGATAAGTTCTTTAACCTCTTTGTATCTTAGCTTTATTAGTTCAAAAATAGATAAATAAGATAACTCAAGCATTCTTTGATTGAATAGTTGTTAATCGTTTGCATAACTAATTACAATTAAATGTTCACTGACTTAAATTAAATATTAGAGTCAGGAGACATGGGATTAAATGCTGACTTTTCCCTTTTATTAAATGATCTGAGGCATATTTTCTCATCTATAATTTTTGGAAAGCAATACCACTATCACTCTTCCCTAGGGTGGCTGGGTGAAAAAAGATCACATGTAGGGAAAAATAAATCACAATGCCTGTCACATATTTGGTGTTAAATGAGTATACTTCATTCATTTATCCAAACATAGTCATACCCAAAACTGCTTCTTTCTAGTATCAGACCTTGTTACTGAGCAAGCAGATTGCTTACACAAGGTAAGCAGTTCCAAATGTATTGAAATCATTTGCCTGAAATGTTTTCTTTCCCATTCAACATTGCTTGTTTACATGGTGTCGGATCAAATAGGCGAGAGAAGAACAATGTGATTCATGATCTTCCTCCAAGGAGGCAGCTGCAACAGAAACGATGTCTCAGGAAACAGGATAATCTGTTTGTGTGGTCACAACTCTGTGATCCCTGACCTGTCTTAATCTTCAGGGCTGGGGGTGTGTGGCACCTTTGTCCCCAGGTGGAACAGCATGTTAAAAAAAATCACTATCCTTTTGGATATTTTTAAAACATCACTGGAGATAGCTTGAATATCTTTGGTATGTTTTAAATCTTCTCTTTCTTCATTGGGCTCAAGAGTTCACATCTTCTGCTCTGCAAAAGAAAAAAAAATTTCCTGAAATCCCATCTCTCTTGAGGATTTGGGATGCTCTTGGGTATCTGCCACAGTAAGAAAACAAGCTGAAGGAATGTGGAAATGTGAAGCCATCTGGCTGCTGGTCCACTTTCACACCGGCTCTAGGGGTCACTGGGAGCCCTCCAAGGGCTGCTGAGACCCGGCGCGGACAGGAAACATTTGATCCCATCTCAGCAGTGCCCGGACATGTGCACTCAGACATGTGGATGGTCTCCGAAGCGGGTGAAGATTTGAAAACTTGAGAACTTGAAGGAGGTGTCTGGAAAAAGATGGCAGTTCCCTCAGGATTATTAAAATCCCAAGTCCCCAGTGCTTCGGTTAATGTTAGCTTCCAATCTGTGTTCATTTTTATTCATGAGTGTGTGCCATTGGAAATTGGGACAGTGTGGGAGGGGCTTTGCTTAATGTGAGAGGCATGATACTAATGACTGACATTCAGTCCCTGCCTTCCAGGGTCCTGGATCGTGGGCAGACAAATGGACAGGCATTGGCAATATGGGGCAATGATGTGTTAAGACAGGTTCTGGCAGAGACGGGCGATGATAGATTCATTCCTGGGAGCACAGGTGGGCACCTGTTTTCCGCAACAGAATCCAAAATGACTTGACCTGTCATTCATTCAGCAAACAAGTAATGAGCACCTAACTCTGTATCACACTCTGGGTACTGGTCCTGGCTGAGCGATGGAAAGCGGCAGGTGAGAGGCTGGGGAGTCCAAGATCAAGGTGCTGGTAAGGCAGGATTCAGTCTGATGCCTCTTTTCTTGGCTTGCTGGCATGCAGGGGATCTTGTTTTGAATTTAAATGACCTCCTCTTTGAGTGGGGTTGGAGAGAGAGGCAAAGAATGAGCTCTCTGGTGTCTCTTTTTATACAGACGCTAGTCTTATCTGATCAAGGCTCCCCTCTTTGGCCTCATTTAATAATCCTAATGACTGCTTTAGAGTTCCCATCTCCAAACACAGCCATACTGGGTGTTAGAGCTTCAATATATCTATTGAGGTGGGGGCATAAACAGTCTGTAACAAGTGGTGATGAGAATGTATCTATGTTAAGTGCATGTAAGTGACATGTGAGAATTCTAAAAATAAAAACAGGTGATAGCAAGGAAGGATTGAAGTCATATTATCAGATAAAATACAGAGCATCCCCTTAAATTTGAGTTTCAAATTAACAATAAATCATTTGGTTTGGTATAAGTCTGTCTTAAATGTTGCATGGGACATACTTATCTAAAACAATAATTTGTTGTTTACCTCCAATTCAGTGTACTTTGTTGTCTTATATTCTAATTTTCTATGCTTGGCATCTCTTGTTTGGAGAGCTGTTATTTTCAGGGAACTGTGCACGAGACGCTACAACTGGCACACTGGGCAGGAGACACGAGGAGCCTACAGGAGTCGGAAGGACCTTCTTAGGCCCTTTTCAAAGTGATGCCCAAAATGAGCTTGAACCTGGAAAGATCAAATGCAAAACTACAGTGAAAGTGGAAGTCAAGCGGCTTGGGTCCTGTTCTCTGAGCCCAGGAGGCTGATTCAGGAGCTCTACTCCCGTGCCTTTTGTGCACCTGGCACACTTTCTCTGGGGCCTTCGCTCACTCCCTTCCCTCTGCCTGGACTGTGGAAGTTTCCACTGACCCAGCCATTTCCACCCAAAAGTCAGCATCATCTCCATTACTCAGGGCCTTTATCATTGGCTTTATTCATGCCCAAGCTTTTCCTCAGGGCTCTCGTAGGTGCTCTGAAACGGTGATAGTCTTCTTCTTATAATGACTGTTTCCTAAAACCTAGCCATCCTGTATGACCACTGAGTGGTTTGCCAAGACGAAACCTGCTGCAGCTTGGATGGATGGAGAACCCCATCAGCCCTTGTCAACAAGCCCAGGATGATAAATTAAGATGAAGCCAGTGGATCTGGTGTGAAGGCTTCTTGGGGCTCATCTTGAAGTGCTTCAGTGAGGTCTGTTTTGTTTTGCTCTGTTTGGGATCATTTCTTTTGCCACTCCAGCTATGTAAAGATAATAATCTCACCAATAGAACTGCTGACCTTTCACCCTCCTTCCCTTTGATAAAGTCTCATTTTCTAGCAAAACTATGACAAATATCTCTTCCTTCACCTTCAGCAAACTAGTAGATAATCTGTCTATTATGCTTAATATCCTCTTACCCCCACAAGCCATTGGTATTTGGTTTGGATTCCTCTGACTGGGGTGAACATTATGTCTCTAACCTACGAATAAGCTTTGGTCCTTTGCAGTGTTGGTGGACCTAAATTTGTTTTCACAGCTGGTTGTACTTGGAGAAGGGTTAGCCGCCGTCTTGAAGGTTCTACCATACCAGTTCATCACTGAGCCTGCTGTGTGGTGGGGGCCTGGAGCTGTTAACGGGAGGTGTGGAGGGAAGTCTAAATTAATCATTTATGATTTATTTATTCTTTTTTCCATCATGGAGTCAAATGAGCAGATGCCAAGATTTCTAGAGCCAGGGCTGTCTAGATGATGGGATGTTTGATAACCGACTCCCAATATTTATCTGCCAACAGGGCCAATCTGTGGGGCTCATAACAAAACCATATACTTACAGACCACTTCACAGATTACAGCTTGGTTTTCCTGTCCTTGGCCTCTATTAATTCCTATAAAAATCTAGCAGATTAGAAGCTGTATTCATTTTTATCACTATTTTATGGGTGAGGAAAAAGAATGGATGTCTTCTTTTTCTAAGGTGACTGTGTGGCTTGCCCAAGGTCACGCCACATGTAAATAGCCAGTGAGCATCTTGAATTTCTATCCTCTAACTCTGAGATTTTTGTGACTTCCATGACTCCACTGAAGGAGAGGCACCGTATGGGGGACTTCTGTGCCTTAGAGACAAAGACATCACTTGGATTCAATGACTCTCCTCTAGTAAGGCCGACAATCCTCATTCTTCTGCCCTTTAGTGCCACTCATAACTCCAGAATTTCAGACAGTCTTGATCATGACCTGCATTGCACCAGGAACTTGCTCAGTACTGGGGATGTAGACATGAACTAAGACACAAAAACTGCCTTGGAGGAACTTTCATGCAATGCCTGCTTTATTCACTATGACAGCCAACTAGCCACATGGGGCTCTTTAAACTCAAATGAAATGAAACGAGATATTCTGTTCCTCATTTGTACTAGTCATAATTCAAAGACTCATCAGGCACGTGTGGCTGATAGCTACAGTACTGGACAGAACAGAAAGCTATTTGGACAAAATTGGTTTGGAGTGAAAAAAGGTAGTTGGGCCCAAGGAAGTGACTATACTACAGTAGACAGACTTGAAAACACAACATTAAATTTATTATGAAACTGATTTTGAAGTTTCTTTGTCCTATGCTAGTGAATAAAGTGATGTGGTTTTCATTCAATCAGTAAATATCTGAGTGTCCAGTATGTGCTGCTCTGGATACTGGGATAATATTGGTGAATAGAAAGACACGGTCCAGCTTTATACCAAGGTGGGTCAAAATTTAAAGAAAAATTAACATGTGCTAATGACTAGGGATGAGTAAGAAATTAAAATATGCTGCTGTTTTCAAGAATGACTAGATCTGACTTGAGATAGGGGATTGGGAAGATGCCACTGGTAAGATGTATTCAAGCTGAGATAGAAATGACAAGAAGCCAGCTATGAAAAGATCAAGAAAAGGAAATATAAACAAGTGGGGATGGTCAGGAAAAAACATCCTTGGTGCAATCAAGGAACTTGAAAAAGGAGACCTTGTCTGGAGTACAGTTTAAAAGTTGGAAAATAGCTTTAGGTGTTAAAAAAGTAAGCAGAGACTAGCCAGCGTTAGGAGTTTGAATTTATCTTGAGGCAATGGGAAAGTTTTAAGGTAAAAACTTTAAAGTAAAGGGATGACATGATATGATTTACAACATAAGGCATGGCTCTGCCCACGGTGTGGAGGAAGGGTGACAGAAGGGTAAGAGTGAAAGCAGGAAAGCTGGTTGGTGGACTGTTCAGGTGACAGAAGATGGTAGCTTGGACCAGGGAACGTGGAGAGAAGTCTGCGGTGGGGTGTGTGTTTGAGGTCCAGTCAGTTGGATATACTGATGGATTGGATGTAGGAGAGAGAGAAGATACATCCTAGACATTGGGCTGAAGCAGTGGGGTAGATGGTGGTGCCATCTATGAAGAATGAGAAGATTGGTAGGTGCCCTGAAAGGGCAGAGCCATTGTAGAATCAAGAGAGAATTAAGTTTGAGGTGTGTATTAGGCAGCCAGGTAAAGATATTAAATGCTGCATAGTTGTATATGTGAATCTGGAAAATAATTCAGGACTTGAAGGAAGATTTTGAATTCTTTGATATGTCAATGTGTTTAAAACTGAAACCCAGGATGAGGGAGAGGATGAATGTTAGGAAGATGGTAGAAAGATGAGACTGAGCCGACTGTCACTCCCCTAGAGGTCAAAGAGAGCAAAAGGGGCCAGCAAGGAAGAGCTTCAGTGAGGCGCAGGGGAACAAGAAGCATATGGTGGCAATGAAACCAAAAGAGAGGACTTCAGAAAGGATGACGTCATCACCTATATCTAACCATGCTGAGATGAAATCCAGGAAAAATGGAGCCATGATTACAAAATTTTCCAATAATGCGGTCATTTGAAACCTGATAATTGAGGTTTTGGTGCATTTTTTTTTTTTGAAGAATACTGACAGATTGAAGCTTGTAGAGGACAAAGTGTATAAGGTAACTAAGTGAAGACAACAGTCATAGGCAATGCTTTTGAGGCCTTCAATTTTCTGTAAAGAAACAGAAAAAAGAAGCAGCAACAGAAAGACCATTTATCCAAAATATCATTATTTTAACATATAATCTAGTTTAAAAATTAATAATGAGATAATTTGCATTATTTTTTTATTGAACCAAGTCTTCAAAATCTGGTGTGCATTTTATTCATAGCAAATCTCAATTCAGATGAGCCACATTTCAAGCTTTCAATAGCCCTATTGGACTCGTGGCTACCACATTGGACAGTGCAGGTACAGAAACCTGGGGTACCTGCTCAGGTGTCCAAGGGGAGAGTAGGTAGGTACCACCTCAGGAATCTTCCCTTCATAGGAATACCTTAAAAAAAGACTGTGACGTTCAGTCTCATGCAATTGCTTCAGAATTGTTTTATTAAACTTCTAAACATGTTTCTTTTGTATAATATTTTCCCTTTTTTCAGATAAGCATTCAGAAGCCTCTGATAATCAAACTTTTTAAAAACTTGAGACCTGTGAGATTTTTTTTCCTTATTTTTTTCCTTTCCCTTTCTTTTCCCTGGAGACCTGTGAGATTTTAATGCTAAACTGAAAGAGTGGTGTCTGAGAACTTGGTTGATAAGATGGAGAAGCAAGACAAAAACCAAAGCTACACCTTTTCATGTTCATAGTTGAAGAGATGTGAATTATCAGGAGATGGGGGTGAGTAGAATTTGAATACTGGAAAAGTCATTAATATTGTGGCTCCTTCATCTTTGTAAAAAGTTGTGTTTCTGAGACCAACACGAACCAGGATGTTGGAGTCATTTAAAATCTTTATTTCTGAGAGTCAAGAGTCTTGTCTCTGGGAATTAGAAAAGTCATCCCTAATAGAGAAATGGGTTCAGGTAACAGCTACAAACATAGGGCCTTGTGCAGAGAAGATGTTCAGTAGAAGTTTGTTGAAATTAATTGAAAATCCATAAAAAAGAGAAAAAATAAAAATATTCTCAAAAGAAGATAGGCAACCAAATTTTGGACTATTCATTAAATGGTTACACTTGTTCATTTTTGTAACAATGGCATTATTTAATCATTCAAAAACTCAGTGATTCTGCAAGTGTTTATCAAACACCAGTGTGTTAGGCTCCGGGCTAAGCTCTGGGGAAATGGTAATTAATGACAGTTCTTGTCCTCAAAGCTAGCTGGAGAGACTGACAAGCAGACATTTAAGTAGAAGGTTACAAGTGCCTAATCAAAAGTAGGCACAACTTGTTATAGTACTGGAGAAAGTTATGCAGGTTTTAAATATAAAAGATTTGAGGAAATGTGCATTTTCATTGGTGAAAGAGATCGTGAGATCTGACCATATATTTCAATAATTTGTGAGTGTTTTTTCCTACTCCATTAATCTATGTGTTCTTCATTATTCACATGGGCTTGTGACTATGTTCCACCTGAGTAAGTCAGTTAATTTCTGGAAATTCATGCAAAGTAGTTCCAAAAAAATGATTAGAGTACACTGTACCAACCACTTATATGTCAAGTGATGAGAAAAAAATTCAGTCAGGTACTGAGGAAAGATGAAGCTGGACACCCTGTGAAGATAAATCCCCTGTCCATGATCTACTTGCCCTGCCTCATGCATTTGCAATCCTGTCTTGCTATGTGTATAAGTCTGTGATACGTGGAGCAGTTGTAGCCATTGGATAGCCATGAAGTCAAGTTAATGATAGAATGCTAACTCTGAGCCCTAGTATCATTTGCTACTAAACCAACACTCACAGCAATGACCTATTTCCATACTTCTTGGAATTAGAGAAAAATAAATCTGTAATTGATTTCAGGCTATTTCTAGTTAGAGATCATTACTTGCAGCTGAAGACATTCCTAAGTGATACAGACAACAATTATAACAATACAAATGACTTCCACAAAGGAGTTAGTGGAAAGATGTGAACCATCACGCTGGAAAAGCATAACCTAAGGTAGTATCAAATAAACATTGTGTTGGATTTCCTGTGGAAAAGGATCAGTTTGCTTATTAATATGTGGTTTCATAACCACAAGGATTGGTTGGAATTTTTAAGAAAACAGCAAGGCATTTTGTCTACTTATATTTCTTTGTGGGCATTTGAAGACTTTTTAAAAACTGAATCTTAAGAACCCACTAAGAACACTTGCACAAAGCCACGTTTAGTTTTTGCCTGCACTGCATCTACTATGCACAGGGATTTTTAAGAAACACTCCAACAATTTTGTAAAAGAACCCCTACTACCCAAATATTAGGAATGTGCTTCCATACCAGGATGTGGGCATCTGTTAAGACAAAAATATTTTTCCTGAATTTTTGTGAATTCGTTTTTGCTTTTCTCAGTTTTAGTAAATTTCGTGTAACCTTAAACTGCTGCATTTTCTCAAATTTCCAATTAAAGCATCAGACCCAATTTATTTATTTTAAGTATTCACATAATCCTTTCACTAAAGTCAGGCAACTACTGTGTGGCATCTTGAAATCAACATGAAAAAAAACCCCAAAAAACCCAAAACCCAGAGCAAGTGTTTTGAATAAGAGAGTGGGTCTCCAAGAAACACTTCACCTAAGAGGTAAAAAGTGGTGTGACCCTACACAGTAAACTCCTGTGGAGATTCCTTTTTTTTTTTTTTGAAGCTAAATATATTTACTATTAATACATCTATGCTTTTTCCAGAACTTTGGAGTTTGCAAAGCTCTATCAAAGCCATTATCTGATTTGACCTTCACAACAGCTTCATGAACGAGGTGGAACAGGAAATTATCCACTTTGTGGATGGAGAAACAGGCCTACAGAGGGGATGTGAAGTGCTGACTCTCCCCAGCGGGCATGTGGGAGGGCCAACGCCCAAATCCAGGGCTTTATGATGCTGATTCTGGTCATTCTTCTATGTGGAATTGTTGACATTCATTCACAATGTTTTCCTTCCTAAATGAAAAGCCACTAATAATTTACTACATATTATCTAATATACCATATCCTGTTCTACGCTTGTGTACGTATTAACATATTTAATTCTCACAATAACTTTTGGTGAGCCACCATAATTTAAATATTATGGGTGAAGACACTGAAGCACGCAGCATTTAAATAAATTAAGCAAGGTACAAAGTAATTATTAAATGACAAAGTTGAGATTCAAACCCAGGGTGTTAGGCTCTGAAGTCCATGCCTTTAGTCATTACCCCATGAGGTCTTCTTAATAACTAAATGCCAGTTTTAGGCCTAAGGACTTCCTGCCTGACATAATGACTACCATTCTTCTTGTTTTCTACACTTACACTCTCTTCATGTTCTAGAATGATAATGCTACAAGGAAATCTTAGTATTCTATACTATTCCTTTTTTATATAGCAATTTATCCTGTGGAAAATGAAACCCTGTTTGGTTTTGTCTTAGATTCTGAACCTACAAACACCTTCTTTCCTTTTCCTTTGAAGAACTGGGATAGAGAGCGTAGAAATCCTAGCGACTTCATCATTTCCTCTCCCAGAGTTCAAACCTAGTTAGACCTCACTACTGTGCACATCCTGTTCTCTGTTTCCCCAGGTAACACTCTGGGTCTGCCTAGTTCTGTTACGCCACTAGCCCTACATACAGAAGCGTTGACCCTCACTTGGGTTGGAGGATGGGGAGAAAGGCCCTAACTTTAATCATTCTCTTTTTCACTGTGTGCTCTGTGGATGGGGTGACTTCAACTAGCTTAGCCTCCCTGAGAAGCTGGGAGAGGGAACGGGGGTGAGAGACTGTGGTCATTGCTTACTCAGTAAATTTCCATGGGGCCTGGCCATTCTCCACAACTTTCATATCATTTCTTCATAAGTAAGTGTCAAGACAAACCTTGCTCACTTCTCACCTCTCTATTTTTGCACCATAGCAAATCTTTCACCTGCAGCTCCCTTCCCCCCAAATTCCCAAGTGCTTGTGACCGTCATTGCCTCCTGCCTTCACACATCCCTGTAGCTCTCGTCTCTACCCCAAATCTTGCCCTCTGCCTTCTCAAGTCTTACTTCAAAATATGACAACAGCTACTGTTTACTGAGTTTCTGCTGTGTGATCATAAGTGAGTATTGGCACAACTATTAAGTGACAGAGTTTGGATATTGGGGGTTTCAGATGCCAGATCTCATTGCTAAGTACTCCTCTTATACTATCTTTAACACTTCTCATGGTGAGCAAGTCCACTCTAGTCTTATTCTCTTCCTGGAGTGTTCCGTATACATCCTGCCTTTTGCTGAATTCCACTCTGAAGACACCATTTCCGCTGCAGCTCCCAAAGGCTGCTTGCTCATTCTTCCTCATGATTTTCAGGTTGATTGCGTGTTCTTCCTGATTCCCAGAGTTATTTCTCAGTGTGATTTCTTGGCTTTTTTTTTTTTTTTTTTTTTTTTAATGTCAGCTTCTTAGAAGTTTTGCCATCCAGTAGCAGGTTGGTTTTCACCTATCAACCTTCTGAGCACTTACCTTGACTGGCTGATAGCTGTGGCATATGACTCACGTTCTCCTCTTCAAGCCCTGCTTTTCCGGTCTTTAAGGACACCCTGGGGGAATGAGCCAGCATTGCTGCCACCATCCTACAAGGCAGAAAGTTTATGGCATGGCAGTGACAAGTGCTCACAGGATCCTACAGATCACTTGGATAAAGTCTAGACAGAGTATAAAAAAAAACTATTTCAAGGCACTAGAAAATATCTAAAATCAGACGAGCCAAAGGAGAGTTTATTCTTAAAAATAAAAAATAAAAAAATAACCCATAAAACTCCAACAGGAAATGGTAATGATTGCAAGTTTTGGGCTTTGTTACTGCAGGATATGCCCATATGTGGGCAGCAAAAACTCACAACCTTCTGAGCTCAAGCTGTCAAGAAACAATTTAATTATGGAAGAGAAGTGGGCCCCAAATACTCTTTGCTTTTTCTTGGCTGATCATGTGCGCTAGTACTTAGACTGAGGGGACTCTCCGACAGTGCAGGCAGAGACCTGAGAGAACCTATCTTTGAAAGACAGAGATGCCCTCTGGGTGTGAGAGTCAGTGAATGTGCTGATTTTTTAATGAATGTGTTTTTCAAATATACACATAGTGCACGTAGCAAAAAACTGAAGCCTCACTGGCTTAATGCATCAGAGGACAGTGAGTTAAGCAGGGCAATTAAAAGAAGGATGTACAGAATTCAGGCGACTGATAGAGGATAAACTCAAAAACCTGAGTAGGAACACTGTCCAAATCTCTGCTGGTGCTCAATTTTAAACAAAGAGGAGAAGCCAAGGAGATTGGGCCAAAATAACAGTAGTTTGAAGCTATAAAAGTATGTAGAGATTTCAGCTGCCACATATATGGAAGAGGAAGCCATTGTGGTTAGGGTTCAAGAAAGTTAATTACTAGAACAAAACTAAAATAACAGATCAGAGCGCAGCATAATGCAAAATAGTTATACAGCAGTATCTGAACTATCCAATTTTAAATTAAAAAAAAAAATTAGAAGGCACACATAGTGACAGTAACATGTGATTTATGCTCAGGAAAATAGACAATTAATAGAAAGGACACCAAGCATGTGCATATGTTATTTGTCAGACAAAAAATTCAAAGTATATATTATGAATATATTAAAAAATAAAAAAAATGCTCGAAGAATTAAAGGAAATAAGGCCTTAAAGAATAAGTGAACTTGAACTGAGAAGTTGAACCTATATAAAAAAATGAATGGAAATTCTATAGCTGAAAAGTACAAAAATAGAATTAAAAAATCACTAGATAGACTGCTGGGAAGAAAAGTCAGTGAATTTAGAGTAATTGAAAGTACTCAATCCAAAGAACAGAGAAGGAAAAAGAGTCTAAGACATTGAGTTTGCTCAAGACTACAGTCACGAAAACAATGCCAAGCCTCACAGCTGAAAGGAGCTGAAAGGAAGGCATTTGAAAGTGAGGTAATAGGAGAGGCGGCCTTGAGCTCCCCATTTCTGAAGGGTTGGGAAGGGCATAGCTTCAGGATAGTCCTATTAGAACTCTGTGCCACTTAATAGCTTAACCAGAAATAAGGCATTTTATGTGCAAAATGTTGTACTAATGAGAGTTTGGAATCAATTTGTTGACACCAACTTGTCACCATCCCCTGCATCCATGCCTTTACTCTTTAACTTTGCAAGTCAAGTGCTTTGGAAAAATACATTTCTACCCCAGTGATGGTAGGAGACGCTCTTTGGCCAGGTGGATGTTTGCAGAAGGCAAGCAAGCCACATTGTGAAAGGCGCTTGCCTAGGCGGCTTGATTGCTCTTGTGCCTCCACCGTTTTCTTGAAAAGCACATGCTATTAGCTAGTCTGGGTTAATACTGGAAGAAGCATGGAAGACATGTGAGCAGAGCTACCTCGCTCAAGTTGCCCCAGCTAAGTCTAAGCTGAAGAACAGTGCCCCATCCAACCTTCAGATCCACGCATTGGCCCAGCCAAGTTAGCAGAGTCACCCGCTGAGCCGAAATCAGCCAATGCTCTGCCATCCCATGGCCCTGTAAACGTTAAAAATAAATGCTTACTCTTTTAAGCCACTGAGTTTTGAGGTAGTTTGTTCCGTACAGATAACTGTTAGAATATTTAAAACTATCAAGTACTGTGCTAGATGCTTTACATAGGCTATCTTGGTTATTTTTTAAAAATTTAATTATTTATTTTTAGAGATAGGGTAAAGGAGGTAGAAAGAGAGGAAGAGAAACATTGTTGTGTGAGAGATACATCCTCTCACCTAACTCCAGCTGGGGACCTGGTCTGCAACCCAGGCGTGTGCCCTAAATGAGAATCAAACCAGCAAGCTTTCGGGTTGCAGGTCAGAACCCAATCCACTGAGCCACCCCAGCCGGGGCCATATGTGTTATCCTGTTTAACACTCACAACATTTTAATGAGAAAAGTACTGTAGTTGTTTCTAAAATTTCAAGAGTACATTTTCAGATGAAAAACAAATAGACCCCAAATGTTATTTCACTTTCCAAAGTCACGCAGCCATGGAACGGGGCCCGGATTTAAACGCAGGCAGTCCATGACAGATACTCTATGTACATAAGAATGTGTGTCTGTTAGATTTTTCTATCTCCAAATTGTCAGAATTGCATGCTGAGAAAGGGAACTCAAAATAAACCATGCTGTAGAACTATCGAACATTTCACAATATGTAATAACAAGAAATTTCTTTTTAATCTTTCTCCCTACACACCACTTACACAGCAAACGCTGTCTTACAAATGCTTAAAGTAATGAAACACCAAGTCCTACGCTTGCTTACATTCAGAGGCAGAGAGTGCCAGCAAAAACACGAGCCTGCTGCCGCGCATGGGTCTTCATTCCCGGGCCTTCAGGATGCCTCCCTCCTCATCGATTTTCATCACCAGGCAGTTTGAATTGTATCCCCCTCCCTTCCTTGTTTCATCATTCAGCACCACTTACAAACAGCGAGAGAAACAAAAATAAAAGTTCCCACTCCTAAAATTTCAGACGTACGGTGGGGGTTGAACTGATTCTGCGGGGTTCGGAAGCAGGGGACTTGAACTCTTTACTTGTTCCCACTCTGAAGTAGCTACAGGTTGTCAGGCAAACCTTTTCTCTTCTCAGCCTTGATTTCCTTTCCAGGATGATAGAGTCATTCTGCAAAATCTGGGAGCCTATGAATCCTGTTTATGCATTCACTCTGTCAAAACTTGGTTATTATACAGAGCTGTGTGTTAGGTATACCACCACTTGTGGGAAACAGAGAAACTGGAGTTCCCAGTCTGGGAAATGGGTGGAGCCAGTAAGTAAATAGTTTCAGAAAAATGTAGTAAGCATTCATTGTTTTCTTCTTTGTTTTGTCAAACAGGAAAATACATTTACCATAAATTTAAAACAAATAATTTTCTTTAGAGCTTTATTTAAATAATTTATTTTTAAGTAAAATTTTTGTATGTTAAGAGAATAGAACCAAAAAGTTTTCACTACAAAAAAGCACCTTTGATCATGTATTTATCACAATCTATCTCAGTTCTGGTTTTGAATCAACTCTAAATGTCAAAGACAGAGAGATACCTTAACTGTATCTGTGTCCCAATCACATATATGTAGTATAGAAGTATACATATCCATGTGTGTGCATATATGTGCATACACATGTGTGTGTGTGTGTACATAATACCATAATAGAAGTACTGGGGGTGGTCGACAGAGAAGGACCAGCAGCAGCTTTGGCTCTGAGGATGAACGGAGAAGTAAAACATCGTATGACAAAGATACATTTTCTCTGCATAGCAATGTAAATGCATAAATACTAAACATGGTAATTTTTATTTCCTTTTTCTCCCAATATTTTCCTTGTCATATCCTTGCAGAAACTAGAAAAACTGTGAAATTGGTTTAGAAATAAATTGATGAAAATCTACATTTTATGATGCTTGCAATTGAAGTCTGCATGTTGTTTTAGTTAGAAGTAAATTTGGTTGTGACTAGTATTCCATTTTTAACAAGATGAAAGTTTATTCTCTCAAATGGACAAGAATGGATGATAATGTTTAACATTTTCCATGTACCAGGCACTATTCTGAGTGTTTCACATTTATTGACTCTTTTATTCACATTTATTGTCACAAAACCACACAAGATCTTTTATCCCCATTTGAGACACAGAGAAATGAAGTTCCCCGAGGTTTCCCAGATGGTTAGTGGTGGAGTCAGGACTTGAGCAAAGGCCAGCACGTCCAGCCCCCACCCCAGGACAGTGACCTCGCCCAGTGCTCGCAGGTGAACCATCCTGTTTGAAGATGGAATGCCACGGGTATCTTCTAGAGTAGCCCTGATTTTCATGCTACAACTGGGTCTCCACATTCCTGGCTGTAGTATATACAGAGAGGTGAAGAAGAGGGTATGTAAGAGTTCCAAAAAAAAAAAAAAAAAAACCCCAGAAAACAAAACAACTTATATTTTCAATGTGACACTTGTGACAACGTGTGACGTTTTCTTTCACATGGCCACACCCAGCTTCAGGGTGGCCTGGAAGTTTAGTCTTCACTTTGGGTCCCTGTGCCCAGACTATAATTATTTCAGGTCCATGGAAGGATACAGGGGGATATCGGTGACCACAAACAGTTCCTGCCCACACAATCTCTTTATTGTCTTCACTTCAAAAATACTTTTTATGAAGGTTATACATATTATTAATAACTCCAAATTGTTTTTAGACTGGGACTTAGAGTACCACAAGGGCATTGCTACTGTTCTTTTAAATATGAGGGACCCAAGTATTCACACTGGCTCTGGGGAAAGAGCTAGCAGACGGGAAGACATGAAGTCAGGCTCTAGTCCAAGGTCCCAGGGAAGGTAGAAAGGATGGAAAGGTCGGTCAAATCTAGAGGAATGGGGAGGCATTAATCTTTCTTTTCATTTTCTATAGTTGACGTTAACTGGATTTCTTAAAAAAAAATAACAAAAATTATTCTTTCACAGTTCTGGAGGCTAGAAGTCTGAAATCCAGGTGTTGGCAGCGGCATACTCCCTCCAGAGGCTCTAAAGAATAGTCCTCCCTCCCCTCCTTCTAGCTCTTGGTGGTAGCTAGCAATCTTTGGAATGGTATCACTCTAATTCCTGCCATAATCTTCCCTGGGTCTTCTTCTCTGTGTATATCTCTGTGTCTCTGCCTTGGCCAATTTGGATGCTTTAACTAAAGGCCATAGACTGGGTGGCATAAACTACAGAAATTATTCTTCACAGTCTGGAGGCTGGGACGTTCAAGATCATAGCGCTGACACAGGAGGCTTCGTTCTGAGGCCTCTCCTCTTGGCTTGTATGTGACCACGCTGGGCTGTGTGCTCAAGTCACCTCTTCTTTGCGTGACTGGGAGAGAAAGGAAAGCTCTCTGGTGACTCATTTGAAAAGGGTACCAATCCCATCCTGAGCACCTCATCTTAATGGCCTCACAAAGACCCGGCTCCAAACACCATCACCTGGGGAGTTAAGGCTGCAACGTATGGATTTGGGGAGGACTCAAGTCAGTCCCTAGCAGTCTCCAAATGTCCCCCTTTTTAGAAGGATACAAGTCTTTGGATTTAGGACCCATCCTAACCTAGCATCACCTCATCTCGATTTGATCACATCTTCAAGGCCTTATATCCAAATAAGGTCACATTCATAGCATACCAGGGGTTAAGACTCCAGCCTATGTTTTGGGGGGGACACATTTCAACCTACAACAGCAGCAAACACAGTGAGTACATGTGTAGTGTTACTATTGTAGAGATTAATGCAGAAAAGTAGGGACTTCACGCCTCACAGCCTATATGACCTCAGAAAATTGAAATGCATGGCCATCTACTGAGAGGGAGAGGGGAAAAGTCAGGCATATAAATTCCAATACAGCATTAAAAGCTTTTTAGTAGACATCTGGTCATGGCATACTGTGGGTCCTCAGGGGAGACAGTAGATACCTCAGCATTGGCAGGAGGTCAAAGGCTTTGCTGAAGAGAGGGCATGCAACCTTATCCAGAAAGATGAGTAAAACTATGGCCCCTTGGACGTATGTGTGGTTTCCAGAACATTCCAAACAGATGGAGCAACAAGGACAAAAGTGCAGGGTTTCAGAAAGGCTGGAGAACTTCATCCACTGCCCATGGCGAGACAGCCACCTAGGATAGGACCCGGCCTGGGAGCTGGTATTGTTTACTCTAAATTCCTTCTTTGTCCCACTCTGCCTCCCTGGACAAGAAAAGAGGGGAGGGGCATTGACTTCTTGGCCCAAGACTGTTCATTGTCTGATTGGGTGTCCCCTTATGTGTTGTCTCATTATCAGTCCCGAAAGGCCTCAGGTTTTGCTGAAATGCACACGTGGGAGCAATGATTAAGGTGCCCGGGGCTGCAGGGCAGGGGTGCAGCCTCCTCACAGACAGCCCATTGTTCCTCTGTGAGACAGAGTCCCTCCAGCTCACACGCTGACCACGGCTTCCCCAAGCGGAGTATTTATGTGTTGAGTGCAACACTCCGTGGACTTCAGGGTCTAATGGGGTGTGAGAGGGGCCTGGGGTTTTTCATCTTGTTTTCAGCTGTGCAAACACCACGCACTTTCCCCTTCCACTCAGGGTCTAAGTTCGGGCCTTCCAAGATAGCAGGGCTGCAAGGTGACAGCAGGAACTCCACGCGTCAAAAGCGAGGGACCCAGCACCTTCCACCCCAACACCAAACATATTCAAAGCGTTTATTTTCTCAGCTTCTACCTAAGCTCTCAGGTAAACATGTTGCCCGGTGGTTGATATTGCGGGACTCCTCAGAAGCTTTGTTTGATTAAAGGCAGCAGGGCGGGCTCTCCATTGTCCAAATCAAGTACAACCTGTTTCCCCCAAATATAGCAAGAATGAAGGTATGAATGAATGAATGAAGAGATAGTCTCCCACTATCATGCCCTTCCTTCCTTCTTTTTCTCCCTCCCCTTCCTCCTTTCTTCTTTCCTTCCTTCTTTTTTTCCTAAGATTATTAACGTAGGTTTAAGACATCTTCTCCACAAGTGGAACCACGTGGAAGTCCCTCCTTTCTGGAACAGAAACAGAACAAAAGGACTAGAGGCGCACAGTGGGTAGAGACCAGCGTACACCGCACTCTTGTTAGGCATCTATCGCTCTGATGCACGCAGGCTGTGTTATCTGACTGAACTCCCACAGTGACTTGGAAGGTAAAAGCTAGTTTCCCCTACTGTGAAGGAACAAATTGAACAGATGTCTGAAGTTGACATCTATCCAGCTCCAAGGCCCACCTTTGTTCTCCCTCCATCACACCATTTTACCCCAAGCTTCTAGACATATTTTTTTAAGAAATAAAGAGATGTGCATATCATCATGACATAACTATGGTTTGCTCAAACACCACTGCTATTTGGTATTCAGATGTAAAATATAGCATATTTTCCTGGAAATAGCCAAGAGTTGGTAACAGAAGAGATGGCTGCTTAATATATAAATTAATTATGAAATAATAAGCTATACTTACTTGGGTGTAGTTAGAAGTCTATATTGTCTGCATCTACTAAACATTAAAAAAAATAGGAAGATGAGCAATTATCTGCTGACTTTAAGCACTAGCCATAGCAAATTTAGATAAGTATCCCAATAACGTATTAGTGAGTGCCAAGCACTCGACTACGTGCTTAGTGAATTTTATTTAATTTCTCAGAACATCCTGTAAGATACCAACAACGATTACCCACCTCCACTGATTTTTCCATTTTCTAGTTAAAGACATAGATTCTGCATAGATGCAGGTAACGTTGGCAGGACCGCTCTAGCAGCATTGTTGTTGCAAGTTCTTCACACCTGGTTTTTGGCACACATGGGACCTTTGCTGAGACTCAGGAATGGAGCCAATCTATTTTGCTGTTTTCTTTCTCTAATATGCATTTTGGGAGAAGTGGCTTTTCCTCTGATCATCAGTTGCATCATCCACACAGTGGAAGTAAAAGTAACAGCAGCCTGTCAACGTTGATGTTAGAGTTTCTGAGATAATGAATTTAGCAATTTGTGCAATAATCCCTTTGCTCTCAGGAGTGGTCCATCTTGCTCTTGGGTTGTGGTAACAAAGAAGTTAAAGTTTAGCTTGAAAAGGCAGATAATCCTAATTTCAAATCTCAACTCTGCTATTTACCAGTTTACTCACCTTGTAGGATTTATAACTTCTTCATGTCATAATTTTCTCATCTTACGGTGGGGATAACAACAGTTCTGTCATAGGGTTATTGAAACAATTAAACAATACATGTAAGTGCTCAGCCAGTACCTGCCAAATGCAAAATGTCTGGCAATCTCAGATGCTATTAACATCAATATAATAATAGTTATTTTTACATAAATATCAATAATCTGATTCTGGGATGTGTTATCCAGAATGCCCACTCACTTTCTCAATGATAAAAAGATCTAATACAATCTTGGAAACAGAAACTATTTGTCTTAGAATACAATAAACTAAGAGACTTATAAACAATGGAAATTGATTTTTTACAGTTCTGGAGGTCCCAAGATCAAGGGACCAGCAGATTAGATATGTGGGGAGCATCTGCTTCTTTGTTCATGGACAGCCATCTCTTCACTGTGTCCTCCTATGGTGGAAGGGACCAGAGATCTCGCTGAGGATCTCATTCACGAAGGTTATTCCCTGACACCTAATCACTGCCAGCAGCCCCTGCCTCCTAACACCATCATATTGCAGATGGAGTTTCAACATCTGGATTTTAGGGGACACAGCTACGCAGCCGATGCCATTCACCCATAGCCTTCCAAAATCAATGTCTTTCTCACATGAAAAATACATTCATTCTATCCCCACAGCCTTAAAATTCTTATCTTTTTTCAATATCAACTCTATAGTCTAAAATTCAAAGTCTCTTTGGGTGAACTACCAATCTGGATTTCTACAACGACCCCTTATCTGTCCCAATCTGTAGATGCAACTCATCCAACAAGCAAATTTATATTTCCACAGACTATCCAAGCTCACAATGTTCACATTTCTGTTTTTTCTCCTGTAAGTCCACCATTCCTGCATAACCACAGTGAACTTTGTGAAATGAAAATTGGAGCACGTGTTGCATTCTCCTGTTTTATGCATTTTAGAGCCTCCCTTTAGCAAGTTTTAGAGTCACAATTCTGAGCTGTTCTTATTTGCCTGTCCAGTCCCTTCTCCACCAAAACTTTCACTCTCTCCTTGCCTTGTACACTAACGTTCAGGCATAGTACTTTGGTTCCCCAAATGATAGATTTTCCATCTCTCTGTGCCTTTGTTCACACTGTGCTTTTGTTCAAGAAAGCTCTTATCATTAGCTACCAACAGAAAAGTTCTCATCTCCCAAGTCTGAGAAGCATCTTTCCTCCATGAAGGCATTCCTGCTCACCCCAGCCTCACGTATGATGAGGTCATTCTTCGCATCCTGGAGACATCCTGTGCATGCTTGGATCATAGCACGTTGGGTCTATGACTGAACTTCTTAATTAATTGTACCTTTTATGTATTCATAGTGTTATTTATCCTGTTTATTGTAATTCATCTTAAATTCAGTCTTAACCTTTGCTAATTGATACTATTTTATTTTTGAATAATCTATTTAAAAAGGTAAATGATGTAGGAAATCAGCATTTTAAACAAGGTTATTTTCTTAAAAATAGATTTATTATATGCCTCTTGGTTTAACATTAGCCTAGGTTACTCCAAAAAGAGCCTGAGATGAGAGCTTGATATTCTAGAAGAGACATTTGAGGGAAGGTGTGGGGAATGGGAAATGGGAAACAGAAAAGGGAGAACGCCCACTCAAGGGCATGTTTTCAGGTGGATCGCTGGTGGTCAACTGGAGTTCCGTCTCCCCGGGTACCCTCCGGTTAGCCTTACCCTCAGCTCTCAGTCTCCTTTATGAAGAATTTCCCCAGGGGATGGTGGCTCTCCAGCGCTTCCAGGCTGGCGCATACACCAGAACAGCTGAGTGTGCAGCTGGGACTTCTCATGCTGCCGAGGTTGAGAAACTCCAGAGTAAGACTTACACAGGGCAGCAGAAGCAAGGTGCACATAGGTCGCACTGGTCCTCAGCTGATTGCTGAGACAATGTCTAGTGTGAAAAGGCAGGTGAAAGAAGATATGATATGGGTCACAGAAGTATGTAAGGTACTCCTGTTTCACGTATTAGTCATGGAACCGGAAGGACTCCAGAGTGATGTTCTGTTCTCCTGTGAAGTGGTAGGTCTACTCCATAGTAGTGGGAAGAAGTCATAGGACAGCTTCACACTAAGTAATGCTGCCAGACTGTCTCCTCATTTGCTAAAGCCCAGGCTTTAGTTCAGACACTGTAAAATGTATTCAATACATTGAGAAACTCTGGAGAAACTGTTGGAAGAAGACTGATTTAGGTGGGAGGTGAGCCCTGTCCACTAAGCACTTTCTCCTTCCTGCTGCCTGGAATGCTGATGTAATAGGTGGAGCCACAGTGATTGTTTTGTGACCATGAAGCAATATTGAGGACAGGACTCACTTGCTAAGGATGGTGGGGCAGAGTGGTAGAAGTTACTTGGTATCTTTGATGTGCCATCATGCCAGCCTGGTCTAACTGTTCCTGGACTTATTTTACCCAAGAGAAAAACCGAACTCTTATCTTACTTAAGGCACAATTATATGCAGCCAAACTGAATCTTTGGTGATATTGGTCTGCTTTTGGTATTTGTCCCACTCTTGTCCCTCTAAACAATGAGAGTTGGTTTACCTCCTTCTGGAGTTTATTTAGAACAAAAGAAACAAGTCCAGTAATCTTTGTTTAAATCAGAAGTAATGTCTCATCTAAAACTAGATATGTGCTGAGTTACAAAGTGGGATGTTAGCTACATGAAGTGAAAGTGTCATCTGCTTGGTCAGGTACATCCAGAGTCCCTCCAACGAGGCATCTTTTCTGTCACTGACGTCAGTTATCCGAGTCTGGTGTGTGGCTTGTGAAGAACGCCAGATGGGGCCTCAGAACTTGCTCTCAGGTGGGAAAGTGATAGTGACCTGTGAAAGATTGCTGACCCTGGCGAAAATTCTGGTTATTTTGCTTGGCTCGGTTTCTGTAGGACTGTAAGTAACTGAGAAGGCCAAAATGACTTGTGGACATGGCTTCTTTAATGACAAGCCAGTAACAAAGGGGTTGAGATGTGATTCCATAGCTGGGTTGAAGAAGCAAAAAACTCTGGAATGGCTGCTCACTTTGCAAAACTGTTTGCCACCAAAAGAGGGAAAATAGTCACGACACTTGCCTTTACCTTCCCAGAACAGAGGGATCAAATACTGCCATTATTTGGGGGGCTGGGGATCAAATTTTTTATAGTTATAAAATCTTGGGGGACATAGTTTTCAAAATGGCAAATAGCAAACTGGCATATGTCTGTTTACGCGAGAGTGTTGGGAATTAGGAAAAGCTTAAAGAAACCCTATGAACAAAGTGGATAAATACATAGAATTAATTTTACAAGTTGAGAAGGGCACCTCAGTTAAATATTTTTAGTACAGTATAAAATCATTGACTTTTCAACCAGTTGAAATAAAATACTTTTAAAAATAGCTCACATTTATTATGTGCTGACTTTAATGTGCGGTCCTGGGGTATTTAATGTTTATTATTTCATTTATGCTTCATTCTAGCCCATGAAATAGGCACTATGATAATCCCCACTTTACAGATCAGAAGACAAAGAGAGGTTTGGCTAGTTTCCCCAACATTACACAGCTAGGAATCTAGAACGCCTGTTTTTTAACTTCAGCGGTAGGTTGTTTAACCAACAGCCTGGTGCTGCGTCCACTGTGAGCACAGGCCATGGAAAGTGCTCGCTCCCTCACACCGTCCTGGGCCTCCCTGGGTGCAGGGCCTTGGAGGGGGCGGGGCCTGTGCAGCCATTATAAGGTGAGTGCTGGCCAGGGTTGCTGTTGATGCTTCTGACACTTTGAGTCTTCTCTGCTTGCACAAATCACCTGTCCATGCTGCTAGTAGACTTCTACCCTTCATTCCTCCCTCCCTCTTTCCCTCCCTCCCTAGTTCCCTTCCTTCCTTCCTTCCTTCCTTCCTTCCTTCCTTCCTTCCTTCCTTCCTACCTTCCTTCCTTCCTTCCTACCTTCCTTCCTTTCTTCCTTCCCTTCCTTCCTTCCTTCCTTCCCCTCTCCCTACTTTTATCCTCCCCTTCCTTTCTTCCTTCTATATTGACCGAGTATATACATTCAATCCTCAATATTCACAGCATTGATGTTCTCTAAAGGCACCTCAAATACCCATTAGCAAATACCAATCCATTCCTCCTACCTGGGGGAAATACAGAATTAGGTTCTTGTAAGCCTTTGGCCACAGTGTTTTCATCAATCAACCCATACATAATCTGCATTTCTCCTTAAGGACATCTTATTTAATACATATTCTCAACTGATTAATTTTGAACTCACAGCCAATGGTGCTCTAACTCATGCCTGAAGGAGGCTTGTCATCACACAAGCATTTTCTCTGTAAGGAGCGTCATAGTCTTCTTATACTCAAGAATAGCACCTCAGCACTCTTCCTGGGAGCCATTTTAAACTGAAACACCATCAACAAAATACACAAAATTGAAATATCTGCAGCATTAAGCAGACATTGAAAAGAACACCATTTGCAGTAGGAGAGCCAAAACAAGAAGGCAGAGGGTCACCTTGTTTGACCTCAGCTGGGAACATGTGTGTGAGGCGACTTGATTTTTTTGCCCCTTTGTTCATGCCCACAGCTGACCAGGAAAGTGTTGTGAATATGGATTTTGGGTCACAAGTAAATTTTAGTGGACAGGCAATATTGCAAACACAGGACCCACGAGTAATGAGAGTCCACGGCTGTGTGTAACAAGTACCATGTGAGTTTACTGGGGATCCATTACTAAGCAAATAATGAAAACTGTCCCTCTCATCAACTTAATGTCTAGGTAAGGTAAATAGTACATAATAAGTAATCACATAAATAGAAATAAAAAATCTTGTAAGTACCACATTATATTGCATTCTTTAATTGATTGATGGATCGGTTAATCATTTATTTAAGACGGCATTATTGGGTAGTTACTATATATGGAGCACTATGTTAGGCAATCAAAATTTATTACTACTGGTCATTTACTTGTTTGGTCTTCTTCAGCCCCTAAAGATGTTAGCCTATTGAGGACAAGGAAACTACCTTATACATTTTTATTTTATTCATGCATAGAGAGTTATTTGATGGATTTTTTATTTTTTATTGAATTCATTTTAGAGAGAGAGGAGGGAAAGGGAGTAACATCAATTTGTTGCTCCCCTTATTTATGCATTCATTGTTTGTTTCTTGTATGTGCCCTGACCGGGGCTCGAACCCACGTCCTTGGTGTATAGGGATGATGCTCTACCCAGCTAAGCTACTGGCCAGAGCCTATGTGATGGATTTAGATCAGGAGTCTCCCAGGTTCTGCTATTTTCCTTGGTACAATAAGGAAGCTTTACGAGACAGTCTCTATAGGCCCATTCAGGTCTGAGTCTATGCTAGGCACTCAGTAAATATTTGCTGAACTGATTTATGGGAAATTCTCTCCTGGTGGTTTCAGATAAGAAATACAGTGGCAGAGCTCTCTGATGCTTCAAGCAAAAAAACATGTTTGAGCCACGTAGAGTCAAATATCTGGCTCTGAGCATCAAGCCTCTAACTTTTCCTGACATGGGCTCCATAACTCTGAATACATAATAAAGGCACTATGTAAGCAGAGTGTGCGGTTCTCACGGTGAACACGAAAGCCCAGGAGCCATATTCCAGCGCATTATGGGTAGTTTATGAAGCACATCGGTTCATAACACGACAGAAACTGCCACCGGGGACTCCCATGGATGCAGTCCAAGTGGACCACCAAGGAAGAAAAACGAAGGGAATGTCAGCCTGAGAAGGCCTTAGTCTCCTCGCCTTAGAGCTCGAGTGTCTAATTCCTCAGAGTTTCTTTAGCAAAAGGTGTGCACCCTAATCCCTTTATAGTTCCTGACTTTTGAGTAAGACATGCAGCATTCATTTGTTCATTCAGTTCTCTGCTCATTCATACATTTAACAAGCAAGGATTTGAGCCCCTGTAAAATGCCTGTCACTGTGGCAGGAATGGGGACTCATGGGGCGAGGAGCACTCTATACGATCTCTGCATGAATGGAAATTCAAGTGTAGTGGGAACGGCACACCGTGGTAGAAGGCCCGGTGCCATGGGGGCCCAAGCTGGGGGGACTGAGCTTCTCCTAGGGGGCCTCCCTCATGGTGTGAGGTCAGACTCAAAAGTGGCACGATGAGCAAAGGTCATCAGGGTGCAGAAGGCCAGGTAGGGAGAGAAGACCTTGAGCACAGAATACGTGTCTAAAGAACGCACGTGACCCTGGAGTATCAAAAGACAAGACTAGAGGCCAGAAGGGTAGTTTGTGATGATGCTGGAGAAGGGGATAGAGCCCAGGTCCTCAAAAGCCTTACAGGCAATGACAGCAGAAAATATATGTCTTTCATTCTACATTCAGTAAGAAGCCACTGGAGGCTTTGAAGCCAGAGAGGAGGTATGATCACACTTGCATCTTAAGATGAGCTCTGTTACTCTCTGGGGGAAATGGACCTGGGTCCGTTCAGAGTGTAAATGGGAAGACCAGACTTTCTTCCTAACCTGGGCAAGGGGTGCCCCCGGCGGGTGCTTAGGCTGTGGTTACTGATGGTATAGTAGAGGAGCAGCAGAGCTGTGCATGGGCTTATGACAAGAGGTAAAATTGGTAGGACATGACCACTGACCAGCTGTAGGAGCAAGAAAGAGAAAAAGAGGACATTTTGTGCCTCCCCCGTAGCCAGGCTGAAAGACTGGATGGACAGGTTGGTTTTCAAGGAGTTTGATTATTTCAAAGAGTATTTTAAACCAGAGGAAGAGGGGACTCGGACTGGACATTTCTTATGTCCTCTCAGCTTTGGTTTAAACTCAGAAGCAGGAAGGCAGCTAACACTGGTTCATTTGACTGCCTTCTGTGAGTGAGAATCTAAGCTACATAATCTACCTACAACATTTGTAGTTTTCTCCTCCCCATCCCATGAGCCAGGAAACGACCTAAGTTAAATCACCCGGCTAAAGTCTCGCGGTAGGCAGTTGTGCTGGCATTGAACTGCTCTTCATTACAGTCCGTGTCCTTTTCTCTTCTTAGCAAAACTGAGAAGCTCCTCAGAGGCAAGCTGATTACAAATTATTTCTGATATGCAAAATCAGGTTGGCCAGACACGACACCAGGCATCGTGTGGCTTTTTAAATGAATTTTCTCAAGACCCTCCAAGTTATTATTCTGGCTGACAGATGAGCTACTTGCCTGGAGCTAGAAGTCTGAATTGTTAGATGGTTTTGCTGGGAGTCTGAGCACTGATAGGGCTCAGAAGTACTTATATTTTATTCTAGAAGTCAGTTTCAGTGCAAAAAATTACCATATTTTCAAGTACCCTGTGCCACCCTGTACAATACAACTTAAGAAAACTGGACTCTGAATTTGGCTATTTTGTATTTTCATTTATATGATCAAAATATTTTAAAATGTAACCATGAACTTTATGATTGGCTGTATGAACCCTGTGACCATGCTTGACTTTGTTTATTTGTGTTGGCTATTGGTTAGGTAAAGAAACAAAATTAAATATACTAAGAAATCAGTTTCATGTTTGTCAGAACTATCTAATGGTTAAGATAAAACTGGAAATAATGTAACAACAATGACAAATATACACATTCATTCATACAAGTAAATGCAAAATAGACCAGTTTATAAATATGGCATAGGGTGGGAATAAATTTCAATCATTTGCTGAGAGTCAGAAGATACTTAGAGAAATTTATTTATTCAAGTGCATGTACTGCATACCAACAATTGTGCTGGGCATTGTGAACAGTGAATTATATGACACACGATTCTCTGCCTTCACGGAGAGCAGCATTTTGTACAGATAAGTCAACCCATGGGTCACGCTCCATATTTTGGAAGCACACGGGTTGCGATATGGAGAATACAGATCAGATTTTGTGCAGGGGAAGACCTCCCAGTAAAGCTGACGCTTGAATTGACCAAACCAGTGGGTGGAGTGGGGAAAGACAGCGCATCTCAGATGGAAGTGCCAGCCTCTGAGAAAGACCTAGGACACAGGACACAGTGGCAAAGCGGTGACTTGTTCAGTATTGCCTGGGTGAGGGGCAGTAAGGGCTGGAAAGGTGGGCTCAGGGGTCAGCCAGGAACCCCTGACTACATGGCTGCGTGAGCAGTGACTTCACGTCTCTGGCCCTCCGGCCCTCCATCCACGGAGACGGGATGGAACGGTCTCTAAGGCATTTTTAAGCATTAATTTATAACAGCCAAGATATGAAAACAACCTGTGTGTCCATCGGTGGCTAAATAGATAAAGAAAACGTGGTGTATACATACAGTGGAATACTACTCAGCCATAAGAAAAACGAATGAAATCTTGCTGTTTGTGACAAGGTAGGTAGACTTGGAGGTTATTATGCTAAGCGAAATAAGTCAGAGAAAGACAGATGCTGCATGATTTCACTTATATGTGGAATCTAAAGAACAAAACAAACACACAAACAAAACAAAACAAAACAAAGCCAGGCTCACTGATGCAGAGAAAAGATTGGCGGTTGCCTAAAAGGAGAGGATTGGGATGAAGGGAAAAATGGGTAAGGAGATCAAAAAGAACAAACTTCCAGATATAAAATAAATGAACTATGGAGATATAATCTACAACATGAAGAATATAGTAAATAGAGGGTATTAACCCTGTATGGTGACAGATGGTTACTGATTTACTGTGGCCATCACTTTGCAGTGTATACAAATGTCAAATTACTTACTATGTTGTACCCCTGAAATTAATAAATACTTATGTCAATTTTACTTCAATAAAATACATTAGCCTATTTAATATCTATCATAATCCTCAGACATAGACATTATTATCTGAAAGTTACTCATGAAATAACTTAAATACATAGAAGTTATGAAACTGTTGAAAGTTATAACTAAGTAAGCAGCAGAGTCAGGATCCAAATTCACTCTGCCTGGCTCTGAAGTTCATGCTCTTAGCCACTGTCTTAGAAAGGAAGGAAGGAAGGAAGGAAGGAAGGAAGGAAGGAAGGAAGGAAGGAAGGAAGGAAGGAGGGAAAGAATGTAAGGAACGCTGACAAATTTTGTTAGAAATCCTCTTGTTTAAAGACGATAAGCCATTTTATTATTTTATAAATCTCCAGATGATAGATGAGGAAGCTGAGGTCTGAAGACCTTCAGCAACTTCCCAAAATGTCCTGAACCAGAGGTGGCAGGAAAGATGCTCACACCAGGATTGTTTCACGCAGGATCCAAGCCTGCAACCACAATATACTGCTCCCTTCTCAGTGAGAGGACAAGAAGGATGCCAATTAAAGAAAAATTAATTCACATTCTGAATCAGTTGAAAAGTAACATAAAGGAGTCAAGGTGGATGTTTGCCAAAAAATCATTCCTGTAACTAATAAAGCTCACCTGAGAGACAGCGGCCTCACTGTGTGGGCAAATTACTCTCTAATACTGAACTCCAGCTCATACAGGTTCGCCGTCCATTAGGAGAAGGGATGAGAGAAACTCAGGTTCTCTGGAGGTGGATGGACGGAGTTCTCCACGGCAAGGGGAGGAAAGAAGGGAGCGGGCCACACAGGCCCAGGCTCCCAGTCTGAAGTCACCGACGCACGCGAAGTGAAGAGAAGAAAGCAGGGTCGTGGGCTAAATTAGCTTCTGCCGCCTGCAGGGGACATTAGGAGAGGGATAAAGTCCCCAACCAACACCAGGGAAACAACAGGGCTTCACAGTCTGCAGGGAAGCCCGGCGTTTTAGTCACCGTGTGGCAAATTGGAATATTGAGTCTTCTACATCGTATCTTGACTTCTGTTGTAGAGTTTAAATGGTTAAGTAAATCAAAACAGAGAAGGCAATGCCAAGTTTGGTAATTAGAGTCATCATGGTCTTTCTTTGTTCACTTGGCAAATTTCTGTCCACACTTACCTCTCCTGCACCACTATCATTTCCCCCGAGGGCACTCCGACTACTGTGCATCGCTCCTCCCTCTGCCCCCACCTTTCCCTGGCCCAGTACAGGTCACCTCTCCCTGCTCCGTTTTGCCTCGGACCAGGTGTGTACTCGGGCCCCACAAGTGCACACACAACTCTGCACCCACCGATGGTTTCTTTGATTTTCTGTGATCACCGATGGTATTGTTAGGAGACCAAAGCCTATGTGAGTCTATGTGCCAGGCATCTAGCAGAGTTCCCAACATATACTAGGCCCCTACAGTGGACTTGTAACGGGGCACAGTCAGGGCCCTCCGAAAAGGGTATTTGTGACGGGGTCTAGAAAATGGTGTGTCCAAGAAAAACATATTCTCGCCACCCCTGGGCGGGCTGCCATGGGGGATGGGAGACCTGGAGCAGGGCCATTGAGAGTCATTTTACGTGTCTGTAACTGGATGTCAATAACAGGAGAGCTTCATTGTTGATATGCTAAGAGGGTTATTTTGCATATCACCAAAGCTAAACAGGAAGGTTTAAAAGACTTAATACAGAATATAACTGGAAGAGACGAAAGAGGAGGACAGGGACCTGCAGGAGAGGCAAAGAGACACAGACTCTGGGGAACAGTGTGAAGACCACGCGGGAGGAAGGAGGGGAGAAAGGACTCTTGCTCGTGGGCCTTGAGAAGGTGCCACATGGTTATGGATTAAGAGCTGGAGATCATGGTGACGCAGCAGATGGAGCTGAGAACCGGGAGAGGCCTGCCTAGCCGAGCCCCGGACTTCTGTTCTTTTTCTTCTGAAGGACGGTACCCCTGATTGGCTTGACTGGCCTGACTGGCCTAACTGGGCAAAGGTGCGTCGGGGGGCGGGGGGTGGGGAGGCAGGACAGTGTGTGAGCTGGTGGTTGTTTTGAAGGGATTTTGAGGTTTAAGGGTGACATTTAGCCATTAATCAAACCTGTATAACTTTTGAATAAATAGTTTCTTTCCTTTTCACCAAAGACTGCCATTCAGAGCCGTAATTCCAAGGGCGGCGGGCAAAGGACCCACACGGAGGGATCCCAGGGAAGGGGGATGTCATTGTTTGGTAATAGCATCTGGGCACCACCCCCCACGGGTCCATTTGTTCAGTCACAGACTCTTGATGAAATGATTGAACTCTGAAGATTAAATTGAATTCAGTGAGATCCTTAGTTCAGTACCAGAAGAAACATGTAACTGATTTCTTTAAAACTAAATGTAAGAGAATGATGATGTTATAAGAAAACCACTGAAACAATTAGCAACACAATGACTGATCAATTGATTGGAATGTCTGATGTGTTTAGTTATCTGTAAAATGTCAAGAAATGAGTGCATCTGCTGATTTAATAGGCTTAAACATTCCTTGACTCTTCCTTATCTTTTTCTTCACCCACAATCATATCAGGGATTTAGATGTGAAAACTTCCCTCTTTTTCCACATGGTGGCATAAATTTTCAGGTCAAGTGATATTAAAAATAGATAATAGCCAAGGCCCCATGAGTCTCTACAGAAAGACTAAACAGTCACAATGGGGAATATCGTTGTTTTGGTTTTCTTCATGAGGTTTTATGTACTCAGCTGCTTCTCAGGCAGACTTTTACTGCAGTGGGACCTGGATCGTTCTGAATTCCGGTTCCACATCACTTCCTATTCTTTACACTCAGCTCCATGCCACACAAGTCAAGGGAAAAGCCCGACAGCTGTGCTCAAGTCCTGAACGGGCTCCCGCAACCGCCCCCACCCCCACCCCCGGGAGCGCCGTGGCTTGGCTCCCGGAGCCATGATTCTGTGCGCTTGACTCTCGGTGCTGGTGTTTATAAGCACGCTGCTGCTTTAGGAACTTGGACTGATGGAAAAAATGTAAACAGGGAAACAAATTATTTCAAATTCAGTTACACTGTTGTTGGGTTTGTTGAAAGAGTATAATGATTATGATGGATCTCGGTAAGTGTACTTTCTTGGCTGTTACACTCGCCACGCATCTCAGATGTTGCCTGTCAGGCAGCTTTCCCCAACTCTCCGCTCCTAAGCGATCTCACTGTGTGCACCTTCCAAGGACCCATCATTCCACCTGCATTCACACGTTTTTCCAGGAAGCACTCGCTACAGAAAGTGTTTTACATCTAATTCTTCTTAATGCCCTCTTGGTCAACCACGACAGAAGGAGGCATTCTGTTTACACTGCTAAATTTTATTGAAATAATCTGTTATGTTCATAATTTTGATGTTACTATATCTACAACATTAAATTGTTACTGTTGAATTCAGAGCTACCTTTCTATTATTTTAATTAAGACTAACTTTCCTTTTATTACCAATGTTTACCTGTGGAGCTCATACTTAGAATGACTACAAAAATCAAACTATGACAACGCAGATTATAAAAATAAAACAAAACAGTAAGTAATATATTACCAAGTTTTCAAAGAAGTAAAAACTAAGAGGGCCTCTAGAGATAGCTCATAGAATGCTCTTACTTCATATATGAGAAATATGAGGTTTGAGGAGCTTGACTTATGCCAGATCACACAGTAAATCAGTGATTGACTCTAGGCTAAACTGAGGTTTTAAGAGAAGCATTACCTAATGTGGTCAGACAGGTGTGGGTTTTCTTGAAATTTCATTCCAATTGTGTATCCCTGGGCAATTACTCAACAGCCCAAAGATTAACTGTGATATTGTGATTCATATGAAGAAATGCATACTTGCTTTTTTTCCTCCTTTCTGTCACAGAGATCTAAATCCCTCGGAATTTCCTAAGTGCTGTGAGCAATAAAGGTGTCCTTTGCTATGTTAATGAGGTGACTTTTGGAAGGCACCTGAGGTTGGGGGCTGGGTTGCCAGTGATTCCAATGTTAGTCCCACCTCCCTGACCTCCAATGGCCAGTGATTTAATCAATCATACTATGCAACAAGGCCACCAATAAAACCTGAAAAGATGGGTTTGGGGCGCTTCCAGGTTGACAAACATGGAGATTTGGGGAGACTGGTGTGATCGAAGAGAACATGGTGGCTTTGTACTCTTCCCCTGTACCTTGTCCTAGGCATCTCTTCCATCTGGCTCTTTCTGAGTTTTAT